>NC_092836.1:4300830-5588330 GCF_039878825.1 Excalfactoria chinensis
TCAAGTTTATCTCCCTCATTTCTACCAAGAGCTTCAGTCCAGACAGAACTTCAGTTCTCCTGAATTCTGGCTTTGCAGAGGGCTGGTGTTCTCATCTCCCGCATCTGATGGCACATCAATATTGAACACCCCAGTGCCATAGCCAGACTCGTTACTCCTGAACCTTTCTCATGAGCACTCAGCTCTGGAGCCAAGACACCAGACTCACTCTGGACCAGGTTTTCATCCCTCTTCCACTACATCAAGTCTTGCCAAATACCCAAGTTAATCCTACTCCAAACCCACTGTCTAATACTTCATACTCCAGAGATCACAGAACTCAAGTACAAATGACCTTCTCCTCAGAAGCTCCAGATAAAAACGCAGGTAAGTGAGCAACCACCACAAAGCAGAGCAATGTGAGGATTTCATAGCAAGACTTAAGGCAACGGAACACAAGTTGCACGCAGCTGAAATGTCAGATCTAAAAACCATCTCAGTGTGGTGCAAATGGCCTGATTTTCTTTAGTTTTGTTTATTCTTATGTAACCTGTCAGCAAAACTTACCCTGCTCCTGAAGTGTTTGTGGTACCCTGATATCGAGAAGGACAGCTTTGCTTCTGCTCCTGCCTGCCGCAGTTATCGCATCAACCTTCTTTACTGGGCTGTAATCCTGTGGCTGTCTATGTGAGTGGCACTAGTCACATTCAATAACACTTT
This sequence comes from Excalfactoria chinensis, assembly GCF_039878825.1. Lineage (NCBI taxonomy): Eukaryota > Metazoa > Chordata > Aves > Galliformes > Phasianidae > Excalfactoria > Excalfactoria chinensis. Next base: position 4,301,530 of record NC_092836.1, read on the forward strand.
TGCACTTAGCCCTCAGTTCTGCACAGCCTTTGCATACATGTTTACTCGCCTCTGACTGCAGGGATTTAGGTGGGTGCCATTAAATCTGCACCTAACCTGTTCGTGCAGGAGGTGGGAAGAGCTGGAGGAGACAGACATGGGAATGGCTGTGGCCATAAACCATACTGAGGGCAAGAAATCCTTGGAGAATATTAACCGAAAGGCACAGCAAATGTACAGCAGGTAGCTGAGCCCATAAAGATAAAAAAGAATCAGCTTAGCCAGGGCCAGTGAACTGCACAGCTGCCACTTTGGAAATTGGGGGTCACTGCAGAGTAGTTATGGGGTTGTGGGATCACAGGTCTTTGGCTGGGAGATGGCAACTGAGTGGCAAAACCACACTCAGAGGTGACTCACCACCTCTGCTTTTTCATCATCTAGTCTTTGTTTCTGAAGATAAAAGGGCTGTAGAGGGGATGGAAGAGTGGCCATATGCACCAAGGGGTTTTGACATGATTCAGTGCTATAGTTGACCTCAGGGTGCATTCCTCCTACAAGCAAAATTGCAAAGTGGCCTCCTTACATAAAGTAATTTCAGAGCCCTCCCCATTGCACCATTCTTCTATCAGCCAGTTCTATAGCCTTCTTTCCTCTGCACCTGAGATTTATTTATTTTTATTAAAAACAAACAAACAAACAAACACAACAACGATCTTTGTAAGTATACATTGAGCACAACAGATACAAGACCTCCCCTACCTTTTCATGCACAGATACACACTCTTTCCTGCAAAAACTCTTCTGTTATTTGGGCACAGTTTTATCTTACAGGGCCATTACTTCTGTCTTCTCTATGATGTTCTTCTATTTCTCAATACAAACACACCACTTTTCCCAAGGACTGTGCAGATTTATGGAATTCAAGCATTGTGAGATTTTCTGAATTGGAAACCACCACGATGCAGAGTAGAGGAAATTACTTAGAAAGATGCCAAGGCCTTTTTTCTCCCTTTCTGTTCAGCTTTCCCAATAAGGCAGATGAGACAGTTTTTGCTTATAGCATCCATAGAGACAACACCATACTCCTCACCCCCTCCTGTCTCTCCACCCCTGCCTAGCTGCTCTAAGCAAGGGCATACAAGTCATACTTCACAGGCCAGCAAGGTTTTACTTAACATTACACTTCCAGCATCTTCTGTGTCTTCCTCAGATGTCAGATCCCTGCTAGAAGTATTGGTAAACAAAGCTGAAGACAACTCCTACCCTTGCCTCAAGCACTGCACCGTGGATATTGTAACCATGAAGTGTGTGCGGCCCTAGGAGAGCACTGATGCTCGGGTAACCTACCCCACAGCACTTAGCTGTGCTGAGCAGGGGGTGTAGCAGAAATCAGCTGCTCTATGTGCACACACTGCACCTCACTTTCTCTTTAACAGTGTCTAATTAAATTTCAGTCAACCTGAACAAAAAGAGTAGAGTGTGTCAGAAAGCAAGTATGCATGAGTGTTAGCCATAGGTTGAGAAATACAGTAATCAGAAAACCCTTACATGCCATTTGATAGCAAACAAGTTTAATAATGATGCTTCAAATTACAGACCCTAGTGATGACATCAAGGTGTTATTTTCCAACACAAAATAAATCCAAAAGCAGTCCAGTCAATATTTTCTCTATACACACCATCCCAGCAGATAGCACAGGGTTATGTTAATATTGCTTTTCAATAAAGCAGATGTATGGATGAATTTAAAATGTGTCCCTTGCTGGCTTGCAAAGTCCCCTGGAAATATATGCATGTAAGAGCGTACTCTTGATATTAAACAGCTTTGTCTTTGATTGGAAATTTATGCAGGAAAACAACACTTCCTAAGTCTGACCATCATATCAAATGACTGCGCCTCTCATACCCACTACTGCAATGCAGTTCTGTCTCTGCATTATTGGCTAGCTTTTAATCAGTTTGATTATAACTAGTCATGTAACTTACAAACGTAATGAGAAAGATTTTCATCACTGCCATGGTGTTATCAGTGTTATTCTGCTCCAGATGAATAATTCTGGTTTGGTTAAATACAAAGTCCTATTTCTCCATGGAGCAAACTAAGATGCCTGAAGTTACAGATAAGGTTTTCCAAGCACTTCCTGGTGTCTACCACCCTTTTAGACTTGATACCTCCACGCAAAAGCACAAGCCCATCTCACCTCCCTGCTGTCCATAGGAGTGAGGGCACAACAAGGGCACGGAGTTCCCAGGCTCACAGCACGAGGTGAGGCTGCACGCAGCCAGCTGGTACGTGTCCCCTACAGCCACCTGCAGGGTAATGGCCAGGGCTGGGCCATTTGGGATGTGGCTCTGGGACCTGACACACTTATCACCACCACCAGAAGTGCCCATGAAGAGCAGTAAATGTTATAGTGCAGCATAATCCACTCTTCACCTCGGCAAGCATGGCAGGATGAGGCTGCCACTCTCAGGTAATAACCATTTCATGTATGCAGTTACAAGGCCTATTTATAGGGATTATTTTAGCTGCCATCTTTACAGTTAAGAGGAAAGGACTGGTGCTTTGGACAGGTGGCAATTTTACACTACTCAACCACCTCCATATCCTTCTATTTGGGTGTGCGCTATGTCGTTACATTTCCATTTGGATGACTTTCATGTTCTTTAGATAGTGAATGTTCTTGGGGAAAAAAAAAAAAAAAAATGATGGAGCAAAAGAAAAAGTTCAGGTAGACTCTAAAATGAAGCCAAGTTGGAATTGTTTGACTAATGACCCACTCAGGCCTTGTTTGCCTGCTCCAGGAGATTTAGGAGAGGTGTTTATGATTAGCTGTTTGTGTACCCAAGCTATGCAAACTAGTAAAAACAAGACATATGAGAGAGAAGGAACATTGCCTGCTTTGACAACTGCTTTGCCATTGCTAAGGAAACTGCTCCCTTGGTAACCATGGTCAGTACATCTGCCTTATTTTATCACCAATTCTCACACAGACACCATCATGAAAAGAATATTAACAAAAAACACCAAATATTGCAGAAAAGGAAAAACTAACAAAAGCACAAGGTCTCTAATCATTTGTTTACTAAAAAACATGGTGAGGTTCTGCTTTGGTGTCAATTATGGCTTTATTTTGTCTGCCTGGTATTTGCTCCTTAAATATTAGTTTATGTACAGAAACAATTTATTGTTTTGCCCTACTTTGTACTACTTTAAAATGTGATACTATTTTTTGTTAACAACCCTAATTTAACTAATGCATTTGGACTTGATATTAGGAAAGCCTGAAGACTGAGAAAGCTTTTGCATCTGCCAAAATAAGAGTTTATGTTCTTTTGATCAGGAAAAAGCTCTCTTAGTGACTAAAAAAAAAGAAGTTTTTTTACTGAGTAAAAAATGGAAGTCTTGATCCAAAGAACAATAACGAACTTCAGAGAGGTCTGGGTCAGGACCATATAGTATCAGCAAGAGCTTTCTTCACTGGCGTAGTTCTTCTTGAACCCATTAGAAAGTATAAGAACCAGAAACAGAGGAAAACTTGTGGAGAAATCAGGGACCCAGTTTTTGCCCCTCTTCAGAGGAATCAGAATATCCACCCACATCTACCAATAAACCTGACATGGAGTATTGATGGAGGTACAACTTCAATATACAAGCAATACTTCAAACACAACATCCAAAAGAATAACGGCTATGCCCTCAAAACCCACAAATCTAATGAAAGAAAAGAAATACATCTGACGTAATGGATGTAAATATACTCTGAAGATTTTCATCCGTAACATCAGGCACAATGAACATCCTTTGGATAACAGCTTGTCTCTCTTTAAAGACATTTTATTACCCTGTTAGGTTAGCAGCACTGAAGATCTCTAAATAACTTCACATGAGCATTTTCTCACTCTTGTAATGGTACATGGGAGAACCTGAGTGATGCTGAAATATGAAACACCTGAAGCAAATATGAAAATGCCTGCAATCAAGGTGGGCCACAGTGATGTCATGATCCATGACGCAAGGACTTCATATCATACAACTGCATAAAAAAACATTCCTGCAAAAGTGATCAGTATGACACCTTACCTAACAGGGCTGTGGTTCACGTGGTGGTGTGAGGAGGAAGGTATCCCACTGGGACTGCATCACAAAGTCTGTACAGGGACTGAACTGAGATCAAAAAGTTACTCACAGAAGCAACACCTTATCAATGGCTCTGTGACAGTTATGACTCAAGCTTCAGGTGACACGAGCAATCCTGCATTCATTTCTATAACATATAAGCTGCAGTTGCACCATCTTCAAACCTTGCCTCCTCACCATCAATGCATGCAGGAAGGGTTTCTTCTTCATGCTTACTCTTTCTTTGCACAATAAGAACTATTCACACAAATATTTGCATTCCAACTGTAAAAGTTTTGAGATACTACCAACATAAACACCCTTTCATTGCTCTATTATGTAGGCTAGCCCTTCATTTTTTTATGGATGATCTTTGCAGTTGCTTTATTTAACCAACCTATTCACTATAAACAACAGAGCAATTAGCACTCAGGTGATGTTGGGTTTAAATTTCTCCAGAAGGCAGAGGCAGTTGTAATAGCAAGGTCTGGCTGCTCCTTAGGGGACACGAAGCCAATGGGGACATCAGAGCATACCAATAAGGCAGGAATGTCCACAGCCCTATCCCACAGTACCGGAGCAACGCAAGCAGGCAGTCCTGGAGATGGCAGCCCAGGTCATAAGGCAATACCATGGTGAGATCAAGATGAAGAATTGGTCTGTGGACCTGCAAGAATCAGCAGTCTGTAATGCAGCTCAAGAAAGGAGATAAGGACCTCCTGCAGTGCTTAAATTGGCTCAAGGGCCCATGGGTGTGGTTGAAAGCACCAGGTGGAGCTGGCTAAGGCCATTAGGGGTAATTAATGCTCATAGGGTCTAAACAAATACCACCATAACAGGAGCTAATCTAAAAAAAATAAGCATTTGCTAAATGCTACTAAAGCCTAAACATCCTGGTTAAATATTAAATGGATTCCACTGATAATATTTTTTTCAACTATTTTAGAAAACAAGGCCAAGGTACTACTGTGAAGATAGTGGGTTTTTTTTATCTTATGTTAAAAAAAAATAATAATGAAACATTTCAGAGAAAAATAGAAAAGTAATTACCAATAATTACTATGAAGGTCCACATACATGAATACAACATAGGTCTCATAGAAGACCATGCTTGTTCTTAGTCTGCCTCCACAGTTCAGCGTGTGCATGAGGCCTTTCAACTTTAGATCCAGGCAGTATAACTCAGACAAGCAAAACACTTACTGTAGCAGCACATGCTTCAAACTGTGCTATCTGCTGCCCTTGCATGATGCTGAATCTTCTCAGAAGTCACTTGCTATGGGATAACTCTAAGATAAGGCAGGCTAAGGCTGACATGTGAAATCCGTGCCACTTACTTCACCACTCCATCAAAGTGAATCAAGCTGCTCTTGCTGCATTAGCCTTGAGAAAAAAAAAAAAAAAAAAAAGCTAAAAAACAACAGTGAGGCCTTGGCTGGCATATGCCTGTGGAGTGGTGAGCTTGTCCCCCACAAGGCAGGATGGCAAAGCTGCTGGAGGCTCTGCTGTGATCTCCTCGTGTCAGACAAGGATCTTCCCAAGCTGGTCTCTGAAGGGTAATGCTCCCACTCAGTGCAGTAGGCAGGAGCCCTTGGGTAGCATGGTGCCAAGGCTGTTTTGACACCAGCTGGTCTGGTTCTGAGGCTGCCAGAATGATGACCAAGATGGCAAGCTGGCTGGACAAGGGCTAGCAAGAAAGTAGGTCACCAAAACTTTCTCATTAAAATAGAAATGTTGTCTTTGTAGTGATGGAGAGCAGTGGTACTCCAAACCTAAATGTCTCTGTCCAAATAATGAGCAAAAAAAGCTTTCTTAAATCATTTACATTCACTTAAATGAGGCAGGAGATCATCTGGCAGCAGCTCACCTTTCAATAACAGGGCTGCCATAGTCTGGACTCCCACAGCTGCACCTTTCTCCCCACAGATCACAGAAGGGTGTGAAAGAGCTCCTGCTACTACCTGCATTCTGTCATCTGTCTGGACAAGACAGTCCTCATCTGAAAGAGAAAAACATCAACATGAAAACCCTGCTAAGAAAAGAGCTTATTCGCAAATCTCTGCCCTGGACCCAAGTATAATTCTTCCCAAGACATTGCTAGACCTGTAGAACTACAACCTGTCAGGTGGCCAGGCAGCTGCCTGAGCTGGGAAAGGATGGGGTCCCTGAGAATGGCGGAGCAGAAGTGGCCTGATCAACTTCTAAAGATGGAGAAAAAAAGGACACAAAACAAGTTGGACAAGTTTGGAAGAACATGGAGATCATGCTTAACGTGAAGGAGTTTGCCCTTGAGACCCATGAAGAGCACATCAGCTGGCTCCAGCTAGTATGTTTTCTCCAGGACTCTAGAAGAAAAGATCCAAAGTACAGTATGTACTACTCTGCTGAGACATTTAGATTGGCTACCGATATTCTGCAAATGTTTATAAAGAAAACAAAATGTGGATGATAGCCATTTTAATTAAAACATGCAGATTCAGTTCACCCACAGTCACATGGCCTCTCAGCCATGTTCTCGCCCTTTAGGAGATCTGCTCTGCACAGCACCAAGGCTGTGTGGATCTTGCTTCCTTGCTGCTCTTTGCTCGCTCATTAGGTCTGGTACTTGCAGTGGTGGGTGAAGGCATTGCCAGGGTGAGGTATCTGCTCAGAATCTACAAGGTGAAGGTTAATATCCCTTGGCCCTGCCACCTCTGTTTGATTTTAATCAAGTCAAAGTCAAGAGGGGAAAAAAGAAAGAATTAAAACTTCCAGACTTACCTGCCTGGGGCAGAGTTCCCTCCTGCGTACCATGTAAACTGTCAACAAATGCAGTGGCTTGTTCCTTGGGTGCAGGGATGCTTCCTTTGGGCCATGCATCACAACCTCTCTCAAAATCAGGAGTGCAGATTTTCTCTGGTGTTTTGGGGATGTTTCCTAGATGCTGTCAGTTGCTGCACTTTATCAGCCGGGTAGTTTTATTCCTGTAAAGCATGAGGATTCCATACATATATATACCATATTCATAACTGAGCCTCCAAAAGCATGGGAACTCAGGTTTCTGAACCATCCTTCTTTGTGGCTGTCCCCCACCTCCAATGTGGGTGACTTTGCCAACTTTGCAGTGAGGGAACTGACAACCCCAATGAGAGCTGAGACATAATTTCAAATCCTGCTCAGTGAATCTATTTAGTAAAATGCTAACCTCAGGGATTAATTTGGCTTGCTGTGGGAGGGTGCTGTCTACATCTTCCCACTCAGCTCTAGCTGAGGCTGTGAGCCTGCAAAGCCTGACATATGCTGGCGCCTGGGTCGAAATGTCCTAGTGAGCTTAAGAGACAGAAGAAGATGCCCATAGGAGTGACTGGGGCAGTGGAGAGACCTTCAGCTCTAGATAGCATCCTTTCACCCAGAAATTGGACTCGGCCATTGCTCTGGCCATAAAGGGCTCAGTTCTCCCATGCCACCTTCTTGCTTTGGTGACCCGACTTTCATAGATATTCATCAGCTAACCCCATTTTCCTCCTGCCTCTTGGCTGTATCCATTTCTCACCTTTGTGGCTGTGTTCCACATGCCCAAAGTCCAACTCACAGCCAAAACCAGCTCTGCCTAGCTTAGCTCTCATGGAGTTCCAAGCTACCTCATGTCCCACCCTCTATGCTGACAGCCAGCCAAAAAGTTTGCTTCCCTTTCCATGCCGCAGTGCTTTTGGATGTCAGGACCAGCGTCAGCTCTCTTCAGAGACTTGAACAACTGCTGTGAATTTAAAACAAATATTTTTCATCTTAAATGCCATGGCAGGTCAGCTAAACAGAAAAGAATAGCTGGTAACGGGCTGGAAGTGACGGCAGGGTGGAGTGTTTACAGCTCCATCAACAGCTCGGTGTTAATGAGCTGAGTCTGAAAATTACCTCTCTATTGATGAAGGCTGGGATGGAGCACACAGATGAGCGAGACAGTGATTGCCTCCGGCTGCAGGAAGAACTTGGAGAGTGTTTATTTTTCACTTTCCATTTAACTGTTTTCTTGGAGAGGGCAGTCCAGTTCTGCTCATGCATGTATTCTAACCAAAAGTGCCAGGCAGCAAAACTTTACCCACTCAGTACTGAGAGGATGCATAAGGGCTGCAGACCTATTAAACAAATATATTTCCACTGTGTTGGGATGAGAGGTATCAGTGAGGAAAAGAGGAGAGACAACTCTGATGGATGCTCCATTTTAACTTCCAATTTATCAGGGATGCAGGCAGGCTTTTCAAGATAGATAGCTTTCTTTTAGTTAATTGTGATAATGTTGAATTTCTCTAGGACACTTTGTTCTGTTTGGGGTAGTCACTGTTTCTGAGGGACTTACAGCACAGCATCTCTCTGTAGAGGAGTCTTAATTGTGCTGAATGGTGCTGCAAGTAAGCTGATGTGTTCACGTTGAGTGGCACAGTGCCACACAAACAGTTCAAGCACATCAGCACTCAGCATTGCCCTTTAGGTCCCTGCTTATGATTTCTGAGGGTAATTTTCTGTGGCTGAGGCATTTCCATAGGTCAAGAGAGGGGACACCTCAAGAAACACCACTCTTCAGCTATTACTGCAATTCATTTATATTTTCTGCCATAAATTTTGTTTAGTAAATGAATGATTTTGTTAATGTTTGTGTTTGAGGGAGAAAGGCTGCAGCAGCCAACAGTATTTTTCCCTGAAGGAAAAACTGTTTATTATTTTAAACGACACTTTCTACTTACATGAGAAAATTCAAAGTATTTTTTTTATTTTTTTAATACAAACAACAGAAATAGTCCTAAATGCCTGAAACAGACGCTTTTAAACGATTTAGCAATACAGAGAAAGTACACCCTGTTGAAGGCAGGCTGCAGGAATGTTAACATCCTCTCAAGGTAAATCAAGTAATGGACTGTTGGCCTATTTTTCAAACTGCTTCTCCTCAGTAACTTGACATTTGATAGGATTATCTATTACTGTTGGATTTTGGTTGACTCTCTGGTATGCCTGAGAAGATTGTCATCTTGTGATTTAAAGATAATAGAGCCAAGCATGTGAAACTGCACACAGAGAATAAACCTTTGACTCAGAACTGACTATTTTGTTAAAAAAAATAGGGCGACATTGGCTTGAGCTCGGTTTGATATACTCACAGTTAATGAAATTATCCAGCGATAACTTTCCATTCTAAATATTGCTGTGCTATTTATAAGTGGCTCCTATGGCATTCTGCGCTGAGCGGCCCAAGCACTGCCAATGCTGTAACAATACAAAAAATCTGAAGAGGGTGAGGTTGATTAAAGCCTTGTGACAACAGCTAATGTAAGCTTTAACTAAAAATGTCAACTCCATTTGTTTTCAGCTTAAGGAGTTTCTGGACCAGAATGTGCAGGTAGGATTTGTAGCAGTCTCAGGATTACACTTGACCTAGTAGAAAGGATGATGGTGTAAAAAGTGACATCGCCTTGGACTCGTGGGGGTCATGGACATCTATGTGCCTTATATACATATAGAATCATAGGACCATTAAGGTTGCAAAAGACCGCTAAGATCATCCAGTCCAACCCTCCAGCTACCACCAACACTTCCTACTAACCATGTCCCTTAGAACCACATCTCCACGTTCCTTGAACACGTCCAGGGACACTGACTCCACCACTCCCCTGGACAGCCCATTCATGTGTCTGACCACTGATTCTGAGCAGAAATTCCTCCTAGTATGTAAACACCAGCAAAAAAACCCACCCAAACCAAAACAAAAAAAAACCCCACCGTTATGGTTTTCCAAAATATGCAACATCTATTTTTACAGTTAATCTTCACAATTGGCAATCTGGAAAAAAAAAATAATAATAAAATAATGAAATGAGTGAGAGTGGGCTTTTTATTATGCATGGTTTTATTTCTTTGAATTTCAAAATTACCTAGCATGCATTTTAAACTTTGGTACAATTTGCAGGCTGTTTTCATTTCTATTTAAAAAGGCTAAACACTAAGAATGTGCCTCTGCTTTGCATTCTAATTGCATGTAACTGATTTGCACAGCAGAACAAAAACCTAATTTTCAGATTATGAATCATGCGCTAAGAAATAATTATTGTTTTACAAGTGAAAAAATGTTTTCCTCATTTCCCCCCTCTTGCCCAACTGATGAGAACTGCTTGCCAGTTTGTAGGTTGCCAGCCTTCGCAGAACAGCATCTATTACTCTTTAGGGACTTGGAAAGGTAGACAGAAACACAAGGCATACAACTGTTTTGACTGCATTCTTTTGCTTGCAACGTAACACTCGCCTTTTATTATTTTATCTTCAACAATCAAGGGGTGACTAAATGGTTGCAGGTGGTGATGAAAATAAAAGCCATCCATCATTATTTATTAGGCATGAAAAAGATACACAATAATGTAATTTAATCCCGGAGCAGACAATTATTTCCACATATTGATAATACAATGTGAAAACTGTCATGAATCCTAATGTGATGTTCGCCTTTATTGGTGAACCACTAGTAGCAATGCAAATAATGAAATTGTATCAAAAGGAAAAAAAAAAGTAATTATTTGCGTATACCAACAGCGTTGTAGAAAAACACATCATTACTAACTTTGGAAAATACAATAATCCTGGTTCATGTGTGACTTTCCTTTTGAAGTTTGCAAAGGCAGAAGCAAAATGTTCCTGTGAGTAAATATTTTCTTGATTTCTGTATCATCAAAATAATTTCACTACTTTTGATAAGGGAACTTTAAATCCAGCTGCATACTCAGCTAGATTTTGTAGGGGTTTGCAGGTCATAGAATCACAGAATCATGGAATCATAGAATGGCCTGGGCTGAAATGGACCATAATGATCATCTTGTTTCAACCCCCCTGCTGTTTGCAGGGTCACCAACCACATAAACAGATCTCTCTGCTCATCTATTGACATATTTGTGCATGACATTTTCTCCATTACCAATTATTTAAGAGATATCTTTGGTCCATCTGGGCCTGGTTCAATGCCCATTTCAGTCATCACATTGATTTTGGTGGGTGCTAGACAGAAACCCTTTGTTGCAGCTTTCTGTAGATAAAGTTGAGCTCCAGTTTGGGTATGGCGGCTCACACATCTATATTCATCCAGCTGACATTCACCTCTGGGCAGATAGAAGCATGTGTCACTTAAGGTCCACTTATGTCTCATTTTGAGGGGGGCAAAAAGGCCTTTTGACTGGACAAAAATATATGTTTTTATAAATAGGCAACTGTACATGCAAAGAATATCTGCAAATGCACAGCTAATTTACATTTGAATTACCATGTCTGGGCATGCAAATCAGGTAATTACTTGCTCACATATAACCGGCCATTTGCATGCACAAATACCTATTATATGCATTCAGTCACAGTAATGTGTCTGCAGCATTTAGCTGTATCTCAAGAGGAGCTACAGCAAGGAAGAGGTTTACATTATCTCTTATGGACTCGTTGTCTTCTAGAGTAATGAAAGTGATATTTGAAATCATTAGGAGATCTATAAACTTTCAGTGTGTGTTATCTCTTAAACTGAAGTCCCTTAGACTCAGGTCCTTAAGAGGTTATCCCTGGAGCACTTGAGTCAGCTAAACATTAAAAAATAGGTTACAAGTGTAGAGTCTCCTTCCCATTGTAAAGACGTGGACCATGATATAGTGAAATGCATCTTGAGAACACATCTGAACCTCGGATTACACTCCTAGGGGCCGTCTCTGTTGAAGCTGCTGAGCAAGATGGGCAAGTCACAAGGACTGGGGTTAGATAGAGCTACTGCAGTCATTGGGGCATCACTGCTCAGACTCTCCTGGCCTTGACAGCAGCTGCTTTATGTCACCACAATTCCCAGCCACCTCTGTTCATACCTCCCTACTTTCAGGGAAGAGCAGAGAAGTCAAGTGCGGTTTTCTAAAATACATTATCCATCTCTCTATGAACATGTGATGGGCACAGGGTGCTCTGAGCATCACCTGGGATGCAGCAGGTGGGAGAACCCACATCTGAGCAGAAGAAGCCAGGCAGGGTGCCACCAGGAGCAGTGGACTGCTTGCACTTTCACTTTTGCCTTGTGTTTGGGCTGTTGGTAGAAGGACAAGTGGGCCTGAAAAGCATCATGATTCATGATTCAAATTGTTTTTCTCCATTAATCGTTGCTTTCTTTCTTTCTTTTTTTTTTTCCTCCTCAGCTGCCTGGCTTCGTTGCATTTGTTTGTCTTTCCCTCTCCAACTGAGCAGGGGAATCTGATTTTTTTCCCCAAATTTGGCTTAAGAGACAAATTAAACTTTTCTTTGTTTATAATCAAAGCGGTAGTGATTATTTGAACATTCTGAGGGAAACACATCGCATTTTAAAAGCCTGTAAAAGGACAAGAAAGGTGGTGGGAAGTCAGAAGACACTGTTCTCCTTCAAACCGAACGTGGATGGTTTTTACAAAGTGACTCCACACCGTCTGTAGAGTTTCACCAAATGGCCTGGGAACGGATGGCAAATTTGTGAAAACATGCTGGAAATGTTTTGTTGATATTCCTGCTGACATTAGGGGCAGATCCTGCATGTCACCACAAATATTTGGCAGCGGAGAAAACCAGAGATTTTGTTCAGCTCTGTTTGGAATCAGATAGCAAATTGATCTTGGAGGCTCTCCCTGGAACTCTTCGTATTTTTGGAAAACAAAAGATTTTCAGAGGAAGCCCTGTTTTTATTATGCATGAGATTGTTATGGGAGGAGAAAGGGGAGTCTGTGACTTACACAAAAGAAGAGGGGAATGGGAGCTTTTGCTGGAATTGAATAGATTATTTCTGGCCTTGGCTTTGTGTACTTTTCCCCAGGAACATGGATTTTTATGTGAGAAAAGATTATTTCTGAATTATTTATTATTTATTTATTTATTATTCCATCTTCGGGGCCTCATACAACAGGAGATCAGTTACCTGCGGGGGCACTAAATGATCCCAGTGGGAGCTGAGGGAAGGGAGGATGCTCAGAGCACACCGCAGGGCTGGAAGCTCCCTGCAGTGGGATGGGACTCCTGGTTGGCCACCCTTGTCTCTCCTAAGCTCTTGCTCCAAGTGGATGATTAGGCTCAGAGAGTCCCGACCGCTCCTTTTCATCCAACATGTCCGTGATGAAATCCCAGACCCAATTTCCCTTCACTCCAGCCAACATTTCACCTCGCCTTCCAGTAAGTGACAGTGTGTCCTCTGCAGAAGCAAGCTTAGTGCTGTTGCTCACCACAGTATCAACTCCCAACCTCTGAGGCTTCTTCTGTTGTTTGTTGGGAAGAGGCCAGGAGAACGCTGAGAGGAAATAACTCAGCATCATTTTCCCTCCCTGGCCTACAGAGAAACCCAGGAAAGCTGGGAGCCCGAGTTCAGCTACGTGACCTGCCCTTCCCAGCAGACACTGAATGGCTCCATGTAAGACAGCTCAACTATAAAGTAGTAAAATTTCCCAGAGGTGACAAGGGAGGACCTTTTGAGGGACCATGCTGTGTACACTTGTATGGGTTGGTGGATTCCAGATGAAGCAAAGACAAACTCTCCCTGGGAAGCTTCTGACTTCACAGATTGCTTAAACACTTACCATGTTTGGCACAGGGATGGATGTGATAAACTGGATTCATACGGCGACTCAAGGAAAAAACAACAGGGGAATGTGGCAGGCAGTCAGCTTTGTGGTCTGAACCCCAGAGGAAGGACATGTTTTCAGATCAGACCCCGGCTGTAACAGCGAGGCTGAAGTAGAAAGAGAAGCATGAGAGGCTTCTTGTACTGTCTTTGAGTTATTTCAGGACTTCTGATCTCAGGCAGAAGCCTGGCCATAAGGAGAGCCCAAACTGTTGGCCCCACTGCAATACAAAGCAGCTCTGTGTCCCTGCATGCACGACACCTAGATTCTGTTGTCTGGTGGTGAATGGTCCTGTTTTGATAGTTATCAGTGATGTTACAATCATTAGTGACTTGGATAGTGGAAAAAGTGAGACGCTGGATTTTTGGGTAGCACCAAGCTGAGTGTAGCTATGTTCAGTAAGTGGACAGGAATAGAAATAAAACAAAGCACTACTTGGTAAGCTACCTCCAAAATAATATAGAGCACAGGAATGATGGGAAGTGGAGAGATGTCAAATATGCACAAGGCTGTTGCAGAGAGGCAGAGAATACACTTCTCCCTATCTGTGGGGGACATGAGAATTCACTGCAGACTTCAGTTTCCATTAGAGAGCTTAAGTAAATCTTTTCATTTATAATTTTTGTAGTGGAAATGTCAACAGATTGCTTATGGACACAGGAACAATCTATTAGTCTAAATAAACTTGTTGTTTACTACCAGAAAAAATGTTGGAAAGTGTTTTTGTTTTTTAAGTTTCTTTGTAACTCTCTCCAGTAAACATCCCTTCCAATCTTCATGTATCTGCTGATATGTGTCTTCTACCTCTCCTTCCCAGCAGGGATGAATGTAACAAAATAGTGGGTGGGAGGAAATACAGATAAATATTTTGTAAGTAGAGTGCTATATATATTGGGCGCAGATAGAAATAGCATTGTGCTCATTCTGTTCTCATTCTCACCAGCACAAATCAGGAATAAATCCATTCACCAGGCTCTTGCTAGACGTAAAAGTGGAGAAAGTGAGTGGTGAATGAACGTGTCGCAAACAGTTGAATGTGAGACTTTGGGTAAGTTAGCATCTTTGTTTTATTATCTGGTCATGCTTCTGTGCAAGGCTGTGTCTGGACATTATACGTATTTCTTTTTCAAAAGCCAGTGCTGTTATGGGATATACTGGAGACAGTGTGGGTGGAGCGCAACATGATTAAAAAATAAGGAAATGTCTCCTTTTTTGTTTTTCTGTATAAGAACAAATCATTTATTCCCCTCTGGATTTCATGAGTGTGTTATTTACCGCTGTTTACTGTAACTAGCTTCCTATTATTACAAAAGTTGGCAAAGTCGTTGTGGGTCTGTAGCTTGCCCAGTTGCATTCCAATTCCTTTCTGCCAAAAATTAAAAAATGGGTTTTCCATGCACCTATCACATGTAGGAATATGTCTGAACACATTTCTTACTCCTACTGATGCCAATGGCTTTGTCAGAAAGCGGTCAGGAGGGTGCATAACCCTTCCTGTCCAACGAGCACATTCCTACCAGCATCCTATGAGCACACAGAGGGGCGGCTCATCACAGAGCTGCAGTGCTGTTGCACAACACCCAGTCTGGCTTTAACCTGGTTAGTTTGGCTGCTGTAAGTTTGCCTGAACCAGTTCATCTAAAGGAGAAGGTCTTTCTGTGTAACACTTGATCATCCCTTCCTGAATGCCCTTCACAAGGTGACAGTGCCAGGCTGAAATGCCCAGGATACACCTGCTACAAAGGTGTGCTGGGCAGTGTGAAAAACACCATACAGATCAGTTCCACATGCATGTACTTCCCCAGGTGTGCAAGGACAGGGATCATGCCTGGATCATGGCATGACCAAGCGTGGCCATGGAGGAAAATGTGGAAGATGAACCATATTTGGGGAAACAGTCCCAGACAAACAGCATTAGCCATGGGGCAGCCCACACTGCAAACAGGATAAATGAGAGGTCAAGGGCTTCTTTGGATGCCACTGGAACTACACAAGCATCCTGCAGAAAGAGGCTCAATGGAGGGGCCAGGTCTTTCCCCATGAAATATGAATAAATGTGGTGTTCAGCGGAGTTTAGCTTCATGTGTTTGCATGGGAGAATCTGCTCTGGGTTTCTGTTTTCCATTTCCATGGGGCCTTTGCAAACAGAGGGTCTGAGTGAGACAGTGAGACACAGGAAGAGCTGGTAAGCTTATGAGAGTACTGGCCTAGTAAACAATCAGTGGGGATACATTTGAATCTCTGCTTGGTGTTATTTTCTCTTTGCTCGGGCAAACAGTATTCTGACTGCTGCCTAGTCCTAATCAAACTGCAGGGTTCTAATAAAACAAATCCAAACTAATAAAGCACATTTCGTCAGTATTAATCCTCTTAAAGTTATCAGGTTTTCAGATCCCTAGATAGGGGTGGTACTGTCTGACATAAAGTTGAGAGATAAAAGTAGGATAAAAGAACCATTACCGTACAATTGCACTAAGACAAAAATATAATTGCAAAGGCTGAACTTGATTATTATTTAAAACATGTGTTGGGTGGAGGCACCAGCCAGCAGGAAGCATCTGATGCTGATGAACCCACACAACCTCCGCATGAGTGACTTTTGAGTACGAATGTAAAAGATTTATTAATTTCAGTTTTTTAAGATGTTCTATTTGTTTTGAAAACATTTGGGGTTGCAAAACACATGAATCCTGTAACTATTTCCATAAAGCCTGGATGAGTGGAACGTTAGAGTTGGTGGGGGAGGGGAACATGGGTATATATATTTTTTTTTCTAGGAAGAATTTCCATTAAAATTAAATCTAGTTTAATTATAGCTCCTCAGCAGTGAGTATGTGATTTTTGATTATGTCCCTGGTGGATGCTCAGGTTGGTACTGCTGTGGTTGGTTGGATTGAGGTCTGCACCATTTCATTACTTTTTCCTTGAAGAGAAACCTCACTGGTATTCGTGGAAACCATGTGTCGGTTTGTGCAGTATGTCATTATGCATTATCATATCAGACAGTTTAAAAAACATTGCATTGTTGCTTCTGGTTGGATTCTCTTTATGTGTAATACAGATGGCATTATTCTAGGTAATTCTCTTTTCCAATTCCAGCCCTCCAGCCACTCAAACAAAGAGAAAATTGTAGATGGATATGAACTAATTTCTTGGTATATATCCAAAACCCACAAATAATGAGGGATGGGAGAAACTCAAAAGCTCTGTAGATTTGGTTTGGACACACACTTGAGTCAGACTCTTGTGCAAAGTTGTAGGGGAACCTCCATAATTGGGGCTGTGCTCCATTACACTGGCGTAAACAAATCCAGTGGTGACTCCAGGGGGAGAGTTCAGAAAATGACCCCTATGGCTGAAGATCTCAGGAGAAAAGATTTTGTGTGAGATTTCTACTACTTCCTGTTTCTCGTCAGGTTCAGGTCAAGAACCGCTTTTCTCACAGTGCAGGGGCACTGGTGTTCCCATCCACAATGGACTGGGAAGTGCTGGGGGAGCATGGAAATAAAGCTGAGGCAGCTTTTCATAGGGCAGGAGAGCTCTGCTTTGGGCTAGGTCAGAGCAGTGGTCAAAGGTTGATTTTTATTTTGTCTGAACTGGTTCCTGCATTCGTAGTGGCAGCATGGAAATATCAGCCTGAGATATGAGAACACAGTAATGGGTCTGAGCTGCATCACCTGTGTGGGGTGACTCCAAGATGAGGAACTTGTGTCTGCACATGACACTAACACTGCTTCTTTCCTCTTTGCAGAGCATCCCTGAGAGCAGGGACAGCTATCTGGTGTCTCACAGCTGTATGGTTATTCCAGGAACTTTAATTAATGGCCTGGTCTCCCCTCGCCTTAGAGGCATACCCCAATGAACGGATGTCAGAGGCTGCAGTTAATGCTCAGAGATACCCAATGCTTCACAGCAAAGGCAAGGGACATCAGCTACAGAGAAGTGCAAAAGAGCTTGAGCAGAAGGCCCAGTACTTTCTATAAGTCTGCTTCAGAGAGTGGCATTCTCTATCTTCTGGACACCTTTCAGAAGCATTGTCACTAGCTCTGCAGCCCTGTTCAATAAGGGCTGAAATTTATGTATTAGCAGGAATATTTTACTGCTTGCAAGGTGAGAATGCAGAACGAGTGTTGTTTTTTTTATATGTGTTCAGCTGCTCTGCTCAGACTCACAGTCAGGATAACTTGGCAAGGAACGGTTTTCTGTTCAGCATTGCAGAAGCCTGGAAGAAATACTGTTTGAAAGGGACGCTTTCATCTAAGGAAATAACCTAGACCACAGACGATCTGTCTGTATGAATCTCTCTGTCTGAGTAAGATATAGCATCAGCCCCTGACATTGATGTGGTAGTGGCCCTAGAAAAAAGAAACAACAACAACAACAAAAAATAAAAACGCCATTGTAAAACAAAGACAGCTGGATTGACAGCAACCTACACAGACAGCTGTGTCCAGCAGTGACACTGATTGAGGCAGACTTCTCTAAACTGGCGACAGACTCTGAATGCCACATCCCACAATCAGTCCTAAGTGACACAACTTCACGTGGCTGCTGTGATTCGGGTGCTCTCTCTTTGCGCTGGGATTATATACAAATGTTCTGCATTGCTGGAGTCCAGATATTTTTCCTTCGTAATTCCTTTGCTGAAAGGATATCTATCTGTAAATGGGAAATACCTTCACAAAACTTTCCAGGGAAAGTCTGCACTTAAGCAAGGAGCAGTCATCCAGCTCCAAATGATGGGGAAAATGCACCCACTATCCAAGCAGCATTCCTATGCTGAGGTTCTCCCTGAAAGGTTCCACAGCTCCCTGACTGCTGTGTTCGCTCTCATTTTATGCATGTTCATAGCATATCATTTCTAATTATTTTTTTAACCATTTTCAACGAAAGGTAAAGAATCAGACCTTTAATGCCACTGGGGTTTCTGTCACACAAGAGGCAATGGGAATGTTCCAAAAGCTTTCTGCTGGTTAGAATATCAGACCCCCATGTTTCAGAGAATCTTAGGGACCTCTGTGTCCAAGTCCAAGCCTTTGGGCTCATTCCTAACTCCTCAATCCAATGTAATTGCAAAATGTGGTGCAGTGCAGTCACTCTTGGAGTGCTTGGCCACAAGTATTTCACTGAAGCTGTACAAGTCTTTGGGATAAATGCCCTCAGGGCAGTGTCTGTGCTCCACACACCTTTGTGGCCCAAGCAGAGTGGTCTCCACCAGTGCTGCTTAATGCTGTGAGGCGGCCCTGGGTACTGGTCACCCATAATGCTCTCCCTTTTTTCCTAAAAACCTTGTTCAAGCAACCTGGAATAGAGTGATAAAAAATACAACTATGGGAACTGTCCTCTCTGAAAACATCCCTCAGTCCCTCAGGCAGACTATAAATGATCTGCTATTTAAAGAAGCAGTATTGATGGGTTCTTCCTGCCTGAAAGAGGCATGAGAAGTACAGCTGCATTAGAACTAGACGTATCAGCCACAGTACTACCAGGAGCAGAGCAGAGCGCGTCCAATTCACCAGAAATGTCCTTCTTCTATTTATTTCTTTTTATTTCTTCCATTTCTTTCTATTTCTTCCATTTCTCAATTTCTACTTAATTTTTTCAACTTTCACTTTGGGGATCTGCCTCTTCTCCCAGGTAACTAGTGAGAGGACAAGAGATAATGTCCTGAAGTTGTGTTAGGGGAGGTTCGGGTTGAATATAAAGAAAATCCCTTCTCAGAGAGTGGTGAGGTATTGCAATGGGCTGCCCAGAGAGGTAATGGAGTCACCATCCCTGGAGCTGCTCAAGAACAGGATGGACATTGTATTGAATAGCATAGTCTGGAGCAGTCAGAGGCATGGGATGATGGGTGGACTAGATGATCTTAGAGGTCTTTCCAACCTTTGTGATTCTATGATTTTATAAGTAATCCACTAACTTACCCCTTTTTCTTTCTTTCTTTTCTTCTCCCAGAAACCCCATCCCAAACACTTAGATCTGTTACAGGACAGAGCTTCTTCAGCTCATACTGGCACAGCTCAGCTCCCTATAAAGTCCAGACGTGATGATACATAATGGGCAAATTGATGAGCATCCTTAAATGTGAGTGATATTGTCAGCACTTCAAGGAAACTGTATATACAGATCTACTTAGTTAATAATGAGACGTGCACACCTTCTGTGCACCTCACTGAGCACACATTTAAACATATGGCTGCTGAGATAGAATATATCCTGCCAGCCTTTTTTCTTAATTAAAGTTATGCAAGTTATGAAATACTTTCCTTTATATTAAGCTCTTATGCCTGTGGAGAAATTTCTATTTGTTTTTATCTCATTTGAGCTTCAAGGTTAATCTTAGTTTAAGAATCTCACTCGCTGTGCTAGCAAGGCTTCATTCTGATCTGTGTGCGTGGGTGTGCGCATCCTTTTGTTTCATGCTGGGGCTGGATGCCGCTGGCTGAGTACCCTCCGTGTACTGGTTTGCCCTGCAGACATTAACAGTGTGTGTAGGTGGCTGGGGAAATGGTACATGAAGACTATTTAACTGATAGCATATAGGGTCATAAAAATAAAACCAAGAGGTCAGGTGAAGAGTTTGCATCTTGTTTTGCAAGACGATGCAAATGTGGGGTGTCACTCTCTGACCTGTTGGAGATGTGAATTCAGGAATCATTGGTATATCCTTACTTATTTTATTCTATGACAGCAGCAAGTTATAACTTAGTCCAGCAAGGAAGAATGCATAAAGGAGAAAGAAAAAAGAGCAAGGCATTTAGATCAAATTAACACACCAGAAATAAAAGAGTAAAACCATCTGCTTTGTCCACAAATAAACTTTTTATACAGCGATCTCTATGTCATATCTTATGCATGTACTGGACAAATGTAGTAGTAATACTAAAAAAAATCCATCACAGTTATAGGTACTAAAATGAATGTCTGAATTATTTACATAAGTCCATCTTTCCGTGGACCTTGGGATCCACAGTAATTCAGGGTAATGGCTCAGCTCTTTCTTCTAGTCCATCACTATTATGTTTTTGCAATCAGAAAGAGCTGTTCTCTTTCCTTTTTTTCTTCAGGATATGTAACAAATAATATCTTAAGAAAGTATAAAACCCATCATTTTTAGTGTTTTTTTTTTTTTTTTTGCTGCCACCGCTGGCTATTACCTTTTTCTCCAGCTTTTGAAAGTACTGTGGTAATTCTTACTCACTGTATCTCTCGAACTCTTCTCTTTCTGTTCATATTCCTCTTGACTTCCATCTCAACCTCTCATTTGGCTTTTACTTTTTATGCTCTAATCCCTCTGCTGTCTCTCATGATAATCCCTCGCCTACACATATTTGCTTCAGCCCTCCCCTCATTTATTCCATTAAGTCTTAAATGGTTGGCCACCAAGTGCTTGTTATACAGTTCAGTTCTGTGCTCAAATCATCTTCATGTAATGTTCTGGGTAGGAAAAGTCCTGATGTTATATGCTGTCATATGGGCTCTGTCTTACAAAAGCCATCACTCCCACAATGGGCTCAATGGGGAATACAATGAAACTCTTCTAAAATTTCTCTGGACTTCCACGTGTGACTCAAAGTGAAGATGCCTCTCTATTTGTAACACACATAAGAGTCTTATAGAGAAAGCTACTGCTTGGCAAGAGCACAGCATTTAAACACTGACAGGCTGTGTATTTTTTTTCCCTGAAAGAAGAATTTGGGGGACAAAGCGTGATCTCTTTGTTATGGAGGAAGGGGCTCTTTCAGCCTTTCTAGTAAGGGTGTGATTCAGTGTGCCCATTCTGTAGCTCCATTTAACCAACAAAAATGTTGCTGAGAACTAAAAGATGAAATATAGATCTACTGCTCGTTTCTTCCCCCACTTGATCTTTTGTGTTTGATCATAAATGCACATTGTGAAAAGATGTCTTATACCTCCAAGCTAAACACTGTTTGCTACTCATTAGTGATTTATAAATGATATTTTCTCCCTGGTGACATATCTTTTGATATGATTCTCTAATAATAACATCCACCAATATTAAAATAAGAACATTCCCATGTATTGTGATCACCTTCAACCACATTTCCTCACTAAAATTAAATTTTAGCACACCAACTGATATTGTATGCATATATTTGTCTACCATCATTATAAATCTCCTAAGGGTCTCTATAAAATGATAGTTTTGCCTCTTTGCAGTAATTCTACCTAATGCTCCAAAGCAAGAAACTAATTACATGCTGACTTTTCACTAACTTTGATCTTTCAAAACCCATACTCTGAAGTTTCTATAGGTAATCATATAATTACAGAACACTAAGTGGGATGAAATTGGCCATCAACTTTTTTTTCTCTAAATAGCATCAACCCCTTTTACAAATAGGCATTTAATTTAAGAAATATTAGTTATTCAGTAGCTTGCTATTTAGGATATCCCAATATATGTTTGCTTGTCGAAGATTTTGAAACAGAATCTAATTATTTACACTGATCCTTGTAGCAAATGTCTTATTTTTCCACAAAGAGTCTCAATGGTAGGGGACAGGCAAAGAATCCCTGAAAAATATCTTTAAGGAAGGCCGAGGATAAACGATAGTGGTGCTAGGAAATTACTGAGATTTCTCAAGGGAAGCTTTGAGCCCGTCAAAAAAAAATGACCTCATTTGTATTTTCCCAATGAATCGGTATGATATTTCCTGTAACAGAAAAATTGGAAACAATTGTTGCTTTCAGTTGAATTCTGTTGCTGTAGAAAAAATACCTTGGATTTCCTCTTTGAAAAATGTAAGTTTGGCTTACTTTTATTTTCAAGCACAATTGTAAGAAGGTCTGATTTTGAGAGAAAACAAACCATCCCAGCCTTCCTAGACAACAAAGAACTGACTGTGCGGTTCGATGCATTTTCCCTTTATACTTTCAACCTGCTATTTGAGCTCAGTGGTACAACCATAAAATCCTCCCATCCAAAATGCCCAGCCACCTCCTTGCACTTCTCGCACACAAATGAAGACAAATACAAATTCAAACATGCACAGTGACAACATGCCTCTGCCTCCCATCGGGTCTGTGCTTCCATTTCCTCCCATATTGGTGCCCCATTGGCTGCAGCTAGATGGACCCGAGGAGGCAAAGCGGAGCTGAATTACCTGGTTATCATACCTCCATCTATTTCATACCCCAGTGCAAGGAAGGACTGTGCAGCATGAGAGAGGTTGGCAAAGCACAGCCTTGTGTAAAAACCTCTCTCCTGGATGAGGGCTTGAAATTAGAGGGGTGGTCCATATGGTGCAGCATTTGTACACTGGGAGTAGGATGCTGTTTGGTAAATGGTAAAACACGACAGCGGGCACTGGTTTGAGTGGCAGCCATGGGGTTGTGCTGTGGGGCAGAAAGGGTGGCTGGTCACTGCTGGCCTGCACCAGAGGATGCTGCAACACTCACTGGAAGGTAAGCAAATGAGAGATGCAACCCTGTCCATGCTGCAGTGTCAGGGATGGCTGTGCTGCAAGCTGTCTGCCCCGAGTGGCCCTGCAGATGACTCAGCAGCACAGAAAGGAAACGCGCTGCTTGTGAAACAGGCCTCTACCTTTACTACATCCCATATGTGCACCTTGTTTGTCTAATAACATTCAAAACCACAGAAAAATCTGAACACCACATTCACTTTAAAGCTGAACAAACAAAATTTGTTTTGACTTATCATCAATCATGCCATGTGATCAGAGGGCATATTGTGTGCAAACGGCAGTTGTTTTATCTGGAGCTTCAACCTTTAAAAAATTCAAAACAGTAAAGTTGTTTATTTGACACCAGTCCTGACCCCCAGACTTTAGCGCTGCATTCTGACGAAGTGAAAGAAAGAAAACACATTTTGCTTCTTCACCACTGTGGCATAAAGGAAACCCGACTTCTCGAGAGAGTTTTGACACATTCCTTGCATTTGAAATGTATCAATAGGAACTTTATCTCATTCCTTTTTATTTTTCTAGAAACCAGAGGAAGAAAGGTGTTTACATGGTGTTGCACGTGGTAGCAACTCTCATTACGGGGATCTGCAGACACACAGTATGTGCATTTAGCTTTGGGAATTGCATTACTTAAGAGCCCTGTGGTTAGAAAGATGAATTCGGGCAGACAATAAGGAATAACAGTTTGAAGGCTATGCTTATAAGCCACTTGCACAGATCCAGTAAACAAGTGATAGGCTTACTAATATTCCTTTTGTGAACCAACTTGAAAACTCACTCTTAACTATTTTGGGGGAAAAAACAAACAAAACACCACCGCAATCTTCTGTCTTCCTTTCTTCAATCAATAAATAGACACGAAGAGATTGCAATGTGGCTGTATCTCACTTTGTGTATACACGTGCATCTGTGTCTATTGGGAAGGGAGAGTGCATTCTTGTCTCCTAACAGGAGGGATGACAGAGCACCTACAGAGGCTGCAGATCGCTGAATAATATGTGGCCATTAGATATGATAATTAAAGTTTCCCTCTTCTTTTAAACCTCTAAAATTAACATCATAATTTCCATCTAAGAATAAAGAGCAATTATACATCGGGAACAACTAAAGCTTTCACTCGGCTCTGTACGTACATTTTTGTGCTATTTTAACTTCATCATGCTGAGGACAAACTTTCAAATTCATCATACAGCCCTGGAAAAAAAATAATGCTACTTTACTACTTCTGCTACTTTACTTCTGTGGCAAAAAGGAAAACTGACTCAAGGAGAGACTTTTGCCTTTTCCCTCCATGTGACAGGACTGTGGCTGAGGAGAAGGACAAGGACTGATTTCATCTCCAGACTTCCTATTTTATCTTGGATAAGTCTATTCAATTCTGTTTCCTCACATTTTAAGGATGATAAAAAATAATAATTAACTTCCAAATAAAGAAGATGTGATACTATCTAGAGTAATGTTTTTAAAGTGGCTCGAAGTCCCCAGTAACAGGAATATAAGACCTACCATAAATGCTCCCAAGGAAAGGCTTGCTGGCAGAAGCAATGCCTCTTATTAGATCAACAGATATATTTGGGGAAAAAAATGGACCCACTTTTGGGCATGTGCAGATTTGCTGCTTCCGTTTTAGCTCTCAAGAAGAACCTACATAACCAAATCTGTTGGTCTAATGAGGGATATAACAGAGGAGCCTTACTGCCTTCCAAGTCTGGACCATGTAAACTTCAAGAAACCTATTTCTGCTAGATAAATAATTTTTTCTAGGGTCTGGGCAATCTCATAGACCATCTCTGAGAGCAACCAGCACTGGGCACTTGAAAGGCAGGTGGAAGAGTTCTTATGTTGCATGCTGCATTCAGTGTGAAACAACTGGCCCTTTGGTGCTTTCTATTTCATGTTCCCAGTGAATGTTCTAACCCGTTTCTTTCTACTTGATTTTCCCCTTCACTTTTCAAAGTTGATGCCTGCTTGCCTTTCAAATTCTTATGCATGTTTCCATCTCAGATTTCATTTACCACGGTTTACATGTAGGCCCTGGGGATTAAGCCTTAATGTCAACCAGTTGGCACAAATAACCTCTTGAACCCATCAGTCTAATCCCACTGAGTTGTTTTTATCATTCTGCTTGCTCTCTCTTCAAATGCATCACCCTGTTACTATATTGAGTGACTGCCTCAGAAACACATCCCATCTGCAGCAAGTGTATTGATGGAACTTCATCCAACTGGGCAAGGAATGAAGTCACTTATAAAACAGAATAAGGGAAAAAAAAGAAGGAAAAAGGAAACAGACCCTATTCCCTTAAGACCAAGACTCCTAATGTTCTACTTTCCTTGAGAGGAGGGGGGAGGGAGGTTGTGAAGGTGACAGATTTCTACTGTAAGTTGCAGGTAGCTCTCTATTCAAGATAATGGCATACCGTTGGTGTAAGTTGGGTCAGGATCAGGTCAGCCTCACAGAATACCCCCATTCCTCCTCCCCACTGATCGGTGTGCAGCTAATTGTATTTAGATGACTAATCTAATAAAGATGTGACCTTTAATGCCAATTGGTGTTTTTAATTCTGATTCACAATCAGTCACCTCGGTGTGATCCCTTCTCATGTATGAGCAGCAGTGAGGCCACTGTGGTTATTTACACACAAAAAAACAAATATGGGCATAGGGAGGCATCCCATGGGGTGAATGCATATATTGCAGATCTTAAAAAGAGATTTGTACATTACTAGATTCTGAAGTGAATAAAAGTGAATAAATTCCTAGAAATCAAAGATAAGTCAAAGGGAAAAAAGGCATTCTCAAGTAGAAAGCAACCCCCATAGCTCATGAATAGCCTAATTATGAGAGAGCCCCACAGGCAAATGCAGAGTTACCAACACAATTGCCTTTGGAGCTCACAGAGGGGTCAGATGCTACCCTCAGAATATTATCTTCAGGAACACAGCACCTGGGTCCCATACTTTACAGTGCCATTCAAAAATCACACCAAGGGACAGACCGAAAAGGTAAAATCTGATAGAAACTCAACATGGACATTATTGTAAAGCTTGTACATTTGAGAATAAGTTGCCTTTTCTCAGCATAAAGATTTTTCTCTTAACACAAACATGCTCAAAACTGGTACAGCTTCTCTTCCTGAAACTACTACATTCACAGGTAAAAGCCAAATTTGAGGCCTTCAGCCCATGGTAACAGTGAGAGGTGCAACACAGATAACATCGTGTGGCAGAAACATTTTGGTACCGCTGAGACACAGTATTCTGGTTGCCTCAATTTTGTGAAAGCAAAATAGCTTTTCTTCACCACCTGTGCACAGTAGAAGGCACTAATTCATCCTGGAGTTAAGAGTATACTTGTAATACTGATAGCAATAGCATGTCTTGGCCAAGCATGTTTCCACCAAGTTTGTGATGTACTACTAAACTGCCTGGAGCCAATGGTATGCTAGAAATGGCCACTGAAGTGAAAGGTGCTGAAGAAAGGTGCTCAGACATGCACAGAAGGAAAAGGGCCAGCTTTGCCTGAACCTTCTTTGTGAATACAAACCAATATGATAATGGCTGCTCTCCACCTCCCTCATTTGCTCCAACCAGTGGGAATTTTGCTCTCAGTCCCACCCATATCTCTTCTTCAACCTCCCTTTCCACAGGTTCTTACATTTTGCTTTGTTTAATTTGGTCCTTTACTTTCATGGCTGTACCAGCCGACCTGGGAGCACTGACACTGCTGATAACAGAATAAATACCTGTGAAGTTTATTGTTTTTACTGCTCTACTCTTTATAGAAATGTCCTTCATAACTTGAGCATTAAAGACATTGAGCTTGTCTCCAGATCGCTTAACAGGACACATCTCTTGCACAAAGCAAAGAGGTACCAGCCTGCTAATTAATGGTGCAATATGTCTCTTTAAATCCTTCTTAACAATCATATCACACGTATATTAATGTGTTTAAAGGATATAGATATACTAGCATTTCTGAATATTGCTGTCTTTCTTTAGACATTGCTTTCCATCTGAGATAATGAACACATAACTGATGCCCTGCATTACATTTGCAAATACAAAGAAAGGAGAAAAAATACTCTCTGTACCTGCATTTCCTGCTTGTTTCTGTGCACAGAAACTCTCTGACACAAGAGTGGATAGAGATCAAAGTGTTTTTTGATCTGCCTTAATAGTGCACCAATCACAGTGCTCCGAGCTTGCTGAAAGTGGCTGTTACTTCATCTAGCTAAAGACGCCTAACATTACCAGAAGCTCAATGGCCTGTTCATCCTGCTGTACTCCTGGCGCAAAGAGTAGTACACTGTCATTGCTTTGCAGTCATTGAAAACAAACAGAGCTGTGCATGCTTCTCTGGCATTCAGTTCAGTGCTGGTTGGGTCTCCTGTATACTGCAGTTGTTCTGGGTTAGTTCATTAGGATGAGTTCAGGATGGGTGGAAAGGCAGAAGAACAAGCTTATTAGTTGCAAATGGAGCTTGCAAAGCTTCTGAGCACAATAATGTAATGTATTTTTTCTGCAGTCCTAGGCTGGAGATCTCTGCTCCTTGTTCCTCAAATTCCTAAACATAAGTTTATCTCTCTATTTTTGCTTAACAAAGAAGACACATTTTCCCCATTAAGTGGGGAAAATATGAAAGCCTGCTTTCGTATTTGCTGCTGTGAGATCCAGAAGAACCATATAGTTTCAAATGAGTCAGTTTAACCAGACTGAGAACTCATTTATCTCAGAGAGAATCTAGACTGAGTCAGCATATGTGGTTTTAACTAAAATAATATTTTGTTAGACTCTAACACAGTGTTAATACCCATGTGAGACTGGGTAATACCATTCAGCGTTCATCTTAATTAACTAACATTAACTATCATTAGACTTTTATATGGTACAATGCACATTACTCCATAACTTCAACGCAGATCACATACAGTTAGATTATAATGCATAATATCAATCATGGTTTTCTCCAGGCTTTCCCAGCACCTAGCTTTGATATTAAAAGTTAAGGTCAGTGTTAAGTGTTACACTTCAGCTGAAAAAGTTAAAATCAATGTTAATTAACAATGTTAATTAAATGTTAATCAGTTAAATGAAAGCATTTTTCATCCATTTCCCCAATACATTGTGGTCAGGTAATCTCGCATATATAGTTTCAGATGTCATATGAGTATGTCATCACCCTTGGGATGACTCAGAGGGAAGTCCAACACAACCACTCTTGGAAAGATAAAACAAATTGCTAATCTCAGTTCAAAGGCAACTAAATTGCACAAGAATCCCAGACTCATGAACAGGCATTCAAAGGCACAGCGAGACAACACCAGGCCGAATGGTCACTAAATCTGAATGTTAAATATGTTTCGGGCAAGAACCAAGAGACTTATAACTGTGATCACTGAGAACATGTCTGGACATATCAGCAGCTACATGTCTGTCACACATTGATAGCCAGACACTTGCATGGTTCATGTGAGCTTACACAGCAAAGCAAGGACATGGGGAAAAGCACTTCAGCTCACCCTAAAATCACCTATAAGTCATCCACTGGTTAAAAAGATGAGGCCTTTTCTCTCAATCTAGTCATAAATCTGTCACATTCCTAGAGCATTTGATGTCCACACATTAAACAATAATGCAGGTAATGAATAATAGCAATTCAGTTTGTCTTGTTCTAACATTCCCCTCATGTTTCCAGGAGGTGGGCATTCATTTTCTTGTGTTTCAGTTTTAAGTGTAGTGGCTGACTCCTGGGAAAACAAGAATTTAGGGTTTGGTTTAGTAAGAGAAACAACAGCTTTTGTTGCCATAGGCTTTCTATTTGAGGCTGTGGAATTCACAGCTGCGTGAGGCAGCAGTTAGTAGCTTATGGGCCAGTGCGGATGGACATGGGTAGCCCTGAATTATGCCAGTTTAGATACAAATCCAATCCTATAATTGCACTCTTTATGTGAGTTATTATAAAATACTGAATGAGTCTGAGTCTCAGAGTACATGAAATCTGCAGCGCTGCATCATGAGTTTATCATGTGAATGTGTGCAGTCAGTACGCAATCTTAAACCCCACTATTATTTTCATTCATGTTCCAAAATATTGTATATAGTACTGTACCTGGTGTATATATATACACATATATATGTATATAGTGTGTATATATAAATATGCACTATTGTATATAATAGATATGTATTACAGACTGGGAAATTTTAAACAAGACATAGTTCTTCAAATGCCTTTGAGATATTGCTTACAATTAATTGGATATGAAATTTATGCTCCAGCTGGATTTCAGTCAAACCCACAGTTCCTTGCACGTTACAGAGATGGTTCTTTTGGCTGAGAATTGAGGGATCTACCCTGTTATGTAGCAAATCCATTTAAAAAATAAAATAATAAAGCAATGGCATTATTGACTGTGAGTATCAGCACTTTGGATGACAGTGGAAATCAATATTTATAGTGTGGTTCCACTTTGAAGAAGGTTCATATAAATGTGCTGTGCTCTCCTCATCAGGTCTGTCTGGCCATGTGTTCAGGGAGGCAGCTTCTGCTTCTGCTGACCACGTGTCTCTTTTCCTTCAACTAGTACTGAAAAGCAAGTGCAAAAAAATAAAGGGAATCTAGTGCTTCTTCCAGTCACCAACGTTGGCTTTCTGGGTTTGAAGATCAGAGGAAGCATGAAACTGGGTTGTTATGGTCATGTCTTCCACTGGAGTAAGAGAGATTTGTACTCCAGACCTTCTGCTAAACATCTCATTGGTTTAGGCTTTATTTTCTAGGGATCAGATGATCTTCATAACACAGCAGTGGAACTGGTATTTAAGTCCTAAATTTTTGTTTGTCTTGGCACTCATTTCTCTGCTCAACAAATATTCAATTGACCCCAGCAACAGTTTCACAAGGGCAAAAAAGTCCTCTGTAATCCCTGAAGCCTTCTATGATGCCAGCAGATACCCTCCTGGGAGTAAGGAAATAAAGGTTAAGCTATATAATTAATTAAAGCTGAGAACAAAGCATTGTGATGGACATGGGTATGATCATTATCTCCCTTCCCTTTACCTGTCTCCATCTGCCATGGTCTGAGAATTCATACTTGCTCCACAGGCCAAATGAGCAGGAGAAATGTGACTTGTGGAAACAGCAGGGCTTGGCACGAGGCACACACTGGACTGCCAGACACCGTGAAAACTGACAAGCTTTGGAGTATGCCAAACTCTGAGTGTCCAAATGCAGTCTCCTCTGAATTTCAGTGTTTCCTCTGTTAGACAACAGCATATTGGGATCTTAGAGAATAAAGTGTTGGACTAAGAGATGAGAGAAGCAGGTAAGAGCGTAAATCCTATTCGAATTCACTGCTTTGCAGCCTTAGCAAAAAACCCCACATCACTTCCTCTCTATCTGCATAGTGTCAGAGATGGGACTGCTCATTTCTCCTTCCCACTTCTCTACCTTGGACACAGTGCCACCTCCCTTGTGTCTCTGAGAAACAGGAGACATCTCCAGTGTTACTCCTCCCATTCCAAAATGCTGAAGTTACCAATTAGGCTGTTCCTAATGGATATTTTGGAGAATGATCCCTTTTCTCCAGCTAAGAAAACTATCTGGGGGATAGCGCAGTTCCCAGCAGGCTGGAGTGTTTGTTTCATGCTACTTTGGCTGAATAAGATCATTCTGGGAAGAGATCTTTGCTAGCCATTGCCTGGGACAAGGATGTCAGCAAAGTCATAGTTCCAGCATGGTCACAGAAGAATGCAACTGATAACTTTGACCATGTAAGAAAAAAACACCTAGAATGGCCTTAATATACCAGCAGAATACAAATAATTGGCTGAACATCATGGAAAAATGTAGGAAAGCATTTGTAACCCATTTAATTATTTCTAAACAACAGGCACATGACAGAACTCCAGGAAGTAGAAAACAAGATGTAGGAACACACTCAACGACTCCAGCACTGCTGGAACCAGGGAAATGCCAGAGCACTTCTGCCTTGAGATTTCACATTGACGGAGAGAGACTCTAGGCTGAAAAGAACAACGGTGTGGATGATGGGAGAGGTAAAGGTCACCCATGCTGAAGGCCAGCACGACCCCAGGGCTCTGCACAAGTCAAATTTGTTTAAGCTTAGTTTGATAAAATAGCTTTGCTTTTAGCAACGATGTCTATGTGCTTATTGTTCTGGATCCAAAGCCTTTCTATCACATTACTTCTGTGCTGTCTCCCAGTTGTATCCTGTCCAATACTGCACGTGTGCAAACACAGACTGTGTGTGCAAAGTGTAAGCTTGGCTTGTAGTGCTCTAAGTGGGATTGGTCTGTTGTGCCATCAGACTAAGGCCTTGTGACTAAGATTTCATGAGGCACAGTGAAATTGGGCAAGCCCTTTGTCAATACAGGTCATCTCCTTTTGGGCAGATTGAGAGATGTGCTCCTGACTTGTTTCCTTGCTGGACTTGCGTAGGAGATATCCCAGGTAGAAATGGCAGCACGAGGGTGGCAGCTCCTCCCAGCACATGGGAACATTTCTCATTCCCAACCACTCTGCACATGGGAACTGCCACAAGATTTTGCTTTGGGAAGAAAGTAGGGGTGAGGACAAGCAGGAGTGGTAATTTTTAAGTACCTTTGCTACCTAGAGATAACTTTGGAAGGGTAGGGTGAAGAAGAGCTTTTGGAGTTCAAATGAATATGTTGGGGCCCACACGGGGTCAGTCAACAAGGAGATGGAAGGCCAAGTGGAAAAGAGGCTTGGGTTAGGATCCTTACTTTTTGATGTGCCTGTTCCATGACTCCTTTGGTCCTTGTTAAGAGAGTAATTTTTAAATAGAGCATATGATGCTGCTGCTGTATTTGGAAACTAATCACTGCTTTAAAGACTAGAGGACAAATTGAAAGAAGAGGCTGTACACAGTGGGGTCTGGAGGGGTAGTCATAGCTCTGTTTCATGTCCCTCCAAACTAATGTGACATGTAAGGATGTGTAAAGATATGTTAAGATTGTCATTTCTTACTGCACTGAAAGATCTCCATTCTATCTGATATGGAAAGATTTCCGTATTTTTTTGTTTGCTTCCAAGAGAATAGCGTAGTAACAAGCTGCCAAGAAAAGAAATGGGGGTGAGTCACTGAGAGGAAATTTAGTAGAAATGATAACACTTTACAAAAATGAAAATTATTACATTTACTGTACATGGGAACAGTAAAAAGTCCCTTTTTTTTTTTTTTTTTTATTACACTTGGAGTTAAATAGGAAAGGACTGACATTTCCATGCTGCTTTATAATGTAATTTGTTTGCCAGAAGCTTTTTGGTGTGTTTTTTTCTTTTCCCTTCTCTTTAAATGCAAGTTGTTTTGACAAATTTCTTAGCAATAGAAGACTTTTGTCAGAACCTGTGCATGGCCAATGCAACTACGTAGGAGTCTATTTTTCTGGCCTTGTTAATTGTAGTAATCCAATATCTTATTTCTCAAATGAAACTTGTAAGCTTCCTGCCCAGCAGCATCTGGCAGTTTCTGTTTTGCAATAGTACTAATAACAATAATATAAAAAAACAAAAACAAAACCCATGGAAAATACATGTAAATTTTCTCTGACATCTTTTATGGCTGAGGATAAACAATTTTTTTCCATTCATCACTTTAAGCAAACACCTGAATAATATCCCTTCAGAAGACATCAAAGTTGGGTATGTTAAATATAGGATTTCCCAACTCTAATCTCCGTGGAACATACAAGGATGATGCATAGCATAAGAAATGTTGTTACCTTATTTATCATCTGTGGATTTGGTTTGCTTTCCTAACTGTTTTTGCTATTTATAGGTTGTGCATTATGATGAAGCCTGTTTTCCAGCTACAATGAATAGGACTTTCTGCCACTGATCTGGAGCTTTTCAGTTTGGTATCATAAACTCAGCTGAATAACGGTGATATTCTAATACTTTTGGTCAGCTATATGAAGATTCATTTATATGAGACTCCTTGGGTAAAATAAAATTACTCATAGAGGACCTGTATAGACTGTATGGAGAACTGAATCTTACAGATAAATCAATAGTTTTAAGAATTTAAGGGCAAAAATATCCTGTCTCTAGTACTAAAGCTTAAGAGCTTGGTAAGGCATAAGCAGCTAGTGAGTGACTTTCAGGGCTTAAGTAGACAATATGTATAGATGAGAAATTTACACTCAGCCTTGGACTGAAACATGGATAAATGCAAGTCAGCTTCTCCTGGATGGAGAGAGAAGCTCTTCTATATGCAGTGCAGAAATACCTTCCTTTGATCAACATAAACTAGAAGTCCAAGCTGGTAAGTTCGTTAAAATGGGAGTTATGGAAAAACGTAGCTCTGTAAAATGAATTAGCCCGTCTCAGCTGAAGCTTTTTTCCTCATCTGTGCCCAGATGGGGTTTTTCTCTTTTAATTTTCAGAGGTGACTTCCAGCAGCCAAACTCCTGGAGCCAGTGTGCTCGGAGCAGGAACTGAGGGGCACAGAGCATCAGGGCTCAGAGAGATAAGAAAAGCTCCCAATAATACAGAGTTTCTTTTGGAGACAACACCTATACCATGAGGAAAATTTGGAGAAGTGGACTTCTTCCTGAATAAACAGAGCCCTAAGAAAGGCCCATTGAGAGAGCTCTGTTAGTCAGACATGTTTAAATTACACTGACTTCAGAAAGAAGAGAAACCGAGAAAGGCAGGGAGCTCTGATACAAGGTAGTAGTTAATCAATCCCAAATATACATCTAAGCTTCTCGTTCCTCCATTTGTTTTTCCTTTGCAAAGTTTTAGCAGCATTTTCTTTCCCACAACTGCATTCCCCAAGCTTTAATTTTCTAACGACATAAACCAAACACACGAGCTAGTTTTACTGCAAAGAACTACCTCGAGTGCGAGAGGTACATTACAACATGTGAGGAAGGAGTGTTTGTTTTTGTACAGTTTAAAATATTGTTTCTTTATTTTCCTCCCTAACTCTAAGAACTTTGGCATTTGACTAATTTACCGTGCGTTTAAGGCTGGTAGCAATATTGGAAAAGAAATATGATAATCACATGCTGCCACAAAGCATTCTATACCTCGCTCTCTTTTCCAGCTCTAGTTTCACATGTGTTGGTTCAATGGAATATTCAATAGACATTTATAGGAAATAAATTGAGAGATGAATGTAAACCATATGGCATCTGGAGGTTTATTTGTAAAGCCCCTGCATCAAAGCTTTCTCCAGATCACACTATATTAGCTATGTTTTTCCAGTCCAGCAGAATCAGGAAGGTAACCACAGACTTCCTTGATGGAAAACACATGAAAAACAGAGCAAATCTTAATACGTAGCTACAGCAACTGTTTAAGTAGCATCATTTAGAATAATTTTATTACAAATGTGTAAGGAGTATTGTTTAGTGATGGATTCCAAGCCAGAAACCAAATAGAAGCTCATTTGCTAAGCTCCCTGTCTGTTAATTTGTAGAACTCACAGACCATTAAAATGTATCAAACCATACATAATTGGTGTTTGTGCTTTTAAAGCACTTAGGACAATCAGATACTTTCTTCAACAGAAGTGCTACACAGGATTTATACCAAGAGATTTTCTGCACAGAAAGCATTTCATTGCCAATAGCATCTTTGTAAGTAATAAAAACTATTGATTGGACTGAGGAAAAGTTAGTTTCCAATCTTATCTATTTTTGTAGCAAAAGAAAATTCGAGCCCCTCTCGGTCTGAAAAGCTTACTGTATGCCAGGGTTCAGCAACAGCTGGTATTGCATCTGAAATCAAATTAAATTGTATTCTCATGCAGTATGTTATATAAATCATTAGGAAATGTCAAAAGCTTGTATATAGTTGTGTTTGTGCTCTTTTTTTTTCCCTTAAGTTTCCACTTACTTTCAAAAATAGTTTTCATTTTTCAATGTCAACCCCTTTTCAGCTGCTTAGGCCAGCTATAATGATTTGTGTGTTAAATTTGCTTGTCACATGAACATTTTTAATAACCCATTTAATATTTAATATGCTGCACATATTTGCTGGGCAAGGAAGTCACAAGGTACAGTGCCAACTCCAAGCTAGAACTCCCAACGGTTCCAGCATTCACCTTGTGCACGAGAACAACACTCTGAAAGCAAAGAGAAGACAGAAGAATTTGTAGGGTGGTTGATTTGCCTTGTTTTATGAAGCCTCATTCAGGAAGCATTTTTCTCCAGGATGAGACAGAGGACCAGGGCCTGTTTCAGTACTTAACTTCTGGTGGACACTTAAGTCTCTTTGACTTTAATATTAAGCATGTGCTTAAAGACAGACATAAAATGCACTAGCATCTGTAGGAGTCTTTCCATTGACTTTAATGGGCTTTGGATTGCACCCTGATATCTCAGCTCAAAATAGCTGTTATTACAGTAATAAATGATTTGTAAAGCCATTCTTTTGAATAGGTACATTTATACTATGAAATCATAATGACTTCTTTAAAAACTCTTACACTGCAAATTCATACATTTGGGATAATTGCTCTCCTCTTCATTAGGGCTTCACACTTCTGTAGAGATTTCTAGTCTGATAGTTTGAAATCTCATTATAGATTTAGATAAGTATTTCTGTTCCCATTTTACAGATGGGCTAAAGTATGTGGAGAGAGACAATGGGTTTCATCCAACATGGGAAGCTTCCCATTGACTCAGATGGGTGCCAGACCGTAAGGTCCAGCCTCCTAGAAGTAATATAGGCACCCGTTCCACACAAAGACCTATGGAGTTAAGTATCTA
Organism: Excalfactoria chinensis; assembly: GCF_039878825.1. Taxonomy (NCBI): domain Eukaryota; kingdom Metazoa; phylum Chordata; class Aves; order Galliformes; family Phasianidae; genus Excalfactoria; species Excalfactoria chinensis. Next base: position 4,337,455 of record NC_092836.1, read on the forward strand.
AAAATCTTCAGCATGTTTAGCCCCCACAAAAAAATGCATAATCCATCAAAGCACAAGTCAGAGGGAGGGTTTATTCACAAATCTTGATCTCCAGTGATCTGTCAACAAAGTGATTCTTTTTAGCCATTCTGGCACAGAGAGGTGAGAACGGTACTTAAAGATCCTAGCTAATGTCAAACATGAATCAATGGATGGCATCTGGATCCTGATCTGAAATGCTCCCTATTCTGGGAAGACCAAGGACATGTGTTGGATCAGGGGCCTCTAAGGAAAGAACGATGCCCCCATGATGCAGAGTGATTAGCTACTTTCTAAGCAAACCTTTCGATGGGGAGAGTTTTCAATTGAAGAAAAACGGCAATCTAATCTAAACCTAAAAAACTGGGTGAGAAGTGTAAGACTTTCTACCCATATATTTTAATTCTTGCGTAAGACCCAAAGTTTTGTGTAAACGGTGAAGTCAGAAATGAAATAAACCTTTGTGAAATCCAGCTTCGCCTGTTTGAATTTCAAATACTTTCAGAGTTAAGGTAATATATGGATCCAGCATTTTAGTTTGAGCCCATCTCTAGCTAAAACTCTCTTCTCCTCATCAATCTCATTCATTCATCAGCATACAGGTTAGCTTTTACACATATGGCAGTCAATGAATGCCACTCACAAACCTTCGAAAATAAGTATGCAAGCAACATCAGTTTAAAAATATGCAGCTAACTGCTGGAAGCTATTAAAACCCAAATAAACAAAAGAGATTATACTTCAAAGAAATGTCAACAGTTTTTCCTCTCCTAGAACAGAGCAGTTTTCTTTGCTTCCATCCCCAGCCACATCTGGAAAGTGCTTACTGCTTTACACATCTCTAACGATAAAATTAGTTTATTGATTTTTCAGAATTTCCTGATAGATTTATGCAATTTCCAAAACAAAGGTAAATTCACATCCTGGTTGAAAAAAAAAAAGAAAAAGAAAGCTGGTGGTAACTCCAAGAATTCATGAAATATAAAAACACAAATTATGCAAAGAAACAAAACTGCTCACTTTCTAAACAACGCTGTACTTTTGAGACTACCATTAGATAGCAAGAGATGGCAATTTACGTGACTTGTGTATAAAGGAAACAAAACCTGTATCTTATGTTTCTTTATGGGTGGCGCAAAGTTGAAGTGAATGTTCATTTCTAAGTAAGAAGACAGGCACTGAAAAATGAAACTTGCATATTTTGTGGAAAGAATTAAGAAGGAAAAGGAATCACAGATCACAACTGTGAATTCTAAGCTATATGAATATTAGTTATATTAAGTATATCTGCCATTCTAGCTAACTGGAAATTAAATCTCTGATTTCCATGATAGTAAATTGTGTCATTTTAGGTATTCCAAATGTTGGATTCTTAATTTGCTTAAAATTCACATTTCTAGCAGCCAAAATCTGTAAAGACTGCTAATTTGATTTTGGTTTACAATTAACTAAGCAGTAGCAACTTAGCCTATACAGAAGACTGCCAAGAAAAATGATGTCTTTGGTAAATTACCAAGGATCAAAATGTGGACAACAGATTTCTTCCCCCTCTGCTACAGACTATTTTTAACTAACAATGATGTTTTTGATAGAGTTGAAGTATTTAATAGAAAATAAAATGACAAGGTGCAAATTTTGCAAAACAGTCCAGGATTTCCAAAGTAGCAGTGTATGTTTGGAGCAGACAAAAAGAAACCCCAAACAATTTAAGCATTAAGCATACAGTAAGTGCTCTGTAGTCAAATGAAAAGAAAATAAACTCTAACAAGACTGCTGCAGAATGGGAAAAAGCAGGTCTAGTTTGTTTATTTATAATTTGGTAACAAGTAGATTCTTTCGCACTAACTAAACCAGACAGTAATTATAAACACAGATTGGTTAAATTCCCTGCACCCTATCAAAGGAAATGAGCTCCTCTCTTTTCCAAACATTGTCATTTGTTTATTGAGCCTCTTTTGGGCTTGATTTCATTAAAAATGATGTAAAGTCCACATCTGCAACCTCCCAAACAATGTTAACCTTGTTAAGCTGATCCAGAGTCCTCATTACAAAAAAATTTGCAGGCAACATAACCAAGCACTTTAGAAGGGAGCCACTGGAATACAGAGCAAAGAATTTGGATTATTTTTGTTCCATTACAGAAAACTTATATTACTATGCAATAGAACAGGAAGCAAACAGTAACCGCCTCAGTAGTTCTGGATAATTAGCTACCTAAATTCTCTGAGGTGAACAAAATGTACTTAGATGGGAGAACATTACTGCTCATATGCTGAAATAACAGAGCCATCTCGGTTAAAATGAAAATCACAAATACAGGAGGAAAAAGTCATGTTTAAAATCATTAGTCTTTATCAGTAAAGTACGACGGAGTTCCTCATTAAAGTAACAGTTTTATTAAAAAGGGGATGATACCGCCTATATTAGCTAGTGGCAGATATCAGATTTCAACAAACTTCAACGCAGCAAACGCTATTAAAATATCATTATTAGAGTTGCCATGCTTGAATGATTTGAACTGAAGTGAATTTTGTGTGTTTGTTGGAAGACTGCAATAATAAGTCCTGGAGCTTGAGCTGCTAAGAACTGACCTGAAGTTTGCAGACATGCAGGTAAGAAGAAGACCGAGCCCCTGAGCACTAAGCCTGGATGCTCCCCAATCCCTTCTATGAGCCTGCCTGTGTGGGAGATGCTGCTACATCTGCTGGAGTTCCCTCTGGGGTTTTTGCATGATGGCAGCACAGCTGAAGCAGAAGTGCACTAATGGGAGCTACCCCTTTTTTGGGGCAGATTCCCCCACCCCACGGGTTGGGTGCTACCACTGCTATTTGCCCAAAAGGTGCATGTAGTTAAGTTCTGTTCAGCGCCTGAAGAGAAAAACAGATACTGGTGCAGCATGATCAAAGACAGAGCAACGTGCATCACCTGCTGCTCCCGGAGCAATTAGGCTGATAAAATACAGATGCCTTTGCAGAACACATTATATTTATTTACAGATTTGTGGCAGTGCTGAGCAATCTGCTATCACATGGCTGCATCCACCAGTAAGGTAAATGCTGAGCATCCCTCACCTATGGTGAAGGCTGATCGAGAGAAAACAAACAGGCACTCAGAAGGCAAATAATCTCTCTGACATTGCTTTGCCCTGCTCATGTTACCAATGCCTGGGATCAGTTCCCTGACAATACTTTCCTACCCATGCAATACTTTCCCATGCCATCTACCTAAAAGTCTCACCTGTGTCAGGTTTGCTCCTATTCTTACACAGGTACTCAGATGTAACAAGCAATTTGAGGAAATGAAGACGGTGTTTGTTGCTATTGCGCTCTATTCCTTTTTTGTGACACCAAATAAAATGCCTTTTTATTTTTCAATATCATAAGTAGAATTACAATATATTTCAAATTTCTGTTTAAAATAAAAGAAACAAGGACCATGGGGAAGACTCATGTTTGTTTCTTGTGGTATACCATTCCATCTTAGCCCTTCTGTGTAACTTTAAGTCTGATCCAATACTGAGATTTCCAGCTCAGCTTGTCATGGGAAATTTGGGGCAATTAACGTCTTGAAATTTTAGAATAATCATGCCAGGAACTTTGTCTTTCTAAACGCTCTGCTGTTTCTCAGGAATATCTGTGGATCCTTGAAATAATAAGTTACACTGGGCCAGATTCTCAGCTGGTGCAAAGTCAGATTTCTTCATTAACTTCAAAGGAACTATGCTGATTTACACCAGCTGAGGGAAGATGTGGCCCACAGTGTCCAGGTGGATTTAAATCATACACATGAGAAATACCTCAGTACATCCAGGTCTGTGCTGAGGTTGAACATAAAAGGCCCGGGTAGCGGGAAATCCATCCCTTTTTATTTTTAAATGCTCAAATGTTTACCAGCTGACCTTCCCCTTTACTGCAGATCTGGGAATCAAGGTGCATACAATAAAGTTCAAACCAATCAACTGCTTTCAGCTGTTCCCGTGCAATGAATTTTTAAACATTTGATCATTAAGACCAATCTATATGCAGGTCAGTTTTCTGAACAGGATGGGAACAGTTTGGGAACAGATGCCAGGGCACTGACTCATGAAAAGGGACAGGTAAAGGAAAAGAGAACGCATTTATCTTGGCCCACCCATTGGGTGAACACTACCAAGGCCATCTCTTTGCTAGATGGATGCACAGATCAAACCAGTTAGTCTCTAGTATAGTACCTTCATTAGTTGAACTGAGGCACAATTACAGTGTCACCAGCTGCATTAGGATGATTTTTTTCTATGCTGTGAACAAACTTCTCTGTGGTTATTGGCTTTCCTTCGGGTTATCTCTTACCAGTTTCCTCATCAGTTATCTCAGCAGCAGATCTTGAAAAGTGTTACTGGACTAAGAGCCATTCCTTATGCTATACAAGAATCACTTTCAATTTGCATAATCTAGTAGGATTGAATCTCATTTTCTTCCAGTTTAGTGTTCATAATTGTAAGAAATTGCTGCTCTCGTACCTATGTCTTTGCCTATGTACTTTTCTGCATCTGAACAAAACCATCTAACCATGATGCATCTAAAGTTGCCACACTGGCGTCTCTGGAAACACCAACAGAAGTATCAGAAAGGTAAAACTGATAACATTTGATTTGAAAATGCATGTTGCAAATCACAATTTTTTATATATATATATATATATATATATATATACTTTAATTGCTTGCCCTTACCTCAATTTTACTGGTAATTGAGTCAAGACTTGTAGACAACTGGTTACTGAAATTCCTGGGCAACTGTCTCTAGCCCTGCAGAGGGGTTGGACCAGACAATCTCCTGAGTTCCCTTCCAGCCTCAACAGTTCTATGAAATATGTACCCAAAAATCACTTCCTTGCACTTAGTGCCAGATTTGAGCCATTCATAAAGTCAAACCTAGACTTGAGCAAACAGGAAAATCTTCAACAGAAAGATATTTGCAGGTGACAGAATCTGCCAAGGTTTTTGTACTGTGCCCAGGCACCGTGATCTTCTGGTAGCTGAAGTATGGAAAGGTTTAACCCACATGATAGTATCTGAGTCAAAGAACAGGCTGAAGGACGTGATGTGTTACCACAGGATGACTGAAAGCCCATTTGCAACTGTACAAGATACAAGGAATAAGAAACAGAAAGCTGAAGGTGTAAGTCTAATTCTAACACTCACCAAACACATTATCTTGGCAAGTTACCCAACTTGTCTTTAACTCGGTTACACTGAGAAAATAATAATACTTAATCACCTTTGAGAAGAAGTGGGAGATCCTCTACCAAAAGCAGCGATAAGTGTGAAGTATTCAGTATGATATTAAAGAACAGATGGCCCAAGCAGAGATCCAGTTAAAAAGGACTGCACAGAGTTACAAGAAACCTCTTGCTATGACGTATGCACCTTATGATGTGCATTCCCTCAGACAATACACCATGAGTAGGCTGCTGCAGTTTATGTTCTGGATTAGAGCATATGCATAAATAAAGCTACATTTTTATGTGATCCCAACAAATAAATGGGAAGCACGGACAGGAATGTCTAGCTGATGGAAAAATGAGACACCACAAACAAACCACAGCTTGATGATAAAAAAAAAAAGTCTAAGATTTATATGGCACAGCTGGCTATGTGTAGTGCTTTTGTAAGTCTGCAGCATCTGGTCACTTGTTTTAAATGTCTGAATAGATAGAGGCCTGAACCTTGCCCAACTGTGGAAAAAGAGGCAATGTTTCATAGCAAACCGCACTGCCTCGTGCACATGGAGACCTGCCGGACTTCAAATACCCAGGTGAGGAGGGAGGCTCCTGTCCTGCTGAGTGCAGCCGGCTGTCTGCATAGCCCTGGGTCCAGCAGCAGCCCTGCTCGGTCTGAGAGACACAAACTGTGTACAGGTGGAAACGGTGGCAAATTGCCTGGCACTTAATGTATCCTGTGCATGTTTTTGTGACCACCTGACATCTTTGTGGTTGTAAAGATAGTCTTGAAAGCAATTCAATAGTGATGCTAAGAACCACATATTTAGACATGGGACAAGCTATAAATTCTGCCCTTTGAATTTTCCCTCTGGTCAGAGCATCACAGAGACACACATGTACACACATCTTTTTTAAGCTGTGCTGGGACTGGAGCATGTCTTCTAGAAAGACATCCAAGCACAACTACAAGGACCAGCAGTTTTACCTTCTCATGACTGTATCTTCACTGGTTTTCATGGAGATATGTTAACATACAGCAACAGAGAATCTTGCCCACACCTCTTTAAAAGCTATAATAAACTGTCCCAAACCATCCTAAGTATCACTTTGTGAATGATCCCAAAGAACGCTTCTTCATCTTTAAAAACAAGGCGAGATGATAAAAATCTGATGTAAAGAGAGGAAGAGCATCTTCATGTTTTAATGGCAGAGCACTTGAGCTTTCCGTTTTTAACAGATTTTAGAAACCCAAAATGTTACCCATTCTTACCCAAATATTCAGAAGAGACATTGCACAACAAACTGTGGGAAAAGCAGATTCCCCATCACAGAGTGAGTCATTCAGCAGAAGGAGTGAGCAAAGCGTGTCCAGTAGCACCATGGAGCCATAGGGATGGCCAAAGAGCGGTGCCAAGTGAGGAAGGCAGGTACCTTTGTGGGCTGTATTTAAGAGAATGATATGGAAATCCAAGAAGCTGAACGAGAAGAAGACTAAACAAGGCTCCTCAATGCTCTAGACCAAAGATCAGCCCTTTCCAACAGTAGGAACATACTGAACACCACAAGCTAAATCCCCGAATTTGTGCAGGCTGTTGCAGTCAAGGGAAGACATGTTTAAGAACCTAACTATTTCTACAGCATTTAAACCCATCATGCTCTCACTGTAAAGGTAAGACATTGTAGACACAACCTCTCACTTTTAAAAGCCTCACAAAAACCCAAAGGTTTGTGCTCCCTCTGTTGGTTTTAGGGAAGAGGTTGGTTTTTTGTATTGTTTTTTTTTTCCCCCCCACAAATATCATCCTTCATTTTGTTCTGACATCAGTAGAAGGACAAAAATGCATTTGTGTGATGAGATGTTATTTACACTGAAGTTTCTCTTGTTTAAACAAGAAAATGGACGTGCTAATTTCAGCTCCATCCCAAATGCAAAGAAAATGAATAAACATTTAATAAACCAACTGCCAAACTAGAGGAAGATTAAAGTATTTCAGTTCCGCTGAAGGAAATATCCTAAGCAAATGGGGGATAACACCACACACACACACACAGAGTTATGTCACAGGTATCCGAGTCAGCCTATGTGCCACTGTTCACCAGCATACAGATACCTGTATATCCCAAATCATGTATTACTCATGTCACTTGCTACTGCACCTACTTTCCCTTTAGAGTTGGCAAGAGAAAAATAATTGGTTAAGAAGAAAAAGTCGAGTTGCAAAAATGAATTAGATGAGCATGAATCTGTAAAGACACGGAAGATGAGTGATAAAAAAAGTATGACAGAAGGATGGATGAAATTACTGCTTTTTTTTCTTCTTTTTTCTTTTGGTGTTAATTATTTACAATATATGTTTCTTATCTACAATCTGTTTTTCACTGTCTCGTTATTCAGTGCAAGGGAGCCCTGATCTTGGTGGAGTTTTAAGCTTCTACTGCAACACAAATACTAACATACAATATCAGATACACTTGTTTAATTATTAAGAACAGAATGTGAGGCCCTTATTTGCAGAATATGAAACCTGCAGGCTTAATTGGGTTAATGACTTTGGAGATGCTTACTGGAACAACATGTCTACACCCAGGCCCTAAGAGTGGGGCTGAATCCAAGGTCTGTGGGGACTAACCCATGGCTTTACCCAACTCTCCCAGTTTAAGAGTGTGAAAATTGATGGGTGCAAGCAAGACATGAGGCAGGCCTGCATGTCAGACACAGCATTTACTCCGGTAGCTTTGAAAGTAAAAGATGGCTTCCCAGCCTGCCCCTATAACTGCAGACTGAGGCAATGTATTAAGGACAAACTACCAGGTTATGCAGCTATTATTTAATGCAGCTGTGCAGAGGGTGGCTGGCCAACCCACAGCTCTAATGTATCTGACGGCAGTGCTGGTTTGCATGCACACTTCCAACTGCTGGCTCCGTATACGTCCCCTCCCTGCCTGGCTGAACTTGTTTGCCGCTGGCTCCCAGCCCAAAACTTGTGACACTGCAATTACACTGGGGTGGCATGCGGAGTCTGTAGGTATTTTAGTCACTCTGTCAAAGCTAGAAAAATCCTGACTGAACTGGAGCAGGAAAACAATTTGCTGAAATATCACCTGGAGCAGGAAGTTATTAGATGCTTGACTGACTTCTAGAACAGAAAACTATGTATGAATATGTACACGAGGCAAAACAGATGTTGTCTTGACCTCTGTGCACTGGAATCTTATAGCTGCTCTGTTTACTCTCTGTTGTCCATAATGCATCTTTAAGCCAGGTGCTGCCACTTATCAGGTATCCACATCTCTTGTTTAAACAAATGTTAACTGAACTTGACAGCAAAGGGGACCCCTGCAGCAAAAATGGCAGAAGACAGCTTTAAAGCTTACCTACACTTCTTACTCCTGAAATAACTGAAGTTTTGTGTGACTAGGTACGGAGTGAGGTTAGGAAGTTAAACTCTTGACCCCATCTCCACGGGATTTCATAAGCTGTCTGACTGGTTGTCTGCTGGGCACAAGGCTCAGCTCTGCAGGCCAGGAAGAGAGCTGGCCTTCAGGGGCACACTGCATGGGATGTCCCCCCTGCCCTCAGTCTCCACAAGGTCCTCTTGAACTAGTCCCTTCTCTGACTACCTTTGTAGCTACTGTTTGCATTATGACAATTGCTAACAACTCTTCCCAGAGCCATTCCTTGAGAGAAAGCTGCAAGAGCATATTGTTTGGTGTGCTGCAAGTCTGGGAGCTGAACACTGACTTCCTGCTTTCCCAGCATGGCAGCAGGTTGTCCACTTTTTGTTTTTAATTTTTTTGTTATATCACTGACAACTTACACAAAAGCACTAGGACAACACAAGCCTAGAGAAGCCTAATGTCTGTTGTGGTCCCATTGATGTCTTGCACCATGGCAGCAGAGCATCTCCACCAAGGGCTGCAGGTTTCTCCTTTGGGAAACCATACAGCCACTTATGGTAGGTGTGAAATTAGACTCTGTCATCTCTTTGTTAAGGGCAGCCCTAGAACTGTTCATCCATGAAGCAAAGAGAATGGGGTTTTAAAGCAGGTTTTACAGAAAGCTTTCAGCCTTGCTACTCTCCTCCCTTTTCTTCTCCCAAAACTTGGAGCATACAACAGAGGTAAAGGTCCTGCAGACCCACACGAGTTTCTGCAAACGAGTGAACTGGTGAAACTGGGAAACATCACCATGAGCAGGAGGTTGCAAAAGGGGCTTGCCATCAGCAGAGAGCCAGACAGCACAATCAAGACAGAACCAACCCATATTTATTGTAATGTATGTGATGACATATGCCCTGTTTTCTTGGGTGCCTTAGAGACATTTGGGGTCCAAGAGAGGACAGTTTACAGGACTCAAGCAACTATTTCACCATCCAGATTTATTTTCTGATGGACTGGATTTATTTTTTTCCAAGGGTTTAACATGAGCTCCTCACAACTACCTCAGGAACTCAGACACAACCTGGCATGCCTCATATAAATACCTATATCTCTTCTTCACCAATTAACCTGTCTATGTGTATACTGATCACACAGGGATAAAGGCCACAGCAGACAGGTATTGGTAGCATTGACAACTGTGAGAGTGAGAGCTGAAGTTCTGCCAGGATCCCTCTGACCGGGTTTTCATAAAAAGGAAATCCTAAAAATGTGGTTGGGGAGGAGCTGTGTTCAGCAGTAGAGATAAAACTTGGAGGTGGTTTCAGAAGGCTGTGACAAGTGCTTTCACAGAACTGGGCGAAGTCTCCTTCCTAAACTTTACAAAATGGGAAATTATGGGAAATAATTCCTCTCTTTTCATTCTAAGAAAATAATAGATCTCTTTATAAAAAGCCTGCAGTGTGTCCAAAAAACACGTCCTTTGAGTATCAAAAATGGTTGTGGGGTTAAAATTACATGTTTTCTGCAGTCTAGAAAGCAGCTGCCTCAGAGCTGAACCTTGATGTCCAAGATCTACCTTTTGCAGATTCACTGAGCTGTGCCTGAAAATGATCCTGAGCTAAAGGTCATAAAAAATTCCAACAAACATCTTGCCCCAGCAGAAGCTCAGGGTGTTTACACGTATCACAGACACAGATCTAGATAACTCTGAACTAATCACCTGGAGAAAAAACATTCCATTAAAATGTAGTTTTCTGGCCGCATATTTTTCACTCACAGACAGCCTTTTACTCTGTCTCTTCATCAGGATGCAAAAAGGGGGAAAAGATCAGGCAAAATACCTCTACTATCACATAGGAGATGATTTGTAGAACTCATTTGTTCCCAAGGTTCCTTCCTTAGTGCCTTGTAGAAAGGAGGTCTGGCATAACAGGACCTCCACCTCTGCAACTTCTTTCACGTAAGGCAGACACATATGAAGCAAAATCACACTCAAAGTATGTTACTTGATCTCTGGCAGTAGTGGTAGACTCAGCATATTGTCCTAAACTAACTCAATTACTGATGAAGCTGTGGATATGCACTATATGCATGTACTGCATATACAAATTCCTTCCTGCCTTTAGGTTAATAAGCACCCCTTTGTTCTAGTGTGGCTGTTTTATGGTGGGGGTTTCTACTGATGTATGCTCAGAGCTTAGCTACACACTGGGCCAAATGCTACTATTTAGGCTGGGCTGCCTGAACCTTTTTCTCCAGAGAAGAAAAGAAGGCACCAAATTTCTTGGTAAAATAATCTATTTCAATAGCACTGGGAGAACTGGTGGTTTGCTAAAGATTTAATCTTATTTAACCTACTGCATTGGTTGTTAATATACAGATGGTAGCAAATGTACAGAAGGAATAAGTAAAGGAAAACTCACCAGTGGTGGTGTCTTGGCTGAAGAAGCTGGGGCAGTCCTCACTGGTGAGCAATCTCCAAGAGATGCTGCCTCAGTGGGAGTCAGCCCTTAAATGAGGTCTCAGAGGGGATGGAGTCGAGCTCCACCCCTTCCGGGAGCACAGCTCCATCACTCTCACCTGTGCTCCCACAGCTGACCCCACACTTGCCTCAGCTGATTAATCAGAGGTTCAGGCTGTGATTACCAATCTCCCATACACCTACTGTTGTACATACAGCAATAATGGGCAGCAAAGGGTACCTGGTTTCCATTTCTGAAGTAATCCTCATCTCTGTGATCACTAACTTTCAGCAAACACCTTTACAGAAGGTTACACTGCCCATGTCAAAGCATCCTTAGGACGCATTGAATTAGCAGCTGTGTATGCAGAACCTTGCAGCTAGTCTTTTCTGCTTTAAAACAGTGGTACTGAAGAGGAAGATATATGCCAAAGTTTGGATAGCATTGGTCTGGTTAACAGTTAGAGGTGTATTTCCTACTGAAATCGTCAGGTTGATATTAGGGAAAGCAGGGACGTGTTGTAGGAATTCTGCTGTGCTATCTGAACATCAGAGGTTGGAGATTTGCTGATGAAATGAAGTATCATACTGTTTCTGCTGCCATGCTGTCCATTTAATGCTGGGAGAAGGACAAAAAAGGGTGGTAAAAGTTTATTCACCCTCTGGTCACCAGATCAGGCTGTGGGATTGGCTTACATTGCCATCAAAGAGAACAAGAAAGTCTGGAATAGACAATATAACAAAGAATGCCTCAATACAGAGGCTAGCTCTAGGCCAGAGAAAACGAAAGAGCTGGCAGCTGAAATGGGATGGTTGTGAGGATGTTCAGACTTCAAACATGGCAGTCTAATTCCTTATGTGACAAACTCCATAGTCAGCAGAACCACAGACTGCCAGAAACACAGCACCACTCGGGTGGATTTTAGAGCAGGACAATCCGTTCCTGCTGCAAGATGTGAGAAGACTAAACAAGCTCAGTAATTTCAGAGCCTCTAAACCTGCCACTACCTGTCCTGCTGCGGATAGTGCAGTTACCTTGTTACTCCTACATGCCTACTTCCTTCAATGATTTTAGTGTTATGGCTCTAAAAGCATACTTGGTTTGCTTCAACATCAGGAAACTAAAAGCTAAGCTGAAACAAAAGACACACCTACAAGGAGGTGAAAGAACCATGCTTATCAAGGAAAGGAGGACATACCCTCTGTGCAGACCTGAGTTTAGTTACAGAGCAGCCAAGAAGAGCACTGGATCCACTGAAAGTGTATAATTTACCAGCCATTGAATTGAGGCTTTGTTAATATTCCCCTTTTACAGTTTTTTTTTTTTTTTTTTTTTTTTTTTTTTTTTGCATTGGTTGATTAGCTAATTAAAGATGTAGGCTGTTTCCTTTCAATCAGAACTGTGAGCGTGTACCAGATGCCAAGCTTCATGACATGCAGACAATCAGATGAGCGTGGAGAGATGCTGGGGTATAAAAGAGGCCAGCTCAAGCAGAATACCCCACTGGCAAAGGGATAACACATTGGGTTTGCCCATTCCTCCCATCCTGCCACAAGTTTCATGTACCTCACTGTGAAAACCACCCAATCACCATGAAAAACCAGTGTAGTTTTAGGTGTGATGGTCAGAAAAATGAAGATACCACTGAAAAACTTGGATCAGCTTTGTGCAAACCAGGCTGTGGCAGACAAGAGGAACCTCTGGATTTGCAAACCCATCTCCAATGATGTTTTGTGGGATGTGCTGGCATGTAGCAGAGAATTGATTTTCCAACCTGAAAACCCTTACTGACACCTCACTGGAGCTGTTCAAAACATTTATGGCAAAAAAGTGAGTTTTAATTGTTAGCAAGAAGCAGTCAACAAAGAGCTCATCCAATACTCTCCATAGAGCAAAATGAACACCAAAATTAGTGCTGTTTCCTGTGGCTGTATGGTACTGCCGGCTGCATAGGAGAAGGAAAAAACTTGGGACCAACTGAGTCAATACTTAACCTGCTGTGTTACCAGACAAAGTGAGTGCCTCTCAGTACGGTGAGGCTAATCTTTGGTCTGAAGATGATGAGAAGGTCCTTGGATGGTCTATTATTTGGTTAAGATTTCAGTGGAAAATGTGTTTTCATAATCCGAGTTCTCTCAAAGGACTTTAATGTCTCAGTTCTAAAAAAAGGGTTTATAAGCTAAAAAATAACGGCACCTCCAAAATGCATTTGGCTGACTAGCAGAATACAGCTGGGACACGATCTGTAACGGGGTTAGTCGAGGTAAACATTTCCCACTCCTCTTCTAAAAAGGCAAGAAATTGTTGTTTAAGTGGAAACTGCCAGAGTTACCAATTAAAACAATTTCAGTTGAAAAAGGCAACGTGATATAAAACTCTGGATCCTCTGTAAGGTGACCAAAGTACAAGATAACAGAGAGGAAACAATCAAGGCAATGTGAAAGTTCCCAGTTTAAGGGTAAGCTACAAGATGCTGTGTCAGTGGGACAGAGGAACCTTTGAATTTTTAACGATGGTGGTTTTAAATGCAGTTTAGACTTTATTTTCTTGGCATTACAATATATTTTTTTCCATTTCAAGGCTAGCAAACCTCCTGGAATCTTACCAATATCCAGGAAAGATTCACAAATTGAGTAACTGCGGTAAGAATGTGCATGGCTGGTAAACAGGAAGAAAACACTCGGACTCTCGTACAGTTAGTCCTAGTGGTTCACAAATTTCTTTATCTAAAATTATGGCAACTGGAAAACCTAAGCTAACATTAAAATGTTTAGCTTAGAGTTCAGATGCACAAATTCTATCCACAGGTTGTATTAGCTCTTTGGCCCAGTGGAGCTCACAATGTTAGCTTGCTTACAACCAGAGGGATCCAAAAAAGAAATAATGCCAACACACAAAGCGTATTTCTAAAATATTTTTTCCCCTAAAACATGCGTCATTCCAAAAACGTGTCCGAGTGGTTATATTTTGGGTGAGGAACAAAATCATTGACAAAGTGTCAAATGTACCTTTATACTACAAAGTTATTGCCTGTTATATATGTAAAATAGTTATTTACAGGAACAGAAGCTTAATATGTACAAAAGAGGGAACAAGCTTATATTTAGAGTTTGACAGCAATACATTGCAAAGATGCAGGCAAACCAGGTAAGCCATTTAGGTCAAGCTGGGACATCGGGCTGGCTAAATCCTGAGGCAGCATCACATAAGCATGAGCCCTCTGTTTTTTATAAAGCCTTCCACTTTCACCAGACAGAGGTATTTAGCTTTTTGCACCAGTTGAGTTCGTTGCTTCTGATTTCTAATCAAGGCATTGGACACATGCGATGCCACTGCTCTCTTCACAGTGCCTGTAGGGCCTTTTGCTTTGATTGCATCAATCACACTACTGAACTATTTGCTGCTCTCAGGCGGGGCTGGAGCCTGTGCACCCCAGGGGATCTATTTGCCCTCCCTGTCCTTCCTGAAGGCTGGTGACCAGTGATGGGCTGTCTCTCACTTCACCTTCAGGGAGCAAGGCTTTGCAGATCCATAGCTACCTGTACCCAAACCCCACCTCACCCCTTGCCCTGTGAGGGGATCTCATCCTATTGACAGATTCCCAGTTCCCTACTAGCCCGAGTTGCTGAGCAATTCCTACTGCCAGAAGTTTCTGTGTCTGCAGATATGTTCCTTATATTAATTCAGCTCAATAGGTAACATGTGACTGCAGGAATTTTGGCAAGAGAATTGGGAGTTAACATAGTAGGGAGCATAGGGAAAAGGTTACAAAGGCTAATCTAAAGCGACGCTAAAGGTTTTACAGAGCTATGACTAAAAAAGAACCCATAAATAATGGTTTGATAGTCTTTTCTGAGGTTAATAAATGACATTTCCCCTCTGCAATAATAGCACAGATTTGATACGCTACATTTTTCTGGAAATCTTGCAGGACACCGAAAGCTGAGTGTATTCTATTCATCTTTCTGCATGCAGAAAAAGTATGATCTTGAACTTTGCAGAGTTTTCCATTTGGGGGAGTAGAAATTTCTCCTCTAAGAATCAATTAATCACTGCATGCTGTGAGGCACCTCTAATGTACGGATTTAACGAGACAAGCCTTCCTGCTTTAGTTTTTTCCACCTTTGAATAAGTACTCCTTTACACATAAAAATCAAATATAAACAGTGCGAGGACCAAAACCCATGTTCTTGGAACTGCACCTAATTTAGAACCGTAAGAACTTGGGAATGTTTATATTTCATCCCTAAAGTCTTCATCTGTTTATATCTAAACTGCAATCTGAACACAGACGCAACTACAAGACTCAGTGAAATCGGAGAGTGTTCCCTTGAGCCATAGTCGTGGAAATCCACCATCTTTTTTCTTCATTAATATCTAATCCCCATTTAGTAAGAATTTAGCTACTTTTATCCTGATGTGAAACTTCAGGGCTGCCTGCTTCACTCCGCTGCCTGCTGCTTCTAAATAGAGCAGTGCTGGTGGCGGAGGTGGTGACTGTGAGTCATAAACACTCTGTCATTGTAACATGTCAGATTTGTCCAAAAGAAACATATTTTTATATCTTAGATTATTTTATTATTAGTTTAAGAAGGTTCGTTTAGCTCCTAGCAAAGCCACGAGGAAGAATTATGCACTTAAGCAGTTCTGTCTCTGATGTGTAGTGCCTTGCAGACATTTAACATGCTGAGACAAACAAGAGAATCCCCAGAGTGCTCATCTACTGTGGGACTTATTTCATACTGCATCAATAATGTAAATTGAGATGTGAAGATAGCTCCTTGTTTTTGTAAGGTATGATTACACTAGTGCAGACAACATCCACTCAGATTCACTGGAAACACTGAAGTCAGCTCCCTGATAAAAACCTGGCTCATTCTTTATCTAACAGAAGAAAAAATTCTACTATCAACAGGAAACTGTTGGGATCAGACTCACTTTGGGAGATCAGTTGTTTGCTGTGACACTTTCCAAGGACCAGAAGAAGTGTTGAAAAGCCCAACGCAGTGGGTAATATTTCTAGCTGAAACAACTTCTGATACTAGTTTGCAGTGGTCTGAGTGAACTAATGCTTATAAGTAGACCTCATGATACTTCAGCTGAATTATTTTCTGTAGGTGCTCTCCCATTGAAAACTTGTATCATATAACTTTATGTTTTTAGTGGACCATAGAAGTCACCAAAACCCACACTTTTTCTCAGTTTGACCTCTCATCTGCCCTAGTAATACACACAGCATTATGTTGAATTAATGTACTGGTGTGGTGCCCATATCTACTATTATACAATACATAGAACAAACATAAAAGACATCAATCAAAATCCTCAAAATGTCTTTTTCTGCCAACGTTTCCTATCTCCCATCAAATTATTTTAATTACAGCTGCTGAGCTTCATAATTATTTTTAGCCAGGCTGACTTTTCTGTTGTTACTGAATGTATGATATGCAATGTATTGCACTTCTACATAATACTGGATTTTGTTACAGCAGAGTGACTCCTGTAGCTGAGGCAGAGAAGTGCGCTGCTATAAAACTATTGATACTCTTGCTGGAAATTCTCCATCTTAGTTATCTGACTAGGTTATGATTCAGACCCTTCTTCCCCACAGGATTTTTCATACTGATGAGAATCAGAGAATCAGAGAATCAGAGAATGGCCTGGACTGAAAAGGATCACAATGATGATCTAATTCCAACCCCCCTGTTATGTGCAGGTTCGCCAACCACAAGACCAGGCTGCCCAGAGCCACATCCAGTCTGGCCTTGAACACCTCCAGGGATGGGGCATCCACAGCCTCCTTGGGCAACCAGTTCCAGTGCATCACTGCACTCTGAAAGAAACTTCCTCCTAATATCTAACCTAAACCTCCCCTGTCTTAGCTTAAAACCTTTCCCCCCTTGTCGTCTCACTATCCACCCTCATAAACAGCATTCCCCCTCCTGTTTATACAAGTTTTTAGAAACAAACGAAACAGAAACTTGATATGCTCAGGATCTCACTGGCAAGAGCATCTAAATATCTTTTCTTCTTTTTTTCTTTTTTTTTCTATTTTTTTTTTTCTTTCTTTCTTTTTTTTCTTGTGAATTGTTATGATCAAGACCTTTATCTTTTTATGATCTTTGTTTTCAACCACGCATCCTTAACTTGACTTCAATCTAGGGTCTCTCCCTGCAGGTAACGAAGCGTAAGGTAATTACTGAAAGAAATACATTAAAAAAGTAAGCTCGGCTTTGGCTGAGCAAAAACAATTGGGTTTCAAACACACACCAGCAAGAAGACTGCATGTTTGAGTGCTACTGAAACACCTGCCACTTATAACACAACAGTAGCGAGACTTTTCTGAAAGACACTGGTAAATGTGCAAGTCACTTACCCAGGAAGAATTTTTATTGCGTTTCTGAAAGCAAAATTACAATAGCTGACAAAACATGAAAGTTTCATCATGGTGGATTAGAATGCACACAAGGCATTCAAAGGAATTTATCGTTACTCAACATTTCAGCTAGCGCTCCCTTAACACGTCTTTGGGGAACAGATTTGTCTCTGCACTCTATAGAAAACCCATGCGCATAAAAAGGTTGGATTACAGAAATCTAGTAAATAATACAACAAACAGCTAGTTAGACTATACAGCCAGATGAGCAAACATGTATTGCTCCTACACTACTGATCCTCAAAGAAAACATGCCTCTCTTTACCTCTAATACAACTGTTTCTTTGCTCAAGAACTTCCATGACTTGAGGGACTGGCAGTAGGTTTTAAGATGCCTCATCCCTCTTGGCATGACATGGACTGTGCCTGAGCAGGTTTCCTTACATTTCAAGTAACAGAGTGCTTGCAGGTACAAAACTTAATGCCACCTCTCACTGTCAAGGAATGCTCTCAACATTTGTGACTGCCAAAGATCTGTCCAAAGAAAGGACAAAGAAGGCAGAGAGCTGATATTGCTCAGACATAAAAGGTTTAGGAAAAATAAACAAACAACAACAACAAAAAAATCGTTCTACTGGCTAAGTGGAGACAGAAGGCGATTTGTTTTTGGATAAGATCAAGAAACAATTTAGCAACCTTACTTTATTATTAAGACTGCAGACAAAGAAGAGGAGATGGAGGACATTCAGTTCTCAGTCAAGTAAATACTAGTTAAGAGTACAGCAAATTAATCCTGATGGTAGCTACAGAATCACAGGGTACAAACTTCAACGGGAGAAAATCAACTGGATGTAATGCTCTGAGCTCCATCCTGCTGCAGATGGTGCTTGTTAGCAAGCTTGGAAACAGGCACACTTCATACTGCAGTGTAGAGGAGCCATTGGTAATCTGACTTATAATGTCATTAGATTTTTTTCTCATCACTCCAAGAAATTTTGATTAATGAATGAGAAAACATGGCAGCATTAATGCCATCTTGGAGGAAACCGTTCTTGGCCTGACGCCGTGTAACTTTTGTACACATTGGGAGATAATCAATGATTGACGCTAAATTTGTTTCACAAGTGAAACAAAGATTGAAACGTAGATATAGACAAAGGTATAGATTTGAGGAAGAATTACTGGAATTGATAAAGATTGACTGCAAACTTTCTGAAGGCAAAAATCAGATGTGACTTTACATGAAGTTAGGCATCTAGTAATTAAACCACAAAGACCACATTCTGACTGTGGGGCTCAATTTAGGGAACAAATGGCTCTGAAGAAGGCGTGAGGATGATCCACTCAACATTCTATTCAAGTGTTAATGCGTGAACTAAAGAACAAACTCATTGTGAGACGCTTAAATGGAAGTATATTTAGCAGGAGTATTTCTGTACTTCAGTATGCTGTTCTGGATCCACACTTTGAAAAGTACATTGAAAAATTAGGCAATAATAGAAGAAAGACATGAGGAAACATTAAAGAAATTGAAAAAGATGCTGCATCATGGAAAAATTCATTTAGCTGAACTCTGATGGGATCACAGAGCAACTTTATCACAGTCGGTAAGAATTAGACAGAAGCTCTGAAAGAAGGGGGTTGGAAAACTCCCTGACAGCACGACTGCTCATCAGCCTCACCTCCAGCTGCTGTGGGTTCTTTGTCAGTGGAAGTTTTTAAACTGTGATTTCAAAAATCCCTCAAAGTTCCTGCTTTTTTGCCTTCTAGAGACCACGCTGACCAGGATGTGAACAGGGTGGCCACGATGGTACCTCCCGCCCCTACCTGAGATTCACTGCTAGCGTCCACAACTCTCAGTGATGATCCTGAGTATATTTTAACTTGCAAGAGCCCCACTGAAAGATCATGGGCTACTGCAGCAACTCACAGGGGTCAGCTGGGTTGGGCAACTGCCCCCAGCATCTGCAAACACTGCACAGTGACGCTATTCTGGAGCTGGTGTTACCATTCTGCACATGGTCACGTTTGGTTCAAACTGGCAGGTGTCACTTCCACTGCTTGGAATGCCTCTGTGCTAAGACAGACCTCATGTTTTTCTTAGATCAGAGAAATCCCACCACTGATTGCAAACTGCTCTGTCCCAGTGAAAACACCCCCCATACCATCTCTAGAAGGATCTCTCCTTGCACACCCTCCCATCCACCTCCTGGGAAAACAAATGAAAGAGGATGTGGCCACACACCCTAATACCAAATGTAGCACTTTTAATCATCCTACCTATGAAAACTGCTGTGTAAGCTTTTTTATTTGTCTCCTGGCAAGTTTTGTATTAATATATTATCTCCCTGCAACTCGTGACTACTTCCAGCTGGCGCCAGAGAAATAGGAAACTGTTTAGATGCTTTCCCTGCTCCTATGGCAAAAAGCAAAGGAAGAAAAGGAGAAAGTGTTCACAGAGAATTGAAAACAGGTACCTTTTATTAGTGTAGCTGATAGTGCTGTACAGTTCACTGTTCTTGTTTAATTGGGCTACGTATTGATTTGATTGTTGTAATGAAAATAGATGAATGTTCCCTAATTGCATTTTAAATTCAGCTTTCTGAGGTTGAAGGTGTTTTTGAAAATCACACACTGCTGCCTGCCTCACTGCAACACAGCTTGTCTTAAAGTTGGGCTGATGCTGAGTGGCTAAGTCCAATGCTGAACCAGTGCAAAGCCTTCATTAAAATAAAAAGTAGCTCTATAATGATATTTACATGACATTCAAAGTGCTCTTTGTTCTTACAATAAAACAGATTCCGGATAATTCCATGCTACTAACCATACTTGCTATCATTCAGTTTTGCCATTTTTCCTACATAAGTGTTTTTCCATAGCATGTCCACTAATTATTACTTTTATAAGGAAAGGTTCAAAAGTATTTAAGCTTCTAGGAGAGTGAAGACAAACGCATTAGAGAAATAATTCAGTTAGCCTCCAGGAGTAACCCTCAACTCACTCATAAAAACACTTGCCAGTCAAATCTACAGAATACGATTCGATTCAGCTCAAGGGGAGGAAAGAGAAACACTTGCCTGCCTCCAAAGTTCAAGCAAAAATGCTTGAATTGCAGCTGCCAAGATGGGAGGTGGCAGAAAATGGAGGATTTGAATCTAGGGGGAGAAAGAGTAAAAAAATATTTATACATTCTGTCGTTCAGTTCTAATTGCTTCAAAGATTATTTATTTTTCATTTTTTTGGAAAATAGCTTGCAGCTTCTTAACATATTTTTCAAAGAAGGAGCTGGAAGGCATAATAAAAAGCAAGCAGGGATATGCTTTCTGAATAGACTGAAATAATTAATGTGAGAATGCTTCCGCTTGAGCATTTTTTATGAACAAAAAATACATTTTTTTTGCTTTTAAATTGGAGATAATTTGTTACACGGAAGTGGTGGTTTCTTTAATCTTGCAATAATGCTAATTACGACGGTCTTTGGAACCTCAGTTTTTGCAAAGCTGTTCCATTGTTTGTTGCTGACATAACAAGGCTATTGGAGGACTTCATGGGCTCGCGGCCTGGTCCCCTTTTGTCTGTCAGCTCTCCGCCCTGGCTTTCCCAGTCCCAGGCCTCATTACTTGCCTGATTTGGTCCTGTGTGGGTTTCATCTGCGCTGGTTCACAGCCCCTCCATAAGCAGTTGGTTAGCACAATCTGTGGTCCAAAGACAATTGTCTCATGTTTCCTTCATTAATAGCAGCTCTTTCCAGAGACTGACCAAAGCCACAGCTAAACCTGAAGAGGGAGGAATGTCTCCCCATGCTACACACCAACAAAGTCCATTTTCAAAGAGAAGGAAGGAAGGTTTTATTCATTTTTTTTTTCCCTACTGAAATGTAGCTTTTGCTTATTTTTGTTTAGTATACACTGGTATTGACAGGGAGCCCAGTCATGGAACTGCACTAATTACCTGCACAAACACAGATAAAAAGCAAAATCCTCATACTAAAAGTCCTAGAACCCAAGCACATCTCTGATCAGGCACATGGATGTACCAGGACACTTCCTCAGCATCCATCTCATCTCAAATTAGAATCAATTTGCCTTAGCACAGTGCCAGCCCCTTGCACAAGGTTCTGGCCGAGACCTGGGGCCCCATACATTCCCTTCCCATTACAGATAGCAGCATGGGGCCTTATTGCATCGCCGGGGGGTTGCACATGGTCCTGCATGGGGCTGTGGCCTAACACTTTCCATCACAGAAGACAGCACATGGCTCTCCCAGAGGTGTTTGTGGCCCATAGGGAATTCAGTGGGTGTATTTACCTTCTGAAAAGCACATGTGGACAGTGTTTCTGCAGCCACAGAGTTTCATTTGGCAAAGGAACCGGTGCTTATCCACCAGGCAAGCCTGACACTCCCTTGTCTCTAATCAGGGTTGTGTACACAAACAGAAACAACACGCTGTAAGTACATGTACGCACCATGTTCCTTTCTCCAGGCATCTTTCATTATTCAGCATGTTTTCACTGCTGAACAACAAATTGTTAGTGGTGTAACAAGGCAGGAACATGTGTTCAGGTACGGCATGCTACCTGCAAAACCTACTGCACTGTGCCAAGTTGCAGCACTCTCTGCTCTGCCTCAGTGAGAGCAGCACCTGAGGCAGCAATGAAACCTATGGCGGTCTTGTGAATGGGCAAGGTGGGAAAGCCCATATTTATCAAGCCTAGAGGATAAGAAGATGATGAGGGGGCATGTTTTTGAGTCATTTATCTGAGGAGATATTTCCTCTCCCCCCAAAATATAAAAATGTAGAGTGGAAAATTAGCCCAGGTGAGGTTAGCAGGTAGAAATGATGCCCAGGTTCTAGACCTAAGTTAACAGAGGGCTGACAGCGCTACTCAATGTGATCAAAGAAACAGAAGATGACATAGGGAATTGATTATAATTAGACTGTTTTTAGCTGTGTTGAAGTTGGCAGGGAGTAAAACATCTGCAATGATACCTGAGGAAGGCAGGCAGGCGGAGCTTTTATTTTGAAGTATGAGAGCTAAGTCTGGAGTGGGAAGATGGATGGACCCGTGAATCATCAACACAGAGGTAGTACTTAAATCTGAGTTTTCAGATGAAAGTGGATAAGGACAAGCCTCTAAATGAAAAATAGAAATAGATCTGTGAAAGAGATGAACCAGCAAAAAACAGAGGTGTAAGACCAAGAAATAAGTTTTAAGAAGGATACGAATGAAGGGTATTCACAGTTCAAACCAAAGAAGTCACGGGGTTCTCGGGAGGTCACCTGGTGCATCCCTGTGCCCTAAGGCAGGATCAATTATCCTTTCTTTCCTTTCAGAAGTCTGTCTGCTCTGTTCTGGAAGGCCTCCAACGCTGGAGATCCCACAACCTCCGCAGGCGTCTACCTTAGTGCTTTATTATCCTGATTGTTATGAAAGTTTCCTGATGTCTAACCGGAATTCTTTGCTGTAATTTAAGCCCATTATGTCATGTCCTTTCTATTATGCACAGATTGTTTCTGTCTTTTCTACCACTGTTTCTCCTGTAATTGCTTTCATGTCCTCTCTCAAGTGCTTATTATTCAGGCTAAACAACCTCGCTCGTTCCATCTGTATGGTTAGGTTGGGATTTCTAGACTTTGTATTCAGTGTTCTTTCCAAAACAAAGTTGCATCTTTGGTTTTTGTTTTTTTTTCCAAACAAGGAACCTAACCCAGGAAAAATAAGTGCACTGTCTAACTGAGGTCTGTGGCAGCGCTGTGAGAAGGGATCGCTTCCTGCATCTCACAGACAATAGATCTGTTGGAACGCTGCGACTTCACAGCTCCCTTTATCACAGCAGGATGCTGCAGCTGACTCCCAGCCAGGTTGTGATCAGCACTGATCCCAAATCAGTCCGTTTGGCTCTTTGTGTAGCTGGGTAGCTTCTTGTGCTTAAATGCCATCAATTTGTAGCCTTAAGACTTTCCCTTTTGTGCCCAGCTGCAGCCTGCTCAGAAGAATCATTCAGGTGAGGATACGGTGTGTCTGCCCACTGTATTTTTTAGACATTGATTTTTATATTACTCCTTTGGATAAAATTACAAAAAAGCCATCAATCTGAATCGAACCTACTTTTTTCATCAGACTTTAATGCCTATTGCATCAGGGCCTGAAAGACATTTAAAATTTCTCTTATTTACTGTCTCTGAAAGTCTATGAAAGATTCAGAATTACATTTTTTAAATAACTTATTTTTCTGCAAACTCCTTTCACAAAATAAGAAGATCCTCCATTTTATGTATTAAAACGTATTCAGATGTATTTGTTTCAAAAGCCAAGCCCTGGTGTTTTGAATCTATCTGTCTTTGGGAAAATATTTTCCATGACCAAAACTGAATATTCGTGCTTTCTTATATGAAACTCCTTTCCACAGAAAGTACAGACTTCTGACTCATGCAATGGCCCGGCATCACTCTATATCTTCCTCAAAGCACTTGTTTCATCAGACACTCAGAACAGCAGCTTATTCTATTTGAGCAATACAGCGTACATTTACAGTTTCCTTTTTCTTCCAAGCTATTAGCCCTAGAAGTCTACCTCCATTGGCAACTCTTAAGAGCTATGCAATAATTTACCAGCTACCAGCACCCCAGTTTGATGTGATGGTGTAGCAGCACAATCATTAGTTTCTATTCCGCAGTGGCAGGATATGACAGGGATTCTACAATTTCGGATGATTCTGGTGTCAACTAACTGTGACACTCCATCAAACCCTGCATCCTTAATGTCATAGAGAGTTACATCCTTTCATGGGTGATAAAGCATGGGCATTCTGACAACCCCAGTTTAACTGTCCTCGTTGGCCTCACTAGGCTCATGTCACTTCATTGTTTTATAACTTAAATTGTCTCATATTGAAAATGAGGATTCAATTTGAGATTTTTATTGTTAACCTTTAAGGGCCTTGGAGCTCAAAGTCTACTTATCTACTAGAGGTAAGTGAAGTTTATGCTCTAGTTCTTCATCTACCTTCAGTTACAGATTTCTGCACACGTACCCCATAGCTTCCTGATGGCTGTCTGAAAACTTCTTAGTTTTTGGCAGCAAGAAAAGAGAATAAATATACACCTTGAGCAGTTTTCAGGGCTGTTTTTAAAGATAGGTTCATTTCTCTTCTGTTTGTTTGAATCTTTCCACTTGTTTCACCTTAATATTTTATGTTAAAGCTGGAAAGAATTGGTTCTCCTTGCACAGCCTCCTATTTGAGGAAAGTGCTGTTAAAAAACAAAAATTCAATGAAGCTTACAAAAGGCAAATGCTAACTTCTACTTTGAAAACGCTTTAAATGTTCATTTATAACACAATTCTTCTTTGTTCTCCAAGTGGTCACTTTTCTTTTATTAAAACCAGTCATTATCACAGAAAGCATGTTCTCTGTGAAATGGCATTTGTGTAGTCAAAACCTCAACTTTCCATAAAGAAACATTTCAAGGGGAAACTTTTGACACGCCCTACTGAGCACCAAGTCTTTCCACTAAAACACCTCCCCAAGTGTCCAAAGTTTCAAAAGGGATGCTCTTCCACTTAGGCACCCAAAGGAAGTGTTTGAATTCTGAGCAGCTTTTGAAACATCAGGCCACCTTGTTTGAGGCGTGTAAGAGAAAGATTTGCCCTTTTCAAGATGCAGCTCCAATGAGAGGTCCTTAAGAACTTTTGAAAAACTCCTCTTTAAGAAGAAGAGGAACAGATCAAGATGTGAATATTACAGGCATAAATATAGATTTAACTTTGAAATCCATGTGTTGATGTGCTCTTAAGGTGTGCTTTCTCCTTCTGTTTTCAGTGCAATTATTTTACATATGGAATTGAATGGATTACAAATCAGCTATCTTCCAAACAACATGATCATTATTGCAGTTAAGAAATATGTTTTTTGTTGCACAGAAACACACCTAATTTCTGTTTGTGCAGTTGAGATTTCTCGAGGCCAGGGCTGACATCCAGAATGTCATTAGGTACGGAAAGAAGTCCATTGTGCTTCAAACTGGCAGAGAGCTTGCAAAAACTAAACTTAAACAGTGGTGGACCCAAGCCAGTCCCACTGTCAGCTTGCAGATCTCTACTCCCCTGCTCTCCCTGGAACAAGTAACCTTTTGCCCTTCCATTTTGTAAAGCATAAAGTAACTCTTCTTAATTAGGATAATTTTTTCCCCTGCTAAAAAAAAATGTATTAACAAAGATTATTCTCAAAGCACAAAACTGCTTCCTCTTTATCTGACACAACGCTGCTGTAGAACAACCAGGAGGTTCACAGACCTCTAAGTCACTACACTGTACAGTATCTGCAATGACAGCTCCAGCAAAAACATGAAATTTGGGGCTTTCAATCACATTAAAGGGTACTCTTCCTTCTTTCTTCGTACCATCCCTCCCTGCCTCATAAAGCCATCAAGCTCCATTGTTTTTCCTAAAAGAATCAGAACTTGGCACTTCACCACAATCCAACCAACCTGTTGCTGAGAATATTAATCTGGACGCGCTTCATGGGATGCTAAGAAAATATTAAACTTGAGGAAGGTCTCCTTCCATTTCCACGAGGCTCTGCAGGCAAGTCAACAAAATCTCATTGTCAATAACATCAAGGACTGTTGACAGATCTAATAAAATCAACATAGATTTATTTTCTGTGGCCCTTGCCAAGTAAAGATCAGCAAGAGATAACTACCCTTATATTAAACACACATCTAAAGACAACACAGTAGGGATGAAGGAAGCTTGCGAAAGACACAAACAGGCTTCTTCTGTTTGCATCATCCCAGAGATACTACAGAGATTAAAAATTTCTGTCAGTGTAAAGGGCTAATATCACCTGCTGTGAACAAACTCGTGAATTACAAAGGATTGGTCATAGCATCAACAAACCAAAAGATATTATCATCAGAGCGCTCTGCTGACTCCTCTCTGCTGTAAACTCTTGCCTCACCAATCGCAATGAGGACAGTCTCATCAAACACAAATGCAAGCAAGGACACATGTGAAACTGGGAGGGAGATTTTCCCATATATCCCCACTATGAAGACAAAGGAGTTGTTTTTGTGTCACACATCAGAAGGACGATCTGATAAAATGCTTTGCTAAAAGCTCTTCTGGAAAGATAAGGCCATCTGCTCTGTAACAATACACAAGGAAAACAACAACAAACCCCAAACAAACAAACAGCCTCGCACAGCACAATGCATCCAGTGAGGAACTTAACAGACTTCAGCTATTATATACGCTGTACCAGAACTCCTTCCCCCTTACATATATTTATACATGCATGTAAATGATTATTTTGAGATGGTCATTGCAGATAAGACACTGGACACAAAGTTTCACCAATTTTCCTGGTGTTCCTGGGTGCCACATTGAAAAGTGGTATTGCTTGACTTCTTTCCAGACTTCACAGATTGTTCTGAACTAATAACCTACCCAAAGTGGAGAAGATAAGTCTGGTCAGGACAAGAGAGAGCCCTAACACGTCCACTTTGATTTTGAGTAGATCAGAGTGGACAGAACTCAGCTGACCTATTGGGACTGGGGATGGAGATGCTGCCATTTGGCCTCAGAGACATTTTTGTTACAAGCAGAACAATCTCATCTAAGGACTTCAAGGAAACCTCTAGTAATACATCTACTACTGTCCCCAACTAAACCACTGTGAAGCAATAATATCAATGCACAGGGAATCTGAAATTATTTCCCTTAAAGGGCAAATGGATCTGCATTGTGCTCACGTCTTGACAGAAAATGAAGCAAAAAGGGAAAAATAATAATAATTATTATTATAAAAAAATAAAAATTATTTGTCTGCTTCAAAACTCTGCATGAGAATGGAGATAAAAGCCATTTGTGGTGATCCTCAGCTGCTTTGGAGAAGCCACTGGAGCATCTCTGGACCAAATCACTGAGGTCCCTATGGGACTCTGTGCACTGTCTCACTGGCAACATTGCAAGACCAAATATGTAGCTGATTACTTCTATCCAGATGATCATCTCTTGGAAAACAACGTTCAAACAGGGGACATTAAAGGGCACACACAACATTTTTTCCCCTCTGAATGACAGAGCTGTTTTCAAGTTGCAATCAGAATTTAAAAACAGCAAAGCCAGACGTGTTAAGCAATAAGGTAAGTCCATATGAGGTGGCAGTAAAGGACTTTCTAGCCAGGTACCTCATTGCCAGGGCTTAGAGTTGAGGCCTTAGTGAAAAGTACATGAATAAGGCTATCACACTGCTCCTGCCTGGGATGCTGTAAACACTGTCTTGAACCACCTCTGTCACTTACTTTCACTTAAAATTACTTTCAGTAACTTATATTATATGAGCACACATATCATTTATAAAATGAAATAGTTTGCTATGCAACATCATCTGCCTTCTGGTTAAAAGCATAAAGAAATGCTTGGTGTCTCCACCTAAGCTTTAATTTTGTCCATGAATTCATTTTAATTTCCTTTGCACTTCTGGATTGCATATATTATGAGAAACAAAAATCCCATTTCCAATCTGGCAGCAGTCCAGGAGTACCTAGAGCTTGCAGCAAGGGATTTCCTCCACCACACCTGATCTCCATCCCCTCTCTAGCCACAGAAGAATGAGTACCCATGGAAGCACACACAATCCCCTGGATGGCTCCAAAACAAGTGCTGATCAGTGATTTTGAGGCCCATTAGCCATTGAAATGCAGCTACCCCTGGCCTCTTTCTCCCTCCTGTGCAGACATTAGAAGCAGGGAACAGTTCAAAAATAGTTTTTCTTTGAGAAAAGTCCTACAAGGCTATCTAAAATTGGAGAGTAAAAACTGCATTGAAGTACTTCTCCAGCAAAGCCAGATTCTCCACTTCAGGCCATTCACTCAGTGGCACTGCAGGTGTAGTAGTACAGACACCTTGTGCATTACCCTGCCTTCCAGCTCTCTTCTGTTCTGCCTGTGGGATGTTTCTCAGGCTGGATCCTATGAGCTCTTTGAGAAAAGGACAGAGGTCTGATTGCAGAGCAGTTTTCAAGCTGGCCAGGGCAGGGAATGTCCTTTCTGCAAGGCTTGCAAGCCCTTGAGCACTACCTGAACAGTAAATAGGGATCTGCAAAAAGAGAGATGCTAGCACACCAGCCTTTTGCACCGTGAGTTGTCTGGTAGTATTTGTGTGTGGCTGGGACATAAAAGCTGCAGCTTTCTGATGATCACAGTCTGAAAATTGCAGATGTTATTTTTTTCAGAGCAACGGTTGTTTACCTGGAAAAGGTTTGCAGACAAACAGCAAAGCACAAGGATCAGAGGCATCCCTGCTGACAAAAAGGGTCTTAAACACAATAAGAGCACACATGAGATGTCATTCCCTTCCACCCTCACACTTTATTGCTACCAGTAGAACTGGGAAGTCTCTATCACGAAAGCACTTATTTGGTACTGCAGAAAAAAAGTAAGCAATTGAAGGGGAAAATCCTGCCACCTCATGGAAAACAATCAGTCACGAGGTAGTAAAACAATGCTTTGGGAGATCACAGATTTCTTTTTAGAACATCCTCAGCATCCATGTTTGTGCTATACAGAACTTGGTGTAGGATGTGAAGCTGATTCACTTAACCTCTGCCACTTAAGAGCAGCAAAGCCGTAAGCTGCTGTTGTCCTACAGTCAGTGATGTACCTAGAGTGGTCAAAGAGGACTTCAGCTTCCAGTAAGCTTAATCCCTCCAAGAGTGTAAATTGATCACTTTACATTAAAAAAAGAAAAAGTCAATTTTGCATCTGACCCGTTCACCTTCATATGACGACATGACATCTTAAAATCATAGTAAGTATTAGAAAAATTATGTTTTAAATATGGGCCTTTGTATCTTTTACCACATTCTCTCCTGCAGTGGTTATTACCTAATAATTTTTGACACTGGTGATTAAATAGAAAAGTTTTACGTTTTATGATTCTATTTCAAATACACAATTGCTAGCATATATATCAAGGCAAAAATTAAGCCCTTCCTAAAGAGTCCATAATTATATTTATGCATTAAAGTGTCAACTGCTTGAAATGAATGATTTCAAACAATATTTTTATGTAATTGTTTCAAAAAATCAAACTGTTAATCAGACTTTATCGTCAATCTCAACTAATGGTTTCATTTCCATCTTTTAAGCCATTCGGGACATGTAATAATTTGAGAAATCCTTAATGGTTAACCAGCCACACCTAAAGCGGTGAGCACACCTGGCCAATAAAAGCTCCTCTGCAGCAGCACTCATGTTAGAGCTTCAGAGAAACCCATCACTGAGAAAGCATTTCATTGCACACAAGATCCTGCAACAGTCAAAATGTAAGAGGAAGGAAAAACGAGACTTTTCTTGAGGAGTTCAGGAGCAGGAAACTTTAAAAGTTTTATTTCAACAGTGATTGATTTTTCTGGCCTCTGTTTCCTACATCTTTTTATATGCTTGCTTAAGAGGCAGATCTGCCAGTCAATGGTATGTATGCAAAACAGTCAAGTTCTGTTCTTCCCTAAAGCGGTGCTGCTGTTCCCACCCAGTGTAAGTTGTACAGCAAAACTGGGTCCCTGAGTTGCTGAGGTTGCTGTTCGCTCAGAAATCGAGCATACAAATCATGTACAAAGTCACAGGTATTTTTAGTACCCATTTCCTAGACGATGATGCTCATGTTGCATAATTTCAGGCCAGCAGCAGATCCTAAAGAATTCTGGACTTTGCAACAACTGTCCTGACTGAAACACCTCGAGAAGAACGATTTAAAATAGGAGAAGTTCATGTCTAAGTTTTTAAATAATATGCTAAGGGAAAAGATAAGTCTTCACTACATCTGCCTGCTTTTTGATTTATTATTTTTGAGATCATATTTCAGTCACTGAGTTATAACACAACATGGAACAAAACCTAAACAACAAAAGAAACACACCTAAGACGGGTGAGTAGATTTGCATGGGAGGTGATTTGTTCTTTAGTTTGCCCACCAGAAAAAAAAACAAAACAAAAAACCAGAGCAATAATTGCAGTTTGATGGGCATTTTCAAAAAGCACATCTAGCTCAGTCACAGATACAGTTTTCTGGATCTTAAGAGCGGCTTTTAATTTCAACTTGACAAACTGATGTAAATAAAGAGACTTGGAACAGATGAGCACTAAAAGTCTAAATCTCTTGCAAGGAACCTTGGTCTGAGCTTCCCTATTGGAGGCTATCTGGTTACTGGACACAAATTAATGCTCCTTTTCCCCACAGGCAGCATGTCTGCAATTCCTCCACTCCTCACAACAGCCCTTACCAATGGAAGTGGTCCTTACATGGGATCACCTCTGCCACAGGGAATCCAATACCTCAATTTTCTCCCTCAGCTTTGGATTAAAAATACCCTTATAATAAGTAAACGGTGACTTAGTTAGTCTGCCACGTTTCTCTTGGTTTCACATCATTTCCACCCAAAATTATAACTCAATCTGTATTTGTTCATACTTGGCCTGAAATCACTTGACACAGAGCCCATTTTTGCCAAAACCTCACTGAACCCAGCTTACAGCTCTGGATTTGTAACAAAAGCTCAAACAAAACAAGTTTCACCTTGTAGCAAGTTTTATTAAGGAAACCTTAGCGCCGCTCGAGGAATAGCACTCTACTTGTTTAGAGGTTAAGAAAAAGTTATTAAAATAATAAGTTTGGAACTCACAGTGCAAATTAATCTGCCCAGGACTGCAAGATTGTTGGATGAAACTAAAGACTGTTGTAAATAACATATGTCACAGCCTTTCAACTCGACACTGAGGATGACACTTCGGGTTGGATCACAAAGACTTTGCAGTGGCCCCCAGAAAGATATCCAAGGGGAAAAAAAAAATTACAAAGTTTAAACGTATGAATCTGGCACGCTGCAAAGTTTGATAATCTTGATGAATTTGGCTCAGATCCTAGAAGTACAGCCCCAGGTAAAACGTCACACACCTTCACGTTCTACATTTTGATGCTTTTTGGTCCAGAGGTGCTGCAGTGAATGAAAAGGGCCTCTCACAGTCAAACTCCATGGCACCAAAAGAAAAAACGGTGTTAAGGATTAAACCGGCAATAAGGAAAGCATCACTAGATTTCCTTACATTACTTATTGCAGGATGGAATTATTTGAGCAGTAATACTTCCAGGACCCTTTGATTCACCAGACAGGCAATTTTTGCTCAAACTGAACTTCATCTCCTGTTTACCCATAAATGTGGAGCGCACCAGGAAAGCAGAATCGTGAATAACCATCTAAAATGTCAATGGCTCCCCTGCCTATTACTAAGCCGGGTTTGCTTCAAACTATGATGAGGAGCGTATTCTTTTTTTGTCCCAACAGTCATGGTAAAGCATTTGGTATATACTGCAAACGTCACTGCTTACCAAAGGTGCAGACAGTCGGCTTTACTAGGCGATTTCCTGGCTTTTAAGACTGCATTCTTCTAGCCAATCTTGCTGTATTTTAAGCTGCATTGTATGAGTTTCCCTTTCCTTTTTGGAATAGTATAATTTGCTTCATAAATTACATATGGTGGAAGCCTGTTGAATGAATAACCTTGTTGCACAGAAAATTAATTCTTTTGACAGGTTTATTCCTTTAACAGATATTTGGTGGAGGATTTTACTGCATTATTGTATATATTGTGGCTTGCTGCGCAGAAAATGTTTCACAGCATTTCAGCAGATTTATTCCTTTAACAGAAATAACTGTTCCCATCCGTTTACCATTTGTTACCTACGAAATAAATTTCTTAGTTACAGATTCTTAAAAGAAGCTCACTTGTTTTGCTCTTGTGTTTCATTTGGGTGCAAAGAAAATGCATTTTTCCTTCAATCACTATTCATTTAAATGCATGATAATATATACAGTTGTAATGAACCATATTTTGTTTGATTATGTTAATCTGTAACAGTGTTAATTTCCTTATATATATGTTTATGTGATTTTTATTTTTTCTTTTTTAAATTACCATTTTACCACATCTTACTAGAATATCCTGGATTATTTAAGGCTCTGCACACTGTCTTGGCATGAGAATTACATAGCACAGATAGCACGACGACAGCAAAGGAAGTCAGATTGAATGCCACATGACCTGATTTGAGCAAGGCTAATTATGTAATTAAGATATTGAAACAGGAGCCAGAATCTCTGAATGCTGCGCTAGTTTCGCCAAGAACCTCCGGTGGGATATTCAGCATTTGGCTTTTCTGTATGCTACTCTTCCCTGCTGCAGATGAGGGTACCGACATTCAAAAAACAGAGTAAAGCTGCTCTGGGAGCATGGCTAGCAGCACACCCTGGCTCAAGTGTGCAAAATGTTTGTAAAGTCACCCCAGTGTCTTACGGTGGCTCTCGACTCGATGCACAGCTTATACTCATAGCAGGAGCTCAGATAAAGCTGTAAGGAAATGTGGTGCTTACTGCTTGTTCATTAAGTTTAGGGAAGAATTAGTAGGCTGTGTGTTTTTTGTTGCTGTTTTGGGGTTTTTTTGGAGATGGATCATTCTAAAATGCTTTTAATTACTTAGCACTGGACTATTTGAATGGCTCTGATGTGAGAAAAAATGCAAAATAATGTGATGAATATAAAATTAGAGATGGGTGACATGAGTATGATGGTAAAGAGAGGTAGAAGATACGGCACAGACACACACCATAGCACTCCCAAGAATCTACAGTCACACTGATTTCCATGCTGGAGCATTTCAGATAGCCTGCTCAGACAGTTTTGTGCTCCAACCACCAAATGATGCACACAGCTTGGCTCTGAAGCCCAGCTCTCCCAAGTCAATGGTGTCAATGCTTAAGGCAAATGAATGAAGAAACAGAAGTGTTAGCAGGTCACATAAAGACCTCACAGGTGGGTGAGTGAGAATGTGTAAGCCATAGCGAGCACTTTGAATAAGATCTGTACCATCCTACCTAATTTAGCAGTGCACAGACTCACGTATACCAAGACCATGGCCTTGTTATTTAGATCATAGAGCTCTCAAGTAGTACTCAAGGTAAGCCAGAAATAGCCTTCATGCTACTGAGCAAACCTGCTCTCTTGTAGGGATCCCTAATGAGCTAATTCTCCACAGATAAAGCAACAAGAATATTCTTCTTGTTAATTACTTCTTAGAGAAAAACACCTTTGGAACTCCTGCCAAACATGTAACTCCAATATGGCAGAAATCTTTCAGAAAAAAAAAGCTACACCAGCACAAACATCTCACAGCAGCAACACGAAGTGATAGCACATTAAAAAAAATATAGTGTGCCTGATTGTTGCTTTTTAAATACAGAAATCTGGAGCTCCATGCCAAGGAAATCAGCAGAGATCTGGACTAGCACAGGAGTGAGTTACACCCAGAGATACAGGCTTGTGTGTCACAAAGTCATGTGGTCAAAGGTCATGCAAGCTTCTAGGGGCTAGGGACAACAACATGGACTAATGTAGTTTGATTCAACGGTAGAGAAGCACTTCAATTGCATTCCTTGCATAAAACCTAAATCTGCAAAATGCATATGAAAAGAGTGTTTTACTATGCTCTCCCTCTCCACCTTAGACAATTTCTCCACACCTACATGACTGTACTTGCTAAATTTCCTTGAGATTAATGGCCAAGTCTGCAAGTGACCATGGCACACTCCTCACCTCTTAATTTCTGGGGAATTCCCTGTCTCAGTTGCTATTGTTTAATTGCAGTCTAGTAAAAAATAATTCCAAAGTTCTGTGTGAGAGAGGCCAGCAAATATATGGAAAACACATGAATATGTAATTTTAACAGCTAAGACTATATATCTGGCAGGCCTTACCTAATGGTTGCACTGAATCCCCTTGGCAAGCTTACACTAATGTTATTTTTACTGTTCCATTGGTTTGTTATATATGCAGAAAGCACAGTATACTATCCAAGTCGCAAGGAAGCCAGTCCATTCATGATAGGTCCAAAAGAGATCTTTGAAATGGAAAAGGACAAATATAAATTGTTTTCTACAGTGTAGCCAAGGGTCTACTCAGATTCACTGCTTGGATGTGTAGCCCTGAAAAATCAAACAAATTTCCAATCAAGAAGTTACCCACATCTGGAATTTGAGATGGCAAATCATATTTCTCTAACAGACACCCTGGATTTCACAGTAAGATGACTTTTTTTTTTTTTTTTTTTTTTTTTTTTTCACAGAGCCCAATCCAAAACGCATAATGCCAGGGAAAATATAGAGTTATACTCTGAAGGATTTGGAAAAGACTATTTAGCAATCACAGCAGCACTTTGGCACTTGTGTGAGAGTGTTGCACGCCTGCATGAGCACAACCTCGCGTCTCTTCCGTTGGACTTGACTTTGTCTGTATTTGCATCCAGCTGTCTTCCTGCACGATAACCAGAACACCGGAAATTTGCTGAGGATGACACACACAATCAATGAGGAGATTTTAGTCATTGCATCAAATTAGCAAATTCTCAATCCTGACTAAGATACAGCTAGAAAACGAGCTGCCAGCAACACCCTCTGAAGCAGATGGTTCCCACCACTTGGAATGCTCCTTTCTGTGCACTTCAGCAGCTCCTGAAATAACAGAGCTCTGCAGAATGGAGAAGGAAGATGAGTGGAAAGTCAAACTCTTACTGGTGGTTTGGTCAGTCCTCCTCTGCCCTCTTGAGAAAATTCAGTGGCAAGTCATCACTAATGACACACCTGTATCTTGCCGAGTGCTGCTTTACAGGCGCCTACTGCGCATCTTTCACCTTGTTTATCTGAAGGTCAAAAGAAAGAAGCATGTCATAAAGCACAGGCTACCTGCAGATTGTGGAATAATTGGAGTGCTAGGTGGAAAAGGATGCATTGAACAAATTGTCTAATAAAATAAACTACTTCCATAACGCATCTCAAAACATGTTAGAAAGTTAGGAATTATGAGCTATGTCACACTGTGAATCAGGTGTATATTTTTAATGGTTCTGATAATTAACAAAGGGCACCATTTGCCAAGAGTTGTGGAAGGCTATTGGTCACGTGACATTTAAAATATTAAGATCTCATAGCATTCTAAAACCAGACTTCCTTTAAGTCAGGAGCTATTTAGACTGGTGCAGGAATAGTGAAATGAAATGCTAGGGATTTTGCTCTGCAGGATGCCAAATTAGATTATCCATCCTTTAAAGCTATAAATACATGAATTATTACACTTCTTTTACAAATGAGAAAACTGAGGCATAGACAATATCAAAGGGCTTTATAAATGTGAATGACTCAATAACATTCTGCTATTGTTTATTATCCATATTCCTGTTTTTAAATGACAGAATGGAGGCACATAGAAATGAAATGACTATCTAAAGTCACACCAGTCTCCTTCTTTAACCTAGTAAATGGGTAAGTAGGCATGCCATTTTGACATACTAATATATGTGTTAAGGTATTAATTTCCCATACTTCTTGAATATATGGATCATTGGGGAGCAGTTCCTGTTGAAAACAGCAACAGTCATATTTTTCTCACTCAAAACTTTTTTTCCTATTGTGAGACTTCTATTTAACTGGAAAAAGTTCTTAGTTTTGTCTTAGCTTGGCAAGAAGAAAGTATAAGAAAATGGAGTAACTTAGATGACAGAAAACAGAGATTTAAGGCTGGAATGCACAGCAATCAGAGCTCAGGGAGTGGGATGCCATTCAGACACACACTGGACTACAGAATATCAGCGGCAGATTCCTCTCAATACATTCAGGGTGGACTACTTTGGGTGAAAAATTAATCAACAGTGTTTCAAGGTATTTAGGAGGGCAAAGAAGCAATGTCTTTCCTTTATGGCTACACTGCAGTGATCAGTGCCTCTGCAGTTGTGTAATTTAAAGAGGTGCTAGGAAAAAGATGAACATAAACAGATAGGATACAGGGTGTATGCGAAGGTTACTGTAGAGGTTGCAGCTGAATGACTGCAGGGCTACATAACCCAGACTCAGATAATGCTCAGGTTTATTTGCCTTGATCTGAACTCTGCTTAGAGCCAGGACAGAATGATGAGAGGTCAGCAGGGCAATGCCACACAGAGCAAAACAACCTGCAGAGAGAAGTTTATTACAGAATGAGACGTGGCAGTCTGGGTCCCTAACGCTGCGGATCACTGCAACGCCACATGTATTTGTAGAAACTCCATGTATTTCACCATGTGGCTGCAGTACAGCTGAATACTGCAGCTCTTTGACCAGTCCCAGTAGCACCAAACTCAAGTCTCACGTCCCAGTAACCACACAGACACTTGGTCAGTCTGGCTCAGAAATAATTAAAAAAGAAAGTTTCTTAATGACATTGACCCCTGTCAGAAAGCAAAGTCTTCCTTCATCTTTTTGTCTCTCTACTACTACTAATAGTCGGAGATATATCAAAAAAGAGAAGTGGCTGACTTATCAACATTATTTTCCTTGTTCTTGATCTAGGTCATCAAGTAGATTAATATGTAGTTGCAAGCTGTTCATTCATTGTAGAGGAGCATGTACATAGCAGGAAATATCTCCCATGGCGCTGATAAACTCTCAGAGGCTATAGGCCAAGGTGTTTATGCTCCAATGGAGACATTTGTGCCAAGTACCTGCTCCCAGTGATATAGTTATAAGCATTAAACTCGAAATGTAACTTTAAAAATCTATTACGGTATATGGCTTTTATTATTTCCAAGACGGACAACTGTGTTGGTTATTATCAATATGTTGTGAAAGAAGCTTTGACTCCTGGGATTTGAGGCAGGGGGATGGGGAGAGGCATGCAGGAACATTTAGGCCAAATATTAACAAACTGATAAAGCGTTACAAAAATGTTTGAGAGAAATGTTTCCCTTTTCTTTCCAGCCCCAGCTTTCAGAATGTAACCAGATAGAAGAGCACCAGACAACCATATAACTGATAGCATCTAACCTCTTGCTTGCCAGGCTCCCTCTTTCTCAGTCTCTCCATTTCAAGGATCTTCCCAGTATTCCTAATATCCTCCTGATTAGCTAATCTCTTATCCATGTGATATCCCACAGTGGAAAAAACTTACTGATTTACCCCAACCTTCACTATCTCCAAATTGACTCTACCTACTAACAAACTGTGCCTTTCTTCCTCTTTGCTCTGCTCTCAACTTTGTCATCTCCTTCAAGAACAAGCATCTTCCTCCCTTCATTAGTGGGTTCTGTCTGAAAGGCAAAGCTGTCTCCTGTCTGGTAGGTCCTCCTCTTAGCAGCCCAGCTCAGCTTTCTGATGAGAGCATCTCTCATTAACTCAGACTCCCTCTTTCCTTCCTCGAATTTTCCCTTGTGGCTCCTGACCTCCCGCTCAGCTGTAGTGGCTTAACAGCCTTCAGGGTGTGACAGAGGGGCAAGGGCTACTTCTGGATGGTGGTTCCTTGTCAGGACACTAAATGTCTTGTTCCAGAATAATGACAGGGAGGGGGAAGGAGAGATGGCAAATAGGAAGTTACAAAATTTCCCCCAGAGCCTACAAACACAAAGAAACAATGTTCAGAAACAGCATCCAAATGGTAGATTGCAAAGTCAAGTCTCCTTAAGAAAAACATTTCCAACACATTAAGACATGGGAAGCCAGAATACACTCAGAAATCAATCCAGCTTAATTTACGTCTGAACTGCTTTGAAGGACAAGGACTCAAAATACATATTCCAATAAGCACTTACTTTTTTGGTTCTATAAAAATGTGGAATGTAAACAGCAGTGGGTGTTTCAGGCTGTTTACCAGTGAAATTGCTATTGCACCCGTTGTCATGCAGCATTACACCACTTTAAATGTAGTTAGCTCTTTGATGTGAATTCTGGAGCAGTAGTACCCACATATGGCAACAGAAAACTTGGCCTTCAGCATTTTGGAGGCATAACAGAGAACCAAGCCCAACAAGGTTGCCATTTCTTGTCCTGAATTATGAGTTCTAATAGTTTCACAAGAAAAGCTGTAGCTCACTTCCCCTAAGAAAGAACATGGGCAGCCTCAAAACTACGTATGTGGATTAGGAAAGCATTTACACACGTGACCCTGTTATTGTCCAAAGCTTTTAAGAAAGTAAATCCATGCTGCTAAATCCACTTGCATCACTTCATTTGCTATGATGGCAAAAAACAGATCCAGTCCAGTCAAGAAAACATTCTGTTTCTGTACAGACCCAGCCAGATTACTTGCAGCCGTATAAAAGTTTTCCTCTATTAACTGACATTGTGAAGTTTCTCTAATCTCTTACTTTTAAATTATGCATGCTCCTCATCTATTGAATGAAGTTGCTGATTTCTTTCCTTCCCCAGCTGATACAGCAAGGAAGAAATAAGCATTTACAAAGGTTCAGCGCAATGAACCAGCCAGAGTTAAACTTGAGAAAGCCACCAAGGAAAAAGAATCAAGAATAAAGCACCAACTGTTTAAAAAACAGACGTCAGCAAAATTATTTTCTTACCTTGTTGTGACATTATGAAGAAAACAAAAACGAGAATGCAAGTTCTGATTAAAAAATCTGTCAGTCAACATGTAATTTAATATGAAGTGACATATACTGCTAAAAGGTACATTTTAGCATTAAAGACCAAAACTCCAATGATTAATATTGCAGTGATGACAGAATGGGAGTGCCTTATTTTAATCCACTGTTTATCTCAGCAGAGTAATTTATAGATCACTCGACATGTTTTAATAGCAGGCATAAAAAGGTACCCTCTAATATACACTTGCTTGCAAGATCTGACATTTGGAGTTACATGTTCAGAAAATATCAGCAAACTGCATTTGTTGGACGTATATACAAATAACCAGTCATCCTACACACAGTTTATAAAAAGTGATCTATTAATAACAAAACAGCTCCAGAGACATATGGGCTCTTAATATTCAGGTGGAATATCAAGTGTTTAAGTTAAAATAAGGGCAGGAGCACAAAGAGTGGTCAGCGCATTGATTTGGCTGCCAAATATAGTTTTTACCATCATAAATCTCCGGCTGACAACTGCACAAAGGCTGCTTTACCTAAACCCTGCCAAGGAAGGGTGTTTGCTGCCGGATTGCCTGATAGTCACTATGACAACTGATGCCACAATTAGACAAGTACAATCCCACTTTCAAACAGGCACACAAGTCATTAATTCAGCAGGACTTTTGTTGACAATATGTTATGAGGGAAATATTTAATACAATTCCAAGGCTGATATATTCTCCTGTTATCTATAGTAAAATACATGGCAAGAACTGATGAAAACAACCATTTAATTAGTCTAAAGTGAGCCGGGGAATCTACCCCGTACATTTTTGCTTAATAAACTCACAGGTGCACAAAGCTACTTAGAGTTGCTGTGTACAATGGGCAGAACTTGCTATAAAAGGCACTGCATGTTGCAAGAGTAGCAAAGCAGAAAGGGAATAAAATATGATGAAAAGTGAGCAAGTAAATGTTCTGCCCCAGCCTTTAATGCTATGAAGATATCCATAAGCATCTTTTCCCACGTGGGAAAGAAATTCTCATAAGGATTCAGCAAGCTGATCTGAACAACTGCAAATGAGTAAGTCTTGGGGATGACCACCACTACAAGGATATTTTCCCATCTGGGAGAAGTTTTTCAAGACTTTTTTTCCCAGTTGATTTGCTGTTAGAAGCTCTTGGGAATTTCAAGAGGGAAGGTAAATAGTTGTAAAGGAACAAAATACAGAACTGAGGGAGCCTCATGCAACTGTGATTAAACCAAAAGAAAAGTGATAGAGGAGGAGTCAGCAAACAAAGAGACAGATCAGTAAAACACTGATCTAAGTATTCGCAGCAGTGACATGGAGAGCTCCATGACCCCTTGCTACAGAGGCACCGTGAGAGGTCCTTGTGTACACCCCTTACATTGCTGTAAAGCAATTGCTCCGGCCAGGGTGATGCCAGGGCAAGAAGCATTTGTGGGCATGGCTGGCAGGAAGAGGGAAGTGACCCTGGCTTGGTCAGAGGCATGGGCTGGAAGATCTCTCAGGGTCATTCCAACCTACAAAAAGTCTACCTGCAAGCACTAATGCTTGGTCTGAGCTGATAGGAGATTAACCTGGGGGCTGGAGCTGCAGAAGGCCTTGGGTAGTTGGAGGCTAAGTCAAATGCAACCCATTTCAGCCCTACATGAGCCAAAGTTTGGTGAGGTCTCTGCATTCCTCCCTTTCCCGGTCCCAGCACATTCAAAAGCCAAATTCAGCACTGCTGGTGAGACTGGGCATAGGGACAGACCAAAGCACACAGGTGGTATTAATGCAGGCAGTGTGAAGCATCACACCTTCTCGGGAGCGGATCTGGACAGCTTCCCAGGCAATCCATCCCTGCATCTCATTTCAGCAGCTGGAGCAGAACAAGGAGGCAGTGAAGCCAACCTGGTGCAGTGGCCCCTCTCCCCATCCCTGCAGTAAGTGGGCACTTTCCAAGCACTCCTCACCCAAATGGCTTTGGGCAGTGCAGCCAGGAGGAGGACAACGAGGCCATTTTGCACAGGGCATCAATGCCCTTATTTCTGAAGCTGCTGAAAGGAAAAAAAACTCCAGTGCTGTTGGCTTGGGTAAGCTCTTCTGCTGGCTTCAATAAGTTATTTCCCCAATAAACATGGACTGTGGCTTACTGGTTATTGAGAAAACGGTAGAAAATAGTGCTTCTCTCCTTTGTAGCTGTAAATAGGCAGATGGGCCTGGTCTGCAGTATTTTGGTTCCCCTGGACCTCAAACATGAGCACAAGGACATGCATAGCCACCAAAAGAAAAGTTTTCTGGCTTAACTCTGATTTAATTGCTCAAGAAAATGGACTCTGCACAGGTGGTGGTTTTCCCTCCACCCAAGCAAAGCTGAGGTGCTGTGAGCACTTAGAAAATGCTGAAGACCTTGACTAAATCCATGTCTGTACTTCTCATGCAGAGACTGAGGGATATTCTGCTGCTCTGAGCTCAGGCAGGGCAGACTGCACTATGCTATGTGGTATCTGGGTGTGTGGACGTGCACCTGTGGGTCAGATGCTCCAGTCCTGCTCTGCTATCTCCTGCATCCCTGTGCAGGGAGCATCATCCCTTCTCAGTTT
This sequence comes from Excalfactoria chinensis, assembly GCF_039878825.1. Lineage (NCBI taxonomy): Eukaryota > Metazoa > Chordata > Aves > Galliformes > Phasianidae > Excalfactoria > Excalfactoria chinensis. Next base: position 4,378,947 of record NC_092836.1, read on the forward strand.
CAATAATTAGTTGTCACATAGAGATGGGAAATGAAGATTATTATTATTTTTTTTAACCTTATTAACCAGAAAGCTTAGGGCATTCCACTCTAGGAGAGGTAGTATCAAAATTTACTTGACAGATAAATGTCACCTATGATCCTTCTAATAGCTGAGTTTCCAATCAACAGAGAACTCTCCATTTGCTGCTATGGAGGATGGGCACAAGGGCTCTGGAAAACCCTGCTGTATTTAAGCTGAAATTATGAATATCTTTAGTGAGAAACCTAAAAATAAATCAGTAATTTAGTGCATGACAAAGTTAGAATACTTCTGGACTTCACCTATCCTATACCAATACAGGGTATCTAGATGCCTGCTGCTGCTTCTGCAGTTCAGGATTGCTCTGGTGTGTTTTATAAAGAAAATCAGATAGAAGCACACTGATCAATGACATTAGTCATACTACTTTTTTCCTCTTATTCCATGGCTTTTAGAAATCATGCAAGTATACAATATTTTCATGCTGCACGCACAGAAGTACACAGAAGTTAAATGTTTTACCCAAGATCAGGATTTAAATCGGTGTGCTTCTGTAACAGACTACTGGTGTGATGCTTCCCAAACCGCCAGCTTACTGGCAATGAGAGATGTGTCCTCTGAAATACAGATTAGAGCTTGAATAATTGATTCACTCCACTATCAACAACCAGAGATGTACAAGCAGTTTAAGAACACAAGTGATGGGTGTTGCATGGGAACTCTGACTTTCCTTCCATGTAAAATTCCCCACATGCCATTACCTTCAGGGAAATCTACTGAAGGCTTAGTCCAACTCCATTACACTCTATAAGGCTTCTGCTAGCTTAAGATCATTTTCTCCCTATGCCTCCCTTGATCACTTCACACTGAAGACTACAAATAGCTTCTATTTGAAGAGGAGACACAAAGTTGCAGCTATTGCACTCAGATTCCTGCATTCAGAAGGCTCGTAACACTAATGAATGCCTGACTGTAGATTTGGTGAGTTTAGGTGTTTTTTTTGCCTGGTAGATTTAACTTTAAGAACTAACTCTGTAATATGCCTGTTTTCTTCACTTAGTTTTTCACCCCCACTCATTGCACTTGGCTTGCATCATGCCTTTTTCCTAAGAAGTCTCCTGGAAGGCCTCAGCTCCCCAGACCCACTCCATGATAAGATGCCGATTTTCCATCCTGCCTTTCTCAAGTTCGATTACATCATCCCCTTCTACAGAAGCGTGAGTGTTAACATAATGCCATTATTGCCCAATTCAGGCAGAAGAATTAAGGATGTATTTTATTTGAACACTCTCAGTTGTCCTATTGTCTGCAATTAGGTAAATTAGCACCAGTGGCATTAGTAAATACTAATAAATCTTTCAGAAGGACATACAGGCAACAGAGATGCACACTCCCAATTTACAAATTCAGTATGATTTTTATGTTGTTAGAGTTGCTCCTATAGTTACAATGTAGGCAACATTACAGCAACAGACCACGCTTTCATTGCACAACAATGTGGTTTCAGAAAACGCATACTTAGTTTGCCTGGAAACTTCTTGTTTCTACTAGGAAATATTAAATAATCAGTCTGCTGTGATTGAATCAATAAGGATGCCTGCACAATATACTGCTAAGTGGCAAACCTTGCAATTCTCTATTCCAGGAGAGAAGTTTACTGCTTTTTCAAATGAATGCATTATGTCATTGTTAGTGCCAAGTTCTTATGTAAGAGCTATTAGATATTTAAACAACAATGTTTGAAAGTCAGTCGCACACTTAAAATAGATGGCTGTCAGGTCTTATAAACCCCAAAGCAAAGATGGAATGTTTATCCGATCTGAAAGCCATTTATTGGAACTGTATTTTGTGACTTTAAAATGGTACTGCTATTATATAAGAGGAAAGCTGGAACTAACGCTGCAAAACCCTAATGATCCTCGCCTGCCTTGCAGGAGTCCAGTGGACCAGATCCAGAATACATCGGAAGTGACAGGCGCCTGTCAATGCCAACACCCATGGTCCTGGGCAGGAAGGAGGGTAAATGACAGTGATAAGGGAATTGCAAATGGATTAGTGGTCCCAGACATGGCTTGATGATGGAAGGAGTGATAGGAGTGACAAGCAGGTCTCCCTCCCCACTCTCCTGGATGATTGCCCCATTACCTGCATTTTAGGGTTGTAACAGTATGAGTTTGGTGGGGAAGGGATTTTGGGGGGAATAACAGCTTGTTTTTCTTGATACTGGTTGCTTGGTGGCTACTTCTGCCATTAAAGCCTGGAGAACCAAGCTGTGGCATGCTTTGCATAGAGCCCCATGGTCTCAGGTGACCTATCCACCAACATCATTGCTTAATGCTATAAGAGCTCTACTTCTAACATTTGGGTACTTGAGACTTCCTCAAGGCACTGAATCACTGTGGATTCCAGTATTTACTGAAGGAATACATCAGTGTCTCTGTACAGCCACCCAACAAGCAGCGCTATTAAAAAATAATGTTCATGCTGCTTTTATTTTGGTCTATGAATAAATATACTCTGCAACTTCTTTCCAAAACAAATGCCTTCTCTCGCAAGGCCTGCCATGTTATGTTGCATCTCTGCACATTAAAAGTTAAAAAATTATTTAGCTTGAATTGTTAAAATTTTCATTAATGGCAATTTATGTCACTCAAAAAAGGCTCCTTGGGAAGAACATGGCATACTTGTACAGACCTATTATGAGAGTTGTCAGAAACATTTGTCCTTATGAAATATAAATAGACAGTATGTTAGATGATTTAGTGAGGGATCTGTTATTTATTTAAAAACAAACATGTTTTTTTCATTTCTCCTCTCAAGAAAACCAGGTCACGTCGCTTTGGTGAGGAGGTGCTCGGGATAAGGATAACCCATCTGGGAACACTATGGGCTCACCCCCTTGGGGCAGGAAGCACAGAGGGCACAGCGAGTGGGTGCCAGCATTGGCATCACCTTGGTCGTCCACCCTTCACCCATGAGGACACACCAATGGTTCAGTAGGAACCCACTGCATGCCCTGCTTTTCCCGGGGTGTTCCAGTACCCACTACTATAGCTTTGCAATGTTTGCAGCCAGCATCCCATTTTTCCAACACACAGCTCATGCTGCCTCTGAACTTAGCCCTACAAAAATAAAAGATGGCTTTGGTAAGCTCTGAATTAGACCTGGATGCATAAACAGAGGTAATCCCTTTGTTCTCACTGACAACAGCTTAAGAAATCCTCACACAGAGCTCCGCAGTGACACAAAACTTATTTGCTACCACTGCTGAGGTTTAGAAGCAGAATCCATTTCAGGTGGACATAAAAATCCAGCCCAATATTTACTTGCCACTGGATACAAACGTTACCTAGTGAAGTCTGCACTAGTGTCAGAGAGGTGGATAAATCCTTCAACTTTGTTAAATGTGGAATAAAGGAGAGAATAACTTGAATTAAATTCCTGTGCCCACTTGAAATGATGTCTGGCTGTGCCTCTGTACCTGTGCCTGATTTTTGCATGAAAATATTCTCTTTGTCCCTATCTGGTGTTCTCCTTCAAAAAGGAATTGAGTTAAAAAAGAAGGCAATAATGTAAGATTTTTAAGCAAACAGTTCAATATTTCCTTTAAAATGTTCTCTGTATTCAAGAGCACTTTGATTTCTATCTTTTTTTTTTTTTTTTTTTCCCTTTCCTCCAGGCTTTGAAACTGCACCTCTTTTAAAAAAAGACCATCCCTGATTTTAGTCTTTTGTTCCTTTATGAGCTTTGTCCCCGACTTTTAAATGTGGAGAGAGTTGAGAGGCATGTTGTGAGAGGAGGGAAAATAATAAAAAAAAAAGTTAAAAAAAAAAAAAGGGAAAAAAAAAGAAAAAACTTGCAAACTGTGTTAAATACACCTTTTGTTCATTACGTTTAATATAACATTTGCTATGAGGATTGATATTGAATTATACATTAATTTCAATGCTAAATAACTCTTCTATTTAAAAAACCCTTAGTTTTCTTATAATGTACAGTAATTAAAAAGTGAACCAAAGGAGGCAGCAATAAATCAGGGTGCACAATGCAGTAAAAATATTATAATTAATATTTAACATACGTTTTGATTACTTTTAGAATAAGTACAAGAAATATCAATTAGAATATATATTCAAACTTTGCTGCCTTTTCCCCATTATATTCTGGAAAGGGGCTATTTTTAATTCTGGATATTGCATACAAAATAATACATAGTCCCTAATTAAATATAAGGCTGCAATTCAATCGAGAGTTTCTGCTGATGTCATAAATAATAAGAGCACAGCTCGAGGTATCAATGAATGGCAGCCAAAGCCTGAGATTGAATTACAACTTCAGCATTCAGTCTGCGGATCTGTATTGTTATTTGTAATAGATGGAAAATGATTATTATTATTTTTTAAATACAGACAAAAAGAAGGAAATTTGAATTCAAAATCTGCAACGGGGTGGTAGAAGATTAGAAGCCTTGTGATTATGGAGCGCGGCTTATTGGAAATTGAAATGTACAAACGTGCCAGGCGGCAATTCCGCAAGCGATGCTACATTCTGCCCTTTTGTGTTGGTTTTTGAAGCCTGGGGGCAAGATGTCTTCTCATGGCCATCGTTCAGCCCTAGCAAACCAGCTGTGGGTGCTGACCCAACAGCTTTACTGCTATGCACCCAATGTGTGCCCGAAGCCCCTGCTGTCAGGGTGATATCGATGACACCAAACCTGCAGCCCAAACCCACGCATGGATGGAGCTTTCCACACCTACAGTCTTTTATCTCCTGTGGGTTTTCCATGTGGAACCCAATTATTTATCATTTCCATTCAGGATGAATGGGGTGTATACGCTCGTGCAAACATTTTCCCCAAATAAATGACCTCTTAATAACCAGAATGATTTTTATTTATGTAACATATTGTATTTCAGTTATGTTATGGAAGTAGGGAGAAGGTAGTTAATCAGTATGAAGGCTTGCTTTCAACAGATTGCACAGCACTCAGCGTGACAAGATCCCCTTCTGCTGCTCCATGGGTCACACATTTGTATTATAGGGCCATTTTTTTCCTGCTGACCACATCCATCTAGCCATGGAGATGCACACCTCTCCATCTGACTTTGGCACACAAAAAGTAAATGCTTTAAAGGTACTAAATTTCTGCAAGTCCTGAGCAAGCAGAGATAGAAAGCTACAATGCCATAAAATAGAGCTCATGGTTTTTTGTATGCTTTAAATGAATTTATCACTCAGTTTCTCTCCAAACCCATGTCTGAGTCCCCCTGTCCTGCCCTGCCTCAGTTTGTGGTTATCCCAAGAAGAAAAGGAATTTCATTAGGGAGCAAGCATGCTGCTGTCTAAGAACAAATACTCTGTCTCATTTACGCTACCAAGAACAAAGAGCCAAGCAATCCTGAACACGTACACTGCAGCTTCTTGAAGCACAGTGATTTCTTTTCACACAGTAGCTTTTTTTCCCCAATAGTTTAAATGATATCCTATTGTTCTTAAGCACATCATTTTTATTGTCTTTTCCCTGAAAAGAGCCATTTCCTTACCATCTTACACCACATGATAATAACTGTCATGATAATGTATTTATGCCTTTCACACGATTTTTTGAAGGGCAAAACATGCTCGTTTCTTTCAAGAATTTGCAGACATATTCTGTAGTAGAAGTTTAGGCAGATCACCACTGTACCGCCTGGTGAAGTGTTTGGGTTTAACAAAGTCCTTGGAACTGACCAGAGATACAAGGGCTTAGAATTTTCCAAAGAGCCTTGTGCATGGCAAGGAAAAGCCATAAGAAATCTTCTGAAAGTAGGCATAGGAGCAGGGCAAACAAGGTGCAAGATCCTGAGATGATCTTTCCTAACACGGAATACAACTCAATGCCTTTCAGCAAGACCAACACACGCAACGCAATTTACTGCTGAAATAAGCCTGACAAACACAGATACTTTAATACAGCTGATAAACAGGCATTTCAGTTTGTAAAATGCTTAGATTGGTAAGGGTAGATGTTACTCCCAAGGTGATATTCAGAAAATGCAAACAGCTGCCTCCATCCCCAGGTACACATAATGCTGTAATAATAATCTTCCTCCATGATAAGCTGTGACAGGTGCCTAAGTTACCTCCTTCCTATGTCTGACTTGATTCTAAATTTATTGGCATTGCTTTTTAACTTTTTTTTTTTATCTTTTTGTCAGAAGAAAGTCTTCCCTATGGGTTAAGGAGGCTGAGCTCTAGAACAGTCTGCCAGGTCCACACTGAGCTCCTGGGATTGTGATGAGTTTCTCTTTTACTATTGACTGTTGTCACCAAAATACATCTGCTGCTTTTATGCAACTGAGGCTTCCTATGAAATGCATATATAGGCTCAATGATTCTTATAATTACAGGCTAAACAGAACTTTGCATATTCATGACTATCACACTATTTGTCACAGCTGCAGACCTCCAGCAAGCAATGCCTGTGATTAGGGCTTTGTTCTTCCCAAGTATATATTTTTCCATGAACCCTTATTGGTTCTGAGAAGTTATGATCTTAACTCCCTACTCCTGTCAAACACAATTTTCTTTCTTTTTACTGCCAGCAACATGAATGAATTCCTGCTTCAGCAGCCAACAACCGGACTAGCCGGAACTGGAATGTACATTGATGAGGCAGTATTTTATTTAACTAATGTAACAACCTACAAAAATCTATAGTTGGAGTGACAATAATTTTATTGCCCCGAGTAAAGAGCTACCCATTCATTTTCTCCTCTGTGATTTAAGGCTACTAACCTCCAGACTGCATTGCTCATAAACAAACAGGTTTTGTGGACCTTCCTAGGTTCACAGATGAGGTCAAACGAAATAATAAAGACCTGGTCTGCTACAGGATGTACTAACCATTAAGCAGCAGATTAAAGATTGAAAGTTTTTGAAAGCTAGACAGTTATGTATGAAATCTAACCCACCCTATGGACATTTCAACATAAAATGGCACTAGAAGTGAGAAAAGTAGACTTTTTTTTTCCTTCTGAAGCTATATTTTTCTAACACAGAAGACAGAGAAGTGTAATCAGTCATGGTCAAAACCCTGCCAGCGAGTATTACTTATTTAGCCTCATATTCCAGGTGACTCACAACTTGTCTACCTGCCAACATCTGAAAATAATAAGTTATAGTAAAGTTATTAACTAGAACTATGCGAACTTTGAAGTAGCTAAACCTAAATTAAATATAAACATACAAAACAGCCTGAGGCTAATTAATCTAATTTGGGCTCAGCCACCTCACTCCCTTTTTGTTTGTTTGCAGTTGTTTTTCCCCTTCCTCCTCCTATGTGGTCCTCAAAGAAGGACGATGTAGAAGCTAGATGCAAACACTGCATCCTTTCCGTTCTTTTGATCAGAAATATGCGGTCACTTTTCCAAGAAACCGCTCTCAGCAAAGGGCAGTTTTGCAATGAGCTCTGCATGCTCCTGACACCCGGTGAGGATGAGAAGAGCTGTGCTGAGCCATGTGTGTGCCATTGCTGGGAAGCCTCATGCTCACCCAACAGGGTGGCTGGAAGGGGAACCTGTCCTCCCCTCGACTGTTATATATGTGATATAGATGGCATGCTGGAGGCTTGGATGACAACACCGTGCTCCCTCCAGGAGCTGCCTCTGCACTCTGAGGCCACTCATAAGCCAAGCCTGAAAGTGGCACTGAGGGAATCACCTCCTGCTTGTGTATTAGAACACGTTATGCTCTTTTTTCCACCAGAAGAGTTCTTCTGCCATCCTACATAAGCTGACAAGCTACCCTCGAATTACACAGTCCTTCCATTAATCTGTTTTGGGAGACTATGTTGGCCAGACTTCTTTTAGTGTTTTGGAGGTTTGAACCTCTAAGAGCTTAAATAGTGGAGGAAAAACCGTGCTAAAAATAAGCTCCTGATTAGGTGTGGGAAACGTGAAGATTTGAGGGGATCTCAGGGCTGCAGCCCAGTACCAGCTAACAATGGGTTCCAAACAGAACAAAGTGTCAGTACAGTTAGCTTGTAAAGAGAGGGAAACACACAATAGCACAACGGTGAGTTCACCTATTATATAATTGGGGGCTGTGTGTACATGTGCAGACAAGAAGACAGAATAAAAAGCCTCCTCTAGGAAATCCAAAACTTGGCAGGTTTGGCCAGGTAGAGTATGAGGCGGGCAGTGTCTAACAACAAAAAGAAACAGTCTGTAACTAAGGTTTGAATCAAGCTGTAGCTCTCCTTGCTAAACAGCAGCCAGTTTTACTGCTGCAAAACCCATAAAAACAAAGGGAGAATAAGTCTGGCATGAGAAATAAGGCACGCAGAGAGTGAGGCAGAAAGAGACGCAGCATTAAATATACCGTAGCTGGGTTGTCCATCTGATTTCATATGAGGATCATTTGGAGAGCTACACAAAATAAATGAGAGGATTTCATTCATCCTGAGTTTTCTCAGAGTCCAAAACGCCTTTCAAAAGGAAATCCAACCTGCCTGACACAGGACAGCCTTCCCACCTCTGCATTGCCCTTTGGTGTCTGGGACCCTCATGCCCCAAAGTATCCTTTGCCACATGCCCCAGCGATCACCCAACACTGGGGTTAGCAGTACATATGATCAATTATTTGAGTTATTCTGTGCGTATTTTCATTAATGTATTAACAATCCTTTCCTTGATGCCCTTGGTTCCCAATCTTGTTGCCGCATCTCCCAAATCTCAGGGTCTAGCAGAGGATTTCCACTGCATCCTGCTTGGCTTAGCTGTTAATGAATGGACTTGAGATGAGGAAGTGCAGAAAGAGCCATTGAGGTCAGAACCCAAAGGATATGGGAAAGAGAGAATTAGAGCCCCCTGCCACATTTGTTGGCAGAAGAATCTGGGATCTCTGCCAGTGAGCAGGATGAGGATATTCCCTCTTTCCAAGGTAGAGCTTTCTGCAAACCCTAGATCTGCTGAGGTAGCAATTTTAATGACTATGGTAAAACCAACATTTCTGTGGTAAAAAACCAAATCAGCTTTAATAAGCAAGCACGAATATTGCATGACAGTTAAAAGAAAGAAATGAGTATGCACAGGAACAGCGATGGAGAGGAGAAGCCCTCTCTTAGCTGTAGCAGTGTAGCTATCTACAGGACTGAATGCGTAACTCAGCCTGCAGTTCCCTGTGTAACGGGGATAAACACTTCTTTCCTCTGAAGATTTGCATTACCAAGAACAATCACACCTTCTATGTTCCATATACATTCAAGTTGACCACACCAAAACTACAATCAAAACCATCAGCTTCCTTCTGTTCCACTTTCATATCCACAATATCAACAACATCCTTCTGTTCAAGCATTTCATCTTTTTAGACTGGAATCATTTGGGGAATACTTCTCAGGTGTTTATCACTCAGCATATGAAAAACATACTAAAAACGCACAAATAGGAAAAAAAAATACAGCAGTGCTGTTATTTTTTGCTTGGCACATCTAATAATACTCTCTCGTCTGCAGGAGTTACCAATTCATCTGATGAGTGTGGCTATGCTACTGTGATTTAGACCTTGATCCTGCAATTAAGTCAATGGGGAACTGGTCAGAACAGTGCGTGTTTGCTGCACACACAGGCTTTATTTTGCAGAGTTACCAGATCATCTTAATGTTTGTTTTGATGAAACAGAATATTAATTCTCAGATTATTAATGTATAGAGACAAATGTATCTGTTAGCAGCATCAAGATTAAAATGTACTTGAAAGCTAATACCTTCTTTTCATTTTAAAGCACATAATACAGTAAATACCTCACAAATGATGATGTATGTGCTCCTAATTGACTCATTAGGAATTTGTCCAAACTAAAGACAGAGTCATAAACAACAGGCTTTAAATATTCAGCATTTTGTGGAATGTGGGTTACATTTGTTTACACAGACGATTCCAAAACTTTCCTTCCTTCCCCCTTAAATCCAAACTTTTGACTTAGTCTCAAAAGCTGAAGAGTTTTGTTTGTTTGTTTGATCAAATTAGATGACAAGGACGTGGATACAGGAAAGAACTGTGACATTGCAGAAGGCAGTTCCTAGCCAGGTTTCTTTTCTTTTAATTCCCCAGCTGTGCATTATTTCATTATTTTCCATCTTTCACTTGGCTTTGTAGCCACCAGTGCCGAGACAGACTCTCGGGAGTACACAGGTAAAGCTGTAAAGGAGAAGAAAAGAAAAAAGAAAGAAATCTCTTTTTGAAGAGATAGGCTCCAAACAAGAGGACTGAACTTTTTGCAAGGTCAGACCAAATCCTAAGTAGGATTTTTCTGTAGACTTTCAGCACCATTAGAATGTAACCAGCCACCTCTGAAGTTTGGTCATGTTTAAACTCACAGACTCAAAGATGGTCGTTTAGACCTATGCTGTAATGTTTACCATTTCAGGCCAGCTCCTATAGATATGCAAATGCCTTACTCGTGAGCAATCCCACTGGGTACTATTTGAACGCATAAAGCTAAGCACACTTAGCATTGTTTGCAGAGTAAAAGTATGATTGACAAAGTGCTTCTGACCCTAAAAACACATTAATGTACCAAAGGGCATTAGCACACACCGGAACAGTGGCTAGGCAACCGCCTTCCTTAGCTTTTATAAGTATGAATAGTCAGGTATTCTAACTTTTAATTGCATAAATAGATTTGTAAATCTATCCATTAACAACTGAAGTGTAAGCATCAGGGGCATATTCTCAAGAACAACTTTCTTTAGATCTCTCTGCAAAGATACTAATGCTGTACTTATGGTAAAGTCACCTGTCAGGTGCGGAATACAAATTTATCCTGGTGAGGAATAGATGTCTCTTCATTCCTATTCATGAACTGTGTATTATTTATACAATGTTTGTGGGCTCAGCAATGCTGTGGATATTTTTTAAATAAATGTTTATGTTCAAATAACTTTGCTAGTCTTATCTAATCTACCTTCATCATCTTAAGCACTGCAGGTGATTTTTCAAGTCTGCAAAACATTCTCTCATCAGCTTTTACTCTTTGGTTTTGGCAAAACCTGGTGATATTGTTGAAATATTTAGCAAACCTCATTATCATGATACCATTGAGTATTTCAAATTGTATGCAGAGCAGTGCTGGTAATCTGTGGACAGGAGGGATTTTCTTTCCTTCAGCCCAAACCCACTCAACTCCATATTGTCTTTATCAGACTTGCCCACCCCAGCACTGGGAAGGACAGGTAGATGTGAAGCTCTTCAATGGGGAGATGGCCAGCACAGACTATGGCTCCATCATCAGAATTTCCCTCACTTGGGGTTTCCAGCAACTACTGAGAGGTCAAGTCCTAAATAGCTCTGAAGGTCTAAGTCTGCTCTGCATGCTTATCACCATAAAGAGGCTTTATGATCTGGGGTTGGAGTTTCTACCTGCATCCTCACTACCAGAGTATCCTTTCTGTCCTGAATCAACTTAAGAACAACTCTCCCATGGAGAAAATCCATTTCTGACCCTTACAAATAAATGTTTCTGCGCCTTCCAGAAAGCTGTGTTGCAAATCTTAACAATAAAATGCTGGATATTTACCTTAATTTTTATCCAACTTCCTATTTTTATTTTATTTTATTTTATTTTCTATAATCCTGTTACATTCTTGATCTCAGTTGCAGATCCCACTGGTTGCAATGAGCTCTGCAGGTCTGTGGCACATTGGTCATGCACGCACTCAGAGCACTTTGACCAAACCTTCTGCCTGGGGATAGGAGATATGCTGCCAAAGCTGAGCTTGTAACAGTGAGGTTTACTACAGCCTTGCTCAGGGCTTGGATCCCATTTTATAAGGGAGGTGACATGTGTTTGGGTGTCAATTCACAGAAGAAATTTCACTTGATGTTATCTGAAGTGGCCAAAGTATTCAACTCTACCAGTTGGGGTCTATAATAGGAGGCCCACTCAACCCTAACTCTGGCAGGCACAATTGTTGCAATGTAATCTACCATCACTGGACCTACTCAAGCTGCAGTATGATGACTTAGCTTGCTCTTAACATGCAATCTTCAGCAACTGCCAAGCATCAGGTCTCTCCTGATCATTAAAATGTTTTGTCTGAGCACAGCACAGGCTTGCTCATCTTGTGAATGCCATCTTGAGGGCTACTCAGGGAGGAAAAAAGGAGGGGGGGTTCTTCGCTATTTAAAGTTACAATACACTGGAAAATAAACATACACTTTCAAAATATCTACAGTGAATGCAGTGTTCTTTCTCCTTACAGACTGTGCAAGTGAAAACTGCAGGAAGTCTTTGCTATGCCTCTTGGACTCTCCGAGCTCTTTGCTGGTGCTTCCCAGCTACAGGGCAGAAAGTCGTGATTCGATGCTCACTGTGGGTTGGAAGGGGGGTGTGGAAGGAGGGAAATAGGCCTCTATGGTCTTTGGAAGCTGGCCAGGGATGAGGCCACTGGATCTATATTTAGGAGGGGTTTCACTTAATAGGGCTTGCAGCTGTGCATAGGTTGGGGTGTGAATTCCATTTCTTCCAGCGTACAGAACCAAGCCTTTATTAAAGAAGTACTGACTCTTAGCCATTCTGAAGTACCCTATCATTTTCACTACCCTGTGCATCTGTTAAGGCATTTATATGACACATATAGGAAATAAAAGCCATCAATAAATCTTGTGTTTTGATTATAGTGGTACAATGACCAATAGTGTTAATAATCTGAAACAATGTGAAAAGAAACAATACTTTGTACAAATATGGCTTTTCAAAAATGAATGTTCAAAAGTATCAATTCCTAACCACTAGTGTCAGAACTGGAAATATTATTATCTCCATTTTAGACAGAAAGGCTTTGTGATTAGCCAGTCATGCACAGCCATACCATATCTTTATGTCCAGATCACTGCATATAACATCTACTGCTAGGGCAGTATCGGTTGCTATGTATCTGTATATGGCTTAATGCAGTGAGCACAACCTGGGGCTGTCCAATTCTTTCCCTATAATCCTACAGATGGGCTAATTTAGAGATGTTCCCTTCTTAACACCAATAACAGAGATTCTTCCATGCTGGTCCAAGCACAACTCAGTGCCTGGGAAAAACCAGGCAGCTCCCTACCATGTTGAATAACCTTAGCAAGAGAGAACTTGCCCAAGTGCAGAACATTTATTTTGTAGATTTTCTCTAAAGGCAACTTCCAAATTTTTCTGTTTTTTTTTTGGTGTTTTGTTTTTTTTTCCTTTTTCACCATGGGTTGTTTTGCATTCCATACTTTTGCAAGACCACGTTTAAAAGAACTTGTGTTCTATCTTTAATTGAAATTTTTCTCTAAATCTTTACATATGGCCCAGCCTTGCAAAACATCTCTGCATAACAGCTCTCTGACGTGACCTTTTCCATTAAGCCACAAGAACAGAACTGTGCATTGTGATGCTCAGCACCCTATGTCCTGTTTCCTATTTCTTCAGCATCCTCTTTGTTTGGCCAGGATGAACGTGTTCTTATTTGTGATAGCGCCACAGAGATTGCTGCTCTAACACAAAACTTAATCACTTCTCTCTTTGAATTCTTTCTTCTGATTGCCACTTCTCTTCTAAATTAAAAGTTGTTTTCATTCACTACAGCCCTTTACAAATGTAGTTTCTTTTCCCCATTGTCTCTAGTTTGCCATTAAAATGCTCTTAGACCATGACACAGCGTCCTTTGCGCTAGTTAAATTTTCCAGCGTGCATATTCTGCTTTTCCCCAGTCTATCCCCACAAGGAGAGAAGCTCCTCATAAATACCTAAAGAGCAAACTCTTCCACTCGGTTATTTGTTATTCCTCTTCAGCTCTGCATTGACAACAGGTCCAAATGAAATCTTTTTATTCCTTCTGTGTTTGTGGTCTAATAATGGCCGTATGTTTGACCATGACTCATTGGATACCTATGTATTCTCCCTGGCAACGAGCAGAATTGCTCTGTTTTTGAGATCAGACTAGATTGGGTTTACCAAGGACAACACAGAAACAGACCAGACTTTATCCTTCTTAAAACATCTTGCTGCTCCAACTGAAAACAGGAATTGTAAGCACTTTGGGACAAAGAACCATCATTCTGTTTGGCATTGCATGACACTGAACACAGGAGAGCCCTGGCCTTTGTCTAGGACTCCTAGCAATAGAAATAAAAAAGAAAAAAGTTTCAGCTCTGTGAGTGGAGTCCGTGTAATAAATCTCTTGTCTTTACATGTACAACTGGAGAAATAGCAACTTGCCCCCATATGTACCTATAAGACATGCACACAGTTCTGCAAAGTCTCAGACACCCAATGATAACCATTAAAAGCTTTTCAATTTTCCACTAGCTGCTGTGGTTCTATCAGGAGACAAAAGTGATGAAAAAAATAGTTATTCAAGAGCCACCTCTTATAGTATCATCTAACTTTACTTGTCCGTATTACTCTGCTATAACTGATTTATTTTTCCAGTTGGCTAAAATACCTATTGTGATATTTAGCCGTGAACAAAGTGCAGAAAGGAAGGGCTTTGAATTGTTTCAAATTAATGGCTATAAAGTATGACTTAAATGCTTTTATTCAAAACTAATTATTTGAGAGCAGGTATCCTTATACTTCTTTAACAGCAGGATGCAGCATTTTTAGCATTATGAAAAAGGAGCTTTTGCCATGTAAACTCATGGGGTGAAATCTCATCCTTGATCTTCAAAGTGTGACAAAGAGCTATTGATTGGGAGCATATTGTCATTTAAATTACAATTAGGGATGGGTGAAAGGTGGTTATTCAACAATTCAAATCTTTTTAAAAAATGCTGTCAAGGGCAACTTAACCTTAACCTAAACACACACTTTTTAAAACTTCTGAGAGTTTCAAGAGTTTCAGATAGCAGTATGTTTAAAGCAACAAATCTGTAGATTCCTAGAGCAACATACAGCGTACCTGATTAACGCTGTAATTAAAGAAGCCCTCGTGGAACACTTTCATTCTTAGCTTCCACAAAGCAAACATTTCCTACGAAACTGAGGGAGGGGGGTGGAAGGGGAAGTCTTGGCAATTTTTAATCAAATTGTGTCGCTCAGTTCATCTCTCAAGAAGAGCTAATAAGGTGATTTAAAGCCTAATCCCAATTTGTATTATCATGCACACAAGTCTTAATCTTAGAGAAAAAATATAGTTTTGATCTCAGAAGTGGAGAAGAGCACCAGATCAGGACTCAGGGAAGTCAATGCAGTTTGCTGTTGCTGTTGACCAGCTGGCAACCTGCAACAAGCCCCCATACTTCCGTCCTCTCTGAGACCCCAGGACCCAGCCCCAAACCTGTGTGAGGCACAAGAACCTCTGAAGCATCTGCAGTTGCTACAAATTTCAGTCACTCCTGAGGCTGCCAGGGAGAGAAGACCGTGCTCTTTACTGAAGCAAGCAACTCACTGAGTAAGACTTTGCCCGGAGGCCAAGAAAAGCTAAGAACTTCCCATATAAACCACAAACCCAAGGGTACAACCTGCCACTCATCAACATTCTGGGGCCCTGCTGGGCTCTGGGGCCGTGGTTTGCCTTCCACCATGACACCAAGACAAGGCACATGTGAGCACCCAGCGCCATGTCATCTGGTGGCACTTTGGCAGGGTGAGGGAAGGACGGTGCCAGCTTCTGATGGGCTTCTCTTCTATCCCATTAGTCAGTTTGAGTTCAAGCAGCTCTCCCCTTTCAGAGAGGATTATGCTGCCCTGCCAAGTTAGGAAGAGCATTCCTAGCCCTGCAGGACAAACAGCTTCACAGACCTGTGTTTATTTTCTTGGATGGCATATGTAGCCCGTTGTGTGATTAGGTAGCACAGCGGGGTTTGGAAAGTGGTATTTCCCAGGGTGCTCTGGGCTCTGGACCATCGCCAGCATCAGGATCAGGGAGGAATGTTTTCTTTCACTCTACACTGGTGAATGCAGTAGAGTTTGAAAGAGGTTTTGCCTTTCCCCTCAGCACTGAGGAGGTGAAGATTCCTTTTCACCGCATCCACATGCATACAGTGGAAAGCATTGCCTCATCTATTTATTACAAAACTGTTGCAACAAAACCTCAGAGTTCTGCTATCATCAAATAAGCTTCACATCAGATTCCCAGTGGGTTACTATTCCCTTGTTAAGTCACCAATTTGGTAGGAAGGGCTGAACCCAGAAGTCTCCACTGGACAGCCCTTCCTATCCGTGCTTCCTGGTAGGTGCAGGATGTGTGGCACACGGGCAAGAACTACAGATAAGGTCGAGCTTCCCGTATTTTGAATTTGCTGGCACAGAGTAAGTGCAAGAAGAGGAGGAATTATTTTGAACAGGAAAAAAAAAAACAAAAAACAACAACCAACCACTGATCTGTTTTGGGAGTGGTGATAATCAGAACATCCTATTTAACTTTTGACCACAGAACAAGGGAGAAGAGCCAGTCAGGTTTTAGGAGCAAAAGCTTTGATATGTTTGTTTCTTCTGATCTGTACTCAGACTGCTAAGTAATAGAAAGGGAATTCTGGTTAAGGCGCAGCAATTGCAACATTTGCAGTTATGGAGCTGGTACAAAGCACGGTGGGTATAATCTGTATTTCTGGTTTTCCAACTCATTGTGACAAGTAGCGTCAGCAGCAGAAAAAAATAAAATAAAATTGCATAGATTTTGTTCTCAAGTTTAATAAGGCATTTTTCCAAACCTGATCTCTCACTAAAATAGCCCTGCTTTCCTTGGGAAGAGGCATCAAGCATAGCTTACAGAGTGAGCCCTGGTCATCTGGTTATCAGTGAAAGAGGCACAGCATGATTCACTGCTGTAAAACTTGGGTTCTCCAGCTGCAGTTTACTGCATGAGTAGGTGAAATCAGGAAACTTGCCCTCCTTACTGATAGCAACAACCCAATCCATGCCAATGGTATCAAAAAAAATCACTGATGTTTTTTTTTCTTCTCTATCCAGTTGTTTCCTCTCCCATTTTTCTGTTTACTGACAAATTTCTACATGCACTGAAATAAACTGAACTCAGTAGAGCCCAGACCTTGGTTGGCTGGGCTTCCCATGTATCAGTGCAAAACAAAGCCAGCAATATCACTGACTGACTATACCCAGAAGCAATTTCTACGTCGGTGCTCATTTAAACATTTGGAAATGTCTTGCTGCAATACCCTTTCCCCCCCCACATTGCACAGGGAAGACTTAAAGCTGCCTCATGAGTGTGGGGCATGCCTACATCCTGCACCCACTAAGGAAAACTACAGCTGGCAAAGGAGTCCTGTAGGTGCCACCAACTGCAGCTGAGCAGGTCCCCGCAGTGCAACACTGTCTCATACCTGCCACTGTACGTACCTGCCACACTGACTATGCATGTCTCTGAGAAAAGTGCAACATGATGTGCACAACTTTGCAAAGACCAGAGATAACTTCATCTCACCCGCTGTGGGAGAGAGAGGAGGGTTGCATGCATTTGTTAACTGGAAGAAATCCAATCATACCAGCTCTTCTAACACTTTTATGAGCACTGCAAAGACTACGAAAGATTATGTGGCAACTGGGTATCTATCACAAAACTCACAAGTCACTGAAATGCTGGAAAAGTACTACAAGAACACTGTTTGTCACAGCAAATAGGCAATTTACATTATCATCGCTTTAAAGCTCCCAGAACACACAATATCTATTGTATAGGCAATTACTGACGGCTCTTATCAAGGTTAACTCCTCTTTTGTTAACCCGGCCCTTCGCGGCTCAGAGGCAGAGCGGGTTTGGCGGCGGAGAGCGCACAAAAAGCGCTGGGGAGCGCGGCGAGCCGGAGCCGGGCAGGCAGCGGGGATGCGAGATGCGTTGGTGCCGCCTGGTGGACGCAGCACCGCCCCGACAGGACCCCGTGCAGCCAAACCAATGGCTCGCTTACAGAAAAACTCCCCGACGCAACTCTCTTTCGTAACGTTTGCACAAAGCGGTTCGACGGGTAATAAATAAGGCGAAGCTGGATTTAATTCAGGATGTAATCCTGATTACAGCACGCAGATACGAGAGCCAGGTTGTTTTGTTTTGGTTTTTTTCCAGCCCCACGGCTTGTGTTTTAATTTTCTCCGGAAATCATGTTTCCGGTTGCTAGAAACAAACAAACAACACAAATAATCCAAAAGATCAACAAGAAAAACAGAAGCAAGAATTCAGTAGCTTCACTCCCCAGCAGAGCTCCATGCGGCTCCTGGGTCGCAGGGCTTAACCCAGGCCAGTATGGGTCGGCTCAGCCACCTCTCAGCTCAGAGGTCTCCCTGCACACAGTTTTTCCTCCCCTGGCTAAAACCAGTACAAGCAGGTGAATATGAATTTGCATTTGAGAAATAGTTGGAATTTTAATGACTAAAGAAAATATACACAGCATTTTTCAGTCTCTGACAAGTTTTGGTTTCAGAGCAGTTCCACTGATTGTTTTTAACCAATATCCTGTCTGATCTTGAGTTTACCTGAAATCCCTGTTCTCAGTTGTACGGATACATTAAGTGACTTTTTAAATACTGATTACTTAAAAGAAAATACCTTGCGGCACATTTGCCTTAGATTGGGCTCAGTGCCCCTTTCATCTGGCTCCTTTCTGATGGGTATCTTTTGGCCAGATGAGTCAGGCTGCCACCGGAAAATGAAGGTTTTTACAGCCCCCGAGAGCTTTGATTCCTCTTCATAAATATGGCAGCAGCAACATTTAACATTTTCAATCAGTCATTTCTTGGGAGCTAGGAAGCATTTATGTATTAAGCACTGCTGGCCCATTCAGGATTTTTCACAACATGAAGTATTCTCAGGGGACAAGTAGCTGGATAAGTGGCCATGAGGTTTCTGAGTGATCATCCCATGCACAATACATTTTGTTTAAATTATAACCACATCATTTAAAAGCCTCACTTAAATTATAAAATACCCCCAACTCCAAACCCAATGCATTTACATGAAGTAACATTAACGCAGGCCTGGCATACACGTTCCAAGTTTCTGTGGTTTCCCAATTAGTTCTCCGGTAACAGTATTGCATTATGATAATTTTAAGGTGTTACAAAGAAGATATCCAAATTAGAGATCAAATTCCCTGTATTATATCTTTCTTCCTTGAGGGCTTACCGACCAGGCACAGACTCAGCAAAGAAGGAGACGTGATAAAAATGCTCGTTCTTTATATCCAGCCCCCAGTTTTGCGATAGCAAAGAGTGACTCTAAGAAAAGCAGGTTACAAATAGCCCTTAGATGAACACTTCACAAGCTTATTCCCAAGGAGCAGGGGAACCTCTAAAAGTGATCTTTAATTACCAGAAGTTCTCAAGTGGTAAATTTTCAATAATTTCACTAACATCAGCTTATACAACTGAGATTTGCTCCAATTCATTACTGGCTTACATACGATACTTATTTCACGTGCAAACTAACCCCCAATGCAAAGCTGAAGTCAATGGAAACTGTGGAGTTTCATTTTGCTCTCGCACTGGAAATGCAATGCTGTGACAGAGCCGTACAAGAAAGCCTTCTTCACCTCAAGATTGGAGAATATTATTGAAACTTTCATCAAACGGAATAATGATTTCCATCTGTAACCTAATGTGTATAGAGCCTCTCCCAGTTCCTGGTAACTTGCTTTCAAGACACAGAATACTGTAAATGTTTGGATTTTTTTGCCTGTCCAGACTTAAAAAGGAAGAGAGAAGGGTTTGAGTTACAGCGTTAGCCTGAAAATAGGGGAGGTTAGAGCTCTCAAAAGATATTTAACAAATCACTGACATGAAGTAGCATACAGCTCTGTGCTAGAAAAACAGACAAATCTTTGCTGGTTAAAAGCTCGAACAACAATTCAAGACACACTCGTGGCAGCGGCACTCGCAAAGTATCTCCAGTCATACTCTGACATGTATGTACTACACAGCTGAAAAACGTAAAATATGTTCTTTTTTCCAAAACCATCTTCTGTTTCTGCAGCAAGATGCCTTATGCACTGATAATAGAAATTTGAGCTAGTGCAATGCTTTCACTGTATCCAAACACCAAGCTGCTTCATCTGTGTACTCCTTGCTTGAAGCAAAACTGTTAAGTAACCAGCACCAGCCTCATCTGACAATCTTTAATCAAACTTGGCATTGGTTTAAAGATTGATTAGGTATGTAGGACATCAAAGAATAAACCTCAGGGAAAGAAAATGAACAATGGCATTATTTTCTTACAGTCGACTTAAGAATGAGTTGCAATTTAGAGGATCTGTATTGGTCTTATAGAGCCACCTATTTTACTTACGCCTCAAAATATCCCAGAATTATTAATGGACCTTTATTAAAGATTACTAGAATTATGATTTCCTTCCCTGAAAGCATGGAAAACACCCTAGATTTTTAGAAGGGCATCCTAACCCAGTACTTTTGTCCTATGCCTAATTAAGAAATGGTAAATGTCACAACAGGGCAAGATGAAAACACAGGCAACATTTTAAGTCTTAAACATTCCCTTACGTTCAGCTGCAGAAATGGGATTTTAAGTTAGGCTTGAAATTACACGTGTGATTTACAAACAATCCAGTATTTCCCTTCGCTAATATTTTCAGACTAGCTGAAGAAAAACATGCATTGAAGATTAACAAACGATGACAGTAATTTAGAGGACGTTCATTTTTCTCTCCCTCAGAAAAAGAGGGCTCACCCCAACAGATTAGTGAGTTCAGGATCACAGAGGCTCCCGCAGCTCGCTGGAGCATTAATAACAACAGCTTCAAACAGTCTGGCACAAATACATGATATTTTTAAGATGACACTGCTTTACGGGGAGGGGGAGGACTTTGCAGAAGTGCTGGCATCTGAGAAATATGCCATCGCTTCCCAGTGATATGTGAGTTTACAAGTTGTCAAAATACAGTTCCTATTAGAAAACCATCTTTTTGATGGTTTGCCTGCCAAGTTCCTACAAGATGGTTTGAACTGGTCATTACAAGAAAGCCACTCTGGACTGTGGAATCTCCAACCCAGTTTTTTCAATTCAGCAAGCAGATGGAGAGAAAAAACAGCAACAACAAGGAAAAAAAACAAAAACCAAGGAAATATACTGTGGAAAGCATTCCTTAGACCTCTTGCTCTTTTCCTTTTATTATGTATTAACATTATCATTAAACATTGATCACTCGGGTTAACTTGTGCATTGCAAGAGGTTAATATAGATTTGAAATGCCAGTCAACAAATGGCATGGCTAACACCACAAAAACCTTACGACCAACTCCTTACAAAGCTCTCTCCTTTCTTTGCTTTTGGACAATGCATTTCCACAGCCAAACCCCACTAAAAGCTACCACATTCTTATTAAGGGAATCCACCCTCACCACCTTCCTGATGGAAGCAGTATTTCTGCACAGAATGGGATCAGCAGCCTCCAGCTCCATCAGCAGGAACACAGCAAACCACAGCCCACAGACCCCATCTCTGCTACTGGTTAAGTGTAATCCCAGCCAAATGTATTCCCCCTCTTCCCTATCTGCACCAGGACTAAAGACGACTCCTGTGGGAAACTCAGCAGCTGAAGGACCAGGTGCTTGCTGCTCGGATAATTATTTTGTAGCTGTCACAACTGGCTGTTAACACTCCTCTCCTGGCCTCCCAGCCCTGTGTACAGTTGACTGAACTATTTTATTCTCTTAGATGTAATTTTTTTTTTCTTTCTTTCTGTTTTTGTTGGTTTTTTTTTTTCCCCCCTTTCCTTTTTCACTTGATTCCTAGTGTATGTTTCTCCATAGAGGGAAATACCTCTTCTTGGAGGGCTGTATATACAATGCTCTTTTAAGATTCAGAAAGCCTTCCCCGATGGCCACATGATATTTGAAGATTGTATGAAAATACATACGAGATGAAAAACAGCATTCGGTTTACCTCAAGGTTGGGGAAATTTTGCAGGGGATTTGCTTTTGGAGAAGCTTTTCATCAGTTTTCATGCCTCAGAGAGGGACCTTAAACATTTGGCCCCAAACTTCCAGTACCACTTTAAGCCATCATTTGTGCATTTAATACTCCTCTCAAGGGTTAATTCTATTGCCAGACAGCAGACTGAACGACATGGCAGTTATTAGCTAGCCCCAAAAGTGAATTATGGACATGAAAAAATATATAGAAATAAATAAAAATAAAAGGAATATTTGGAAAACTAATGATTTTGAAAAAAAATTAACACCAGCCAAGCCACAAAATATTGAATATTTACTTTGCTCTTCTACCAGCATTTTCCACATAGATTTGCTTGATTAAGCACAACTGACAGCCACAACTGAAAAGCAGAAAGGAGGTCATCGACTTTGGATAGATCCTCCTGTAAGCAACAGGTTCAGGGGTGGTTTTTATGAGCACGAAGAAATATTGGCTCTATTTCCTTTCCAATATAACTTGAGCTTCATTCAGTCCGGTAGCTTAAAAAGGTTTAGCAAATCTAAGACTCAGGCAGCAAGGGCTTCTGCGGTGCCCCAACATAATGTCATTAAGTGCTCAACAATGACTTTAAATAAGTAGCTTTTGGAAGTTATATGTCTTTGAAGTTTCATTAATTAGTCACATCATCGGGAATGTATGGCTAAAGTAAATTACAGTGTTTAAAATATCTACTCTTTCAATGTGAAAAATGAAAGGATCCAGCTACCTTGTCTTTATACTAATGAAGATATTATTAATTGGTTTAGCAAAAACATAGATCTAACCATAATGTGCAACAGTTATTAAAGATAATTAACTACAGATCATTGGTTTGAAACATCTAGTCCAAAATGATTTCTGAAGGGCACATTATTCTATGAGATAAAATAATTAAATTTCTAACAGCTGCATAAGACAACTGTGGCATATCTAGTGTTTTAATTTCTTTTGTTCTATCCTCATGGTACTCCTCTGTTGTAGATCTCGAAAACGCTCCTGGTGCTTCACCGCGAACAGTCGGTGCGGCGCGTGAGACTGAAATATTTCATGTCTGAGGAAAAATGATGATTGAAAGGAAAGGATTAAAACTGACAGCACAGCTAATAATACACACGTGCACGTGTGCGTGTGCACACAGACACGGTTGGCTCCTTCTCCTAGCAGGAGAAAAGGAGGCGATAGCAATCGAACGGAGCAGAGGGTTAAATGCGTTGCTGTTCTAACATTAGCGACACAAGTCCTGCTCAGACAAAAACAGCACATTTGCAAATTAAAGAAAACCTCGGAGAGGAAGCAATGCCAAATACTTGTAGATTAATTAATAAAGGAATCGCGCACAGCCACATAAAATTAAGCTGGTACAGTAAGGAGGAAAAAAAAAGTAAGAAAGAGAAAAAAAAAAGCAACTGAGGAGCTGGAACAGAAATCTGTTTATTGAAACCCATATGTTCCAGGTCCAGAATTTCTGAGCTCATGGCTGCTCTGGTACCATTCCCAAAAACGTCAGTGGTCAGTATCTTTTATAAGTGACAGTATTGGGTTCATCATCAATTTCTTGATCTCTTGTTGGTGGTTTTTTATAGTTTTTTTTATAGTTTGTTTGTTTGTTTGAAATAACAGTAACCTACAAATGCTTTTGATAGGCTGGATCTGTACTAATTAGAGAGCTATTTCCTTAGAGCATTAGATTTCTCCCATGTTTTGTAAGAAAATTCGTGTCCCAAAATATTCCTCATTTGCAGCAAATTTAGCTGTTTCAGCAGAGAGTGAGACTGAGGCAGGAAAGGCAGGGAGGCAGGAAATAACACAGCTCAGTCAAGATGAGGTGTATTGCTAAAGACTGAAAAAAGCATTACCCCGTGCCCCAGAACTCACACTGTGTCAACACCAACGATATCACCCTGTATTGATCTAGCTCGATACTTTTTATTATTATTATTTTTAACTCTGACTGTAAGGATATTATTTATTGCTGTCAGCTGGCTCCTCTGTGACTTGAGAAGGGAGGAATGTTATGCGAGCACCCCTCAGGCTTTGAAAATGATTTCACAAAGGAATATCTGTAAAACACGGGGAAAACGGTAGCATCATCTACCTCAACTCTTATATATTACCTTAATCAGGAGCTGAAATCCATCCAAAAACATAATTTAGGGCAAAACAGGCTTAGAAGCACCACCAGAGGGATAAAGGAAAGCTCAGACCATCGCATGGGTGTGAGGGAACAGCTTGCACTTTGCTGGGACAGCACAGGGACCTGAACCGCTCCTGCCTCCACTCCAGAAACGCACACCCTAGAACATGTTTTGGCTTTATGTGGTTTGTAATTAACGATTCCCAGACTAACGTTTCCCAGCAATCCCAGTTAAAAAGCCTGCAGAGGATTTTGAAGAGAAGAAAATTGTTACTGTTACGAGGAAGAAGACTTCTCTTGGCAGGACGCTGGCTCTCGTAAAGGTTCTGTGATGTGAGGCATGCCTCTGCAATCTGAGCTGACCTATTTGTTGCTGTATTTCAGGTAGCCAGATGTCTCAGTACTTCAGGAATTCAGAAGAAAATGATATTCTAGTGTATGCCCTGGTTTTGTTGCAGTCAGCCAGCTGGCTATCCACTGCTCCCTTCTTATGCTCCCCCTAAAAAGCCCCCAGGTCACTTGCTGACCCGCGGCACATCCCTCCCTACCTTCAGAGATGAACCTGGGGTCCAGCTACATCTGTGCTGGAGCCTCTCATTGTGTGTCTGGCACACAATGGACGCGAGGCTCTCCAAATGTCAGAGCATGCCAGCTGATGCACATTGAGATTTAGAGCATCACAGATTTCACTGCACAAACAAATGCTCAAGAACTTGACAGGGGAGTTACCGTCTTTACAAGGGATGGAAAACTTGCCAAGGGTGATTTAGCTACAGGTTAGGAAAGTGTTGAGGAGAGAAGTAATGGGGAAGGCTGACCAGGCATGGGGAAACAGGAACACAAACAAACAGCCTACAGCCTCATAGATCTCCTCCTGTACCCTCCCCAGAGGATCAAGCTTTCTGGCACTGCTGTTCTCAGAGGAAGTGTCCCAGACCTCCTTTTAGCTGCCAAAGCAGCCTTAAAACTCAAATTCTACCAGTGTGGGTTCACCCAGCTATGGAGGCACAGTGCCCTGCAAGCACAGACATCTCCTCTGCAGCTAAACATGCTGGCAGAATTCAAGCAAAAGATCCTCCTTGAAAATTATTTGTTTCATCTTTTGCTTGGCTTAAATGACTCACGTCCCTAAAAGAGCTACCAGCCCAACACAATCCATGCCGTTCTCTGCTTGTTCCCAGATACTCCAGCCTCTCCATTACTATCATTCAGACCTCTCTTGGTGCACAGATCCCTCCGCTGTCCTGGCTACAGAGACCTGCAGTCCCAGGGCCTCTGCTTGGGGGACACTGCCTCTTAGTGCCCATGGTGGTGGGTGAGCACAGCCGTGAAGGCACTGCATGTAGTGGCGCAATCAGGGCTACAAGCAGGGTTGAGCCCCTTTGGTCTTTTCCATTGCTTCCTCTGCCATGGGATTAAATTAAGGAAATTATGGCCTGGCAAGAGCAAAGCCCTGCATTCCACAAAGGAGAGGAACAGCTGCCGAATACCTGGGACAGCAAATGTCAACAGGGCTCCATTAGCTTTCGTTCAAGGGCTGGGTTTCCCCTCCCCCTGGTTGTAGAACTCTAATTTCACTGACTACAGTGATTTCTCCAGTCTAATTAGGCCCCCAGATAATAGTCAAAGTACTTATTATGTTATCTTTTCACTGATTTTATATTATACACATTTGTCTGTTAAATGTAATGATTTGATTTCCCAGATTTACAAACTTTGGTTGGCAATCCACTTAAAAATCACAAGCTACCTGCCTCCGGTCCGGTATGTTCTCTATTTACGGCAAGCCCAAATGTTTGCTTTATGCTGTCAACCAAGAGAAACTGTTTGAAAAAAAAAATAATAAAATAATAAAAATAATTGAACATCAGCCACTGAACCAGCAGGAACGCAAAATATTTCCATGAAAGGGAATCCAAAAAGACCAGCGATCTGTATGGTAACTATTCTCAGTGTGAGGAGCAGTGAGCCAAGTGCAGAAGCCAGGCTTGTTTCCTCTCTCCCCATAGCGTGTCCTATCCAAGCAGATTCTGAAAGAAGGGTACACTAAGTTCCTAGGCACGGCCATACTATTCCACCCCCTACAGGGAAGCTATTTATTTTAACAGCCACAAAATCTTCTCATTGTGTTCTCGGACTAAACATTTGGCTGTGCATGCAAGAGGTACAGCTGCTGTTTCACTGGGAACTGTGGGAGCAGGAGAAGAGGTGTCAGGAAGGAGCAACGTGCTCCAGCGCTCTGCCCTCCTCCCCTCGCCTCCGCCAACCACATATAAACAAAGTTACTAAAACAAAAGAACAACATTGAATTCCTGGGTTGAAAATAGCCCTATACTCATTCAGGAAACATTCCCTTTCTAGTTCAGCAGCCGTGCTCCAGCACTGATGGATGTCACTGCTGGGGGGCTCTTCTTCCCCTGCTCAGCCGAGCATCTCCCTTTGACCCATGGTCCTAAATCCTGTGCAGGGACCCTCTCTTTCCAACTCAGGGGCAGTTCCCAATGTCACTGGTTCCTACACTGTTTCTGGAGCATTTTCCAGCAAAGAGAAATACCTGGGAGATAGAGACACTGAGCTGCAGCAATATGAAAATCAGTTATGGCTGGAAAAAGAACTAAGAAAAGGTAGCAGCAGGGTTCTCCATGGGAAAATCAACACTTTCTCTCTCTTTGGCCACCAATGCTACACTGCTTGCCAGCACACCTGCAGCCATCATTACACCTCTTGATTAAAGCAAGTATACCACAGTCCTATTGCTCAAAATTAAAACATAGATTGTGAATCCTACAAGGTCTAGGACTGAAGAAATAATGCATTGAATCTCAGAGATTTCAAAGATGTCCTTCTTCCCCTTATGCTTAAAACAAGTTCACATTACAGAACCTCTTTCTCCCATATCTGTCTTTCAGTGGCTTATTACTGGGTGCAATTTTAACAAATATTATTTACTCACATAACTGGAGGCACACTTATTTCCAAAACCGAATGTTATATCTCTTGTAATAGAATCATAAAGATTAGAAAAGACCACTGAGATCATCAAGTCCAGCCACTGACCCATCACCACCATGCCCACTAAACCACATCCCTAAGTGTCATCCTAACACAGGTGGGTTTAGTTTCCAGCAAAGATGGGGCTTACAGGGCTCAGGTGTGAGGGGTGGCTGCATCCATCCCACAACACCACTGGATTCCGACCCCAGCCCTAGCCTTGTCCTTAGGCCACCCGCACATCCCTGCTGTGAATGAGCCATGCTGGGAGGCTGATCTGGCCAGTCACCCACCGCTCATAAAGGAGGAGAAAGAAATCCTTGCCCATGTGTGGCATGATCTCAGCCTGCCATAAAAAGTGTTATTTAAAAGACAGAAAGCTATTTATTTTAAATTGAAAGCAAAACAAAGCAAGCATTACTTAGCGGTGTCTATTTTAGCGGTATCCCTCCAGGCTTGCTGAGCGAACCTGCAACTGCAGCAGGCTTTTTATCTTTCCCTCTTCTAAATAGCAAGTTAAAAATTAACTGCTTCATCTTCACATTGCTCACTCCTTAAGTAGTTTAAACTTACTTTTAACTGTTACATGCCAACAAAACAGGTTGCTTAATTGATTTGACCTTTCACAGTATTTTTTAATTTTCAATCTTAGTTTCATTGTTCCATCTGGCACTTTAAAACGGCATCTGGTTAACTGTACTTAACCAGCTGATCACTGTACAGTTATTTTTAAATGTAATGTATGCTTAAACAGATGTTATTTTTATAGATGTAGATCTAAACTGCACTTGTATACGTGCTATGTCTGCATAAGCTCTTTCTGCAATTCAAATGTTGACACCAAAAATTACAAGCCAGAATGCTTATGAACTTCACTATTATGTTACTGCACTTTTTTTGCAGCTTGTTAGGTAAACATCAATTCAGTTCTTTTTTTCTCTGTTCATTACACATAAATAAAACATTAGCGTTTAGTTTATAAAGTGATGAACATTTCGCTGTGTTGGATTTAGCTTTATAAATACAACTGCTGTCAGCAAGAAAAAAGGATTTATTGAATAAATAATAAGAAAGCTAAAGGAAAATGAAAGTATATATGTTATGCAAAACACGGTGTCGGTCCACAGGTCACGTAAGGGTCTTCTGACACACAGACATCCCATGCGAGGATATTTAATGACAGTGTATTTGTGCAAGATGCTGTTAGTCTCCTGAAGCAAGAGCAGACTGGTAAAATGCAGCACAACACTGATAGCTGTAATTGTTAGCAGTAACTGGGGGCTCCGGTTTTAACATTGTGCAGTGAAAAGCTTGAGTTCAAAGGTCCTCTGAAGGCAAGAGTTTGACAGAAGTGATAAAAATGGAAAATGAGATAGGACTGGTCTAGCAGAAATAGCCTGGGCAGTCTATCATATAAATACATGCATTTAATAATTAGAAACTTCTACAGAGTATAGCCTTATTTTACAGTCTCAAGTAAAATCATCTATATTCGCTAAGCTTAAGACCTCAATCTTTCAAATATCCTGCTGAAATCAGTTCTAATTGTCAAGGTTGGGACAGAGTCTAACCCAGAATACATGTTTTCCCTTTCACTTGATGCTTGTAGTTTGCTTAACAAATTACGGCTTTTGAATACGTGTATTCATTGGATCTCTCTGGGAGGCTCAAGATGTAACACACAGGCACCCAGTTCTGAAAACCCAGCTTGGTTTTGGGAACAGCAAAAAGAGGAAGTTTTTGAGCAGGGATTAAGGAGCCCTACAATATACGGTACATTTTCTAAAAAAGAACTTAAAATGCAACATTAGAAAAAAATAATTGTGCAGTCTGCAAGAGCATATGCTACTTTGCACAAAGGAAGTGGTCGCGGCACTGAATATTTCACAGAGAACTTTAAAGTATCATTCTCAAGGTTAAAAATTGCTGTTATACATAATACCTCGGTAATTGATAGACATTTTCTCTCTCCAGAGCCCATTTTCTGTGAAAAACACCACGTAACATCTGTTCATAAACAGTCCTTCTGTGAGAACACTGACACAGGTCTTGAGCTTCTACTGGCTCAATTCCCCTGCCATACACAGATGGCACGAGGTATTTATACAGCTGAATTCTCTGTAATACAAGCTCAACTATATCTTCAGGTAAGGCTATGGGCAAATGCACGAGTGCTGTTCTGCTGACTTACCTCAAGTCATTGAAACCCTTCCCTCTGACACAAAGACAAACTGTATCGTACCGTTACAAGTGTTTTGTCTCAAAATCACCTTCAGCAATCAACACAGAACTCTACAGAGATAAGGACATTTTGGGACGCACAAAAAATGCCGAGTTTGATGTTAATGAACTAAGAGTTATATTAAGATTCAAGACTTAGGGCTGTTCTCTCTGTTGGTGATGTATGGATCTTTTTCTCTTAGGGAAAATATTTGCTTTAGAGATATAACTCCTTACTCTCTTGCATGCAGAATGTTAAGTAAAGAGCTGAACCCTGGCACTCAGCTTTCACACGCACAGTAACACAGAGGGTAGGTTAACCAGTTTTCTATCGCATTGTGTTGTCTATTCCCTGTATGAAATTCTAATGAATAAACCTTACAAAGCATTCAGAATTTGCTTTCCTATTTATCTGCATAAAAAGCCGAAAGGCTTCAGCTGACTTCTGAAGAAATTTAGGTACCATGATACCATCTGCTACAACACATCCGAGTCCTACGCACACATATGCCCATACTTTGCCTATGGTCTGCACACACTTAAGAAATAAAGCACATACATGGAGATTTGCAAGGTGAGAGACTTGAAAACTAGAAGCTCCAGAAACAAAGACAGCTGGTAGGTGTTTTGAAATGTGTGTGTGGGGGTAAACTTTGGCCAAAATTTCAAGTGTTCTTAATTGAATCTCCTTCAATCGAACCTTCCTTCCGTTCCTCGACAAGTTACCTTTGCAAGTTACTGGAGTTTGTGACGATGATTTTGGAGAATATCATCTACATAAAGACATGGGGAAAAAAATCAGAATTCCTGACAAAAGAATACTTTAATGAGGATACACACTGACAAAACCTTGGAGAAAAAGAGCCCTATTTGAGGTCATTCTTTTGAGAAGAATAAGTACACACCTGCAGGGGGCTGGCAGCCAACAGCTTAAACTATACATCGATTCTTATTTTACCTATGGAACATTTAATGAAAAGGTTTCTCTGGGAACTACTCATCCTGCAGACTAATGAAAATGCACTTCTTCCTTTCAGGGAAAGTACGGGGCATCTTTCACATAACCTACATCAGTGCACTGGCTGGGTGATGCCATGAAATTGTCCTCGACCATGGAAAGGTCTTTGGTTCAGAATGAAATTCTCACAGACTGAAAGGTAAAGGAATTGTCCTGGTGACAAAGCTCCTGTTCTATGCCATGGGGCTGGGGAACCCACCAACTGGCATGACACAACTTTGCTAACCGCAGAGCTACACCAGCATTTTGCCTCACTTGGTATCCTTAAATACCAGAGAGGAGGCTGTGTTTGGCACTCCAGTGTCTAGATGAATTGAAAGGTCTAATGGAGAAGGAGTTGTCCACTGAGAGGGCACAAAAACCAACTCCAAGTTTTAAGATTGGTAGTAAAAACAGTATTAAAAAAATATCTGGTTGCATTACAGCTGCAGCAAAGGCTCCCCATGCAGTACAGGCACAGCACTGGGCTGCACTGTGTTTCCTGCATTGTGTTTCCTTTGGTGGCTGTCTATAAATGTGAGCATTACTCATGCCTTGTGGTCTCAGGAACAAGTTGTGAAATAAGCCCATTTACGCTTGTGATGTGCTTAACATTACGACCATCCAGAAGCCAATAAATAGCATGTGCTCAGTAAACATCTTTGCAGCTTCTTTTTAAAATTTTTGGCTTCTCAGCAATCCTTGCCTTTTTTAAGATGAGAAAAATACAGTTAAATACAAATAAGGTTTAAGAGAGATTATGTGGAAGTGGATGCTACTTGCTTTTTCAAAATGCTTTATTATATAAGAATTAAGTCAGAATGACACGAAATGCATCATTCAATTCAAATATCATGCTTGCTTATGGCCTGTAATGGGATCCAGTGCATTGTAAGCAATGTCTTGAAGCAGTATATGTGATGAATACAACTGAGTGTATCAAACACCAACTGTACTAAATCCACAGCAATGCTTCCTTTCTGTAAGTTCTTTATGCTCCAGTAGTTTTCATTTTTATGATAAGTATGAGCCAAGCCAACGCAGAATAAGTTCCACTGAGCGCTTTTCTTTTGCAAGAATCAATCACCTAATACTTATCAATTAAGACCAGTAGAATAAACGATACAGAGAATTATTTCATAGCACTGATATGAAGAAAAGAGCCTTATTCTCCAGTGCAACTGGACCTGCTCCTCTTAACACTGCCCTGTTTTAATTTTTCCTCCCTTGAAATTATCCTCCCTGCTAGCAAACACTGTTTTGCTCAAATGGTGTTTGAGCTGCACTTAGTGCAATTTATAATGATCGCGTCTTCAGTTTTTTTCTTTTGAAGTTCTTGCTAATTAACAAATAATATCCTGTTTGAAAAACACAGCTTTGATATCTACCTCTGCGCTTAGTAATTACAAATACGTTCTCATTATCAGTATAATTTACATGTTGTCGTGTTGTTGTGTTTTTTCATAATTTTGTGTTTTTCTTTTAAAAACAGGAAACACAGTTTGGGTGATGAGAGGTTTTGGTCACAGATCACACAGGTAATTGATTCCCATTTCATAGCCCTGATACTCAAAGTCAGGACTTAGTCTGTGACCATCAACAAAAGCTTGGACCACATACAAGAAAGAGAAAGCTGTGCCTAATTGCATGGTTCTAAGTGTGGGCGTCATGAAACCCAGACTGGACCACAAGCTTCACTTCATCAGTCGATTGCGTGGATAAACATCCTAGTGAAAACCCAGCAAAAGTCATATCCACAGCTAAAGGAAAAATTAACAAAAAGACTCATTTACATCCCTCTCTCATCAACATATGAAAGGAAATTGGCAATCTCTAAGCTTCATATGTCCAAAAATGAGTTTAAAGTTATTCCCGTTCGCTAGCATCTTTGAGACTTCTGAAAAAAAAACCACATGTTTCACAAATGAAAGATACTGTGACATTCAACAACATGCAACAAAACATACGTGTTTAGGCAATGCAAGTCAAAAGAACTGCCACGCTTGTACTGATATCTGCTGAATAGTTTTACTAAGAAGTGATGTTATCTGCTTATATCTTCAGATAACAGTACTGCAGATAGCAAGATGCCAGCTCTTGCTCTGCTAGACATCAATAACACCACCACAAATAGTGATGTTTTGCAAGATCTTCTTGAGATGCTGGAAGCAAGCACACAAAGAAGGATTAAACAAATGAGGTCTTAAGGAGGTCTGGGCAAAACTTATTTCAGTTTGGATTTGGACCAGAATTTACCATCTGAATAACCCTAAAATATACATGACAAAGTATAATGTATGTTCTTTTTTTCTGAGCTGGTTTACATAACTGCCTCTGTAGACTGTGGTCCAACAGCAATGCCTTTTGGGAATTTCACTGTAGTCAGTAAGATCTTTGTTTTAATAGAACTGTAAAACAAAATACAGCTTTTACTGACTGTAAAAAATTAAGTGGGAAATACAGTGTAGGGAAATAAGAGGCACATGCTGAACAGGGGTGGCATTTTTAAAATAAAACTTCCATATAATCATAAAGCACCAGAAGAGTTGGATCTTTTCCCCATTATGTGTGCATACAAATGATGGTGATGAGGAAAGTTAAGCTTAATTAAATCCACAGGCCCTGTAGGAATGTCTTGTACCTAACAAAAAAGTCACTTCAGTATGTGAGCAAGAAAGAGATTTCATGCGTGCGTATTAAGTCATATAGCTAAGTGTTTGTGAGATCACCCCGGAGATTGAAGCCACTCCAGGACAAGGACCTCATCTTCACACTGGTGTCTAATGCACCTAACATGCTGTTAGTGCTATAATAAATAATAATAATATGTTAGCATTAGGTGAGCATCTCTCTCATGATCAATTTCCTGCTGTTGCAGAAGGGTGAATATTGGTGGACTTTGATCCTTCCGAGATTTTATGTTTCTATCATAAGAGAATCATAGCACATAAGCACATTTTTTACTAATGCAGTAAGTAAGGTGGCAATATATATTGCACTGACATTAAATGAATATTAAAAGGGATTGAAACCATTTCCACATCATGAGGGGGGAAAAAAACTCCAAGAAATAGATATACAGCAGCTACTCAACAAAGATAGCACTTTTAACCTTCTTCATAGATTAAAAAGCTGAACCCATTACAAAGAGAACCTGACGTTAAAAGTATTCACTCAGGTATTTTAAAATGCAATTTTTGTTGTTGTTCCTGCAGTTGCTTTGCCTGCTGCCAAATCTCCATCTTACACACAAACAGACCTTCATGCACACTCCACTGCTTTTCTCTTTCCCACTCTCACGTGTCCTTGTATCACATCAAGAAGTGGTACGGTGCCAACCCAAAATGCACAAGAGTTTAGACAGGGCACTTATATATAATCAAGGCAGATGTTTCAGAGAGCTGTAATACAGCAAAATGCCTTATTTTTGGAGGGCATCGGGTTTGTATATGTTGAAATCTTGTATTTCACATTAGATTCTCCCTTCTTTAACATCCTTACACAACCGTGTATTAAATTAGAGATTTCAAACCAGACTGAACAGTCCTCTTCTTACCCCTATTTTGTTGCATCTTGCCAATTCAATGTTTTATTATGTTTTCTGTCATAATATTACTCTTGTCCTTGGAAAACACGTATTTATTCCCACTTGGAATACAGCGTCACTACTGTAAAGCAGCGCTCAGAAGATGACTGCAGATTCTGTCTGAGAATAGAAAACTTGAACTCTTCTATTATCCAAATATTTTTCAAAGACTTTGCTTTTGTGTGCGTGGCAACTGACGCATAATGAGATCATGGGAAAAGCCGCACAGCTGACCTGAACTTGTGGGTATAAAAGTATAAAACTATGAGATCTAATAAATCCAGTACATGACCCCATGCAGTTTCTGAACTTACTAAACGCTATGGTAAAAGGAATGCAAGCCTACATATTTTTTTCCTGCTGCATGGCAGAGTTCAGATGTATTATATTTACAGTTGTCTATAAATGTAACAACATAGCATGAAGTACACAGACATCTCCAACCCATCCTCACCAAAGGAACCTCCCCGACACCTTCCTGTCACACGCACTGCAGATATTATTTCCGTGCACCGAGCAGTAGGCAGGATGCAGCAACAGACTGACTCTGCTACCACGGCGCGTCTGAGAGGCTGTCAGCACATACTTTGTCTGCTAACCAGAGCTCTTTCAAATAATGTAAAAATACTTCGGGCTTGGATTTTCCACCTAGCTCTTGCTATGCCTGGCGGGTAAACAAAGAGCTGAAGTTCAGTGCGCGGGTTGAAAAATAGCTTCTACAGAGAAATGCTGCTCTAAGTGATAGTGGTTGTGTATGTCAGCTGTTCAGCTCTGAGTATGAGATCCATTCCTTTATCTAATGGAAAATTCAAGATTTCCTAAAAATTACTCTTATTAAACCTCTCAGATTCCATCAACACTGGGTGAGCATGGCTGAATGGAAGGCATCACTGCACATAAGCTGGAAGCTGTGGAAATCAGGACTTCAGCAGATGAGTGTATAGGACCAACTATGACCTCTGGAACTCAAGGAGTATTTTGATATTTGGGTGAACCCTTCTGAAGATTATTAACTTCTAGGGGAAATGCAGAAGCTTATTACTGCTTACAGATTATTTTCTTTCAAACATACACAAACTAATACAAATCCTCTTCTCCAATAGCACAACTGATATTAACTTGAAAGGGGCACATTCTTATTGTAAGAATAAAACCAAGCGTGAAAACAGAATAAATGGCAACGATCTAATGCTTGATTTTTCCAGTAATACTCAAAGTGATTTTTTATTATACCAATTCTTAAAGATTTTTTAAAAAACATTTTGTTCATCTTTCAGTTTTTATATTCCATTAGCTTCCTATTTAACTCTAAATAAAAGGCGAGTTAATGGTTGGTAATGCAAACATGTTTCAGTATAATCAAAGTGTTTATTTCTTTTAAAGTCTAACCCTGTATACCTTGCTTCACTTAAACAAATATTGGAGTGTGAGATAACAAAATATAAATACCTGTCTAAATCGTAAGTTACATATTCATTTTAAATTATGGAAAATTCTCCTCAGCCCTGTGTTAGCTAGTAGCTGTCCTCAACAGTTGAACACTGTTTATTCCTTACTAACTAATCATCCTTCTCAGTCTTTCCAAAGTTCCTGGCATTTCACTCGTTTACACATTGATTGAATACTGTTCCCAGAACTGCTTGTGGCACCGTGCCAAATGCTGTGATAATCAGCTGGAAGATTTATTCCAGTTGAGGAGTGTTATAAACATAAGGATTCATAAGGCTCGGCGTTGAAAATGAATGTCGATGCTTTCTTTGAGATGGCTGAAAACTTTCTGTGAGCCTTCAATAAGAAGCAGTGATAGTCTCTGCAATCTCCTTCTATACACAGGCTTTGATTTGAAAAACATATTCATTAAGCTTGATTTGATATAAATATTAATAACTATCAGAGGTTTTAACAAATTAAAATATAATTTTACAGTGTCATGTGCAGAGCAAATCGTACATGAAAAGCCTTAAGGAAATTCATGGATTAACTACTGTGCATGGGATCAGACACATTTGCTGCAACAGGATATATTATTATACTGGTAGATGGGTGGAGAAAGAATACAAAGGAAGCTGAAAAAATTCAAAGGGAAGCAGCTGGCAGGTAAATGCACTGAGCCAGAAAGAAATAATAAGGAGAAAGGCGGTGAGTGGAAAATGGAAAGGAGAGCAATTTCTTAAATAAAGAAACAAGAAGCAGAGAGATACGCAGCCTAAAGATAGGAACGTTGGGAAAAAAAACCAACCCAAACAACAGAACAGCAAACATTTCCAGTTAGAAGGAGGGAAACCCAGTTTGATTACTGGACTTTAGTGCAAACCAATATTATACAATCTTTCAGACTACACTGAAATACTGCAGGCTTAGTTAAGAGCCAGTAAAACTATATAGCATGGCTGAATTATGTGTTTAGTGCCCTACAGGGTTAAAATGTATTTACAAAGAAATTAAAAGTAATAGGAAAACAAAAGTAGGAACGTCTTTGCTTTGTGTTGTGGCTGCGCTCTCTGTAATGATACTGGCATTGGTTTAGGTCACTGACAAAACCAAAACCAAGAGATTCAGAGCTATAATTATGGGTGTCCATTTGGATGGCTCTGTGAGGCGCCTTCTGGTCTTCCAAATTTCTTTGCCAAATAAAAGACGTCACTTTTCTTCTCAGTGCATGCAGTTGCAATAAACTACACCTTAATGACCGATTCCTCAATGTCATCTCCAGAACACTTTTAAGATGCATGCTTCTGAGCAATGGCCTGTCTTCCTCCACCTCACAAAAGCTTTGCCTCTTGCAAACATGTTCACAGTCAAATTCAAATAGCAGCACACCAAATTAAACCGTCAAGTACTCATTGGGGTCCTCTGCACTACCAGCATCTTTAAATATTTGGTTGTACAAAGTTTATTGGAATGACTCAAGGATAACAACTACCTAATAAGGAGCTCTGGAGCCTTAGACGAGCATCCCATGATACTGCTTTCAGAAATGTGATAACGTAATTATTCTAAATCTTTCTCCATATTGAATATGGGAAATGCAATAAGCTGAGCTTCACAAATGCTACCTCTATTTCAGAAATAATTTGGCAGTGTGAAAGATCTCAGAAATCCATTTTTGAAGGGGTTATTTTTTTCTTGATGCTTTGTCTCAGAAGTGGTTCACAATTAAGTATGTGACAGATTGCTAGACTGGAGATTTCACTAATAACTAAAAATAGCAGAAGAAGCATGCCACAACACAAGCTCTATAGAAAAAAAAAATCCAGGATAAAAGCTTCCTATGAAAGCTTGCAGTTTTCCTTCTGATACACAGGACAAATCACCAGCAAGGCAATTTCAGGCTATGGCTCCTTGCTGCAGTCCCGGAGATGAGAATCAGGTGTGTATCTGGTTGTTCATATGGGCAAAGATGGCACTTCCTACTCGGTCATTTCTCAGGGTTTGTTCATCTTAAACAAAAAAGAATTTGCACTCGGCAATTTCCAGAAGCTCCAGCTGAAGTTTACACTTTGAAAGCTGCCAAATTTTACACAGCAATATTAGAAAAGGAAAAATGCCCATGGGCAGATGCTGTGTGCCAACGGCCTTTGCCGACTGGCTTGTTTTTGAAAGTAATAATTCTTGGAAAGTTTACCAAAAACCTTAGGAAAGCAATCCATCAGAAAAGAAATCTTGATAAGCAAAGCCATGATGAAAAACTTCTTCAAAGCACAGGCAGCAAATCGAGGACATCAGTATTTTAATGACTGCCTGTTTTCAGCTGTTTGAAGAAATAAGATGTAAGAGCAAAGGCTTGCATGTTCTGGCCAGGTCCAGCTGCCTGCGAATGGCTAGATGTTTGCAGCAAGAAGAGGAACTGAAGAGGGAATGAAGAGAGATGAATTGCAGTGTTTACCATAAAAGATTTTTTTGGCAATACTTCATCTTTTTAGCATGATTGATATAAGAATGTATCTGTGCCGTGCCTTTCAGAAAAGGGTGAAACGTTTTGAAAAGCAAAAACAAAGCCTTCTCAATCCACTTTGCAAAAGAGCTTTGGATGCAGACCTCTCATTACTTTTAAGTATTCCTGAACCACTGGCGTTCTGAGTTATTATTCCTATGACAAAGACTCGTACGAGAACAGGAAATGGCAAACCAATAAGTCCATTCCTCAGCAGTGATCAAAAGAGAAACAGTGAGAACACAAACAATTTGCATAGGAATCTAAAATTGCAATTTTGCGGATTTGTTCAATTGCCAAAGAAAGGCTTTTCAGAATTAGTAGAATTTAAGGGAGCAGAATGAAAGCGTACCGATGACAGCACGGTCCTCTCTAAGCATCATGAATATTGTACGCCACAGATGAGTGCTGACAACAGATGATTGAAAGAAATAGTCTATTTCTACCAGAGTTACCATAAACAGGTCAAAAAAAAAGAAAAATAATAGGAAGGAAATTAGATATGTCTATGTGTCCAGAAGAGTAACAACTGTATTCTGGTGGGTAGATGAGAACCACTTCTGGACTGAATATCCTGTATACATGTGTGACCAAAAACATGGGCTGGAAGAAGCTGATCATTTCAGCTTGGAATTCTCTGAGATATTCTCCATCCTCTTTGAGGTACGGTCCCAGAAGAGGATATAGTGTGAGTGTTCTTGGCACTGCAAACTGGTGCAAGACTACTCCTCCACTACTAGTTCATATCCCTCTTTTGTTTTCTTCTCACTTTGCATTTGTGCTCTTTTGTCCAGATTGCCTTTGCATGCTTTCTGGAAAGCACTGTTGAAAACTGATGCCTGGGTTAGTAATGGAATATATACATTAAAATAGAGAGGAATTGATATGATTTTTATTCTTATATAACATATATCAGGCACTCTGCATTAGTGACCACCTGGGGAGGGTAGAGAGAAGAAATCTCTTCCATGGTGACCTACTCAGCACAAAGGAACCATTACACAAGACAAGGATT
This sequence comes from Excalfactoria chinensis, assembly GCF_039878825.1. NCBI lineage: Eukaryota > Metazoa > Chordata > Aves > Galliformes > Phasianidae > Excalfactoria > Excalfactoria chinensis. Next base: position 4,417,734 of record NC_092836.1, read on the forward strand.
TAAATCACTCATGGTCACACAATGTATAGAGTCATTATGATACAAATTAAAAATCAACTCATGTTCTAAGCAGCACTGTGGTGATTTGTTTGAATGGCAAGAGCTTCAACATCAGCTTCAAGTCATGTTAAGAGGTAGCCACTTGGTAAAGGGGAGCTTTTGATCCCCAGACCCTATCTATCTTTTGCAGTCAGAGGCCATACAGACACAAGGCAGATCCATTTTGCCCTCCTTTGTTACTAAACATCTTTTAGAAATACAGGTTTTAACCTCAAACTCATACCATTAAGATGTGTAATTATACAGATAGTCAGATATTGGCTAACTAAAGTTATGCGTTATGAGTCAAAGAGCCTTCAGACTGAAATGAATAACACTCAAGCATATAGACAAAGTTATAAATGCCTAGGATTCCCAGTGTGCATTTAGCTTCATATTTAAAATATTGATTCTATCAAAGAGAGAGGAACTGTCAAGTCAACAAGATCATTCAGCAAATGAGAACTCCAGAAGGGAACAATACAAACACATGTTTTTGATGCTGGAGATGGGGTATCAGATACTATCTGAATTTCTAACCAATCAATATAACTTATTAATCTAAATCTGTTGGAATACGACACAGTGCATACATTAATGTTATTCACTGCTTTATTAGGAAGCAGATCAGAAACTATTGGAAGACCCTTAGTAAACATTCATAGGTCATTATAATTGAAGATGATGGACATTTTTATGAATATTGTTTATTTGAAGTATGCTAAAATAGAATACCAATTCTATCAATATGCCCTTAGTTTAAGCGGTAAGTTAATGCTTTCTGTGAGCAGTGTCCCACAGATGCAGTAAGAACAGTACCTAAAGACATGTTCTCCAGTTCTACCTCTGCAATTGCATTTGAAGGCAACCAAGTTATCAGCCTCACAAAAACGGATATTTCCCTTATCAAATAGTTTAATGTGGATAATTCAAAGACCTTCTTGATATCAGTTATAAATTCATGAAATATGACATTCTAAAATTAACGGCTAGGAGTAGTTCTAGGAGTAGTTCTGTTTCTAAACAAGGGACTGGAAATATCCATCAACACAGCTCCAAGCTGATCGGTATTGGAGATGTAGTTCTATGTGGTAGATGACTGAATGTGCTTCACTCCATCGCACAACATTATGGTTTGAGACTATGAATCAGGCAGAGATTCATCTTTAATTTCACCTCTTCCTGTTCCCAAAGCATCCTTGACAGGATGAAATAGCCCGTTGTTCAGTTATCTACAGTCAAAGGAGAGATCAGTCAGATTTTTCTGGCTCTGTGCCATTTTGAAAGAGAAGTCCTGGGACCTCCATCAAAACCTCAACCACCCTAACCACAACCACACAGAGGACAATGTCGGTCAGATCTGAAAGGTGCCGTCCTTCACCTCTAATAATACTCCTGTATTTCCCAAACTGACGTTTAGCTAAATAATCCTGTCTATGCACCAGAACAGCAGTTTTCACAGAAGGTGAAGGACGTGTATAGCTGAGAGCAATTGTGAGTTGCCAGCCTACAAGGACTTTGCATCTGACAATCAATCCATAAACACTGGAGAGAGAGCACAAAATTGGACCCTTTAAGTTATTTCCCCACATTTCAAATCTACTTGACAACAAATATGAAAGTCAACTGTAATTTTAATCATCCAGTTATGTTTTATGTTAGCCAATTACAGTGCTCCAAGAGATTAGCTGAATGTTTCATGCCTGATAAATATGTGCCTGGGACTAATTCACTGGACCCTTCCCTAGCCTGAGTTAAGTATAAATGTGTAGAGCTTCAATGAAATCAATCGAGCTGCAACCAGTTATGCTGTCACAGAAATTGGTGCTAGAGTCTTAGGATAATTTTCCTAATAAAAATAAATTTTAACCAGTAGATTTTTTGACTTGCACTTGTAATCTAATATTTCAGGCAATATACAGACCTACTAAATCATCTGCTTTCCCTACACGCATTCCTGATAAGCTTTGGTTTTTTCATCTCTACCTACTACCTGGAATGCTCATGAACCCCCCCATAATTCAATTATAAGTACCTTTAAGAACCTTCTAATTATATGTTAGGCAGGTCAGAAATGAAACAGCTATGCTTCCCTTTAATTGTGCATAACAGACTCAACATGGTGAAAGGAAAAGTTCATTTGTTCACAAGGAGGCCAATTGCACTGCAAATAAGGGCTCCAGCAAGCTGTTTTGTTGAGATCTGAATATCCATGAAAACAACCCTCCTTCCAAAGCTGGAAGTGCAGAGCCTTGCCTTTCACACACCATGCAGAGCAAGCAGTGGGCAGCTGCCTGAGGAGCAGGTTCTGATCAGTCGTCATTTGTTTTCTCCTAGAGCAAATTGTTGTTGGAGTATGTAGGATCAGACTGTTAAACAACAACAGGTACTTAAGGATGCTGTTCTTTTCTTCTAAATTTCTTCACTGGCTTCAGTTAAATCTCCCATAGGATGGCAGGGCTTAAAAAAAAAAATGATACAAAACAAGAACGTGTCCATTGGGCAGGTTTTTCTAAGCTTTGACAGCTCTAAATGCAGGCAGCTGCAATACAAGCTTGTCCTCAAATCCTTGACAATGACCTCAACCTCAGGGTGAAAGATAATGTAGTTGCTATGCTCATTCTGTGCCGCGTGTCTGCTGATCAGAGGCTTGTGACAAAATATGTATATTTTTTCTTATGATATAGACTATTGTTCACTGGCAACTCAAGTGATACCACAACATTATCTCAATGACAGGTTGATTTTTTTTTTTTTTTTTTTTTTACATGTTAAAGAATGGCACAAATTCAGGCAGACTTCCACTTCAACAGCTAAACAAATGACTTTGCAATGCCCTCCAAATTAACCTCTCTGTAGACACACGGCTGAAGATGAAAAGAAAAATTAAGCTAACTAACAATCTAATCAGTTACCTTTTCAAGGCACTTCACACAGACACGAACACCAAGGACACAGAGGTCTTCCAGAGTGGTTCCTATTACACTTAGCACGGTGGTGTTTAAAAGCAGTATCACCCAGTGGTGAAAACTGCCACTTAGTTGACTTCCTGGGAGTCATGACAATTTACATCCTAAGGATCTGCCTCACACTGAGAATCTGCCTTTACTATTTAAAGCAGATACATTTTGAACTCCTAAGAAGAAAGACAGTCATGTAGGAACACTATAATCCAAACTGCCTGCCTTATGCTTCAAAGACAAAAGAAAATGCCTACAATAAAACTTCAATATTAATAATGTTATTATTACTATTACATTATTATTCCTTTAAAATAATTATTGAGATTTCAATGCAAAACAGAACGTTTGGGAATGATAAAGCTGTGGGAACATATTCTGGTGTAATTTTGGAGCACCATCTCCCAGTGCAGTAACGTGGGGGAGCTGCTGCTGAAAGGTGTGCTCAGCTGCTCAGTGTGCTGCTCTGCAGAGAGGCTTGGGTTTACTTCACATTGACAGAACACATGGAAAATGCTAAATATCAAAGTCTTTGTCATTCAAGGGCAAGCTGCAATTTCAATCAGTGAAAGACCTGGCTCGATTTTGAAGGTTTTCACTGTTAAAAGGAACATCATGACATAAAGGCTGCTCCCTCACCAATCTTTGAGTCCCTGCTCTGAAGTCTGGGTATAGCAGACCAGTTCAAAAAGAGCAGCACTACAGCAGGTGTTGCAAATATTTCTTATAGGAGTATACAAAAATGATAATGATATAATGATAACTTGTTCAGCCAGGTATTCCTCATGAAGAGGAAAATCTTTTTTCCAGAGGCATCTTGAACAATAATAGGAAGAAATGTGGGTAGCGCAGAATGCACTTATGCCATGCATACCTTTCCGTAGGTGTGCATGTTGAACAAGTCTCTTCTTATTCAAAGAGCTGGTTTTTTTTACATCACATTAGTCAGCTAAGAAATTAAGGATAGTGCATACTCAAAGGTGTTGTTGCTACTTTCTTCATACAAAGACAGACATGCGGTTTGGGAGTGCATGGAGAACTGCAGCAACACATTCAATATTGTTTGGAAAATTTAGTCTAATAGCAAAATCCCTATCAATGACTACAAACACTGGAGAATAATTATTAGTTATCCTGAGCTCTTCTGTCCTCTGGGTCATCAACATCTGATGAAAAGAGGAGAGTTCTTTCCAACTTGATGGGAAAATACTGGAGATGCAAACCTGGCCTTCAGTCATTTCCCATCTGTACCCCTTCAAGACAAATAATTTCATACAAGTCAGTCATCCCTGTCTAAGAGATCTGACCCATGTATTAAACTAATCCCAAAGAAATCCATAGCTCGAATTTTCATGTTTTGACATGCTACCCTTTCACTACAAGACTCTACTGCTGTTTCCACCCAGAACTCTTTGGTAGTCATTTCAATTTTGTGAATTTTTAATGATTTATTGATAGCGTGATTTGCTAGAGCCCACCAATATTATTTTCTTACTCTTGTTCCATTTAATTCCATCGACCAATTCAATATTTTGCCTATTAATTGTTGTTCTTTTCTTTTTCTATTTCTATTAAATCTCAAGTTTAACTAAGGAGGAGACAGAATAAAAACTGATCCCAGCTCATAGCCAGAAAGGTGCACTGAGGATGTGCTAACGCTCTGTTGTCAGACATTTATAAACTTCTTCCACTGAACTTTGAATTACCCTGCTCCCTTCATATTTTCCAGTTAACATACATACATCTGCTCTGCCATGTAATCAACTGATTGTTACACAAGCATTTGCTAAAGCTATGACAAACCCAGATTTATGAGGTCAAAAAGTTCAAACTTAATCCATTCAATAGCTGCAATTTATCGTCTGATGATAATTGTATACACAAACATTGTAATGATTTAGATGACATAGTGTAAAGATGAAATCCGTTTATTTTAAAAGGGTTTCTAACCCCTAAAATACGCTGCCACGAACACCTTTCTAGGTCTGCTTTTAACAACATAGTTATTATTGTTTTATTGATCAGGATTTTATTACTTCTTTGACACTTATATTTCACACTAATCGAAAAAGGTGTAATTTTTCTACAAGAATAAGGCTGCAATTAATTATATCATTACTGTGTTTTCAATTCCTTCCCTTTAAAGTGGTCCAGAAAAGAGTGCTTAATTTATCATACGTGTATTATAAGGAATATGTAAACCTCTTTAAACGGACAGAGAGCACGATCCTTTTGTAGATGATGGGATATGACATAGAAACTATATTTATAGATCCTTACCTCTATAGTGACCTGATTTTATACTGACAGCTATTTTGGAAAGGGATAGTAAATTAGCAACTCAGAAAGCTTGGGTATCTCCATCTATTACTATTCATTATTTTTATAACACTCATTAGTGTCCGTTCTCTTACACTTTCAACAGATAAGGAAACAATCTGTAGAAAGCATATATGGGAGAATAACAGTTGTGTATACGATATGTGTAATTTTATTTGTGTATTTATAGACACACGTGCCCCCTTCATTTCACAGATTTAGAAAACAATTGCTACAAATGGACAGCAGCTGTATTCATCTATTTCTTCTAAACATAAAACATGTTACTGGCTGTAAATTTCGCAGACGCTCTGAAACAAGAAGCTAAATGTGAAATTTAAATTGATCTTTGGTTTATTGCCATTGATTTTGTCAATTTTCTAAATGTAACACTGTTCACCACTGGGAACACAAACCTGTATATATATCAGTGAAATTTATGCTTTCAACCAACATAAACTTCACAGGAGGAATGACTGTCCTTGCTTTATAGAATAAAATGCATGTGAGGAATTTTCTTCTCTAATCACACGCTGTATATTTTTTAACACCATGTTAGTAAATTTGCCACATAAATTCAAATGCTATCAGCAGTATCGCTTGCCCATATTCAATTCGGCTTCCTTACTATAAATTTTCACAAGTACTTCGTGATAATGGCATTAATCCATACGTCTAATTCACACATACAATAAACATTACCGGTCCTCATAGAAACGTTCCTCAAAAGGGTTTTTATTAAAACGTCACCAGAAGTGCAACCTACACTAGCAGACTTTTGTAGAACACAAAAGCTGATCACTGTTTTCCTAATTAAAACTCAGTAGACTGACATTTTCATACTTCATTCAGATTATGACTCCCCAAACGCTATGCCTATGTGTGGTTGTTGTTTGCAAGCAGGGTTTGCAGAAACTACTGTAAGAGCGTATTTGCATTTGGTGGACTGCTTCTCTGAGTGGCAAGTGAAGGGTTTTGCTCACTGACAGACTGAGCCCTGCTTCAGTTACCATTAGGAATCCCCCACCGAACCCAGCTGGATCAGTTGGGGAACACAGCACAACTGTCACAGAGTGGCATCCTCAGTACTTTCATTTTCTTAGAATTCAAGCCAAACCACTTGCCAAGTTGTCTCAAGAACCCTTAAGTATATCTGTGGAGTTGGGGGGGAAATACCAAACATACATCCCTGTTTGGGAACAGCAAGAGAAATGAAATCACTAGCCAAGCTCGTTTTGCTCTGATAGTCTCCAAATGCCTCGTTTCACTGCTCGTAAGCAATACACAGGACAGACATATCAGTCTCAGAAAAGGAACTGTTTGTGTTACCATTGTGTCTGATCAGATATTAGTACAAAAACGTTTGCTTTGAAAGATAATGTCCCATTATACTATTTGCTGAGTGGTGGAAAATGGCCCTCCTACTAACACATCTGCTACACATACGCACAGACAGTTTGCAGCAAAACATCTTTGCTTTCTATGAAAAGCAGTTATTTAAGATTATTCTGAACCTTACATCATTTTGTAACATCCCAGCCTGGAATATGGGCACAAGAAGAACCAACAGAGAATGAGCAGAGAACCACCCCCTTGCTATAGGTCAATATATAACAATGTGAGGAGCTTCAGACAGGGGCAGCTGGTGGGACCCACCTAGAAATGCTCTAGGACCATGCACCGAACGCCTCACATGGTACATCAGCCCTCCCCTTCTGCACCTTCACACCTACACCTCTTCCTCTTGAGAACAGGGAAGCAGGTGCATCTTCACTAGAAATGTACAACAAAGCAAAGGGATGACAGTGTCTCTTCTTTGTATTAAAGGCAAACCAGCTGGCAGATGGCAACAGCGATGTACCAGTGTGACCCACACATCCCACCCCGCTGCTCTCCAGCAACCAGGCTGAGCTCTGCTGTCTTTGGAGGAGGACAAGGGAAGTGTGTTTCTCCCAGGTAAAGGAGACATGTCCTGGGTGTAGCTCGTGAGCACAGAGAGGTTTTACCAGTGCCAGCTTGTGGCATGACTCACTGCTCCTTGTTCCTGCAAACTGCAGCCCTGACTCCATGAAACGATTTGCAAACACATGCTTACAAGAACAGAGATACACTGAATGCAATCCTGACATCTGCATAGCAAAGGGAGACTCCTCTAGCTGTGGCAACTACAGTGCCTGACCCTCTGGCTTTGTGACACTCACACTGGGACCTGCACAGAAGGGTTTGCACTGCTGAGGCTGTCAGCTCTTGGCATCTGTAAAGGCAAAACTCACTCTTCACAGACACCAGATTTCTATGCCTCCAGCATAGGGTAGGTGAGTTCAATATTCAGGGTTATGTGTCTTTAAACTCCTACTGCCGTTGCACTTAAGCATTTGGTCTAATTACCAGTTGCAATTCCCAAATTGTCCCTCAAAGGATTTTCAAATCTCTGGCCATGCATCAAAGGCAAACAGCACAGTTTATCCAGCCCAGCCTTCAAATGAGGGCTGACTTTTGCAGACAGTTTTAAAAAATGAAACTGGCCTCAAAATGCCCCAAGAAGCAGCAACAGCCTTATGATGCAAGCAGGCACAGAACAGATCCCATCAAACAGGCGGAGAGCAATTCCCAAACTAAAGGTGCTGATGTTTGGAAAACACGATGGATCCTACCATTCTCTCTGAGTCCTCCCAGGCAAACCACTACCACCTCTCCTGTATTTCTTGACACACATTTTCCTTCAACACAAACCCACTTGCTCATGTGTTTCACCCAGCACTTGCTAGCAGAACCTGTCTGACTCAGGGCTCCTTCAGTCTCTGTTTTTCAGAAGGGACGGTTACAATGCAAAGGAAAGATAAACAAGCTATCATATCTTGCTTTTGCTACTGAGCTCGTGTTATCAGCAGTGACTCTGACATTTGGTTGGAGCTCTCGTTTTCATACGCTTCACTTCTATTGTGCTTTTTCTGATAAGAAACCTCAGTAACAGAATTGTACATCTGAGCATGACAAGAAATAACTCCCATTCACAACAGTTGTCTGTGTCCCTATTTCCACCCATACTATAGCAGCCCAGGAGCTGCTTCCAGGTTGTACATGGAAGTGGGAGGATCAAAGTCAGTCTCCCAGAATCTGCCTGAATTTGTTGGAAAGAAGTCATTAGGCAGCAACTTCAATGATAAGGTTTTCTTTCTGCTAGAGGAAAATGGATCTTCCTGACTTGTTTTCTAAAGATAAATGCATAATATATCTGATTGTATAAAATCTTCTCTCATCAAAGTCAGACAAGCCAGGGCTGTGGCACTCTGCAGTAAAGCAGGCAAAGGAGTTTTCTTCCTGCCACCTCACTGCACTGAGACAGTAGTGATGGCTGCATCCCTGGGTGCAAGGTTTGTCTCAAACCTGGGCACAGGTGCTAAGGAATTGGGGAAGGATGCAGTGCTCCCTTGGTGTGCTGAAGGGGTGAGATGACAGCTGTGGTCAGAGCTGCTCAGGGGCGTTTTGGCTGGAGGCACACAGCCAGAAGGTCTACCCATGAAGGGCTGGACCACTCACACTGGGCAGGTCAAGCCAGAGGTGGGATGTGGGGTGGTGGTGGGGGTTTGGTGAGGGTGTGCCTGACATGCACCAGGATGATGAGCCCTGCTTCCTCTTGATTCACAGCTACACATCACAGCTGCTTGGGCCCTTTTATTTTATTTTTATAAAAACCCTCTCCTCCCTAGAGGGTTATATGATGAGGTCAATTTGAGCTGTGCTTACCTGGAACCTGTTAGCAGAAGGAAGAAATGCCAATTACTTGTATTTAAAAATAGACTGAGAGAACATGTTTTTTTCTGTGTTGTTTTTTTTTTTTTCTTTTTTTTCCCCCTCCTTGCTGATTGCCTGGTGGTACTCACAGATGAGAGGAAAATCAAAACACCATCAGTGATTAGGCATTCAAGGCTTGTTTTTGTTTGGGTAGCAATCTAGAGTCAGAGCGAGACATTACCTGGTGACGAAGGGAAAGGTATATGGGTATACCTTACCTCTCATGCCAAGGCATGCTACTCTTTTCCAGGAGCATGAAATGGTACAGAACCCCCAGAAAATAAATCCTTTAACTTCCCAACATACTTTCTGGAGATGTCTGTGCTCTATCTGTTATCTGTCTGCTCAGGGTATGGGAGAAATTAAAGTCAGAGGATGCGCTCTTGCCCTTCTGACTAAGAAAGTATTTCATAGCTGTACTTAAGGACTGAACTGATATCTCAAAACACTGCTTTAGAACTTGGGAGTATTTGTATAGGATGGGTTTTGTTAGTTTTTTCACCTCAATTTTTGTCCCTGGAAATGCAATATAAACATTGGAACAAATAATTCCGTATTGCATGTAACAATTACAATAAATGTGTTTTTGATGCGGCTGATATGGATGCTGCTTCATTAGTAATGATACAAGACATTAGTAAAATTAAGCTTTCCTTTTCCAGACACTTGCAGAGCGACTGTAAAATTAAACAATAAGTAATCTACTCAGAACGCATTATGGAGTGCCTAACCACTGAGCAGAGCTGACAGCAGCTTGTGTACATTGGATCATTTAAAGAGATAAAAACACATGTTTTGAGGTTTGGTTTGAGGCGTACTTTCCACAGGATGAGATCTCTGATATCCACTATTTGTTCTGTTCTTGCCAAGCTAGAGAGGATTCAAGTATGATAATGTGTGATAGGGCTTACTTTGTTAAAACACTTAATGTTAGCAAGAGTGCTATTTGAAGCCTGTTTCTGTCACAAATGCATTCATTCCATACAAGAACAACACTAAGTTTCACATGGCTCTTAAGACAAATCTAAAACTAGTTATTTAATTGATCATCTAACCATCAAGTCAGTATTGCTGTTCCAGGACAGCATAGTTAGGCCCAACCTACATATAGACCAGAGCAGGTCCTGATGCTTGAAGACCACTTCAGCACTTTGTGAGACTGGGCCTCAGCTGCAACATGCAACTTTATCATTCTACAATCCATCCCCAAGCAGAAGTCACCTACACTGGCCTAACATTTTCATGTTGTTGTCTCTGTGTTCATAACAGATCTAGTTTTGCTGAATACATGAATACAGGGCATCTTCACATTTTTGGGCTTTTGTTGTTACAATTAACAAGTTACCATTAAAAAGTAGTTATGGATTTTATTAGGATAAATATATTGCAGTTGTTTTAGCAATGGTACATTAGAAATCAAATGAAATATTTGTTGGCGTGGCAGAATTAATTGCTGCCTAGGGTATGGAACAAACAACAGTAGAGATAACATGCAACTAATACGGCTTGTTTGAAGTAACAGTACTGTATCACTTAAACTGGGACTAAGCTATGCTGCCTTACAGTGCTACTTAGCTGGTGGTTGGGGACAGGAGACTTTACAGAGTATGCCAGGGGAAAATGGTTGGACTCACTATGCTAATGAATGGCTGGAATTTACCATTTTCTTAAGGAGGCACACACACTTCCTTATCTAATGTTTTATAAAGCTGTATCCTACTTGATCTGGGAATGTTAATAGCATTTCTATGCCTTCCATAGCAACAGCATTATGGGAGTCTATTTCTTTCCTTTATTCTGAGTAGACTGTGGAGTAAATACGTTTTTGACTGAACTTAAGATAAGTTAAAGTCACAGCATTCCAATGCAGGGGCATCAAACTCAAAAGTAAGGCTTGAGTTACAGACATGCAGAACATTTATGAAATGGTCTTGATTTAGGATTCCTGGTCCAATCCCATTTGGTGCTGCTTACAATCAAGAATTTGTTGTAGAATGGTTCTAAGGGAGACTGAAAGACTGAAATTCAACACTGCAAAGAGAAAGCAGACCAGTACAGCCCTCTTTCGGAGGGACTTAGCTGGTGTATTAATCTTGGCACAGATCTTCAGATAGGAATTAACTCCATCTCTAGTACAGGCCATAAATCTCTCCATAAAGATCATCACAGACACAACTCATAGATGCTTTTAACCCTTCACACTCATCATAGTCAATGGACAAACTCAGCCCCCTGGTGTTGGGGGAAAAGCTGCACTCATCAGGTGATGAACACAGAAAGCCCTTTTTAAGGTAATAAGCAAATGAAAATTACAGTGTGCTGATGAAACTCATCTGTGCAGCAGTGCACTCTCTTCATGCCTGTGTGTCACAGTACAGAGACTTCAGGTAAAGCCTCCCAGCCCAGGAGGCCTACATGCTCCTTCCAAAACCACTGAGTCCTCACAGAGAGCGAGAGAGTCCAGGGAAAGAAATGACTGAGTTCCTACCTGCTGCATAGGAACACAGAGCCCAGGATTCCCTCTTATCCACAGCCTTTGTTCTTCAGCCCCATTGCTAAGACTTTATCTGTGCTTCTGCTGTGTGACAGGGGGGTCTGGCAGTGTAAGTCACATCGACAGGAATGTACATTTCAGTGAAAGTCCCACTTCTCCTGATTTTTAACCCTTAGTCCTAGGGAGTGAAGGTGTGTTTGTGACCTGAATCCTTGTTCTTGTGTGCTATCTTAGATGACTCTGACAGATGTTGACATGAGATGCACTTAGATATGACAGCACCACGGCTCTTATCTGCTGCCAAAAGAAAACATCTTTTACTTGCAAAATGCCTCTTTTTATTTGTCATAACAGGTTGCAGCTCGGTCTTCTGAAGGAACACACATTTTAAAAATATAATAATTCAGAATCAGAAATCTTTTCCATAGAGCCGTATTTACAGTATAATGTAGTTACTGAATGCAACTATGATACTATATGGGAACCTTTAATAAGCCACCATAACTTTTGTGTCCAGGCACGAGGACTGTGCTGCCAGGAGATATCATATTTACAGTATAAAAGGGGACGTATTTTAGATTTGTCCCAATTAACCTTGTAACAAGATGTATTGGAGTGCTTATTAATGACAGTAATGAGATGCAGACAAGACAATGTATAAGACATCATTGGCATATAAATTAAATTCACATACAAGGATACCTTCATGCACTGGACAAGAAGGGAAATTATTAAGAGGCAATTTTGTAGGGAAAAAAAAGGCTAATTAGAAAAAAATTCAATAGTATTCCTAACTTGTAGCCATCAATGTTAGCAAATCCATTTGACCACTGATAGAGAAATTGTTCCCACTGCTCTTACTGTGTAAGTTAAAGAACTAATTTTATGATGGTCCTCTTGAAAGTATTTGCTACAAGCAGCTACTTAGCCATTGACTTCATATTGCTCTGTTGTTCAATTTGCTTTAGTATGAATACATGATTTAGAACAAAAACACCTTTCCTATCTTCTGAAAGCTACTCCAGATAGTTTATCTCACAGTGACACAAATTACAATAACCCTGTTTACAAAGATTCCCCCAAAGGCTAGATTTTCTAAGGCAGCACAAAAGCCTCAAGCCAAGCATCAGATTTAACATATACAGTTACACTCGTAAGTCAGAACGGTCTGTTATAAACCTGTAGATCTACTCATATGAGTGAAGTTATTCCCACACTCAAGTGTTTTGCTGAACTATGGCCTAGTTTCCCCGTTCTACCCTCACGTCTTCAGTACAGTCATGGCTAAATCCCATCCAATTTGGAAAATTTAAGGTGCACCATTAGCAAAATGGAGACTTTAAAATGATTGCCGTGACCAGCAATAACAACAAACTGATTACCATGCTGAGCTTTATAATAGCATTCCACTTTCTTTTCATTATTAGAATTATAATAAACAGATAAATTACATCCACACATACACAAACAGCTATGTAAGCATGGCTGAAATAGTCGGAAAATCACTTTGTCAGAGGCGTGATTGGATCTCAAAGAATACTAGAAATTATATACAGTAAAAGTAATAGCTCATGCATGACTTATAGTGATCAGGAGAGGCGGGAGGCCAAGGAATAAAGCTTCAGATACCTAAGAGTTGTTCATATTATTGCAATTGTATCCTGCCGTGTTACTTATTACTTCTTTAAAAATACTAAATGAAGAGAAAGTACTCTTTCTTCAGTGTTGCTTAACTCTGTAAAACGACCCAAATAACTTAAATGCCCCCTATTTTTATTAGTTGTGGAGAGGGGAGGAATGGATGGGGGGGAACTGAGAACTAAAAGCAGTAAGGAAGCCAAGCTGAAGAGGAGGTAAAGGACGGCCTTCCAAAACACCAGGGCCTCAGCTCTCTGCTTTTTGTCACTATGCAGGGGGAGGAAGCAGCGTGACCCCCCGCCCAGTGACACACCATCACTCCTGCCAAAATCAGATGGGAAATGTTCAGCCAGCATTTGAGGTGAGGATTGCTCAGCACCCTGTGGTCAAAGATTTATGCTTCTACTGAAGCAAATTTGAGAAAACTCATGCAAAAAAACCTATTTTTCCCTAATGCATCAGTCTCTGAACAATACAGTGCTGGAAATCAGTGCTGTGAAGGGAGACGAGTCAGTTCCCAGAAACTCTTTTCTCAGACTTGTGCCTTTCCTCTAAACTGCTGTGGAGTTTTTCAAGTCCACAAAACTTAGCATGTGATCATGAGAGGTTCAGCATCGCACTATGCACTGCTTATTTCAAGTTTACCCTCTGAGTCAGCACAGACAGGTTTAAAGAAAGCTGTCTGGGTTTTACACTCCTGAAAGATTTTACTGCTCGTTCACTCTGGGCTTTAAATACAGGCTGATGTCTGCTGAGTGCAGTATGTTCTCTGTTTTATTATGCAGTATTGTATTGGTGAAGTGATAAATGCAAAGCAAGGAATGGATGAATGACCTATGCACTGGGCTGGGACTACCACAGCTGCCAGGAGCCACAGGATTGAAACTCAGCAGTGTCAAGACAGCTCTTCCCTCTCAACTTCGATAAATTAAACCTGACCCAATTTACTCTGCAAGGTCTTTTACACAAAGCTGTAGAAAGAACTTGTGCAGACGTTCAAATCTCCTAGCACTATTCTTATTCCAAGTGTCATGGCCATATCTTATTTTGCAGAAAGTCGTTAGTTTGCCTTTATCTGGGCTACTACACACCTACATTTGACACCTTGACATACAGCAGTCAGCTTGGCCTCGTACTGAGAACCAAATGGGCACCACCACTTACTGATACTTCCCTAGCTGTATACTCTGGGTTTGAAAAAGTTTCACCCAGTTTCAACTCATTTAGTAAAGCAGAAAGCCCTTTCATCACCACCTCCCCCTAATATGTAGTTATGACTGAAAACAGGAGGTGAGATCCTGTAAAGCAATTAGCAAGCAATCTACTTGCAACAGATCTACAAGATGCCAGGAAATGAGTGGCACCAAAAATCAAAGCGTGCGTTTCCTAAGTTCTGTTTTATAATTCAGGATTTTATTTGTTTGTTCTTTCCTTTTGGAAAATCACAGCTACCAGGTGAACCAAGAAGAAAAATTGTACTACCAAGCAACAAAAAACCTAAATCAGTTACTGAGCACCCATTGCCAAGGGCAACACATTCACCAGAGGATATGACAGTGACAGACGAATTCGCACTAAATCCTCTCTCTGCAAAATAAGTGCACAGTGTCTTAGATATTTTCACTCATGCTCGAGTCATCTTCCTTCCACAGCAGCTGCTTGCAGCTCTGTCAGTGAAAGCTAATAGAGATATGGTTTCCTGTCATTAATATGACAGAATCTCCCCAATTTTCAGCTGACAGCACCAGATTTTTATGGCTTCTCATACCTCTTTCTTTCCTGCTCCTCCTTTCTATTTATTCTTTTTTTCCCTGGGAATTTTGTTCTCTTCCTCTCTTTGTTTTCCCTATTACAGTCCTTTGAGCCAACTCAGACTCCTACACCTTGTATGCTCCATTTTCCCCTTTAGTAGAGGTTGTTTTTTGTTCCAGTCAACAATGGAATCAAAGCAATAAAAACATAAAATGACTTCATCTAGTCCAGTGTCTTCCAGGCAGATCCAAAACACAATTGAGTAATGCACAACACAGTTTCAGCACTAAATAACATTATCAGATTGCTCCAGCACATGTAAGGCTTACTCCCGAGTACACAGAAGTCCATTGGGAGGACAAGTTTGGGGACTGTGCAGCAGTGGGAGCTCTGGGAAGAGCTAATCTAATCCTCCACAAAGAAAAAAGCTCAGGCAACACAGAACCACACAAACTGCACCCACAGGAGATTCCTGCTGTCAGACCCTGCTAAGACAGAATAACCAGGAAGCCAAGAGGCTGCTATTGCTAGAGCCACCCAAGGCCTAGGTCCTTACTCATGCATGCACAGCCTTTTGCCTTTCTCATGGGCCCAGCCCAAACCACAGCTTTTGGCTGCACATAGTCACTGCTCACAGAGTAATGACACAAACCAAACTTTCCCTTTATGTTAAGCAAGCACATTCTTAGCATAACCATCAAACCCATCAAAATAGTTACAAATTGTTAGGAAACAAAAACTCGATCCATGCTCTTGGGTTTCTGAAATTAGCAGAGGGCAAGCATCATCTAGCAGGAAGTGCATGAAAGTACCTTTGTTAATGTTCTTTTTATTCCTTCATCAAATCCATTTTGTTTAGAAAGAGTATTTCTCCTTATTTTCTTTTGCCAGATAAGCCCAGAGCTGGGGAGCTTTTGTAACATGGGCTAGCAAACAATGTAGAGCGTTGGAAAGAAACCATGTTTAGACAGGCAAACCATGGATAACTGTGATATTGTGTGTCAGGCAAGAGAAAGGAGGGACTGCAAACTAATAATGACAGAGCTATTTATTACTGAAAAACCAGCCTCTAATTTTAGAAACATAAGATCTCCTATTTTCTATTGTTCATTTTAATTAGTATTTTCCCTAAATAGTCTCCCTTTTCCTATATGCTATTTATGCAATTGTAAAGAAAATATAAAGTATATGCAATGTTAGCAGAACGGTGACAAAACATGCTGTAAGTGCTGTGTTTGCTGTGCATTGTCTGGAGGAGGGGCAGTCTGGGGAATTATTTGGTCTTTTCCAGCAGGACACTCTTTTTTCTTTTCAGAGAATATATTCTACTGCTACTATCTGACCATATCAGCACATCCCACAGTCACAAGGTTGCAAGTAATACATCAAACTCTGTAAACAGAGTGACACGGGTAAATATTTCCATTAAGAGCAGCTGTTAGCAGCTCCAGGAATCAAGCCCTGAATTGTTTTCTCTCTCTTTAAAATACTTATATTTTTTTCCTTAACAAAGCCAGCAGAATGCTTGGCAATAGCTCAGAAGCTGGTGCACCGCAAGATACCCTGTCTTGCTGTTTCCTTGCATTTCCTTCACCTGTTGCAAACATGAGCACGCAACGAACCTGTGGTTTACTTTGCAGAACCTCTCAACTATACCCTTACCCACAAACAACAAAGGGTATTTAGTTCCATCACATGCATACAGGATTAACTCACTCTTAAGAGTATTTGAATATACTATTCAGGATGATTCTGAATTAATCCTTCCTTTTCTTGAAAGATGACAGAAAAATTTATGCAAAAAAGTAAAAATAAATAAATAAATAAATAAAAATCATGCAAATGAGTGATGGTGCTGGGCCACAGTAGAAGTTCGTCTCAGTCTGGGCCCTGCCTTCACCACCAGACACAAGCAGATGCCTGGGCAGGAGCATGACGACAGGTCAAAGCTATAGAAAATTCCCTCTTTTCAGCTCTGTTTATCCTTAGCCAACCGTAAATGTGATGAAATATCACTCACACAATAGCCATGAACTTGTCCCATCTCCACCTGAACTGAACTTCATCATTAACAAACATTTTCATAAACTAAATGCATCAAACAGCATTCCTCTGCAAGGATTTTCTCATACATGGAACATCAACATTTCCGTGTGTTTGAAAACAGCCCTGCTAACTTTATTTTCTTTCCAACTACCTTCCACTTGCATTAAGGGTTTAGAAAGTGCATTTTTGCATATTTGCTATGCACTCCCCAAAAGCATCAATGTCCTCTCTCTATCAGCATAAAGAAACTTCAAGCCAAAATAAAGGAAAACATGGGAAGCAAAACTGTCAAGTTCTAAAGGTTGACACAACTAAGTGCTATCTGGCCTTCCCTTTCTTTCTGAGATCATCTTACAGTGATGAACTTTTAAAAGTAATGGGAAAGTGATGTTGCAGGATTTAGGAGCATCTGCTCAGTTATGTCATTACAGCATCTCCATAGGGAGTGCATGTGAAACAGGTTGGACACTGTCAGCTCTTACAGATTAGGTATAGGAAGGGAGGATTTAGTTCCCAGCATGGCGGATCTGGAAAGAGGATCCACCTCCAAACCAGCTACACAGATCATTGTAAAACGTTGCCAGTTTCTGAAAAGTCCAAATTCGGATATTTCAATTAAATCATTCTCCGAATCTTACAGATATATATCCAAAGGAGGGGAAAAAGATCTGTAAGAACATATTTGACAGTGTTCCTGGGCTGCTCCAAGCCCCAGGTCCCCTCCTCCTGCACTCCCTGGCTGTGCAGGAGAGCGGTTCCCCACCACCAGGACCAACTGCAGCTGCTGCTCTGCTCGAGGCAGTAGGCACAGAGAGAAAGGCAGTGCATCGCAGGGTGTTTTCCCCTTGGGCAGAACTGGAACTGGTGTAAGTACTCAGACATCTTCCTCCATTGACAGACTTGCTTTGGTGCTCGCCAAAGCTGCAGTGCTTCTCTGTGAGAGCTGGCAAAAACCAGCAGAATATTCCATTTCTGTTGTGTTCAGCCATGTTCCTCTACAGACTGTCAGTGCCAAGTTTTTAAGCAGCTCCATGTGCAGTGATTTGTAAATCACTTCCAGATATGCAAATAGCATCATTAAAACGTTTGCATATACCCTTAAGTTTCTATTTCAGGTCCATATGCCCAGGCTGCAGAAGAGGGCAGAAAATAATGCCTTAGCTCTACAAGAGGTAGCTCTACAAGTAGGGAATGGAGCAGTGGGTGCAGGGAGGTGGAGGCCATCACTGACTGCATCATGACACTTGCTGCAGGAATGTTGGCACATGACAGTTATCTTGTAGTTGAACAAAATGCAAAACACAGCCTCTTTGCTCAGTGCAAGGTGCAACTGGAATGAAGGAAGGGGATGTGACATTCCCAGTGATGGAAGGAGAAGAACACAAAGGCTCACTCAGCTTTTCTCCCACTCATCTCACTGACTTTACCACTCCCTTGCAAGCCCTCCTCAACTACATAAGATACATCTCCCAGGTTTCCCTGCTGTATTTCTTGAAAGATGCAAGTCATCAACCTGCAATCCAGAGCTGGAGACCATGAGAGCCACTAAGGAAATGTGGCAACTGGGGTGACTTAGCTTTAAGACCGGTCATAGGAGAGCAGCCTTCAAACACAAGAAGAAGGGAAGAAACTATTTTCTGTGCTCACGGCAGATAGGACAGGCAGTAATGGGATTAAATTGCAGGAAGAAAGATTAAGGTTAAACATTAGGGAAAATTACTGAACAATGAGGCTAGCAAAGCACTAGAATAGATTGCTTGGGGAGGATGGAGAGTCTCTGTCAATGGAGGTCTTGAAGAATAGATTAGACAACGTCCATCAAATATGACAGGTACAGTGGTCTTGCCTTAAGGTAGAGAGATGGGCAAGTGGAAACAGGCAAAGAAATACAAATCTTACATGTGCTTGCTCACAGCCTGCAAAGATATATAATATTTTAAAGCCATCAAAAATACAGTAAAAATTGTAGTCCTCTAGAAATAAAAATGGCACGTACTTTTACTTTGTTTACAATGTTTATCCCACTGTCTGCTCAACTAATCATTTCACAGCCATGTTTTCAGCTTTCGCTGGTTTAGGCTTTTGTTCCATTGGTTGTTCTCTATGATGTGTCCAAACTTACAAGAGTCATAAAAAGTGAATTTTGAAAGAATACGGTTTCTAGGAGGAAAATTTTAATTACTTTTTTTTTTTTTTTTTCCCTTAAAGGGAAAAAATTGAGAAAATAATTTAGTTCAATGATCATATGTAATGGGGAAAACTTATCATTTTTATTTCTCTTTTCCCCAGTTACCTTCCGTAAGTGCTAGAGTTACATACAACATTCACTGAAGTCAAAAACAGACTAAAAAGGGGCTAAAGCTGTCAATTTACTTGTTGAAAGATTATTTCTTAGCCCAGTTCTATGGCAAAATGTACATAATGGCACTGTAAACTCTTCAACACATGCCTAAGTTCATAAGAACCTCGACTTAACTGGTCCTAATGCATTATCCTTACATTATTATGTAGACTATGACACACTGATTTGATAAATAACATGGCCAATGACACCATCCAGAAAAGGCAGTAAAAACAGCACTGCGCATGTTAAATACTTTTCTCAGCTTCTTATTCCCTCAGGATCCAGACCTGTTACAGAACTGAGTCCCACCAGTCATATTTCTGAAGAGGGCTAAACCAAGACTGAGCAGCTCATCCCATCCCACACAAGGGATCAGAGTCTGGAGAAGAAGCTGTCAGAGATTTTGGATGTGTTTAATTCAATGAGAATTTTCCATCCACTCCCATGAAGCCAAGTTTTCTCCCCAGATCTGCTGTTGCTCCAACAAGTGAGGCGTGCTATCATGTGGCTTCCCTTACTCAGATATATAGACCTAACACAGATGAGTCTATTTATAGATGATTAGAAATAAGTCTACAGAACATAGTCCTCGAGAAAAGAACCAAAAATACACATCAGTGCATACCATAATCTGGAGGGGGACCTCCAATGCAAAATTAGGCACTTTGCAGAACAGCTTTTCAAAGAAGAGTAAAGCAATTTCAGACCAAAAACCAAAGAAAGATAAGCAGGCAAAGGGAGCTAATTTGTGGCTTGGATGTTCATGTGGAAAGGACTGTGTCAGGTTTACTGCAGTATTCTTGAAATGAGTAGTGACTATCATAGCTTCTGCAGACCATCTCTCTGCCTGTTTAGAGAGGACTGAAGATACTTTAGGTCCTTTACACACAACCACACACTTTTAGTATTCAATTTTACCACCTCAACTACTAAGATATAACAGTTCCAAAAGTCACAGCCAATTTAATAAACAGATCTTCAAACCTCAGCCACAAAAGATCCAAGAAGAAACACTCCTGTCTTGCCTTAATTCATTCATATAAGTCCATAGAAGAAAATTCAGTAAAGAACATCTGCTTCATAAATCTTCAACTACTCACAAACCAGCCTCTGCCCTCAGAATACTATGCCCACAGCTGGCAGGACAAAGATGCCAACTCGCTACCTCATGGCAGTATTTCTACCATAAAGGCTCATTTTGTGGACAAGAAGATTTTTTGTAAGAGCTGAAGATAATGGGAAGGGTAGACAAGTGGCAGTCAGACTAAAAAGATGAGGCTGAATTCTGGAAGAAGGGGTTTCAGAGAGACAAGCATCCCTGCGGAATTAGAGAAAAGGGGCAGGTTTCTCCAGCTGACCTGCATTCATCTCATTTTCAGAGGTCTATCCAAAATTTCTATAGCCCCAAACACTTTGAGAGCCACGTCCTTTGGGAGAGATCCAATACAATACATCCTGCAGGTCAACACTCCCTTCTGCCTGTGCTAACAGGCCCAGTGGATAGCAAAAGGGATTTCAAATAGGCCTTTCAAAAGAAAACATCATTTGGGATTACTCATCAAAGAACACTCGCCATGCAAGTTAATGTGTCAAAAGAGTTTCTGGAGAAAACAGGATCTGCAAAAACATTCTAACTTGTTTTCCACCTAAAGTAACTGTAGGAGTGGGCATGTTGTGTAAGAATTGGGCTTTGGTAGGAAAACTGGTCAACTAGCAAGAGTTGACAAAAAGCAAATGGAATGAATCAGTAAAGAACAGTAAAAAACACAGAAGATGATACAAGAATATGTCGCCATCCAGAGCTATAGGAAGATGAGTTTCTAAGGTGGTAAAAACTGCTAAAGGAGGCATTAGTACACGAGGCAAAGCATCTTATTAGTAACAGGTTATTTAAAATATCCCAGTTTTAAAATGCTGCGCTCGAAGAACCTCAAAAATTACAAAGAACAATTTCTCTTCTCTGCATTCATATATTACCATACCATTTAGCACAGAATAAAGACCCATCAGTTTAATTATACATCTAAAGACAGGTGGTTGTTGTTGTTTTGTTTGATGATGATGCACTGTAACAATAAACAGGCCCGTTATTTTTAAATTAGCATATGGGGCTCTCTCTTTGATGGTGCAACACCTGTGGTTAGAGTGTATGCTGAACCAGAGAAAATACTTCCTGGAGACATCTCCACAGACCTAAGATTTCAAATTTAGAACAACAAAAGCTCCACTTGAACCTTCTGTTGTTGGAAGGAACAGCAATTAATTATTAAAAAAGGAGCCAAAACATTACCATCAATCCTGCTGACAGGGGGTGCTTGGTGGTTACAGTGGACAGGGACAATTATACACATATCGCAGGGCTACAGACAACTTCTGAATTACAATTACAACAAGAAACTCACTACAAATATCACAGATGAATACCACTGAGAAACATTATCAGGACTGGCTTGAAACATATGCTGCATTAGGGTTGGGAGGAAAATAATGTGTACGCCAACTTCAGAAGAGATGTCTGCTCAGGTGATTCTTGCAAGTTAAAAAAAAAAATAACTTTGCAGTTCTGGAACCTCAGCAAAGAAATTACCAAATATACACATACCAATGCATATATACCTAGTATTTGAATCTTGTGCTGCCGTATCTATTCTTACAATGAGGAGTAAGGGTCCTCACAAGATACTGCAAACTGAACAAGTACTACTACTCCAAATGAGCTGCCATGGCTTGCCCATCACCCGCAACAGTCTCATTGGCAAGATCAAGTGCAAAAGATACTCTTCATTCAAGTCCATTGCAAAACAGGGATAAAGAACAACAAGGAAAAATAAAAATCAAAGCAAAGAAATTATAAATCAACTGTAAAAATGAAAGAAAAAAGGCATCCTTTGAGAATGACTCTGAAATGAGACACTGTTAGATACACCGAGTCAAGCAGGAAAAAGATCCTGTGTATCCTCCTTAATGGTTTAAATTGTCTTCTGAGAAAGAGAGAGGAAGTAGTAAACTCAAACTGAGCATATCTGTAAGACCGATTGGAAGTGACCTGTCTCTCCTCTGTGTTAACAAAACCTCGGGTGAACAGAAAAATGACTAAAGTACCATCTGTACAGAGAAAAAGGGGAGAAAGATAGAGGAATAAAATTGGAAGGTGATAATTAAGGGGATGTGAAGAAATCCTATAAATATAGATTCAAAGATGGAAAATTCAGCAAACAAACTTCAATAGTTGGCATTTTTTAATTCTTGGTCCAGGTTTCTTTCCGTCAGTGGATCTCAAAGGAGTTTACAAATATTAGCTGATGAAATTTGTTCTTCTGCCAAGCTCCCATTGACAAAAAAAATCACATCTGTTAATGTAACCAAGTACCAGAATAGAGTTTAGTCATGAAGATTTGAAAAAGCTTTTGAATATTCTGTTTCAAAACACTGTCTCCAAACTTCCCCAAAGTAACTGACCTGGGAAAGGAAGGCTTGCAGACTGCTCTTAAAAAGTACAAAGTACTTCTGCGAGGAATTCGTCTCAACCCTGATTGATACTGATTTCAACAAAGCACTTTATTCAAGCTGAAGATAAGGACAAATATCACTTACGGATGTCTCCAACTACAGAGTTTTGGTCTCAGTACGCAGAATTCAAGACTGACACCTTCACAAAACTGATTTAGATAGCATGCGTTAAAGGAAAATAAATAGAATACAGCCTGTAGCAGACTAATAGTGTTCTGCGAGTAAACTATCTTGACATGATTTGCCACCTTTAATACAACCTCTTTTTGCCACGTTCCCATTCTTCCAGAAAATATAATCTATAATATGTAATAATTTAGAATTAATATCTTGATTCCCCAGATCCTTTAATGAATTCAAATGCACCTTGGGAATCTAACCAAAGACATCTGTTCATGAATAGTGAGAATTATTACCAAGTCCGGGTGGAGACGGCAAGATGCCATCTCTTCCCAAAGTACCTCCCAGCTGAGAAATCAACTGTCTCCTGGCTGAATATGCTCGTGTCAAGGTTTTACCCTGTTACGTCTCTTGGGGCTACTTACTAACAAGAGCTCCCTCCCAAACTTTTACAACAACCAGAAAGAAGGAAGATGAGCTTACCATGTTTTTGTTGTCCAACCACATATGCATGCTACCTTTATCATATAAAATAATGATGGCCTCAATTAATACTAATTACTACTCCAAAGTTTCACAAATCCCTTTTTAATCATCTTTGGGTTTAACTGATTTACCCTAAACCCCTCTGTCTGCCAAAAAATTAACATTTCATTAGACAAATCATAACCTACTCCCTATTCTCCAAAATCCAACCCATCTGGAAGTATTCTACCTCATCAAATGTCAGACTTGCAAAGGATAATGGAAAGTTATTTTTATTTTAAAACCACACATACTTGGGTATACTGAGTATGATATATATCTATAGTTAAAGCTGAAGATCTAGAAATGCCACCACACCCACACCCCTCCCACCATTCACTAAACTCCAGAAGATGTCCAGTGCCTTAATCAGTTAACATTTTACTTCTTTCTCACTCTTCCAAACATCCATCACAGATTAATTTACCTCCGCTGTCAGAAATGTAAACCATCAGCAGCTTGTTATATTGAAGAGGTTAAATGAAACTTCTGACATGACTTGTGTTTAAAATCCATCTTTAGCTGATGGCATGTCATCAGCTAGAAAATGTGTAATCAGGAGAGCAGACCTGAAAGTCTGAAGAGTCAGAGAATGTAAAGTTCTGATGTTCTGATGGAGGTTTTTCTTTTTCTTTTCTTTCTTTTAAATTTAACAGGTTTTAAAATATATTTTCTATTTTTGGCTTCGAGTGTGGCTATGGTCTGCACAGTGACTGTATAAAAATGGATCCTACCCAAACCCAAGGATCTGCTCCCTGTGCACGTTCTGAGAAAAAAAAACTTCCTGCTTCAGAAAAATTCTGGGCTAGATCTCCAGATGCTTAATCCAGGCATGGCATTCCAACATCACTTCAAGACCTGTCTAGCCCTGCATTTTTGTTAGGCATATATAAACTGTACATATTTAAAAACGCGTGTTTTAATCTTTCTCTAAATTGCCACTACATTATTTTTCTTTACTTACGAGGTCCTGCTGCACAGCTGTCAACAACGCATCTGGTAATACAAGGCAGGATGGGACAAGTACAACACAAAGTCCGTGTCTCAGTCCTACGTACACAGCATTAACCCTCAGGAATAACTCTTGGTGCTTCCCAGTGCCCACCACATTCATCTTATGCATCTACAAGGATTTTGCCCAAACTCTGCTTGAGGTCTTACTAACCAAGCATGCTGTGCCTCGATGCCCCAAATGTCTTTCTCAGCTCAGTCTCATTCACAGAAGGATAAATGAGAACCTGCAGCAAGCTTTTCTTTACCTTGAGATTTTGGTCCAAACACTAAACCAGGACAACCTAACTCCCTCCTTCCATCCTTCCCCTCAAACACCCTTCTGCCTTCCTCACACTGATAATATCATACAAGAAGAGAGATGATTTATCCAGGCCATCATGGGGACACAGAGGTCAATGTATCTGTTTTAGCCTTAGTGTAAAAAAGCCAATTTTTTAGCTCAGCCCACAATGACTGTTAATTAAGTACCAAAGACCTCACTTCAGCCTCCACATCCAGGAATAAGCATATCGACTCACACTATACCAGCTCCACAGTCAGCTCTGTTGCTCTCCCTGCAAGTCTGGTAAGGAATCAGAACAGCGCAGAATCCCAAAGGACCAATTCCCATTGATTCTCAGACTACAACTATACGTGATGCTTGCAGAGCTTTTACCTCTGGCTCCTTTGCCCTTGACTGATCATTTCCAAATCAGCACTTTAAATGTGAAATGTAGTTTTCGGATGCTCAACCATTGCCTGATGTTGTACACATGTTCTGATACGCTTGCTGTTTTTCATGCTTTCTGACTCACTTTTATCCACAGTACTTACATTCACCACTAAATGATCCCAACCTATTTCATTAAAATATCTCATCATCGGGTGTATTATTCTCCACTTTCTACCTTTTTTTACTGCACGAGGATTGATTAAATCAGCATGATGGTAGCTAAGTAGAGTTTAGGACTCAGTGTGACCACACCTGATTTGTTCATAAAGGATTTTCCTTTCTCCAGATGTCAGAGGGGTGCAACTTGATGTTCAGTTATTAGTGTTCCTTTCTATTTAGCAAATCAACTACTGAAATTGTTCCAGATTAGTTTGTTTAATCAAAAGCACCAGATAAAATGAATACAATATTGACAGAAAGAGAACTTTAAACTGTGCCACTGTGCCACTATTAGGTGCTCCAAGGTAATTCTTACAGGTTTTTTTGCAACTTGTGGATAATAATACCTTAATAATAATACCTTAAATTTATACACTAGTTGTTCTCCAGAACTATCCAAAGGCACATTAGTGACTATATATAGTCATTACTTCGCCTGCCATCAAACAATGGCTACCTCGGGGATGGAACAAAATATTCGCTTTAAGCTCTCTGCCTCTTTTAATACAGTGACAGAGAGAGTAAATGAAACCATCCATAGCTTTGGGTGAGCAGCTAAGTACACACAGGGCTGATATCCAGATAAGTATTCACAGGACAGCACAGGCACATCCTGGCCAGAGTCTCCACATCTTGCCACACATCCCAAGTGCCTGGGATTACTCAGTTTTCAACGCAGAGAAAACAGTTTTGTCTCTTAGTAGAGTTGTCTCAACCTGCAGTAAATCCATGATAATGCCCGGAGGGTTAAATGGCACCACATTCTTACAAAGAATGCATCTTTTCCATCTTGTCAGTCCACAAATTCATGACTTCCTGATTTCTGCAATTCCAGATTTTCTGTGTGCTCAGTTGTTTTCATGAAGATTTGCACCAGAATTTGAGCCTTTCACATGTGCTTGTCACTAACTGCCTTTCTGATAGAAGTGGGAAAATTTTATCTTGTTTCTAAGTCCCCACTTGCAAAAATACCTCTTTTCTGCATGCAAACAGCAGAATTTGTTGAGTGAGAAGCCTTATTTCTGCATGTGCTCTCTCTCCCGCCCGCCAAAGTCCCTACATGGCTACTCAGTTTCTTGGCTACAGCAGACACCAGCAAGTTAACAACATGTCCCTCTACATTCTTGGCGAGAATCCACAACATATCTGCTGGCCCATTCTCTTGCTTGAGAAATGCTAAATAGCATAGCTGGCATTTACATGTCTCTCATCACTTGCAATGCCATCGGTCCAAACACTCCTCTCTCCTTCCCATCGCTTTGCTGAAGCAGCTGTAGCACCCAAGGATCACTTTGCCCCCAGTCCTCATGACAGTTCAAACAGCAGTTATGAATGGCCACCTCTGTCCACAGCTGTTTTCTAGAACAGAGATCTGAAGAGTGGCCTTTAGTGAGGGAACAACAAAGATCACTGGAACAAAAACCTGGGCACACCATAATTTAGAGCCTCTCTAATGAGTAACCTACAGCAAGGAACTGCATCAGCCTTCAGAAATCAATGTATAACACTACATATTTATTTATTTATTTTTGTAGGCACAGTGGAAGCATTAATCTTCTAGCAAGATGCCATGTGCTCTGGGACAAGGCAAGAAGCATGGAATCAGATGACCCAGCTGCTCCTACCAGGTGCTGGCTATCACCCTAGGAAGGTCTTCATAAAATCTCTAGTTCCTTTCATCTCCCCACAACCAAAAAGTCTTGCTGAGTTAACCCCAATCTATCTTGGATGCACACAACCAATGTAGTTGGTTATACTTGGCCATAACTGGAGAACAACACACTCAAGGCATCACTCCCCACCATCAAGGCCCGTGCAATTAGGTGACTGCAAGAATATTACAGCAGTGGGAAAGCGCATCATAGCTCTTGTACCTGTTGGAACAAATCCTCTGTGGGATTTTTATGAATGGTTTGTCAAGACAGAGCCCTAAGCATGTACACAGCACCCTTTGGAGACACTGCTCACACCAGTTAGGGAGATAGCTGTATTTGCAACAACCATTTTTATGTTCTGTATTCAGCTGAGGGCATGAGGCAGCACCAGACAGGGGTGGCATTCGGTCCCACAGAGATGCTAAAAACATGCCAGGGCACCTGACACTGGTGCTCTGTGAGCTACGAGCTGCATGTGTCGCAGGAGGACCAGCTTTTCCTCCTAACAGAGCAGGACCTAAGTGATTAACTCTTATAGGAAGGCTGCATTGTGCTGGGAGGTAATTTTACACTGGCATTCATTTGAGGTGCAATTTGAAATTCATGACAATCTATGTAAATGTGCTTGTGACACTGAAGAGACACACAGCGCGGATTATGCGTGACATCTTAAGAGCACACAGACTTTTTCATAAATACTCATACATCTGCCTTTTAGACATCCTGGACGTACTTTGCTCTCAGGTTACATCCATCACATTCAAAATAACTCCCATGATTATATCAATACAAAAGAATTTAGTTCGGTCTCTAATACTATCTGCAGATTTAATAATCTTCTCCGTGTAAATGTAACAGAGGATAAGGAATTTAAGGGTCACAGGTACTGATCATCCATCTTCTATATTAGGAAATATAAGAGGAAATGGGAAGGAGAGGAAAGGTTGGAGTAAGAAGGGAGGGAGCAGCACCCAGTCCTCTTCACTACTGCTTTCCCTATGCCTTCTTCTGTACTGCTGATAAGGTTACTTGGCCACAAGTGTCATTGATAAGATTGCTTGACCACAAACAAGGCAGTGCTGACATTCTACTGTTGCTTCTTGAATTTACAGTTATTCCTTCACACCATAAGGCTGTCTGAATGCCAAGAAAACATCCACGAAGAGTTAGGAATAGACATTGACATCTGAAAGCAGTGTGCTGACACCACAGATAACCTTAAAGGGGTTAAATCCTAAGCGAGATACAGAAAGAGGCTTTTTCACGAGTGAGATAAATATGACTAATGCACTTTTGCTAGAGACAGTTAAAAATAAAAGCTTAAAAAGAAGAAAAACCTGTATTCATTTTGCACGACAGACACTATTATTTCTACATATTTCAGATTCATTTGCAAGTTAAGAAAACTGTGATTGAAAAAAAAAATAAAAATGTTAGCAATCACATTTACAAGCAGAAATTCTACAGAGTTGAGTCATAAACTGCCCTCTTGCCTCAGCTGTATTACGCTCCGGAGTTAAATCTATTCTTGAGCTTTTTCTTCACCTCATTTAGCAGTGGGTATATCTTTTGGATTAATTAGAGCAATCCTCTCATTCAATAATAGTCAATTGTTTTCTGTTCAACCATTATGCATAATTGTTTTCTTTGATCCATACAAATGCTGGCTATTTTTCATGCTTAATTAACCGCCCCCCCCCCCACCCCCACCCTTGCCCCGCGCCCCCCCCCCCCCCTCCTCCGCCGGGGCCGGATCCGGATCGGTACCGCTCTGTACCGAGCGGCGGTGCCGGCAGAGGGCAGCCAAGCAAGAGTAATCCCGGCCGGGGAGCGAGATGCTCACCGCAGATATTCGCCAGATCAAACAATTGTCCTCACAAGATTTCATTTATTTTTTTCTCCCTCTTTTTCCCTCCTCCCCTCCTTTCTGACGAGCATCTCCTTGGCAGGCCAGCTCACTGCTCGCTTAACCGGCTCTCCACACCTGAGCAGGAGGCACTGCATTCCTGAGATCACTGATGAGATATTTAAAGAGATGTGGGATTTAAGAGACTACAGGAAGAGGGAGAAAAAAAAAGAAGGAAAAAACAAAACAAGACAAACAGTAAAGGCCACAGACCAACGGCAACCAGTGTTTGCACAAGCCCTCAGTCTTGCTGTGCGATCTAGTTCTAATAAATGGTAGAAATAAATTCATGCTCCTTATCTCCATTATTATACCAGCAAACAAAGCAAAGGGGAATGCATTTATTGCGGTGGAAGAACTGCTGGTTAAATCCTCACAGGGAGAGTAACAGCTAAGTCCTAGTCTTGAAAGCACTCACCCATGAGGACTGATGCTCCTATGACTACAGTGTTATGCAGATTTCCATATCTATTTAGACACACAAATCTTATAAAACTATGTACACTTGTACAAAGCACCTTTATCCTACTTAACAGAAATTTCTAATGACTTAAATCGGTGTACGTTCATATATACTTGTATTTTTATGTTATTTCAGGGGAAATTTATCTTTAAAAACAAGCAAACAAACAAACAAAACAGATTTAAGACATCAGAAGTGAACAGATTTCAGCCATCAGATGTGAATGTCATTTGCACAACAGCAAAATAACACTAGGGCATCATCATTAAGAATAGTGTTCAAAAGAAACCCAGAAGTTAGAGATCAAACTGAAAGGTTCTCTAAACTGCTGTGGCTGATAAGCAGAGTTAGGATAGGTCTGTCATCCAAACTACTTACTTTCATGTGCTACCTGCTGTTTTAAGTTTCTTACTCCTCAAACGATTTTCTGTTTAATACTGCACAGCCTGACCAAAATGACTGCCTGATACGTCAGGGTTCACCACTCCCCATCATGACTGGATCTGCCTACTTTGCAGGGCTGGGTCCTGCCCTATTTGAGCACCCAGTAGTGTCCATCCCGCTGCCTCCTGCCAGCACCTACAGAGGCAGAGAAGGATGGCACACCACTGCCACAAACGTGGCCTTGCTCTCACAATCCCACCAAGTTATTCCAGGTTTCATTCCGTTTTGTAGGGGAATTCTGCTAACAGCACGATTACTTCACAGGTCCATGCTACTAACACTAGGTCCACCACTCTACATCAACTCATAGAGGACGGTGGTTGTTCTCCTTTTTCCTTTCTGCAGAATCCTCTGTGCAGGAGACAAAGCTACTGACTAAAGAATGTTTTTACAGCAGTGGAAATAATCAGTGCAAGGCTAGTTTTTAAAACCTGCTCCTAAAGTGCTTGGAACATTAAACAATTATTTATGAACACTTGAAACATTAGCTGTTCCACTTGAAACCATTGGCAGGGCTTTAATAACAGCTCAAGCAATGCTCTGGAAGCAACACCAAGGTCTCTCACTAGTCACAAACCCTTTATTTCATTTTTAAAGTTGCTGTGCACCAAAATTAAAAGGTTTATCACTGTGATTAAAACAAAATCTCATCACCAGTATGAGCATCTATTCCCTTCAGTGCTCCACTGAGACATTCCCTCACTCTCTGACTATTAGGCACGGCTTTGCTCTTACTCGGCTTCTTTCTAAAATGAGTTATTCCTGCAGAAATCTCAAGTGGGGCACTGCCTGCCCTCTCTCCCAGGACTTGGGCGGATTTTTACATCAAGGAGGCCAATTGACACCAGGTTAAATAGATTTCCTAATCAGGACTGCAGGCTCTTTGATAATGCAAGTACCCTAAACTTGTTTTATTTATTGAAAAAGAAAAATCTTTTTCATAGGAGAGGGAAAGGGGAATTCAATGACATACTGCTCAGTGACAAGGAAGACTGCATTTACTCAAGTTCGTGCTTTTTTTCCCCCCAGCAATCCTCCTTTCCCAGGAAGATCCAGAAGGGTTCAATTTTTATTGTTATTAACATGAGGAACCCCCATCCTAAAGAAGAATCCCATCACACAGGGTGCACCAAAAGCATACGGTCCCTTCCAGGGATGGTACATTCAAAGAGATGGGGAAGAAAGAGGCTCACCCACTTACAAGTGCAGAAACTGTGGTATGGAGAGGCTGAGAATCAGGTATGGAGATGGAAGTCCAACTACTGGAAGGGCAAGTGGATCCTTCACTAACCTTGCTCTGATGCTTCCATCAAAATGAAATCCTAACTGCAGCCCTTTCAGTATCTAGCAGCCAAAACTTGCCCTCCACAAAGGCCTGAGGAGGGAGAAGTTTCACTGCCCTCGTATCAATTGAACAGGCATTC
This sequence comes from Excalfactoria chinensis, assembly GCF_039878825.1. NCBI lineage: Eukaryota > Metazoa > Chordata > Aves > Galliformes > Phasianidae > Excalfactoria > Excalfactoria chinensis. The sequence goes on from NC_092836.1 coordinate 4,449,053, forward strand.
AGTTAAACATCTTTTAGCCAGTATATTGGAAAGCTCTCACCCTTCTCCTGGTTTAGCAGGGCTTGCCCAGGCTGCACAAGTACTGAGTAGGGGACATATGCCATTCTTCCCCCTGTGGTTATGTCAGGGTCCATTATTAGAGTTCCTTTTATACTACTGCTTTTTTTTTCTCCTTGACTTAGGATGGAGGAAGGCAGAGTGCGGAAAGACATTTTCCACCTTGACAGTAGTTCTGGATGGCCCTGTAGTGAGGGAGCCAAGCTGTGGTCAATTGGCCACATGTGCCACAAACAAGGCTAACAGAAAAGGTCATGTTCAGCTGTGTCTATGGAAAAGCAGGCAGCATGGTGTTCAGAAATAACCGAGGCAGAAAAAGCATAAAGAATCTGAAAGACATGAATGCCTGAGGAAATGCAGATTTTGGGGAATCTGTGAGTAAACAGGCATATGACTGACTGAGCCAAAATATATACAGGATTTCACAATATTGAAATCATGTATCTTTGTGTTCTTAAAAATAAATTAAAACTATACCAAGACTTGCACATGGGGAGCTGACGCACACTGGGTGCTACTCAACCCACATCCAATGGCCTCATCATGCAGCTCTCTTGCAGGCAGCTCCCAGAAAGCTTACCCACAGCCACCAGTAAGGCAGCTGTGAGCTTCAATCTCCTGCACAAACAGCCCCAGCAGCATCGGAGAATCACACAACAGAAAGCACCTTATCTGTTGTGGACCCCACACCCTCTTTTTAAGATGGCTGTTAAGTTGCAAGAATTACAGCGGCAGAGGAATGTAAAAATGATTTGATCACATCTGGTGATACTGCTAAGAGCAACATGGAAAGTCACATTTGAAAGAGTGGCTTGCAGTCATTTATATACCTCCTTCTACACGTTAACCACTTTTACTTGCAATAACCATGCATCAGTGCTCTTCCTGCATTATCTTATAACTCCTTTTCTTCTTTATGGTCCTTTGTGGACACATTTTCACCCGTTTAAATCTCCACATATCTAGTAGAAAAAGAATGTGAAATACATACACTTACTCTGTCCTAAATTATAAATATATTAGGGATACACAAATGTCACCACAACCCTCAAATGCAGCTTCACTGGCTCCTGTGACAGAAAGGCACTGGGTTTTGCTAGCAACTCAAACTGGGAAGATTTGTAGGCCTGGTGCTCTTCTTTCAACTGGGTAATTTCTAACTCAGTGTTTGCTGATCTTATTAGAAGAGCAGTTTGTTCCTTTGTAACTCTTAGCTCCTATGCTAGCTTTCCCTGAAGAGGAATAAAGCCCACTTTGCTCCTACTGACGGCTCTGGAGTTCAAACCCTGGACTCGCAAAGCTGCCAAAAGCTGCATAAAGCAAATCTGAAAGTTCCCCAGAATAAATATGATTGGCCGTGTAGATCCAGACCAATATTCTTGTGAGCTATGAATCAACAATCTAAAGACAAGCAGCTGTTTGTGTTTCATCTTCTTTTCTAGTTTTAGTCAATTCGCTCCTTCTCCCCAAACTCTTCTATCATCTCTTGAAGGTGTCTGTCCCAACTCATCTTGCTCTTTCCTGACCCAATTATACAGATAACAGAAGCTGCAACGCCTCTTAGGCTGGAGATGTTGGCTTCAATTCTTGTGAAATTCCCTACCCCAGCTTTAGGCAGGGAAAAAAGAAAAATAGATAAACCTGAAATACGTTCAGGCTGAAAAGGCAGCTTACAGCTCTTGTAAGACTCTTCTCAGGTGCCTCTAAGCTCCCTAGCACATAAATCTTACACAAGGCACTTCTGAGCTGAAGGATGCTCCTTTCAGGATAGCAAGCAGTGTACAGTGACATGCTTGTTTTTCAAGAGCTGTCTGCAGTGGTGGTCACCACATCCTCTAACACTGAGCAGAAATACTAATTCAAGTTTCAGCAGGATTTTGGGGAAACACATTGCAACAAGAGACTGAACTCTTATATTTTCCTGTATGCTTTCTGATGCAATTCTTGCAAGCAGATGAAGCAGGAGAAATCATTGCACCTATGAGCAGCCCACTAAGGACTGATAGATCTATGCAGATGTGGTAGAAAACATCATGTAAAGCACCTGCAGAGCAGACAGAACTTTATCTATGTGTATTGCATGTCTGTAAGGGCTGCCTTCTGCAGGAAATTTCCCTAAAGGTAAAGACTGAAAATGCATGAGTGGCTACGCAGCAAGTTTCATTTGCAGTCCAGAAATATCAAAAGGCTTTGCAATTCAAAATGTTAACACAGAAACAATATTAGGCACAGAGAACTTATAAGCTAGAACTGAAGGTACATAGAAAGCAAAGGGAGTGAAACATGCTTGGGGTGAAGAAGTGCAGAACAATTTAAAATTAACCTAAGCTAGTTTAGGACACTGAATTCTGGCTATGGTTCTTTCCCAGTGATTGAGTTTTAACTCATCAGTTCGTTATGAAGAAGGCAAGATCGTCATCTTACTGTGTATGCTTGAGAAATCAAAATATCAGCAGCATATGAAGTAGCTGGATTTCCAGTTATGAAACACACATTTGAGTCTTCAGAATGCTGGAGGCTGAATAAAGGTTAAAAACTCAGAAATAATATTGTTCCTGCAACTTTTGCAAAAATCTTTGAGAGATGAATTTAGCAATATGTGGCTTTTAATGGTGTTACATTAAACAGCAGGATTTCCATATGGCGTGAATCTGCTGAATTGTATTGAAGACGGGGATTTTGTTCCAAATTTCTATGGCATTCTGTGATTGTGTCATTAGATACTCGCAAGCCTTTGCTACAATGAAGAGTACAGAATGTGCCAAGTAAAACAATCTTGAGCATGCCTTCCAAGGGAAAATACTGAGACTAAGATTTAAAATTTCTCAGCCCCATTTTCTTTGAAAGGCAGCGAGTTCCTTTTGCTAGAAAAGGGTTAAATGGAAATGTGTCATTTTCATAATAATAATGTGTTTTATATTGAAATTTGTTCTTTGCGTCTTCTCTTTTCAGTATAAGTGTTGGTGTGTATGAGTGATATGAGGATAAGTTTGTGAGGGCAATTACCCATTATTGTTGAGTAGCTGAGTAGTCCCCTGAGCAAACTCATGCATAATTTGTTTGTTCATAAGATACTGTAGAGCTGAGGCTGCAGTATCTTCTATGCCCCAGCTTATGGGAAAATGGAAGCTTTTTCCCACTACTCTGCATTTCTTACCCTATTGTTTGAACTCTGATCATCCTTCTTGCCCTTCTATTATGGGCACCTTCACTGAATAGGAATCGCATATCAAGTGGGTGAAGGTCAGAAATACATCATATAAAAGGGGAAACAGTGAATTCATTTTACAAGATTCATTATGATAATAATGTCCAAATACATTATTAGCAGCATTAAATAAATCCTTTTCTAATTTATTTTTGTGCCTCTTCCTATCTCCGTATCCTTGTTATCTAAGAGAAACAGTGTGGTCTGCAAAGTTGGGGTTACGAACGTGCAGTGGTCTTGGGAAAGACAGGTCTGGCTTGAGATACAATTTCCATGTTAAATCATTTTCCACTTCTAAAAAAACTCTAATCTTTCCTTACATGGCTTCCTCCCCTTACAGCTCTCTCTTCCCTTATCTGCAAGAGGACTTGCCCTTTTCCTCAGGTAGCGGCATCCCTATTAGCACTTCCCCTTTCAAACACAAGAGCAGTCATTTCTTGCTTTACTGATCAGCTCTTCTGCAGCTTCACCCTGGAGAAGCCCCACAATTTAAATGTTGCTGTCTGCAGCCCTTCTCTTCCAAATAGCTGTATGTTTAACACTGTACTGCATGGGCAAGGTATTTTGTTATTATAATTACTGTAATGGGAATATGAGAGGTTCAACTTGATCCAAAAGCACTAAGACAGGTGTACGTCTGGATTTTTAATGGTTCCCCAAAGCCAACATCTCTTATTTTTAAGCCAAGTTAGGTCTATGTTGTACTGCAAAGAGAGAGGCTGACTGGTATCTGCATCAGGAGATACTACCTGCATCAAGAAATCACTTTCTTACATTAATTAATATTACTGTTTGTAAGTAAACCATTAGTTTTTGTGCAAGGGTTAACAAATTTTTTCATTAATAGTAAATCAGAAATTGGGGGCACCACCAGAAATGGTAACAACCAGATATTAACACGCCTGCTTGATTTCAGCTGAAACAAGCTGCCTGGAGAGCTGTGGGTGCCCCATCCCTGGAGGCATTCAAGGCCAGTTAGATGTGGCTCTGGACAACAGTGGGTATCAAACCTGCCTTTGGCAGGAGGACTGGAACTACGTGAGATGATCTTTAGAGTCCCTTCTAATCCAAGCCACTCTGCAAATCTATGGTAAAGAAAGAGAGATAGAAACAAAAGTGTCTTAACTATTGTCAGCCTATTTCTGCAACTTCTTGAAATAACACTGAAGATCTTCATTCTGGCTCCACCGAAATTACATTCTCTAACAAATTCCAATGCAGCACTTTCAAACTATCTTTTGACTGATAAAGATACAGAATAAATACATTAGGGTTCCTGGCCGATTTAAATGACAAAGCCAGTTATTAATTTTGGTACAAACTTCAGATAAGCCCTCCAAGACGTTATGACACCTTCCTTCACATGTGGAACTTTGCCACCAGTGCTTTTATCTCCTCTTTCAGTCTGGCTGATGTTATTAGTATCAGAAACGTCGTTTGGATAAAAAGAGGAAATGGAGATGTAGCTAATCTCTTAAGAGGTGGGACCATTAATCCTGTCGGAAGAATATTTGGATCCAAAGGAGTTAGATGTTCTCAAGTGGTAACTGTCTCCAAAGCCAACGCCATCACTGCAGTGCACTCAGGTGTGAGATGAAGGCACCGTCTTTGTGGGAAAGCACACCTTGTGCTGCTATAAGAGCAGCCTATACTGAGGCTTTTGAACACCATAAATGTGAAAGGCACAGGTTAAGAAGTGACTACCAGAATTTAAAATGTGCTATATTTGATTTAAAGGGAGAGGTGGAAGTGGCTCCATCATTTCTCAGGTGTTGCTGAGAGACTGATAATGTGTGATTAAAGCAACACACAAAGTCAAGGTGCCATGTGTTCCTGGCTCTGGGCAGCCCTCATGTTTGGGCCCAAGAGGAACTGGGCTGCTCATGAAAGACCGGGTTCTCTTTGAAGTCTGCTTCACCAGCTGATGACAAGCTGCCAGCATCAAAAGTAAACGTAGCTATGACTGAGCAAAGATTTGTAAGATACTTCTACTCCACTGAGATTACAAGGAAGCGAGAAAGTGGTGGGACAAACAGGACAAACTGATAGAAAACAGGCTTTAAATGGATAATGAGGTACTGTGAAGATTGACAATTTTACTCAACATCCTCTTACAAATGAGGAAAATAAAAGGATTTGCCTCACTCACTCACTGTGCAAATGGAAGGAGGAGGAGGAAACAACCCTGTATTTTCAGAGTCCCTAGCTGGTCATTGGCACTTGCAGTATCATTTCATAGCACTAAATCACTATTACTTACTATAATTTTTTATTGTATTTTAGTGTATTAGCATACAGTTATTACAGTAAATGCCAACGAGTGAAAGGAAGAATGCTCCAAATGGCATGCCAGGAACACTTGCTAATGGGGAAGGGGAAAATCAAAATATTTAGATTAAAGAACCATAGAATGGTTTTGGTTGGAAAAGACCATTAAGATCTTCTGGTTTCAACTCCCCTTGTACAGGCAGGGACATCTCTCACTGCAGTAAGTTGCTCCAAGCTCCATCCAGCCTGTATTATTCCATAGCAAGTCATCACTAAATACCAGAAACGTCTGTGCTACAGATATACAAGCTAAACAGCAGCAGAAACATCCTGACGTCTAAGGTACTAAATCTGAAAACTTAAAAGTCAGTCTTGATGTTCGAGACAGTTCAGCAAAGAACTTATAAGAGCAGAGAGGACACTGGGGAATCACTTGGAAAATATGACTTGCAGTTAAGCCCTTGATCAATCAGCGTAGTGATATCGCTCCTTTCACTCTTCGGAAGTTAATTAGACACTAAGAGTAATACTCTAGAAAGCTTTGAGAGCAGATTGTGTAAAGACAGCTCCCCATATAAATCATTACTATACCTCAACTCTGAATATCCATTAATTATTAAAGCTTTCTAGGCAAGCTAAGCAGATATCCTAAGATGCATATTTCAGAAATTTCCACATGTTAAAAATTAAGTACTGTCCAACAAGCTGGGCCAGGCAGTGAGAGGGATCCTTCGGAGGCCTCAGTGTGATGTTCTCCTGTCACTCACCACTGCCAGATGCATCAGGCCCAGGCCCCAACCACATCACAGTGCACATCACTGTCCTATCCCACTGTGCATTTTGGTTTCTTTTCCACATGTTTAGGACAGACCTGGAGACACAAACCCCCCCAGCATTCTCTCAAGTCAAGTGAAGTCAGACTTCACTGACCCTTGGCTTTGTTTTGCAGTTTTAATTAGAAGCATAAGTCAACTGAAATGGTCTCATTTGGGATGGCTGCATTAAGCCCCCTCTAAGTCCAACTTCCCAATAAACTATTGGGAGCAGAGGTCTTCTTGCTGTTTTTAATTAGATTAATTATTTTCAGCTAATACTAAGGAAAAAAGAAAAACAACACAGCTTCAAAGGTTGAGAGAGGTTGGCATCAAGTGCCAAACGCAGACATTTCTCATATCCCTGCAGCAGAGCAAAACAACAAGAAAAATCAAGGGACCTCATTTAGACATTGCAAAAAAAAGCCCACACAGGATCACGGTCCTTCTGTTCTGTTTTGTGGGTCACTTCTTTTTAATATTAAGTACAGGAGTTGTTATCTTTATTTTTGAATAATACATAGGCGTGTTCTTATGCTGGAACAGACAACAGATAAAAGATCAGCAATGAAAATGTTCAATAGAATGGGAGAGAATAGCAGGCTTTAGATTTGCATGCAAAGTTTTTCATGTGTGAAATGTACCCAAATAAAGTGTTTCAATTTTCGATTATTCAAATCAAGATACTGCAATGTTTTTGGACACTCAAGGCTTCGGGCTGTTTATTTATTCATTTTCTTTCTTTACTGCTTTTGTCCCCTGAGAAACCTAACACTGAAATATAGCAACAGCGAGGAATGTTTACAAGAGGGAACAAGCACTTTACAGGATTACAAAATTCCAGGTTCTCAAGAAGAAAAAACAACAGGCATTTAAACAAAAGCTTCGTATTGTGTACTACTTTCTAGTGTTATAGATAAGAGAGATTTTTGCTTTTAAGGAGACAACTAAGCATACTCAAGTAAGACTGTGCTTTTCACCTGAACTAAGCTGTAAGACCTTCGCAGAAGCGCATAGTAAGAAGGAGGAATGGTATTTCACAACTAAAGAAAGGTAAAGGCTGAGAGATGATCAGCCTCCAAAGGGTTGGAAGTGATAAGATAGTTAAAAAAGCCACGTGGATTAAAAGCCTGATGTTTCCAAACGTGAAACAACCAGAACAGGATAGACGCTGTGCTTGCTAATCGAGGGAGAGGAAAAAGGACTGGATAGCACATTAGAGAAGCCAGAGATAAGAATTTAAGTGGAACACTGGTGCAAAAAAATGAGAAGTCCATAGCAGTGGATAGCTGTGTGCTCAGAGAGGTACTGCCCAAACCGCATCAAAATGCCACATCAAAAAGAAACACATATGTGGGGCCGTGGGTATAGAGGCTGGGCTATTTGGGTTGCTCTTGCAAGGGAGAGACAGCAGAGGGTGTTGTCCTAACAGGGCAGAGGTTTCTCCGTGCTGGGGTCTCACAGCTAAGCAATTGCCCTCAATGGAAATCGCACTCTACTCTGGCAGATTATTCAGAACGGCCACCTCACCCCCATCCCTCACATTTTCATTAAAACACGCATGGTGCCTGGAACATGCTGCAAAACCCTTCTCCTAGGTTTTCCGTGATAGGAGAAGCTGTCTTGCGCAAATCCTTGCCTAAACCCACGATACTAAACAGAACTGAAAATTAGTAGTTTCAACTCTACCATCACCTAGTACATTAATGAATGAGGGAGCAGAAATAAGGTTGCCTGAGCAACCTCAGTTCTGGTATTGCTTCAGATCAGAGAACTTGACTAAGCAATGGGTACAATTTTCTTTTTATATCAAGTGGGTTTCCTGTCCAGATCTAGAGAGCACTGCCATCACATGCTTTTAGAAGTAAGGATACAAGCATACGCATCTCCACTCCACTACACCAGTAGATTTGGAAAGAATAGCTCAGGATCTGCAAAGCAGCACACCCAAAGAGCTGCCTGATCTTGAACTAGGACAGATCACCCCCCAGAGTAACCCTAAAGCATGTTTATTCTCTTCTTTAGCTCTCGCCTGGTTTGTCTCACCAGCAGAACCTCAATGAGCACTGAAGCAGCCTTGGCCTATGGGATATGAGCTGAAACTCCACGACAAATTTTAGTTACTTTTGTCTCACAATCACATGCTGTTAGAATTGATGGCAATTTATTATTTAATGTTCAGGTCTAGGCTGATTGCAGATATAATTTTCCTCTATTCTCAGCTGCATGTTTTCTATATATAGCACCACTAGTTGTATTTTTTTCCTTCCCTTCCAGCAACTTTGACAAATTCTTTTCAAGTTCAGGGTGGAAAGAAATGCAATTTTCAAAACAAAACAGGAAGTGAGCCTATTTCATCAAGTAAAAATATGAATTTGATACTCTCTCACCTGTGACACACCTTCCCCAAGCTCCTCCATCCTCCAGCTTGTTAATATATGAAAGAATTTGATACTTAAATATCAGTGAATACATACAAATAAGTTTAATCCTCATGATTGTTTTTGAAGTATCATGCTACATCAAATCAGACAATTCTCCTCTTTCATCTACACTCCAGAGAACTGCACTTCTATTTTTTTTTTTTTTCCTGAAATTCTATAGCATTTGAAAGGAAATGTTCCTAGTTTAGAGCGATAGCGCTCCAAACCATTCTTGTGTTTGCCGTTACTATTTGGTTGTATTGGTATTCTGTTCCAATTAGTCTCTGTTAATGCTTCAAAGCTCGATCTTATCAGCAGATAACATCAAAGATGAGAGCTTCCAGTTTTAAATTTGGTTCGCAGTTATTTTAAAGATACAAAGGCATCATTTGTGAATAGCTGATCAAATAGGGAAAAAAAAATACACTTTTTTGTTTTGGCTCCCAAAGGGCTAGAAAACTGCTTTTCATTCTGAAGTTCAATTTCATTTAGACATCAGGCCTGGTTTTCAGGGTGCTGCACTCCCAGGGCTCATGCTGACTTCAGTTATGGCCGTATGTGCTCAGACAGAGAGCAGATTTCACAAGGCTTTGAGACTCCACAGTTTTTTCTCATTCCACTTGTTCAAATCACAGGCATTACCAAACATCTTATAGATGAGCTAGCAAAAAATGATCGCAAATAACTCCCATAATCATTGAGCTACCACTTCCTTTAGGACAAGGAGTTCTTAATCTCTCCTGCTGGGGCTGTTTCACCCTAGATAGAAATGAATATAATCATTCTAAAGGAGCTTGAACTGAGGTTTCTTCTGCACTGGGAAGACCCTTAATACTCACAAAGTTGCTGTTTTCTTTCTACTGCTTCCTTCTCTCTGGCCTAACAGAGACTTAAACGAACAAACTTTGCAAGAGAACAGAAGAAACTAATTTCACCAGTGGCTAGCTTAAGAAGTTCCCCTGACATCTTTCTGAAATAAGCCAGCTGTTTAATTTAGCCTTTCTGATAAGAGTAATTTTGACCAAAAAAGAAATCCTTCCCATCCATACTCGGCACCTCCGAGAAGCTGACCACATTTCAATACTGTTGGGAAGAGGCTTACATAAAGCCTGAAGGGAAAACACTCAAGTCAGTTTTCTGTCTGTCTGAGAAGCGCAGTGCTTTCACTGACATCTCATCTGGGATACTGCTGTTTAGGGAGGTGCTCTCAAGCTTTGCTTATCAGCAGTAAGTGCTTGGATTCCTCTTCATTACAAATATTTGCCACTGACTTTTTGCATATGATGGCACGCATACCAAACCACTGCAGCGCCTAACTGGCTTATAAAGGATGATCAGGATGGTGTGAGCTCACTCTGTCAGCAGTCCCACTATGCATTCTGCAATTGTCACCAAAGAGCATAACCCACGATGATCACGTTCTAGTCTCCCTTACACCAGCATATGCTGAGACAGAGCAGTAGTTACAACATTCCATTTGTTTTTTCATGTCATCTCATCCAGTCTTCCCTAATTTTTGCTGCAATGCTCAAACCTCTGTTCACAAAGGCCTGCTGCAGCACATCTCCCATGGCCATGGGACTTACATTTCCACCTTCCTTACCAAACAGACCAAAACCAAGCATTTTAAAAAAGCAAGCTGTCCTGCAATGCACTATGTGTCAATATTTTTGGGGGGAGAAACTCTTGCAGAAGCCACTGTCTACTCAAACACAGCCATTTAATGCCCACCAATGCAGAACCATCTATAAAGACAGCATTCACACAGGTAATGAGGAACCAAAAACCAAACAAAACAGGAGAAGTTTCTGCTTGCAGACAGGGTTCACAAAGGTTCACAAACCTCACATTAGGATTAAAAACAGTATAAAGCCTAGGCCTTCATTTTAACCAGTCCAAGAATTTACAGCTGGTAGGAGGAAAAGCACCCCAAGCATATAGGAGCATCCACAACTCCTCATCAGCTTGGATGGGGTTTTCTTGGCTCTGAGGTTAGGCCTCCCCTGCCCTAACACCCCATCATTCTCTCAACTTTATTTCAGACCTGACCTCCACCTGCTTCTCTAATACTGTCTCCTTCATCCCATGCTAGGCTCAGTCCCTCCTGACCTGTAGAAAGACAAAACCCATCAGCTGTTTACTGCCTTCACACTTTCCACACCCACTCTGGTGTGTGGAGTGCCTTTGTTGGCATTCAATACCTCTTTTTCCTTTCCTATTCATTCTGAACTATTCCTCATTTTAGTGGTTTGCGCTTCCTCTACGTTATTAGCGACCCATGCACTAACTTGCTTTTGCCACCCTTTTCACAGATTTATTTCCTCCTTCCACCTAAACTACTCCCATTTACCAATTCAGCATGGCATAAAGTGGCAAAGTGAGATAATGCCCCATGCATCTCTCTTGTAGGACACCGAGTTATTGAAAAATAACCCAGTATCTATTAGACAGAGCGACGGGGAGTGAAGTCTGACTATCTTTGTACTGCTCAGAGCCTCTGCAGCATATAGATCATTTGTCAGTGCCAGTTTGAGGTAATCTATATAAACAGGCTGCTTTGCATTTGAAGTACTCACAGGACATGACGGTTTGGCTAAAAAACCATGCATTTTACATGTAATCACCAGGATAATTTGGCTGTATACCATGTTCCCACAACTTAATATTCTACCTACAGATGCATGATCAAGAAGAAATTCCTTAACTTTGACAGGGCACATCACATTATACTTACTTTATTATTGGAAATGATCACCCCAGGGTGTAAAAGGGAGCAAAGACTGTTTCATCACACTTCCCCCCCCCCCCCCCCATTTACTACAGTGTAGGGCATTACAAAGCTACAGAGCGCCACTTGCCAGTGGACAAGTGCCTACCTACATATTACCTGGGCTATGCAAAAGAGAAATAACTGCTTAATTTCATGATACAATGTAGAAATTTCATGAGAGTCTTCTCCTGAAAATGAAACTTCCAGGCACACAGTACAAGTCCTCATGTAAAAAACCTCATTTAGTAGTGAAATATAACTTTGGACCCATTGATATAACTAACACCTCTCTTAGACTCAGGACAGTGCCTCATTTTGGAATCCTGACTAAAATGGTGCACACAAGGAGATCTTGAAAGCTTTGATCACAGCTAGGACCAACAGTGACTTTTATTCCTCTGCTTTGATGATTACTCCAATCTATTAAAGTCTCCTCTCTACAAAGACTTGAATGCAATCCTAGTTGAGCAGACCAGAAAAATAGTCACTCCAATCTCAACAAGCACTTTATACAGTACATTTATCTGGCAATTGATTGATATTGCATCTATTTTAGCATTATGCTCTTTTAAAAAAAAAAAAAAATCCTCCATATAAATGCCCTATTTCACAATATGGAAGGAAAAGGTTCAAGTGATGGTCCATAGCTATTTAATGGCTATAAAGTAAAACCTATAAAATAAAAGTGAAATGAATTATCAAACCATAAACTCCATAAACTAAAGTTCTGCATTTAAAATGGGCCGTGGCTTTAAAAATTCAATTACAGCTTTAATAGAAACAAGTTTACTCAATATTTTAATGACCTTCTTGCATAATGTTTATTTTATTTCTCCTTATCAAAGTCTAGCACTATCGAGAATGCAAGGCAAGCCTGCCTTTCCTCTAACTGCTTTAAGATTGATTAGGAAACAGAAATATCAATGGGTTTATCTAAAATAATTAAATGGGTAAAAAAAACAAACAAAAAAACTCACAAAAAAATAAAGACAAACAAACAAAGAGCACACAAACATGCCTCAGTAGGAAACTAGAGTTGATTGAGATTAAGGAACAATGCATTACATCCTTCTGGATTGGAAATGCCAGGACTAGTAAAGGAATAGCAGTGATGGATAATACCCCAAGGTTCAGGTTAGGTAACATCTGAAGGTTTGCATGTTACCAGCAGGTAAAGGGATCCTGCAGACATCACGCTTGGGAATGGCAGATGGATAGGTCATCTCAGAACAGGAACCTGTGTTATCTTTGCTGAAGATCAAATTAAAAGCCAGGTTTGCATTTGGTTGGTTTTGTCAAATCAGTATTGTTCTGGTTTCAGGGAGATGTTTAGCAATGGGCCATCAGCATCTTCCAGCAGTGCTGGCTTATTGCACTCCTGGAGGCTAGCTGGACTCAACTCTAGCTCCTGCTGGTTTCAAGCAGACCTTAAAATCAGCAAAAAGATACTCCAAGACATATCTTTAGGGACTGATTTCAAAGAACAGCAGCCCTCATGGCTGTGATTTTGGAGGGGCTTTTCTTGTCTCTTTTACTTTGTTTAGGAGACATTAGGATGCAGACAAAATCTCTAGAGAAACATGACTATGTTGAGTGAATGTATAATTTTTTCTCCCTAGTTTGCTTTGGAAACTACCCATATCTTCATTTTAAACACTTCTTCTAAAGTGGCCATTAACATCAGGTCCAAGTTGCAATCAGGTAGGTCTTGGCTGTTCCACATAAAAACCAGTTGATTTTATTAGGGCCAAATGAGAGCTCTGTAGCCTATCCGACCAAATCCAGCTGAAGAATCAGCACCACTGATAAATTTAAAGCATTACAGGTGCAACAACACTGAAAAAAATCGGTAAGTATTTCTGTGAGAAGCAGGGGAACTGCAATTGAAAATAGATGACTCTCAAAGCTGCATCCAAGGGGAATGGAACAAAGATCTTAAAATATTACCCCTAGATGTTTCCCCCCTGTGGTTGCAATTATTCCCAAAGTACCCTGCTTAAAATAGGTTTTCAAACCATGCAAGACTAATCATTGCAATTTGGAGATGTAAGTAGGCACTTACCATGCAATTCACAATTAGCTAAAGATGGTAGAAGAATCTCAGGCATGTTGGCACAGGAGATTTAAAGAAAAAGAAAAAAAAAAAGAAACAAAAACCCAAAACATTTTTTCTTGCAAGAATGACATGTGATGGGAGAGTAGAGGAAGATAATTGTCATAACAAAGGGAGTATGTTATTATTTATTGGCCACACTTAAGCACTGGGATGTTGGATTACAGTATCTGGTGACAAACACTGCTTGAAATTTTGTAAATATTGCCTAAAAGGTAAAATAACTGGGTACATTCAGTACTCAGCAATTTACTAACAAAATTCAGTTTGGGGAAGCAGAGTGGCATTTGCTTTTTGTCCTATAGAAAAAGTAGGGAGTGACCTCTGAGCACCCTGAAGTCTTTTTCTCTTTGCTCCCATCAACATCAGCGAAGTATCACTGATACAGACAGCCAGGGCATTTTAAAAGCCAACTAACAACCTCCAAGCTTCAGTGTCTCCAAGGCAGAGGGCAGTCCAGCCCACCACACTGACCCCTGTGTTGCCCATCAGCACAAGGGCTGCTCCCACATGAGCCCACAGTCCTACCCAACACTCACCATGCCCACAGCTCCTTGGGGTCTCACAACACCCAGCTCCCCACAGGATTAGACCCTTCTCTTTGCCAAAGTAACAGCTGTAAATAGACACTTAGGGTCTAATTCCTACAGCTTTCAGTATTGCAACCAACATTTAGCCATAACATTGACTAATTTCTCTGATTAGTCCCTATTAATCTCCTTGTTGACTTTTTCTTTTCTTCCTCCTCTTGCTGATCCACTGGGTTATGAACTGCAGCAATTACCTTTCCAAACCAATTTTTCTTTTGCAAAGCTGTTGATTTTCCACCTCTCCAGTAGTGCTGGGATGCTGATCACCCCCTGCTTCCCTACCCTGCCCTGCTCTAGAAGTGCATGCAAACAAAAAGGGAAAAAAAAAACAAAAACATAAACCAACAACAACAACAAAAAAAAACCCTCAGCAATAAGTTGGCTGATTCTGGCAGCAAGACAAATCTAGCACCACACAGCAGGCAGGAAGAGAGTGCACTGCTCATCCTTTCGGTTTTGTCAGTGTATGGGAATGCTGGACATCAACACACAGCGAGGGATTCGGCCGAAAGCACTCCTCCTCGGCATCTGAGCCCTGCTGCCTTCACCCTCGTTTGGAAGATACAGGTAAAAACAGAGAAATGCTTTTGCTAAAAGGATTCAGCAAAAATAGAAAGCAGTTAGAAGAAGCCCGGACAGCCTAATCTCATTGCTAGCAGGCGATGGAAATAAACCACAGTGCACGGGCTGATAGCTCCTGTATACATAATACCCTCAGGTACTGTAACTTGCATGTGATTCTTCTCATTACAGCAAATAAATAGTCACAAGTGGCACTAAAGGATTTTTTGGATACAATTTGTTTGAGTTGCCTTTATAAATGCTGATCATTATTTACATAATTATACCTCTCTGACAGCAGGCTTTACAGCTACTTTGAACCACGATAAGCAGGCTGGATGCTCCTCTACAGCCAGACTGTGCCTGTTCCGTTTGTTGTATGTACTTCTCTTAGCAGCCTGCTATGAATGTCTCGCTCATTCATTTCATCATGTAATTTATGGTAACATTACGAAAGAAACCATCTATATTCAGCAACTATGTAATATTGATAAAGCATTTAGGAACAGAACATAAATTTAATGACAGATATAATATAGTATCAATAATCTGCAGAGAAAAAGTGTGTCGGTGTAAGTGAGCAATTCCTTAGAACAGAAACCTAAACAGAGAACATATTTATCTGACAGAAATGTTAAGAGAATTCCTGATGTCCCAACATTCCTTTTTCCCCCACATACACAGATGTCAGAAGCCAGGACAGACAAGGCACAAATCAAACCAGCAGAAAGTTTTGAAAATGACAAACAAAATATTTCTTGGCTGAAGAAAGGTAAGCTGCATTGCTGGGTTATTAGTTGCATGGCTGTGTTCAGAAAAAAACCACACTAGAAATCTTACAGCTTTAAATAGGGCTAGGGGTTTCCACCGCAAACCCCATAACCTGACATCTATAAGATATCCATGTATGTTTTATTTTGGTGCACAGTGGCCTAAACTGCCAACATTTGGAGTAACCTGAAAGTTTGTTTTCCCAACATGCCTGCGTTCCTTGGGAAGCTTTGCTTAATATCAACTACAGCACTAAGAAAGATGGACCATCCTCTTGATTCACAAGGAAAAGACTTTCTTAACTCAAACCTTTACTGAAACGGATTCGCATGTGTTGAGTTTCCTCAAACATGTGAAAAACCAACCCAAATCTTTGGACTTGGCAGTGTGTTACTTTAGGATCAAGTAATATCAGTTGTCAGCAGTTCATGAAGTATAGACTCTTGGAATTGACAGCTAATTAGTATCTCTCTCACTGCAAATAATCGTCAAATATGGGTATTTCAAATAATATGTTAAACTATTATAGAAAGCAAACACATGATTATAAAAGTTTTCTTATTACTTATCCCTATATGAATAAAAAAGATTGCCTTGCTGGAAAGGAAGTATTTATAAGTTAACACACAGCTCATTCTTAGGCCCTCTTTGTGCAGGTTAGTTCATCATTGCAGAGTAACTTCACTGTATTTCATACATATGCACGTAAGATAATTATATGACTTAAAGTGAGTATTAGGGCAAAGGCTTCCAAGATAAGTGTGATACAAGCCTCGTTAAGTGTGAATTAGGGCTTGTAAAAGAAAGCAGTTGTATTCTAATCCTAACAAATGCCCTGGGAAGACTCAACAAGTGACTTCATATTTTGAAAGCATTAACTAGGTGGGTACTGAGGAAAAGACAATTATTATTATGTCATCTGTAAAACATGCCTCTCTATTTTAAGCTCATGAAGTTAATTTTGATAGATTTTTAATGCAACCTCAGTGGCAACTTAAACTAAACCTAAAAGCCTCTGCCCTGTGTTTTTTTGTTGTTTCACTGGTTAACGTGAAGGGCTTGTTTGGCTGGACAACCAAAATCCCCTGCTTGCAAGATATCAGCTACATCAATAGGAACTCTACAGGCAGAAGATTTGCAAGTGGAGGATCACAAAGAACAGCATGGATGAGTGAGATCTGGGTCTGGTTCTACAAGATAGCATTGCACATTAGCTTGTAAACAACAAGCACAGATGAAATAAATATTTGTTCATCAGAATACAGCATAGCACAAGAGACTGCAACTTTACAAAAGGAGTACAGGGGACTTTAACTGGTCCTTAGTAAGAAAGAGACTCTGAGCAGGGTTAGACCATTGGCACAAGCCCTGTGAGCCCCATACAGTTAGCCATCCTCTGGCCTAGATGTACTCCAGGAGCCAAATCATATTTCTCCCACCAGTATATTCCTGAGTTGGTTTAGTTTTACCAACGAACATCCACACTGTAGTTCTCCCCCTCCTAAGGAGCTCCACAGTCCTGGGTTTCCAGGTCATCAGTGATGTTTTAATTGTTTTGTTCTTGGAGGAGGTAATCTTTAGAAAGTGAGACAAGTGCTATTTGTTTGCACCTCTTCTCTAAAATGCAACAGAGAAGTGGGCCTTGAAGGTCTTTTACTGCAGCTGAGTCAATAAATAGATGAAGTGTCTCAGAAGAGACAGAATATTTCCTTGAGTTATTGATATGGACATTATTTAATATTGCACTGAAATTTGCTTATTAAGAAATTGTTATTGTTTCTTTGCTTAAAGCAAACATCGCTTTTTTAGAGTATGTGAAAACAAACTGTCTGGAGCAGAAGCTTAACTTCTATGTTTAAATGCTTTAAAAATACATTACATATAGATTTCAGGCATTCTAATAAGCAATGAATAGTGGAAAACAGACTTGTACTGTTTCCGTCAAGCACAGTAAGAAGACTATATGTTCTTTTAGCATCACGCTTTAAAGAAAAGTTATTTTTATTCATGGTTTTATATTGATTATTTGTTCCTTCTAAAAGAAACAATCATGAACCACATAGTATCAGAAATAAACATCAAAATACAGACAAGGCTGTGGCTTTAGTATCTCTTGTAGACATTTGTTTTTCCCTAGTGCTTTGCAGACTAACAGCCCATAGACTAGCAGTGCAGTGGGTCAGCACCAAAATAAAGCATCTGTTACTTGCTTGTTGGCTTTCAACATTAGAAGCACTTAACCTGGGCTGGAAGATGGGGTTTTAATCTGGCTTCTACTTATTTTTCTTCTATTTTCTTGGAAGAAGATATTTTATTTCTGTCTCTCAGCCTCTAAAAGCTGAAATCAAACCCTCATTTTGAAGAAAAGCTTCCACGAGACAAAACAGAAACCAAAACAGCCACATAAAAAAAGTATTATAGAAAAACATTAGGCTGCGTTTATTGAAATGTATCTTTAGGCAGGAAGACACAAAAGATTCCTACTCATGACTCTACCTTGAAGTCACTCGTACCCACTACTACATACATTTATCCCTGCCACAAGTGCACCAGAAGACTGCTGGGAGTTAAAGATGACACAGGGAAAAAATAATGCTGCATCAATCTAGCACATTGTTGGAGAGTAATGTCTATAAAACCACTGCCCTAGAACGTATTTTTAAGAGGAGCAGCAATATATTTACTCTCTCCTTTAGTTTCTTAATTATCATAAAAGTAATCATTTGATCAAGGGCCTGAGGTCCTCCACAGCAACTAGGAAAATGTGGAACTATTGAGAAATAATAAAAATGTAACCGTGGAATCAGACTGGTGGATGTGCTGCCTAGTTTTCCTAGGATATCCAGAAGCCCTAAACCAGCTCGGTACCTCCTAGGTCACCCAGTGCCAAAGCCTGACTCTGAGCATCAGCAGGCATCCTGGTTTGAGGGCCTCAGTGAAGAAGGAAAACTGGTCACAGCCATATCCCAACAAGTCTTGAGATCAAGAATTTGCACCAGTTACCTTTTACAGTAATATGGAATGCTCCTTTAGGGTTATTGTTTTCGAGGATCGCACTAAAGTTGAGAAAACCAATTGGCAGCAGGCCATCAACACAGTTATTAGAGAGTCCTCTGCAAAATATGGCTTCATAACGCAGCACTGGAAGAGGAGTAACACTCCCAGGGACTGTGAGAGGGATGTTCCCAACTTGAACACCACCCGCATGGCCAGAGGTGCCTCCTCCACTTGGACCATGGCTCTTTCCACCATGGCAGAGATACAGGGTCAGAACAGCAAGCATATGGGTAGAGAGGTCAAAGCAGAGCTAAATTCACACCCAGCTTCAGCATATGGCTTTTGGAATGCCTTATAAACATATAATCTCTCGGTATCACTTGATGATTACAGCCATATGGATACATAGAAGCAGGCAGAAGCTTATCTGACTGACACCAGGCTTTAAAAGGTGGCACTGATCTTGCACAGGGGAAGAAGTGGTTACTTCTTCATTTCTGCATCCTTCACAAAAGACAGAAAGTGAGTGAAAACGGGAGGGCTTAACACTGCCCTCCCATGGTTTCATCACAAACTGACCCTGGCAGCCCAGGAACACAAATCCAAGTTGCACAGAAATTTCATTTCAGGATATTCTCACACAAAGCCCTCCTGTTTTATGCTGCCCAGCTGTGTACACAAATGCCCTCCATATATAACTTCCAGGGAAAAGTTAATGAAATGGCTTCCTTGCCATTCTCCTGCCAAAAATATCGCTGAAAGGCTAATTTCAAGATTTGCTCCTAAAGAGCCCCATTCTGCCCTAAACTTCTCAATGATAAGAAATATTTGTAGAAAAAAACATAAGCCTAATTTCATTGTCTTGCAGAGTAAGAAGTCGAGCCCTGATTTCTTTAATCGGCTGCTCTAGCCAGCAGATTTCTGCTGTAGGCTAAAATTCAGCCCTGTGCTGTGGGTCAGTGCAAGGTCAGCACTTAAACCATAAAACAGGGCTTAAGTAGTAAAAGGAGCCTCTATTCAGGATTGCATTTCACCTCTCCAAGGACCACAGTTCATATGAAAAGGAGGATTTACTCATATCATAGACCTGGCTGTGGTGACATTGTTCACTTTATTCAAATAATACCTTATTCTAGGAGTTATCCCATTGGGTGCAACTGTGCCATGCTTCTTAGAGGTATATCCCAGACCTCTGATGTGGGAGTTAGGCTACTCCCAACTGTACCTCCCCATAACATCCCACAGCCCACCTTGGGAAGTGTTCCTGAAGGAATAGCAAAATCTCATTTTTGCAGCACTCAAACACCTCTTCCCCAGCATATCCCTCACCCTGGATACTCAAAGACTTTAAAAGAGATTTTTGTATAAGTAACAAAGCAGGAAGGACGTATTGCCTTGAGATGTTCTTCCTATACTCAGAAGTCAGTAAATATAATGATAAATACAACTGCATGCACACTTGGACACTTGTTTCCTGCATTTTGCTGACTTGCGTCCAGCAGTTTTTTTTCCCTTCTCCCAGCCTGAATTAAGTCATTGGATTGAAAAGCTTTATAGAGTACTGATAGCAAAGAAAAACCGCTCAGTTTCACATAACAGAAAATGCCAAATGCCTATAAGATGAATGCTGTAGTCTAAGCAGACTGCTTCCAGATAAGAACCACACACACTCACAAAAAAGCACATTTAAAAACTGATGACAAGGATCCCAGCAGGCTCAAATTCCTGGAAGATGCCTTGTCAGCTTCAGGACTATGACCACATGAATTAATTGAGACAACCCTTCCTTTAAGTTGTAAAACAGTAGATTTAAGGACTCTCTTCCAATGGGAAGGGAGTATATGAAATCTGCAATGGTCCCAGCTCACCAATCCTAATTATAGTTTTATAAACTGAGTGGTCCTTGATCTTTGAACCGGAGCATCCTTGGAGATGTAAGGCTTCGAGTACTGACACAAAGGTGGAATGAATGTACACTGACACTTCTGTGGATGAGAGGGTTATCTTAAAGTCACGCTTCGAAGCTGGACAAGGTTTATTTAGGTTTGTCTGAATTCTTAACTGTATCTTCCACAAATGAAATACATTGTGTTCAATTGCCAATGCAAGGCAAGACCTGAAGATGTAGTTTCGTAGCACTCAGCCCTGGAGATTTTCCAGAGCAATTTTGCTCTTGATTGCAGTGGTGCAAAATTTTCCCCTTTGTTGCATGAGTGCAGTCAAAAAAAAAAGAAACTAAATTAAAACCCTAACCCCATGTAATAACACAAATAGCCATTAGCTGCTGGTTTTTATGATTTAGAAGCACACATTAGAGCAGAATCCTCATTACCAAGGACCTCCGTAACACTTCCTACTTAAGATAGGCTGCATCAACACAATCAGCAATGCCACTAAAGTAGTGGAGTTACACTGATTTGCAGAAGTTTAATTGAAGCAGCATGTTTAATGTATACCTGTAATTGTCTCAGGGCATAAATGAGTGAGAAGAAATCAAACAACATTCACAAGATGTCTCGTTTTTACCACTTCAATTAGTAGAAGGAAGGGTCAAATACGAAACTGGTTTCCCAGCTTGAAGGCAATACAAACAAGAAGGATGCCTGTAGTAAGCAGAATACCTTGGCGGATAAAGAAAATTCAGTGTTAATAGAAATAAAGAGTGTTTTAGAAACTTCATAATTCTTAATGCTTCTGACTGCGTACCTATTCCAAATTAGGGATGTTGTTGGCATTAGTCTCCAATACATACATCACTGCCGTAGACTGGTTTGTTTCTCCTCATTGACAGCCCAATCTGTTTCTTTAATCAACTTCAGCCTGCGCTCCAGAAAGCTCAAAAAAATATTATTATTTGTATTTCCCCTTATCTTGAATAATGCAAATGTCATTGGTGTTGTATTCTCCTGAAGGGTGACTGAGAGATGCTGGATTTTAAATGCACATCAGACACCTAAAAACACTGAAAATATTGTTATCGGTGGGGTTTTAGATTATCTCAAAGAAGTGAAATTCTTAATTAAGCTTAAAGACATCATGGATGTAAACAGCTCAGTGCCAATTTTCAGGAGTTTTGTAGGCCTGCAACGTTATGCACTGATATGTAGAGCTGGACTGACTGTCACATAGTAATACAGCAAAGTCCTTACTACTGGGGGAACAGGAGGAGGAACAGATACTTAAGGTAAAGATAATCACATTATAAGAAGTGGGCCTTTTCTCCTTGCAGATTTGTAATACTTTACCAAAATACAGCAGCTTCTAAATACTCAATTGCATTGCAGTAAGTGGGCTAAATCCTGGGCATGCTGTTTTTCTATTTGCCTCTGGTGTTATATCTATTGCTTCTTCCATCCATTTAAAATAATTATTTAGAACTAAATCCAAATGGAAATACACTTAGACACCAAGTGTCTGCTCTATATGTTCAATAACAAATACTGGATGTAATAAAACCCTTATCAGAGCAGCTTAGTGGGAAGTGACTTCTTCTGGGACACTTCAGGTCTGTGCTGAGAGTACGCAATTGTGTTAGAGGACTTAAATTCACATCTTCCAGAGGAAAAAAAGAACTCCAGCTTCACAGATACTAGATACTCTAGTAGCATGGTGTATGGATTCCCAAGTACATATGTTTGGGTGGACTACTTAGAACGCATTGCTCCAGAGAAGAGGAAGGACTCCACAGCCCAGCAGAGAGGGCACTTGCATGGGAGGCAATAGATTGGCTCTAGTCACAGCGAAAGCATATTTCCCTATCCAGCAAGAAGTGGAAAGCTATTACCAAGATGTCTCAACTTAACACTAAGATGTACATGTGCTGTATGGAGGGATGAATCCAGGAAAAGTAGACACAAAGACCTGAAGCCCCCCGTTTAGATAAGTTTCTTTATGACATGTACCATAACTGAGATTCATCTCTTCAAAAAGAACTGAACAAAGATTCGTTATCTCCTAAGTAATACTTAAGTGGCAGAGATCTTTTCCTTCCCTCTAAACTAGATTAATTCTTATTTTATAGGATTGAAACAGTCTCTCAGGGTCTCCTGATTATATATAGTCTCATTCTAATTTCAGTCTTTAATCTGAATAAACACATTAGAAAAACACAGACACAATTAACTTAATCATAAATTCAGATGGATTGTTTATTATCTGTCTACTTAATGTGCTTATGATTGCAGCAGTTAAACACGATAATGTTTTCTCTCACATATAAATGAATATACGCAGTGTAGAAATATGTGCAGGAAGAAAAAAACTTATCCCTGAATATGACAGTAGGCTTCAGAGATGAAGTAGATGCACTGCTCAGTGTTGTGCTCTGCAGAAAAACACAAACATTGCCTTGATGGTGTTGAGACATCTGAGAACTGATTACTGACAAATTACATTCCTGCATATCTCTGCTTAAATATGCCTACATGTAGTCTCAAAAGAAAGTGTTATTGCAATATCAAAGATGCAGATAGCAACACTTTTCTACAGTGCAACGGCACCTGTATTTGAAAAGCAGAGATGTAGATTTGGGTAAATAAAGTCACCTGAGCTCCTCAGAGAAGAGCACAAGTTAAAGCAATGTTTTTCTACCAAAGCAAGCATCAGACAGCAGATTTAAAGAGGATGGTTATCTTACATGATCACCGGCACAAATACTCAGATACCAAAATTATAGTTGGAATCTGATTCACCTTCTTGTTCCCATGGGATATTGAAAGTAAACTATTATTTCAAGCATGAGTTCAATTAAATTAGTGATTATTACTCAAGTAGGCTTTTCTGCCATTAAGATAATTTTTTTTCAAAGGACTCATGGTATAACAAAGTGAAATTAAATTTGGGTTTGAAACATCCAGGCTTTAAAACACCACAATATATTTTTTTATTGCCCAAGAATCATTCATCTTCATTGTCTCTTGATTCTCAGGTCAAACAGCACCAACTTATATTAGTACTTCAATCACTAAAGCCAAATTCAGACTGGTATTTCCTAGGCCTAACGTCCCAAGGGCTTCTGACCTATGTACTGACAGTCAGAAAAAGTTTATTCATAGAATTCATTAAGGTTGGGAAAGACCACAGATGTCATCTAGCCCTGCCTTCGACCCAGCACCACACCATGCTCACTAAGCCATGCCCAACATTCAGGTTAACTCTCAGCCATGTTTCATGCTGGCTACGTGCATGGTGCTCACTTAGCTCACATAAAACTTACAAATAAGTTCAGAGGAATCTTGGAAAAACAGAACACATTCTCAGGTATTTGCAGTTTTGTAGTGCAGCTTCATGTAACACCCTCCTACCAAGTGCTCCTCTTGCAGCTATAAGCTGCAACAGACAGATAGCCACTTTCGGGAAACAAACATGTTTAAATATCTAATTTCCAGCAGAACAACCTGAGCTTTAATGACTTTGGGTTTTACTTACTGCCACTCTACCAGGAAACATCACCCCTTAGGCTGCCTAAGAGAGGCAGGGTCCTTGCAAAGGACCCAGAGACTCTGCAGGAACCCTACAAACTCAAGGAAGTCAGGCAGCTTTGGCTGTAGCAAAAATAGTCAGTCCAGCGTAGCATGGAAAGCAGAGGCTAAGAAAGCAGCAAGGCAGATGCTGTGAATAATATTCTAATGTTGAATATAGATTGTTATTTTAAAAAATACGTTCTAACCTTATATAAATACACCAAATCTGGCTTCATACAAGGCTCTCTGGAACCTCCTTCAACAAATGACATCCTGAATTCAGGATGATTTTCCTTGACTCTCTCTCTGTCCCCAACTTTAGGATCAGCACTTCAGTCCAGACATGACAATCACCATGTTAAAAAAAAATACAAACAGCAGTGGAAACTCCCCCAGCTCTCACTTGAAGGGAATCACCAACAGTTGTAGAAGGGTAGTATAGTCTCCATGTCTTAAGGAAAAAAAAAAAAGCCTATGAAAAATAAATAAAATATAAAACTAAGCAGTGGTTTTTACAGTATGACACAGCAGTATTACTTGCATTAGGCCAATTTACCACTTATGATAGCAGTAATAGCACTAAAAGCCAATAAAAGCGGTCTGTTCGTTCAGAGATTGGCTTTTATGGCTTATTCTAAATATTATCAAGTGAATCAAAAGCTGTCATTATAGTGTCTAAAAAGCCTTCGTACCTTGTAAGCAAACAGTGTGACTTTGACAAATAATCATTAAAATGCCTGTGTGAGACCAGGGCTAAAAGAGAAAGAAAAAGGAAAACCCAATACCTCAATTTACATAAGTCGTTAAGATCATTTCGCTTAAATTTCATACAAAATAAAACAGTTTTATATGTAAAACACCATTGTTTCTTTAATAAAACTTGTCAGATAACTGAACAACGAGTGGTTGAACTATAATGGTACATCACAATCAACTTCATGAAAACAGATGTCATGGATATCTAGGTAACACCTTTGGGCCACCAGGCAGGTTCATAACCTTCAAACCCTGCCTGCCAGAACTTCTAGAGAGCACAACAGCACCATTCTCCATTTCAACTTGCTTCAAAAGAAAAGGGAAGTTCCCATGCCCCTGAAAGCATGTGATTTATGTCCTGTATCATACCTGGTCAGTTACTCTCTTAAAGAGCATCCATGGCAAGAGCCTGGGACAAACCGATCGCCTTGGGTACGTGAACCAGCAGGGCTCAAAAATTCAGGCTCAAATGTTTTATTTCAGGGAGTTTTTTTGCCCGTCGTCATTTACAGTCTTGGAGGCCCTTCTAGAATGGCAAGGCAACATGCTTGCAGTTGAGATATGCTCTGCAGCTGCAGTGAGAACACAGGCTAGCAGAAACACGTGGTGCTGCACTGCCCGGGGAATTGTTCCACCCAACACAGCCTTTAAGGGCCACACGTGTTTTGCAGAGAATTTATGCGAGCAGAAAACCAACAGACCTCCCTATCCAAACTTCCAGTTCCATTAATTTCTTTCTTCCACAGATTAGAGATCTCTCCAGAAACACCACATTAACAGCAAGGTGCAAAGATTCCTGGTGGAAACTGATGCCCCAGATTTTGCCTACAGTGTAGTAAGAACAGTAGGAAATCATAAGGATCCTCAATATGTTTGCATTTACACAATGAAAGATGCATGCAACTCTATAAACTTATGACAAATAGCGTTTCTTCCCTTAAGATAAACACCACTAGTTAAAGATCCTATTATTTCAGTCAGAAGACCAGGTCAAAGCAGTTTGTTTATATACTCAAGAATTAAGCTTTGGTCCTTTTGGACCTCTTTCAGGCAGCGTCCTGCAGCTATCAAGCTCCCTTTCAGCCCCATCGCACAAACTGAGCATCTCACACATAAGCTAGCACAACAGGCCTAAAGAGCAGAAGCTGTTCATAGAAATGAATGATACCAAAGTCACTCTCCTGCCAGACATAGCATTTTGCAATAGTGATATCTGTCACAAGCATTCCTATTAATTGGTAAGAAAAGATTATATACACACTAAAGTGCAAGTAGTTTGTCCTATGTGGTTTTCAAGTCACACTTCTGCAATGTATGTATTCATCACATACAGTTCTCCTGCATTACTTTATGTCAGGGCTCAGTCCCCTCCAGTAATTCAGCCCCACTTGCATCTCTGTCATGCAAAGTTCAGCAATCTTGCTGATGAAAACCAAAGTGGAGGACTCTATGGGATGCTGTGCAACCAAACACAACCTGTGCAGCACTGCCACAGAGCAAGGCAAACACTGGATAAGATTCTTGTACCCAGGATTTTAGGAGCAAAGTCACCAAAACTGGTCTAGAATAGAGGCTGCTTCTTGGCCTTTCTAACTGCCAGCATAGCCAAGAAACTGTATCCTTTCTTCCACGCTGTAGACCACCTGCAGAAATGTATTTCTCCCCTCAAACTCTGCACAAGAGCCCCAAACTTGGCTTTAATGCAACACATATTTTCCATTTTTCTCCCTCTAATGAGACCCATTGATATTTTTATCTGCATGTACTGTGTTTTGTTAATGGGAAATTTTTCAAGCACTGTGTGGTAATGGACTGTGGGATATGGGATTATGCATTTATTATTCTCAGGAGCACTATGTACACTATACCAGTAAGTTACAAGCAAGTTGGCAGAATGGGGTTTGAATTCTGGCAGAAGACCTCATCCAAGTTTGCTGCAATTTGTCTGTTGGGCTGCATTGCTCAGTTTTAAAACCATATGCTGATATACGGTTGCTTTGGTCATCTATGCTACAAACTGGCTGCCCTGAGCTCTTGGTTCTGGATTGGTCATGCCTAAACCAGGTAGCCAAGGGCTGCAGAACAAGGAGTGCTGCAAGTAGCTGTCTGCTTTGGGTTGTTGTATAATAGAGTAAGTGATGTTAAATCCAGAGATAAGAATTGTGATAAACTTCTGCTGACAGAAGAAATAGATCTTTGCCCAAATCTGGCATACACAATGCCCAAATGTGAGTCTACATAAGCTTGTGTCAGTGAAATACACCCTCACATCCTCCCTGCCATAACAGGGCAGCCTAGGATTTTCCACACGGTGGCTTTCACAGAAATGAAAGGTATTTTTATGAAACAGAAAGTGTCATTTTAAGATAAAAATGCCTGCTGCTTCCCCCCCTTCCCGAGGGAAACTTGGAGAAAAACTGCCATGGATTTGCCCTTCTATAATACTCTATCTGGAGCAAGAGGAGGAAATAAAAACTAATAGAGACATTTCTTCTTGGATCAAAACTGAGTACTTGGAAGAACACACTCTCAGACTGCTCATAAATGCTTAGGAGAAAACATAATTGTTAGGTCAAATGAATCATAAGGTCCAGCTTCACTAAGGCACTTTATATTTACGCTTCCTAACAAGGCAAAGGTGAAAGAAACTACTGCAGATGGTTTGAGAATGTTAAATCCTCTTCCCACTGGTGTCCCATTGAAACACAGTTGCATGAAAACCAAGAAGTAAAATTAGAACTGGATTCTGTGAGCACCTTCAAATTCCTTTGGCTGCAAGGAAAGTGGCAGCAGTCACCATGAGCCAGGCACAGTATTGGAGTTGACCTGTAACTTGCCTCACAATATATATAAATGTACCCTACTGAAGTTACTCAGCCAGATTTCAAGTATTTCTTTATGTATATTGTCCATAATGTGCACCATAAAAATCTATATTTGCCCTATGGTGAAGTTTAGGCTACCTAAACTTCAGCTAGATAAGAAGTCTATTGTCTTTGTCTAAACAAAGCAAGCTATCCCATGCCCCATGGCTATTGGTAACATTAGTGTGATCTTTTAGCTTCTAATCCATATTAATTTGTAATATACAAAACCATTCAAATAAATAATTGTGCAGACTGAATAAAAAAGCAATTTAAACTTTTTTTTCCCTAGCTGGAGACACTTTTTACAAATAGTTCTTTTAAGTAGTCTTAATAGTATCTCTTTAATATTGCCATTAAAATTCACCAGAGTTCAAGAGCAGAGCAAATTTACATCTGTTAAAATAATGGAATTGACACTGATATTACATCATTGCTATTTTAAATAATCATTCTTCATAATTCTAACGTGCTTGCTTTAAGTCGCAAATAAAGAGCTCGTCCCCCCCCTTTCAAAGTCAACGGCAAACCTCCCTTTGGCTTTCAGGGAGCAGCACCTTGTTTAAAAGAAAGGGGCCTTTGGTTAGACGTGGTGAGCTCTGACCGCATTCACTTTTGTGCAGAAGAATAATTCACTCCGAAGGAAAAATTACTGGGGAAAGCTGTACGAGCTCTATTGAGCTCTGGTCAGATGAGATAATTGCGTTGCCTGGTCCCAAAATCTCGTGAAACTACAGAACACTCTGAAATTCGAGGGAGGTACGGTTCTGTTTAGTTTCACAAGAAAGCAATGTTTTATACAGGTGGGCTGCGGGGTTGGGTTGGTTGGGGTTTTTTTCTTTGTTATTTTAGTGCAATTTTGTGGTTTTCCTTCCTTAATACTGTAGCAGAGCTTGTTTTAAGAGAAGCATGACGGGAACCCTCACAAATTCAGCTTCTCCAGGGAGAACGTTAGCAGTTTCACTACAGCTACATAAATGTTCTTCTACGAATGTTTCAAACTGAACCTAAAAGAATTAAAGCAATGCACCAGACAGAGATGGAAAACCACCTAGAAAATGAATCCACATAGTCCTTTCCCTGATTATAGAAGAAAGCTACGGAAGGCTTTTTAATAGAGAGGATGAAGTCCATTAGCAATCTGAAGAGTATTCAAAACTGGAGAAAAAAATAAATAATGCCTTTTTGCTACCTACCTAGCACTCAAAAGATAGTGTTGTGCCTGGATATTCCTACCAGTGTGATCTTCAGGGGAAAACAGACAGTATCCATGCTATCCATCATCTGTATAGACATGTACTGTAGCATAGAGCCTGTTGGTTTTTTTCTGGGAGACAGAGAACTTCATTAGCACTATCATAAAAAGTGAAATGAGATCAATTGCTTGTTTTATTTATAGAAGGCAGTGCCAGTGATAATAAAACATCTATCCAACCTCAGTAAATTTGGGGTTGAAATAATAATTGCCCTGGTATCCTTAAGAGCTATGCATTTGTAAAAGAGAAAATAACAGTTGGAGACAGCAGGAAAATGTTGGACAAACAAGGAAGATTTGGTGAAGTTCTGCCTAATGAGGCATTTCAGGCATTGTCACTTTGTGGTGTCTGCGTAGAAATGAGTGAAAAAACACATCAGGAGTTATCCTACAGAGATTTTCATGCCATGTGGGCTGGGAGTAGCAGAGCCAGGAGGTCCTTCTCAGGTCCATCATCTTTGATTCTTTTTGGCATCATTCCTTGCCTTGAAAATACAGCTTTTTCCCCTCTGCCTTTGGCACTATTACAACACAATGTCCAGCACAACCCAGACTTAAGAATAATCCTGAATTTCACAGTAAATCAGTGCTGTGGCCACTAAATACATTATAAATATGGGTTTGCAGGCAGTTTAGTTCTCTGTAGCTTCCCAGCCGCAGTGCTGATAGAGAAAGAGATGTACACCTGATGTGGAGGACAGGTTGTTGGCAGAGCCCTCATCACTGGGGAAAGGAGAAATGCATAGATACAACATTCTATCCCTATCTACTCAAATGTGTATAGAATATGGATACTATTTTTGTATTACACTCCAGGTTCTTCATTCCAAAACTACATTTTCTATCACCTAAACCTGCTAATCTGAAGATTTCACCTAGCTTTATGGGATGAAATATGTTCATGTCATCTATTTTTGGTTTCTCATGCCGTGACAGTGATGGTTGGCCTGGGGTTGCTATATATGCACGCTGCTCAGGTAGCAGAACAGCTACAGCAGATTGCCTGGCACCTGCTTGAGGATGGGGTGAACAGAAAGTATTTTTGTTCCATTGAGAACATCCCGGCCAAACCAGATTTGTAGCAGACAAACTGGAAAAGTATAAACCGATGGAGAATTGAATCTTTTAATATTTTGGGATCATGAAAGGGTGAGATCAGAGATCCAGACCTGAACAGGTTTAAAAAGGAGGAGTGGAATGAAAATGGAAGGTGCTGGTGGGGATATATCCTTCTTGGAAGAGGTATTCACAAAACCTGCTAGTCACATTTTGTTAGTTCTAATCCTCTTTTAATGAAACAACTTCTGAAAAGAAGACATTAAAAAAAAAAACAACTTGGAGCCCGAATGCCAATAGAAACATATTGTAAGTATGATACATTATCAACAGCTCTACTGCTGCCGGGTTAAGAAAAAAAAACTAATGCACTTAAAATCATCCTCTTTTGCTTTCTAATATTTTTCTGGAAATACCAGACTTTTTTAATTATTATTTTTTATTTTTTTAGTAGAGCAGCTATTAAGAAGTAATTAATTATGATCTGATTTTTAAGGGCCTGGATTTCCTCTTGCATGCATGAGTCCAACTCAGGAATAGGTCTGTTCAAGTAAATGAGATGAGGTTGGTGTGAACAAATTTAAATGTGGTCTGAAGAAGGTCCTAAGATATTTATGGACGGAGTGAGTCATTCTTGTCCTGGTTGCATGATTACATCAGTGGAGAATTAGTCTATCATCATGCAAGGTCTGAGTCGCCTTCCTCTTATATCACCATACTTCAGAAATGTTGTGTGGAGTTCAACGATATTTCACTCCAAAACCCAGTAAGATGAAAGAGCTGAGCCACAGCTCCAGTCTCCTATGCCAGATTCACATTAACTGCAAAGAATCTGCCCCCAGTTGAATCAGTGGATCATCTGATCCTTCTTCTCTGGACTGTTTACCTACTAAAACTTTCATATAAATCATTTTAAGACCTTTTGTTCATTTAAAATATTAAGTAACTGCTTAATAATACTGTTATAAAACAGTATATATCCTTTGCTCAACATCACACTCAAGAAGTAAATTTGCTTCCAGCAGTCTCTAGTGACAGAGCTACGAAGATATTAAGGAGAAACAGAATCAGAAATGTAAACTTGAGTACTCCAACTTCATCCTCACCAAACTCAGATCTGTGATAATCCTTCAGCAGTTCAAACCCCTGAGCTTTTTATGACAATTTGAGTCAAAGAAAAAAACAACTCTATGCCAGACCTGACAGTCTCATACCCTTCTTTTAGACACACACCAGGTTTGGTGGTGCTAGCACTACGTGTGGTCCTCCCACGTTGTCTCTGAGAATAGGCAATAGCAACTACTCAAGAAGTCACCTCAGGAAAAGTTGTGGTGCGCTGCTGTTGATATCTAAATTAGATTATGGGAGAAGAAAATGGCTGGAAAATCTCCAACCATCACTGAAGTCCCTGAAAAGTTTTGCCCCCGTGGCAACAACTTTATGGCTAACTAGAGGCGGAAAACGTGGCAGCAAACACACTAACTCCCCAGATACCAAGTGTTTACCAAGAAGTCTGTTCCCCAGCTTCATCCCATCCCTGCTTCTCTGTGCTTTCCGTGGGCCTCTCTCCCCACCAGTAGCCAGACAGGCTGCCTTCCATACATCTGTGCTCTTCTCACTTTTGGGAAATGGGGAGGAATAAAACCACCTTCCAAAGGGAGAAGGCTGAGAGTAGTTGATTCTTGGATACAGCTCAGCAACTCCAGAAACTGTCTTAGATGCATGACAACATTCCATATCAGCTTATTCACAGGTAAACTCTAGGAGCATCCTATTTCTCTGCTATCCCATTCTTGGCCATTCAGTGGTCCAGCAGGTACACAGTGCTGGAGAACACCTGATTTAAGACTCTTCCAGTGCACAAATGTTACCAACTAATGTTACACCTTCTCAAGATATTCAAGTGCCAAGTACTGCAGAGTTGGAACTTGATCCTTGGGGTCCTTTCCAACACAAACTGTTCTACAGTTGTAGGCCTCGTGTTTTCATATTCATGTCACACTTTGCTTATGCTATCTAGAATTTCTCTGCATTAAGTGGTGCACTTTATCTTTTCCAACAAGCAAGACTTCTGCACCATAGCGTATCCTACAGGCAGCTCTTTTCACATCTAAATCCAAAGATGTTTGGGGAGGAAAAAAGATTATATTTATTCAGAAATTAAATGAGATTAGTAATTTTTAAAGTAATGTACAAATAGCAATCAGCTCCTGCTATGAAGGTCAAAAGAAAAAGGACACATTAGCAATTGAATATCTTCTGTCTCTTTAAAGTTTTAATACCTTGTACCTGTTAATAATAGGAAATATCCTTCTTCAAGAGTAGCATTTTCAAAAATGGGTAGAATCCTTTTGCTAATTCTAATCTTCTTTTAATAAAATAATTTGCTAAAAAGGATTATTAAAAAGCATGAAAATGGAAGGCCAATAGAAATGTACAGTCTATACAATAAATAGTTAATGTATTTTCTAAATGAATGATTTAAAATAGCTATTAAAGTAAAGAGAATGAGCTTATGTTTCTAGTAATGACTTCTCTGCCTTAGAATGAAATCTGTAAATCCCCGATTGCAATTTCACATCCCAAAAGAACAAGCAGTCCTGGGACTGATGCTTATTGCCTTCATCATTAATACTAGCATACTACATGGGACTTTTATATCACTGGCTTGAATATTCAGACTTGTACTTATGTATGCTTTTTATTTTAAATCTCATACGGTTATTTTCTGTCACAAAAATAAAGCCCTCCTTCAACAAGCCTTTTTTGTATGTACATGCATACATGTATACACAGACATTCAGTATAAGTACAATTTTATTCATAAGAGTGCATAATGATTCAGCCTGTGATTGTTAATAAAAATGCATTTCTAACCATCAAATTTGAGTCTATTATTCTAAGTTAATTGCATTTGCCCTAAAGAGACTTGCGACTGGCTGTCAGCCTATTTGTGTCAGTTCCATTTTATTCATCAGTCAATCTTGTCTCCTCTTTTTTCACATCCCATATATTGATCAAATAGATTTGTTAGCATGCCTGTGCAGCTTAAAAAAAAAGTTTTTGTTATTCGTCAGGTTTATTTGATTACTATATTAGTTTGCCTGTTATCTTAATTGTTATTTCAATAGAAAATAAATGCCCTTTGATAGTCCCACAAGATTCCCATTAAATATAATCCATATAACAAGTTAGTGGATGGAGTGAATGTGGTAAGAAAATAAACACATTAAACCCATTTTAGAAGGTGGCATTAATTTGCAGCTGTACCACACTTGATCCAAAAGACAGGAATAGAAATAACTACGGTGTGAAACAATTTTGATAAATATCAGTGCCGTATCATTGCATATTATGCTACGTATAAAATACCTTAAGAAAAAGGCATGTGATGTAAAATAAACTGAGGTCATATCTGGAAGAGTGGCTTTTGTGGTTAAGTGTGAAATGGAACAATGTTATATATGGCCTCAGACACTAGAAATTGGGCTGGGGAAGCTGTAAGCAAATGCAGGTGGAAATAGTGTTACACGGGAAACGTTTTTGACTGGGAGAAATAGCAGCCTTATAGGAAAATATTTAATGGAGTAAAAGAAGGAAGCAGCCTTACAATTACAAAAAACTAAATGAAAGCAGCCCTTAGCACACACTAATCAGCGATAGCTTTGGTAGTGCCTTCCCAAACTCTTCCTGAGGCCTTCACCAACAGGAAGGTGATGCAGCTGTTTTGGTATGAACTGCCTCTTGTACCTTCACTATCAACAAAACATAACACTGCCGTGGCTCACTGCTTAGCACTGAGTCCCCAGCCGGTATATAAGCTTATGTAGTGTCCGAAATAAGCACCATGATAAGATCAGCTATAACAAGAGCTTACTGTTTCACTGAAAAAAGGGTCAAGGGTCCATGTGTGTTAAGACAGTTGTTCAAGGTGTAGAAATGCTGCTTTCATTAGCAAATAAAATTGAGGAAGCAGTCTTTTGCTTTACCTACAAACTTAGAAAAAGGCTGACAAAGCCTTTGACAAAGATTTCTGAATGTGAAATTAACCAAATTTTCCAATCTTTGTATGAAAAGCTGAAGAAATTCCTTTATTTCTTCAAAGGGGATTAATCTTTTCATTATCTGATTTCAGTCACCTATAAATTTGGTTTCTAGCCTAAGTTATTATTTTTACTGTTATTATTTATAGCCAACCACTGCGGGGTAGAAGGGTGAGGAGCATGGACAAAACATTTCTTCCAAAGAGAAACTCATTCTTGGCTTAAGCTCTTCTATCAAGTGGGGCTGCAGTGCCAGCAGGACACTCATCTCTCCCTTTGATTATTGCAGGAGTTTAGGGCAGACAGCAGCTGCTGCGATGAACACCACCCTGAGGGGGACTGACCCTATTACAGCAGGAGCAGTTTTAATGCCTGTACCTAGATACGGACACTCAAAATGCCCAACTCTGAGATGGTTATTTTTCATCTGGAACGTTTTTTAACAGTATTTCATAGCAAACAACCATGCTAAAGCTTCAGATGGCCGAAAATAACGCTCACATTTGCAATTGTCACAGACTGGTTAGCAATACTGTGAGATTCAGAAGCACACAGCAGGATGATAGTTTCGAGCCAAACTGTTGTGACCGGCTAGTATGGCATATAAACAGGAACAGAGAAGAATACAGCCTCAACATTTGAGACAACAAAGAAAGAGTGAAATGATTGCTACATAAAAGATATTTCAAAGACCTCCCAGAAAAAGCAAGCATTAAAATCCCCTATAAAAAGGCTCAGCAAGAAAACTGTCACACCCCCTAATCCTCAACAGACTTTAACAAGATGTTTGTATGAGCCAGAGATTGTCTCCTTCCCCAGAAGACAAAAGACACAGAAAACAATACCGTCTAGCATAGGATTAGGAGGCAAGAGATACATAAAAAGGATTCCTTAACCTCACAATTAGAAACCCCAACTCTCCAGCCAAAAGGATAATGAGAAACAGACTGCAAACCTGTACCACAATAATCACTGCAACTATTTTTGCTCTTTGAAAGTTGATATATCTTCTTATTTTCATTATTATTTATTTATTGCCACCCCAAGAAGGGTTTTGATGGCCACTTAACTACAAGACAACTGCTGCTGACAAACCACAATTCAGCACACATGGCAATAACCTTTTATTCCCCATTCCTTGAATTTCCATCACCACCAACCGGGCAAAAATTAGATTATCAATGCTTATAGCAGCTTTCCAGTAAATGCGTAATTAAAAGTAAAATTACATGCACTGCACTGGCCTTCTAACAAATGGTTGTCTTACTGTGCCCTAAACCAGAAGCACACACAGGTTCCTCATGGCATAAGCATTTACTTTGGTGGAAAAGGAAACAACTTGTTTGTTATAATGAGCATCTTTAGCTTTATTTGGTATTAGGAATGCTTTCAACAGAAGGCAGCGTACTGGCAAGTGAAGAAAACAGACTTGGAGGAGGAGGAATCCTGCAGTTTGGAAAGCAACTAGAGCCTGCAAAATTTGACCCTCCTGCAGTAGTTAAATGGTGACCATAAACTGTAATGGCCATAGAAGTTAACTGCGTAAAAGTTTAAGACTCTTTCTGAAGCTGAACAAGGCAACTAAAAGACATCGACAACCACATTTACAGGGCATATATTAACTCACAGCCATGACTTTAGTGCCAAAACAATTGTATACGATTAAGAAGTGTATGTGTTCCCACTTTATAGGAGAACACTGGAACAGGCTGCCCAGGGGGATTGTGGAGTCTCCTTCTCTGGAGATATTCAAGACCCACCTGGATGCCTACCTGTGCAACCTGGTGTAGGGAATCTGCTTTGGCAGGGGGGTTGGACTCGATCTCTGGAGGTCCCTTCCAGAGTCTTTCCCTCAGGAAAGGAAAGGTACAGCACATTTGCAAACTCTTACTTTGTACTCTTGTGATTTTGTTTGTCTGTCTGTCTACGGGACCTTAAATTTCTTGCCTTAAGTTCCATGGTCCTGTTCCATGCAAGTTATACACCACCCTAGAACTGCCACATATTCTGGAGGAGATGAAAGTAAGCTACTTGAAAACACATAGAGCTCGGCAGGGATTCCATCTTACCCATTGCAATTTGTTACAGAAACATGCAAACACATCGCACTTCTTAGAAGAGTCATGAAATGAATGCACAGAAAAGGCATAAATTTCCAATTATTTCAGAGCATACAAAGCTTGGTTTGCACATAATTCTTAGAAGACAAACAAGTAACATCATTAACAGACTTCTAACTAAAATTTCTGGACCACAGATACTAAGCAAAAGCAACTAACCATATACATCCTCAAGGCAGGCAGTACCAGCATACAAAGCAAAGCAACACAGGATGCCAGTCAGCACAGGGAGGAGCAGAGGGTAGCACGTGTGGTGGCATGAATAAATTAACTTCCTCAGCAACAGACCATCCCAGGGACTCCAGATCTTGCTTGTGGGGTGGTGTAAGTGACCCACAGCACACATCCCTGTGCCACCAGGACCTTTACTGTTGTCCTGCAGCAAAGCCAGCTATGCTCACATTAGGAGCCTGGGAACAGGGCTGTGGCACCCTGCCTGTTGTCTCAAAATCATTTCCAGCTCAAGTTTTCCTCCTTTTACAAGCAAGCTTCTGGTTGCCACTATTACAAACCCTACGTGGGATTTACGAGTTAGGTTAGGTTTTTTCTTAGTTCACACATACAGACCCAGATCTACCAAATAAATAAAGATCTGAAATTTTTATGAGTGACACCTGCACAGCACAAAATCCCACAGACTGTAGTGCAGCAATGCCACCCAAGTATACAGTCCTTCCCTCAGGCAGGGCCTACATCTTCCCCTCCAAGCAGAGAAATGTGTATTGCTCCAGACACCATTACATTTCTGCTTTGTCATCATCATTGATTTTATGCTGCTCAGATACTATGGTGATGAAAGACAGTGCAAAGCCCTAATAGAGCTAAAAACCCGGGAAACTTCGTCTTGTTGAAACATATGACAAAACCTCAGCTCAAAAAACGTAAGGGAATGAATTAGAAACGTTTGAATAATGACTTCCTCTTCTTGCTTCAAAACCAGAAAGTCCAGCATCTCTATATTTACCACAGCTTGGAAAAGGATTGTGACGATGCACACAGCAATGAGCATTCAGGTTCATTACCAGCATTTTCCTCGGTTGCAATTATTTTAATGACAATTTTTGCCTAATTAAGATTTTCATGATTGGGCGTAGGAAGCAGATACAACACCTGATATAGCACGTCCCGAAGCTAAGCACTTCCAATCAGCTCTAATAGGCATTAGCTTGGTCCCTTACACAGCAAGGCAGCGCCTTTTCCCCGATTAGGAGAAAACAACTCAGATAATCAGCCAAGAAAAAGACAAAGCCAAGACCATAAGGTTTACTCACTCAGATTCAGGGATGAGCGCTGAGCTGGGGTCCTCAGGGAGTTGCCGCTCCTCCGGCTGCGTCGTGTTGACCGTATGGAAACTAGCTGCATCCCCTGGGGAAACATCACATCTCAGTCTGAAAGGCCAGAGGACGCTGGGCCCTGAAGGGGCAGTTATCTCCCAGTTTCCACCACGAGAACTTTGTTTCTTTTCTTGTGAAGTCAATCAGGAGACAAAGCCTCCAACCCCAGCAGTCTGAATTCTCCCTTTCCTCCAATGACAATGCAGCTTTGCAAAACACCGGTGTTTACATGGGGTAGCAATTCCACCTCGCCAGCTGAGTTCTCCTGCTCAGTAAAGTCTTCCTTTCCCGTTCTTGTTTTCCAGAACCAAACAAGCCCATCCTCCAGCCCCATGGAGACTCAGGTAGGATCCCTGCCTCCTCAGCTCTGTCTCCTCATGGTACCATATAATTCTAACTACTGAAGTGCCCCCTTCCACGTAAAAACAGAGGACAAGATATTCTAACTCCATAAGGAATATGTGCAAAGTGTTTTTTCCTTGTTATTGACTCATCGTGCTTCACTTTATCTTCAACAAAAAGAGTATTTTTGTTTTACTATGAATTAGCGAAATATTTCAAGGTTTATTCCAAAATAGTGCAACGAAGAAAGAATTGCAGTGCAGTTAACTTAGCCTACGTGCCCTGGAATACAAGGAATTTTCTTCTGAAAACTGAGTAAGAACCTCAAAGGGCCAAGCCTATAAGCCACATCTGCTTGTTTTAATTTGCTAAAGCTCAGACAAAACATAAAGAGACACTGAGAGCAGCCACAACTTTACTCTGCTTTCATCCTACCTGTATTTATCTGCTGAGGAAGGAGTAACAGCCATAACCTCCTGCCTTCCTTCCCAGCTGACAGCATTTTCCTGACTGAGAGGGTGTAACCCATCACAACCACCTGAAAACCTTCAGAGCAAGGGAAGATCACTCAGTTTAACCCCTTCCTCCACAGCCACATTGAATTTGAATGTCTATCTGCTCTCTTCTGCTGATGGCCTGTGGTTGTAAAGTCCCACTCAGAACCAACCCAAGCTTTTCAGATTTTGGAACTAGCTTTCAACAGTCCTTTTTCTGACTGTTAATTGGGGTGTTATTAATAAGAAGATACACCAGGCTGGGCCCTACCAGTAACAGCAAACTGGCTGTACTAAAATCTGCACCATCCAAAAATGCTCCATAAGCATCTTACCCCCATAAATGTAATTTTCTGTGCAGAGTCCAAGACTCTGCTGATGCAAGCCAACAGCCTAGCACTATTTGCATTGCACACACACACAGGATGCAAAGTTTCTCTGGTAGTTAAAGGACACTTCTGGGGTTTGGTGGGCAAGGTCAAGCCAATGTTAGTCTGCTCTGATAAAGCATGAAGAGGTAAATCATTCTGTGCAACTCAGAAGTCACTCAGATGGTACTTTTGGCGTTCCCCCCCACCCCCCCTACCCTGTGCTTTTGTTCTGTCAGTCTGAAGAGAACAGCTCGTGTGATGTAAT
The DNA here is from genome assembly GCF_039878825.1 of Excalfactoria chinensis. Classification (NCBI taxonomy): domain Eukaryota; kingdom Metazoa; phylum Chordata; class Aves; order Galliformes; family Phasianidae; genus Excalfactoria; species Excalfactoria chinensis. Next base: position 4,487,985 of record NC_092836.1, read on the forward strand.
TTAGAATGGAGCTTTTTTAAAGCTTTCACTCAGGAAAAGCTTCAGGAGCTCTGGGGGTATAGCTTAGCTCTGAGAAACAGAAAGAAAGCAAGTTTGCATTGACAGCTTGATCCCAGAGAGAGGTGGCTGCCTGCTTGTCTAACAGGTCCTCTGGGTCTGGATGAGGCAGAGACAGAGGAGCAGTCATATTAAGTGAACGTGCGCTGCCAATGTTAAAGGAACAATTACCATTATTCTGCATAGTTCACTGTTTGCTACTGCGATTTCCTTCAATAAAACCTCTTTTCACTTGCCAATTGGAGCTTGTCATGTAACAATATTTCTTATGCACAATACACATACTAAAATGCCCCTGTGTTTTTAATACATTTATAGTTGTTAACAATAGTGGTATAGTGACAGAAAAAAAATGTACTTGCATTGAATACAGAATAGACTGAAAAAAGAGCAAACCAGAGACCCGGTTCTTAAGATTTAATGGGGTTAAGGTTTGCCTAAACTGAGTGTTAAAGCAGTGACACCTCTTCCATTTCATTCATGCCCAGGGCCTGGGCTGTGACCTCCTTGCTTATAAGGGGAGGTCCACCTGAACCTTCCTGAAGCTTTTGACTTGAGGAAGTGCTGAGGAGAGGGATGAGCTCCTCCAGTGGGTCTTCTCATCTATCCTTGTGTCCATGCAGCCCCACAAGGGTGCTTCTCCTGGGGCTTTGGCAAGCTCAGTGCCCAGTGTCCAACCAGCCCCTAGTCCCTGTGTGCAGCTCACATCAGACACCAGCAAAGCTCCTCAGGAACACAGTTCCATGCCACACAGAACAGATAGTCAGTGTTAGGAAGACTGCAGGAAATCTGCAGCTCTCCACTGAAATGTATCTGAAGACTTTGTGCCTGTACTACACGTGCTAATGCTACAAAGCCAGGCAGAAACAACCACAGTGAAGGTGCCATGGCGAGAAGTATTTAAGTGTTTGCCGGTGACAGGGCTGAACCTAATATTTCATGCGCTCAAAGGATCAAGCAGCTTGTTCAGAAATGTCTGGAGCACAGTCATGAAGGCAACTTTGTTCTGCCACAAGATTCATTGTTTCTAAGAACACTGTTTTGTTCCAAACGGTTTTGTATAAACAGGGAGGGACATCCTGAGTATCACTTCTCTCTCCTACACCATCCAGGAGTAGTGAGCGGTAGGCTGCATTTTTCAGTATTCTTTAAGAAATTGTGTTGCTTTGATGCTGCTTTCCCCCACCAAATTCAAGTGCTGACAGCCTCAGAGCTCCTCTGGCATTAATGCTGCATGAGGATAAATTTGTGACCATAACTGCCAAAGACCACGGGATGCAAAAGGAAGACGGTGTGTGACGAGCTCTGATTCTGACTGTAGCTGCTTTAAAATTTCAACTTCTCAACAGATAGAGCTTACCAAATATGAAACCTTGCCAAAATTAATGACAGAGAAAAAATACTGAGAAAAACAAAAACTAAAACAAAAAAAAATTGCCTTTGTAATAAATACAGAAGTGGTTCATCTATAAATTTCCCAAACTAAATAGTAAGCAATTGTGCATGCATATCCACCACTGAGGCTTACCTTACCGTGCCAACACATTAAAGAAACCCCTGCCCACTTCTTGGCTCTCTGTTCTGGTTGGGTTTGGTTTTTGAAACTTGATCATATTGGCAGACAGTCTTAACCTCGCCAATGGGGTGGGCAATTAACCCTGAGAGGAAAGAAGGAAGGCTGTATTAATGCAGCAGTGCTGCCCAGACAGGAATATAGCAATAATAAGGCTTGAGTTTTCTTTCATTTGAAAAATAACATGATCAATTCAGATAAGATAATGCACCAGAATCACCAGCTTTATGCTGAAGTGAGGAATAAAGAGAATTTAGGAGTTCTGAGTTATCTCTAAAACAGAAAGAAAGTACAAGAGAATGTGGAAAGGCTCTGTTTACCACAACTTTCTAGGGCTGCTTTATGGGATAGAGCTGTCACATGACCCAGAAGTCCAATCTAGAGCTTAAAATCAGTGTCAGAAACTGCTGCTCCTTCATAGCATGAAACACCATGAGGTCCTGCTGCCTTCTGCACTAGCATCTCTTACTATCATGGATATATTTCACACTATCAAAGCCACCAGGACATGAATAGAGATGTGAAGTAGAACCTGGTAGGAAAGGAAACAGGGCCTGAGGCAGAACATGGAAGATTTGACCTGGAAACAAACCCGGGGGGCTCTGGTACATCTCTCCTGAAGGATGCATGGCTATGTCCTGTACCCAAGCCCACTTCTTTCTGTGACCTGTTGACCAGCGGAGGTTACTTCTCTGCTGCAATTGCATACTTAGTTCCACAGCTATGACACTGCTGTGAAAACCCAGTGGTATATTTGGGACACATCAGCTGAGGGCCCCATGGATCTGGTGCTGAGCTGTGGCAGTGCAGGACTCCGGGTGTGCACCTGCAAACCATCCCCTGGGAACGTGCCACAAAAGCAGTTGTGAATGTTGCTATTGTGCTCCTTGGGAGCATGAATTATGTCTGGTGTCTAATGTGGATGATGCTGTCTGATGCAATAGGCACTATTGAATTAGAGCATAAAAACCTTTTCATAAAGTGTTTGGTCTCCCTTTTCTTCAAAGTCCATTGCGACTGTAAAGTGTATGCGAACAACATAAAATTCACACTGATCCTTTCAATTCTTTTTTAAGCATCCTTAAATCCAGCTAATTTTATTATTTTTTTTTTTCCTGGCTGTACATCCTTACTTTTTATAGTTAAAAGTAATTTTAAAGCGAAAAAGAACATAAACAATATACACTGACTCTTGACACTCCATTGCTTTTTTAAACTAGAATAATAAAAATTTGCAAATGAACAAAAGAGTGGGAGGAAGATATCTGATTTACAATGTTTTTGAGATAAAGAACACTATAAAAAAAGATCAATGTGAATAATAAAGCATTGTTAACTGAGTCATGACATTTCTATTCTCAGTGAAGACTTGAACAGTAGAGCTCTGCAAATGAGCACCTTGTGCCATTTTCAAAGTGGGAGGAAGACATATAATTATAATTTTTAAAGTGAAGAGAATTTTTTAAAAATCTCCGTTAAAAAGTTTATTGAAAAACATATCGACATATCAGTGTGACATAAATTACTTTAATTTTATTAAACTAGGAGAGGGGAAAACCTCTTTTTGAAGACTGGCTGCAGAAAGCATTCCTTGAAAAGAATTTTCTTTATTAAAAACTCTTTTCCTAAGATGAAACAGCACTGAATGTCAGCACTACCATATATTTATTCTGTAACTCTTCCAGCAGCTGAGATCTATAAAAGAAACATATTTTCAAAACAGTTTTAACCTCCATTGTCTTGATCGTTCGTATTAACGTTTTTCATGTCACCTATTGAAATCCCTTAAAGGAACCTTTTATTCAGTCAAAATTAATGAAGCCGTTTTCTTAAACAGCCTCCAGAAAGTAAAAAGGATGTAATATTATGCGTTTTATTTGACATACGTTCTCTGCCATTTCACTTATTTGTGTGACGAGAGCAAAACATCATATATGTATGTTATCAATTCTGCAGAGAAAAGTGATTTTGAAAGAGAGGAAAACTAACTCTGCTCTTGCTGTGTGTGCAATTTAAATGCAGAGTAAAAATACAGCATTGATCAGATTACCCCAATTGAGTCATTTAGTGCCATGGCATTCCTCAAGCTAGGGCCCAGCTGTGAAATCATAGTTGGGGCCAAACTTTGCTGCTAGGTGTGTGCACATGGCTCCCATTTTCTTCAAAGGGAATGGCACACATGGCCAATATTTAACTTTCACCTCTTCCATTTTTCAGCTAGCAGAGCCAGAACCAATGCAGGCAATTTAATAGAATTAAGAATATAGTCAAGGTTTCCAGGACTTACTAGTGATTTGGGCTATATAATTCAATACACCTCAAAGCACAGATGCTGAGCACATTCTGAAAATCAGGCCATCTCAAATGTCCTATTTTAAGCAAGTAAAATCATAAATCACTTTAAGCATTTTGTCCATCAGATTCTAACAGCCAACAGGATGCAAGATACCTCTTCAGAATTCTAAGTTCTGGGTTGGCTGAGATGCCTGGCTGACTTACTACCTCCTATCCCATTTTGGGCACTGTGGTGTTTGCTCTTATTTCACCCCTCTGCCATTACCAGCAGGGCTTGAACGCAGCACAAACACCCACCTGCGGCATCTGCCTCCTCACAAAAGTGTGGAGTACAGCGCAGTGAATCTTTTGCGATGGACCACATGACTTCGAGGTGCAAGTGCCTCAGAGGTACATAAGTATGCATCTCAAAGCAACCTAAGGTATATGCAGATCTTCATTTCAGCTCAAGGTCAGGTGGAAAACTTTCCTATCATCCTTCCTGACTCTTCCCTTCGTTTTCCCCCAACTCCATCTGTTCCTCACCCATCTCCTTCCCTCCACACTCGCCTCCCTTTTCTTCCTGTGTCCATCTGTTCCCTCCTTCCTCAATACAAGCTGGGGAAGGGAAGTGAATTCAGTCATTCACTGAACAGATTTCAAGACGAACACCCTCCCTTTCCCGTTCTAACTTCATTCATCATGGTAAAAATTATAATGAATAGAAATGTTGAAGGCGAAAATTTATTAGGGATTGTGTTGCTTTCTTATATCAAAAGCAGTTAAAGCTACATATAAACATTGGCTTCATTCATTTTTTAAATATATGGTATAATTAGTGAGAAATATTAGTGGAAGTGCTTGGTATGCAGTCCATCAACACATGCCTGTCAGAGTTTAGGATCTGGGCCAAAATTTTTTGCTAGTCCTCTGATAGATTTATAATAAGCCTATAGAAGGTTTTACAGTCAGCTGGGTCACTAATTCATAAAGTTAAAGTGTATGCAATGAGGTCAAAAATTCACTATTGATAAAATACCCCCTCCAGGGATTGCGACTTTGTTACAGAAAGGAAAAAAGAAAAAGAAGAAGAAAAAGAAGTAAACTCAAAGCTTCTGTGAATTACCAGTCCATCATCATAAATCAGAAGAGAAGCACTTGCACAAGTTCATGATGTCATCCAAATATTTATAGCCTTGTGTACTATTTTCTCTTGCCCTATTACAAAAATAAACAGTCTCTAGATCCCTTGTATCCTCATGCCTGAGCTTAGCAAAATGCAATGGGCATGAGGCCATGAGAGCACCCATGATATACTACTCCGGATCTGCCTGGGCTTATTGTAGAGACAGGTCCCCATCCCACTTTGTCCCTCTGACTCTGGATGAAGAAGAAAGACTGGATACTCCAAGCACTGCATAGGAAATGTATGGGCAGTTGTAAGAGGAGTGGAGGATTTCAGCACTCACACGAGGACCTTGTGCATCATGTTCACTAGGAGGGCTAAGCTATGAAGGCTGTGCCTTTATTGTGTCTTCCTTCCTCCTCTTTCACTGACCTTTCAGGAACCTCACCTAAGGTCTCTGGGGTACTTGTGAATGGATGATGGCCCCCAGTTCATTACAAATATCTCAGTTCCAGTTACTCTTTCTGTAACAAATCAAAATGAGAACTATTGCAACTGTGTTGATCCATTTGTCCTGGCCCTTCAGATAAAACTTTCTCTCTCAAAGAATGAGATGACTTTTAAGGTCTCTTCTAACCCAAGTTATTCTGCATCTCTACGAAGGAAGCATGCTTGACTCCCCTAAATGGCTTGTGGTTGGAGCAACTTCTGGGCTGAGCCACATCTATTTACACTGTTTCTCTTAATGCTGTGTTGTTTTTCCACCAAGACAGCTGCACCAGCTCCCTGCCTCTCCCAGTTCTCCATGAGGTGATGCTGAGCAGTGAGGACCACCCAGGTAAGCTGCCATCCCCATGCATGTGTCACATCATACCATGCAGCTGCACATCTGGCCTCCCCTCACATTGCTGCAAATAATTATTTAAAGAAACAAAATGTGTCCTTTAGACAGGTGACCAAAGGTCTTTTTCTTACTTCCTTTTCTATCTCTCGCTCTCTTTTCTGGAGTTTAGGTTTCATTTTTTCTGCGAGTCTTTTCAAATCAACTGAGTTCAATTAGAGTCTTCAAACTTACAAGTTATCCTCCATCAGGTCTGATGTAGGTCTGCTGGCTCCATCTCAGGACTGAATGGACATGGCACTCAGCTCCTCGAGTGATGAGCACGTGCTATATTAAATAGACAGGCCGTGACAGCAGTGCATAGGATAGGGAATGGCAGGGAGATCAGCCAGGCATTCCTTCGGTGTTTCTTCTGCACTGATATACGTAGATGCCTCACGGTGAAATTAAGAAATCACACATCCTAAACTGCCAGAGTTTTCCTCAGAATTCACTGTTAACTCTTGGGACTCTTTGTCCCAAGAACACAAAGCTGGGGCTGCAGCCAGAATGAATTGGAAACAAATACAGTAGGTCAGCAGAGCCATTCGCCCACTTGTTCCTTGTTATAAGATGTACGTGAGCTCCGCAGCATTGCCCATGTTGCTTCAACCCCTGTCCAGCAGAGCACAGCCCTCTCATTCCCACTGTCCCTTGCCAAACAAACAAACAAATAAATAAAGCAGACTTAAAGCCCTTATATGCCATTGTATAAAACCTAATTTCTAGGGTGTGCTAGGAAATCCTACCTCCTGTTCTCCAGGGCTGCAAGACCCTAGTTTGTGCCTGAACCAATGAAGAAAAATAGGGGTCAGGCGACCTGCTGTAAATACCAGTCTCAAACAGCACCACTGCTCCTCACTGTTAACAAGAGGGATCTGTGGCTGGCATCAGTGGGAAGCAGGTGATTTACTTTGTGCTTTCATGAATTCAGACGCTGTTGTCAGCGGCCTGAATCACCCAGCTTAATAAACATCTCAATACTCACATTAAATTTCTACTATTTGTCTTTAATACAAGCATGGGTAAGCAATCCCAGTCCCCTGCTATAACAGTGCAAGCAAGCCCCAGCTTCCCTGGATGAGGAATAAATTGGCTACTCCAGGAAACTCTTCAAAAATGGCACATTAAGGGAGTTTGCCCCTAACTACCTCTAACAGTCTGATCAACACAAAATAGCCTGAGATCTTTTTTTATCACAATGCACCTATTTTCCCCTTCTAATCCAGTTCATTGGATGATTTCTACCTGTTAAAAATAGGCATTTGTGGACACAGGCTCTTTGAAGACAGTAACAAAGTTTCCCCTCCTGCCCATCTCCAATTGCTATATTTTTTGAACTTTCTCATTTAAAAGCAGTCATAAATAATATCAGTTGTACTTAATATATATATATTAAATCCTGTTTGGCTCTGCTTATTTGTTCTCATCACTCAGCCTATTACTGCTCCACGCAGAAACAAACTATAAAAAAAGGGGGGAAAAAATGCTAACCACTTTTTTTATGCCGGTCTAGCTTAATCTTTATTTCTTTAAACACTTTGTGCAAACATTAAATTGATAAAAGACATAATGTAGAAGGACCCACAGCTGAACTGAAGGTAATTGCATAAAAATGAAATGGAGACCTATAATTGTACACTGCTTTAGCCTCTATCGCACTGTTTTCTGGAAGCACGGATCTCGCTTGTCATAGCAAGTTGCTTGTTACAGTGATTGCATGAAGACTTGATCTAGCTGTACAAGACAAGTATAACATTACTTAAAGGGAGCTTTTCAAACTAAGAGTCTGACACTAAAATGTACTGTATTTTCAAAGATGTAGTACGCTTTAACAAACAGAAGAGTCCTTGAATGACAGCTTTTGTTACCCTTTTGTTTGATGGTGCTGTATTGAAAAATTCAGGTTATGTCTATGCCTTTCTATTTCTGGTTTTGATTTCTCTTCAACAGCACTTCAAGAATAAAAATTAACTTGAAGCATGAATAGTAGAAGTCGGTGGATACAGTAAATGTTAGTCTGGCATTTACTGATTACTTCCGTCTGATTTTTTTCAGTCTCATTTGTTGAATGCTTAAATGCATTCTGTGGGCCATTGTGTTGTGGCAAAATAGGAAAACTGAACGGATGTATTGCAATTTAAAATATACCTAACTTAGACGTTAGGGCTAATTTTGAAAGGGGAAAATGATACAAAATGTCATTCTTGCATAGACCTTTCAATCTGACCCACATGTATTCAAGTGCTCTGCCCATGTTCAGCCCTCAGCCTGGACGAATAAGATCCATTTGTAAGACTGGCGTCTGAATACCAGGTGGGGCACGTGCCTTTTGGACCCACAAATCAGATATTATCCAATAATAGCAATGCATGACCGGGAGGACATTACTTCCTCCAGATCTCTGCTACTTCTATTAACATTGCCTTTCTAAGAGATGGAATATTATTGGAAGAAAGCACGGGGGAAATTGTGATATGTCATTGATTTATAAACACTGGGAAATAGTAGTTACTGTACATATAAGTACATCTAAATTGCATGAATTTTCACATTTTGGATTCAAGAGGTTAATTAAGAAGTTGAAGAGGAAAAAAACTATACTTATTGCTCTGGAAAAAAAGCTATCAACAAATTATTGTAGCCAAAAAAACACAGACATGTTTGTCCAGGACTCTCATTTCCTTCAATCAATTGTGCAACCTACAGGCTTTGCACCGCTGCATCTCACCCAGAGAAGCCGCTGCCTTTTCTGCCCTTCTCAAGTCTCACCTGTGGCTTTCTGTCATCATAACGCTCACAAAACCTGACAGCTATAGGTTTCCAAGCCCCCTTCTCTGTGCCACTACTGCCTTACTGCCTTCTTCCTTCCACTTCTCTCTATCCTACCAGTCACTCCTTGCCTAAGGCCAACCTATAGACTCGCTGGGATAGGGAAACCCGCAGTTCCTTAACAGCAGACCTTGTCTTCACTACAAGTTCACAATCAAGAAAAAAAACATACCTGTCAACAAACATTTTTTTAACCATGATTTAAAATAAAAACGAATACACTAGCTTAGCATTTCCTTTTATCCTCTTCCATGCTATTACTCCAATAACCTGTGCCCAGCTTCCTCACTGTAAGAAACTTCACAACATGAAGATGACAGTGGGATGAAATCTGGTTATGGGTAAAATCTTATACGGAATTTCCACTCCTGTAAGTGGACAAAACAGAGAGGACTTGAGGTCTATCTTCTCCATCACCCTGCAGTTCTTTGCTTTTTCTTCTCCAGGGCAAACAAATCCAGCTCATTCCACATCTCCTCTTACATCAAACTCCCCTCACCACCTTGCTGATTTCCATGAGACTCTCTCCAGAGACAGTAATACCTTGAACCTTTACTTCCTCTCAGTTCAAGCCCAATGATCACAGAGTTTTTATCCACTCATCTTGCAGTCCACTCATCCTGCCCAAATTTCTTTCTTTCTGCTATGAGTATAATGGTAGGAGCACAACTGCAAGGTTTCACTCTATCAATCTTTTCTCGGCTTTTCTTTAATATACAGCAGGTATCAAAGATACCCGAAAAACAAGAGATAAGCAAGATCTGGCGCCTTGCAAGCAGAAAGCAGACTAACTGCTTTAGAGTATTTACTGATCCCCTTTGAAAGTAATGTTTGCAAAACTGAGGTGTTTGTAAAGATTGATTTTCTGTATATAGCGTAAGAGCAAGGATATCACAAGATTCAAGCAAGATAAGAAGTGAGGCTGTGCTTGATGTGAGGTACAGGAGTTAATCAGTAGGAGATAAGAACTAATGAGGTTTTATCATCCCAGCAGTAAAGCAAATGACTGTGTTTCTTGGACTCTTGATCACTTTTGAAAATAAGTGTAACTGCACATCAACCTGTGTTTATCTGCTCCTAAGAAGTTCTTCAAGAATACATTGAGATCAGAACTCTTCTCCCTTAATTGGGACTTAGAAGTTAGCTCTGTCTATGGTTTTTGAGATGACTCTGGAACAGTGACAGCATGCAAAATATCCATCTTCATTCTAGTTGAATTTCAGGCCAACAATACAAGCACAGATGAAGTTACGAAACAACAAAATTCAATTTAAAACAAAGATAATCTGATTCTCTTTGTAACAAGACTGTGAACCATGGTCAGCTGGCCCAGCTCCAGCTGGGTGCTCCTTACACACATTGTTGGCTGTAAATTTAGGGAAACAAGAGCTGCTATTGAAAAACCAAATTGTTGTTCTGCATTCTCGTGTATCACAAACTGAAATTAGGAGAACATGCTCCAAAGATATTTCTGCTAAAGCTATACTTCTGTTATCTCTTCTCACCTGACCCCACGCAGTGGAAGGGAGTCATTACTTAGCCTATAAATCCTCTGGGTTTAAGGGTAAACCCTCGAGTGCAAGTTTATGATTGCGTGTTTGATGAATAAACTTTACATAGGTAAAGAGACTGAAATCATCAAGTAGGGTTAGCCCTTAGAAGTAAACACCTATAGGCTTGGAAATTCAGTATATGTTATTTCTTCAGATCTACACCTTAGTATCACAAACAAGTCTTTCTTTTTTTCCATTTTCTTCCTAATCCCACCAGAAAACCAGCTCACAAATGAAAAACATACGGATGAAAAGACTGTGAAAGGTATTGTTATGAGTTCAGTTGCAGAATTTAGCATGGCAGACACTTCATCAAAAGAAACCAAAAATGAGAAGAAATTGTCAGAAGCAAGCAGATCATCCATTGCTTCCCTGGAGAAATGCAGAGAATTCACCTACATTGAAGACGATGCCTCAGTTCATCAGAGAGACAGCGATGGTATGTTTGGTAAAACAAATTGCACTGAAGCACATTTCTAAATAACAACCACTTCAAAGCACAATGCATATCTAACTTGAAATAAATGCTCACATGCTTAATGGGAAGCTCAAGAACATAACCAAAAGCAGTAATAAGTTGCTCTATAGACGTTTTCTCATTTGAATGATGAGAATCTGTAGAAGTGAATCTTAAATTTTCAATGATATTAAACTAATAGAAGAGAAACTTACAGCCTACAGAGCTCCTTTGCTCCCCTACATGTGAACACTACATACTGCTAAAGCATAACCTGCTCTTGGACTATTGATCAGAGCTGTGTCACCTTGTGAGATGAAGGAGCTGATCTTTCTAATTGAATAAGAGCATGGGTTAAGGAGCAGAGTATCTGTAATTTTATTGTTGCTGTTAAAGAAGAAACTAAGAAAGGAGGCAGAGAAATGGTTGTGTGCATTACAAGCCACAGTCTGTGACTCCTGGGAATGTAAACAGCACGTCAGCCCTGATTTTAGTAAATAACCAGCACCTGAGGAGCTATTCCTGGTTATTAGCAAAGATGTGAAAAAAGTATTTATGTGAATCATTTGTGAGGTTTCTAATGTGTGTCTTATGCAATAATGGGTAAGTGTTTCATATCAAGCAATGTTGAGATCTATCACGCATAGGATAAAAATGATCCCTGATTTAAGAACTTCTGAATACAGGTAAACACAATAAACTGCAATGCTCTCAAGGAACAACTACCATCTCTGTTTTAACAATGATCCTGTAACGAAGGTGATGTCTCCATCACTTCTGTTGGACTGCATTTAATTTCAATGAAGGACAGTCAGTGTTCCTTCCATTTAAGGGACTCATCCTCCCACCCAGACACTCACTGTTTTCTGAGTTTATTGGCTATCAGATCAGGCCCCTCAATCATTACTGGCACACAGGTGTGCACACATGATGTATACGACAGATTTCATAATCCTTAAAAAGCAAAAGAATTTAAGAAAAGGAAATAATTAAAAGAAGGAAAAAAAAAAAAAGAAAGAAAAAAAAAGCCACGCTCAATTAATAATGTTACATACTGGATGGAAGCCAAGAGAACCAAAGGAAACCAGAATTGTGGTTGTCACTGCATACCCTGCTCTCCCTACTCTGAGAGGTTACTGCTTACTTCACACACATACAAAGCTAAATCCTACTCACTGGTGTGTGGAGGATCTCTGAAGGCACAGCAATTGGAGATGTGCTGAGAGAAGAGCAGATCCAAAGCTCAGAGGTCTCACCATGCTGGCCCTGGTGGCATGAGCAAGCTCTAGTCCACATTTGTGCTAAACAGGGGGCAAACTGGCAGCCACCAGACAAGAACAGGGAAAAGTAGAGATGAAGCAGGCTGGGTAAATTATTATAAGTTCTTTTGTGGTAATTAATCTACTAATGTAGAGAATGAGAGCTGAGGTCATTGTTCTCACTGAGATAAATGCAGTAATGTCTTTTTGCAAACAGCGGGGAAAACAGAAGAGAAAACAGGAGATTGCATCTCCTTTTATGCAGTTTGTGGCTAATTTATTTTCAAATATATAAATGAATGCATAGGAATGGATGCTTAATTGCTAATATCTATTATTTATATACATTACCCCACTTAAAACAGGACAAAAAAAGCCTCACACATGCAGATTTTTCGAAATGTGTTACATCCATTATCACAGTTCATGGTGTGTGCTCTGATGGGAATTTAAAAGCATCTTTACTGCACATCACAGACTCTGTGCCGAAACATTACTTTATTATTAAAATCTTAAGCTTTTTGTGTGCTCCTTCTCCTGGATGGAGCCCTAAGGATGGCACCTTTTCTCTGAAGATTACAGGAGCACCAATATGGTGAGCACATCAAGGGGGAAAGAAAACGATATTAGAAAACAGATCTTCGGAGAGGGAAAAAAACTAAAAGGAAGGGTCTTTAATTGATACCTGATTTTGAAAGTGATCTCTTGTATCTAGGTATAGAAAGGAAATTTCATAAACACATTAAGAAAAATAGTCTTAATTACACCATAGGCTACTGGATAAAATGATTACATTTTCTACACTGTAAATTTCATACAATTAAACGCAGCAGTGTCACCTTATAAAATGTTTCAATTTTATAATTATTTCAGTTCATTTACTTAGAAAAAAATATAAGCATGAATTTACTCAGTATCACCAAAATCTAGTCATTCTTATTCAACAGAACCGACTTAGAAGTTAGTTGTGCTTGTCTGAACCTAAATAGATCTTGACATATTTAAATAAGTATTAAAATTGATAGCATTGATGATGATACGCTACTTAGAAAGGAGTTCAATCACACGCTATTTGTTCTTGCTACCTGCTATAACTGCCTTCTTTTTGTATACATAAAGACATCGGAATGATTTTTAATTTTGTTTTCCATCAAGAAATCTTTCATAAAAAAGAAAGAAAGAAAAAAAGGAGCATAATTCTGGAAACTTCCTGGCTGTGAACTTTATGTTACGTGAGATAAAAAAATGCCACAACAGAACCAACGCAGTTGAATGAGTTCACAGTTAGTCATCCCAGGGCAAGAAACGCGGATGTAACCATATGCTTTCCTGAAAGAACCAATGAAAAGACATTTGTGTTGTTGAAAGCATTTTTCTTTTCCAAAAACAAGGAGGGGAAGAAAATGGAAACGTTTGGTTCTTTGCAATCCAACAGGATTCACACCGTCAGAATCTTGCACCTGCTTGGAGCCCTGCTGCACTCCACCAGCTTCCCCAGATGTCATAGTTTGAACTTGGGGTGGTAACCAATACATATATGTTTTTTTGTGGGGGATTGAATAGAACAGAAAGTCTTCTGTCACAGGCTGACGTGATCCTTCTTGATATTGTTTTCCAATTTTTTTTTGTCTTGTTTTGGAAGTTGACAGGGCTGTAATGAAAAGGTGGTAAAATTTGGAAGTGAAAGTAGAAGAGCCTTGGGCTGAGAATCCATCCACACTGCCCTCTGTCAGTGTGGTTCTCTGTACTTGCTGTTACCCCTTCTCTTTGGCGAGGCCATCTAGCAGTCATTAAACAGTTCCATGGAATCAAACCTCTAATAGAAACCAAACTATAAGTAGCTGAGGAAACTGTAATTGTTTTCTGCCCACTGTGAGTACAGCTCTCATAAGATCATCTCAGTCCTTACCCTGATACCACATCTAATTCATGGGTTAAGGACACCATGTCCCATGCATCCAGAACAACCAGGTACAGCAGTAAGAACCAGACCTGGAGAGTCTGAAGACCTGCTCCACTCTCCACAGAAGCTTTGGGTGTTTGTGCATTGACTTCCAGCAAAGACTGAATCAGAGCACAGCAACAGACAACCCAGAAAAGATTCCCTCAAAAAAGACTCAGTACCAAAATACTTGTAAGCAAATAATTACCCTTGAAAGAGGTTATTTTTTGGGGGGTGGGGATTCTTTTGTTGATTTTCTTTTTTTTTTTTTTTTTTTTTTTTTCCAATCTTCAAAGAAATAATAGCAGCAGTCTGATTGTTTTTATCTTTCCATATTTCCATAGTGTCAAATTAAAGGAATTATTTCATTTTTGCATAATCACAGCAGAACAATCTTGGGTAATCAAACATGCCCCTTTTCTCATGTCTCCCTGCTTTTCCTTTTTCTTAGATGAATGTGCAACACTTATCCTGGCCTGCTTGTTCTGCCAATTTTGGGACTTTCTTATAATGCTGCCTGATACCTGTGAACACTGGCTGATAGATACCTGTTGTCCATCCAATAGATACTACCAGACCTCCGATGAAGACCACTCCAACAATGACTGCAACTGTGACTGTGACATTGATTGCAGCCTCTTTGAGTCCTGCCACGAGACTGGCGAATGCCTGGAACTTGCCATGGAGATATCTGAAGTCTGCTATCGCTAATAGGAAAACAATTGACAAAAATCCTGAAAACTGCCTGAAAGGGATTGGACAAAGTACAAGGAGACCCTTTGGTTTTTTAGGGGAAAATAAACCACAACAGGAATGTTTTCCAACCAGGACTATGCCATCATGCTGCTCCCACCCTGGAGGTCTGTATATCTGTAACATTCTGGTTCTATGACAATAAAGGGCAAAAAAAAAAGAAAAGATCTCCTTTGCCATAGACAACAACAGAATTCCTAAGTGCCAAGTGTGCTCCATGCGTTACCCGCTGCCAATGCAATGCTTTTATAAACCCCTAATTGCTTTAAACACGGATTTCCCCCATTCACAAACACAGGACAAATTAGGACGTTCTTTTAGGACTGATATATATTAGTTCATCTTCCTAATGGATTCATACATAAACATGTATTACACATTGTTGGTTATTATTAATAATGTATGATACAGCATCATTTTATAATTAAAAATTTATTTATTCAATCTCTTAAAACACACTTATATATGCTCAGTTTAGGTAGAAAAGAAAATTAAATGAATTAGAAACCATGCTAGCTGTAATTACAGCAAATGCCTCTAAAAACCTCCAGTGAATTTTGTGGAGGAAGCACTTTAACAGGGTAGTGCAGTGTATTAATGTGCGTGCCTATGGTTATGTAATAACAGGTTATGCCTATTGTTCATTAGTTGCAGAAAAGGGCTCCTTAAGTGTAATTAGCCTAAATGGGAATTGACTGCACACTTCCAGAGGAGAATTACCCCCATGGATAGCCAGTAACTCCTTTGCCTGATTTTCATTTGCAAAATTCCTGCAAGCAGCAGAATATTGCCACCTATTCCAGTGGAAACAGGCATCTCTACCTGTGCACAAAAGATTACAAAATGACAGTATCTATCCTGGTTGTGCTTTCAGACTCCCTCTATCTCTTTTCTGATGGCAGGTCTGATTAATAGAAAGGAAATACATATTGTGCATCACACATACAACAACAAAAGCATGTAAACTCAGCCGCCTCAGGGTGCAGAACGATCGTATTAAGCACAGAGAAAAATACAGAGTTGCTTGCTCACATTAGATATTTATAGACTAATACCAAAGACCACATTTGATTTGCATAGTCACAAAACTTCTCCCAGAACCCCACTGATTTCAGTGCAGAAATGCCCAGGGCATCCCAAACAAGAGTTCTGGACAAGATTACAGGATACTCAGCTTTGCTGAAATCATTGAAACCACTTATTTAATAACCTGTCTCAAATCTCCAGTTGTGATGCACCTATCTTTAATGTATGGAGACAGAGACCAATGTGAGTTTATATTGTTTTCAACTTCTGGAAATCAGAAAGTAAAGAGTAGGTATAAATGCTAACAATCTTTACCAAGTATCTTTCAAAGCTTCTTTACCACATAGCAAATGAAATGCTTCTACCATAACAAATAAAAAAATGAGGCAGATTTGAGGACAACAAAACTAGAAATGCAGCTTAAAGCCCAGCATACCTTGCTTCTGTGCTCCTTCCAGGGCATCAGTGAAAAAAATAATAGGTTTTCTTCTTCTAATTACAGTGGCCTTTTGTGAGTTGTAGGCACTTGAAGGAAGAAAGTCATTAGTTCTTAATTGTCACACCTGTGCCAACCTGCCAGATGCAACGGGACCTAAACATGGAAAGTGCTAACCACCGCCATCTGCAAGGCACTGTATTTGCACACCTGGGGCTGAGCAATGCTGAGCTTCAGTGCTCCAGTCTGCACTCTCCTGCAGGGTTTTGATCTTCAATCTGATCATACTGAGCACTAAGGCTACACTGGTAAGGCAACATTTTGGGTATTGGTGACAGAAGCCTGGATCATTCCAAAACTGCCATAGGTTATCTTCAACAAATTGGCAATTAGGCTCATGCGATAAAGAGATGGACCCACAACATTTAAAAGTCAGAAGAGGAGAAATTTCACCCACACATATTTTCTGAGAGGAGTACCAATAGTGATGCATATTGGCAATACTTGTTCTTGATGTTGCCATCCAAAAAAGAGCTTTTCACTTTTGCAATGTCTGGAAGGAGCCCAAGAGGCATCCAGAGGGTGATGTACACCTCAAAGCACAGCCAATGAGGTGTATAGAGGTGAAGCGTTTGCTTGTCTTTTTCCAGCTCTGAGCTCACAAGACTTCATGATTCTGCCATGCTGGGATAACCTGTGATAGATGGCTTCAGGTATCAGTTCTGAAAACAAATTAAATTAGGGATTACTGGTATAAAATATTATTTTCAGCTATTCCACTATTTAAAAAAAAATAAATCCTTTCTTCCTGTTGTAGTGTGTAGGTTGGATACTGAAGTCAAGTCTACTATAGGGCATGGGTAAGGCTAAAGACAGATTTTAAATGGTTGGGGCAACAGCCATGGCTAGACAGGATGCCCCAACAGTATGAACTGAATCATGCTGGAAAATATTGGGAACTGCCAACATGATGAAGGAATGATTGGATGTTGTGTTGAGGGACATGGTTTAGTGGGAGCTATTGGTAATAGGTGAACGGTTGGACTGGATGATCTTTTAGGTCTTTTCCAACCTTAGTGATTCTACGATTCTATGATTCTATGAACAGTAGTGTTTTAAATGGTACAGCAATATCTTCTTGCCTAAAGTCTACAAGGACGCATTGCTCAGTTTCCTGCTTTAGGAAGTAGATTTGTAGAAGAATTCTGTATAAGCAATGAAGTCTTGAGAAATGTGTTAGTATTCTTCCATATTTAATGGTTTTCATACTTTATTTAATGCAACACAGTACAGCCAGCAGCTCATGACAACTTTGTTTTCTGCCATAAAAGTGCTAATTGTAATGTTAAACTTTCACCATGCTGGGACCGTTTAATGTCACCAGAAAAACAAAGAGATTTTTTTTCCATTCAGCATTCCAGAAACTGGTTTTCCTGCCTGGGGAACCACCCTATTTCTATATTAAACTGACTTCCTCAGCCAGAGAACTACCTGTTTATCAGATAAGAACATGGATATAGACATTCCAGTTAAGCAGAACTATCAGGAACAATTCGAGGTTCTCTCTGTATTTTTCCTCTACTGTGGAGAAAGGCCTGAGTGTGCGAGTAGGAGGCATTTGGGTGGATGGCTGTTCTGAACATGTTGGACTCAGCTGTGCTCCCAGAGAGATGTCAGCTCTGCAGTGTGTGAAACTGACTCCTCAGAACAACAAATAAACGTTACCATTTTGCAAACGGGAACATCGATCCGACACGACGCCTCTCCTCAGCACCATAAATGAGCCGACAGATTGGTTGGGGGAAGAGAGAGACGGAGAGAATAACGAAGATCTTTATTGCTGCCTTCTACAGGAGCGGACCACGGGATGCTCTCTAAGGATCTCCACTTGGAAATGACTCACCAATCTCATCCTTACAAAAAAAAATTAATAACATAAAATGTCTTTTTATCTCCTTTCATTATACTGATTTGGATGCAAATTCTTTGCAGCTGAAATTGTCATTTGCTAAATATCGTACAGACCCCAGCACTATGCGAGGACCCAGCAACAGGGCTTCGGGGTGCTTCTGCAAATTTAAGCAGTTATCTCAAAGGAAATGCAGTTCTCCAACTGAACTTTGAGTGAGTCTTCCCATCTGTAGTTCTGGTGCCTTACACTCCGTGCACAGAAGTCCCTTCAGGTAGGGGGCAAACAAAAATTATCCCGTGTATTTTTCTGAATTCAGGAATGGAGCATATTATATCATTGCCTGTGACTTTCCTTTACTTCCTAGAGCATTTTAATCCTCCATACTCTCTTAAGCAATCACAACCAGAATAACCAAGCTCTTCCAAATGTCAAGATGACTCTTGCCTTAACTCCAGTGCTGCTTAGGGATTCAGACTGCATGCTACAACTGAGCTCTAGAAGACCTTGTTTCTCAGGAAGAAAGCAAAATATAGGAGCAAGTAAGATGCTTGCAATCCTATTGTTATGCCTGTATATATGGAAAAACTTTAATTACTGTTTGACTAAGAATGTATATATCTATTAAACATGTCTTTTAATTATGTGAAATGAGTGGTTCCAGTCTGTATTTTGCATTGCTGTCTTTGTCATCCATGCCAAGTTGTATTTTAGGTCTCTTAAACGAAAAGTTTCCTGTTATGCAAGAGCATAAGGTTACTGCACAGACTGGGATCACTAGGCACTTCTCTACCATAACTCACAGTAACAGAGTATTAATCATGATTAATAATCTATCATTCCTGTGGTTAAAAAAAAAAAGGGGGAAGAGTTCTTGAGAAACTGCACTTTTTCTTTGCATACTTCCTGACACTGCAGAGCAAAACAATTATATGGAATTCGTCATTCTGCTGGTAACAATCTAGACTTTCTTAGCCTTGCACGCGAACAGGAATTGTTGCCATCTGATGTGTGCTCCATGGCCTGTGTAAAATGAGTTGGTGGGCACAAGCCAATTGCTAATGGATGTGTGCCCATATCACAAAAAAGCAGCAACAACAACAACAACAAAAAAAACCATCATTATAATTTGTAACCTTAGGAGAAATGCCAAGGCCTGAGAGCAAATGGAGCACTTTCTGTCCCAAGTGCTAGCTCTTCCATGGTCAGAGTAGAAAAAAACAATGTTGAACTGCATCTGCTGCCTCTGTAACAGGCCTCACTCCCCTGTGATATCCCCTGCCATCACAGATCCCCCTTAAAACAAGGAGAAAAACGGCTCTGAAGGGGCATACTCAGCATGCCTCTTCCCAATCCCCCAGTAAAGTCATCATGGAGTTTGCATGAGCAGAAAATGAAACAGAGGCAGTCACTGTCAGTATAAGCTTTGTCCTCTCTTTAGGCATGTTCAGAAGGGAGCTAAGAAAAATCTATTGTCACTAAATATAATGTACTTACTCATAAATCCTCACCTGAAATCTGAGAAATTTACAAGGCAGAAGATGTTGAATGTCACCAAGTTATCTTAGAGCCTTCCAGGAGTGAGCCACCACTCTCCTGATATTAAGGAGAGACCTCAGAAGACTGTAGACTTCCAGCCACCCAGTTCACAGGCATTACAGCACCCTGCTTATAAAATGTAAAGAAGAAAAAAAAACATTTCTCATAGGCACTGTGTTGATGGCCTATCTGAGAAGGGCAGTTTAAGTGACAAAGTAATCTGTTATTAGGGAGCCTTGCCACTGAAATAGTCACTTACTGCCTCATGCCACAGCGTATTGGAATGATCATGGTATGAAGGAAAAGAGGAAAACCCACACCTTATACGAGCACAGGAAAATCACCATCAATATCATTAAGATGCAGACTCAATTTATGTGGCCAGCTTTGCCATGATTTCTACGGAGTAGAAAATAGTATCAGAGAGCGGTGAAGAAAATATTATTAGATCAACTGTATAAAAAGCATGAGTGATTCCATTAGCAAGCACAGCTGAGAAAAGGAAAGATTTAAATCAAATCTAAATACAAGAAGATTATACAGCCAAAGTGACATGTCCGTTTTAAAAAGCACACAGGGTGAGGTGAAGATGCTGAACAAAAGTAGAGTTTTGGTTTTATGCCATGTGTTCCACCTTATAAAACACTCAAAAACCTAATGGAAGCATGCTGCTAACTGCTCAATTTTTTCATCTTTAGTTCAGTGTGTTTGTGTCATTCATCTCCTCTAAGTGTCAATCCTCCTTAGCACTCAATGCAGTCATTGCACACACAAGCTCGCTGCTTGGGAAACAGCAGAGCTGCCCACAGACACAATGTTTGAGCTCCTAAAAATTTTTGGGGTGTTGTACTGTCTTTTCTCCTCATGGAGGGAACAAAAAAATGTGTTGAAAGTTGGCATTAAGTAGAAGAGTCAATCATTCAAAATGAAAGGATTGGGTTTTCTAATCTGTTCTCTTTCGGAATAGGAGAGCTGGATCTTCTGCTCAAAATCAAGAAAGGAGAAGGACACGCAATAACATCACCCTCTCAAAGATGTAATCAAATAGCAATCAATTTTCAAGGCCTTGATTTTACTCTACATTTCAGAGTTCCATGTAAACTACAACCCATACACACCACAAAGTCATTACTGAGAGGGGAATCGAGAAAAATCCAGCCACCTTTCCAAGTGGAAATCAGAATGTATATTTTCAGCTACATTAAGCCAAATGCATGCAGCTCTGCACACTTATGTAATTCCAGTGCAAAAATAATCCATAATATTCCAGAGGAACAAATCCAATTCTTAGTCATATAAATTTTCATATAAGTCCATCAAAACCCATTCCAAAAATGTCTCAGTCTCTCTGAGCACCGGAGTTGGAACAAAAGAGCGAGCCCTTTAAAATGCCTTCAGAGCTTCCAGAGATGTTAAATCTAATTGCCCTTAGCATAGCGCTGATCCACAAGGTTTTAAGTCATGGAAAATGTATTTTACCTTTATACAAGGTATACTATCCAAAGTTTATCATGGTGCAGTAAAGTCAGGCTTAACTTACTTGGTGCAAATTACAGGCAGAGAGAAATTAACCTTCGATGTTTCACTTTGACTAACCGGGCCAGAAAAAATGCCTCTTCTCTTTGCATATCTGCAATACTGTATTAAGTTATACGACACAGTATGGTACGATATGATAAAATATCAATTTGTGCACTTGAGTGTATGTGTGTATGTAGAAATCCATATTTATATTCAAGGATATTTATAGCAATGCTTCTGCGTTCCAAGAAGCAAGAAATGATGGAGAGTGGGCAAAGATTAATTGTGATACAAAGCTTTATAAGACAAAGCCAGATCAGCATTATTTGTTAATACCTTTAGAAGCTGTATAATTATCAGAGCTAAAGTAGAGCAGAAATTTTCCATTAAAATGGTTGCTTATGACAGAACGATCGTTTGTTCAAACCGACCTTGCAGCATCACGAGCAACCAAGTGTTGGGAACTGCTGGTTTCCCTGGAGGGCTCTGCAGGGCTTTGGCAGCCCATAGCAGCAAGGATGACCCAGGCACGTTCCTGGAAGCCTGGAAGTCCTTGAGATTGAGGTCAACCATCTGTTCCATTTCATTAAAATATAAAATAAGAACTAGAACAGAAACCTTCCTTTTCTTCCCAGATGAATTTTCTTTCACCATCCTTCTATGCAAGTCCTTTCATTTTTCTAATGACAAAAAGCATTTTTTTCCCCCCAAATTTCAGAATCCCTGGCAGAATAAAACCCCTGGCTGTGTGTAACATCTGTGTCATGACCAGTATTTTATAGGGGAGGGACAAGACCCTGTCTGACCCAGAGAGCTTCTAATTTTCAAGCCAGATAGGGAGAAGTGTAAGACCGCACAGTCTGTAAGCAGGAAATCAAGACAAAGGGACCAAGGGTGGATTTATTTTTTCCACTGAGAATGTTATTTTCTCAACTAAGAAACTGATCTGCAGTGAAGGAGCCCAGGGACAAGCAGTGTTTGTAATGTGGCCAAGGACGCTGCTCCCTCAGCCCTGTCCTGCAGTGCACACAGTGCTCCTAAGCTGTCTACTACATCTAAGGCCCAGAAAACTTCAGCAGCCTAAAAATAAAAAAAAAAGATTAAAAACAAATTGTAATGGCACATCTCAACCAACATAATGGAAAAGTCTGCTGCTCTGTATATAGCCTTCAGGATTATGTCTGCAACACTTGAAATCCTGCCCAAGTCTGGCTTCGCTCGCATTAACAGGTACTCTGTGTGCTTCTGCATCTTTTCCTACAAGCAAATGTTGCAACTTTCCTATTGCGACAGCTGTAATAGGCATACACTTTACTCTGTTTTTCCTTAACACTCCTGATTCCTTTTATATCTAGTTGGGAATACACTCAAGCACTAATGGCACTTGTTCAGCCCTCCAAGAGCAGGCATGGTGTCTCCTTTCTAACTATTTGTATTTCTTCATCTTGGAAATCTGAACTTTGCTGAGATTGAAACGCCTGATATTTAACTTAGATTCATCCCTCTTAAGGTCAGAAGGTACCACTGAAATTATCTGGCAACAAAGACCAGAATCTACAGGGGGAGAGGAGGTTTTTAATCAGTCATTCCTTCCTCTTGTTTCTGTTTGGGCAATGAGGGGAGCCCAAGGTGCCAGGTAATTAAGTCACTGCTGACAGATGAGACAGGTGATAGACCTGCATCCATATGCTATCACTTCCAGTTTGGTATCCTCAAAGGATGCAGTTCGCTCTGCAGACAGTGATCTGTAGCTGCTGCTGCATGCTGGTCAGGCAACACTGGCGCCTGCCACTAAGTGATGGAGGCCATGAGGCTGAACAGAAATGGAGCTATCAAGGCTCTAATACACTGCTTTATAAGAAAAGGAACTGCTCCCTGTCAGTGCCTCTCACCTGCCCTGGGGTTCCAGACTGCAGCATGGGTGTCCATGGTGGTGATTAGTTGATGGTTAGACTTGATGATCTTAGTGGTCTTTTCCAACCTTAATGATTCTATAAGTACTTTCTGCTGTCATCCCTACAGGGAGGTTCAGGGCACAGATGGTCTGAGCTCAGCCACAGGCTGCTTCCCAACCTTTAAATCCAGGCTTGAAAAAACATCTTGAACAGTATAGGAAGAACTGGCATTAATAAGCGCTCCGAAACCCATCGGTGAGGCAAAGCAAGGAGAGCTCAGGAAGCGTGGTGACAGCCAAGGAATTCTGAAACTCCTTCACAAACAGAGAGAGACGTATCACCGCCCAGGCAGGTCTGACACAAGGCTTTGAACAAGAGCCTTCAAACTTTTATTACCAGCCTCCTTTTTGTAGGCAGGGCACAGCAAATATTCCATTTAAGGCTTCTGTGGAGTAGAACCAGAAATATCCAGCTTTGCAAATATCCTCAGCAGCCAAGCGCAGAGCCGAGACATGCAAAATGAGCGCCCATCAGCTCGCTGCCAGCACAACAGAAGGCAGAAGTGCTTCAAGGAACTTGTGACAGGTTCTCTGGATGCACCAATTCAAGACGGGCCAATCCCTGCTCGAAATGTGCAAACTCTCACACTCTTTGGCATGACCGCGCAGCCAAAATGCAATTTTTTTTTTTTAAGGATTCAGAGAAAACACGACCAAAGGGACAGGAACGCAAAAGAATTCGGCAATGGGAAGCAGATGCTTCACAGAGAGGAGACGGGACTTAGTTTGAGAAAGGTTTGAGGGGAACTTTATATATAGCAAAGAAGTTACCAGAATATGTTTGGTTGCAAAAAGTCTAACTGATTGGGAGAACTATGTGCTAAACTGTCACATCAAAGAAATTGTCTTCTCAATGGTCCAAATATCAGTGATCTGAGTTATCTACTGCTGACAGACACCAGGGCCATCCATCTCAACCCAGGTTTGGTCACACTGCTCCTAAAGACCCTCCTGAAGCACTAGGGGTGAGGTACAGGAGATGCCTACAGCCAAGGGGTGAGCTGGTGGACAGTGCTGGAGGACGAGAGCAGAAGAAAGGGGATGGGAACACACATAAGGCACCAAAGCAAATAGAGCCCAGATGAATTCTGACATTGCTGGTGAGAAGGAGAATAGATAGAACACCCTACCTAAGTGAGAGAAATGGCAGATTTTAGGGGAAAGGACCCAAAGTCAGCTCTAAGAGAGAAGGAAAAGAAGGAATTTCCCTGTTCTCCTTTATTGCACTAAGGGCTTGCTTCCACCCAGAGGGATCTTATTTTACTTTTTTCTCTTAGGCAAGTATGAAATACGTTATTTAAAGTGGACTTTGTTTATGTACCAAATGCAGCCTTTGCATCCTTCAGTAAAATACGAGGCATTTGCAGTTCCCTGGGCTTCAGTCCCTTTCATACCGGTGTTAATTTTATTTTTCAGGCTGAACTAAATCACTCCTCATTCACATTTTAGGGCCTCCTCATAAAATTAGCCTGGGAAAGCAAGACAATTGGACTGAACTTTTTTGGACTTGGGAAAACTATTAAAAACCTCATATTTCCTTGGAAAACCTCTCCCTCTGATCGAACGAAACCAGCTCTATTTCCACCAAGCGTCACAAGATCATTTCTCCCTCCAGCAAGACGAGAGTTTCCTTCCTATAAAGCAGAGCTTAAAGGCCAGCTGCACTCCTGAGGCTTCAGCAACAGCCTGCAGTCTCCAGCACACCACATGCCAGGAACCAGCTTCTACATGGGCTCACAAAGGCTGTAAAACATCTTGTGCAGAATGGAAAAAAAAAAAAAAGAAAAAAAAAAAAAAAGAAAAACAAAAAATGCCAGGGAGCTTTGCCAAACACTTTCTGCTCATTTGCACTGATGCCAAATGCTTTGCAATCTTTTGCAAGGGGCATCTGAAAGTTACCCTGCAGCAGCTCCACAAAGTGTGCATCCTTGGAGAAGGGTTGGGGTGGGAACTTTGGAGATGTCTGCAAAGAGATGAGGCTGCTGGACAGACCTGTCAGGAAAGCTTTCAGCTGAGGTGCAGTTTAATTCCATTTCTGCTCCAGAATCTATGTGCAGCCCTGCTGCCTCAGACAAGCTTTCTGCCTGCGTTTTCCCATGTAAAAAAGTGAATACGTCCTATACTTGGTTCTCTTGGACACTAAAGGGACATCCACTTCCAAATGGCATCGTTTGGAAACTGAGAAGAAGAGAAACAGGAAAACATGGGACTCAAGCTTTCCTCTTTTTGGAAATGACTTGAAGTTTCTGCAGTGGTTTGCCATTGTGGCCCTACTGGGACCTTTGAGATGAGCCTTTCCCTAGACTTAGATCATCAGCATCAAGTGTTTTTTCCCAACCTGGGATGGAGGAGGGCCTTACAGGCATGAGGAGAAACCTTGTAAGTATTTTCCTTTCTTGCTTATAAGGAGCAAAGACTTGAGAGAAAATGAACCAAGGGGTCAGCTGGCTGAGGCTGCGCCTTTTGCTTCTCTGAAAGGAGGTGAGAGGGGCTCACCTTCTTGCAAGAAGAGGCAATTTAAAGCCAGCATCTGGGGCAGGCATCCTAGGAGCATCCTGCAGCAGGTGAGACAAGGAAGAGCCTCAGCTGCCTATGCTGGGCCATGGGAAGCCCACTGCTGGAAAGTGCAGTGAGGCTTCCCATCATGCAAGAGCTCACTGAATGAAAAACACCAAAACAGGAAGAAAAATAAAAGAAGGCATTAATGGGTGGATGGATAGGAATGATACAGAATGCTCCAGGATTCAAACAGCCAGTCATGATATTCATTACCTCATTGTGGTTTTGTTTCTCCTTACAAGCGTTTTCTTAAACAACCTCAACCTGTGAGCAATCCTGCAGACACAACTGAAATACTCAGTTGTGAAGGGGAAAGGTGGAACAAAGCTGTACCTGCATATGAGATCAACCTTCTTCCACCCATGACTGAAGGACACCCCGTACTCCTGTCCTGGTTCCTTACCACCACCTGTTCAGCGCTAACATGGGCCTGGATTTGTCAAAGCCCACCACCAGGACTCGGTTTCCCCCTGCTTTGAACCTTCTCACACACAACACTGAAGCCTCAGATTTGTCAAAACATGCGGAGGTGCTGCCAGAATCTGAGCAACTCATTTGAGTCCCTTCACAAAGCCATCTTAAGGGAAGAAACAACATGTCAGGGCAATGCCAACAACTGACTGCACCAATACAGAGAGATTTGACGTACTTCTCTATGCCACAGTGACTGTTATAATAAAAGACAGCAGTGCATTAGTGAGAGATTTATGCTGGTATTTCAACAATGGGAAACATGAGCTTTGCTGCGTTCTCATTCACACCGAGACAGGCAGCAAGGGCATGTCACATCGTACCACTTCCAGGAACGATGTTACAATAGAAGAAATGCTGATGTGCTGCTGCAGGAGGATCGTTCCTGGAAGCAGAGACCCTCGCGTTATTAGCGGATTGCACTGCAGGATCATGGGCTGGTTGGGGAAAGCAGAGGTGAGCAGCCAGCCTGGGGAGCTGTGCATGGCACCAGCCTCCCTGGCACCACCAGAGCCCTCCATGCCAGCCCGCGCCGGTGCCAGCTGATTGAATTTGCTAATGATCCACTCTCTCGAAACCCTCTCGCTCTGCACCCACCGCTTTGCGCCTGCAATTAAATCGCAAGCGAAAAATGCCATGTGGTGTCATTTGACATTTAGATGTCAAAGGAACTGATTGACAGGGAGGGGAAAAAAAATCAACAGGAAAAGGCCTGCTCCTGCCAAAGGCAGCAGGGAGGGTGCCAGCAGCAGGAAGAGCGGGATCGGGGACACAGCCAGAGGACGCAGCTCTAGGGAGGGAGGGAGCGAGAAGGGAGGGTGGAAGGAGAACTCTTGCACTATGCAGAGCCTGGGGGAGAGAGTTCTCCCACCTTGCAGGAGGCTTTGACCACTCACTGGCTCTGACTGTCTGTGCTCAGGGTTAAAAAAGGAGGAATTTATTTTTAAAAGTATCATTTCTGAGCAGTGGTAAAAGCAAACTGTACATTTTTGTCATTTTGAAGCCTTCAGTCATAGAATCATTGAGCATGGGAAAGATGATCTACGATCATTAAGTCCAACCATCAGTCCACCAACACCACACCAACTAAACCATGTCCCTATTTGTTTAGCTCACAGAATTTTTGGTTTTTAGGCCCAGGAATAAAGTCACAAGAATTCTGAGGAAAAATAGGAAAAACAAATCAAAGTCAAAACCCGGACAGCTTTCACAAAAAGAATGTTATGTTTGTTGTTTCTTTTTTTAAACTCAAGCCCTTTTCAAACTGGAGTGATCCACCACAGCAGGCCTCTTCCTGTGCAAAGCCTCAGCAATGGTAAATATGATAGTTTTTTCCAACAGGACTTAAACAAGGCTCGTGCCCAGACTGCTGGTGAGCCTAAAGCAGGGAGACATGCCCTGGGGTCAGGGTGAGGTGAGAATGGGGATGGAAATGTTGGGCTAGGAGTGCAAAACACAGCTGCCAATATGGGCTGGGAGAAAAGAAATGGGAAGAAAGAGAGAAAGAGAAATGCAGTCACATTTTTCTCCATCCCATCAGGTAAACAAGTGGCATTTTAGGTTAGCTGCTGTCTCTGATCCACCCACACAAGGCCCAGCTGCTGGAGAAGCACACAGGGCAGAGTCCCATGAGAGAAGAAAAGCCATGATAACACAGTTTTTAGTTATTTTCTATGTTAATTAACTGCAGAAGCATCCACCAACCAAAGGATTCGGGTGGGCTTCCAGTCAGCACCCACTGACCATTAATGGAATGACTGAGCTACATTCACAGAGTTAAAAATAAAGCTTTGGGTCTTATTTCCTCCTCATAGATGCAGGTGGGGCTATAAAACCCTTTAGCATGAGTCAGAGAACCAGACTTGGCAAAGCTTGGTTTGCCACTTTAAAAACAGAGCACTAATTAAATCAAGTAACAACAAGGAAAAAAAGGTCTCTTTTTTTCCAATAACTAATCCAGCCTGAAATGAATTAAAAATATTTTACCTGGACCCTATTCATATACAGAATAAAGTGAAAAACATGCCTGAAAAAGAAAACTTCACTTGGCAGAAACCAAACGCAAACTGCTCTAGCATGAAAGTGCAGGCTCTTCTCTGGGCAGCTTAATCACAAAGATGTGAGCTTCCTTCTCTGAAAAGAGGACGATGAAACGGCCCTTACTTGGGTGCTCTTTGCAGGGAGAGGGCATGGGGACACTGGAGTCATCCTGGTTGTCTCTAAGAGAGACTTATACTTTACACTCTGGTCTTATAGATTGTCTTCCATGGTTTGGCATGGTTTTTTTTAGATTCGTTTTGAGTAATCATATGTTGATCATTAAAACAATAATTTAAGAAATATATCAGCAAAAAAGAAAACTTACTGCAAAAAACTCTTAGTAAAAGTATGGCTAAGTGGCAGGAAATAATCTATTTTTAATAAGCATCGAGTTCCTTCGTGGCACAGCACACTGTTAGCAAGCATTGGGAGCCATGGGACAGAGCACAGCGGTTTGCATCAGAGCCAGTGGGCTCGTCATGGGGATCACTTCCTCCCAAATTACCCTGGGCAAAGCAGTGCACAAAGGCAGCCCCTGTACACAACAGTCACACCATTAACTCCAACAGAAACCCGTTGGTGTGAACCGAACGGTATGGGCTTGACGGGGAATTTCTATCAGCACAGCAAGCAGTAATAGACACAGAGCACATAGCTTGCAGTTATTCATTCTCAAGATTTATTTTTATGGGCAGCTATTTACAGAAGGATCTGCAGCTGTGCATTTGTGAATGCTTAGCCCAGTGTTTGCCCCAGCGCAAGCCCTACAGCAGACAAGTCATTCTGGCTGCTCCCACTGCCACCGTGCTGCATGCACCCAAAGCGGCCATAAAATACAGGGACCAACATGGCTGCAGACTAAATGCCCCTCTGGGCCATTTGGACCCCTTACACCAATCTGTCCTCACCCCTGCGTGGAAGTGGTGCCTTCACACTTTGGCAAAGAAAGGAGTATCCAATGGCCATGCCAATTTCCATGGGAAAAGCAGCACCGTACCCAAGTACCCTCCCAAACAGTTTACTTTTCAAGTCCTACCCCATGTATCTTTTCACTGAAGCCTTTTTTGTTTCCCAGAGTACTCATTTAAATTACATTAAATAAGATAGGCATGTCAGATTTTGTTTACAGAAGTTTACTGTTCAAGTCAGTGGGGAAAATAAAAATCTATCGGCTGTGACTTTTAAACAATACAAATGCAGGGTTTTGTTTTTTATTAGCACTTTATTTCTGTGCAGACAGAAACATCACTATCACTGCTGCTTCCTGTTACAGGCACAGCTCCCACTGCCTTTCCATGCAGAATATTCCCATGGCAATCAATGGAGGTTCTGCATAAAGAGCAAAATACACCCCATCATGTTGTCTCTCTATATAGTAAATGCTAATTTCTTGCCAACCATAAACTTGAAAATTCCTTGCTGTACGTTGCAACACAAACCTATTCTCAGTGCGTAATTTGAATTTTCAAGATGTGTACATTCCCAGCGGAGTGTCATTTGTGTGTGTGTGTGTGTGTGTGTGTGTGTGTGTGTGCGCCTAAGTATAGAAGAAATGAAATGTTAATGAATCTCTATCTACATTTCTATACTTGTTAGTTTTTCCTTCTAGTTTTCTTTTGCCCCTCGAAGTGCTAATTGTGCCTGTAAAAGTCCAGGAAAACTGTGACATAAATAGTTACTGCCTATTATAGCCAATGAAACACATTGAGACAAATATGTGGGACTGGCTCTCGAGTTATTTCTCTGAAGTCAATGGGGTTACCCCACGTTTTGATTTTGATTTGGCAAAGCACACGGTCTAAAGTTGGCCTCAGAGACAGGAACAAAATTAAGCACACACATAAGTACTTGTCTGGGGCTTTTTGTTTAATTGATTCCATGCAAGCAGCAGACTTCAGCTAGATACACTTGATACACTTTCCTTCTGATTTTCATCACTACAGATAATAATTTATAGTAGGAAAAGTGTATTATAAATACCATACACATAAAACATTCGCCAAAGAATGGGCAAAAAGGAAATACTGATGCTGCACTTGAGTCAGCCAGAAGTGCAGAATTTGATGGCCAGGTTATTGCCATCTGGCCATTAATTTTGCTGATAACTTGGAATATAATATGCTTTTATGCATTAACTAATGAATTTTGTATTCAAGAGGAAAGAAAAAAATCCTTTGGTTTCTCAGGTGTTTGGGCGAACTATTTCTCTGCCACTGCCCATTCCCCAGTGTTTTAGCTGTGTCCCTCTCTCTGGTGGGCGCATTCAAACCTTAAAACAAAAGTTGCTCCTTTTATTTGGTACAGAGCTGCTTGCATGTGTGCTTTTAAACAAGGGCACCTGCATGGAAAAAAAAAAAAAAAAGCAAAAAAAAAAAAAGGTCTATTCTCATTAGATCCATTTTCTCAATTAAATTTAAGTTTCTGTGTCCAAAAAGCATAAATCTGGGTATCGATTTAGTCATAAAATAATGAAACTCCCAGCAGTCTTCTAAACCCATTTTACTTGGATGAGCGTATAAGCTTTTAAAATATCAAGTTATTCCAGTATTTAATACACATAACTGCTTCCAGAGGTCTGAAGGCAATAAGGCATATCTTCCCCACTCCATTAGAAGCACTGCAGTTGCAGCTAACCAGTACCTCACTACTGGTTTTAAGGATTTTGACAATTTTATTAAGTGTGAGTTTGATACTTTCTGAACAGAGGCTATATCCCCTGAAGCCAAAATCAATAACCTATCGAATCAAAGCTCTATAAAATACCAATGGGCTCTCGGAGTTTTGCTCCCATAAATAAAATTCAGCTTAACTCTATGCTTTCAAACCAGGATAACTCAACTTCTAGCAGTCTGCTCCAGCGAGTCACTGTATCGTCAACATGTGCTTCCAAAGATCTCATTTTATGCAACAAATAATGACAAGCTTTAAGCTGTGCTGGGCTCTTACTCGGCCCTGTCTAATCTCAGGGCAGTTTGAATACATAGGAAAATTGGGTAATTGCAGCAGTTTTTAAACACGTCTGCATTTTGTTTGAGTCTTTTCCACTTCTCACACACATGCTGGAGGTGCTGCTTGATAAGACAGAATAACAGAAAGACGAGGATTTTATGATTTAAGAAACCTTCTCTTCTACTGCAAAGGTAGCAGTGCAATGCAAAGCGTACCTTGATCAATCAAAAACATACACCACATACTGCTTTTTTCTCTCCAGCTGAAGGAGTTTAACAAACAAACCTGCCCTGCATAATACAACAAATGTTTTTTTGTTTGTTTGTTTTTCCTGATAACTAGAAGCACCGTTTCATATTCGTTGGGTCTACAATGTATTTAATCTGCTGATGCAAGCCTTGGTTTCTTCCTTCCCAGCTTGCCTTTAACAGCAGAGAGCTCAGCTCACTGCTGCTCTGTCCCAGCATTTACACCACTGCACAACTGGAGCAATGGAATCTTAGTGCATGTTCACTGCAATTGCACACACATACAAAACTGAAGCAACTATCCTCCCAAAACACATATATATGACTATAAGTGAATGTCCAATACAATTACTCCTGGTAGTTTCATATATCTGATGCTGATGTCTGTCTGTCAATAAGACTATCTGTAAATATAATCTTAAGGCCAGCATGTAAAAAATCTAAAATATGGCTACCATTCTACATTCTGTTGTATGTCACAAGCAAAAATTCACACCAAAAACTCATTCAAATTAGCATCTTTTAATTCTGCCACTCCTCTCCCCGATTAACACTTTGTCTATAAATATAGTGAGGTAGTGGCTAATTTGCTTCCCTGGGTGGCATTTACGTACTTTCCCTCAAGCAAACATAACAAGAACTTATTTATATATCGATCTCTTCAGTGTCCTCCAGGAAAACAGTTCCCTAGCACTACATTCCTCCAGATGGGTCTTTATATTCTTGACTGTTCTATTAGTAGGCTCTGTTTCCTTCATTAACCCTTAGTGTGACACTTCAGACCCACTGATATCATCCACAAACGTGTTCCTTTCACTATTAATTTTTCCTCTGCAGCTAGCAAGGACAGAGCCCAGTTTTGGAGGGCTGAACAGCTGCCAAGCAGGACCACAACCTCTGTTTCATGACATTTCTTGCTTTGACCCCCACTTCCTGGTCACCAGAGGGATGATTGACTAAGTGCACGGGAAGTCCATTTTTAGTACGGTGGACTGGAGTACGGCATGACAAACTGTGATGTCTGAGTTTTGCGTTACACCATCTGGCCTGCCATTTCCACAGCCTCACATCAGAGTCCTGATGATGTATGTTTAAGCTTGGCACTATCATTTATCTCCTATCTTGTGTTTAAACAGATGCAAGCTGAGTATAACAGAAAAGGAGACCTTGATGCAGGAGTCGCTGTGGAAAGCGATGCTCTTGAGCTGTCTACAGACTCCAAGATTAAGTGTAAAATCTGACAGGGAGGATATGTATTAAAAAATATGTGTTGACAGAATGATTTAACTAATATTTTAAAGGCAAAACATCAACTGAATTTCCATACCATTTATAATGTTAGCGAACAAGGTACTACAAAGCAGACTCTCCCCTTCTGTCACCATCATCTTATTCGCAACTTTATTTTACAGATCAGGAGTGTTTTAATGAAAGGAAGCTCTCTGAGTCTTGATTTTCAGCTGCTGTAAATCAACCCAGCTACACAGAGAGCAGCCACATTAATGAAGTGATGTCAATTTGCATCAGCTGAGGATCTGGCTCTTAATTCTGATACAAGCCCTTGTACACAAAGATAAATTGCTGCATCACCAGGAATATAAGACCTTGATGGTTAAAAAGAACCCTTGAAATGCCATGGATGGGAAGGCATGACTACATGGGCTGCACTACATGTGTTCATCAGCCCAGGAAGAGGATAGAAAAGGAGAAGGGTCAGCTTCGCATCACAAGGCTGTGCAGCAGAGTGAATGTAAGGTCCCTGCTGACCCAATCGTACTCAGAATCTTTTTTCCCTTCATCTCACTTAAAAGTACATACCTCCTCCTGCACCTCAATCACATAAGTCAGATCTGGTGGAGGAATTATACTGCAGACTAGCCTTAGATTCAGCCCTGATCAAGTTGATGCCTGGATCAAGTTCAAACTGTAGAATCTGAACTAATTGCGAAGCTTAAATTAGCAGGGCTGGTTTGCAGTCCTAGTCTATGGAAAGCACTAGGTGCCAGTAGGGAACACAGCCCTCTTAAGATATAAGATGTTGTCTGTGGAGTGCAAAGGTAATTTCAGTGACAGCAAAGGGAGCACTGAGCACTTGCATTATAGCTTGGAAACCGGGGACCCAAAGGTGAAAATATCCCAGAGAAAACTAACAAATGGCCAGCAGCTCAGTCAGATGGGAATGTTAGCGGGAAAGGTTCGAAGGGAAGAAAATGTGCTGAATGGAATAAAACCAATAGGTAAAAGAGATGCAAACAGTCTGGGAAGACTGGACAAAACCTATATGTATCACACTTCTATTCACTCATAACTAGTGTAAGAGCTAACAACTCTTCCACTGTGCCTATAGCTGCTTCTGGCCTGATTCTGGCATTGTCCCATGCTCCAGGCCAGGAGAAGCCCTGGATGAAGCACATCCTGCAGCAGCTTCTGAGCAGCAAATGTTCAGCTCATGTCAAACTGTTAGCACTTCATTTTGTGAATGGAGCAGTGCTGCTCTTGCATGCACAATTAGCCTTTCGTATTAGCAACTTCCTAGCAACTCTGTTTCTTAAAATAGGGACTTACAGCGCAAGCTTTTATCTTATATAATCCCTTAGAAAAAGATAGCTCAGACACCTTTTGGGGGTTTAAACATCAAACCTTCAGCTTGAGACCTGTCTTTATCAAAGGAACTAGCAGCTCTATCTAGGATTTATGTTCTTTAGAGGAATTCCAAATTGTCTGTTTTTTATAGACTACCTACATAACAACCTCCTACAGTATTTAAAATTTTGTGATTTTCAACTCCTAATGTGATATTCACATTTAAACGCACACGGAGTACTTTACATTTATCTATTTAATATCATAGTTATGTCTTTCTTTAAATGCCTGTTATTCAACAGCTTATTAATAGTGAGCTATTGTGTCGTTTTTTAAATAGAAACCATTTAAATTTAGTTAGTTTATGGTGATTTGTTGCATCTTTTCAGCCAGGAGAAGAATCTTAATAGCCTAGAAGACTGTATTTATAAAACATGTTTGTCTATTTAGCCTCAGATATATCATTCTTACGGGAGAACTAAAGCATTCTCTTGACTTATCTCTTCACAGATGTTTCATTTTTAAGCACTAACAAATGCAACCCCTTTGAAACAGATCTGCTGTTCATTACTGATCCTCAGAAATCATTCTGGCATTAAAACAACAAAGTTCTCCCCCTCAGAGCACTTACAGTCTTCTCAGAATGCTGTCCCCAAGGCTCATGTGATGGCTGTGCTTACCTTTGCTGTCACACTGCCACAGGGTCCCAGCATTTCAGCCTTCCTCTATCATCAGCTGCCAGACCTGACCCTGCCCATGGTGGGCTTTTATTCTGGGGCACAGGTGAGCTGTAATCAAGAGCAGAAACACTGCAGGGTTTCAAGGTAGTCCTTGGCCACTGAGCTGCATAGGGCCTCCAGAAGCACATGGCAGTGAGATGTCTGCTTTCCTGGCAGGATCTAGCACAAGTAGAGAGGAAATGATGAGGGCTGATGGAGAAATGGAAGAAGCTGGGGTGTTGTTTTTTTCTGTAACAACCTGTGCAAGATCATCAGTAGCTCCTAACTTTACCTTTCATTTAAGCATCTTTGGCTGCAGCCATGTTGCTGACTCCAGGAGGGAGGAATGTGGCTCATACACTGCTGATAGGAGTCAAACCACAGTTATGCTGATGCTGGACCAGCAGTGGAGATGGGGGTTCCCAGTGATGGGGACAACTTGGCTCCCTGCAACCCTACTAGCTTCACAATGGTGATATTTGCCTTCTTTTCCAAGTGTGCCTTGCAATACCACGTGGATGTTCATGGACTCCTCCTTTGCTATTGGTACCTAACAGAGAAACTTCAAGGAACATCTTCCCTCCTTTTTATTTATCCACCAAGTGTGCTTTACAAAAGCTAATTTAGATGTGAACAGCAGTCTGTGCGGAGGTCTACACAAGGCAGCTCAGCCGCCAGAAAAGTTAATATGTGCCTCGCATTTGCTGCCTCTAATTATGGGAGGAAGGAGTGGAGGTACAGCAGTGCCTGCCTCGGCACGAGCCAGTTTGACTATTGCAAAGCTAATTAAATATGTCTCCTGTATATAAAATATATCATCTCCAGATAACAGCATACTGTTAAATTCTTCATCTTATTAAAAGCTTGCATTAATGCTTTTCCAACATAAATTTTAACTGTGGACAGGTACTATTTGAGGAGCCTGACAATAGGACTGACCTAGATTAGGTTGACAGTGCCAAAAGATATATCACCTCTATCTGTCTGGGAGAGAAGAAGGATGAGGAATACATTCCCCATTATTGCCTAATGCTGATGTGCTGGCATTATCTCCAACAACCCAGTGCTGCTTCGCCTTCTGCTCTCTTGGTACAGTCGACAGGCAACCCATGCCGAGGAACAATATTCTGTGCATGCTGTCTCTTATTTCCCTTCTTATAACTCAGCTGCAGAGGGATTTAATGGGGCACTGCATAATGATTTTAATGCCATTGATAAGCCCCTGTGTAGTTTACAAAATTATGGGGGATGTCAGATAATTTTGGCTTGGTGATTGGGTTAATATGGTGGGTTCTTACAGGTCAGGGCTGTCTGTATGAGAGCAGGCAGATATCTGGCTGTATCAACTCTTGTCCCTTTGCAACTTAACTTATCTCTAAGGCTGCACCGACTCTTCTCCTGCCAGACCTAAAGAAGCAAGGATCAGCAGCGGCAGATTCAGAAACCACAGGAATATTTCATTCTTCTAGTATATGTACACAGAGCTTACCAGAGATCTTTCCCAGGCATCCTTGTTCAAGCAGGAGCCAGCAGGGAGGTTCATGAAAAACACTTTACTGTTACACCACCCCTAACGCAGAAAACAAGACGACTGCTGAAGAGCAGCAATATTTCTCACATGCATTGCTAAATATTCAAAAGATATGAAAATAGCTTTAAGAGTCTAAGAAAATAGAAATTCCAAATATTAATAGGAACTCTGCCATTGATTTTAACACAGAGCTTGCACTGACATTGTGAAATCACTCAGTCTTAGACACTTGATTGACACAGTGATGGCTCATTCAAAGTGTATGCAAAGTCAGTGCAACTGTATCAGGCTTTTCTCTCCACTTCAGATTTTTTAACTTTTGACATCCCAAGGGCCATTGTATTGACAGAATAATACTTCTGTTGCAGAGCTGGTGCATGAGAGACTTTCCTTTTTTGGGGGGGGAAGGGAGGACTCTTCCACAGCTGTCCTGCTGGATGGAGAGGTCAGGATACAGAGAATGAGGAGCAGTCTCGTGAAATAAGGACATTCAGACATCCTTTGTAGCTGCAGTGTCTCTAGCCCCTGAAATTCTCTTTGGAATAACTGGTGGGTCACCTATTCAACATTTACGTGAAAAAACAGCGCCTCTGAAAATTAGGGGGAAAAAATTACTCCATTGTCACCTACTTTTGCTTTAAAATGGGGTGAAAGACAAAGAAAAGGAAGAAAAATTGAGAGAGGAAGGACTTCCCTAAGGGAAAGGTTCTTCCTCAAGCATTTGGAGGAGAAATTAAAACTTTATCTAGGAATTCTGCCTGATAAAAAGAAAGTTCAGTGCCCAAGCAAAACTGAGGATTGGAAACTCAGACAGCAACAACCAGCAGGGAATCAGCATCTCCTTTTCAGCGGGAGTCAATGGCTATAACTGCCATGGATTCAATACCAGAGAATACGTCAGGGATCTATCAGCAATGTCCAACAGAAATAGATTTTTCCAGCTACTCAGAGATATGGACAAGAGCTTCAGTTATCCTAAATCCCTCTCACGCTTCTCTATATATATACTCATCACAAGCCCTTTAAAGTGTGAGAACGATGCAAGGCAGACTTCACATGTATGAAAATCTTCTCTGGAGTTCTTACAGGAAAAACTGCAATTTATCATTAGATTTTTTTTTTTCCCCATCAGTTCCACTGGCTGTGGAAATTTGCCTTCTTACTCTGGAAGGTGTGTACAGAAAAGTGTCTAAGCCATAAAAGAAAAATGAAAAGTGACAATAAACTATCACAATGTGCTTGATCAGCTGGAACACA
Source organism: Excalfactoria chinensis (assembly GCF_039878825.1). Taxonomy (NCBI): domain Eukaryota; kingdom Metazoa; phylum Chordata; class Aves; order Galliformes; family Phasianidae; genus Excalfactoria; species Excalfactoria chinensis. The sequence goes on from NC_092836.1 coordinate 4,525,433, forward strand.
GAAATAGCAAACCTCCCTCCTAAAGGAGCATTCTGAATTATCTTGATTTGTACTTAGAAATAAGCATAGACAACTCCTAGACAGCACCATTTCCCATACGCATATTTAAACTTAAAAGTCAAAGATGAGTGAAAAAATATTGCTGCCTCGAAAGATAAATATATTACCTATATTAGCTATAAAAGGAATGTGCGCTACTGCATAAATATTTAAATTCAGATTTGGAAACTATATATTTTGAAGAAACCAGAGCCAATACATATTGGATTACAAATTCATATTTACAATTTCTTTTAAGAAAAATACTTTATGATTTCTTGTTTCGCCGAACTGAGGTGGTAGCAATTTGTCTCTGTTGTACAAATGCTCAATTTGCACTCTGTTCTCTAAGCTAACATTTTCCATTTCCATTTAACCACTAGAAAAGTGAGAACATAGCACTAAAATATTTCCATTCAAATTCTGTAGATTAAATCATATGCTTTTAAAACTCACTCAGTGATCAAGACATTTTTCCTGCAGCGCTCCAGCCCTGCCAGTCAAGAGGAAAGAAAAGCAATAGAGTTGTGCTAACAGAGCAATGATGGCTTGTGCTGACCAAACCCATTGCCATGACACATCCCTGAAAGGAGGACCTTAGCAAAAAAAAGAGTTTTTTAAAGGTGTGGGGAAAGACAATGTCTTTTTGCTTAATTAGAGCAGAAATCACTTGAAATATATTTTAAGGCATACTTTGCTAAGAACATCAGCAAGGAAGAGGCATTTTGTTTGCCCTGCTCTTCCATTTTCTCCTAATGTAAAAGTGTCTTCAGGGCAGCTCTTACTGGTCATTTTCACCCCCAGTCAGGCCCCCATAGCCTGGAGTCTCTTACAACCTCCTGGTTCATACATTAACTACAAAAAATCTTCCCTTCTTGTTTGAGTAAGATGCCATTGGGCTCTGCTGGTGCAGAGGATTTATGGTTATGTCATGGCAGGAGTCTGGAAATGATGAACCCAAAGTGTCAACGAAAAGACTGAAAATTAACTTGGCAAGTACCACGGTATTAAAAGTTTAAAGCATGCCAAGGATATTTTGATTAAGTTTAGAAGAAAATAGGCTCTAGTGACATAAATTACATGGAACAAAATGCTTGTGTGGGGCTACTAATAAAAAAGTCAAGAAAATTATCTGGTTTTCCTATCCTGTGAGTCTACACCCACAATTGTTCAGGCTGGATAAAATCCCACAGGGATGAAAACTCACATCACTGAACATGCCTGCCCATGCTAGATACCTGGTCTTTTTTATGGGAAGGAGTCAGCATTTTCAGGGGAAAAAATGAAAAGATGTTTTTTTGCAAAATCCAATGAGAAAATTATCTCAGTTTGAGCACCTATAATGCTGAGTAAAGTAAGTTAGATTTTTAGATTTTTCTTTTTGTACCCAAGGAAACCTGCTTACCTTTAATATTCCTGTCTTTATCTTTCTACAGTTAGTTGCTGGGAAAACGTAGTATCACTCTCACCCATTATTGGACCATCCATGATTGTACTGAAAAGATAAACAAAGGAAATTTGGTGCCTTGATCCAAAGGGAAACATAAATGACAGTGAAGTTTCAAGAGGCCTTGGGATAAACTTCATTTTAACTCACCAAAGTGGTTTTGTCACTCAGTCCCTCTTCCCAGCAAGCTTACTGCAGCTCTGACGTCTCACTGTGCTCACAAGGAACATTGACATCATGCCCATAACTGGAAGCCAGATTTGACAGCACACCCCGCTCTCTTGGACTCACAGGCTGGTCACTGGTTTTCCAAATTCTCCACTTTTTGGCAAGCTCTATACTTGTTCATTGGCACTTAGTTTAAGGGCAATATGCTGCCCACCACTGTGTGGACGGCATTTTTTATAGAGTGCAGTGGTAATAAGGACAGTAAGGGCCAAGGTAAGAAACAAAATATTTTAGTGGGATGCCTCAATGAAAGCTTCCCATCACTTTCTTTGAATAATTAACTAATGATCTTCTGGTTTGGAGAGATATTTAATGTAGTTTTCGTAGAAACAATTTCATAATGCACTAATAATATGCCGCTAATTTTCAAAGGAGGAAAGTTCAGATGTGTTATTCCAGCTGTTCTTGCAGAATAGAAGAGCTTACACCCCAACACTGAGTGCAATAGGGTTTAAGTATTACATATGTAGGGGCTTACCAAGCAGAAGGGTAGATTCTACTTTTTGAGGGTGGAATATGGAATAATGAAGTGAAATAATAGCATTAACCAATACCTAATTAACACCCGATCTATTTAATTTCTATCTCCGCCATTAGGTTACTATTAAAGTCTATTTAGTCTGCCTGTGTAAAACCATGCATTATGGCAGCTTTTCAGAGTCAGGCTATTCACAGGCCATTTGCAATTTTCATTTCTCTTCTCTTTAATGTCATAGACTTAACTCCATGAAGGTCTAGAGCAGGTTAGTGCAGAAGATTGATGATTACAGCATAATAATACTTCCCTTTGCCTCTCTACAGCATGTGTTAGAAACCTGCACAGATTCAGAGCAGCACTGCTCAGCAATGTGTGTGTCTCCTGATGTCCTCTGAAATAAAGGGAGCTGGAAAATAAGAGTAACTGGAGCGTCAGGCAGAGCTGAACATTCTACTAGGCACAGAAATATTTAATATATTGGATATTCAGCCAAGGAAACATGCTTGTGCCATTAGCCTAGTGCCCATGGAAATAACAGAGTCCTATCCACGCAGCCCTGGATTTAAGTAAGATCTGGGCTACCTGCTCTCACAATTAAACTCTTCCATTCACACCAAACCTGACTGAAGCTACAGATACTATGGTCATCATCTGAGATCTTGGGAAGTCACCATCCCCTACTCTTCCCTGCCAAGACACTCAGCACCAACAGTCCATACACTTAGCAGCATATGTTGGTAAATCACTCAAAATACTGCATAGCCTACAACATGAAAGACAGATGTGATTTAGTAAGACTCCTCGGCTGGGCAGAGCAGAACTATCTATGGTACTTCAGGCTAAAAAAGGATGACTTTTCAACAGACTTCCTCAGGATATTTTAATTTGTGTAAGTGCATTCAAGGCATGAAAGCAGACGGACAATGTGTGAATTATGAACTAATTGGGGGAAGATGGAAATGAGAAGGTAAATTTCATTTACATTATCTCCCTTTTTACGCTTGCTAAGGTCTAAGGTAAAGGCTTGGTCTCTTTCTGGTCCATAAAATATGGATTGCTATTTTCAAACTACATCAACACTGTTAATAGCCATTCCCATTAGTCAGCCATATAATAGCATTATGATGCTATGAAATATTGACATGGTAAAACAATGTAAGCCAGAGGTTACTGACAGTGCACACTCTGATATTGACAAATAAATGCAGAATATTTAATGCACTCCTTTTCCCACCTTTCTACCTGGCTGACAGTATATATAAACATTTTTCTCGACCTCTCATTCACTACTGCTAATGCCAGCTGATGTCAGAGGACCACTGAGCTTAGCAGAACTATTCTTGCTGCTTTGCAGTGTGGAAAACGGGTTCCAAAAATTGGCTAAAATGAATCCAATGCAGAATACTTCATATCTCAGCCAGAGTGGGGCTGAGAAGCAGGGAGGGAGGTGCAAGCTGCAGTGCATGAGGCTTCACCACCAGCTAGTTGCACAGACATCTTTCTCCAAAGTAAATATGTATAAATGTATACCCAGTTCCTCCATGTATAATGTTGGGTGTTTTTAAATATAGCAACTGCTTGGTGCCTAATTTCCCACCCTAAATCATATTCTCAGTACTTTTTATTTTGTTGTATAAGCAACAAATTTAATCTACTTGCTTTCTACCCAAAAGAAACCCAGCACAGCTTGGTGGTTCTCCTGGAAGATGCATCTGCTGGACTTGCTCACTTCCTCCCAGGAGTCCACCCCAGGACAGAGCTCCCCTTCTCATTCCTCCAACCCATCAGCTTTAATGGTGACTTGTTTCCAGTACACATAAATCTCCAGCCCATCCCCATTTGTCAGCTTGTGCTCTGTGACACGTACCTCCTTGTCTGTTCATGTAACCAGCTGCCACTCCTTTTGATGATCTCTACCAAGATTGCTGCATCACATCCCCAGACAGTACAAATCCATGTAGTAAATGCAGGGATTTTGGCACAAGGCTATTCCAGCCCACTCCTGAGATGACGGGCACAAGGAAGTGTTTGCAACGAGCGTTGGCTTTGATGTTGGCTTCCCACATGCTTTGTTGCCTCATGTCTGGGGCTGTACATACCACAGATGGGTTCAGCAAGGATAGCTTGAGGAAGGCTTGTCTGTTCCGGGAAGATGAGTGTTTCTGGTCTCCATTATCTGCAGGAGTCACACAGAGGACATGTCAGTGAGAGCTGATGGGTAGTGCTGAGCTAAGGAGAACACACGCAGATCTGGTGGGCCTTCAACCACTCCAGCTTAACAGGCAGGGTCTGGTAACACAGAGAATGTCATTGCCAGATGCTGTAGCTCCTACTTGTCGGCACAGATCCCATGTGGAAGGTGAGTGAGGAAGGGCTCACTGACCTCACTGCTGGAGACAAGGAGATCTCTGCTAGCTTCCCATCAATGGGAGAGGGGCTTGAAGGGGACATAGTGCCCCCCAACAGGAAGCAGCACCCACCAGGTGATGCCTCTCCGGGTAGACAGTGCTAGTTGGGGATACAACAGTTAGCAACAGGCTGCTGTAGTTTAAGGCTGACAGCAATCATGGAGAAGCTTTCATCACTACCAGTCATGACATTTTCCCCTTTTTTCAGAAGTAGGCCTTCCTGTAAGGTGTAACATTACTGAATTTTAGCACAGGTTTAACACCTTGCTCAGACTAGGATACGATGTATGGAATATGTTCTCACAAGTTAACACTTTAATCCACTGATCTAGCTCCTTACCTGAGCAATGCCTAATAGGTGTAGATTATCAGAAAATGTTCCAAGATGTGTGTTATGTTGTCAAGCTGGTGGGAGAAACATAGGCTATTAAAAGTGTAGTCAGAAATAAGTTCTCAGCCACAATAGATTAGAGATATGCAAAGTAGTTTCTTGTCCTTACTATTTACCTTGGTTGAGAAACTGATGGCAACCCTCTAAAGAAATGAGTTTAAGTTGAACACTGAACTCAATTTAATTAGTTATAAGGTATTGACACGGCAGCAAGAACCATCAGATGGAACTTCAGTGCTTGATCAAACACATACCTTTATCTGTGTCCGATGTGAAGCTTTTGCTGCCTAAACCTGAAAATTTCTTATCGCTTAATGGCTTGGCTCGAAAGCAGCCTAATTTGGGATGGTAAGTGGATTGACTGACCAATTTGTGTTTTAAGACTAATCCACACGCGCTGTACTTCACAGTGCTCCTTGGTGAACTCCTCACCTTGTTCAGAATCTTTCTGTATAAGCTATCTTCTGTGACAAGTGCGGGGAGATGCAGTGAAGAGTTAAAAGTGAATCTCCTGCCTCTTTGAACTGTTTTCTCAGTACTGCATGTACACAGATACACTTTTGATGTGTTAACTAGAAAATCTGACTGAAAAAGAACAAAGCAGCTGTCACTGAAAGGAAGACACTGACGAAGAACCACACAGCCTTTTATTGAAGAACTGTCAAGATTGATCCTACAGCACTCAGTTTGTCTGTAGTATTTATCAAAGACCTAGATCAGATGAAGGAAATTAAAAAAAAAAAAAAAAAAAAAAAAAAAGGATTTTATCCACTGGACATTTATAAATGGTATCTGTAAATTAATTACATTTAAAACACCTATGAGAATGCTTTTTAACAGCCCAAGGACTGGAACATAAGCAAACTCATTTTTCACCTCTTGGAAAACAACAGTTTGTCATTATTGAGCAAGCTCACTTAATTGCTTGCAAAGTTTTCAGTAGCAAGCTTGATTTCGTGCAAATAAATAAATGAATTCACAGAAAGTTCAAAAATTCCTTGCCTTTCAAAGGGAAGCAAAGCATGCAGTGCACCCTGGACGTTCACACTACAGTTGTACTGCAAGAGTTTAAAAGAAGATCAGGGCAGAAGTGTCAGGACCTCCTCACACATCTGGCTGGGGTGCTGATGGCCATGTGAGCAGAGAGATTAAGCTGTTGACCCAAGGTCACACAAGGATAGTCAAATCTGCAGCCCTGGGAGTTTCAATTCAATACTGCTACCGCAAGGTCTGCCACTAATTGAACATCATTACTGGCCTAGTGACAAAACTCACGATGTGAGGATGGAAACCAGGGTGATAACACATCACACAAGACTGGAGATGACTGCTATCAAAAGGAGATTGAAGGCCAAGAGTTTATCTGGGTTAATATCACAGATCCTGTTCCTGATGTGCTCAATGTGGGAACCAGCACTCCCTAGTGGGTAGCATAGCCAAACCTGTGGTTACTGTGTGGTATCTCTTGGCAAGCGTTGGTAATTTAAGGATGAAAACTCTGGAGATTTTTCTGACACAAAGCCAACAAGAGAAGTCTTCACCCGCCTCTCAAGGAAACAAAATTCCCATCCTTTCTTCTAAACAGGCAGTTACTGTGCAAAAAACTCCAAAGTTCTATACAAGCATTGATTAGTATTTAAATTCTGCACAACATCTACACATACACACACAGACACACAGGGAAGGGAGAACAGATTTCAGCAATGGAATTGGAGTTGCACTGAGGAGATGTGGAATCCCATATTAAAAACTATTTTGTATAATTTCCCTTTTTTGGAAAAATGCAGGTAAATCCTGCAAAGTCAGGTATGCTATTCTACACCTTTGTCCACTTCAAGCACTACTTCACAAGGTCTACACGAGTGGTTGCTTGCCTTTCCTTTAACCAAGACTCAGCTTAAGAGATCAGGAAGAAATCTGAAGGTCCTTTAAACCACACTGACACATTTTCACATATGATGGTCAACACCTCCTTGTTATCAAGGCTAGCAATATTTTCAGTAGGGCACACAGCCAAGAAGACATATATATGGTACATCAAAGAACTGTCCAGTGAGGGTTCACACACACTGTCATTGCAATGGCAAGAAAAACGCTTGCTAATAAGGTAGTCGAGCCTTCATATTCACAATTCCAATTCACATGCCTACCAATGGTCAGAGCAGACTGTCTCTTCCATAGAAATGGCCCTGGGAGACATGGCAGCGGGTTAGGCAAAGCAGGGGTTAAGGAGTTGGATTGGGAATAGATGCGTGTCTCGGTTTGACAGTCACACACTGACTGGGGATGGCTGAACAGATGCTCTATGAATGCTAATGTCACTCATGGTGTTCTACTTTGGGCAGAATTTCTCCACCAGCACAAGTCATAAAGGCAGTGTCTGAGCTCAGAGGAGCTGCTGGTTGTTCTCCTGGGCACTGGGCTCTGCCCAACTGAAGCTTGCCCTGATGCACCTGGCCACACAAAAATCCTTTACTCAGAGCTCTTGTAGGCAGCACATAACAGCACTGCCCATGTGCTAGTCCTTGGCAAGGGATGGATAAATCATTTGGGGCTGGAACCTTAGCTTTTCAGATACTCGTGGACTAATTTAGCAAGTAGTTAGGACTTGCTGTGTATGCTATAAGTGACATTAATAAGTCTTTATCTAGAACAGCTTCATTAATTTAGACACCAGTTCTGTATTCAGACTAGCTCTTACTCAGACTCCTGCTTCTAAAGCATGTTTTGAAGTTGAAGAGTTTGTTCTTTCAAAGCCAGCACCTGGTCAAGACTTCAAACAACAGGCTGCTTAGATAGAGGATGCACACACAGTGACAAGGACCTGTGACATTAGGCAGACATCATTAACAAAACTTACCTAAATTGCCCTTAGAGAAAGTATGTATTTACGCACACTTTTATCAGGAGACCCTGAAAATTTAAAATCACACTGGAGATGTCCACTAGAAACAAAATAGCAGAGCCCTCGCCTAGCTGTGCCCAGGTAAACTTTCCCTGAGGTGGGTCATTAATTTGTCTCATTGATTAGAGATACAGGGCTCTGGGTGTACAGACCGACACTTGCTCACGCAAGATGCTGTCAGTGGAGGAACACTGGTTTACACCACACAGAATCTGCCCCAAAGATTCTACTTTTCCTGAAAAACACTTCCCGCTGTGGCAGACATAACGCCGTATCAAAGGCATGTGCTGTAATACACAATAAAGATATAGCTTTCATAATTTTCAATTACACTTCCTCTGCAGTGATGTTAGTGAATCTCACCCAAAAGTAAATTATTCAGTGCAGATGATATAGAAATCGTTTGATGAGTGTCACTTTTCCATTTAAAGTTTCACCAAGATCTTCTTGGATAAGGCACTCCTTTCTCAGATGACATATTTTACATTTTGTTTCTGTCCCTCACCTCCATTCAGCAGGTTGTTTCGACTTTTTAATATACTCTCCTAACAAAACATCGAGTAGCCATTCAAATGGGTCTATTCAGGGGAAGTGCTCATTCATTCAGCCAGAAATACTGATAGCTATGTTTTATTTAGTTCTAAGAATACATTTTTTAATTTGGAGAACATTGAAACCTGGATCCAAATAAGAAAGGGCAACTTTCTTTCAAGGCTAGCTTGAACGGAGAAGAACCATGGGCTGCTCTGGGAATCCTTTTCTTCCATGTAAATAAATAATTCAATTACAAGAGCTTTTTAAATGGAAAAACATATCCAATACACCAATACATTTAAACTCAATCATATGGTAAAATGTAGCAAACTGAAAAGCTGAATTCCAGAATGTTTTTATCTGTCTTTTCATAAAGAGATGAACACACTGGAATCTAATTTAAAAAAAAAAAAAAAAAAAAGTCCCTTTAACTTCACCATTAAGTTCTGCTTGTATTTCACTTTTTCCATCTACTCTTTCTCTTCTACCAAGCTACTCCGAATTCTGTCCATGTGACACAGTCAATAGCTGTATTTTTTTCTTTTTTGCATTTCCAACTGCTGTTTTTATATCTGGACCTCTAATACATTCATCATTGCTTCGGCTGTACCAGTCAAGAAGGACCACTTATCAATTCTGTAAGTGTTGTGTCAATTATTCATGCCTGGAATGAGGGTAGGTAACATGGAACTGTAGCCATCTCTATTTTTGCAAGGGAAGGATGTGGAAGATGAAAATGGATTTTGCTTATTGTTATGGAAAGTCTGACCCAAGTGTGGGGAAGCCTCTATACCATCATAATAAGCTGACAAAAAATACACATCACAATCTACTGCAGCTCATGACAAGCGCTACATACCCATGCAAAACCCCAGGTTTCAGTATCTGCCACTGAACACACCAAAGCTTAGCAAAGTACAACCTGCTTGCCCTGGCACTTCTCCAGTACTCACCCTGGCTCTGGCATAGCTTATATAGTCTGGCTCTGCTGTAAATAGCCCACAAGCAAAACTCAAAAGCAACCTCTGTGCTTTGCATCTTCTTTATGCAAGAGATATTTTTCTCCAGACTCTAGAAAATTTTCCACTTGTTTGTCCTCTCACTCTAAGACTTCCCACTACTTCACTGATAAATCTTTGTTATGTGCCAGCAATAATCTAGTGACAGAAATGTGCGATACTACCTGAAAAACAGTTTTCCAGCAGAGAAATACACAGCTGTTTTACGCTGCTGGGGTCCTGTAAATCCAACTGAAGTTCAGCATTTGCAGTTCTAGCAGTCTTTAGAAGAAAAAACAACAAGACCTGGTGAATAATAGAACAGGTCGGGTTCTGTTGTTGGTTTTACAATACAAATTGTGTTCTCAGACTGTTAAGGTTCTTGGACCACCATCAATCTACTGATATTCCTTCCCTAGCAATGGAGAACTGACAAACTCACTGTTGTTGCCATCCAGAACAGATACATACATCAGCTACAGATCATGTATTCTTGCCATATACCAAGATTGACAGCCCGTGCTGGGAAAGCCAGTACAAACTATGACTACTGTTGGCGTGTTCCTTGTACAGACTTCAAATGTGTGCACTACTCAAAGAAACAAGACCACGTTGCAATAGACAACAGGACACGCCTTTTTGCAAGCCGGCTTCAATCTCTCAGCCAGCGATCTATCAGGAACATGATTCCTCCCTAACACAACCACCCATCTCTGGAAGAAAATTTGTAATTCTCGTTCTTGATTTCCTTTCAACCTGTTTCTCTAAAACAATCTTCCCCTCAGGCAATGTAGAGTCTCCAGCCTTTGTTTGGCTGAAGATGTAAATATTTGGGCACTCACAGATTTGAGAGATATATACATATTTGTTGGAACATTTACCACCTGCTATTCAAAGTTAAATCCATAGATTACAGAAAACAAATTCTTTATCACTTTTTGTCTAATGCAAAATTAAAGATAGCTGAAAGCCTACAAGCTTTCTCTTGCTTATGAGTCAGCTGTAGCATAATTACCCCTCTGAGGCTTGAATAGCAGCAAAGAGCCAGACTTCTGCAAAGGCCCATCATTCCAGAAGAGCTCCAGGAGCTTCTATGCTCCTAAGGACATTAAAGTAGAGGCCACAGCCTAATGAAGTGTCCTCAGCTATATTCCCGATGAACTTTTATCTGCTGATGATAAAGGTTCATGTGGCTCCTGAAACAGGGAGACCCAGACTCATAGAGTTTCATATGCTTCCTTCTGGAGCCAGTGTATATAATGCCATAGCAATGCATTTTCCAGACCTATCCCCAAAGTTAAAGGCAGCTGTTAGATGTTTGTAAGATCTCTTCAAAGTCAAACCTTTCCTGTGAGAAAGGTCAGATCTATCAAACCTGCATTACATTCCCAGAGTGGTTTTTGCTCCACAAGGCATTGCAGTGGTACCAGGGGTAAAGCTTGCCACTTGGTTCTGGGCAGACCTCTCCTCTATCCAGGCATTTCAGAAGCCGATGCAGTCTCCAAGCCAGACAAAGCATCTGGGTAGATGGTGGCATTCATCAAAGCGAGGCTCTACCAGCCCTCAGAAAAACAAAAGAAAAAAGAAAAAAAAGATTTATTTCAGCTTTCTCAACTTTCAAAATATAATTGAATAAAATATTATACCCCCTTAGACATTGCTTACTGTGGATATCCCAGATTTTTCTAGTCCTTTCCAGCTACTTGCACTTGATGGCTGCTTTTGTGTTTACTTTCATGTGTGCAAATATTTATGAGCACCCAGATCTGTACATGGGACTTGCATGATGGACATCTAACGGATCAGACAACAGTATAAGCAATAGCATCCAGCCAGGAAGGCTTGGAAATGCAGAAGCACATATCCAGGCTGATCATCAGACTGACTGTCTGGATCTGGCTGTTATAGGAAAGGAAATGCATGTTTCTGCTCCCTAATGAAAAGGACAGACAGATATTGAAGAAGAGTAAGTTGGACTTTAATTACTGTTTTTGATGTCTGATCTATATCTGCCTAAAAGTTTTGTGCAAGCGTAGTATGGAAGCATCAGAAAATTCCACTGGGATATGTATGAGGTCCGGTTTGCAAAAATACCCTCTTCATAAAGCAGTTCAATGCCCTCTTTTGCTTGGCAAGCCGTGGTGAATTTATGATGCACTGCGTTTGGAAGGCAACACGGTGCACAGCTGAGGCAAGTTAGTGAATCGCAGGGAGAGTAAAAGCAAAATGTTCTGAGAGTGAGGGTGCATATGGGGATGCATTTGAAAAAAAGAAAAAATTATATATATATAAATATACACACACATTTGCTAGGGGAAATGTATATGTATTTATAAAAAATTCCAAACTTCTCACCAGTCATAAGTTAGAAATGATGCAAAACGCATCTGCTTTGATAAGCCTGTTATAAATCTCACAGCTTGAAGATTTTAACTGACCCCTTCCAGATCATGAATATTTTAAGAGAGCCCAGTTTAATTTAAAACAACCCTGGATCAATATATGCATTTATTCTGGCATCGTCCAGATCTCAGGTCCTCACATTGTCAAAAATGGTATCATACATCTCCAGTTTGACTCCAAATCTAGGGTTCATTCACGGCTGGAGTCCAAAATAGGGACAAACCTACATGGATTGAAACCTAAAAAGTCTGTATGGAGCCTGGCCAAGCAAGACAATTTGGCTAACTATATTTAGAGCGGGACCATGACACAAAGTCTCTGCTGTTGCCTGAAACTCACTCACAGAGAAGTGTGCACATGCCCTGGGGAACAGATTGTTTCCAACATCACTTTGTGGCAATGTTCAGAATGAGATATCAGCAAGGTGAGATTTCAGAGAACCACACGAGTCAATGCTACCTAGCTTAACCCCCCCCCACACACACACACACTTGTGCATCATAGCGCCAATGGGGAGAAAGGATGTCCACCTACAGGGGTGCTCCTTCCCTGCAAAACCAGTGTCAGCTATCCAAAACTGCGGCAGTCCTGAGCACCTGCAGGAGTCCTCATAACTGTAGGACACTCTTCTTCCTCCTGGTGTGCAGAGAATAGCAGGCTGAGAACCCTGGGACCCAAACATTATTCTTTGGAAAGCTTGGAGCAGTTGTGCAGCTTTGCAAGAATTGCATAAAGCAGCTGTTTATAAGAATAGCTCCAAAACTATTGTCCAGTTTAAATCTTAAAAGAATTCCTAAGCGTTCAGTCTCCCACAGAACAGTGTTGTTCACCTCCCCTCCTTGTGTCAACGAGAAGCATTTCTTAATAACTACAGTGCAAATTAAAACTGTCTTCCTTTTAAAGTTGATGAGAATTTTGCTCTGAGTCATAATTTATTATATACTTACGTTTTCCCTTCCTAGTGCTGCTCATTTATTTTTTTTTTAATGTTTTCTTGAAAGACACTAACAGATATTCTACCACGCTAAAGATGTTTTTCATTTTGAAACCTCCCTTTCCATACATCTCCAACTACTGCAGAATTCATTCAGTGCCGCTAACATCACACAGACCCTACATTAATCCATGCAGCGTACTTGCAACACTGATAGGTTTCAGAGCAGGGACAGCCACCTGCCAGTCATCCTCTCACCTTATGATGGCAGCAGCAGCAGTCACCTCCCTGGCCACAGTTCCTGGGATTGGGATTGGACACTGCGAGCACAGAACCTCTGAGAGCATAGGCAGAGGTCTGCAGGAGTCCATGGGAAGGAGATTCCCACCTCCTAGGTTTCATATTAATATCTGAAAAATACTTATTTCAGTACAAAAAATAAAGAAGAAGAAAAAAAAACAAACACCAAAAAAAAAAAAAAAAACCAATCTAAAACAGCTTTGGTAAAAAGAACACCTATTGGTCATTTAAAAGGCAGCGAATAACAGATATCAAGATAAAACTGCATCAGAATGTCAGTCTTTCTGCCTTATCATACATAGCAGTGGCAATAAAAAGATGGAGGCACAGACCAGATTTACACCGGAGACATACGGGGGGAACAGAGGAGGGGGCTATTCAGTGCACGCATTGTATAACCGACCTCTAAGGAAATATCTGCATAAATACCCAGCCAGTGACTTCATTTAGATGCTCACAGACTCTATGGGAAGTCCATAATAACGTCTACAGAAAGAATGCGATCAATATGTTATCGAGAAGATAAGTCAGTGTCAACTCTAATGTTTAAATATTCATCTACTTGTACCAACATCTTGTCTGTTACTGAAACAACAGGAATATTCAAAGATTAACTCTACATAAAAGACTCAGTAATTTTTTTCTCCAATTCCTTGTTTTTCTCTCGTCAGTTCTACGAACAGTTGTTAAGTAGAACAGGTTGGCATTTTTTCATCAAAACGTTACTTATTTGAAAAATGGGTCTTGGAACAAACCAAGACTTTTGCAGAAAATTTTCATTTGGGGAAAATTTTTCAGCTTGTTGTCAAGAAAAGTGAAAACTGAAAAGAACTCATTTTCCAGGATACACAATAGTACTGAATATATAATCAAAAGAGCTAGAAGAACCAGACGGTATTTGTTTTAATCCAAAGAATTTGAAAGGAGAGAATATAAAAGGACTCATATTAACTGCAGGCACATTTATGAGGAGCTCTGGGAGAGAGAAGATTTGCTTCTTCATTCAGGACCACTAGAAACTCTGAAAAACACCAGGGGAGAGGAGAGAGGATGACTTCCCAACACTGGTGACCCACTCAAGCCATTCTACTGCTCAAAAGAAACTTCCCAACATTTCTACAGTGAAAGATCTGTTTAAAGTCAGAAGTAAAGATAAAGCTTATGTAGAAGATCAAGGAACATGCGAAATGCTTGGAGAGAAAGATGCTGAAGTTCGTTGAAGCCTGTGTTCTGCTGGGTGCTGCTTAGAGCCTCTAAATATAACCAACGTTGCTGCCACCAGGGGCAATAATGCCCTGCAAAAAGGGAGAAAACTGATCTCCCAGGCTATTTATTGCACTGCCCTGAAATACCTCGCCGAGGAGTGTTAGTCTGGTTTCGAGCAGGATGGTGAGTACATCTACCTGAAATGTGGAGGAAGTTATACATGGTATATATAACTCAGCCCCACAACTGAGCTATCTACTACAGCATAGGTGCTGTGTGACAAAAGTTACTCGCCATGTTCAGCACCGAATGCAGCGTTGAAATAAAGCCTGCTACCATTTCTTAGGTGGGATTTGAGCATGGGAAGTGGATGAGTGATATGACAATAAGAGAAGCAACAGAGACAAACCAGGCTGTCATCAAGAGAGGTTTGTAATGAAATAGCATTGTATTTGCCATTTTGCTGTTTACCAAAAGCCTTGTTTTAATCAGGGCTATAATTAAAGCCCTTAATCATTCTGAACAGTTTCAAATGAATGGCTTCTTTCATGCGTTAACATATCATTCATGCACCAAATGTACATGTAAGGTTGTGTCAGTAGTCTGTCTGGACATAGGCAGCAGCCTATTGAAATACACATCTACACGTCGCTATTTTAATACGGATCTGAAAATGCTAGTTTACACATTTAAGAAGCTGTTACAAACTGTCAAACAAAAAATATGTATCTTGTGAATTAATGAGGCTTCCTTAGGATACAAACTGTGTCTGTACACAGTATGTGATGATGGTGAAGGGAGAGCAAGTAGAGCATAGCAAAAAGAGCTTGTAGTTGCCAGTGCAAGGTTCTGTACTGAAGAACCCCAGAGGATGGTTTATTATCCCCACCACCAAGCCAGCATAGGCTGAACTAGTACTCAATGAGCCTAGGTTAGAGAAAGGACATTAGCAAAAGTGAGAATGTGATCTATATCCTTCCCTGGATTTAAGAACATGTTCACATATTTGGATGAGAAAGGCATTGAGGTGGGAGTTACTCGTACTCACCGAGAAACAGGAGTCCTCCCACATTCACTCCTGTTGATAAGGTTCTGGTACCGTGAGCTTCGTGGGTGGTGATACAACACACGACAGGCATCCCCAAGTGGTTCTTGTGTCCCTGTCCCTGGGGGCAAGTGAATGAAAATTATGTCTAGGCCGTGGCACTGAGATATCTCTGGGCAGCCCAAGTGCACTGCCAACAGACTCTGTCTGGACTCTCTCCACTCTTACCACTTGCCTCTGTGCAATGGAGTGACTACAGCAGCAATGGCAGGCAGGCAGGGAGGGGGAGAGAGGGCTATGGGGCAAAAGCAAAGAGAAGAGAGGAAGGGAGAAAGCAGAAAGGAGACTAGACAGGTAGAAGTCTAGCAGCAAGGCTCTTAGTGGAAGAACATGTATTCTCTTTCCCTGCTTTAAAGAGTTAAAACAGTGTGGAAATTAATACATAATCAGATTTACAAGAGCAGCACAAAACACAAATAGTATTAGGCAAGGCTGGGGAAGGTATCTGGTTTTCAGTCCCAGCTCTTTGTACTTCCCAAATACTGCCCAGTGCAGTAAGGTCTCAAACCTCTTGTTTCCAACTGCTGCTCTCCCTTCTGCTCTTACTTTTGCTAGCAGGAAAAGCAGTAAGAGCCTCCCAAAATTTCTTGCTTGCTAAAGGAGTGGGAATTGCAATACCTTTCTACTTTGCTAGTTGAAGATGACCAGGAATTTGCCACAAAACCTCACATTCTGTGGAAATGGCTGTTTTCTTTAAGACAGTGTTCCAAAGGGAACTTTGCTGAACTTCCCACAAATGTTGACTAGTGGACTCCCATTAACAAATGGGCAGCAAGTTAGAGACGGGCCAGGTAGAAGATGGGTTGGTGTCTTCTGCTGAGCGCTCCAGGTTCTGGGCCTCCTAAAACCACGAGGACTTGTGTCTTCATGGCACCTGGAAGGTCCAGTTTCCATCACATGCAGAAGAGAGCCCTGAAAACTACCTCTGACATCTCCTAGGTTCCTCTCCCACTCTGCATCAGAAATTTCAGTGGTGCCCTCTACATTTGCAATGAGCTGAAACAGATAAGAAAAACACAGCTGTATGAAACACTTCACTGACCTGTTGCCATTGGCCTTGAGCACACACATACCTGAGACACCTGTCTCCCAGATGTCCTCCAGCACATGAAATGGGTGGGTGGGTGGGAGGGGGAGCTGTAACCAGCAGCTATGCCAGGTTGTCAGTCTTGCATCACCACCAGTCATCTGCAGCACCTGATCCTTTGGAGATGTCACCTTAACACCTTTCCATTGGGGTAACCAGTGATGGATAGGGTGAGCTAAAAAGAGTAATGTCCACCCTTTTCCTTGCAGAGACCACAGTAACAGTCAAACCCACTACCAATGTCAAGCCTCAGTCTGCATTAACTATACAGGAGACTGCCTTAAAAAAAAAAACACCCTAATATTATGTTTTAGAATAGAGAATTTACCTAAGTAAATAATTATTTTTAAACCCAAGATTTAGGCAGCTTTAGTATTCCACATTATGCTAATGTTTGACAATTACTAAGTGTGGGTATCAGCCAGCATTTTTTTTTTCTTTTTTTTTTTTTTAAGTTTAATTTAAAGCAATTTGACATGGAAAGGTTATTACTTTAGTTGCCAATAAAAGCTGTACTTTTAACATAAGTGTACACCAAGCCCTAGGGTATGTGACTATTATCTTTTCTGCAATTATGTGGTGTTCTACATAAATGTTAAAAAAAAAAAAAAAATCTTAGAAATATCAAAAGTACCAACTTAGCAGCAGTGTGTGGAAGTTGAGCAGCAGCAGCTCCGAGAAGCAGCAGCTCCCGCAGGCACAGAGCAGGTTGAGGTTTCCTCCTAGAGGTGCCGCCGGGAACGGCTCCGCTGCTGCCTGCGCAGCCTGGAGAGGGGCCTTCTTTCTAAAGCATGTTTCTTCTTCCTTTTTTCTTTTTTTTCTTTATCTTTTTTATTTATTTATCCCCCCCCTTCCCTCCCTCCCCACCCTCCGGGTCTTCAATTCTAAATGTCTTTTCTTTTTTCACCATCCCTCTGGAGCTGCAGTTTTCCCTTATTAGGGGAAACTGTGGTTTCCGCTCACTGTAGGGTCATGTTGCCAGAAAACAGTAACCACCCACCACCACCACCACCCCCCTCAAGAAATTACACGTGAGACCTTGAAGAGCCTCGATGCTATTTCTGGAGCCACTGAACCAGTGAATTCTAGAGTGGAGGTGTGCAGAGTAAAGGAGAGAGCAACACATAGGGTAGCTCAGCATGTGTATGGGGCTGAGCACATCCCTTCTGACGCTTCTTCACCTCCAGGATTCATTTCTTTGGCCAAGATAAGGTTGCCATAGAATCTGAAAACATCAGATGCAGTTGCCAGTCACAGTGGGGACCTGGCACCTTGGGGCCACTGTCAATGAGTGCAGCCTGTTGCACCAACCCCTCCAAGCCAGGCCCATGTGGGTGTATGGCAGTGCCCTCAAACAAGGGCCAAACCCCACATCAGCCTGTGTGCAGATAAACGTACTCCACTCACCCTTCAAAGGCAGAGCCCAAGGGTAAACAGATTGAAACAAGACAAGCTCTAGTCCAAACACTGAAGGTTGCTTAGTTAAGAGATCACTTTGATATAATTCTTATTTTTTTTTTTAAGTCTGGGTCATTTTTTTTCTGTCTGGGTTTTGTTTTTAAAGTTACTTTGGAGCTTACAAAAGTCACAGCATGACCCTCGCCAACTGCAAACCTTCCAAAAACACCCAGTACCAGGGCAATGAACTTTGGCTTCCTGCAGCACCATGCCCACGCCTGTTGGAGCTAACCTGCAGCCATCCCCAGGCAGGGAAATGGAGCTCAGCCCTTTGTCTTCCTGCTAGAAAAGCAAGAGCATTGGTTATAGTCACAGTGCCAACTCCAGTTCATGGTTCAAATTAGCTAAAGTTTGTTATTTTACACTTTAACTAGGAGCTGCAACAAACTGCTCACCGGCAGTCCCAGCGATAGTATACAAGCCCCTCTAGGATCCCTTGGAAGAGCTCCTGATGAGTTCACCGCTGTTTGTACATTAACCTCTGGGTGAAAAGCCAGCCAGAGGGATGTGAGAACCGCTCCAAGCCCTCCAGAGCATGACACAAAATGATGCAAGTGTGGGAGCTAAGAGAGAAGATGTTGTGCGAGCCCAGAAAAATAATAAAACATTTAAATCCTTAATTGTTTTTCTTGAAGATTTATCCAAAATTGAGCTCTCCTTAAGCCTGTGAGTTTGCAGAGCATTGTCAATAAATTAGATCATGCACACAAGGCAGGGATTTCAAGCCAAAAAGCTCCAGCCGTGAGTCGCTTAATAGCAACACTCCCCAGAAAAAAGACTGGAGATGAAGCACAAGATATGTATTAATTATCAATGGTCTAATAGAAAATTTAATGAAGACAAGTATCTTCTTGCACTTTTTCCATGATAACCATGATAGTACGTCAGCAAAATGCATACCTTACAATGTGGCGGTGAAATGTCAAGTCTGAGGCCATTATAGCAATTCACCACAGTAATGGCTAGCCAATGTATGGACTTGTAGCACTTAATCAAAGTAATGACATTCATCCACAATTATTTATGTTATGGTAACAAAGAGCTGCCAAATGCAAAACAAATGACATGAGGACTTGCAAGTGAATTCCTTCCCGTAAATTGTGCTAAGGTTATGCTTAAAGGCCCTCAGGATGGGAGTCTGTATAAATTCAGAGCATTATCACTGGTGTTGTTATTGTGGCACATTTTACTGCCTATAAGTCGTGAACCCAGTGGTCTAGCAGGGATGGGCTCTTCAAGACAACAGAGCTGTCTTGAGACCTTTGGAAATGGCCCTGATATACACTCAGGAACTGTCTGGAGAATTTTACAGAGGGGAAAAAAAATGTAAAAGAAGACCTTTGCTTACATCTGCTTATCAAGGGGAATTTAGAGCTAGTTATATCAACACGTATACATGTATTTAAAACACACGAGCAGCCCCCACTTACCTCGAAGGGTTTGGATTGCAGCCATTATAATTGCCAGCCATGATTCTCGATTAAATGCAATACTTTTCTTTTAGGGGCATTTATGTGGGTGTTTGTATAAAAACACTGTCAAAAACGAAGAACACCAGTAAATATAAAATGGCAACATTCGGGTTCAAATGCAATGAACTAATTTATTCTTTTCAACAGTACATCCAACTGTTTTTTACCACTCACAGATGTCACTGGAACAACTTGAATAAAAAAATAAAATTAAAAGAAAAAACAGCCTGGGAACAATATCCTGCACAGAGCAGCTAATATTAATTGCTTTAAAAATGCCCTCTATTAAACTAAATAATAGCCAAATCTCACTACAGTAAATGTGCCCTCATACGATTAAGTACAATTTAACAGAAATATGATTGCATAGTAGAAAACATGAAAATGTTGAAAATGAAGGTTTTGGGGTTTTTTTTTTGTTTTTTTGATTTTTCTTTCCCAGAATATGAATCTCCAAAGAAACACCCAGAAGAGGTGTTTGACCCATTAGCCAGTCACTCAACCACAGAGGCCAAAGCTGTGCTTGCACTAAACTCTACCACTCTAAGTGAATGCATTCCCAAGAAGGGAGGCTGGTGGGCTCTCACCACAGGCTCTGGCCACCCTCAATGACCAGGTTGTGGCCCGTCATGTAGTCTGAAGCTTCAGAAGCCAAGTAGACAACGGCAGCCTGCAGGTCGGTGACCCGTGCCAGCCTGGCAGCAGGGATGTCCGCCAGCCAGCGCTGCACCAATGGCTGCAGCTCCGGGGAGTGGATGAGCGGCGTGTCCACGATGCCTCTGTGAAGAGCAAACACGGTATGGGTTAAGGAATTTATTGGCCCAAATGGAAAGGCAGTACAAGGTGTTAATTCAGAAGGAAAGCCGTGGGGAGTAGCATGGAGAGTACTGGCATCAACTAAAGCTCATAATGCAAACTTAAGCAGCACTGTTTTCCAACTGCCTTCCACTACCACTGGGCAGGCTTAGAGGATTTATTTTAAAAAGAGAACATGCACACTGTCATCTTAGCTAACAGCAAGACTCCCTAACTTTCAGGTTACTCATCAACTCCAATTTACATTTTCTTGTAGAAGGCAACATGGCACTGGAACCAAAGGTGCCTCCAACCAGGTCTGTTGCTACTCTTGGGAACTGCTGAAATCAGAATAATCCGATTTCTCTTTTTGCAGCATGATGTTACACAATATGTTCATATCCTGCCCAGAAACTGAAAACAGCCCAACTTCCCACACGTCAAACACAAGGAAAGCAAATGCCAGCACCTTTCTCAGACCTAAACTATTTCCACACAAAAAAGGAGAGACACATCACAGTGGAATCCCATCAAACAAATACCCCGGCAAAGCATGTACCTGTCTTGCCTGTTTTACATTAATGAGAGACTACACCATTTATTAAAGCTCTGCTAAGTTCATTTTCTCCGGGTGCCCTAAAAATGAGTGATGCTCTGGAAAGCACAATGCAGGGCGAACGTTAGGCTGGCTTTTATGACTTTAACTACGACTGATTTGTCATACTCCTCCTTAACAACATATTTGTATTTTGTGAAATGTATAATTTTTTCAGCCCCTGAACAAATATATTTACATAACTGTGTCTAACGAGAAATTACATTTAACTTCTCAGAAATGACAATAACTAAAACCTGAACTGCCAATTCCACTTCATTAGTGTGGTAGAAATGCATTCCAAATGTTAATAAAAATTCCAACATGCTGATAAATTAGCGCTTCTAAGGAGCATGTGACACCTTGGTTAACATATTCAACCTCAATTATATTTCTCTTCAGCACCCTGTTATCTGGAACCTTTGCTGGCAATCAGAGGTGCTGTTTTTCAGCGGCCAATTTTCTAGATAATGTAGCTTATCAACACTGTGGGTAAACTTGCCAATGAAATCAGGCTGCACTGAACCACACACACGCTAATTGCATCTCTTTTTTATGCATATTTACAGACTGTCACTTCAAAGAAATCAGTGGCCCATTGAGGCAGCCAGTTAGCTGGAAGAATTGCCTCTTGCAAATGAAAATTAGCAAACAAGCCAGTGATAAATATGAAACGAACAAAGTATAAAAATACCCATTTTGTTCTGAAACTTCATCGGCATCCCAATTTATACTTCCAAGGAAATCATTTTTTGAGACATGCTGGATTCTGGGTATGAGATTTACCTTTTGTTTTAAATGAAGGCTGAAATCTTCTATTTACTCTCTTACAAAGTGGAACTAATTCAGACTTTCCCCCAAACAATTTTTGCTTTCATTAATCAGGCATGACTTAAAGATCAGCTTTATTTCTTATTGTAATTGACAATAAACACTACGGCTGAGCAATGCAGCTTGGTTAGGCTCGGGCGGTGTAATAGTATCAAATGCATTCTAGCATGGGGCTGCAGATTTTACTTCTTTCCCCTAAGCACGGCTCCTAGTCTCCCCCCCCCTCCCTCAGCCACCCAACCTCAAGAACTGGTTTACTTTAGAGAGAACTGTGCTTTGAGCAGCAGATGTGGAGTACATCGCACTCTGTTCCCCTACACGCCTCTCACTGCACTCACAAAACCACCCGCATAATCATTCTGGCTTTGCACTATCAGACATCAAATTCAAATCCTTATGATTCTTTTGTTCCCTTAGTTTGAAC
This sequence comes from Excalfactoria chinensis, assembly GCF_039878825.1. Classification (NCBI taxonomy): domain Eukaryota; kingdom Metazoa; phylum Chordata; class Aves; order Galliformes; family Phasianidae; genus Excalfactoria; species Excalfactoria chinensis. The sequence goes on from NC_092836.1 coordinate 4,547,471, forward strand.
CCAAAGGGAATGTGGATTAGGAAATACGGCATACATTCCTCCAGTAGAGCAGATTTCACTATAGGAGGATGTATTTCAATGTTCGGAAAAACCATCCTTGGTCTCATTTCAGCCCAGGGCTTCACCTCTTGGTTGACCTTTTCCTCAGCTCACTTTGAGTAGCAAAAATGTTGATGTGTGACAAAACTTCATTACAAATTATTTTTGTTCCATAAATGAGAAAAAAATTTAGCACAAAACTTAAAGTTGCAAACACACATACTGATGGCACTATAAATATTAGGAATGTCATTGATACTACACATCTTCTGGGAAAGCTTTGGTGCCAAGTTGGGCAATTTAATGTTGTTGAACCCTTTTAGGCAGATTTTAGTTGGCTCCTAACCAGTTCCAGCAAAGACAACTGCCAATGCATTAATTCCCTACCTCATCTCGTATGCAGTGCTGAGCCTATCAGTACTTTCTGTTGCATGTCAATGTAATATCAAACTGCTAGTTCCTTAACATTAGACATGAGCATCAATATTTAATTATTGATACACAGGACAATTTGAGACATTAGGAGAAGAAAGGAAAGGAAAAAAAAAAATAGAACAACAAAAAACAATTGCCTAAAACATTTCCACTCCGAGAGACACATTAGGAAAAATATCACTTACCAGATACTTAACTGGAATTGTTACGTGCGTTCAATCCCCAAATGAGAGCAAAAAGAGATTCCATCTGTGTGTAACTTGATTTCTTTCAGATGAGTTATTAATTTGAATGAGTTAAGTACACTCCACTTAATCAGGAAGTGTTTAATCAAGAGATCCACTTAATTGGGACATCTCCCAAGGAATTAGATTTAAGTCCAAAGATACTTACCAGCAATGACTGCTGCTTAATGGGGATGGTAATGCCTCTTAATTGGGATGCCTTGAGATGATTCCGGGTTGCTCATTCACCCGCTTTTCCTTCCCCCCAAATTTGGCGACCCAAAATTTGGGGAGATCCCTACCTGCTTTCTCACACCTTGTTCCCACTGGGCTGAAAGCATCCAGTTCACATTATACAGTGCCCACTGGTCAAGTATGCTGGCTGCAAAATGAGGCATCCCAACACCATGCATGCTGAGAACTGAGGTCCCCAAAGTTCCCTGATCCTTCACACCCACCTGACTTGAAATATCTGCAGGGACCGGGAAAGGGACAAACACACACACATTTACTCATAGCTCCCCTCTGTGGCCCAAACTGCATGTCTCTTTTGATGAAGTCCAGCACTTTTGTTTTGCATGGCATCAGCCTTGCAACAAGCTATGAAGGAACAGAATAGACAGTGGCACAGAGATGCTTGCTCTGCACAGAACAAGAGGTAAATTCAGAGAATCATAGAATGGCCTGGGTTGAAAAGGATCACAATGATCATGTAGTTTCAATCCCCCTGCTATATGCAGGGTCATCAACCACCACATGAGGCTGCCCAGAGCCACATCCAGCCTGGCCTTGAATGCCTCCAGGGATGGGGCATCTATTGGATTCCTGGGATCCCATGTGATCCAACAAATCTCAGTCACTTTCTGCCCATGGGCTTGAGATTTGCCTGGCCAGTGAGAAAAGACTGGATCTTCAGTTTTATAAATGCAGTAAATTACGCTAAGGACTCTGCCATAACACTTTATGCATTGATAACTTTTATGCATTGGTCTGCATAAGTTTTATGCACTCGTTAAGAAATTAAGTTGATAAAAAGTGACCAGATAGGAAGAGGAAAAAAGGCCAAAAGGTTTGCATGGTGAAATAATGTTCAAGGCCAGACTGGAGTGTATGGAGCTTCAGGCAGATGTGTGCTGTGAATGCCTTAAAGCATTAAAGAAATCAAGTGTAGGGAGAGCAAAGGACTTAAGGGCACACCTACATAATTTACTTCTCCAGAGATTATCTGGAGCTAATCTCCCATCATGTCTTATATCCATCTCTTGTGTTTCTCATAGCCCTCAAAATCTCTCAGAATGTTGCACATTACACTGGACATCCATGCTCAGATAAACTCATGCATTTGGAACTTTTTCCAACCCAGCAAAGTACTTTGATGGCCTCACCGAAATAAGGTTCACAACTCTCATACAGGTAGTAACATACGCAGAGTGTGCTTTTTGCAAGGGAGATCTGAGCAGTACAAATCACACTAAACTCTGACCCAGAGCTCCACGTGCGTCTGGACAGGATGGGGTCAACCAAAGCTCTGAAGTAAAACTCTGTGAGGATTTGGGAGCCTTTCAATCCATGTCCCCAGCTGCACTGGAGAGAAAGAGCTGCAGACATTCAGTACAGCAGAAACCTTTGTCCTTTCTGTGCCCTTTTTGGCTATTGCTTTGCAAAGAAAAATCCCACTTCCTATCATAGGATTTTGAGCTCACAGTTAAAGACATGATGATAAAACTGCAACCTCATTTTGGCTTATAAAGTAGAACCAGAGAAGTATGGCTCTCTTTTCAGTGCTTTGACAATTGCTTCCAAAAACATAACTTCTTCAAAGGAGAGTGTAAGTTTCCAACTTACACAATACAATGAGTTTTGATCATTCAGTGGAGACACTTAAAATATATGCAAACCCCTCAAGAATAGGTAATTCCTCCTCTAAGAGCCTTCTCACCTGTAAGCACAGCAAATGTGGCATACTATCCCATCTCTGTTGGTAACGATTACCTGTGCATTTGCAGGCACAGTTCCTGCCAGGTCCTGCTGGGCTTCCCTAATTCCCTTCATCTCCCCTGGCTCCTAAAAGCCTGTGTAAATTCAGCAGACCTAGTTGTGAGAACGCTATAGCAGAGCTGTTAGTATTGGCATGGGGAAAATCCTACTACCAAGTAAGATGCTGTTTAAAGAATCCATGGATCACATCAAGCAAAGGCTGGAGTCCCTGCTATAATTGGTAATAAATAATCATAAGGAAGACAGTTAGCACAAGGAATCGGAGAGTCAAACTGACAGTAAAAACACAGGCACTTGCCATTGAGCTCTGTGTTTTTTTTTCCCTTCCACTTTGTGGATTAAAATATGTAATTTGTTTTTCCTAATTTGACATACATTATAACTTCATTATTACAATTTAACTCCTGGGTTAAAATCCTGCCCTTCTTACTTACTCTGATTGACTTCAACGGTCTACGGAATTTGACCGCTTCCAATTAGCGCTATCCACTTGGGTTTCTGCTTAGCACTATCATGCACTGTTAATTGTTTAATAAAATGACTGTGTTGGCCATGTCTGTGAGAAACAGGGAGAGAAAAGATGGCAAGAAAACTTTGCTCTGTGAATAAATACCATAAAAACGAATGTGCAGCTTTAAGCCTCCAAAAAATAAGGAAAATGTAATTTGTAATATATACAGATATATATTTACAAAATTACACCTGGCCTCCTGCAACTGTCAGAGCTGAACGGTATCTCAATTACAGCGCTGCAATGTGGCGTTTTAAGTGCCTATATATTTGTCTCAAGCAAAACGGGGAAAGAAGTATTGTCTATTAAGTGTCAAAAGCCTTTTCTTTAACCGCGGAAGGCTTGGACAGACTAAGGAAATATTTCATCTGGAAGAGAAATGCTAAAAACTACCCTTCACATTATTGGAAAACCTATTATCAAATGCTAAAACCTCTTCTTAAATCCCCGAGTATACACAGCAACAGAGCAGGCTCGGTTATAAGTATTTAAACCTTTGTTAAGGAAAAGACAACATAAAAAGGGATGCAATCCACCTGCTAATTAGAAACTTTATTTTCCAAGATACTGCTCATTTGAGCTTTTTAGAACATTTCGTTCCCTTTGTACTTTCAGAATGAGACTACATTTTACTTACGGGGAAATGCAGTTGACTTTTACTCCTCTGTCAATCCATTCAGTTCCTAACGTCTGTGTTAATTTTACGACCCCGGCTTTGGAGGCATTGTACGCCAACTGCTTCTGCGGGTGAGGAACTGGAAGAGATTCAGAAATAGAAAAAATATTTATTCTCTTCAAATTAAGATGCGTGGGGAAGTTCAAGCACCGTTCCCTGCCTTGAGATGAACTCCTTGTCGTTTCCCTGATACCAGGCATGGAGCAACAAGAGTTTATTCATCACACAGCAAAACTAAATCTGTATTTGGTCACTTTGCATTTTTGCCTCAGCATCTGGGAGAAATGAAGAAAAAAGAAATGAACTCAAAACATTCTGTGTTTCAGCAAAGCCAAAAGCAACGTGTTAAACATATATGCAAGTATTTGACTCTTTCCGAGAAGGATAAATAATCACATTGATGTTTGCATGTTTATGTTTTATACACATGTATATTTTATGGAAAATATTCATACACCGCGATACCAAGAAAAAGCTATACCACATGATATAATATCGTTGTGTTACAGATTTTTATGTAACACACCATATTATATATCTCCCTGGAACAAATTATTCACCTTAATTTTTAAATTATCTACGGTCTGAAGCAAACACATTATCTAATCAGTGTTTGTATGGATGTGAGCACAGGTGCGTCCCAAAAATCCTGAACACCCACCATTTTCAGAATCTAAAGCTTCTGAAGATGTTTCAGAGATGTCACATGTCAGTCACGGAGGGATGATGATCGGCTTGCTAATTACAATGTTCAGGCTTGTTAGTGCAGTGTTCTGGGTGGCTCTGCCCCTCTGCCAGCTCTTGTGCTTGCAGTGTTCCCAGAGAGCTGCTTAAGGACAAATCCACAGTGGGTGTAAAGTGCCTTAAACCCCTCAGAACCAACCTGACTCAGTGTGCCTGTTGGGATTTCCACCTGTACAGTGTCTCTCTCTGAGGACTTTTATCTGACCTGCTGGCTAAACAAATCTGGTGCAAGGCACCAATCTGTAATTAGCACCATGTCATTACAAGACATCAAAGGGCACTTTGTGGAAGTGGGGGAAATCAGTGCTGAATGTCATTAACCATGCAACAGGCATTGGTAAGGTGTAGGGTTAGGCAGCTCTGAAGCCTGGGAGCCTCTGGTGAAACTCAGGACACACAGATGGAAGCACATGGGGTCACTGGCAGTTGGCACTGCATTGGTCCTAACTCATGGATCGTTATGCTAAATTTACCAGGTTAGTGACTAAGTTCCAGACCACTGCTGTCTATGGTACCCCAACACCTTCACTACTACTTTATGTCTAAAACGATTATTTGCAAGTAAGTGTGCTGATTTGAAGTGTGAAAAGAAGACAGTGTCAGAGTTAACCAAGCTCTGAAAGAGTGAAGACCCCTGCTGAAAAGTGATGAGCATGTCAGTATGCCTTGAACCATAGATCCACAGAATCATTACAGTTGGAAAAAAACATCTAGTCCATCAACCCCTTCCCAATAACCATGGCCCCCAGTGCCACATATACCCTTTGCTTGAACACCTCCAGAGACAGTGACTCTGTGGGCAGCCTATGCCAATGCCTCACCATAGAATATCTACAAACTGATATATCTGCTGTACCTACAAATGAAGATAGATATCTATGAATGGATTTGAAGAACATGAAAGATTGTGGCAAGGATTAGTGTTTCCTTTTGCTCCATGTGCTGAAGGTATGCTGAGAATTGGGCCTTTTTAGAATTAAAACTATTTGAAACCGTCCCTTTTGCCATCATTTCTCCTGCCCTAATTTTTTGTTCTGTACCAAATGAATCCCATTCCAACCCATAGAACCCTGCTGCTCTCCTTGTCCCCGTCACCCCACAGACACAGTGCTCTGTGGGGGCTCTTGAGCAGGAGTGGCACCTAATTTCCTGATTAATTGCCACACATCAGCTGCAAGTTATGTACAACTATGGTAGTTAACCTCGCAACCTCCCCAAAGCAGCTCATTGCTAAACTTTCCAAACACGTCTGTCTGTGATAAATCACTCAACGTTTGCTCAGAGGAAAAGAGTTTTGGCACTGTCTCTGCACCTCTTGCCCACACGGGTGAGAGCAGCTAGTGGTTGCCAGCAATCAGCATTCTGACTTGGGGTGGGGGTGTCAGGATTTACAAGACTCACTCCATGTCAGTGCTTTTTTCTTCATAGGAATGGCTAAGGAAGGTAACCAAGATGGGATATTCTCCTCCTGAGACACATAAAAACTTTGTTGAGCATCAGTACCACCACCTCCATTCCCCAAGCCACATTTTTGGGTAATGCTTCATAGACCCACAAATCTTCAGCCCTCCAAACCAGAGCCGGTGAATGAAGCCATGCCTCCAGCACTGTCATCAGGATATCTGAGTTCATAAGGTCCGCATGAAGGGAGAACACTCGCTCCTGTTTGGCATGGAGAAGGTGGGAGGCAAGCAGATAAAAATGCTGCCAACATCAGCTGCATTACATTTTAAACATCTGACACAATGTTTTTGCTACCTTGTTCAGTGCACAAGGCTTCTCGCCTGACCTTGAAGCAGCCGTGTAATGTTAATGAGAAGCGCATACAGAGAGAAGAACAGATCACTTCCCACTAAAGATATTTGCTGTAAAAATTAGAGCGGAGTTCCACCTGTACAAATGGCAGAGCCGCAGCAGCCTCCTCTCTGCTGCTGAAGCATACGTCTGGAATAATTCCAGTCAAACACCAGAATCAACATGCACATATGCAAAATGTATGCAGCCTATCTTCCGTTAATTAGAATTGACTCTGAGCAGTGTATCTGGAAACTAAGAATCACAAACAAAAACCTTTCTATCCTGCAAAGAGTCTCCTCATTTTCCTCCATCTCTCAGGAAGGACTCAACCTATAAAAAAAAAAAACACAACTATATCCCCTAACTATTTCTAGAAACATTTCATACTATGCCAGTTGGCCAACATACTTAAATAACCAACCAACCAACATATTTATTTAACATTCAGCAGATGGACATGATATGAACATCGTGGTTTTCAGTTGTAGTTTTATAACTACTAGATTTTTCCCATGCCAAGATCCAAACAGGTTCAGAAGGTAAACACATCCCTTTGTCTCCTAATTTCTGGCCTACCCATGCCCACGTGCATTAACTTTCAGAGACATTTGATCAGAATGCACAATGTCCCTTTTGGGCCCCACTCAAAGCTGCACTTCATGAGGGTACGTGAAGTCAAAAGCTTTGCAGTCTTTTCAAATCTACTTTGGTTTGGGGGGATTGTGTTACTCTACAAAGCTGGGGCAGAGGTATGCTGCCTGCACTTGAGCATAAGTGAAACAGCTGGTAAAGACACTTGACAAAAATTAACAACAACATTACAAATGCACTTTTGAAGAAACATTTAAAGTTACTACGCAGTAAACTGAACAGAATGTCACAGAAAGTCAAACTGGGCACTGTAAAAATAAATGTTATTCCCAAGGAAAATAAAAAGACTGCATATTTATGTAACGTTCAGCAGATGGACATGATATTAATACAGGGGTTTTCAGTTGTACTTTTATAGCTACTAGATTTTCTTGCCTAACTTGGCAACCCAAGGCACCATTTGATTTTTGGATTTGGACAATACTGCAACAGATGTCCAGACCAATAAAATAAATTCCTAAAGGGCTATGCTTAATTTGTGTAATTGATCAATTTTTGTTACATGGGCCTCAGTTCACCAGCATGTAACTGCCTTCCAGATTAGCTCAGCAGTAGGGATTTCATTCCATATGTTACAATGGTTTATTGGTGCTTTTCACGACGCTGCTGATTCAGCAGCGTCGGTGGAGACACCTGTTGGCAACGACAATGAAATATAACCACAGTACCGTGGCAAAGAGTGGCACAATAGCTTTTGGGTGTCTTGTAAACATCAGCGGGGCACCACTTTCTGCACTGAAACTCATTTGCCCAAAATTACTGGGGAGAGCACCAGCACCTCTCCCACGCCATCACCGCAACAGGCGCAGAGGTGACTCCGCCTCTCCTATAAAAAGCAGTAAGTGCTCTAAAACATAAAGGACAGATAAATGTTGAAAAATGATATCAATAAAAATTTTGTAGTACATTTCCTCTAATACAAAATGTCAGTGATTTACTCCTTCCCAATACAGGTTTAATTGATTCAAATAGCATCGGTAGTAATTAAAATATGGATTCTGAAGCACAACTGTTAGCTCTCATCACTCACCTATTAAACTTGCCATAGATGCGGTGTTAATTATCTTCCCATATCCTTGATTCAGCATAATGCGGCCTGCAGCCTGTGACAGAAATTAAAGGAAAGACCAGTGACCCTTTTTGTGATTGTGCTAATAATGACATGATAATAAATTAGTCTTCACTTTTCAGAAGAGTTTATGTGCTCACACATTTTTTTAAGCACTCGATATAAAAACTTGGTATAAAAATGGCTGATGCAGGAAAAATTCCATTGCCATTTTGGACCCTCTTTGCTTTTGGCAATATATATATATATTTAAATCACTGATGCTGGCAATGGCCCCCCAAAGCTTTCTGCACTTCAGGGTTTGTCAAATAATCACCCTCCCAGAATAAGGCCATTTTTAAGCACCTAAGCTTGGACAGTCATTAACGACCAGCTGTTCTGAAAATATTGACCAAAATCAGTAAATTGATTAATCCCATGAAATTAACCCCATTATGACGACATTAACAATAAAATGGTGTTTAATCTCGGTAAATTGAATACTACGAACATTGCTGCCCATTTGCATATCAAGCCTGTACAGCATTTCACACTCACTTGGCAGCACAAAAACAGTCCTCGTAAATTGACATTGAAAGTTTTGTCCCATTCTTCTAGTGAAGTATCTTCACTCGCAGAATTCATATTGATCCCAGCGTTGTTGCATGCAATGTCAACTGTGCCCCACCGAGCTACAATGGTATCAACAATCCTTTGAACATCCTCGGGTTTGCTTACATCTGCTGCAAGGGCAATGCTTTTAATCCCTGAATTAAAACAGAGGTGATGAAGTCAGTATGGGAATGCAGAGAGAAATATATATATATCTATTTAATGATTATTAATTCATCTCCCAGCTCTATATGTCTGTATTTTATATGTATGTATGCATTACATATATATTCACCACTTTAATTTGCTTCTACACAAGCCATAGCCAGTGTGCATTTGTTACTGCAATGAAATTTAAGTTGCTAACTGGAGCAAGGTTTGCCTGTTGGTAGCCAATATGAAACTGAAAGCAGAGCTCAGCGTTCGAGCAGGACGATGCTGTGAACACTGCACCATCTTCTGTCCAAACACTCAACTGCAGCTTCCCAGCGGGGGAGCAACTCCAGCATTTCCTGGGTGCTGAGGACCAGAAAGAACAACTCCGGAACAAGACAAAGCAGTGGGGTTCCTTCATTTGCAAAATGCAAATGCATACATATAGATTATACAACAGATCTCCAGATGATACAGGAAGTCAACCAGTTTGTCCAAAAGACGTATTTTCTGGTTGAACTGCATAGTGAGGTCAGCATAGAGTTTAAGACAAAACTAACCCAGTTTTAGGTGGGAGCTAACTGGAAATACCTGCAGGCTCACAGGTGTGGTGGTCATGGTGCTTAGCCTTGCTTGCTACAAATCACACTGTCAGAGTAAGCAGAGCAAACGTTCTAAAGGGAAAAGATTTACTATAAAAGTTGTGCTTTCCTAGGAAAATGATCAAGATGTTGACTATCGCTCCAGTACTGATTTGTAATTAGCTTCATTTAATTTAATATCAAAATTTGATTGAAATATCCTTATTATTAAGCCGCTGTAACAAGGTTATTACAAACCACTGGACTGGGGGAAGATTGTATGTTATAAGCAGTTCTCCCTAGAAAGCAAGAGGGAAGGGTGATACCTACTGCAGGCAGGAAGGGCTGGCTCATTATTTGCAGTGCTGATTGTGCATGGATGTTTGAGATCATTTGATTGGTACCATACCCGTTGTTCATGGACATTTGATCTATACTATATGCATACTTCAGCATCCAAGATGTATCTAAACTTGCAGATGATGCTTTAGCCCTCATGAGAAACCAAAGGGCTGTGGACTGCTGTACCATCCCCTCTTTAACATGTATGGAGTTGAGATCCCTCCTCAAAAAAACTTCAGATATCTCTGAGCAGAAGAGAAGGCTCTCCCAACCAATTCTTAAGATGGAGGCAAAGCAATAATATCCCAGTGATAATCTCACCATAGAAGAAGCCACCTACAAAAAATGAATGCATACTCTGCCACAAAACAAGCCCTCTTATTTTATCACAGATTTTATGATAAAGATGCTGGAAGAATAAGAATTTCCAGACAGCCCACTTTGCTCCTCCTAATTGTTATTGCCCTGGTCTTTCTTATTCGATTTGCAGACAAAAATGGGTGTAAACTTGTAACTAAGGGCAACAGAATGAGGCTTTTCACCTGCCCTCCGATTCTCACTCCATTTACAGCTTCATCCTACATGATAGCTCACTAAAACAGGACAAAAGGCACCATGAATGTCTAGAGGAGAGTTAGTGGAGGCATTTCCAACAGTCCCACACTTAACCTTAATCAGCTGATATCTCTGTACTCTGAGAGAACAACTTCTTTCTCTCCACTGTTACCTCAAACTATCTGATAAAATAAATAAACAAGTAAAATAATCAATGGGAAAATAGCTTAAATCTGTAGTATCAACCAGAAGCAAAAGGCACTGCAGCTACATGCATGAGGGTACCAAAGCACCACTTCAGTCTTCAGTTTGTCTTTGTGAAGCTGGTGGGGGCAGTTTTGTGATGAGCAGAAGAGGAGCCCCAGTGTGCCCAATCTGCCCTTCTGCAGGGGAGCCCCTTTGACACAGAGCTCTGTCTTTAGGCTTTCAGCATAAATGGGAGTAATGCATTGCATACAGACAGGAAGATCAGAAGTGACATTGTGGGAAAGGCATTTGCATAGTTTACAGTGAAAATGCACATTTTAAAAATCCCATCAGATTAATTCTTCCCTTAAGGTAGAGGAAGCGGTTACCCCTGAAGACAGAGGACTATGTATAGGAAGGTAACCCTTAGGAGTTTTTGGTTCTGTTTCATCATTTTTGGTTCTTCTGTCAGGATCCATTAGCAATAGTTGAAAAAGGTATTCACTCAGAATGTAAAAACAAAGACCCCTATAGCCAAGGGAGATACACCCGAGATGTCTAACAAAGCTAAAACTGAGATCACAGAGTATCTGATGTTTAAAATCCATCATGAAATGATGGCACCATCCCAGAAGACAGCAAAGGGCTCCTTGGTATAAGAAGCAAAGTGGATTTAAGAAAGCTAAGTAAAATGTTTTGAAGAAGTATTCAGTATGGGGATGACTTGGGGTGCTGTGTTTCCAGCTTTGAGTAAGAGACCCGCAAACAAAGAGCTGGGGGGGGAAATCACAGCTCCTTTGTGTCTATTATAGCAGGAAAAATATGTGTTAGTACGACAAGTATTGCTTTAATTTACACATGTGAATATTGTGAGAGTAAAGCTAGCTGAACCTTTTTGTCAAAATTTATTTCCAACAGAGTACGTTGCTTCTTTGAAGCCAAAGTGTTTCATGGAAACATATTGATTTCAACAAAAGTTTTCAAGGAAAAGCTTCTGAGGTCCAGGCTAGACACACTAGTTACCTCTGGGGAGAAAGAGATTGAAAATCTGACCTTTCCAGATCCTTTCCAAGAATGGGCATTTGGATATAATTCCCTTTCACAAAAGCATTACAAAGTTTGGGTTTTGTTCCAACAAGGAATGACAATAAATTTGAAACCTCAAAAACCCTCATGAGACGGAATAGATGTGCCCTGACCAACTGCACTGGTCAAGATGGCGGAGAGTATCTGACCTAGAAAAATAAAGATATGTGAAGACTGAAAAGTGAGGTTTTCTTTACTTTGGACCGCAGTAATATTTGCAATGCCTCATGACCCCTCCAGCTGCATCCCATAACCCCTCCGTCACATCCACCTTCTTTGGGCTTGCAACCCACCAGCAGAGGAGCGGAGATAGAACAGCCATTTAAGAATGGATGATCAAACTCTTACTGAAAGTGCCCTGGAGAAAAGTTAAGTTCGTTTTCAAATGGACCACTGGCATCCAAAGTCTCATGGCTCTATCAGCTATCTCATTTATTCTGAATAGCTCTGCTTGATATGCAGGATCTTACTGTAAAAAAAAATATCCAAAAGGCAAGTTAACTTGTAGGGCACAGCTATTGTGTGCCAAGACCATATGGCTTCAGAGCATAAGAAAATGAAAAGCTTCAGGGAAAGAGGGACTAGATGGTTTAAGAATTTGTAATAGGAACTGGAGACGCTATTCTGTGTCATTGTTAGGGATCAGACCAGCAATCAAAGCTTTAACCATTGCACCAGTCCTCACTGTAAACTGTCCTATGCTTAATAAAGATGTGATTGTACAGACTGGGACCTGTTGTTTCAGGCATTCTCTGCAAAGGCTCAGGATGGTGTCAAAACCAGAAATGAACCATCCCTTGTCCCTTCCCTAGGGAAAAGCTGATAGATGCAGGACGATGAGTAATGGAAATGTATCTGCAAGGGCTTGTTTTGCTGGATAATATGGTTTCCAGTTGCACAAACACAGTTTTCCTGAATATTTTCCATTTGGCAAAAAAAAGCTTTGCAGTCCTTAAGACAGTGAAGACTCCAGGTTTCAATGGGCAGATCATCCACTGGTGATCAAACCCTTTTTGAGACCAGAGTGGATGCAAATTCTGTTGTCTGTGTCCAAATGGGACTGTGAAAATTTCCTCGGCAATGTTCCATCTTCAGAGGTGATGAAGTAGTGAACTTAGAGGAAAGCTTGGTTGTAATCTCACAAATGGATTTATAAAATGAGTAACACTTCCTTTCTTTTCTCATTAAAATTATATTTCCAGCTTTCTTTTTCCCCTTTACAATTGCAGTTTAGCATGACTCTAGGGGGAAATTCAATTTTATGTTACATTTTGTGTTTTTACTGCTAAAATAGAAGTGCCTTGTAGAGGATTTTACCTCTTATTTTGGACCTTAGTTATTATGTCTACTAATATTCCGTTCCTCATCTAACCTCATATTCATGTTTGAAAGAACTATAGAAGGAAGTTTTCAACAATGACTGCCCCAGTCTGAGGGCAGTGCCATGCTTACCTTTGAGGTTGAGCTCATGTGCCACTGCTTCTGCCTTTGCAAGGACCAGGTCCACCACAGCTACTTTAGCGCCAGCTTCTCCCAGTGCATGAGCAAAGGCCCTCCCAATTCCCTGCCCACCGCCGGTGACGTAGGCCACCTTGTCATCCAAACGCAGCCGGTCAAGGATGCGCTGCTTGTTATAACCCCAGAAAACATCATCCCTCATCACTTCTTTCTAAAATGAAGACATATAAAAAAGGTACAATCAGTGGCAAAGCTTAGTACTAGAATTGCTATGGCAGTCTCTGGCTGTGAGGATGAGGTGAGAATGTGTAGAGGGATCCATGTCTTCTTGATCCGTTAGTTAATGCAAAGATATGATTAATTTAAGCCAAAAAGAATCCTTACCCCTACTGATATTATTCTCAACATGAACACCAAGGCACAAGGCAATGTAGCGGAAGGGCTATGCTTGGGAAGATGCACTGACCACTCCATATATACGACAGTAGGGTGCAGTCTTTCCTGGCCCAGCTTCCCATGGGAGATCATAGAATCATAAAATGGCTTGGGTTGGAAGAAACCTTAAGGATCATCATGTTCATGGAGGCAGGACCACCAACCTCAAGGTCTGGTACTAGACCAGGCTTGCCAGGACCCCATCCAACCTGGTCTAGAACACCTTCAGGGATGGAGCAAACACAGCCCCTCTGGGCAGCCTGTTCCAGCACCTCATCACTGTCACTGTGAAGAACAATGACATGATCAGGTATGACTTCTCAGAAAAGGACTAATTAAGTCTTCCAGCTATTTCACTCCCAGGACCAAGTCCTGTCCTCCAATTCAGCTGCCTCCAGGAAGAAGGAGGCTGAGAACATGTTTCCAAAGGCAGGATTTGGCTCCAATGCTGTGCAGTCAAAATATCTTCACAGGGCTGGTGCGCAAATAAAGATATCAGCCAATAACTTAAACCAAGCTGTCATCTGATCAGCTGCCATACATCATTTTCCCCTGGCTGGAATCACAATGGAAAATACAAGATGTTTAAAATATTGGTTTTGAAATGCCAGGAATTACTAGTGGATGTAGCTTTTGGAGCAGTCAGAAGCTGCCAAATAATCAAGACATTTGGGTCTGGATTTACAGAATTGGGCGATTACAATTCCAGATGGGAATTTCATTATAGCTGGATGATGCCCATTACAAAAAATGGAGTTCCTATTAAAAAAAGGGGGGAAAAAAAGATAAAATCACCATCTTTTCCATAGGACAAGCTAAATCTGCATGGCACTAACAGCACAGCAGAGCATAAATCTGGGCTCCCAACAGCAAATCCCTGGAAATGCTCTTATCACTGTTCTCAGCAAAGTCAAAACTTTCCCAGAAATGTTCACAGAAAATACACACCTTTGATTCAATCACTCCATCTGGCCATATGGGGCTCCTTCGAATGATGCTCAGCCCACTTTGCACAGGCAAAATTATCTGCAGACATAATGCACGAGCAGTTAAGGAAAGTCCTTCCTTCATTAGGCCAGAGTAGCTTTTCTCCTACTGTTATCCTTTAGCTAAAATTCCTTCCAACCCAAATATGTCAGGCATCTATATTTGCTCACATTCTCCTCCCAAACTCCCAGTTTCCAAAGATGCCAGGAAAATAAAAGCAATTTTGCCTCTCCATTTTCTAAATGAGTGTCAGCTGCTGAGATCTCTGGGTTTCCACTGCCTGGCTAATGCCATTATGAAGATATTCCAGAATCACTCTCGGAACTTAGCTAACCATCACAGCAACACTTCATCACTATTCACTATTCACATCTTTCCTGTACCCATAGGTGAATCTAAGCAGACTGTGACAACTGCCTCTGATGCTGTTATCATACTTCAGTGAAAGATGCACTCAGTGCTGGAAGTTCAACCCTGGGATCAAACCATTAAAAGAATAAATACAGAAACAACATGCTGTTTACATGCATTAGATGGCTAGCAGTAATATTCAGGGCAGAGAAAGCCATTTTGAGTCTTTCCCTCTTCTACAAAGAATAGTCATTGCTCTTGGTATTTGATGGTTGAGTTGATGATAGAATAATAGGATGTGATAGGAGGCACCCCTAGAGGCTGTCTGCCCTGCAGATGGACAAAGATCTTGAGTCTATGAGGCACAAAGCCCAAATCCTGTATTATGGCAACCGAGAGGAGGCTATTAGAAGAGTGGGTACATGAGAGCAAGCTTTGTATGCTGGTGCCACTGTGCTGGGGTGGCACTGGTGACAAGTGCATTTAAAGCCTTGCTGTCTCCTGTTGTGCCGATGGTGCCCTGTAGCCTCCAGAGGCTTTAAGCAGAGTGGTGGTTCCTTGGTCGTGCTGCAGAGCTGATTATTCACTTCTAAGTGCTCAAATTTAACTTGCCTTTAACACTGGAGATGATGTAGATAGAGAGCAGGGACATTTTGCTGAAAATAGAAACTCAGAAAAGGTGAATTATAATAAAACTTGGGTTCATTTTAGGTCCCCTGAATAATGGCACCAACAAAAGAAAGATTCTGACGAGTACATTGCAAAATCCATAGATACAGTACGGCAGGCAGCCTAACCAATTGCGTTGCACCAACCTGCTCAACACGAGGATCTGAATTAATCACTGTATTTAATTTCCTGACAGCTAGTACATTTTCCTCAGATATGTTCTCCAGGTAGACTTGTCCTTTCATGAGTGTATTCTCTACACAGATCACTCCGTCCATTCTCAGCAAGTGGTTATCCATGACAAAGCTGTAGTAGTTAACAGCATTCCTTTGATCAGCATCAATAAAGACTATATCAAAGTGCTCATCCTCAGCATGTAATGCCTGGAAAAAAAAAGAGGATGGAGAAAACTCTAATTATTTACCTGCTGTCTGAATAGCCAGTTTCAACTTACCATTTAAACGTCCTCTATATAAAAAACTCAAATATGAAGAACTCTGGATTTTTGGGTGATGTTTTTGGTTTTGGGGTGATTTGTGTTTGTTTTTTTTGGCTGAAATTACATCTGGAGATCTTGGGAGTTTCCCATGCTTCACAAAGAATTCTTCAGCAGCCCCAGAGCCCAGATCTCTGAACGTCTCACAGACAGTCAGGATGTAAGAGATGATCGCTCGTCCCAGCTTGTCTCATTGAGAATCACCGTAAAAACACCTGCATGTTGAGTCGAAGGGGACTGAGCCATCAGGGTAGGGGAGAAGACTCACATCAAACCCTGTGGCAGCTGAGCTGCTGCAGTAAGCTCTCTCTTCTCAAAAGAGTAACTATCCACAAACCAAAGAGTGGCAATTGTAACAGTCTCTGGGAGAAAGAGACATAAGGCTGATCCTGGGAATTGCAAACTAGCGAGTCCCACTTCAATAACAGGCAAATGGTTGAAATCCCAATTAATAATAGAATTATAAAGCACATAAAAGAACAGGTCATGATAGAGATAAAGCAGCATAGCTCCTGTGAAGGAAAATGATGTTTCTTTAATCTAAAAAAAATGCTCTGGGTGGCTCAGCAACAGAGGATAAAAGAGAACTGGCTTCTATCATCTAATTGGATTTTCAGCAATGCGGCACACCTTCCCTCCAAGCAGGTTGCTGATCATAATGTATAAAAGTGTTGATGGATGACCAGATGGGAGCCTTTACAGCCTTCTCCTGTGGCAGTTAATGCACTCGCTGCCCAAGAGGCTGCTTTGGAATATTTCAGATTCCATTTGGGACTATTTAACTGCATCTGCGTGCATTGCAATGAAACAACGGCTCATCCACCTATCTCAGGCAAGAATAAATGCTTTCAAGTCTTGGCATTTCAAGTGAAAAGAGAAACAATTATGTTTTCCAGAACTCATGTGTTTCTACCACAACTTTTAACAGCAGTCCATGCGTCCAGATTTCCCTCTTGTGTTTGGAGACATTATGTACAATGAGTGATGAGTGAACCCCTGAGACATACGAGAGAAAGCATCAGGAAAAAATGGCAGCAGAGTATTTGAATAACTAATTTGTTTTCAGGAGTGAGGTTGATAGCTCCCAAACAGAGATTTCAGGAACCTTTCAGAAGCAGAGAGCACACTGTTCTGATGAGAAAATAGCAGGGAGTGGATCACCGAAGCTCTGAATTATTCTATTTTGCAAACTAGTGTCATTCTGAGCTTGTTAGTGCCTAAGAAATAAAGCTTGTTTCCCTCTTGGGTGATACTGGTGGAAAGCAACAGGGACATTTTTGCTATGGGGAAGAACACCTTATATCAAACTACAACTCAGTCAGTCTGTCCAATGTCACTGCTTCAGGAGAGGTCAGAAGATGGAAGCTAGGAGGAGGAATCTGTTGCAAAGAAAGATTAGAGGTCTCATTCTCCAGAGAGAAGAGCCAAAGCAAATTCAAGCAATTACCATGACTTATCGCTACTTTCTGACTTGTAACCTTCCTGGGTGGAGGAGGTGGGGGGCAGGTACTCAGAAGCAGATGTGGCAATCTCTAAACATATGCTACTACTGCTCTGTGCTATGGCTCCCTAATGAAAAAGAATCTCACTTTTATGCATTGGCTTCATTAGGTCCATATGGAGTTGTGCAGCTCCTAGGATATTTGTTGGACTTCTTGTTTCAACCCTCTTTCTGCGCTGCCTACCTGCTGACAGCTTATCCCTTTCTTATCTAACTTTTCATGCAGACAAACCATCCTTCAGCATCACAGTTCTCAGCCCAGGAGGACCCCTGTGCTCAGAGTACATCTAGCACAAACCTGTGTTACCCTTGCATTGCTTAAAGATGTTTCACTTCAGCCAGTTTGAGTCCTGAAGAGCCAGCCTCTAATTTCACTTGCCACCTTTCATTTCTTCCAACTCAAGCCCTTTGCAGTCTCCTACCCTAATTACATTCTTTGTGCATTGCAGAGATTTTCAAGACACTAAGATGTGTTGTGACAACTTGGGGGTAGATTTTAGGTGCTGAAGTTTAGGCAAATAGGTCCATGCAGCTCCAAGTATCTTATTTCATATACAACAAACAGCTATAGAAAAGTCAAATGCCTAAGGGCAGCTGCAGCAGTACTAGACACTTACGTAGGAATGCCTGAAATACTCCCTTGGAGCTCACACTGGGACCTCCCAGCAGATCCAAGTGTGGAGCTTCAAGCTCAAAGCAGCAATGCAGTGATGGAGAGAGCAGGAGAGCTTACTGCTATCCCTCTCAGAATGGGACTGACCACCATTTTCCTCCCCATGAGATTGAGCAGACCTTGCCCTGCTCCTGCCTGGGGCCTCACAGCACATCAGAGGTCCCTTTTGTCATCTGCTAAGAGTGCCTCTCTCCAGAGAGAGCCCAAACATCTCCAACCATGAGGAAAGCTGAGATCCAGAAGGAAATAATCTGCCTGCAGAATATCTTGCTGAAACTAATTTCCTGAATGTTTACAGTGCAATCCCTGCTCCTTGCTACAGAGGCATCATAGATGGTAACAGATGGCAACAAGAAGTGCCTTAATTCAGAGCAAACTTGGCTAAAATTAATGCTTTTACTTACAGTGAGTCATTAACTTCCTTTTGGATTGAAAAAGAAGGGAGGAAAAAAAAAGAAGAATATAGATAAAAAAAAGAACTTGTAGCACTGCATTGCACAGAAGAGATGCACCAAAAGCCAGCACAAGAAGGGCACAGCAACAGTGTTGGCAGATACAGCAAAAGATCAGGGAGAGGACATCCTGAATAAAAACATGAATGAATCTTCTGCCAGAGCTGAAAGAAAACCTGATTGCAGCTCAGATCAGAGACAACACGCTTTCATAAGGCACATACAAACTCAATCAGACACAAACGACTGTCCAGTTCCTTTGAAAGGGATCATACAGTCAGCATATTCGTAATAAAGACGTACTCAAAACTTATTACCTTCCCTACGCTGTGTTCTTGACCTAAATGCAATAGAGATCCATCCTTAGAGTACACAGAATACATGAAGAAGTACAGCTTCCTTTTAAAACACCATTAGAATATTTTACTGTATGTGGACATACACTCTTGTTACTCCTAAACGCTATTCTATTGAGTACAGTTTATATTCACCGGCAAAGCTAAATCTCTGGGGAAGCTAGAGAGGGAATGCAATTTCTAGTAATAACAGCTCACAACAGTGAATACTATCCACTTATCCCCACAATTTCCAGCTATTTTGGACTCCTTTCTGAATTAACCTTTCATATCAAAAGGAGCAATTCTGCACACTAGAGACTCCGACACAATTTCATGCATAATTTATTCACTCAGTTCAACATTAAACGCAGAGTCCTTGACTTTGTCAAGGTGGATTCTGTTGGCAGACTTCACAAGCAGCAAAACAGGAGAAATGAGATCTGCAGCTCAACCTCTTCACCTATTCTGTCTGGTAAAAGGAGGGAAGAAAGGAAAAAAGAAACCCCCGGCATGCTTACACAATGCCTTGCAATCAGCAGAATCTGCTGCAAACACAGCGCTATTTTCTGTGTTGTGCTTTCGATTTTAAAGTGGAAGGATCAAAATCATGGATGGGAATAATTTGCTGGTAGTTTGCATTCCCCACGGGCTTAATCCTGCGTTCATTGTTCCACCAAACGTCTACTGGGAATTAAAGGGAGCTCTTTGGGAGAGATCAGACCCTTTGCTAACAGCTGATGAGGAGCAAGGCATGTTGCTCAGGCACAGCACTTCAGATTTAAGCAGCTTGTTGGGAAAAGAGTTTAAACACTCTGGTTCAGCACATGCTAGTCTCACTGCCTGCAGTTGGGATCAGAACTCTTGAATCCCTCTGTGCTTTTTGTCAGCATTACCCATTTTTGCTTCAGACCTGCCTCTTCCACCTAAGCTGGTCTTCTCTAGGGGGAGAAAGCTCACTGCTCACAGCCTGAGCCTCTTCCATGCGTTCCCACAACGCTGGCCCTGCTCCAGACAGACCCCAGCACATCAAGGCCCCAGAGTGACCATCAAATGTGTCCCTTCATCATTTGTAGTCATTGTGACCAGAGTCCTAGAGGCCAAGTAAGACAGTTCTGATTATCACGGTGCCAATGACAAAATATGTCAGATCAATCAACACCAGTTCAGAGGCCAGCGTGGAAATCCTCCCACAGAGAGACATTTCAGTGCCGAGATCTCACCAGCCAAACATGAGCATCTCCAAGAGGTGCTGGAAGCCCCAAGAACCTGCCAAACTGGGGTCAGGATATGCTTTGCAATTGGAGGCTATAAAATCAATTGCAACATCGTGTGTTAAGGATTTAATTTTCATGTCTTTGCTCCCTTCTTTAATCTCTACACAGCATGTACTCTGCCTGCCTCTAGATATTTCAATTCAGTCACAGTAAGTCAGTTGCACAGAATGGGCACTAGAGAGCAACAGCAATTCAATTAATTTCACACTCACTGCGGGGAGCTGGGATTTTAAATGCTGCACATTGCAGGTGATCTGTAACATTTCGTTTATTCATATACTTGGCAGAGCCCTTTGTTTCTTTCTTATCAAACTTGGAGGTCACGAAAGCCAGAGGTTAGGGAGCTCCTGGCCAGCTCATTTTGGAAAAAAAATGTGATACTTGTTAATGGAAATAAAGTTACAATCAGGCTCATTATGACATGTCCAGGTTGAAGATGGAATCATACCAAACTGGTTTGCAATAAATGATGGAAATGCCTTGTATTTAATGAACCTGGCTTTGGCTTCTCCTGTTGGTGCTCTGGACCTGCAGCAATGCCACGGAGATCCAAAAAATATGGGATTGAATGTGCTTCAATTGAAGGCATTGATTGAATGTGTCCCACCTTGCTGGGACCCACAAGATTCTCTCATACTTGGGACAAAGTCACTAGATAAATGTGTTTCATTCTGAATAATGTGCCTGCACATCTGAAGCTTATCACATTGCTCTGGAAGTGAAAAACCCAGGTTCTAACTCCACATGGTGTTATCACTGGGAGGAAAACAGAGATGGGTTGTGGGTTATTTACAGACATCTGCAGGACTTCCTCATTGTTGTGAACATGGGGGCACCTCCAGCAGTTCACAGTTATGTTTGGAATTAGAGACCCCAATCCAGTGATCACCCAAGTCAAGTAAAACTCTGCCACCAAAGACTACATACCTAAATTTAAAGAATCTGATCAAAAGTCTGTAGTATTTTGGTTAAGAAGGAAAACAAGCTATTTCGTGTGATAGAGCCCCACCAGGCATTATCATGAATAAGAAATAACTCCAGTGCAAGGTTGTGTTCACATATTAGTGAGTGAATTAGGGTCACCGCTCAGAATCTTGTGGGCAGGAAATAGGACAGGCTGACCCTGCCCAAACATCCTTAATCTGCTTTGAACAAGAGCTCCCAAATTCCCCTTCCAACAGACTTTACCTCCAACGTGTCTGCTATCGGTCCCACTCGCATGCTTATCTTTTTACCATCTGAAGAATAATCAAATGCTTCTTGGCTGTTCACTCCGAGATACGGCACTTCTGCACATGCAAAGATTTTGCCATCATCTGGCAATTCTTCTGCGATAGCAAGGATACTGTAACCTTTAAGCTTGCCAATTAATAAAATCTTCCTGGCTCTGATCAGATGAACAAACAGCCTAAAAATGTGGCCTGTGGAAAGACAAGAGTGAAAATAGAAAACTATAACTGTAAGAAAGACAGTTCTTTGTTCACGATGAAAATGAGATGTACCTTTTAAGTGATCATTAAAATAAAATCGCATTTTAAAACAGTTTCAGATAAGGGTTTAACAACAGAATCTTTCAAAATTTTTTATCTAAAATGCAGCAAAAAGACAACAGAATAGAGGGACTGGTTTGAAATGTAGAACCTTCAACATCAATGCTGCTATTGTTCGAGTGCTTGTTAAATAGTGCTTGAAATATTGCATATTTTAACATTCCCCCCATATGAAAATGGCTTTAAGATGTCTCCATATTCTTTCTGGAACCCGGTTAAAAAAAAAATCACTACATTACCTTGCATTTGCTCTTAGAGTCATTATCCCCAGACAGCACCATCATTTAAGAAATTTATCATCAATGGTGTCCTTCGAACAATGTATTAGTGTAATACATTATAAGAGTACTTCACTGTGATGATGTATTACTCAAAAGATGGGAACATCTGGGAAGAATGAATCTAGGAATAGATTTAGTGTAATAAGCTTTGTATG
This sequence comes from Excalfactoria chinensis, assembly GCF_039878825.1. NCBI lineage: Eukaryota > Metazoa > Chordata > Aves > Galliformes > Phasianidae > Excalfactoria > Excalfactoria chinensis. The sequence goes on from NC_092836.1 coordinate 4,569,729, forward strand.
GGAATCCAAGCCTGAGTATCGCTACTTGAAAAGGTGAAGTGCTTCGTCACAGACCACCTTCACTAAAGCACATAACACCCTAGAAGGCACCACCAAAGCAAAACTAAGGCTTCCCCCTCCCTGCAGTGAGGACGACCATCTCCTTGCTGCTCTGTAAGGAGTGGGGACAGCGTCATGAAGCAGAGAGGACAAAGAGCGCTCATGAGCATATGCATCAGTATATATGAATGAGCACAAAGGCATAGAGTAGGGGAAGGGCAACATTCATACAAAAGGAAGGTTGGCACCAGCAGGAAGATCCTCTTTCTCTTTTTAAGAAATTTTCCAAATTTTCTGAACTTTTCCATGTCATTCATCCCATCCCGACTCAAAACAGGCTAGAATATGAGGAACTTTGTTTACACTGATCGAGAGCCATTCTATCATTTTGATCAATCAACTTGCCATTCAAAGAGCCAGAAGTGTCCTCTTGGAGTGGCTTAATTCTGGCTTTGGTTCCTCCAGCATCCCCTGAGCCACGGGCAGGTGACACTTTCCTGGATAAAGGAAAATATTTCAGTGTAATGGTGGCAACCAAAATCTGAACATCTCACAGAGAATAAAAGCAACAAAGAGGAAACTCCTGGACAAAAAGTGCCTATGCATATGAGTATGCAAAAGCAGCACAGAGATATCACAAATAGCACTGAATTACAGTCCTAGCGGGACCCTGTGTGTGTAATAAGCAATAGCAGCCTGGCCATGACTCCTGGTCTTTCTGTGTTGGGTTGGGAAGAGGGGGCTGTGGGTCCAAGGAAGAATACACTCCAAGAAGATCATTGGGTTCAAACCCAAATCTTTCCCACTGGTACCAATCAATCTGTTTCAGACTAAACTGCTCCAGTTTCCAAGGACAGTTTTCATTTGGTGGCATGTTCGTTTTCCAGTTGAAAAGAAGATTTCATTGCAGAATGGGGTAAGAGAAGTAGAATTTTAGATATTTTGTTGTTGTTGTTTTTTGTTTGTTTGTTTGTTTTTTTGCAAGAGAGAAGAAAAATCTTTTCCTCCCAAACTGCTGAGAAAACAGGGCCCCTCCAGACACTATTTCACAGAACCCCCATCTGAGGGAAATGTGGATATAGTGAGATATTGCCCGTTGCAGAGGGAAATAAACAGGTGACTGGAAAAAGTCCATAGCCTAAAGACAGATTAGATTACCGTGTCTGAAGAAAGCATCCACCAGAAATGGCTGATGATACTTCTGCAGGCCAGAATTTAGAGTCATTTGAGCTTTTTTATCCCTCCCTCTTCTCCTCCCACCACTCACCAGTAAAATGAGAAAGAATTCATAACCCGTGTCAGCCACACTCAGATAATCCAAGTCCTAAAGAGTAGAACATTTCATATAACCTCTTTTCTGCCCCTCACAAATGCTTTAACAACTTTAATAAGATAATGTATAGCTATTACCATACAGCAAGCGTAAGTCAAACAACTATCAGCTATTATTTCAGCAACAGAACAAACGCTCAGTGTTCCCATAATCTACAGCCTGGAACAGTTTACACATTGTCAATTTAAGACAGAACTGGCTTTTTCCACATATCAAAATGTACACTGATAAACGGGAATTGTTCAGCAGACCCCACATGGCTGGGTAATATACTGAAAAAAAATAGAGAAGAAAAAAGAATAATGAGGGTTTCAGTTGGACTTCTGAATTAATGATACTTTAAATTAGCTTAATTAATTAGTTTAGTTAGCAGAGTTATTTAGTTAGCAGATTAATTAGTGTTTGTTGAGCGCTGGAGATAAAAGCTGCATATGAAGACTGTTATTATAGGGGGGGGATCAGAGATTGTGACGCAGTTTTTCTTCATTTTTTCTTTATCCCAGCACTGGTTTAATCCAGGGTTTCCTTGGGATTTTCAGACATCCCTTTCTGGAGGCTGGCTTGCTTATTTTTCCAAGTATATGGTGCAATACAGACACTGCCACATTTAGCAGCAATCAGGTAAAATAGCTCACTCAATTTAGAGCTAGACTTCTTGTTCTCACCTCCTCTCCTCAAGGCCATGGTTGTGCTCAGACACACATGTCCGTGCAAGTGTCACATTATATTCAGACACAGTCAGCTCTCATTCTACTTCTTTCCTCTACTCTCCACATTTACGGCACATTTTGAGCAGAGAATCTAGAAACATACTTAGACAATCAGAGAAGAAAAGCACAAGGTTATAAAAGGAGATCTGTACCTCTTTGAAGTTGCCATTGCAACCAGGTAAGGGTCCAGTCCAAGGGCAACAACAAGGGCTTTCTGTACGTAATTCTTGAGTTGTTCAGGTACACGAGAATCATTGAGGGCTATTTCTTGGGCTTTAAGAAGATTCTCTGCAATGCTTCCCATTGGGGTTTCTGAAATGGAAAAGGAAAGAAAGAACAATCAATGTTCAAATCAGCAGATATTTAGACCAAAAATCATATATAATGCAAGTTTTTGAATGACTATGGAAACAGCCACGTAAAGTTTCTCAAACTGAAAAGAATACATACTTCTCATTCACTTCTCTTTGCCTCCTGGTGAGCTGTGACAACACAGTGAGACGCGGTTCTGAAAAATTCCCCCACTCCTCAAGTGTCAGAGCACGTGTGGGGTTATGAAAGCACTGCTGAGAGCAGCTCTGAGGCACATGGCAAACCAGCTGCGAGCACACCCGGGGTGGAGAAATTGCCCCTGGCAGGATTTTATTCTCTGTGGCAGAAAAGCTGCTGAAAACAAAGCGATGCAGGCCAGAGCCGCCATCAAGGACACATCTACTCTGCAGGACTGTCCAGGACCAGCCCAGCAGCTGTGGGACTATCCATAACACGTGCCTCTGACTTCTCTCTTCTCTGTTTCTTTACTATCTACCCAAAATGCCACCCTGGATTGAGACATTGGGTCTCACTGGTGTCCTAACTGCTGTTGGCACCTTGCTGATGATCTGGTGTTAGCTTCTGGCCAGATGAATGTCGTTTTATTTTTTTAATATCTTCTCTGTCTGAGGGTTTCAAGGGGAAAATCTGAGGCAGATCCATAGAGCAAACTCCATGTTTCCAACCAGAGACATGAGGATTGTCAGGTCTTCTCATTAAGGACGTTACAACATTGAGTGTCTCCTGCTTCACATCTTTGGTAATGGGGAAAGGTCTGAACCTCCCCAAAGATCTGCTTCTCAGAGCAAGGTAAGAGGACAACAATGCTGTCTTCTGGGACAACTTATTTTCATTACCCAATTACAAAGAATAGGAATGCAGACAAGGAAAATAAATAACACATTTTCATTTTACATGGGAACTGCTGTAATGGAGAAGACTTGGAGGTCATCTACACAGCACCACACTCCTGGCAGCAGCCCACCCTGACACAGAAGCAAAGCAGATTTTGGGTAGATACAGCAGACCCTGATTTACAGCTCATGTTGGAATCTCACCATCAGGGGCATCTCACTCCTCTTTCAACATTTTCTAAATTAATGGTCACTATAGAAGTAAACACTCCTTTCCCAAACCTTACTAGTTTGCTGACTTCAGCAAAAGCCCCAGCCCATCTATGTGCTGTTTGACAACACAGTGTCTTTCTGCAACATTTTCATCACCTTCAGGCTCCCGCCATGTGTCTGCAAGATGCCGGGTGTCAGAAAGCTGCCTTCTCCATCAGCTCCCTGCCAAGCACTCCGAGGCTTTCCGCTAATTTAGCGGAAAAAACACGTGTTTATAATCCATGTCGGATTTCAGCAATCAACGTGTTTCACCCCTGGATGAGTAACAGACAAGGATGCCCTGTCACTCAGGGAGGGGGAAAAAAATTTACCTCCAGCTGTTTTGTAACCTGTGTTATAACACCAACTGCAAACATCACGAAGCGCTCCCAGACAGCAGCAACATGCAATACATGCCAAAATCAACTCCTCACCAAGGATTATACAATCTTTTCAAGACGTACTGCTTTTTTTTCTCTCTCTCTCTCTTTTCCCAGCCCTGGTGATGCTTAGGGCCAACAGCAGAGGTCAGAATTGCCTTCGTTTATGCAAGGGCCTGACAAGCTGGAGCAGAGCATGGGGCTGGTTGCTTTTAGGGCCCTGAGCAATGAGGTGAAGGAAAATTTATGCAACTGCTTTTTTCCTGAGTAACTCCAGGGAAAGTCCTCCTGTTTTAGTGTGTAGCTTTACAGCTGTACCATCATAAGCACTACATTATATTGCCTAGTTTCTTACCCACGGTTCTATCTATGCGCAGACATCTTTCCAACATAACTGTGCATCATCTTTTTCATGAATATAGGGAAAACCAACAAAAATCTACTTTACAGGTGAAACCAAACCTTTTCAGGATGGGTTTATATGGTGTTTACTTGAATGGCAGGACCTCAGCCAGAAAAGAGGAGGGTGTTGTACTGTTTGCAGGGAGTTGCCCAGTAAAAGGCATGGAGTGGCTACAAGCATGCAAAAAAAGAGTCTGAATTTGATAAAAGCCAAGCAAAGATGCTGCATCCAGAGATGTGAGACTGAGTATTTCTCATTTGGAGCCATCCTTCCAGTCTTCACATTGATTGTCCTCAGTGTCAACTTGGGAAGAGCTCTGCTCCCAGCCATGTGGAACAATGGAGCTGCAACAAGCACCCCCAGGTGCCTTTGGCAGGAGCTACATGGCACTGAACACCAGCAAATCTGATAAAACCTTGGACATAGAAGCCTCATGTAATCTTCCCAAGCAATTCCAGCTGTCGTATTTACCAGTTCACCTCAGGCATCAATAAAGCTTATTGCAACACTCACCACTTTCCCTTAGTGTATGACTACAGTGAGAGTGCTTACAGCAGGGATTCTCAGGAATCACTGGCAGAGGATGTGCAAAGTATACCTTTATTTTTGTACATTACAAAGGATGCTGTGTGGCAGTGGGAAGCCATACACACTAACAGCCTATTCCAAAGCCTGAGGCAGTCTAGGGGAGCTTTTTGACAGCTTCAATGGGCTTCAGATCCCGCTGTGAGAGAACAAAGTTCGTGTTCAGAGCAGCCCAAGTCCCCATGAACAGTTGTTGGTTTTAGAAAATGACCAAAAGAGTCAGCAAATATCTCACTGCATGTGCCATGCCCAGCATACTCAGCTACCAGAGCTAGAACAAAGGCAAAGGTGGCAGAAAACATACTGGTATAAAACAAGCATCCCAATCCATCCAAAATTACAGCCAGATTTCCTCTTGGCACTGCAATGTCTGCTCTTCCATTCACTATTCTCCCATTTCCTCACTCCTTTCTCCCAGTTCAGCCCTTTTTCCCCCACTTCAGGCTCAAGCAGCTCCTCCTCCTCTGCTCAGCTCTAAACACTTGTCCCCACACATTCCCTTCCCTTCTCTGTTCCTGTTCGCAGAGCCTGGGAGGTAGCCCAGGAGCCAGGTCTGACACATCCCATTGCACCCCTCCTGGCATACCTCCTCTCCTGGAGGAACCCACCCAGACTCCTGAGCCCTTCTTCTCACTCAAGACACCAAAGCCCTTTTGTATGCTCAGCCCAACTGTCACCCTGGCTGTCACGTGGCACTCATGCCAGCGTTGCCTGTTAGGTGAAAATCTCCCTGCTCTCTGCTGGAGAAACCAGAAAATGCCCATGGACCATCTTAGTCACCTGTTTGCAAACACAAGCAGCTAAAGCCTAAAGCATGCACGGAGGGCTGCAAGCCCCGAGCAGGGAGGTTACCTGCAGGATGCTGCATGTTGCTTCTTGCCTCTCAACGTGACAGTGCTGAGGTTCCTGGTGAGCAGTTGAGCTTCTTGTTGCAATATAGCACTGCCCTGAGTTGGGCTGCTCCCGGCCAGCAGAGATCCAACAGCAACTGACACTGAAGAAGGGGAAAAAAAAGGCAACTTCCAGTGCCCGTGCTTTACGTAACAGCGATGTTCACATCCGGACCTGGGGAAGCTTCTGGTTCTTAAGGAGGTAATCAGCAATTTCATAACCTTCTGGTTACATAGCATAGATATGTCCCAGCTAAGCCATCAGGTGTGGAGCTGCAGATACCCCAGGACTTTCAACCCCTGCTTATTTACAAGTGGCCCATAGGGGAGGCTACCCCACACAGCACCCTGTGCATCTCTTGCCTGGGAGAAGCACAAATCACATCCAAGTTCGTCCTATGGGCCAAAGTTGCTGCATCTGGGGCAGCACAAGGAGGTGGTGGCCTTTGGCTGCAACAAACAGATGAACATTGGAAAATATGCTTGTCACCTTCTGAAATGAAATACAAGTCATTTGGATGCCCCCTAAATACATTAAGAAAATATAAATGGAAAATAAGTGAATGCTCAGGACAAAAGAGTAAAAGAAAAGCAAATAAAAGAAGTTCCAACACTCAGTAGATTGCTATTAATCAAAACAAATAAACAAGATGTAGAGGGCAGATCTCCTTGCAAGCCTAAGATTATTTCAGTTTATAATTTAGTAAACAACAAACTGCATTAAACCTGCAGCCCCTGTAGAAAGAGATGCAAATTGTGTATGGATTGGGAGTTAAAATTTCAGAGGAGTATTTGATAAGAAGGCTAAGAGCCACCTATTCCTCCCTCCACTAGCTTTGGAGGTGACTTTGAGCACAGTGCTTCTCTTCTGGTGGACTCTGTTCTCCTATTCTATAAAATGGGGGTAACAGCTTATCCCCTCCGTGAAGTGCTTTTCCATCTGCAGATAGAGCCAGCAGAAAGTGCTCCATGTTAGGTGGTACCCCCTCCATGGAGCAGCAGCTATGGCTTTAGGGGAGCTTGTTCTTGCAGCTCTTTCCCAAAATGAAATTTGATATAAATCTAGGTTCCTTGATGAGTTTGGCTGCTATTAAGCCTTGAAAGCAACAAGACCTAGCTCTTGCTCAGCAGGCTTTTGAAGAACAATATTTCCCAGCCTTTGCTTTTACACCTGGTATCAGTTTTCCTGGGTCTGTAACTCCAGGACCTGCTGGTGAAATCACATCAGGGACCCATCCCCTGGAGCCCTCCCCACAGCACCCCTGTGCCTTTGGGTCAGGGCAGCAGGTTCTGCCCATCATCTTAGGAGGAGATCTGGCATCCCCTTAACACAGCTGGGTGAAAACTGCAGCCTGAGAGCCCAGCAGACCAGGAGAAGGTTCTGTCACTCAGACCACACTGCTAATTTTTCCCTTTGAAGGGAAACTTCAGTGCATTAAAGTCCCAGGGAAGCTGGGCAAATGAATCAAAACTCTGCTCATCCCCCAGACAGCCCTTCAGGGATCAAACAGCCTCTGATTGCTTTTTGGAACCTACAGTTGCATCTGAAAACAACAACTAAAAAAGCTCTTTTCATTGCTTAATGCAAAGCTGGGAATGAGAGCTCAAAGCAGCCAGCGTCAAACCCATCCCTGTGCTCCCACTCCCATCTCCCCCAATAAGAGCAGATCAGAGCCCCAGAGTCTCCATGCAAAAAAAAGCAAGTTCCTCAACAGCACTGAGGATCACAGAATTTGTTTTCGTAACATCAAATTTGCTGTAGGGCATCATGTTAGATATTAATCCACGCTCTCCCGTGTACTCCTTAGGCATTATAAAACTAGCTGATTATACAACGCCATCCCAGAGCCTGCACGTGTCTTCAGATGCTCCTAACACTCCTAACTCACATCTCAGCTTAGATAACCTTTGTTTTGTAATTGCTGTCTGTGCCACCTCCCCTTCCAACGTCTGGTCACCTGGAGACTTTAAAAAGCACTTCAAAGTCACCAAGCTACATGAGATCTCCTAGCAGAGATTTGGCTTTCCTAGAAACATGCCTGTGTCAGAAGAGGGTTTTGTGCCGATGGCTGCGGCTGCAGCTCCCGAGGAGCCCCAGCAAACAGACTTCCAACTGGTGCGAGTCAAGAGCACGTGGTACCGGGTCAAGAAGGGAGAAACCCTTTCCAATATCGAGGATGAGATAATTCTTTCCGAAGCAAAAATGTAAGTATAGGAGCTCACGTTGCTCCCAGTACATCAATGATAGGGCTGGATGGCTCTGGCTGTGCAAAGCGTGTTGTGTCCCTAGTGGGATGCACCTCAGTTGAGCGATCATTCAGCAAAGGGATGTTCAGCTGCAAATTCTCTGCTGTTTTCATATGGATTAGGGGCTGTGGTGGGTGTTGGTTGTGCCATCCAAAGCCAGTCCCACCAGCTAACATCCAAAGTGGTCATGTTTCCTAAGGGTCACATTCTGGAGATGAATGCAGGTGCAGTAAAATTACAAACTGAAGACATACATTTGTGCATGAAAATGTGCCCAATAATACTTTCAGTAATACTGTATTTTAAAAGGCCAGAAGAATTGCTTGGAAGGTGTAAATTTACATTGCTTTTCTTTAACACTTAGAGCCAGATTCAGAGAGTTTGGTGACAAAGAAAGCAGAGAAGTTCTCCTGAGATCTGTAAGAGGAAGCTCAGGCATGTGGGAAGAAATCAGGCATGTAGAGAAACCAGCTTATCCAATGAGCCATCCATTCATTTGGAAAACAAACTTTCAATTTTTCTCCAGCTGCAGATGAAGAGCCTCATAAAATACACGTCATGGTTTCATTTTGTCCTTTTCTTGCTATTATTATCTCCTTTCCTAATTTGCAACAAACCGAAGAAGCCTCCTGTTCTTCCCTCCACAACAGCAGAAGTGACAGATAGGTTGCGGGGCTGTGCTCTTTGCAGCTTTAGGTAGATATGCCTGCTAACTTCAGAAGCTTTTATGTATCTCTCAAAACTTCAGTACAGAAATTTTCCCCAACTTTCAAGTCACTTTCTTTCCCTGTCTGGGAGCACTTCCTATTTCTATCATATTTGTTTTGAGGAACATCCATTCACTCTTACAAATACGTTGTAGAGACACTGCTTTCCATGGAGGTCTGTGTTTGGTTGTGTGAAGGTAGATGGGTGTAAGTCAACACTTACCATCAAAATCTACTAGGAAGACAAGGTTTTCTTGATAAAACCTTTGAAAAACATTGAGAATCACTTCTTTTCCTTCTGGGAAGCTGAAATTATTGGTCTGGGGTTTTCTGCTGTTTTGTTGACAAATGAGAACTGGAAAGGAAATGACTTATTTCTTCAACCCTTATGGTTCTGTTTGGTCATTGTCACGTGGAATTTCATCCATCTGACTTTTCACTAAGACATGATGGGGTTTATCCATCTTGCAGCCCCACAGTTTTCCAGTGCACAGGCAGAGATGCCACACATTCTCCACTTTTGGCTACCTCCTTAAACCAGTTCAGACATGCAGGGTACAAAAGAGGAATATAATGATTGCAATCTATGTTTTCTCATTCTTGCCAGAGGTGAATGTGTCTCTGAAGGTGGGATTTCCTGGACAATCGAAGCTCCCATCTATTTCTGCTACAAAGTGGTAGAAACACACAACATTCTGGATCCATCTAACACTACTCTTCTCTGGGGTCATACCACTGACACCCAGCAACTCGAGCTAACCACTAATGGCAAAAGGAGGCTGAGGCGTTTTATTGTCATAGATGAAGTTGTGGATGAACTTTATGGCTCCAAAGTCCGGCGTTACTTTGAAGAGAACAATGTGCAGCACAAAATCCTCGCCCTGCCAACCACAGAAGAAACGAAATCCATGGACCTGGTCTTGAACATCTTGCAAGAAGTCCAGAAGTTCAGCATTGACAGGCGAACAGAGCCCATCATTGCCATTGGAGGAGGTGTTTGCCTGGACATTGTGGGGTTAGCTGCCTCTCTCTATAGAAGACGCACTCCTTACATCCGTGTCCCAACCACACTCCTCTCCTATGTTGATGCCAGTGTGGGAGCAAAGAATGGAGTGAACTTCCTCCAGTGCAAGAACAAGCTTGGGGGCTACACCCCCCCAGTAGCTAGCTTCCTGGATAGGTCCTTCATACAGAGCATTCCCCGGCGACACATCTCCAATGGCCTTGGGGAGATCTTAAAGGTATGAACTCCTGCAACTGCAGCTTTTAAACCTGAAATAATGGTAAGATATTTATCAGCATCTACAGTGTTATTTAGGCAGACTCGTGGACTATAAAGTGGGCCACCAAGGCTGCAATGGCACTTGTAACTGTATGTATACCTATATAGTATATTTACATATCTGTATATCTACATATCTATATAGCTATATGTATCTGTATGGTTACAGACAGTAAATTTGCTATTTTTTTTCCCTTATACACAATGCAAACAAACTTCCAAACTCCAAACCTGACATAGACAGGAGGCACAACCGGGGAAGAAAGAGACTGATCTGTAGCACATTTAAATAAATTGCTCGCAGACAATTTGAGGCTCATTAGACTGGGGATTAATAATCTGCAAGATCATTCGCACCTACCTCCAGGAGTGTGATGAGTGGGGTCAATCAATCTCCTGTGAGACAAATTCTACTTCTAAAATTACCTGGGAAGTGCACCGTAAATGGTTTTATGCCTGAAGAACTTGGAAAACTTCTGATAAAGTGAGTTCGAGATGTTCAAATGTATTAGATATCCTTTCTGAACCCTCATATTCTGTTCATTGCAGCACTTTCCCAGCTTCTCTTCCACAAAGTGTAGAATCTGCCCTTGTTCCAATTGCACGGGTATTTCTTTGCTAACACACAGCACAATTGTACATCACCCTATTGAAACACTGTTGTCGGCAGCATGTACAAGGACTGTGTAGTTGTTTATGATTACCTCTTCTGTTCTCTAATCCAGATGGCACTCATGAAGCACAAAGGGCTGTTTGACCTGCTCAAGAGCCATGGAAAATACCTGCTGGACACCAAGTTCCAATCTTACAGTGGCTCTGCCAACCGTGGGGATGCTGCACTGCAGACCACCAGGATTGCCATTGAAACCATGCTGGAGGAGCTGGCTCCCAACCTTTGGGAGGATGACTTGGACAGACTGGTGGATTTTGGTCACCTTATAAGCCCAGAGCTTGAAATGGTGAGTGACAGGCTTCGTGCTGCATTACCTCATCTAACAAAAAAAAAGGTCATATTCAGACAGCAACATGAAAACTTGGCGTGAAAGTTGCTCAGCCAAACACAATAACTGAACAAACAACTGAAGAGCACCCAGTGCACCCAGCCTGCTGGCCAGGTCCTGCTGGCTCGGAGGATGCATTTTGCTGCCCTGTTTCCCCCACAGTCCAGCTGTGTTTCCTATTCAGGAAGTTGCTATTGCTCTCTTGCCAAGCATTTACCAAGGCACAGAGATGACCAGATTTCAGTGGAGCCATTAGAAACCACCAGCACTAACTATAGGAGTGCAAAGGCATGGAGACCGCAGCCCATATTGCTGGGGGGAAAATGCCACTAAGAAATGAGTGGGGAGAATCAGACCTTATGCAAAATTCAGAGCTCTTCTCTCCATCCTATTGTGCATTTCATCAGTAATTTGAACAGGAGGAGAATTGGATCCTGGATCCCTGTGGGAGATATAACATGCCATTAATCACATGTAAGAGAGACCATCCTCTGCAAACCATAAATCACAAGATACTAACCCCCAGCATACCCATGCTACTACAGTTCAGAGCTGAATTAATTTTCATGAGTTCTTTAAGAAATAGTTATTTGTATATTAGGCAACCCAACCCATTTCTCCCACCCTCCCTTTGCTCTGTTTCAGAGGGTTTTGCCATCACTGATGCACGGAGAAGCCGTGACCATTGATATGGCTTTCATGACATACGTGGCCCACACAAGGGGATTGATCACCAAGGATGAGAAGGACCAGATCATCCAGTGCATGCGGGGCCTGGAGCTGCCCGTGTGGCACGCTGCCTGCAGCTGGGCCCTTATCCAGGCAGCACTGAGGGAGCGCTTGCGGCATGGAGGGGGGCAGCCCCGCATGCCGCTGCCCACCGGCCTCGGCGTTGCAGGTACAAAGCATGGGGATGTGCTGAAGAGCACAATGGAGGTGTTCGTGGTGCTTCCTTAGCATCTCAGCAATCCTGCTGGGAGGCTGAGCCCTCCTGCATGAGTCCCAAGAATGGGACAAGACCCAGTGGGTCACATCTGAGTGGGAGGCATCATGGCAGCCTACTGCTCCCTCACAAGGGCAGGCGCTGATCTCTGCTCTCTGGTTGGGCGTTAGGGAAAGGTAGGCATGGCTCCAAGCTGCAGGAGTTCAGGGAGTGCTGGGACATCTCTCTCAGCCTTAGAGTTTGGGTGTGGAACCAGGAGTTGGATGGTCACTGACTGCTTTGCTTTGCAATCCAACAACCTAAACAACCTGGGACAGACAAACCAGAGTCATACAAGGAAAAATATCCTTCATTACACTTGAAAATAGTTATTAAATTGTCCTTGCTGAAAGGAATGTAGTGTGTCTGGAACTAATTCTGGAAAGCAAAAGATCTGCTCAGCATCTCAGGTGATGCCTATAAGACATTAAAAAATCTTAATGCAGAAGCAATGCATTGGACCAACCTCAGCCTCTGTGCACTCAACAAGAAATCAGGCTCTCATGAACCGCTCAGTGTGGCTGCCCTCCTCCTAGTGAATTATTGTGCACAAGCAGAAGAAGCTTTCCTGGACACCCAGCTAACTCCAGTCTTTGTTTTACAGAGATATTCAACGACACCAGTGAGGAGACGCTGAAAGGTGCCTATAAGCTGTGGGTTAAGGACTGCAGGACAGTGATGGAAGAGGGGACAGCTGCCCTGTGAGTGCTGCATAGCTGTGCCCAGCATCCTGCCCCCTCCCAGAGCTGCTCAGCATCGTGGGTGGGCGGGCAGGGCTGAATTTAGGGCAGAATGAATACAGCAGCATGAATTCCTGCAGGATTATGAAAGCCTCTGTGCTGCCTGAAGCAAGGACATCAGCTTAGTTTGCCTATCGAGATTGCTGTAGTGGGAAGGGAACTCGTTAGAGTTGTGTTGTGCTCACAGGGGGATCACTCACAACTGAAACAAACAATGCCCATACTGTAGTTCTTAGCAGCTTTGTGTCTCCTTTGCAGGGAAGTGGCACTTGTTCCCTTCATTAGTTAATCCATGGCCTTGTCCAGCACTGTCCCACTGCTGCCAATTGGGTCTCACAGTCAATAGGTGTAGCCAAGAGAAGTCAGGGGACACCCAGTGAGATTGTCACCTCCGAGCAGCTTCAGTGCCACATCAAGGGTCCTGGCAGGCACAGGACAGGCAATGTATCACATGCTGATTGCAGGAAACATAAAGGCAATGTCATCCCTCTCCCTGGAGGTTGAATCAGAAGGATCACAATCCACAAACAGCCTCTGAATTATTTACACATTATTGTTTGTTTCTTTCCTTCTGTCCTATCAGTTTGTGCTGATGTACTGGATTCTGTTTTGCTGAAGCAATAAAAGCTATTAATACCAGACAACTTTTAGAATAATGATTCCATTGCTGCACGGAACACACGTGTGTGTATCCATTGTGTGCTCAAGAGACTGATAGATGAACACCCACTTAATTACTCGTTGTGAATATTTAGAGGCCCAAAGGCACTTCAGCCCCACAAGAGGCCAAGTAGCCACTTTGCACAGCCCAACAGGAAGGAACCCAAAGGGCCACAACTTACACGCCCATCAGAAGCCCAGCACCTCAGAGCTGTTTGATGTTGGTGATGGGGACATGTCTGCAGGTCACTGCCTGCTGTCACCACACACAGGTCCTCAGGAGCTTGTGTGTGTAACAACACATCACAGGAGCTGGAGCACAATTAAGACTGAAAAAACAACGCCGATTATGATTTGATCCTCCTCCTGCTGCAGGTGACAGAATACAATCAACCTCTGACATGCTTGGTTGCTTGGCAGCAGACAGCCACGTTTTTAATTACATACTAAAATATGCTAAAGAACATAAAAAGGCTGTGTGACTAATACGTGTAGATCAAGAAAGGCATGTGACAGCAACTAAATTGCTTCAGCATCTGATAAAGAGTGCCTCTGCCAGGCTTGTCACTGAAAGATCAGGGGAAGGAGGCAGAAAAAACTGCTAATAAAGCAGGGACTTTTAAAATACACCTCATTGTATGGAATGTGTTTGTGTGTGTTCATATCTAGTATGAATATATATATTTTTTCATTTATTCATCTTTAATTCCTGCTTTTCAAATTGACCTATCGATATTAAACCTAGAAACACTGCTATTTCCCCATTACCTTCCATGGTGAGTTGCTCCAAGGTGCGGAAAGCCATGCAGGATCCAGCTGCACTCTGCCCAATGCAAGTTCTTCATAGAGCTGTTTGCACAACATTGCATCGGTGGTGGGAGAGCCTTTGGGATCCTTAACTACGTGCAAGTTCTGAAGCGACTTCTGTCACATCTGTCTGCTCTGCAAACTGCTTCTCAGCTGCTCTCAGGGTTCTGATGCTTGTTAGTGACCAACAGTCGAATGGTTATTACTTGTGACTATCAGCACTGTTCAATGTACCCTATGTAGAGCAGGGATCAGGCCAGGCGTCTGGAACAAATGCAGAAAGATTCTGACTAAATGTATTTAAACCGGCTGAGCAAATATCTCTGAGCACAGCAGCAGCTGCAGAAGATGCTGTGGTCCTGCAGGCACTGAGGGGCAGCCAGCATCGTTATTGAGCTCTGAGCCCACTGAAAGAATCTGCCCTCATTAAAACTGCACACCCACTGTTCCCATTGCTTTAATGAATGTCCAGTGCTCCATCCAAATAGGACAGCAGAGACACCAGGCAGTCCCTTGGGAGGAAAGCATGACATAAGGATGCAGCACTGCATGGTCCAGCCCTGCAGCTCAGCATCCCACTGCCCAACAGCTGCAAGCCAGGCCCTACCTGTGTTGACAACCTCATCCATCCATCATCCGTTGTCATCCCCTGTACAGGATTTTTCAGGCTTGGCCAAAGGAAATAAAAGGTTTCTAAGAAGCACAGCTGCCATCTTTCACCAGAATAGACCGATTTCTTACAGCTCTTACCCCATCCAACTTTTCTTCCTACTCCTCTTGTGGTCCTGCAATCCAGCCACAAATGGCACACAGTTAGCAGAGCTGCTCCCACCACCAGCAAGAAACGTGCTCCCAAAACACAGCACTGACCGAGTTGATCCCATGAGAGCCAAAATACACCAAACTACTACAACTTAACCTAGAAACAGCATCCTGTGTTTCTGACAACCAAACTGACTGCTGCAGAACTGCACTGCCATGTGCTGACAGCGCACTGAACATCTAAAGGGACAGCCCTGCAAAGCCTGCAGGAAGCGCTCACAGCCTCTAACTCAAATACCCTCTGCAAAGAGCGTGCAGTGCTTTTCTGCTTCTTCCTAGCAAACTCAGATGGATCGATCTGTTTGCAAATTAAGTTAATTGAATTAACAAGCATTTTGTATACCTCGAAAATCCATTGTCTATTAAGAGGCCAATTTCAAAAGTTCTGTTCATTTTGTTATAATTATTTTGGACTGGAAAGCCCTGAGACAACACATTAACTATACCTGCTGCTACAGCAATGTCCACAAAGGTGAGGACTGCACGGTGTGAGCACAGCCTGTGGAGGAACAGGACAGGAATGGATGAGAGCAACACCTGAGACAGTAAAGTGATGGGGGTGGAGGACGAAACAAATGTCATCTCCTCACCAGTGCTGGCTGTAGCTCCAGGCATGACCCAGGAGGTTTTGGGGGTGAGCAGCAGGCAGGCTGTGCAGGACTGCAGCAGGAGACGTGCCCCAGCAGCAGTGATAGTGGGAGAGCTGTGGGTGCCCCAAAGGCTTGCCAAGCCAACGCCTGGCACGTGGCAGCTGGTGGTGGTGGTCTGGGCAGACAGCCCCATGGGGTATGAGGCAAGAGCCCAGTGAAGGGGACAGACAGAATGACCTGTGTCCATGTTTTGTTCTTTACACTTGGCTGCAATTTTGGGTCAATCTGGTAGACAAGAGTTTTGGAGTTAAACGCTGCTTTCTAACATGTCTTTCCCAAGTGGGATCTGTTCCATAGCTCCAGCCCCTGGTGCTACAGCAATACACACACAACTGGACAGCCCCGGTGCAGCCAGAGGTGCAGGGTGACAACACGCACACAGAGACACTCACCGCCAGGCCATGGAGACGGCTGGGACTTCCAACACACAAAGGAATCAGCAAGGTTCACTTAGACACAAAACGAGTGGCTTACACACACGTATGTGAAAAACCAAATGCTTTAATCCATCTATCAAGAACAACAGTTCAAATTATTTCATTGGATACATTAATATTGATCCATAATTTACAGTGCTATGGACCATACACAAATTATTGCTGCAGTCAACAGCAGATGAATATCAACATTACAGTACCAAGCATTATAGCAAGAGGCAGTAATTAATGTCACTTTTTCAAGAAATATAGGTATTTATACTCTTATCAACATCAGCTTCCCCCCCAGTGCATTTTATGTCAAACAAATATAAACGTAAGTGCATTATTTTGTGCTTTGTGCTTTCCTTGCGTACCTTTTTTGCTTTTGCAGGTCGTTAAGAGTTAAATATTGCTTTCTAGGCCAAAAGCAGAAAGGAAGAACTCCACGGTGCTCTGCACATTCCTCTTGGTTGCATGGCTTTGGCAAAGTGAGAACTGGTCGGCACCCCATCCCTTGGGGCCCAGTGTCACACACAACAATGTCATCAGAGAGGCAGAGCGGCAACGACGACTGTCCATCCAGCTCCATCTCATTAATGCCATCCCTGCCTCTAAATTGCTGTCCCTGCCCTCTGTTCAGGATCCCCTGTAAAATATCACGGTCACACATGTCCCACAGTGCACAAATGGGGAATAACATCGCCAAGTACCCAAGAAGTCTGCATCTCCTGGAGATGTCCCCACTGCACAAGGAACACGTCTCCACTCAAAAGTGAGAAAACTCAGAGGGCTGTGGCCTACAGGAATGGGTTGGGGGAACAACTGTCACAGCTGAGTTGTGTGTTACCCCAGAGCAACAGAGAACACGTGGCCCCACTGCTGCAGTTGCTGTCACTTCTAGCAAGAAACACAGCTCTCGATACAACAGCTTGGAGTCCTTACTCACCTCCACGCAGCACAGAGCCAACACTCAGATATCAGGGCTGCTGCTGAGTACCAGTGGCTTCATGTGAGCATGAAGAGCATTTATATACCACAGCTTAGACTTCAGTTTCTGAATGACCAGCATAGATATCAAACTAAAAGCCTCATCTGATATACTCAGTGGTTTACAGTTTCTACACCCCGATTTCACTGCATAATGCTGCAGAACTGCCCCATTTTAACAGGAAAGGTAATGCAGCCTTGCTTTACAGCCACAAGCATGTCATGTCACAGCCTTGATCTTCTTCACCTGTCACCATCAGCAAACAGCAACACCAGAAGCTCATACCTGCACGCTCAGCCTGGAGCTGCAGAAACAGAGCACCTCCTGCCCTAAGTACCCAGATGGATGCAGCACATCCTCCCTGGGCCAGAGCATCACCCATTAAAGGAAAGACACAGTTCCCCAAATCTGTCTGTGGTGTGGCATCATTGTCACATAACTCCAGCTCCTCCTTCAAAAAAGCCACAACCCTGCAGTTGCACCCAGGCTAATGCAGGGACAGAGCAACACTTGTGGACCCCAAAGCACTATTATCACAGAAAGCTGCAGCCCTCCCGAGCCCCACGAGCACTGCCGCCAGCGCCAGGAGTCATGGGGCCAGGCACTCCAAGGATGCCTCTGTAGGGAAAATGCTCACCTGAGAGCTCAGCAAGCCCCAGCACAGCCACAGAACTCCCAGGGCTGCCCCATCGCTGTCGATTCACATTGAAGTTCTGAACACTGCAACCGTCGTGACCACGGTTTCCTTGCAGAGCCTGCCAAACTGGCGCTCAAGTCATTAACTGTTCTGCTGTGTCACTTTAGTTTTCTTTTTTATTCTCCATCATTTCCAGTGTAGCACAAAGGAGAACGGGAAGCTCTTGTTTTCTACACGTAGGCACCATGCCACACTTCAGCCTCCTACAAACACCACCCTTTGCTCTCTTCTACGTCACACTTCAGTCAGTGCTAGTTGGGGAAGACTACAACTAGAGTTTAAGGCACTTCATTCTGAATGAGATATGCTTGCCTGCCACTTGCAAGTCAATTGTAGGCTGCTATTGAGAAATCCATTCAACCAGTCTAGCTCATAACACCATATGTCATCTCTGTAAAACATCTAGGCTTGATATAATACAAGTATAACTACCGTTATTGCATAGGACTACACTTGAGTAGATAATGCACCAAACTACTTTTACAACATTGTTGCATGTTAAAAATTAATAACATTGTTATCAAGTAACAGTTATTTGCAGATACAGTAATTTACTCTTTTTTTGTGTTTTTTTGTTTTTATGTCAGCATCAGTGCTGAGATAAAACACAAATTACTATGACGGGTATATCTACTACATAGTTAAGTTTCCAAGCATATCACTACTTCTTCTGTATCACTAAAAATAAATATGTAAGTTCAGTTTCTCTACAAGTCGTTTTATTACCTAACCTACATTTGAACTCTACCTTAAACGTGTTTAAAAACATCTTCAAAGTGAGACTGTAATATACAAAATATTCTCAAAATCTCTCTTAAAACACAGAACCCTGCATTAAAAGCTTCCTTTCAAGTGTTTACAAAGAACGCAGAAAACTTCCAATGAGTTTTTTAAATGTCAGAAAGAAACGCTGCAATATTAAGAGGCCAATTCTGACAAAGGAAATACAAATATATTTAAAACGAAAGGCTGAAGGTAACTGAGGAACCCATGCAAATCAGAATAAACTGTACAATGCCATTAAAAAAAAATAAAGCCAAGTAGATATGTACAACGTAATGTGCCCAGCTGTTAAAACCTATCCGTTATTAACGTCCAAAGAGTGCATACCAACCTATAGTGCTCCTTTCTTGGTTTATTGGAGGCAAGTCATCAATGCCTGTGACAAAACAAAACTGAAGGCTAAAAGAAAATCGTACCGTGATCAAAAGGAAAACCCAAATCAGCTCAGAGTAAAATCAAAGAGCACTCTGAGGAAGAGACTCACATCTCCCTGCGATTTCTATTTCATTTTCAGCAAGAGATTTCTATATCACCATCAACACAAAGAGGATTTCTTAACACTTTTGTTATTGTATTCGGAGTGGTTTGCTTTTTCTTCTTCCCTAAACGCTTGTCTATAAGGATCAAAGTTGGAGAGACACTGTATCTTTAAGGCAGCACTATTAAATCAATACAATTACAAATTGGACTTCTTTTTTGGTATCTTTACATTCTGTAACTTCACATTTTGTCTCCATGTAAGTAGGTTGCATTTACAATTCTACGTGATTCCCCTTTCCCCCCCCTCTTCTCCCGAATAGAAGCAGACTCTTCATTTGTAATTCTATTGCTTTGAGTAGATTTGACCAGTTCAAAGTTCTCGTTGAATCCAGTTCACAGATACTGTACATCTGCTGTACAATATAGTTGGAGGCATTGGTAGTTTTAAAATAGAATATACAAGTTTCTTCACAAAAAAATTCTAAAAAAAATCCTCTATATATAATATATACACACACGCACACACTGGGCTACTGATGAAGCACAAGAAACAAACAAAAAAAAAATCAAAAAATTCTACAAAAGGCAAAATATTTAATCTACTGATCAAGAACCAAAGCAGTTTATGAAAGGTGTGCCAAGTATTTGCTAACAAGCATGATCAGTGTCCTCCATGCTCACGCTGCTCCGCCTGCTACTCGTTTTCGATGCTCCGGGAGACACAGAGGAAAGCAGTGGGTCAGTTACTCCTACAGGGGAGAGGGTATCGTCCATCAAGATATCTTCCAGTTTGGATCCCATTTTTGCAGGAACACTGTAAGTGCCAGTTGGTTCAGTCACATTTCCGAGGTTGTCACTGAAGGTGATGGTTCCATCAGTGAGATCAAGGGTGGTAGTGCAAGACAGGTCTGTGTGGTGCGGCATGAGGTCTTGGTTGCAGTTGTCCAGCACGGGTTCTTGTTTGATGACCCTGTTGACCATATCAGGGGAGCAAAGGCCTGTGGATGGAACAAGGGACAGTCCATGTGCCCGAGCTTGCATCTCAAGTTCCTGGGAAGGAAGGTAAAAGGAGAAATTAAAAGTCTGAAAGTAAAAATCTATCATCTGATTTACATCTTGTGTAACGTGACTTACAGTTTCCTTCTGTTGGACACAAACTATTTCCTCCTTTTGTGATAACAGCAAACACTTGCACCTTGCATACTCCTCCCCTGCAGGTTTCCATCCAAATAGTCTTCTGAAGAGGTGGATGAATACTACCAAATACAGATCCTTCACAGCTCTCGGAATCTACCTCAATGCCTTGCAGAACAGATGCATTCCCACCCACCCCTCAGGCCCCTTCTCAAACCAGCATCATGCTATAGAAGCTGGATGCTGAAAGAGCTGAAAAAACTGAAAAAGCAGAGAGAGAGGCTACAAGCTTTTAAAATGTTGCATAGGAAAGTAAAGTTTGTCCATGTGAGGTGGCTACTACCTGCTGCAACACTGCAATGCACGCTTCTCACTCTGAAGCTCTCATAAAGGAAAAAGTGAAGAGGTCAGCCAGAACTGAGCAATGTTACTCTTGCACTAAACATTATTCCTCTCACAGGAAAGCCATAGGAAGGCTTTAGAGTTCACAAAGTTTCAAAGAATCCTGGTTGTATAAGGCTTAAAGCCCACTCTCCCATTTAATCACAGATGCATTTGACTGAAGGCAGATAGTGAAATAATCCACATAAGTGCCTGTTCTCAAATATGGCAGTGAGAGAGAAGTTTTGCTTCTATTTATGCATCACATTAAGCAGTCACAATCACTGTTGTGATTGCTCTGTTCCTGGATATTCTTATCACTGAGGCTGATTAACAGCCCTTTCCATTTCCACACTAAGACAACAACTTTGTAACGGCATGCTGTAAGATCAGAGAAGGCAGAAGCAGCAATTCTATCAGATAATGTGCCAAAATCAGAGTACATGGGAGTTCCTTAGCCACTGCTTGATGTCTCCCTGCAGAAGGGCCATGTTTCCTTATCTTCTCACTCAAGCAAACAGACTGCTCAGCAAAGCACAAAAGCTATGTTGAAGCTCATGCCAGGCTGTTCTATTTTAAAGCCGTTTGCTGCCACACTTGACTCTCAGGTATTTCTAGCTTCATTATCTGCTTTGTGGATTAGCCGTGGCTCAGGGCTCTCCAGTAGCCAGCCTGGCACACAGCAACCTGCCTGCAGAGGGCTTCAGCTGTTTGGTGTGTTTGGTTTTTGTATTTTTTACTTTAGAAAACAAATGGATCCTGCTTTAATCCATAAAAATTCTGCAGCCATAGCAGCACTGGTTACCGTTAATTAGAATTGTGGCTCCCCCTAGCCCAAATTCCTACTAAAAAGCTTCGGTCACAACTATTTGCAGCCACACACTACAACATCAAGAGCATTTGCAACTTATTTATCATCAAACCTGTATTCTGAGCAGCAGGTGCCTGTTGGCATGTTCCAATTTCTTCTGTCTGTTCTCAAGTTCCTTGGTACGTTGCTGTTCTCTTTGCAGCTTACGAATGTAGTCCACTGATGCTTTTAGAATAGTTCCCTTATTCCAGCGCATATCCCTTTGAAATGAACACAAAAGGAAAAGCTAAGGCACTCAGAGATGCATCGTGTGGAAGTCAGTACCTTCATACCAGCAGCTAGGATTACACCCCACGTTATATAACATTCCTGCCAAGCCGATGAATGCGGAAGGCTTTTGAAATGCGCTAGAGGGGGCCAGAGCACAGCTCTTGCAAGGCAAATCGCAGTGAGCCCGATCCCAGCTGAAGGACGCAGAGCTCAGGCACTGCTTAAGAGGTTTGGGCTTCTCTCAGCTCCTGCCCTCTGCTCTGTGAGCAGCACTGCACACAGGGATGACGCCCAGAGCTCTTTCCCCTGTCCTTTCTGCAACAACAGCCAAAAATAAAAGCCACAATACACTACTCAAAAAGTCATACTGCTTGCTCTATGGGTGATGCCTGATTTCAGATGAGTAATTAAAAGACTGCAGGGGCTCTCGCATTCATAAAGGACCACTTATGAGCTGGTGCTCTTTGTAGAAAGAGTCCCGAGGTCCTCAAGCTTGCATTAATCCTTCTGGTGGCACTGTATCACAGCTGTGTTATAGAAGGAAGAAAAAAGGTCCAACACAGTAGCAAATTTTAAACTTAGCTATTAAAGAATACAAACGTCAGGTTGCAACCTAGGTGTGAAGCTCCTTCAGTGAGGGGCACACAGCTCCCATACTGCCTCTCTCACATATGCCTACTGCATGCAGAGGTTGCCTGCATCACTGCATCACCTTCTTTCCCACATTGATTCTTAAATGTTTAGTATAGATTACAGACCAGAGATCCACTTGTTCTATAGGCTGATAGTACATAATACTGCCTTGCCTTAGAGGAAGCTAAAAAGCCTCTAAGGAAGAAGCTATGAGTTAAAAAAAAAATAAAGTTCACCCCCAAAGCCTCAATGTTTCTGATTGAAGTGATGCTTTTTCAAGCTCTGGAGTGAGGAAGGCTCCTTGCTATTGAACCAGCATTAGGTAAAAGACAAATCAATAACACGGGAATCACCCAAAGGAACTACAACCAGCCTTACTGGGAAGTTACCAGAAACGCTTATTCATGTTTTAAAGCATGAAAACTTTTTCTCTTTCCCCTAAGACTTCTTTTTTCTTTCAACACCTCCCTCCCACAGAGCCCTGGGGCACATCATACTTACGGGTCGTTTGACTTGGGTATCAAGGTGCCCAATTCTTTTATACGATCATTAATATTAAATCTTCTTCTTCGTTCAACTTTAGGAAAGACAGCACAAATGTTACAAGTAATATTCACTTAATTGCAAAGTATAAAGCTTCTCATTCAAGAGTTCTTTGAACTCCTTTGAAATTGTTGCCTGAAGCTTAAAATTCAGTGGCATAGTAATGTATTTTACTCTCCTACACGTGGACACGCTGAAGCAGAAATTCTATCTGTACTTTAAAAGCATGGGGCTGTTGAAGTGGCACATCCAAAATGGGACTCTGAAAATATGATGGTTCCTAGCATAGGACTCCAAGAATGAGAAGTACATGTTTTCCAAGGGAAAGGTGTAACAAAATCCAGAGACAGGAGTTTACACACTCAAGGATATCCCAAAACAGGAAAAGGAACACAAAATACAGACTTGCTTATATAGAATCAGAATCCTTATAGTTGGAAGGGGCCTCTGAAGGCCAACAACCCTGCACTGAACAGGGACACCATAACATGTACTCTTTGAGTACATGCACGTCACACTGAGGATATCCACTGATGTTTAATGCTATAAACTGACCATTTATCTTAAATCTTAGATTTTGTTTGTTTTTAAGCCAAACTGTGCAAGATGAATTTGCTAAAAGCAATTGGATTAGATGTTACCCCCATTGTCTCTGCTGACAGCAACACCTTTGAGTACACACTTTGACAAAGTCTGAATAAGCAGAATCCTACTTAGGATGATATCACTTATTAAACATTTCCCCCCCCCCAGAAAGTGGAAGTTGAATAGTAGTTTTAAGCACACTGTTGAAGAGGATTAGAGATACTTCACCCATGGGAATAACATAATGAACTACTACTACAAACTTCACGGAGCACATCATTGGGATATATAAACCTAGCATGTCAACACTTGAAAAAGCCTGAAATAAGTACTAAAATTACTGTTAAAAGTGAAGAATCAAACTTACTCAAGTTGTGATTGTCTTTCTTTTGCCTCTCCTTAGCCAGTGCTCTCGCTTCTGACTCTGTAGGAAAAATACATGCTGTGCATGTGAATGAAGTAATTAGAATTAAAGCAATTCAAACACAACACTTCAGTTTGTGAAACATTAGAGAAGGTAGACTGACTGATAATTGTCAAATAAATCATTACACTCTCCCCAAGAAGTGAGCAGGGCCTGTAACACAAGCTGTGCTTGCTAAAACACAGTGCTGGTATTCAGCTTAACCTGCAGAGCTTCTGTTCCCACACTTCCTATGCTGACATTCATGATGAGAACATTTCCCACGGAGGCCCTGATTCAGCAGGGTATTTGAGGACAACGTGTTGCTGAAATCCAACATACCTTGTCCTACGTACACATGCAGACAACATGCTTACATACCGCACAAGCTGAACTAGAGGAACAACATGCTTATTGCATTGCTCCCAGCACAGGATGTGAAGCAGCCAGGAGTCAGAAGCTCTTCTCATGGGAATTAAGACTATGCCCTTTCATGGCAATGTATGCACATCACCACAACACAGAAGGTATAACTTAAGTGACCTACTAAAGATGCTGTGTTTTCAGTTCTCATTTGATCTCACATTTCTCCTACAATTTCAACTTCTTTAACATTTATTCTAATTCATTTTAAACTTTCGAAAAAGGCGAGGTGAAATCCTTAAGCCTTCACTCAAGTAAGATCCTTTCCTGTACTATTTCCTTTTTAATGGAATATGAATTAGGTCTCACTCAACCCACAAAAACTAGTGGCACTTCCCCTGGAGTACTGAAAGTTGGCTACCCCAGCATTCAACGCACTGTAACAAGATATACGTTTCTGAAAGAAACACTCCCAAAGAACCCCAAAAAAGCTTGAAGGATCATGGCATTTCTTAAAGAAATCTGGGCTTAATCTGACATTCCTCTATGAAACCAGATGTGAGGTTTGTAAGGACAAACCTGACTGAAACTGCACTTGAGGCTGAGCAGGATTCCCATTAAATGCTTCAATAACTACAGCTGACAACTCACAACAATAATCAGCATCAGATGCTGGGATAAAATAATTGATTTCTTCTTTCTTCATCATTTTGATGTTTACGCAGTAGAATGAAGAAAGGTTTTTGACAAATGGTAGATTTAAACATTGCAAGCTAGCTCCAATTCAGTTCCAACTACATTATCAAGAAATGGAGGTACCAAAAACTATTCCACACTTGTACGTGTGCAGATTAAACTACTGTCTCTGTAGAAAATTTCTGTGGTACATAAAGAAGAAATCATTCTTACCTAGACTTCTGTCTGCAATACCATATGGATATTAAAAGTCACTAGTTGTCAGAAAACACTATCAATAATGTCAAAGCAGCTGCTGATAAATTTGAGTTTAATTACTAAACTTCTTGTAAGTTAAATGTAATCTCCTACCATGTGTTTTGAAAAGAAAAAGCATTCATCTAGACCATTTCTGTCTACAGGTAAAGGCTGAATGTTGACATTGTATGTTATTTTGACTAATTGAGGACCTCCATGACACCATTTCACCCATTAATCTCCTCTTTTTCTGCCTTCTTCACCCAAAGTCTCACACATTCATATGCAGTGAATCCACCAGTCCAGATATCTGGCAAGCTGGGCATTTAGCTCAGTCTACAGTCACCTGTAGCTTTATATAACTGAAGCAATTAAGCCATGCGTAACGTAGGACCTTGAGCAGATCTCATCCCTTCCCACCCTCCTCTTAACATAGTCTAATATGGTGACCAAGATTTTCTAACTTCCACAAGTCATTGTGCAGTTACTGTACCTTCCTTTGGTGCTGAACTCAAATTCTGTGCTGTTATATAAACACAAATATCCACCAGCTCAGAAATGTGGCATTTCCTCCTGAGAAGCTGACTCCGGAGCTATTAGAATTGCTCTACTTAAACTAATTCCTGACCAGAACCTGCTCTGCAACTGAGTCAGCCTGTGAGTTTTCACAGCTGAAAGATACACAAGAAAACTATGCCTCTACCAGGTCAGCATATACCACAATTCTCAGCTGGGCTTAAGAACAAACATTTGTGGATATTACAGTGATTTTGTCACTGGTTCTACAACATATCTCCACTTATCTTTTGCAGACAAGTTTGCTTTGTATATCGTATCCTACATGTGCTTACATCCTTTTATCTACAGGCAAAACAAAACAGCAAAAATTAAATAGGCTTGAGAACTCAGAACTTCCCTTCTAATCCTTTAAACTAAGTTAGTAATGTCTCCATTTCCTCCCCTTAACTCCTGCAGCTTAATCAGATGAGATCAAACTTGCTACTGGAAGAAACGATGTGACAAGAACTTCACAGGATATTTCTTTTTCACCTCAATTCAAAATACTTTCAAGTGTCACATTTCACGTGGTGTAGGACGCTGACGCCCAGATTTCACATTACAAGTTATTTGTTCATTGCTGTCCCCTACTAGAAGAAACCCTCACCATGCAGCATTCCTCAGCATGAATCCCAGAGAGACTCCAGGTATCAACTTGTTAAAGTTTAACACTGATAATAGAAATAAGCTCAAACTAGAAGACAGAACTGCAAGAGTTACATGCAAGTTTCCTACAACACATTTCAAATGAGCAGATCTGACTGCAATAATTAAGGGCATTCTCTTAATTTGTCACAGTGAACCCACACCTAATACAAACTGTATCACCAGGTAATATACCTGCTGCTAAAGAACTGGCTGCAAAGGAAAACAGAGCTTTTTGTCCGTATTTTCTTTATTGTAACAGAAAATACGTCCAGGATCACTTGAATTCAAAACAATTACACCATACCTCTAAGGTGGTATATGAGATGTATTTACCTGTGAGCTCCCTTTTTATATTAGGAAGATTAGCTGGACAGGAGTTGCTGATGTTAAGTCCTGGAGGAGGCATGCTTTGGTTGCCATAAAGGTCAATCAAATTCCCAGACACTGGTAACTGGAAAAGATAAACAAGGAAAATGATTGTTTAGTTTGCCCTCATAAAAAGTTTTGCACAGAAGAAATGAGTTAACCTCTACTAAGAAATCTGTGCACCTTTCCACATGCAAACAGAGTTTGTAATAAGGCCAGCAATAGTTATGCATAATGCACGAGCATGAGAAATAAACCACCCTACACTGTTGGAAAGTTACGTTCTCTCTTTCCAAGAATGTGCAAACATTACTCTTTATTTTCCTTTTCTTTCTTTCTTTGTTCTTTTCTTTAAAGGAAGCACAGCTCAACTGAAGTTACAAAAAGTCTTAAGAAAGAAGAGGTAACTCTGGCTGACAGTAATGTGGTATTTTTCCCTCTTATCTTTCAATGTAGTCCACCCTCATCGCTTTTCTTATGCAAAAAAAGCCTGAAAGAGCCTACAGAAAGCTCTCAGAGGATGCCTCCTTTTTTCCAGTACCACCGAGTTGATGTGCTTGGCAAGTTGTTACCTGCTTGACAGAAGACACTATTCATCAATCGCATTCTTCATGAGACTTGGAAGCTCCTTGCACAGAAAACATTTTGTTGGTTTCAAGCCAATTTGCTTTTCACCTTCCTCAACAAAAATAAGCACCAGTTGGAAGAACATGATTCTGACATTGTTTCTTCACTTACTCGTTGCTTTTGTAATTCATATTTGGGAATGTTTGAACAGAGATATTTATGAAGAAATACTAAGAAATCATTCCAATAATACTGATCAGAACTACCCCTTTCCATTCAAATAAACCTAAAGAAATTTATATTTATCCTGAGCGGATCATTTTACCCATCTACTCATTGTTTTCAAACTTGCTTTTGAAAAGACAGGTGTAAAACATTTTCATATCTTATCTGAGTGGCAACACCTATCTTTGCTGCAAAGCAAACCAGTCCCTCTGAGACACTGATCCTGCACAGATTAGACTATTAACTTTACACCCATGTAAATAGCACTGTGGAATACAATGGAGTGAGTCACAGCATAGACTATTAAACTCCTACTGACTGTCCTTGACAGACCGAGACGTAAGAAAATTTATCCGCCATCTAGAGCTACTGTAAGAAACAAAGCTGATATGAATTCATTAAAGTACCATCACCTAGAAGGTACGCTGAGATTTACTGAGATAAATCCTGAGCAGGCAGTGGCCAGCAGCAAAAATGATGTCCTCTGACTGACTCTTAAGGTAACAGAGGGAAAACGTACCTGAAATCTCACCAAGATCTAGAGCCACAAATCCATGAGCTCCCCTTAGCTTCTGAATTCAATACAGAATTGTGTATTAAAAGCACAGCAAATAAATCTAAGGTCCCAGATGTCCTTCATAATGGTCCTTCCTAGTTGTGGCACACCTGCAATTAATGCCACTGCAACTGTAAACCCGCTTGCTGCTCTACAAGGCTCACCCTCATATCTTACGTTCCCTCAATACAGCCGTGATAGAGGAGCAGCAACTGCGTCATACGGCCGTCTGACTTGGATGTATTTTTTCTATTCATGCTCTTAAGTACGGTGAGAGCACAAAGGACTTTTTTATAGGCCCAGAACTCCAAGTTCAGATCAAGACGTAAAATCTAATTAGGAATTTCAGGGGGAAAAAAAATTCCTCTGAAACAAAAAATGGAAACTAGCATCTGAAACCCTGGGTAAAGCAGTCAGGTTATAATGAAACATGGAGAACAATCAAGGTCACCAAGCTGCTTGACTTGATGCAAGATGAACCCCTGCCTGCCACAAGAGGTTTGTGATTTCCCCGTGTGAGCACCATAGTTGTTAACATTGTGTGAGATCATTAAGTAAGGTTCTGCAGGTTACTCACTGGAAGGATTCTGTTAGCCAGGATGCAGTGTGCTGCTCCCTTATTTATCTACAAGCACGTGCACAGTGACAGCTCTTGAAACACAACTCTTTGCTACTTGTGAGGTTCAGCTTCCACAGGGAAGTCTCCTTTAGAAGTGGAGCAGCGTGCACTTGCAAAGCTTTCTGCTAGAAGTTATCAGCTGGATGAACGAGCTGCCATTTCAACTCAACATACACAAGTATTTTATACATTACCTAGATGTGAGTTAGTAATTGAACTGCTAAGTAGAAAAACCCCTCAGCAAAACCAGTGACCATTCTGTGACACCGTACACCACAGAAGCAAAGCTGGTTAACCTGTGACCCAGTACTAAAGTTTACAAATACATCCATAGGCATTTATTGCAACGAGCCCTCTTCAATTAAGAGGTACTTAGAAACGTCCCTCAGCTTGTTCTACGTGTAAACCCCTGATTTTGCTTATCAATTAAGTACTGTTACCAAATGTAACAAACCAGTCCTTTCATTCTTTGTTGGTTACAGAACAACAGCAGCCTTTGTTGCAGTCTCAGCACAGCTATTTATAGGTTGCATCTCTTTAGACCATTTCCTCTCTTGATTTTTTTCCTACCTCTGCTTAGCTCAGTCTACAGACATTTATTCCTCATTAGTAACATACTGTGCTTTAAGAGCCAAATCCTATTCCAAAAGAAAAGCTTTTGTTGCATCAGGTTTATTTTTTTCCACAAACCTATTTTCAGAAACATGGCTCTATTTCCATCACTTTCAGGATTGGTACCAGGTTAATTCAGGACTGAAATATGCTTTACTTTTATTTTTAATCCAGCACTTTAAGAGTATTAGTATACTTAGTTCTGCTATTACATATCCCTTCTTTACATCCACATCACATTAACAATTTCTGAAAGACTAATTAAAGTGGAAAGCATAATGTTGCTTCCTAGCTAATTCAAGCAACTCGAGCAGTTCAAGTTTAAAAGTCACTTGAACTTCTTTTAAATGGACTGGCACCTCTTCTAAGAATGAAAAGGTTGGCAACAGAAAAGAGAAACAATCTGATAGCAAACTTGCATGTACTCTGGTAAAAACACAAAGCAAGCGTGGATCAGGAAGACTTTATGATGTTTGCTGTCATGCAGCATGAAGGAAAGACATAGGACTATCCAAAACAGTGACTACATGGGCACTGAATGCTGTTACGTGTTATTCTGGAAGCAAAGCAACACTGCTGAAGTCCCTGTAAAATGAGAAAGGAAGAGAAGCACAAACAAGTCCAAGTCTCTTCTCATGTAATGGGTCCCAATCCAGTGGAACTTCAAAGAAAGGACTGCAGACAAACTCAAACAACTCTTACAGAAAATAACAAGCATCATGAAAGTTCTTCCTTCTCATGGGTTTTTAAGTTTTCCTCTCAAATGCCTGGACTTAAGCTCTTTTGAAGTCATCTTAAATGGAAGTTCTTCTCTCTGGTAGGACACAGCAGTTATTTCTCAGTCCACTCAAAGGGAACTGTTTAATGAGGGAGGCTGGTGGGCCACTTCCTGCGGTATGCCCCATGTCTCCAAGAGGGCTGTGGGAACCTGTGGGAGCATGGCACTAGGCTACATGACATCAGACAAGTACTGTCAGTAAACGTAAACCTGTGCTGCTAAATTGATGCTATGTGGTAAGCTGTAAATTTTGGCACTAGATAAAAAAAGAACCAGACGCCAGCACTGGCAGACATCTACTCAGCCAGATCTAACAGCACTTAAGCCGAAGGCAAAAAATTTACTAGATCTACCCTCCACAAAAGATCAAAATAAGATTATGCCAGAAGTACGATTATGTTAATGCTCGCAGCAATGTGAAACAGCAAACAGAAATGGCAACTTGGAAGTAGCATACCACCCTCCCTTGCTCAACAACCTGCATATCTCAGCACTCTTGCCTTTTGTCCCAGGCTTCCGACACCCTTTCCTCTCCTGTTCAATTTTAAAGCTTCATCCCTCCACCTTTGGTTTGTTTGGACAAGGATTTTTTCCCCCCTTTTTTTGTTGTTCTTTTGTTCTCTTTCTGTTTGAATCTTGTACCATTTTTGCTGTTAACTTACTAGGGTCTTCTCTCCACCTGGGATCAGGCTGTGCTAAGGATATGATCTTGAAGCTTCATAGTTGCATGACAACAGATTTGGACAAGGATGCTAAAACATGCTTAAGTGCAGCATTCAATTTCTTACACTCACATAGCAAGATAAGGAAACCTGGGACACCAGAGGTTTCTTCTAGGCTTTCTGAAGTCAACTTTGATGTCCATTAACACATCTATTAACATCAGCGAGTATAAGCTTATTTCAATTCCATTCAATTCACTGCTACAATCTTCTCACTAACTAACTTGGATTTAAAATAAGAAAAACAAAACTGTCCTGTGTATTCCTTCTTCCTGACTCCAGCCTGCATTTTTAAACTCCGGTTTTTCATTGCAACTGTATATGTTAAGATTCTCAAAGAAAACCTCATTACACCTGCACAGGACAGCACGATAACTACTTAATTGCTCAGAGGAAAAAAGTTATGCTAGTTTTGCATCCTCTTCAGGAGCAGCAACTAGGCTTAAGAGGGAAAGCAAAAGGAAAGGACCATTGTACCGTATTTGCCATTTGCAAGGCTGGGTCCATCAAGCCAAGGATTTCTTCATTGTAACTTGATTCCAGACTAATTATGTCATCAATCACATCATCCATCTGCAGCAGTAAAGGGGAACAAGGAAAAAATAAAAGTTATATAAAAAAACAATAAAACTTACAAAATCATTACACAACAAGATACAAAGGTCTAACAAAGCACTTCAGCAACATGCTGGTTCTCTGCACTATCTAGCCAGGGAGCCAGACCATAACAAAGCTTGAGGCTTCATGATCTAACCCACGTCTCCAATCAGTAGTTACTAGATTATTATACAAGCTGTTCCTACCAGGAAAAGCACAGAATATTGATGCCCATATGAGTCACAGGGAACATGAAACACTCTTCCCTGATTTTGCACAAGTCCCAACACTTTCCCATCACCAAACACAGGGCTCCAGCTCTGCCAGCCCACCTTAGTTCTCAGCCAAAGTGTGGGATAAAAACCTGTGTACAGACAGCAATGCTTGAGACCTCAGTATCTTCATGGGGAAAGAAATAAAACTAGGGCTGGCTGGTGAAAGGCTGCCCTTCTTCAACAGTAGAGTCTATTTGACCTAATACGCCCTCCCAGGAAGCACTATCCAAGAGCAGCTCAGTAATGATTATGTGGTGCAAGCAATCTTCTGGAAGATTCTTCTGCAAGATCTTGCACAGTCTGGAGGAACACTGTCCTCCAAGCACCCATTTAGATGCTATAAGTTGTCTTACAGATTGCCTGTTCCTTTTTTCTCACTATAGAAAAAGGGGCTTAAGTGACAGTAAAAAACAAAACAAGCAAAACTGACAATTGAAATAATAGTTTAGGGGATTTTCAAATCAGCTCAAGAAGGCATGGTCAAGAATGATTAACACTGGCTGGAAGAGAGGGCAAGAACAGAATCAATATGCACAGCCCCTGTCTGAAGTCTTGTAAAAAGACAACTTATCACAGATGGTTTAAAGATGTTTCTGCCTTCTCCCCCCATGAGTGCATAAATTACATTGAAATGGAGTCTTTCAAACTATCAAGGCAGCAACGCATACATGCAGTTTTAGGAAAACTGATTTAGAAAGACTTTCTGAAACAAGATCCTAAAGCGTGCTTGATACTGTTACACTGCCGTAGCACTAAAGTTCTAGAATGTGGTAAACTTTTTCAGGTTGTTGATGCTAATATGCAAGGATAGAGCAGATTTATGATTTAAGGATGTTTTTTGTTGTTTTACATTCAACTTCTTAAGAACATCACTGGGCAGGTTTAGTATTTATTAACACTTCAAATAAATATTCTCATCAGAAAGTGTTCAGTGCTCCAAGTCCTGTGTCATCCAGTACCTGCATGCATGATGCTCGTGAGTGGGTATTCAGAGCCGGGCACTCACTCTCGACCCTGCTTTGCTCTTCAAATTTATAAAATCCCTGCAGAAATAAAAAGGAAAAAAAAGAAAAAGAAAAAAAAAAAAAAAAAAAAAAAGAAAAAAGCAAAGCATGGATCTGAGTTCATGGCACAGCCTCAGTCCCAAACAGAGCACCATTTCAATGTTGTCATGCACACATGGGCCTGATGACACAGTAAAGCAAAGCTGTAAATAACTTGAGGAAAAAAAAATATATATTTTGGTGCAACTGAGATGGAACTTGTATTTTCACCTCTTTTGAAGCTATGGAGCACAAGTACATTCTCTTGTATGTGTGAAAACAATTTTGCAATCACTGTTTTTCTAAGCCGGATAATGCTTTCCTTTAGCACAGAGTGCATCTGTATTAAAACTCTGGCATAAAGGCCTGGGGACAAGGGCAGCTCTACAGTTCTCTCTCATTTGTCAAGATACAAAGTTATTAACATGAATTGTGTATGTAACTGCTGTTATCTTTAACGCAATCTGCACCTGAGTGCATAAAACATCCACCTAAGTTTTTGCCAGCAAAGATTAAGATGGAAAATGACTTCCGTGCATAGGCTAGAGAAGTCTCATATTAGCAGCACTGAGCACCAAAACAGCAAATCAGTAACATCTGATCTGACACGTTAGCTGAGATCATCTGGCATTCCAGCCACACAAGAGACTTGTTCAGGTTTTACTGCAAGAATTTCTAAAATCTTTTTAAAAATTTCACACACAGAATAAAATATCTGATTTTTTTTCAGTTATTATTTGTTAATGCTCTTTGCTCCCTCTATACTGAATGAGCCATAAATAACATTATTCCAGAAAGCTGCAGCTTACAAAACTGCTTTGTACTCTCCCAAAGGTCAATTATTCACTGTGTGCATCAAGCAAGTGAGAAGAAAAAGACTGAAGTTTTAATAAGCATAAACTGGATAAAATAGTTCACAGAGGAGGAAGTTACAGACAGTTTTTTGTGCCCAAATGTTGTATACAAACATATTCATTAGGGAGACAGGGAAGTAGTAATAGCATTTTCAAGGGACACAGTTCAGAAAATAAGCCAAACATAACTTAACGATGAGCAAGCACAGTTTGAAACAGAAAGAAGGCAGAATGAGATTTCATTTCAATGAAGAATATACACAATGAGAGCGTATTACCTCTTTCTCACAGTTGGAGTTGAGGGTGAGCATAGCCATTGGACTGTTGGGTGCACTGCTTCCAGTTCCAGGGGGCATGACATGATCACCGGGCTGGTTTGGACATGGCAAGCTCAGGGCTTGGTTGGCATGTTTATTTGCTAGAGTGGTAGAGAGGTACTGCTTTACCTGCTGCCGCTGGGCTTGCTGAATATGGTACTTGGTTGGATTCTCAAGGTGAGTCTGCACCTGTATGACAGGAGTTAAGAGAGCTTTATTGTTTTACAGTGTAATTGCATATAGAACCAAGCTGGGCTATATGTTTGTGACACACAACAGCCCAGCAGCATTTGACTCAAAGTACAAACCCGCACTGTTCCAAGGAACTCAGCACTTTGCTAATTCACATTCAGTGGCGAAGAATGAGTTTATGAGATAATGTTTCAATAACTTTCTTAACGGTAAACCAACAAGTTCTCATTACTCTTCTACATAACAAGATTTATCACTTAAAATCCATACGTGGCCTTTCCAGTTTACACAAATAGTCCAGAATGGCACTCCTCTGTTTAGACCTTCAGATATGTGACACTATATTTTTACACAAATATGGAGAAATAAGTAGCATAGCAGAACTTGTTTTACTCATTGATAGCCACCAACTAAAACCAAATTCGATCGATTGCTATCTCTTATCAGATTGGTACTAAAGAACAAATACTTAGTTTACGTTATGTTTTTTTAAATATCAAATGCATTATTTAGAAAAAAGAAGAATATGCCACCTTTTTGCCTCCAGGTTATTCATATCTCAGAAACGTGGCCTAATCATATCAAATAAGACAGCCTGTTTACCAGCACATTAAACAAACACAATGCAAGACAAGTGTCGCAGGTTGAATAAGGCATAATATTTCATATTATATATTTGTAAATATATCCATCACACTGAACTACTCTCGTTGACCTTAAGTAAGCAAGAGAAGAAAGGTCTTTTATTTTTCATGCAAAAATTTCGCCATATCTTGGAAACACTATCAGGTATCTTTTATCATTAACGTCTGTATCGAAAGGTAGAGAAACTGAGATATAATAGTACTCCGAAATGTTTCTTGTTTTGAAGAGTTCTAATAAAGCAACTTATCTCGCTGTTACAGCTGACCACGTATGTCCCCATTCATTTTTGTGGAAGAAATTATAATAAAGCATACTAGACATCAGAGGAAAGGGGTTTCCTGTATATTTAAGCCTTCCTAGCAACAGGTTTTAAAGTAAGTCTGCAAATAACAACTCATCTGATAATGATTATACTCAAGCATTTCCAGCATAATACTCATACGGTTGTGAGAGAAGTGACTGCAGTATCCTTTCCTTTATGCTACTCCAGTCAGAGACTCATGCATGGAAGCACCATGAAAAAGCTGCCCCAAATCAGAAGCACTTGAATGCCACTGCCCAGACTTATAGTAACCTACGCTAATTAGCTACGCATGTAGAGAAACAAACAGTTCACAAGGGCTCTTCTTGGAGCCATGCAAGTTTAGCCCTAAGTATTGGTATTTTTTCCCCTGGCTTTGACGTCATGCTTTTTCATAAACATAAAAGGACCTTTTAAGTGATGGGCTATCAAAGTCAGATTGACAGTTCGCTCAAGGCTAACTCGCAATTCATCTTTCGTTCCAGTCATACTAATAGACAATGGTATTTTTCTTTAGCGCTAAGGTTAAAAGTTTTTAAGTACAGAGTAGGAAACAACCGAATAAACCCCACGAGCCAACCACACACCCACCAGCCATGGGGTACACTGGGCAAAGCTGCAGGACTGCACAGCCCTGTTCTCAGCCCAGAGCCACAGCTGCTCATCACCCACCTTCACACACGACCTGCAGCTCAGCAGGAGGATTTCAAGGTGTTGAGCCACTTCTTCAGCCTCCCTCAACCTCCACATTAACTCCAGCTTACCATACAGCTGGAAGAGGTTTCCCAGTTTAGGAACAGCTGACAACAGGCTAAGGCACATCATGGATATACCTTCATCCACACTGCCCACAATCATTAAACATCCTGAGTTGGAAGGGACCCATAAGGATCACTGAAGGTCACCAAGTTCAGTCCCAGCACCTTCCAGCCCATTCTTATCCTTTATACCTGACAGAAGCGCTGTGCTAAAGCACATATGCCTGAAGTTGCTCTGCTCGAGTTATTTTCCCAAAGTCTGCTGCACAGCAAAGCATACTCAAGATAGCATTTCTGGAGAGCTTAATCAGATTTGTTGCACTAAATCGCAATGCAACACAATGCACAAGTCTGCTGTGATAAGCACGGCACTTGCTTTGTTGGTCCCCAGCTACATAATCGATTTTCCTTTCACCACCAGTAAGAGTTATGCTATTCAGATAAATTTATTTTTCACTTGATCTACTTTGAAGATGAAAAACTAAGTTCCAGTAAATGAGTTAACTTCTGTAACTCATATCTTACAATGCATTACTTTGACAATGGGCCCTGCTCATCTGACAGCATTTGCAGTCCTTTTAATCCATCAACATCAGACATCACTTGTGCTCACCCCCTGCCTTGGTGACAATACGGAACAAAACCTCCCTGCATCACTCATGCTCCCATGGAGAAGGACCAGAAAAATTCCAAGATCCAGATCTCCACCAACAGAAGACTGCATGATTGGGTTGGTTTTTTTTTAAGCAGTCCTTCCTCTGTCACCTCTAGCTTTTCTCCTCCTTTAATCTCCCTCATTCCACTGGCAGGCAACACAACCCGCTGCCCTCAATCCCTGTACCAAAAAGCACCTGGCCAGGCCCATGCTGAGACATAGGGCACAATGTTTGGGCATAGCTCACCCAGCAGAGGTGTTTCAAGAGAGTTCAGGTGTTTCAAGGCCTTGCCAATTTGAAGTAGGACTCAACACCCACCCTTAGGAGCAGACTGTTAAAATCCAACACAGAAATCAAGCAGCAAAGCTGCAGATTCCCAGCTCTCAACCGGTGAGATACATCTGCAAGAGCCTCCCAGCAATCTGCCAGGATTCACTACATCTCCCTGGTGCCCCAAAGCAGGGAAGGAGCACATCTGAGTTGGCTGAATCACACACATAAGAAGATCCTTCATCAAAAACACCACTGAACCTTTCCGTGGGAGCAAAGCCAACCCACTTAACGCTTCACTTACGTAGAGGCAGGCTCAGGCACAGGAACATAGCGGAGATTTAGAGGAGACAGATAACCAAGTGAGAGGAAGAATTTTTCCCCTCATCCCCACTTCTTTACTTCTTTTTTTTTTTCTTTTTAATTAAAAGACCATTTGTTTCAAGTAAATTGCCTTAGGACTTTCAGTTAATAATCACAAATAAAATACTTTTTGGTCAGTTTTCTCCCTTCAATAGAACTTTTTGTTGCTTAGACAGCTAAATGTCATGGGATTTTTAAAAAAGGTTGAAATCCTGCGTCGCTTAACAATTAATGGTACACAAAGAAAAATGGCCTAAAACCACATCCAGCGGCATGTTTTGTAACAGCTACAGGCTTCAGCAAGGCCCATTGCATCCGAAAGCCAGCTCAACATGCTGGGCCAGCCCTTTAAAGTTACTTTTTAAAACTGCTTTGACCCATCACGGTTGGAGATGACAAAAAACAGCAGCAAACACTTCTTAAGCTGTCCTAACAGGTGCCTGTCGTTTCATGTAAGGAAAAGACTGAGAACAAGAGAAGAACAATCAGTGCCTCTTGCATTCAGATCACTCCATTTGACTGTCAAAGCATACATACCTGGTTAACTTGATTTTGGGTAGATGATAAGTTAGTCTTATACATACATAACCATTCCAGTGGGTTTTCTTGTAGTGCTTAAATTAACTTCTCCTTAAGTTTTCTAACCCAGATTCTGCAAGCAATACCCACCACTAATTGATCTGCTGAAATCTTCAATACCACATACAACCTCATTTCATTAAAATATCAATCATGGGTCTTCACTGAAAACCCAGAAAGAACTCTTACACTACCTGACTCCGAAATTCAAACAACCAGCAAGACAACCCTCAAAGACATCTTCCCATATGAAGCATTCAAATATTAAGCAACAGCTTCACTTCTTTCTCTTTAAGGACATCAGCGTTCTAAAGTAGCTTCACATTAGAAGTTCAGCCCTCTCGCTTTTGGAAACCTTATCATTCCTGCAAGATGAAACAGCTACCTCACTTGAAATATAATCAAACACAGTTGATTGTATTGCAGTACGCATTATTATTATTCCCCATAGGGTTACTGAGAATTCAGAGAGATAAATCTATTTAATAACTTCTCTGGCTGCTGTTCTACCATTCCCCTCCATCTTTTTAGAGAATTTCTGCTCCCTTTCTTTCAGTCTAAAACCAGGTAGAGTGACTAGGAGAATGCAGACCAGAAGGCCCAAGAAGAAAAGAAATCTGATGATTAACTTTTACTTACTGGGAAACAACAGGCAAAAAAAGAGTATTTTATCTTAAGACGTAGTCAATGCAAAGAAATGACATCAATTAATGCTTAACAAAACCCTCTGGCTACTTAAATTATCCAAAAAACCCCTCTGAACATGAAAACCCAAGGCAGGTACAAAAAGACTATTTAAGATCCAGCAGTATGATTGCAATCTATGTGCATCCGATAGACATCTTCTAACACACAGTTATAAAAATGAAAAGGCACATTGTCCAGAATGAACTGGGAGTTGTTTTGCCCATCACCAAAAATTCCTCTGTGTAATGTGACATTTTCCTCCAAGGGAAAGACATGGAAGCAGACGAAAAGAACAAAGTACTTTGTGGATTAGTACTTAAAAACTGTGCTTTGGATATGGAAGCACATGACAACATTATCTAAAGAAATTAAAGAGAGGTTAACCAATCTGCCTAAGACAATGGGAATTGATGTAATTTGCAGGTTAGTGACATCTTAGCTGCCATTTCATAAGTGTGGTCTTCAGACAGAACCTCGTCCTTTGAATGGCAACAGTTTTCTGATGGGAAAGAAACATTTCTGCTGCTTACTTCCAGATGTATGTGCCATGTATTTTTATTTTATATACTTTACCAATAGCGAAATCAAAAACCATTTTACACTTCAGGAGAGGCAAATAATTGACTCCATCAAATTCCAGACACCAACAGATTTCGCATATACCAGCTGCTTTGGAGTGTATTTATGACTAACAGAAAACAGTATCAGCCACAAGAGTGCATCTGAAAAACAAGCTTGAATTACTGCCAAGGCTAATAAATAAATAAATAAATAAATAAAATTCACCTCCCCCCCCCAAAAAAAAAAACCAACCCCAAACACGTGATTCAGGTACTTCAAATCTACATCCGTTTCTGCCCTCCTCCTTCTCACCTGTACTGGAGCCTTTTAGATTGCTTGCATTAGGGTGTGAAAGACTCCCCTGTACAAACGGATAGACACAAAGCTGCTCCATAAGCTATCTTGCAAGATCTGTAGGACATTATCTTGCAAAGAAGCAGAACCATAGGACTAGGCACTTCAGCCTGGGCCCCAAAGCCAGTATAGATGGTCTGAAACCACTTCTGCACTTGGTTTATCTTGGAAAGCCTTTCATAGCCAAAGCAATATCATCTACCCTTCGAACAGCAGGACCAATACAAGATTTATCCGGACCACTAACATAAGTTTGCTATTGACTTCAAAGCGTCACTTCAGAGAGGTTAAAATGTTTGTCTAACCTCACCTTCCTCCTAAGGTTGCCGAACACTCTGCCAGCTCCAGCTTTGACCTGCAGTCACATATTTAGAACCTGAACAAGACTATCAAGTTACACAGCACTGCAGTACCCGACTCCAGCCCCCAGTAACCCCTGCTAGACCTGCACACATCCCAGGTCTCTGATTCACTGCAAGTCTTTAAACTGCTTAATTCTACTGCACTTCTCACAGCAGGGAAGAAACACAGAATTGTGACCCTTCTCCTTAGCAGTGTCTTGACATACTAGAACATAACTTAAAGCTATGAACATTTGCATGTACAAGCAATTCAGAGATCCTGGATGGAATTATAAAACCTGTAGATGAGACAGCATACATTTATGGTATTTGGAAGGAAGAACATCAGCCTCAAAATCTAGAATGCTCTGAGGAGACTTTCTGGACAGGTGAGAAGAAGCACTGCCCTACAGGCCCTGTTCTGCTAAGGTTGATCAGCTGTAAACATGACAAATTTCAATCCAGTAAACCTACTTAGTCATTGCATGGACTTAATACGTATCATGCAACACCGACACTATGCAGGTGAAACTGAAGCTGAAACAAGTAATTGTGCTCAAACAGTATATGATAGCAAAAAAATACAAAATAAACATTGGTTTCTAAAAACTTCATACCCTCAACACCAACCTTATTAGTTTGTGAAAATAGCCTATGAGATGCAGTTTCAAGCCAAGGTAACTTTCCAGTTTGAGGAACATTATCTTCAGCTCTTTAAGGTTAAACAAGGAATGTGCTTGATTTAAAGGTCTTACAAATCCACAAATCTAGCATATAAGAATGAAGTGATGTTCAGAATACTGCCCACAGCCTACTGAAGTATTTCCTTACAGAATTTCAACATTCAGCAAAGGAATGCAAGATAGGGAGAGAGATGTAGAGATGGCACCAGATCAAAAGTTATTTAATAGCCAGAAGCCACAAGAAAAATCATACTTGTATCTTCCTCTTTTTTTTTGGAATAGAAGTTATTTGTAAGCTCAGATACAACTCCTGGTTTATTATATTCAAGAGGAAAAACCTGCTCCGGAGACACACTGTGCATCAGGAGTTCTCCACTTGTTGCACGCAGCTAAAAATGATCTAGGTGAAGCTCCACTCATTGCTGACACAGTTTCAGGGACTGGCAGCATGCTCTCAAGGTCACTTACAAAGCAGATATCCAGAGCACATCGCTAATCACGATCAACATTTGAAAACATACACTGAAGGTAACAAACACTGCACAGTGCGCGCAGTGTCTGGCCTATACCGTTAACTGAAAAACCTTCCTTCTGAAACTTGCAAAGGAACATCCAAAAATAAAAGTGATAATAATTCTGAAAGGACCGCTTCTTTTAACAAATTGCTTAGCACCACACTGCTACGCAGCACAAAGAACACTTGTTTTAGGAGGCGCTTGTTTGGGGGCTATCTGCTTTATGGCAGTGCCATGAGAAAAACTTAGCAAGAGAATGAGCATTTTGTTAACTCAGAACGGTTTTACTTAATAAACTGCCCTGAGATTCTACATGTCACAGTTAATAAAGAATTAGAAAGACTTCTCTGGGCTCATAAAACTTTGCCTACAGCCTACGATGTCTCATGGCAGCCCCAATATGGAAGGCTCGAATAAGCCAAAGACTAAAGCAGTCTAAATGCATCCATTTTATTCACACTACTAATATGATCATTGGAAATAGTCAAAAAATTATTTAAAAAAAAATAGCTGACTTCATATAAGCGAAGGGAACACAAGCTGGCTTACCACTGAACTGCTTGATTTTTATCCTTCTGTTCAATGAGGTGCGATGTTATTTATGGCTGTATTAAAATCTACTGGGTTGTAATAAAACAGTTTCAGTAGCTCAGAGCGCTCAATCATCACGCTCAGTAATGTAAGACAATCCAAGTCACCTTCATGCAAACTCAGCTGGCAGCGATCGGAAGCATTCTGCTAAATACCAGAATTGGCATTTTTCTGCTACTTTGGCAAGCCACAAAGGTGCGTGCAGGCCTTACCGAGAGGCAATGTACTGCTCCAGAGAAAAATTAACCTAACCAGCCAAGTTGATGCCATAGAGCATCAAAACTGAAAGCTTGCACTGTCAGCATTACTTTTCCAAGGGAGCAGAGTGCTCGTGTCCCTGACGCTTCCATAAAGCAATATTACACATCCTATTTCCTGGCATCTCACTCACAGAGGTGTGCCTACTGTGATGTCAGCTCTAACAAGAGATTAAAGGTAACAGAAGTAAAAAATTATGTATGTTTATTGCACTCTAATTTTAAACCACAGTGAAAAGTGGGGGGTTTTGCTCATTCTTACCTAAAGGAATACTGCCATAACACTTCTGTATCAAAAAGATGCATTTATGGCAAATAGCCATTACATTGCATGACCTCACCTCTATACTCCATGAACTTATTCTTGTTACAGCCAGATGGTGGTTATTTCCTGGCTCCCAGGAAGAAGACAGACTAGCAGAGGCTCATTCAATAAAGGACAGCAACATTTCAGCCCTTTAAAGATCTCAAGCCTGACATATGTAAGAGATATAGCATCATGATCTATTTTATAACAACAAAAACAACATCCAGCCACTCAGCCACTTTCATAACCTTCCCCACACCTGCCTTCCCATGTCTTGCAGACACGAGCTGTTGAAAACTCTCTGCCTTGTGTTATTTCACATATGGAAGATAAGTAATTAGTTACACCGTGAAATGAGAAGCTCTTGTCCATAGAAGTGACCCTTGCTCAGGCCGAAGGAAGGAGAACTTGCAGCACAAACAGCTGAAGGGGTGAAATCTTCTGACAAAAATTCAGCTAGCTGTCATTAGACTTGTTTGGCCAACCATAACAAGAAACTGCAGTCGGAAGCATTACTTCAACAGATGTTGGACAAGAATATTCCCTGAAGGAATACTTAAAGACTATGAAAATAACGTTACACAAAAGAGATGTCCAAAACTTCTGCATTTCCAGCACACAGACATGCCCTACAAAAAGCCTTTCCAGCCTTGCAAGGGCCTGCAAGCTCTCGCCCTACTGCAGAGTCCTGCTGGTGCCAGCATTAGGACTCTCTTTACAGGACACGAATCTGATTTTATAATGCAGTACCACAAATTTCACCTTCTCAAGCACTTTA
Source organism: Excalfactoria chinensis (assembly GCF_039878825.1). Classification (NCBI taxonomy): domain Eukaryota; kingdom Metazoa; phylum Chordata; class Aves; order Galliformes; family Phasianidae; genus Excalfactoria; species Excalfactoria chinensis. Next base: position 4,612,383 of record NC_092836.1, read on the forward strand.
CAGAAAACTCTTTTCAGTGGTTTCATCTGAACTTCAAAAAAATAAAATAAAATAAAAGCTCGTGTGAACAGCTCACCAGGAGGGCACATTCATGAGATACAAAGCCGGGTGTGTGCTATCAGCCTAGATCTCCAAAGGTTAGCTGCAAACCAGGACTGCCAAGAGATTCAGAAGTATTGGTTTTGTCAGAAGATCAAAATGTCTCTTAAGAGAGACATCCAGGGCCTCCAGGCTTGGTCTCAAAAGAATCCTGTTTTAAACCGCACTTGACCCGCACTAATTTAACCCTAGAAATGCTACTATAGGAACAGAACTATGATCTCAAGGGGAAACAGAGATAGTATCTTCCAGTCAAGGTATGTTTATGTGAAAAATATACGCATCACTTTTTGCCACTGGAAAATACAGTTAACACTGCACATACTTCATGAAATACCTTTCACTACTGATGGATAATAAGAAGTCTTACCTACTCAAGAGACAGGATAGAAACACAGCCCAACAGAAGGCAAGCAGGCCCTGGACAGTTAGATGGACGTAATTAGAGATTACATGCAGACTAACTAGATGGTAACTCTCTCTCCCCCTGCTTTCCTTAACCCTTTTTATATTTCAAGTATGAATCCATTTCAGTATGTCACTACTTTATAAGACAGAATAGCTTTTAGAGATCTTAATGCTTTAAAATGCAAATAAGCTCACAATGAACTGTTTTTCTTTTAATTGAAAGTTTGAACGGAGGAAAACTGAAGGGCAATAGGAATCAGAGCAGATGCCAGCACATCCACAACAGCCAGCAGCAGGATTGGACACCAGTAGGTCTACTCACAGCTGATATCCATGACCCCATAGCTTGATGTACATTTGCAGCACAGTGCAAGACAGAGCTCTGCAGGGAAATGGCTCAGGAAACCACGTGCATTGCAAAGATATTCACATGAGACCAGCTCTAGACTGTTCTCACAGGCTGAACTCCTAGTCCTGGCTAGAGAGAAGGAGGGCTCCCTTTGACACAAACATAACTAGTATTCATCAATAAAAATAAACAAGCTTCTAATAAGCAGGTACAATGGGGAATTTACTGCAAAAGCAGGTTGCTGCTCATGCCAAGGGCTGTCAGTTCTGCTTCTGCCTCACTCCAGATGGTGCCTATTTCTTATAGACAGCTGGAAGCAATACTTAGCTGAGGCACTTTGTCTGGAATTACAGCCACTAGAGAAGGAAATGCACTTCTAGATTAGCTGTAGTTCTCTAATAGTTATCTGCCCCTACTGCCTGGTACACACTGCATCCAAAGCAGAGAACCTAGATGTACAGCTTGCATCACACTGAGCGATCGGGATGGGTTCAGTCATGGCAGTCTGCTCAACTTGTCCTACCAGCTTCAGTCAATGCAGATAAGAGGAATTAACAGCAATTCCTAGAGAAGGTGGAATCTCAGAGATAAAGGCTTTCTAAGGGCAAGTCCTGCAAGCAGCTTGGGCTGAGGCAGAAGCCTTGTCTGGAAGCATTTTCCTCATTGCTTACATCAAACACTCCTGGGAAAAGCAGAAAGCCAGTTCTGAGCAGCAATCCCATAGGAAACGGCTCTTAGCACAGAGCGACCACTTGTTTAGTGAGAAGCACTCCAGAGCAGATGGCACCACTCTTCTACCCTCCAAAAGCCAACGTACATCAGAAAAGCATAAACTCTTTTGAAAAGCCACAGTAGCGTGATTAAATACTAGTTTTCCTTTTACACAACAAACCATACAAGGCTGAACCCTTAAGGAATACATGAACTTTCATGTGAAAGGAGCCCATTAACTGCTGTACAACGAATGGTGATTGTGGGCCACGATTCATTTCCTTTTAGAAGGCTTACAATTGCTGCACATAACTGCTGACTCATTCAAGGTCATTTTACTCCTTCCCTGAACAAACTGTTTCTTTGAGACCCAGCCTATCGTGGTATTTCAGAAGGCTGCCATTCCAGTGAAAGCTAGGAAGCAGGATTTTGTTAGCTTGTGCTATACTTCAGGATTCAATATTACTTCAAACTTAAGCCAGAAAGATTTTTTTTTTTTTCTGAAAGCACTATTTATTAGGAAAATAGAACTTAGCAGGTTGGAGAAAAGATATAACATTTCCCTGGGTCATTTTAAACAAGCCTATAAGAATCCCTAAAGTTCTTTTAAAGTGCACTTTTATAGACATGACACAAATCTTCACATGGATATCAAATGGACTCCAAGAACCCCAATTTCCATACAACAGTCAGCTAAATAGTAAAATAGCATTAGACTGCTCAAATGGAGATTTTTCAGCTAACAAGTTATGATCATAAAGATGATTGCTGGATTTTTAACCAAAGTCTCGCTTCTATTTAATGAGAGAAGAAGCAACTTGAAGTAGAGATAACAGAGCACCACACAGCTTCAACAAAACAGCCCTTATTGCTGTAGCAGCAATAAGAGAAGCTCTGCTCCACCAGTTTTGAAAAAGAGGACTTCCACTGGTTGCCTGTTTATCTCTTCCTCTGAAAAGGAAAGGAAATTTGCTTCCTAATCAACCGTGAAGTCCATAATGTTTTAGTTGGTTCAACCAGGAATTCCCAGGTGATTTTTAATAACAAAGTGTGAAATAAAAGTTTTCATTCATTCGATGTACAAACTTCCTTCCAAATTCACAGTTCATTTCTGATTTGAATTACGAGCAGAAATCATTCTAATATCACTGCAAGTGTAGAACAATATAGTAATTTATTGGAAGGTCTTGCACCAGAACTAGGTAGAAAAAAAGAAAAGAAGCCAGTGTCAGAGAAGGAAAAATACCCTGAAACTTGACGTGAGGATTTTCTAGAGGTTACAGCAGGGAACTGGAGTCTTTTAAAGATGTTCAGCAGCTTCTGAGATCCAAAGCCCCATCCAGCAACAGCCACGCAGCTCCTTCCCAAGCCACCAGGGCTCAGCAGTCTGTCACACTCCTTTGCCCTATGATGCATTTTGGTGAGCAGATATACCTATGTCATTGTTCAAAAGGAGAGAACGGACTGATAGATACAAGACTTACATTGCCCTAAGACAGAATAAATGCTCTTTGAAACTCAGTAGGTTTTTAAACACATAAGACATTCCTGATGATGTCAATGTGTTTGTTTTGAGATGATGCTGATTCCAAACAAACCAAGAACAAGAATTCTGTTGTCAGAAGCCACAGCTTCCAGTAAGTGAGGTACATGAAGATGTCCAATGGCTTCTGGGCTCTGTAATCCACATTAATTGTTGAACACAGAAATCTTTAGTAAGTTATTATATATTATTACATACTCTTTTAACTGATTTTCCATTCACCTTGCAAAAGGGATGGTGTGTGTAGAAAGAATAGAAAGCAAACAGCAACACACAAGTACAGGCTATCATAACATGCTTGCTTTACCCGGCCTTGGTCCTTAGCCCTAAATGCAACTAAAAATGAGAAGCATGCATCCAGCACTGAGGAAAGAGCAGAAACAAAAGAAATCTGACAATGGCAAGAGCTGGAAGTTACTGGGTAGGTGGGAAGAAAGAGGTTTTGCTACAACAGCGTCAGAAACAAAGCAATGGAAGTAACTACATGCACAGGAAGCCAGGCCAGAGACAAGTGCAACAGACTACCATTAAGTATACACAGTTCAATGTTTAAGCCCCAAACTAGCTAAAAAGAAACTTAACACTGACATTGTCTATGAGAAAACAAAAACAAGACTTGTAGCACTAAGCATGAAGGAGAATAATTCAATGCAATACAATTGTGTTGTACATAGCTTTGAGGCCAGGAAATGTTCAGTGGAAAACGCACTCCTGTTTTATCACTTTTGTTTCCCCCCTCCCCACCTCAAAGCATTCAAGTTGTACTTGCTGAACAGGTTTTCTGCTCCAGTGGGATGCCACAAGCAGACTTTCACAGACTTTCCACATTCAATCAGTTAACAGCTTAAAGGCACCTCTGAGACATTAGTTGGTGGAAACAAAACACAGTAATACAAACATCATGATCAGAATAACCTGTGAAAGCCAGCTGCTGTCACTTGACTGTTAGCCTTCATCAGAGAAGGGAACAGTCTAGAAAGGCAACAATCTCAATCTCAAAGCTTCCCCAAATGATGCTCTTGGAAACTGCAGTGCCATCTGCTGAGAGATTAGGAAAGTGCAGTGCAATGAAAGACTCCTGAATGTGTTCTGCAGTGCCTAGAGCTTTTCATGTACTAGTTTAATTACTGTAATATCGATGGGGTCAAGTTCAAAAGAAAAAAAAATAAATAAAAAATTGCTTAAATTGGAAAAATTATCCTAGAGTTTTCAAAGAACTGAAACATCACAGCCTACTGGTAATTATACAAGGCAAAGACACGTAAGAGCAGAGGTCCACAATACAAATATTGTTCCAATAGGCTGAAAGGATAAGGGTATGATGTGGGCCGCCCAAATTATTAGTTTGGCTTACACATTCTAAAACATTGGTATTAAATATAAAATAAAATCTAAGATACTCTGTTTTGAGCTCTACATCATTACAAACTTGGAAAAATTGGATATAGGTCTAAGCTGATTAAACTACAGATGTATATTAACAAGTATCAAAAGAATAGGTTAGTGCGGAACCAATGGAAGTGCTTCTAGGCACAGCCTGCAGGGCTGAGCTGTTATCCCAACAAGCCAACTTACCCCACGTGTTCAATAGCAAGAAGATAATCTTGTAGTTGGCGATGAAAGAATTGCCAAGAACCAAGGAATGGCAGGGTAATGATTCTACAAAGGCAACCATATTATTTAATTTAAACAGTCTGCCAAGCATGTAGAATCAGGCATGCTGTTCTGCTGGGTCACAATGAAATGTTGTGTAACACACACTCTCCAAGAACAAGCACCAGCCCAGGGGATGCTTGGAAGATGAGCAAGGAAGGTGTTTTTCCATAGTTGCACTAAAACACTATATCCAATTCTGTCCCCACAGGTACTACTATAAAAGTTTCAAAGGTCTTCTAAAGGATTTGTTCTTCTGAAGGAGTCAAGATTCAACATTAGCCCAAGGTTCAACATTTAAACAGAATGCTATCACAGCCTGCTTTTCCTCTAGCTCACAGCAGTTTCGGGAGTGCTGCAATCCTACTCTGCCATTAATTATTAAAGGAAGATTTACAATAATAATGCTTTTATTCTTGGAATCAGACAGACAGACCTAACCAGACCCACTGGCTTGCAACTGATGATGTAAGGAATCCAAAGAGGATGCTACTGTGTACAGAGTTCTTCTCCCAGAAAAGTGCAAAGACAGCAGTCTGTTGATCCGGTTCTAGTCTGACCCTCTCATTTAGTTTTTTCTACCTATAAAGAAGAAATAAACTTTCAATAATACTTTTAGCTGAAGAATGCTGCATAAATATTTTCCTAAGGGAAGACAAACCAGATGTCTTCTCAGTTTGGGGACAATTCCCACTGCAAGCAGCATAGAGATGCATTACTAAGACCGATTCTTTTGGTTTAAGAAAAAGTTGTGAATCTGGCACTTATCTCCTATAGGTATCCCTATACCGAGGGGTATAAAGGGTTAAAGCAACTACTCATTTCCTCAGCTGGTCTGCTACTATTGTAAAGTCAGTCTCCAGCTGAATTCCATCAGGCCATGCTTTCTTAACACAAGCTGACATCAAGATCTTAGAATGTTTTTCTCCTATCTGTCTCTCAGTAGTAGACATCAGAAACAAATACACCCTAAAAGCCAAATGGTAATCCAAAAAAACAAGGTAATATTTAATAATCTGGAGGGGGGGAAGAGGGGGAGGGACGGAATGATTTTGTTTTTACAAAGCAAAACACACTTGCCATGTCCTTTATCGACAACACAATGCTGGGTTTTGTTTCAAGTTCATAACTCGGCTCTTAAAGTAGTTGATAATGAACCAGCAGGCATTATTTTAAATCAACTAGTTTTATTAAATGAGCCAGAAAGGAAAGAGGCAGGGCTAATTACCAACATTCCTTGATGAATTACCTAGCGGTGTGTGGTAAATCTCTGGACGTCTTTGTCTTTATCCCCAAATTTATCCCTTACTTATTTCTCAAGAGGTTAAAGGACATGGGGCTAATTAAGGAACCAATCCAATGACAGACAGAATCATTCAAGGTAAGGCTGGTTTCTGCTCTTTCAAGCTTTTGCATCTCTGCCTGGTACTTCTTAATCTATTTCTTTTTTTTCCTTAATATTACTGCCAGGGAGGGGGAGGAAAAGAGTTAATCTTGTCACGGTCAGGCAGGTTGAAACTGCCATGCAGTGCTGGGCAAAATGCTACATATTTGTAATTTAGCCAATAAGAAATTCCTTAAGCCTCTCCTGAATGGCAGGAATGTCTCTAGCTTGTCACTTTGAATACATTCACTATACAGGTTCAGTGTCTCGGAGAATAATGCTGCCAAACTAGTTGAAGAACTGAAATATTTGTGCGTATACATAATGCCTAAAGATTACTTTAAGCAGATCTAAGTTTTCACATTTTAACATTTAACATCTATCAAAGCTGTCAACAGAGGCCTCCACAGACCTCCACATGACTCTCCCTGTTCTCCAGCTCCGTGGGGGCTCTGGGCACTACTTTCTGCCCAAGGAAACCATGAAGGCAATGAGCACAACTGCACTGAGCAGCACTGCCTCTTTCCATGATCTGGGCTCAACCAGTACAGTGTAATAAGGTAGGTTTTTTAATAAACCTTGGCTGAAAAAGTACTTAACGCAGCCTGCTAAACCCTGTTACCTGGTGGGCTGCAGAAACTCCTCCGTGCTTCTAACATCCACAGCTATGAGCACCCACAAGACTTTGAGAAGATAACTCACCTCCTGCAGTTCTGAAGCAGCCCCTGACACGTAATGAGCCTCAGTTTTCCCAAAGCCTGGTAACTCAGACATCAGAAAACACAGCAGAAAGAAAACTTTGAAGCAGTAGCAGAACCAACTTGGCAAGTTCCCCTTACCTTTGGAGAGGTTATCATGCTTCATCTTTGTCAGAAGTGTTATTTCAAGCTACCAGGTAGATCTGGTCCTTCAGATCTGGCCCATGCAAAGTGCCAACTAAATCCCCACAGCAGCATACTGCCTTATTGGAACATGCTGTCTGTGCGCAAGTCACCAGCTCTATCTACAAGGAGCAGCAGCTTTACAGCTCCTTGCTCTGCTCACAGCACTATCTCCCCAGAAAACACCCAAACCTGTACATCTAAAAACCCCTATGTTAAAAAAGATTTTACATTTCATGTTTTGTGAAAACTACAGACATTAGGACCAGCTCTTATTCTGGAGTAACTTACAACTCACTAAGCAAGCAAAAGACTGAAGGTACAAGAGATGATTCTACTTACGTAAGGGCTTAGCAGGCAAGGCAGGCTTCAGTGGTTCTCTAGTTAAAAGCTAGTTTTTCCTAAGGAAGAATTTGCTGTAGGCTCCAGCTATGTTCACTGGCTCTGCTATGCTGTATCTGTAGTTCACCAAGGCCTGTTCTGGCAAATCACTTCTCCAAGTTATAATTGCAAATACAAGCCATACTTATTTAACATACTGGCACACACCACTATCTCCTATTGTCAGGTTTGATTAAATTAACTTGGAATCAGATAAGCATTTCCACAAACACACACTTACTGTAGCAGATGGTACCATGCACTTATCTTGACATCCCATTGTTCCTGTTCTTCAGAACTGTATGATAGGTCTGCTATACAACAGTGTTTCATGGTACTTATTATACAAGGAATACTATTTCTAACTGCCCAGCCTTCTCTAGTAACAGAAGGACTACAAGAACACCATGGGTCACTGTTTGCAACAGAACATGCTGCAAAAAGATGAGAAGGTATTTTTTGATATACATCCATAATTATTTGCATCACTCAGAAGGCATGCTAGGCATTTCAAATACAAAGAAATACAGGGTGTCTGATGCAAAGAGCTCTTCATGGTGGTTCATTTAAAGTCTGAATGAACAATGCCACAAGGGTTAAGCAAGAGGCCAGAGTGAGCTGCTGCTGGTTCTGGAAAAGCCGCTTCAAGGCAAAAGATAACATAAACTACAGTGATTGCAGGGATGGCACTAGGAAAGATGAATGGACTTGTGTTGGTCAGCTTGCAAACACTGCCCTACAATGGGCAAACACTCTTGGAATGATGAAGGAGGGACAGAAACACAACAAAGAGCATCTGGGTCCAGTATTTGAAAAGATGTAGCTTGTTTCCTTTAAACAATGACAACTCACAGCAGTCAAGAGCTGTATCTTTAGCACCAAAGGAGCAGTTAGCATCCACCATGAGGAAACTCACCTAGGCAGCAAGGCAGGAGGAATCCTAAGTGAGGTCCTCTGTGACAGATAAATGTTTAAAGTACCCAGCACATTACAAACATTATTGTATGCCATCAGCGAGCAGGCAGATCACTCACTTTAGAATAAGCTACTCACAGAGAAAGGAGATGGGAAACGGGTGAGAAGGGAGCATTAAAGCTACCATCAGCAGAAAGCAGTAACAGTAGAAGCTCCCCACATGTAAGCATCAGCTGCTAGGACTATAGGTGAAAAACAGTTCTGTGATACCAAAAAGGAAGTCCAGAAGCAGAGCAGAAGCAAAGAACCTCTTGTGACATCTTTCCATAGCATCATTCCCCAACCACTAGTAGGATATGGATGAGGAAGGTGCTAAAGGATAAATTAGCCTTTATGCCAGTGAAACTAACATCAGTGGTGAAGAAGGACAACTGAAAGTCCTAACAAACCCTCATCCTGCTATCAGAAGAGATGTTATTTCAAATGAATTAGTCCTGTTCCTAGTCCATCTCATAATTACACTTTACAAATCAACACAAAACTTAAATTCCAATGGGTCATTTCCTTCCTTGCCAAGCTACATTACATAGCAGAGAAATGATGCAATAAGAAGTCATTACTCAAGAAAATAAAATCCTATTTATTCATATACCCTTGAACATAATGACCACTTGATGTAACTTGGAGATTCCTATGCAATGTGACATAGGTTAATATGTATTACTCTTTCTTTCTGTGCTGTTTCAGATGACATCTTAAGCATCTTGAAAATACAAAATGCAAGATCATCAACAGTTTCAGCTTCTTTTTAAGCTAGTCATCCCAAACTACCACCCTCAGACATGCGAGTACTATTCCCCTAATACTGGGAGATACAGGAGACAGGGCCAGTCACATGGTGTAATTACAAAATACAAACAGGAAATGTACCTATTTGGCTTTTCTGTTTGGTTGGGGCTTGTAATGTGATTTTAAGTTCTACAAAAAATCACCAAAGCCAACCACATAAAACAGCTGTTTCTTTTGGCGTTATTTGCCTGTGAAGAAACAGAGAGAACTTTTTGAGTGTTTCTCAATTCAAGAAAATTGCCTCACATATTCATGTTTCTGAAAGACAAAATGGACATTTTTACACTCTCATTCTTTAAGGTCACTAAATCCAGACCATCTGGATAATAAAATTACCACATGTAGTTCCCTATTCATCTAATTAAAAATGCTGTTAGGCTCATACGGATAATTTGTCTACAGCTAAAAACAAATGAAGTGTAAGAAGCAGCTCCAGGGAAGTGATGTCACCAACAAGGCATACTCCAGGCACAGCTGGCTGGCAGCCTATCGGCACCAGGGAGATCCCCATTTACTGTTAGGCACAACTTCTGAGCCAAGCAGCAAAGCAGTCTTGTCTCATGCACAGTAGGAGGATCACAAGGATGTGGTTTCACTCCTGTTACCTGTAACACTATGTAAATGCAGGTGACAGGCAGTCAGAGGCTGTTTTATTCCATCAAGTAGCTCACATTTCCCCAACCACTACTTCAATGCACAGTTATCTGTTTGCAAAAGGCATTTGTTGCAAGGCATTACTTTCAACTTACAGACCAGGTAAGCATGTATTTGCTAGTTTTTCTCTCTCTGAAGTCAAGCTCTTTGCCTTTTGGGCACAAGGAGACTGCCAAGGAGGTGCCCTCTCTCCTGCCACATAGAGGGAATGAGGACAGATGCTTCCTCTAGGACCCCAAAAGACAAGGGTTCAAGTCTGAATCCTTCACATCCTTCCCCTTCTCTCTCATGTAAAAAGGTAGCAGTAAAATGGACAACATAAACGACTACTAAAACATCATGACATTACACACCTTCCTTAACAATTAAGTATCACCAGGAATTAAACATGTTCCTATAAGCTTTCAAAGTGAGTTAGAATAGGAAAAACAAAACCACCTACATTTCATGTCATGATGAATTAGGATGAAACTACCAAAAAACACAATTATTTAACCAAGTGTATAATGAACAGAGAACTACCTCCCATCACCTACATACCTGCTAGAACCACACTGTAACTCGGGTGTCATAATATGGAAACAAATTTAGCAAATTAAGGATGCAGAAATATTAAAACAAAATAGCTTCTCCCAGTCAGTTGTTTCAGACTCATTAGTATACACACGTACACCAGAAGTGCTTTACACATGCATTCCCTTCAAAAATTAAATACATAGTTGATAATCAGTTTTACTCCTACATCATAGGCTGTATATTCCTAGTATTCCTCTGAGTATTAGTAACAGTACTGTCAACACAACACCATAATGCAGATTCAATAAACGAGACCACCTTGCATCTCCTCCATAAAACACACATAGACTACCTTGGAATACTGTGCAAGTCTGTTTTAAGCTTAAATCTTCTAATATATATCACTAATACAGAACAGAGATGGGCAAAATACAAGAATGCATTGTAACCCAGTTAACCTATCCTGTAAGAAATCGCTTATTGACTGAGAAAAATTACCGAATATAAAATTGTAATAAAAAGATATAGCAATAATACAAAGAAAATAGATAACTTTGCAAAACAAATGAAAATTTTACTCTCTCAAGATATATCATCATATTTTTCCATTACTTTTTATGCATTTTTACTAACACTTTTTCACATTACTTTAGCGGACTTACTCTGAGCATGAAATTATCTCTTTTCTTCTAATTGTTCAAGATTTTCCTTGAGTAATTAGCAAGCTACATCCCCTTGGACAGAGAGATACTAACAAGCTCCTACAGCTTCCAATAGGACAAGGAACCCAGAGCTACTAACAGCAAGTCATTTAAGCAAAAAAGGATTACCAAGGCTTGTTGCAGGGGGCTGGAAACTCACCGTATTTCAGATTAAGGCTTTCTGAGAAGCCTCTTTTTGCAATGAATTTTGACTCAATTTTTTAAAAGCATATGTGTGTGTGTATATACATATATACATATATATATATATATAATTTGTAAAATGAACTATTGACTTGAGTATTTATTAATTATCTTTTTCCTTTTGAGCATCAGAAAGCGCAAGCAATGGCTTCCAATGGGAAAACAACAGGAACAGGAGTTTTGTAACAAAACCTCTTTCCCAAGATCCTGAAGCTTAAACAAAAAAAGGCCACAAACTAACAAGATTTTCCATCTTGAATACTGGGACACCAAACTACCACTGCAAAGCAAGCCAAAGTGAAGCTTATTTGCAAGATTTTGGTACTGAAAATATTTCTCCCACATCCCAGTTGCATAAAGCCCGTTTCAGTGAGCGAAAGCGGCACAAGGGGACCCAACGTACCTTGAGGACCTCCATGGGTACTTGCGTGGCAGGGGGCAGGCTGGCAGGCACACTGACGTTGATGGCAGGTGTCTGGCTGACAGGGACTCTCTGTTGCATGAACTGGGCTGCTTGCTGCTTCTGCTGCTGCTCCCGACGCTCTTGCTCCTGCATCTGCTCACGCATGAGCTGCTGCCGTAGCAGGATTCGTGAGGTCATGCTGGAGGAGCTTAAGGGAGGCTTGGAAGCGCCAGGATGCTCAGAATTGCTGTGGGAAGAGCAGAGAGAGACGGCTCAGCTTCTACCAGGAGCTCCATTGCGTTCAGGCTCAGGGTTTGCAGAACCACAGAGCAGAATCCGAACGGAAATGCCGCACTAAGACGGGTGCGTGGCTGACCTACTGAAGGTACTTAGCAGCCGCACTGTGCTGCCTTGACTGCAGCCAACCACTTATAAACACCAACATCCAGCTGGAAAAAGTGCTCCACCATTTCAAGATTTACAGCAACCAAGTGTGAGAAAAACAAGTGATTTTATAGATAGCGGCAGGCACTCATATTCATACTTTCTTAAATAAGCTTGGGAAGAATGAATTGTGTTCATCGAGAGGTACAGACAATACTCCAGGTCTAATCATCAAGCTCAGAATAAATAAGTCTACCTCTTCCATGAAAGCAGCCACCCTTCCCAAAGCCTACTGAGCCAGCTGGGTTAACATCCAGCTAATCTGCGACATTCAAGAGCCATCAACACTGGACAGCTTAGGATAAGCACAGCACTTTGCCGTAAAGTCAGAGACATCTCCTAAAACACCCAATCATTTTGTTCACTCTCAGAAGTAAGACTCCATTTATAAGATGTGACTATAAAGCAGAACACTTGAGGAAGGTAAACATCAAGCTACACATCCTTTCAGAGAAAGGAGTCAGAAGCAGCTAGGAATCCATGACTCCATGGACCAAACAGATACACAGTGTGCCTGAGAAACCTGCAGGGAGACTCTACCTCTGGCTTCTGAGTTTCAGTGCTACCTGTACAATACGGCTGGGGCAGCACACAGAGCGGCTCAGGGCCCAGCATCCCTCTAGCTCTTGTCTCAGGACTGTGGACACTGAAAGCCTGTCCACCAGGAGCACTGCTGAAAGCTTGGTTTAGCATCAATGATGTGTTCACCATGAAAATGCAAAAGGAGAGCCTGAGCTTATTCTCACCACAGATCAAACTTTGCTCTTCCAGAGCACACGTTCTGGGGGCAGGGAGGGAGCAGAGGGAGGAGGCAGCCTCACTATTTAAGACCTGTCAGGTTGAAACATTCACAGAGACACTGATCCTTTTGATAAAACAAGAGAAAACCTTTGTGGTGAAACTAATGCAGCTGTGGAATAATCGCACTAATTAGCTGCTCAAGACAAGTCAATGACTGCGATACTTGCAAAAACACAACCTTCCCAATTAATACAGAGCATTCTCCCATCAGAACCTCACATCTGAGTGCATATAAGGGCTACTCAGAGTCCCCATCCAGCTTGGAAACACACATTTCCCAAACTAAGAGAATCACAGAGCTCCAAAAACGTCTCCAAATCATTCTGATCATACACACCCAACCAGTAAAAAAACAGATATTGTGCCTGCACCCCCCAGTACAGGTATATTTATGGCCTATATACACATGTAACTGAAATGCTAACATTTCCTCCCTGCACCCCAATCCTCATACAACTCACTTTAGTGGTTTACTGCAATAGATAGGCACCAAAAAAAAAAAAAAAAAAAGTGCTGAAATGCTGCTTTTAAGGAAGGACTCATTCATTCCTCATGCTAAAGAAAAACTTCCTTTGTATCAGTTTAAGAAGACTTCTCTTTAGTGTACTATTTCTTACGGACACCTAATGCTGCAAAGTTGATAACCCAACGGTTCATCCCAAATTCTTTTGTAATTAACAAGGTAACGCAAGAACGAGCAATGTACTCCTTAACAACCATCACAATAAGAGCAGACACTGGCCAGAGGAAGAAGAGCCTGATCTGCCTGATCTTCCATCCAAACCACCAGATTTTGGGGCCAACTGAGGGAGAAAACAAACTTGTGAGATTACGGAATGTCCTGTTCATCCTTATTGCAAAGCAGAAGCCAGAAAGCAATGTAGCTTAACAGCGTAGTGAGCTCAGCAGGCACATCACTCTGCTGTGTGTGCACTGTGATGTTACGTGGCACAGAAACCAACCGAGTTCTTCCAGACTGTGCTGCTATCAGGCCCCACCTGCCAGACAGAATGCTCCCTTCATAAGAAAAACAGACAAAGAAAGCAGCTCCCGCTGTTCAGATTTCCCATTGTTTATCACCAGAGGAAGCTTTTTGGTCTATGCAGGGCCCTCTCTACACAGGGTTGACACAGCTTTCTCTCTAAGGTTGACACAGCTTTCCTACTACTTGCTGCAACTCAGGGAGAGCAGCACAGAGAAAAGTGGAAATGGAAGCATTTGAAGTTCCCTCAGTATCTCATTTTCTAAGCCCATCCTATGCAAAATTCAGCCTTCATTCCCCACTCCATCGGCTCCTTCCAGCAGTATAATGCATCAACTGAATGAAAAGTGGTTGGGGTTTCATCACTATATACTCTTTAGAAAGCAAATAAAGCCATAAAGCAAAATTCAAGACTGATGTAAAAGGCTTGGCCAAAAGTGTACTGAAAAAAATCATACTTTGAAAGCTGCTTGACCTCTAAGCTCTGCCACACGAGCAGATCTTCCCTCAGTACTGAGCACAGAGAAATACACCACAGTACGATGCAGAACCCAAACACGTGGATTCAGAGCTCACATACATGAACTGACTCAGCCAGGCATTACACAGTCAGTAACAGAACCCACACGGGCAATTGATACCTGATGTGATTGAGATACTTCCTGCAAACACAGTCTATGGATATCATTTAATTGCAATAAATGAAACTGACTCATGCTTTTAATTGACATATGATTAAACCAGTTATCCATTAGCAGTCTAATAAGCATAGTGTAGTACAGGCAGAGTTATTAGTTACGAATGTCATATGCCAATTCAATTAATCATTAAGTGATAACATTTTAACAAATAAATCTAAATTACATACCCTTTGTATACATGCCCGGGAAATGTTAGTTACTGTACAAGTACATTATAATGCAGATAGTTGTTGCATAATAAAAAGCAACTGGTCATATTAAAATCAAGTTTAATTTCACTGCTATCAACTCAAGTGATTAAAGAGACCATATATTTTAAAGCCTAATTTATCTTTCTAGACGGGTACTGAGTATTTCATTTCTGTCCCCACAGACGAAACACCAAACTAGTCTCATTAGCCAGTTTTGTTTTCAGATCCTTAGAAATTCAATAGACAGGATCTCTAGTTTACACGCATTACTCGTCTGGTTTACAATATTTTGCACTTTCCACATACTCATTAAAATATCTGAAACTGGAGTTTTGTCTGTCGAAAGCCCTTAAGTTGGAATAAAACATTACAACAGTTGAAAACATATGCCAAACTACTCAAACACTAAGCCTTTCCAAATTATTTTTGATCAAAACAAACAAACAAAGCCCCACACACCTGTTTCCCCATCACTCTCTTTGAATTCTAGCAACAGCCTGTGATATTTTGCTCCAGACAGGATCTGACAAATAAATACCTGAAATATTTCAGCTAAGTGTGTGCACAACTGCCCTACGTGTCAGAGGTGACACTCAGTAGAAGACGTTCTGAAGGCAACATGAAATACATCCAGATCTGACATTTTTTAAGGACTTCTCATCTCTGAGATCAGCCAAGCAAAGCAGATATATCACCTCCAGAACCCCATAGAGCTGCACCAGCTCTCAGAGATCAGAGCAGAAACAGTACGCAATTAAAATACCCATATTTAATGCCTCACCCTTATTCCATTCATTGTTATTTACAAAGAAAAGCAAGGCATCCACACTGAAGTATCTGACATCAGCTCAAGACCAGGCTGATCCTTCAAGCAAAGCAGATGAAAGTCTGCCAACACAATTCAAACATCTGGCCTGACCTACAGAAGGCACTGTCAGAAGCTGCTAACTCAACTCCCTTTCCAACACTCCTGTTCAAGGAGTGCTATCATTTCTCTCACAACTAGGTTTGTCTATACAGGTGCAATTTGCAGTCTCTCTAGCAGTAAACACCTCAGGACACAAATGCCTGCACTAGACATGTTAGCAGCACCTAACCTAACCTGTCAGTCAGCATCACTGTTTGCCACAGAGGTAACAGAAAACAGAAGGATACCATATGAGAGCAAAATTAACACAAGGGGGAGCAGATAAATAAAAAAGTCTCTTCTCCATCCTCAGCCATCACAAGGGACTCTACTTCAAGGAAAAGTACCACAGCATTTTCCCCGTAGCACTTTGTGCTTCATTCCTAAAATTTAATAATTGATTGCGAGTTACAGTGACATTTCATTCAGAAAGCCAATTGGTTGGCACTGAATTAATGTATCAATGTTAAAAAAAAAAAAAAAAAGTTGGCACCCTTTAATGTCCTTTGTTGTCAAGGGCAGAGCAGAAAGGCTGACAATTACATAAACAGCGCAGAGGCCTTTATCAGCCTTTATAATACAGCAACAACTGTGTTTCAGCCCTCTTTATTAAAGGTTTCTGCATTTGAAGGTTACACGTGTGTAGAGACACACTGCTTGCTTTTGCTCCATCATCATCACCACCAACATTTTTCTCTCCCTCCAGCTTTCCAACCCTGGTCAGGCCCACCACCACATGCCCACCCCCAAGCAGTCAGTCTGCAGAGGGGAAGAGGTGAAGCCCTCAACTGCCCTCCATGCAGGTCCACGACCAGCAGCTCAAGGCTGAGTTACAAACAGAATTAAGTTTAGGAGATGCACTTGTCTTTACATTAATAAATAAAGGAACGCTTACAAACACAGACAATTTAACCCTCCACCTTTTTAAGTAGCTGCACACCACTTAGTAGTTTTCCATTTTTCATCCTGTCTTTAAAGCACACATTCACAAGCTGCTGAGCATAATGCTTTCTGAACTTAATGAAAACCTCACTCATGACCCAGCACCACTCAGTAAATAATTATTAAGCTCTGGAGGTGGCTTTCACTTAATAAAATGCCACGAGTTGATCTGCTTGAATGCCTGTTTACTTGGGGACACAGCCTTCAGTACATACAGTTTGGGAACTTGATCCCCACCAGAGCAGGGAACCAGGCAGAACTAAAGGCCCTGCTAACATCAACCCCTGGGATCAGTGCAGGCAGGCCTGTGCAGCCAAGTACTTTCTGAGGTGATGCTTCAGATGGCCCCAGTGGGCTCCATGCAGCCCAGGCACTCCGAGTTGGGTACTGCACAAACTACCAACTGCAACAGGCCCAGGGCAAGGAACAAATGTGTCCTATCATGGCCTGTGGGAAGCTGAAGGAAAAGCCCAGCAGTGCTGTGCTGTAGGGCCATACCACAAAGCTGGAGACCTCACACCCATCCCTGGGAGCAGGAGATATGCACTGGTGTTGAAAGCACTTACCCCATTCATTAATTAAAAGGAGTGTGATTAGGGTAATAAGGCCATCAGAGGGGTGGGTGGACAAGAACACAGTTTTCTCAGGATCTTTATCAACAAAAGGGAACAGATGGGTGTAAGATAACCTGCTTTCTTGCAGATAACTCCTGCATATCCAAAGTTCACTTCAGTGAAACTACACCTTGGTTTGGAAGGGACATTAAGGTCCCTTTAGTTCCAACCTCCTGCTGCACGCAGGGTTGCCAACCCCTACAACAAGCCCCTGCTCATTAGGGTGCCCAGGGCTCTATGCAGCCTGGTCCTGCATGTCTCCAGGGATCAGGCAGCCATAGTTACCTTCAGCAGTCTGTACCAGCACCTCACCATCCTCCCAATGAAAAGTTTCCCTTGACATCCAAACTAAATCTCCCCTTTTTTGGCTTAAAACTGATCCCTCCCTTGTCCTATCACTGCAAGGCTGTCTTTCTCAAACTTTCAAAGTCATCACAAACAAAAAAGATACTACGGGGGGAAACAAGAAAAAGCACAAGGCAGATTTACCTTTTGCTTGACAGAGTGAATATTCACCTTGCTGAAGACTTTTTGAGCTATTTCAGATGCTGCTTGCCTTTTATCTGTACTTACCTCTCTAAAGAATTCTGCACGCATTCACAAAACGTCTATAACAAAAAAAGCCAGATAGCTTCAGCAACCAAGAAGTGATAAAATAAAAAGCAAGGAGATAACACTCCATTAATAACCTTTGTAGTTCTTGATTTTGCAATGCAGAATTTACTTGCTTTTATCTGGGTAAACAGAGAAGATAACACTGTCGCCAATAGGGAAGATGAAGTACATACATCACCACACTTTTTGATACTTTTTAACTACGCAGACCCAAAATCTGACTTCAGGCTCCTTTCTCATTGCATCTAAATTTAGACAATGACGTATCAATCTCACGGTCAGTTCACAAGTTTATTCAAAAGACCCACAGCAAACAAAGCTCAGACATGCTGTGCTCAGTTTGTACACCTTGTTTACCTGCTCAGAAACTCCTCAAACTGAGAACCCAGCAGCCTTCCTAAGGTCTGCAGGAATTCAATCATTCCCAATCTGAATATCCCTCTGCTCATCCCTGATTTTCTGCTTACTGACTCTGCTTGTCAATGCACTAGGTTAATTCTTTCCAAAGAATGCAGAGGGCAGCCTGAAATCTCATCTCACACACAGATGACATCCTCCTTCTGGTATGCTGGGCAAACAGGATCTTAAGAAGCAAAAGAGAAAGTGTTTATGGAAGATTTGCCTTAAATGATTAAAAACCCCCAACACTCATAATGAAAAACCACAAGGTGAATTTTCAATGCTTGTGACAGGTCTGTGTTACCAGTGTGTATGACTCGCTCATTACAGCAAATACAAAATGCAAGAGAAAGAAAAGAACCTAACACATTACTTAGAACTTTAAAATCACCTTGGACAGATGTTATGCAAACTCCCGCTTCAATCCGTAGCCACAGGGCCAGCTGGTCATTACAGGATCTGATCAGGGAGTGTGTTTAGCAACTTCTCTTACTAAAGACTGCAGAAACCAATTCCTCAGTGCCCACACATTTTAAACAGACTTAGTTTTAGAGTCTTTAAACGTTACTTATAGTCCTACATTTTTTGGCTATTTGTGGAAGAATTACTGGGATAAAGAGGATTATTTTGCTGTACAGGCTGAATACTGAGGGGAAAAAAGGCCTTCATTCAACAACATTTGCTTCACTTACCATTTGGATATTTACACTACAATTGCAGTTTTCAATAGCAGGACAGATATACCACTCCTGCTGCCTTGGGTATTCACAGTGCAGACAGCAAGATGGGAAAAGCTCCAGCCGTCCACGTAAGAAAGTAGTAGTGATGTTTACAAATGCTCATTGAGGCCAAGTAAAACGATGGTCATTCACTGGAAGCAGTGCCAAACTGCAAACAACTATTGAAGAGATGACCTTCAACTCCTCTGTGTAGGTTATTTAATGCAATCAGCAAAATCCCTGACGTGAGATGATTTCAAACCAAAAGCAGGAGCCAGCAGTCCAACAGTTACAGCTGCAATACTACCAACAGCATCCTCACCAGAACCACATCCAACATGATGTCCCCTGCTCCACAGTGCCTATTCTTCCCTGCTAAGGGCTGGCTCCAAGTCTGTCTAGCAGAGCACCCCATTAGATAAGCAACCAGAAATGAGATGCGAACAAGTCAAGCATGCTAGGAGACCTCCTTAAGCAAGCTTCCAAACTCCAACCACTCCCAGCAGCTCAGGGATTTCTCAAAACTGGTATCCTTTCTGCATGCTTACAGTCCTCCAGTGCATGCTGTAGGTCATGTCAGTCTCACCTCGGGTTTTGCTCTGCAGCTGGCACAATATGGCTGGGGAAAGGCAGTGGAAGTGTGGACTAGAGGGCTCTTCATCTGCTGTCTAACAGCCATAGCTCTATTTTAAATTCATGGCATCTACATGAACCACAGCCTTTAAATCAATATTAAAGATTTTTGTGAATGGCTGGACTACTTGGGGAATGGGCATCTGCAGGGACTGCTCTGCCACTTCTCCATTAAACCTCTTTTAAAAACAATTCCACGCCTTGTTTCTAGTCAGAAACTGCTCATGAATAACACCAAGGAGAGGGTAAAAGGATGACTACTTACACTTAGGGTAGCATGTAAATAGAAAAATTAAATAAATAAATAAATAAATGATACAAATGAAGTTTCATTCAAAATAACATGCAAGCAATGCTTATACCTTCTGATTTTACAAAGTGTCACTATATATAGGAAAAGACCTTCCTTACTCTATTCAAGAGTATTCTTTAGAACATGATAAATACAGCCTTCTGTTATGGTCCCTTAATTTTACTTTGATATCTTCCTTCTGTTCTGCAAGTGACTTATGTTGCACTAAAGAAAGACATCAGAAAAGATCCTCAGAAACAACTCAGTGCAACAAAACACGTTATTGGAAGTTAATACATCTGCAGTCCTACAAAAAGTTTATATTAAAACCATTCAGCAGCCATTGAGTTTTGCAGTCCCATGACAACTAAGACATGACACCTATGTAATGTGCTCAGACAGACCTGTTGCATGAATATCGCTTTTCCAAACACATTGCAGCTACTGAATTCCTTTTGAAAAAAGCTGCCAATTATTTACATGCTTTTTATTAGACCTTCTTAATTCCTTCTGCACTGCCAGAATGGCAGCACTTGAATGGCTAGTTCTATTCAAAGATACAGCTATATTTGTTGTGCAGCTACTGCAAACTCCTGAATCATGCAAGCAGGGGTAAGTGCCAAAGTATGCTGCACTGGTCATGAAGTTCACACCTGCCTTACTAGGACAAAGAAAAATAAAGGCAGGCACTTAGTTTATAACTAATAAATCCTGCTAAGACTACAGTTAATAATGAATTCTTGCAACAGGGTTTTGCTTAATCTGGTGCATTTAGCGCTCATGACCTTGGCAAAGTACCTGTGGGAGAGCCCACCAGCACTGCACAGCAATCCTCACCTTCTCTCATATTAGGCTACAACAGAGAACTACACAACATTACATCAGTCAACCAGTTCTACAGATCTGCAACAAAGTCACCTGGAGATTACGGTTCCAGAATTGCCCGAGTCCTGTAGCCAATGGGATACTGCTGTCCCTAAAAAGCCTCATGCCAACCACTTTTAGTCTGACTTGGTAGCAGCTGCATGCTACTGCAAAACAAATGGTTGGCAAATAAGCTGCTGCTGACAGCAAAGTGACTCCCATTTCTTTAACTCCCTTGGTTCAGAAAGGTTCAGCACAGGCCCCTGGGTTCTAAAATTCCCACAGATCTCAAAGAGCCACCACTGCCACTAATGACACATTCTGCCAATCAGTCTTTGGCACTCTTTACCAGGACAGGAAGCATGATTTTGGATAAGGATGGAATACCAGTGGGAAATTAAGAAAATATACTTCCTTCACTATCTACAGCAGAAAATCTGGACCTCAGATCACAGCAGCTTGTTTTGGCCATAATCTATTTGCTCATTTTAGCTATAAATTCAGTAGTTGCCCGATGGTTAGTTGCCAAACCTGCATCTAATACAAGGAGGACATCTATCCCACCCTTTTAAAGGGATGCTGCTGAGTCCCATTCAGGAATTACAATTGTATCTCCACATACTCGGGGGGGAAAGAAAAAAAAAAAGCCTATTTTTAGCAACCTCCAGAACAAACAAGATGATTTCTCGTTCTCATTTTGTCCTTAAGAGCAAGCAGTAACGCAAGTATAAAAGGACAACACATTTTATCCACCATTTACAACAGATTTAACATTGTGTAAGGCAGGAAGAGAAAAATATATATACTTTTCCCTAAGTAGTATTACCTTCATATCTGATTATACTCTTGCATTTCTTCTCTTTGCCCTCCTTCTCTTGGCAGACTTACAACCTAGCCACACGATTCCTAACCTTAATAGAAGGAACATATTTGAGAAATGATACTATAGACAACTTAAAATGTTACTAAAGCCAATATGAACCACCTTGTGTGCCAGGGTACGTAAATACGCACTCACACAAAAGGCACATCCACTTGCAGAACAGCAAAGTTATTCAATTAACACTTGCACAGTTAAAGTGCTTGCAATCCTATTTCACAGGCTACCAAAAACCACAGAATCCATGTCTGGACTATGGAAAGCCATCTTCTGCAGGATTTCTTCTTTTGTTAGCTCTCAGATGTCTCATTTTATACACTAGATGGAGCTTCGTCCCCTGTATCCCCCCAGCCTGCCAGCTTGCACTGCATTATTTGCAGTCTTATACAGCGTGGATAAAAAGGGTAAAGATGTAAAGGATGAAGCACATTCATTACACCAAGTAAAGAAAACACACAAAACTTACAAAGGAGCAGTGTTTTAACTCAATACCAGATTACAGACCTGAACTGCTTTGCTGGTTTTCCTGGGTCTTCCTTTCTTATTTTATTCTTTTTATCTTAAAGGTCTTTTCCAACCTGAGTGATTGTATGATCCTGTGATTTTATTCCCACTCATTTTCTTGTAACATAAGATTCTATCTCTTGTATCTAATGCCACTACTAAGGTTCTAGCCTTAGATCCACTGACACCATTGGGAAACAACACCGATCAGAGGAAAATGCTCTTACACCTTTGATATCTGGATCACTTGGTCAGAAGCAACAGTAAACACTTTACAAACCCTACTGCACATTTTAATATGAAACAGCAGTATGAGAAAGCTAGCCTGACTTCTGTGGTAGGTTGCTGCAACTCCGTTCATGTTTTCCAAAGCACTGCAGGTTATGCTCCACCAGTGGTATTTCAAGGAGGAATTTTAAACTCAATGGGACAGAAAAAAGGCCACGTGAATGAATTATTCCTGATATCATAAATGGTCAGCGCTGCAACGCTAGAGTGAAAAACAGCAGTTACAGGTTGCATCAGGCAAGGTCACGTGAAAGAGAAGAGCAAATCATTGGTGTTGCTGGTACATAACTCCTATGTTAAGACCTCATGGGCAAAGGCTCATGCCTGGGCACCCTGCTCAAAAACAAGAAACTGAAACGATGAAAGGAACAGAGCCCACTTTATAGTGGGAAGCTAAAGAAAAGTTTGGCATTTGAATCTCACAAAAAAGAGAGGTTGACAGGGATGAGTGTTGCTGTCTATAAATACTGCAGAGAAACAAACACCCAGAAAAGAACAACCTTGGCATTACCCCAAGTGATATGAACCAGCTATGAGTAAGATTAAATTAGTACCAGTTATATTCTGAGAAGTCCAGTCCTGAAACAGTTTCCAGCTGGAGGACTATCAAAAGAACAACATGCATTGCTTCAGACTCACTGCAGAACGAAGCAGCCAGTAACCAACTACAGGCCTTAGAAGATGCCCTCCAGCCACAGGCCATAATGGGACAGACTCAGGAGAAAGCACACTAACAGAGCAGCAGTGCTGGAATTCAGCACTGTATTTAACTGTAGCCTGTACATACATCAGCACAGCCAAACACTGTACATCTGGAAGGTAAGCTGGCTTCTTAGCAGGTCGCATCAACATAAAGATGTTCTTCTTCTAGAGCTAACAGCAAGTTCAGACACTAATTAATCCTACTCTTTTCACTTGGTATTCTGGACAGGCTGGAAATTAAGCATCAGCAGTCCTCGTGCTGCAATTTCTTGGAACCATCCCCTTCACTCTTGCCATCAGCTTTGGGACTGCCTGCATTCTCTCATGCGTTGACCCAGCCGAGTGAGCCAGAGTTCAGGAGTGGGGAACTGGAGCAGCAAATAATGCCTCAAAAATGCAACCCCTCCTTTTCGTCTCATGTGGAAACAACTTGAGTGCCTACATCACTGCTTTGCAAACAAGTGCCTGTAGTTCAGCTGGCTGCACTTTTCTGAGGCAGACTGTTATGCTTTTTGCCCAATTTCTGCCCCAAACAAGGGGCAGGAGGGGTGGGGGAGGTTGATCAGCGCTGCCATAATTTGGTGCAGCCACACATTTAGAGTGACTAAGTCAAAGAATAAGACCAACTTCAAGTACAAACACTAGAAAAAGGTTTGAAAATGGATTCCAAATATTGGTCATTTTTTTGTCATGCAAAGATTCCTCCAAGCCAGTACTTTTTAAATACACAAAACCCACCAGCAAGAGGTACATCAGAGCGCACAAAGGAAGCTAGAGTAAGATAAGTGTGGGAGCAGGTGACAAAAATCAGAATCTGTTATTCATTAACACTGGAGCTAGCTGTCTCCATCCCTATTCTCTTCCTGTCAACCCCACCACACTACCCAGTTTAACTGGCCTGCCAAGTCAGCACCAGAAAGCTTTCCCTAAACCAAACATTCTTGTAGGTCAGCCGTTTTTGGCAGAGATCTGCTTCTTTTTCACCCGAGGAACAGAACAAAAACAATAGCACTACAACCTTATGTCGTTCTCCTTGAGGCTTCCCCTGGTTTCCACACAACAGCCAGGCCAGGGCACTTCAAACAGCAAGCTGGACAGCTAAAAGTCAGTCAAATATTTTTTAAATGGTGTATGCATGTCAGAAACGTGTTGACTTACAGCAGATTCTGATAAAGGGAAAAAGCTCTCATTCCTTCCTAGGAAGTTAGCTAGAAGAGAACTAAAAGTCAGCCCGCCTTCAAGAATCTTACCACACCCCTTCATTTGCCATTCCACATCAGCACAAAACCCCCAAATCCTTGGCATCTCCTTTCTGTTGGACTTAGCAGGTTTGCAGTCCAAGATCTGAAGCAAAGTTCAGAAGTAGAACAGAATGAACAACGTCACTGGCCATGTTATTTCTACTCTGGGAACAAAGAACATCAGCCTCCAACGCTCTTTTAATATAGTCTGAAGTATTCTTAGATTTTGCCTTTTCCCCCCTTTCAGAAGTATACAAAATGCCACTACAGAACCTGAATAACACCCTCCTGTCTGGCAGAGCAAGCACTTTCCTAGAACACTGACAAGTTCAAGCTGAGAGAATCTACAAAATATACAGTGTTGAACTGAAATAAACGTGTTTGATTTTCTTTATGCTCTATTATGTCTGTATACAAGTAACTTGAAATTGGTCTTTAACAAATGAATGTTTAGATAGGAGTTTTCAAATCAAACAGGCTTAGTACTACTAAAGAGCCAGCATATTAAATCTTTCCAGGCTGAGAGTCAAAAATTCCCCTAAAACAAGAGCAAAAAAGCCCGAGGCAAAAGTCAGCTTTTACCACACACCTCTGCAGAACCATTACAATGAAGCACTATCAAGCACCTGCAAGGGAGGCATTCAGGACTGATTGCAGGTATCTTACAATCAATAAACCCATGTTACAGCTATTATCTAAAACAAGTTGGATCCTTCCTTATTTTAGGAAAACCTCAATATAACGCTAGGCCAAAGGGCAATAAAAGGCTGAATTGGCAATAAATGCAGATCACAGTGTGAGGGACCGAAAAGCACCTTCCCTGCTGACTTACAGGAGCAGGCAGTAGGAATGCTTCCCACCTGAGGGGCACAGCAACTGTGCTCCAGAAACCCTAAAAAGTCACTTTGGTTTGACACAGGCCTCTATATTTCCAGTTCAGTGGGCCTGTACGTTCTCAGTTCAGCTGCAGCTGCTTCAAAACACAAGATTTCTAATCAGTTTATCATATTCTCATTGCACTGTTCAATGGTGGCATCATTTCGTAAACTGCTGGAGCATTACCCTTCATGAAACAATACCCAACAGCTTCTCTGCAATGTTTTCCATCAGCTCAAGAAAACAAAACTCCCCACCCCTCTCCCCCTCAAAAAGAGGTTTGGCAGATAACTGGTGAAGCATTCCAGACTAAGGTTCATCCACATCATTTTCATTCAGAATTAAAAGCAGTGAAACTCTTTGGATCTTAAATCAAGCATGCAAACAAGGCAAAAGCCATTTAGAACGGCTACATCAGATATTCTCCCCATTCCAATGACAGGGGTGACTGCAACCGTTTCAAAGGGAGTTGGGGACCTTCAGAAGCACGGGAAGAAGACAAGGAAGTGGTAGGGATCTCAAAATCTTTTGTGTCAAAGAAAAACAGGAAGAACAAGAAGAAAAAACTGAACAGAGTAAGAAAACCCTCCTAAAAAAAAAAAATCACACAACCCTGCTAAACACTCGGTAAATACACCAAAGGTAACATTCTTCCCATTCTAACAGTCTACACTCCCAAAAATCTTGGCACCTGAGAGCAAAATATTATCCCACGCGGGCAAGAGAGAAGGCATGTTTTCTGAATAAATATTTTGTAGAAAAAAGACATTGAAAAAACGTTTACAATTCGAATAAAAAATAAAACATGAGTTACTTAAATTACTTTATCTATACCCTTAGATGGCAGTTAATAACCATAAATACAGATAAGACCTTTTATTCAGCTATCGTGCTAAATTTCAAGTTTCTGTAAGCAGTCTGATAAAGCAGCTCAGTTATTCCCCCCTCATTTATCTGCTATCTAAAACCACTGACAATATCGTCTCAGACAGCAGAAAAACACTTGGAACTTCCTACACCATTGCTCAGCCATCCCAACACACCTCAATGCACAAATAGTTTTCATCCTCCACTCCTGCTTTCTACTTAAGTGTAACAGACCTAAGGGGTTTGGTTTTGTTTTGGGAGTCAGCATTTTCATCACACATCTGAGCAAATACCCGTTTTCAAGAGTTACTTGGAAAACCTTCTGTCCTTTTTTCTCAAGGCATTTGTCCCAGTTGCTTGAGGATTTAAAGTCAGGTTGCAAGACCGGATTCTTAACTGGTGAAGGACTGGGAAACAAAGAGGCTGATTTTAATATGTTTATTAAACAGCAGACTTTCACCAAGCATTTAATTACAACGCTAAACTCAAGCTGACTTCAGCACATCATAACCAAGTAACTGGGGACATTGTTCCAAACCCGGGGGGAATCAGCAAGCTTATTTCATTCTTAATTCCACGTTTTCAGCTGCAAACTCACCTGTTCTCTGTACACCTGAGAAAACTGCACTGGAACAGCAACCTCTATGCAAGGGCAGCATCAGCCCTGCAGCTCACAGCACTCGCAACAGTGTGAACCATGCAACCAAATGGCTGAACATTAAAGCAAATAAAAAGGTCATGTGCATGCTTGCTAGGCTTCTGAATAGAGAAAACAAAGCAAGGAAACGTTTACCAAGGTCTGGTTTCTGTTGGTTTTGGTGCTTTTATGTCAGATAATTTTTAATTTTTTTCTTATCTGATCAGAGTACAAAGTTGGAAATCAGACAAACCGAGAGTCTCCAGCTCTGTCTATGCCGCAAGTCAAAAGCAGGAGCTTGAACGCAAGCCCTACAGCGTGCTGGAGCCAGGAGCAGCACCTCACTGTACAACACTGAAGCTCAGAAAAAACAAACAAACAACCCAGAACTTACCCTGAGAGCTCATCCTTTTACTCTACAATCCAGCACAGCAGGGGCTGGTGAGGGGCAGATGTGTTGCTGGTAGCCACCAAACCAAAGGGCTGTGCAGAGAGGTGCCAGTAAGCTCCCAGACCCAGCTGTGCTCCTACTGCTAGCACTCACCCCACTGCCCTGCTGCTACCTCTGTCTGCCCTCGCTACAAGACTTCTGCAAATGAAAACAGATGAGTAAGTGCTGCTGCTATAGCAAACTTCCATGCCCATGGTCACTAATAATAGCTTTGTTCCTTTTATCACTATACTAAAACAAAAATGAGCTAAAATGCTCATAGCAAATGTTCATGGCCAAAGGTTCCCCATACAAGCTTAGCATGGAGCTCTCAAACCCTGCAGGTACGAACACAACGTGGAGCGATCTCATATTCACCAAAAGGGCAAAATAAAGAAGGAAAAAAAAAATCAGATTTTGTGCCTATAAAATGCTATTAAAATATATAGGGAGTTACAGGTTGCAGGGTTCGTTTGTTTTTCCATAAAAAACATCTAGAGATTTTCATGCTTCTTGTAGGAAGCCCCAATACTAGGGATGAACAAACTCAGGAGGATGAGTGACACTGAAAACACTTCCCTCATGCAAACCCTGAACTATTTCTCCCTACAACAAAATTGGCTGCAGTAGAAGTAACTGCCTTGCAAATCATTTCTGTTATCAAAAAGTCTGCTAAGTCTTTTTTTCCTTCAGCCCTCTGCCGCAGGATCTGCTCCTTGGCTGCAGCAGCAGCAGCAGCCCTAAGGCCACCCTGCACCTGGCTTCGTGCTGCTGTGAAGCTGCTCTGAAACCAGGCCTGAGCACTTCCATGCTGTGTAAAGCATCCTGAAGCTTCTAACCATTTCCCCCCCGCCTCTCCCCAACAGATTATTTTCTACCATTGGGTTGGCTGTCACTGAGCATCACACAGTGAATGATTTTTATTTATTTATTTATTTTTTACAGGAAGCAACTAAGCCAGAGGCAGCAAAAGCATCCCCTTGTTCTTGTGAGAGCCCTTTTCTTTCTTTTTTTTTCCCTTTTCTTTTTTTTAAGTTTATTTGAACAGCGTCACCATGAAAGAGCTTACAACAATGCCTGTTACAAAATAGGAAGTTCAATTGTTAGGCAAGCTTTGCCTGCATAACTCCACCAGTCTAGAGAGGATATGACGGGCATGTCCAGTACAAAGGGCTGCACTCAGTCACCCCACACATCGCTTTCAGGCTTGGGTTTCTGCAACTGAGTTGATGTTTGCTTGTCTGCTTTCAGCTGTTAAAAGTGATCTTCAAATAGCACCAACATGACTTAAGTTACCATTTAAGTTGCAAGTTTCAAAGGCAAAGAACTTCCCCAAGCTTGCAGAGATCCCTAGAAGCAGCTCTGCAGTGATATACTTCAAATCACATTATCCATCACAGAGGCAAAGCCCAGGCAGCCCTTCACTGCCATAATCCTGCTGGATCCATGGCAATCTGGGCTAAGCATAGCACTCAGAACTACTCCTGCAGATAACAGCAACACAAGTGGCTGAGCAACTGCAATCCGGGAACGTGCAAGTGAATCATTAACGAGCACTGATGTCTCCATTACTCACTGTGGATATAGAGCTAATGTGGGTAAGATTTGTTTCTAAAAAAAAAAAAACAAAAACAAAAAAAACCAAAAAAACAACAAAAAAAACCAACCAACCAACAACAGCAAAAACCAGAAGAGCCAACAAACGTGTATGAACAGACTCATGCAAACCCAGTGCAATGCAAGGAGGAAAGAGGAGGGCACAGCCACCGCACCCAGGGCCACGCTGGGAGCAAAGCTGGCTGGCTTTGCCCCATCAGAAATGATTAACTCACTCACAAACGTTGGACAGCTGCCAGACCAGAAATACGGAGCCATACCCAACAGCCCCACAGTAACAGCATGACCTTTAGGTATGGGTCTCTATGCCCCTTCACCCATTTTCTACTACAAATGCTCTCAGGGCTTTTTCTCCATGAGATTGCTGTCTGTGCCACTGAATGAAAGCAACAGAATCGAGCCAACAATCTTAGCCAACCTATGGGTATGACGAGCACAGACATGCTTCACCAGAACTAGAATGCTGTCAGAGCACAGCTTTGACCCATCGTGTACCATTCATTCCCAGCTGCATCTCTTCATTAGGCAAACAACAGGAGAAAGCCATTCATTTCACCAGAGTGGTTTACAAGGTGTCCAAGAGGAAAAGCTTGTGCAACAGGAAATAAAGTAGGTTTTGTGAACTGTCACCCACTGAACAGGTGGCATGGGTTTGCTTATATGGGTTGAAATTAATTATTTTCATAAACACACCAACTGGGGCAGAAAATGACCCAATGAGCAAAGCAAGCAAAGCAGAGCAAATAAGGCAGCAGGAGCTGGGCCTGCAGTTTCAGACTGCTTCGAGAGCACTCAGGTTAGAGATTAGGGCTGAGGAATAAGAACTCATTAGCTCTTCTCTAGGGTTCACGATTCAAAACTGACAAAACACACACTTCAGTGCTTCCAGGCTTAACGAAAATTCCAGCAGGGTCGCAGAAGACGCTATTTATAGCTGCCTTAATCTCTGTGCACTCCAACACAGCTGAAGTGTGTACACATATTTTGTGAGCACTTAGACAAAAAAATCTTTGTTACTGAAAACTTAATCAGCCGCAAGTTCTAAAAACGTAAATGAGTTTTTCCTCGCAGTGTTAGCTGCTTCTCACTGAGCTGCAAAGGAAAACAGATGATAGCTTTTCCAACTAGAATTGTTACTGGAGAAAAATGGGTCCTGGAAAACATTCAGTGGCAAAACTGAGAAGTAAGAATGTGGAAAGTTGCACCAGCAATTGATTTTGTCGATAGGAAAACCAACTCTTTTTGCACATATCAATACAAGTGAGGTGCTCTGAAAACCTTCCCCCCCTGGCTTGAGTGCAGCAGCACAGTCTGCAAACTGCCAGGCCCTCTGCAAGCTGGGGAGCAACCACCCCATGGCCCTGCTGCTCTATGAGCTCCCTGCTCAGACACTGCCACAGCCAGGGCTCTGCCCTGGAAACATGCCCAAGTGCAAAAGATCACCAGACCATTAAGGCTGGAAAAGACCACTAAGATCCCCCTGGCCAACTCTAACCTGCCCACTGGCCACATCTCTCAGTGCCAACTCTCCTACATGACTCCCATGGTGACCTCCCTGGGCAGCATGCACCAGTGCCTCACCACTCCTGATAAGAACTTCTTCCTCTGCACAGAACTGACGCAGCTGCCTATCTATGCTGTTGTAAGAGTCTACACTTGGCACAGAAACACCCAAGCTTAGCCTTCCTCTCTTAAGTAACAGATCACCTACTTAAAAGCATGGAAACATTTTATTAATCCAAGTTAGAAAAGTTTCACCCATGGCATAAGGGATGAAAAACAATGTAGCACAGGTGTTACATCACCCTTTGGGAGATACACACAAACATTCACAGCTGCAACAAGACTCACTGATGGCCAAAAAGCAACCCAGGAGTTCAGCATCCTGGACACAGGCCATCTACTCACAGGGTCTTTGCTATCATATTTTCATTACTCCTCATATATAAGTTTGCCTGTTGAACTACTGTAGCTTTCAGACATCCGGAGGTCAAAGGATCCTGCTATCTATCCAAACACTTTTAATGAAATTAAATGGAGAAGTGATCTCAACTTCTAGTACTGCTGACTACCACCAGGACCCAACTGGCCAGGCCTGGTGCAGAACAGCACACGCAGACAGCTGCTCTCACTGACTGCCTCCTTCCAACACTGACAGGCCAGTTCTGAGCTTCAGGGCATGGCAGACAACACTCAAGTCCTTCAGCATGCTGATACTCCACATCAGTGCCACTGCAGAAGATCACTGTTTCATAATCCCTAAGCAAGTTTGCAAGAGCACAGCAGAGAACCTGATTTACCAAACGCTACTCTACATCATTAACACACTGCATTTAAGGCTTTGACTTAATAGCTACTGAGCACTGAAAACAGAAGTACTTCACCAATATACATACATTGAAACCGTTATGCAGAATCAATCAGAATCTCCTCATTCCTTTCTATAAGTGCTATAAATCTTCCAGCAGTCATAACTCAGAACCAGCAGTCAGTTCTCGTAGGGTATGCCTCAAGGAAACTTGATGTACATCCAAACTTTTGCAAGGTTGCTACTTTCTGGTGGATGCATCTTTCATTTTCCCTAAGAGTACAAATCATGTTCTGGAAAGGCTACAGCATGCCAAGGATGCTTAAAATAGACAGGCTGCAGCTAACGGTACTGCAAACACCAATACAGCCACCAGCGTGCAGTGGAAGGCACAGCAGCAATGTGGATCCAGAGCAGCAGTGGTCATCTAATGTTGCCAGCGAGCTCCTGGCAGCTCCCTCAATGCAAGCAGAGAGCGGGAACAGCCATCTAACAGCCTGTATCTGCACAATACCAATGAAATGAGTTGTGACAAATTCACAGCACCATTCTAATCCTCCGGCTGTAATGTTACTAAATTTAGGAGTTTCAGCACAGGAAGGGAGGTAGAAGAGCTACAAAATTGCTTTAGTAAGGCAGCAGATAGAGTCAAGTGCAAAATCTGTGCAATTGTGACCTTTCTCTGCAAGAAGTATATATGCTGTTGGTAGCTCAGACAACACGCACAGCCACCACTTCTGCATTAACAGGGAAAAGCACAGTCTTTCTGTAATGAGAACTTAAAGAGGATACAAACAGAACCAAGAAGCTCAGAGCAAAAAAACTGGGTGAGGAGAGGCTACAGCTCTCAGAATTCAAACACTGAAGTCTACTTAAAAATATTAGATGTCAATGTTATCAAAGCACACCAGCCAGAACGGTGCCCAAGTCTAATGTCATGTCATGGTTATTTCTGTCCCCGACTCCAGCTATGTCTGTGCTTCTTGCAGCATCTTAAGGGAAACAAACAAACACACAGCAGGGACCAGAGCAGAGGGTGCATTAAACAGCCTATTTCAGAGCCCAGCCTTGGTGCACCACCAAGTTAGTAAGCAATTCCAAGTCAACACAGACCAAAGTACATACTGAGAAATCCTCTTTTTAAACATTTTTAACTACAGTTCCCATGAGACAAAAATCAAGCAGTACTTCATACACTTAGAATAACTTAGCAAGCTTCATTTAGAAAACGAGAAGAAAAAAAAACCTTCACCTACAAGGTGACTAAGTGCTCAGCTATGCAGTCACCCCACCAGCAGCCAGGGGCACTTGAGACCAGCATCCATCTGGCTGTGTCATTCAAGCCACCTGGTCCACAGCTCCGTGTCCTGACAGCAAGTCTTCCCAAACTCCTGAGAACATTCTCATCTCTCTGGTTACTGTTTAGCACATCAGTGACTGAGGGAGATACCGCTGTCCTGGTACCTGCCTCTGATTTCAACTGCACTGCTGCTGGTTAGAATGCCAATATTAATCATGATTTTTTAAAAAAAGAAGTAAATCAGACTTAGAACTGAGACAAGAAATGAAGTCTAAATCTTGGAAGGTTAAGAACAGATGGACAACTGCCATTTAGCTGCTTGATCTCTGCTCAGTGTGCAATGTCATACCAAGCACCTAACCCCCAGTATCCTTCCTGCAAACTACATACACTTCAAACTAAAAGTGCGTTCACCAAGGGTTCCAATTTCATGCAGAAATCAAACAGAACTCCTTGCTGAAGACAGCAGAGTTTGCTCCCCAAGGACAGCTGCTCCCATACCCATGGGAGCCTTCCAGCAGCAGCTCATTCTGGGGCAGGGCTGCAGCATAGTTCTGGTGCTCACAGAGGGATGATCCACCCCAGAGCAACACGTCCTCAGGCAGGCAAGGTCAAACCCAGAGCGTTTCTGCTCAGTACTTCATAGCAACACAAAAGTGGCATGCTGCTCAAGCCGGTTTCATCTTAAATAGACCACAAACTGGTGAAGAAATGAACCCATGCAAATCATGTGTCTTAGTCTTATCAGGAAAAAACAAGCCCACCCTCCTCTCTCCTTCCCTTCTGCTCTCCCAGTTCTGTGTTTCTTTACCAGGAGCTGAGAATGGCAGGCTGCAGGCAACATGGGATGCATGTGGGTATCCACACCTAGACCTGCTTCAGGTGTTTGAGGTAAGAACTCAGTGCCTCAAAGCAAACAGTCCTTGTTCAACCTCAACAGTATTCAGCACATCTCCTTCACCTTCCCCAGATACAAAAGAAATCAGGACAGATGGCCAGGGGACACATCCACGAAGCACTTCCTAAGAGCAGCTGATGAATAAGTCCACTCACCTGAAGCATCAGAAGTTACATCCTTGCAATAACACAGAGCAATGTTCTCACAGCCCCAATAATCACAGGATATGAGCAATCCCAGAGACTGCTTCTTTAGATCAACAGAAACACTTTGGGGAGGGGTCTGAAGGAGATGGAAGCCTCCAGTGGGCAAATTCTTCCTCCAGCCCACAGGTACTACCATCCAAGTTCCAAAATAGCCCTTTTCATTTTGGTATTTCTCACAGAAGATAGAAATGGGGCACGGAAAAGGAGAGGACAATGAACAACATTTTCTCCACTGTGAATTCAGCACAATCATATTCCAGGTCTTCCACCTCTGGCATCTACTTGCACATGTCAGAAAATGCTTACTTAAAGGTAGACCAAATCTAAAATACAATTAAACACGCAGCTGTTCCACAGCGCATCAATAGATGGATCAGCATGAGCAACACTGAGATTTTTCACCTGCCATTGGCTATAACAACCAAGAAAAAAGCTGCTCTTGTGGAACAACCGAACTCTCATTAAGAATTAATAATTTAGCCATAAAAACATTAATTGAGGCCTTTTCAATGCATTTTGCAGAAGTACAGATCTTAGGTGCAAAACTAACATTGCTTAAATCTGATTACTGTTGGGGGGGGGGGGGGGGCAAGGGGAGTGAGAGCAGAGGAAGAAAGGGGCAGGAAATAATGGATCATTTATGGCAAAAAAATAATCCTAAATCCATCAAGTCCTCACAATCCAGCTGACAAGTTTTCCTTAATTGTATGATGGGAACGTGGTTAAATGAAGTTACTACAACTGATTACTGCCCCTTCCTATTACAGAGACATGGTAAGGCTTTAAGAGCACCTATGTCTTCATGCTGAATGCTAGTGATCCCACTCACATTCTTAGTGAGCAGAGCACAAATAAATCACAGTGAGAGGCCAGCAACAAGCACACATTATGGCTGGTTTGGACTGTGGCCATAAAAACAGGCTGACAGAAGATAAAGAGCAAAAAAAGAAAAATGAGAACACCTTATTTTCCTATCCACTGTGGGCAAAGGACCACATATGAAAGTACTTCTCAGAACCTTCCATAGACAGGTAATACAGGAAGATCTTTCCCCAGTGCCCCCATGAATAAGGCAGCAGTCTGGTCTGTGTCTGTACTGCCTGCTCTGGCTCCCCAACCCCAACACTCCAGCTCAGCTTTTCCTACCCACTAAAGCACATCACTGCTGGCAAGCCTAAGGACCTGCTTACTGGTAATGGTACTGCACTGCAGGACCAAGTTCTGTCTGTGCTGGGGAAGGGTTGTTTATGTTTTGCAATATTTTGTAATAGCACCTCATCTACAGAAGCTCACAGGAGAGTTTTGCTTGGTGACTCTATTAATAGATGAAATAACAACAGGACTTGGCAAGGACAAGGGCTCTGCTCCTAACTGCTGCCATTCCATATTACCTGAGGGTTAGTGCTCCCTTTTGCTGCTTCTGTTTCCACATGTGCAAAGCAGGAATAATGATGAAGGCACTTTTTGAATTAGAAAACACAGCCACTGTTGTCCAAGCACAAACAATGGTCCCTGTTCTAAAGAAAATGGAAAGAGGCCAACTATTTGGATGTATAAACCAAGCATAGCTTCACTGAGAGTACAAAGTC
The DNA here is from genome assembly GCF_039878825.1 of Excalfactoria chinensis. Taxonomy (NCBI): domain Eukaryota; kingdom Metazoa; phylum Chordata; class Aves; order Galliformes; family Phasianidae; genus Excalfactoria; species Excalfactoria chinensis. The sequence goes on from NC_092836.1 coordinate 4,647,481, forward strand.
TGGTATAAAGTACGTGGCAGGCTCAGGGTGCTCCAGCAGCACTAGCATTAAGAACAACACTCACACATGCACACAGGCCCCCAAGCTTGCCCCTGCCTCCTTCCCAGCAGCATCTCCACACACTCAGCATTCCACTGCCCAAGCTGCTAAGCACTAGCTGGGCTTAAACTCCAGACTACAAGGCAAAATAATTACAGCATGTATTTGGGATGCTGGAAGATCTGCTTTCTTATTCATTAATGTGTTATATTTGCCTCTATAGCTTTCCCTCTTCTCCTTGCCCAGCTGCGAACCGAAACCAGTTAAGTAACAGTACCGCTCACCCTCGATGATGCAGAGTTTCTAATGAGGGACTTCCCAAGAAAATAACACTCAGACTTTCTGAGTAATAATTATTCATACATGTTATAAATAAGCACAGCACCTAATAATTTTAATTAGATAGTTTCCACCAAGAAGTTACGTCCTCCTGAAACACTTACATTGCAAAAAGAAACCACACATCATCCCTTACAGAGATGGAAGAGTCAAAGAGAGGAGCCTAAGCCAAAATGGACTTGCTGAAGGTCTCTTACTACAGCTTTCTTCTTTCAGACTCAGTCAAAAATTCTTACCATAGAGCTCTTCCTCCCTTGGAAGGAAAGACGAATACTCAGCTACACCTTTTCCATACTAAAATGAGTGGTAAATTAATTATGATGCAACAAGATCGACAGAAGCTTTCTACAGCTTTGTAACTGATTATCTTTTCACTCTTCCCCCCTATACTCTATGTCACAGAACCCACCCTTTGTTTCCTATCAGCAGTATTGATTTTGTGCAATGCTTTCTGCTGTAACAAGTCCAGGAGCAACTTTGCTCGCCAGTTTACCCTCCTTGCTGGCAACCTGAAGTCCTTGAAGGAAAGAAGACTGATGAGATGCTCTGAAGAGAAAGAGCAATGCAAAGGTACTGAAGGGATGAGGCAGAAGGCAGCAGTGCTAGAAAAGCAAGCAAGGTAGGCAGAGGCAGGGAGTTGCATCTGTCTGAAGGCTTCACAAGCTGACTCACCCACGTCTCTGCTCCTCTCTTCAGCTCAGCCCAGTGTTGGATCAGAGGGCAGTGCTGCACATCAGGAAGAAAGGGTGGAGCTGGCAGAATATTTCCTGGGCAATCACAGCAATCCGCAGCCTGTTTGTCTGCCCCGCGCAAATTACAAGAGCATCTCCACTGCTCAAACAATACAGCATGCAAGAACACCCTGAGAGCTGCTCCTGCAGCCCTCTGTTGCCAGGATGAAAGAGATTAAGAGGTGAGCAAGGCAAGAGATGGAGTAGGAGGCATCCACTGGAGAACACCATGGGTTCATTTGGTAACAAAACGGTGTTCTTATATACTACTGAGACAGCCCTAAAACACAATAGCAATTTATTGCTATCTCCTCAGCTTGCAGCACAGTTCATTAACACAACCAGGATAAAGACTGATGGATGGGCTGGGTAAACACAGCAAAAGCTTCAAGCAGGGGCAGCAGAAGTGCTGTAAGGGGAGACTGATTTGGAACAGTGACCTCAGAAGGTGGGTAGGGAAGAATGTGAAAGGCACATCTACAGTTGCAGCAGCCAGTTAACTTCAAGCAAGAATCCCTCCAGGACAGAACAGCAAGCACAGGGGAGCCCACGGGCTCAGAAGAAGGACATCACAGAGCAAATTCTCCAGGATACAGATGTATCTGATACACTCAATTACTCTATTAGAAAGGGGCAAAGTCTTGTAAAAAGCAAAGAGGGGACTAAGATAGCATGAGGAGGTTAAGTGGAGACTCACCTTGAAATCAGTTCTCACCCAATCCCTCACATCTGCTTTAGATTCCCCCAGCAAATGCTCCTGTGTGACCTGACTGCCTTCCGCTGCCCTGCCTCATTTCTACTGAAACACAGCTCCCATTACTGTCCTGCCTTCTCCCATGTATCCAACCAATAACTTCACATCCTGTGCTGTTCACCTTTCTCATCCTCTTTTCATCCTCATAGCAGAGCTATTACTTACAACACTCCTAATCATGTTTAATTGGGGTATGTTATATGCAAGAGATCTATAATCTCCAAAGCATCTTCCAAACAAACTACAGCAGATTTCCCGCTCCGCTCAAGGCATTTGGCAAGAGCACAACAGCAGACATTACACCAAGTGGCCTTCTTGTTTCCATTCCTTGAGTCACAACCTTATGCATCAGAGATGGATTTCACGCCTATCTGGGATGAATGAGCTTTCCTCAATGTTTGTGACATGCAAAAGAAGAAAGCAGCAAGGGGAACATATGACTCACCAAGTATTTGCTAATCTATAGCCCATCTTCTGAAGTTATTTCATTTGTGTCGTGTTTCAGAGAAACATGCAGATTTTCAACGCTTATCTCAGACCTACAGCACAGAGCACTCTATCATTACGGGTTACCACAGCTACTGAAAGGAACAAACCCAAGCATAGTAACCTTCCCAAGGAACTAAACATACCAAGTCACCCAGATCAGGCAGAAATAAAAGAGCAATCCCTCAACAATGGTATATTCATTGATTAAAGCCTTTTTTTTTTTTTTTTTTTTTTTAATTCTGGATTTATCATAAGCCCTGCTCTCTCTTACCAGATATAAAGGCAAAAATCTACAAGAATTTTATCTTTAATTTTTTTTAAACACCCCAAATTCTATGCAGGCTTCCAGAAGGCCCTTGGTTGTCTTCCACCATCTCATGTATCTTCAGAAGTATTTGGCACAAGAGGAGGCAACGCCTCTCTTACAGCTGAGCAGATAACCAGTCTTCCTCAGCTGTCTGAATCACTGTTTTAAATTAAGCACAAGAAGATGGAAAATCCCAAGCTTCCCTTTGCTTCCCCATACTCCTACTCCCTGTTTCAATGAGGGAAGTCCTACAGACCTTCATGGAGCAGCTTCAGGCACAGCAGGCCCCAGGCTCCTTGTCCCAGCCACCCCTAGCTCCCAAAGCCACTGTGTAAAGTGACTTGGGAGATGAACCTGGATGCAGGTTGACACTCATTATGGAGCAATGAGGGTGTAATGCTTACAGCTGTACTGGGTATGGTTCTGAGTTTAGAGAATTCTGAGAGTGTTCCAACACAACATTTTCCTTCTGTTTTAAGAAATACCCATTTTGCTGCAAATGCTGTTGCAGCACGTAATAACTGAGCAAGATAAACCACAGAACCATTAAAGTTGGAAAAGACCAGTAAGATCACCAAGTCCAACCATCAGCCCATGCCCACCAACCATGTCCCTCAACACCACATCTATAGAACACCATCAGAATCAGTGACTCCATCCCCTCCGCAGGCAGCCTGTGCCAATCCCACCTTTGGGAAACAAAGTGAAGTTTTAAACTGATGAAAAAACTCAGTGAAACCCTTGGAGGATAGGAAGGTAGGCAAGGAGGCTGGGCCTCACACAGCTGGTGATACCAACAAACCAGATATCAGACTAAAGAGATGAGAGCAAGTCACACCACCAGTTCCACCAGCTATCACCAAATACCTTAAAAGAAATTCCAAAAGTCAAATACTGGGGAAGCATTTTCTCGCTGCTACTCACAATACAGATGCATTTGGGAGCCCATAAGTAGATAATGTTATTCACACACATGCTCACCAGCACAGCACTTCCTCCATCCCCCTCCCCCCAGCACTCAGGTCCCACTGCAGCACTTGGAAAACAGCAGTACTGCCTGAACCAACAGCACCTGGTAACCACCGAGTCTACCCTCATTGACTGGTTAAAAACCACAGTTTCACACCCTATAAAGTTCTGCTGCCTAGTGAACAAGGAGAGGCAGCCTTCAATTAATGTCTCCCTTCTTGTTTAAGGACAGTTCCGTGCAATTACTGGGACCAAGTTCTGTTTGCTTCACTCATGAGAGCACTCCAATTTCTTTTAGTGGGAAAACTCAGAATTCAGCTGTGTTCAAACAAGCTGCAGATTTCACTTCTGTTGCTCCGTGACCTTAATGCCTTTGATACAAAGGCTGCATCTTGTGCTAAGGCATCACCTTCCTGCTCACCAGGTAAATTCTGCACTGGGTAACAGCCGCAGAAGAGATGGATGACTATCATATATGAACCAAACAACTGAAAATAAGCAGACTGATCTGTTATTCCCATTCTTGCCAGCAAGTGTTGCTGTTTACCAAGGGAAACGAAGAATGGGGAAAAAAAAGAGAATTTAAAAAAAAAAAAAAAAAAAAAAAAAAAAAGCTATTGCTAAACTTCCTTATTGTGTTTATATCCAAATTCTTCTGTGCAGAGTTCTGATTCACCAGTTGGAACTCAGTGCAGCCTCAGAAATGCATGCTTTGATACCCTCTGAGAGCAGAAAGCTTGCAGATTAGTTTCTGCAAAAAACCAAACCAAAACAAAAAAAGTCTGAAGATGCATACAAGTCTTCTGCAGTGCAGATAAGCACATTGCAAATGCCTGAGGAGAAAATCTGTGTGGGGAGATAACTGCAGAAACTATTCTTAGCAATGCAGTTCTGCATCTGTTAAACTAACTCTGCTGGCACTGTGCTGAAAATTCATATTCACTAACACGTGCCCCAAATGTTGTGAAAAGGCTACTATTTTAAATTTGGTTTTATATAACCTGAAACATCCCTGAGAACTCAAGCAGGTATTTCCATTGCATTTTCTTGTATTAACGTAACTGCCACAGACAGAGGTAAGACCACATCCCAAATCAACAACAGGCCATGACGACACCTGTAGGAAAGGAGCAGAGCCCAAGCAGTGGTCTCCAGCATGGGGCTCATCAGCATCATCCAGGGCTGTGCGTGGGAATCAGTAACGTGCAAGTTAAAAGCATGGCAGAAGGCAGAGCACAGCCTGATCTCCCATAGAAACAGTCTGCACGGAGTTTAGCTTCAATACTTCTTTTAACTACATAGTTTCAACCTGAAAAACATCTTCTGGTAGGATAAAAAGTTTGGTTGCAGACTTCTTTTTTCATTCTAACATCAGTGGTATTCAAAATTCTCCCATTGCTGATACTGCTAAGCCGGACAGAAGCTCTCCCTGATGCACCTCCAGTTTACCTCAAGCCAAGCCAAGCAGAAACCATGGCACTGTATGCCCAGTTGTAATGCCTTTTCTTATGGTTATGCCTCTATTGTACTGAGCAGACCAGAGCCCTCCATGCATTTGCAAACAATTGCTGTGAACAAAGTACTGCCAGATGGAAGGAGAACAATCGCTCAGTACTTGGCCAAGGTCTTGTGAAAAAGACAACTGTGAGCAGAGCAAACCTCACCTATGGATCTGGATTTCAAATCTCATCCAATGGCTTGAAGTAGCATCTTTGGACATCACAAGAAGAGCACCATGAGCTCTTCTTGAAACATTTTAAGTGACCACCTGCAAGTGTTACCAGCACATGTGGGAGTAACTGGAACCTTCACTTGTAGAACAACTGCAGAGAAACAAAGGCTACAGCTCTGATGGGGGGGAAAAAAAGGTAAAAATCAAAGCCTGCAAGATGTAGGCACTCCAGCAAAACAGTTTTCTGGTCAGTTGAGAGTGACACAGGCTAATACTGCTTCTGGCTGTCCAATCAACTTACACTCTCTTCCTTCTGGCCCCAACAAATCATCATTCTGGTACACATTTTTAAAGGCAGTTTCCCTCTTCAACCATTTAAGTCTCTTTCTAAAAGCTGACGGTACACACAGGGCTGCACAGCAGTTGCAAAGAAAGTATTTTTCCTGCTAACTCATCTTCATAGCAACAGTCACAAATACCCTTCAGTAACCCGCACGCGTCAACAAGCTTTGTTACAGCCCAGAATGTTTGTTGTAACAGTTATTTCACAAGCCTCTGGTGGGACTGTACATTCTGGCAGAGTCAAATACATTTCCTTTTATTACAGAATCCATTTTGAAGCCATCAGAAGTCTCTTGTAAGCTAGCAGTGCTATATTTAGATTACTTGGATTACAGATTTATTTCTCTCCCTGATGCTGCAGATGTGACAAAAGATGGGGCAGCACCTCAAGCTGCAGGGTGGATTCTCAAATGATGGAAAAGGTTTTAATTTCTTAGAGAACATTATTACACATTCTAAATACACCCATGGCTGTTCCATTATCTGCATCTGATCTTTCATTTTCAAAGAGAATCTTACACAGATTGGACATTGTTTATGTACTTGGTTTGTTTGTTTGTTCTGGTTTAATCGTCCTACTCCTAAGCCTTTATTAAAGTTTATGCTCTTGAAGTTTGAGTGGGACTTGGACATAGAAAGTCAATATCAAACCTACCATGTACCTGGCCAAGAGAGGTCAACTGACCTTAACTCCTTCATTCTTCTCCACTGAAAGCAAAAATACCTCTCAGGCATCTCAGCCGAGCTGAGGGGAGCATGACACAGTCACAAAAAACCTTCTCCCCCTCTATTCCCCCCTCCGCCCCCCTCCCACTGACACACACACAGGCTTTCACAAGTTATGAGCTAAGCAGCTTTAACACGTACACTGAAGTACAATGAAGTGGGCCTTGTGAGTCAAAATCTGATGGATAGCTGATGAAAGATTTTGGTTACAATGGAAATAATGCCCTAAGACACCACACCAGCCTCCTGTGCACTCTGCGTGCAATGATGAGCACAGCCAGACATGAGAGCCATCTCAATAAACTCTAACCCAAACTAATAAACTTGATTGACAGGATAACGACCAATCCCCCAACTAAAGCAAGCCACCCCAGAGCCCTTTCACGTGGACTCAGATTCAGATGTCTTTGAGTTCTCAACTCAGATGAGCTTTTTCATCAGTCCTGGATTAACGAGCTCATTTATCTGCTCAGAATAAATGATAGCCATGCTTTTCTTGACTAAAACCTGCTCTGCAGCCAGGAGTACTACCCAAGGCCTACCCAAACACTTGATACAAATAAACTGGAGGAGGATTGCATATTAATTCCCAGATCTCTGAATACTTTTGGTTTGATTTGCTTGTTCTTTTGAGTGGGGGAGCATTGTTCCAATATTTTCTTAAAATGATGGCAGCAGAACAGAATGTGAAGCTGGGTGGCACGTAGCTGCCAACAAATCAAATATTCACAGTGATTCATTAAGTCCAGGCTTCGATGACTAGCTCCTGCTTTTGAAATAACTAAAGAAAGAAGGAACCAGATGTCAAACCTGCCCAGAGCTCAGCCACTTGGTACCCAAATTCCAGATGCTGGCCAAATGTACCAAGTAGAATTCTGCATTTCCACCCAGCTCAGCACCCTAACTCCAATGGACAAGCACACAACCAATCCGTGAGAGGGGGTTGGAACTGTGTGATCTTTGATGCCCCTTCCAACCTAAGTCATTCTACAAACCTTCCTGCTGTCTGTGCGCTGCTTCCCAGTGCCTCCAACACCTCACCTGTTTTGGAACCTACTAAAACTTCTACAGCCTTCTGGGACAACCAAATCCAGGAGCTGACTAGTTGCTTAAATTTACTTCTTCCTTCACAAACCTGTATTACTGTATTACCTGCACTTAATTTTATTCTAATTCTGATAGGTCAAATGTTGGTATGGTTGAAGGTATGATGGCATCTTGGAGGTAGGGGGACAAAATAAACTAAGTGAACAGCCAGAGGCTAAGTAGGATTTTAATGTTTCAGCATTTACATTCGATCATAATTTAACTTCTCTGTGCTTTTTCCAAATGAAAATATTACCATACTTTCATACAGTCGGACCCTAATGTAAGTCTGTTTTTTTTGTTGAACCTTTTTCCAGGCTTCCATCCTCCCTCCCTTTCCTCAGAGAAAAGGTCTTTAGGAAGCTTTTATCAGACATAATTTAGTCTGTTGTAGCTATTTCCAGATGGTCTCTAATGAGATGAATTTATACGCTCACTATGAGTTTTCCAATAGGGAAGAAATAAATGGAAACAGGAGAGGATTCCTAAAGCAAGAATCTCATCTAGGACCTCAGGAGGTATGCTGCTTCATTTCTTCTAAGAAACTACATGACTGGATCTAATTCACAGAGATACCACAGACTCCTGGTGACTTCACCCTTGTCTCTAACCCAAATGGCTTTTCATGGAAAGAGGGCCACATCACAGGCAGGTATGCAGCCTGTTGGCACGCCTCACTGGAATCTACTGCCTGCAAACCCAGCCATTAGCGTATGGAAGATTTGGAGCAAGCACTACTATTTTTATTGCACATCATCTTTTCTGAGTTATCATTTTCCCTGCGTTACAAGGCATTTGGCAAAGAAGACAGAAGACTGAATCAGGATCAAGAATTACTGAACAGACCTCAGCCACGCTTTCAGCATGGCAGTGCTTTTTTTCCACTAAAGAACCCTTGTCCTGCTGCACATGGCTCAGCACACACAGCTCCTGGCATTTCTTTTGAACCTCTCCTTTTCTTTAGAAGAAGTTCTGACACAGCACATAAGGCAGGTCATATGTGCAGGGAGGCCGGAAGGTCAGGAGGCAGTTCTCCAGGTTCCAGACTAAGGCCAGAAGCCTCAGTAAAGCCACTATTTTCCTGTTTTCATTACATCATGTTCTGACACTTCTCCAAATACACTACTTCCTTGTCGCATCACATCTGAACTGACATTTTGCATCTGTCCTCAGCTCTGCTACCATCAGTCTCAAAACCATAGTGAGTTTTACTGAGTGCCCAAGGAGACAGGGCTGGCATCCAGAACCACAGGCCCTTGAAATTGGAGAAGAAATGTTACAAGCAAGTCACCAGCTTCAGCAAAAGCCAGGATTTGATTCACAGCTTTTATTAATTTGAAGAGGTCCATGCAGCACTGAAGATCTGTCTGCAGAATTTTCATACGTAGCATTGCATAAAGAAAGTAAACAGATGTGGTTCTGCGACACATACAAGCAGAGCAGGAGCATTACATCACCATGGATGACATCCTGGAGCAACCAGGAAACCACAAGATCCAAAGGGATCGTGGGGCAACCTGAAATGTAAAGGCTGATGAAAGAAGGATCTAAGCAGCAGGATCCCAGACATGCAGGTGCAAGGTACCTATATGGGATGCTGACAGGTACTCAGGGAGCAAGGACTCCCTGCTGCACTGGCAGCACTGTCTCATGCTTTCCCCCTGCAGCCATCTGTCTCCCCTGCCTTCCTCTCAGGTTGCAGATTTGCTGTGAAGCACCTCCCCACCCCAGGCTCACATACACCTCGCAGCAACACAGGTCCCCAAGCAGGGATCCTGAGTGTCAAAGCAGGATAAATCACAACTGCAGAACAAAGCTGTTTATAGAGGACTTTCTTATTGGAACTTCTCAGATATACTGCTGGAAAAATAACATCACATTTCATCATAATTTCCCTGATATGTGCCAGCTACTAGAAGAGCCTTCTAGAACCTTCCGAAGCACCCTGTATCAAAGACCCAGGCACATACACAAAGCTACTGAGGAGAAACAAGGTTTACATCCTGATTAATTGTTATGGATGAAAATATGGGCTCTGACATAATGTAACTGCTATTTTGGCACAACTTTTGAGGAGCATGAGTAAGCAGCCTCTCCTAATTGATGTGCAAATCCTGGAGTGGGTAGTAACTGCATAATAGCTTCATGTTGTCTTCAGAAAGCTAACACAGATGTGAACCCTGCTAAACTAGTCCACAGTTACCAGCCTTGGCTACACACTGAAAGAATTCAGTCCTGTTTCATCCATTATACACATTTTCTGTCTCCCGTGGAAAACACATCTGTCTTCTATGGAAAACTAATTAACGTGGGATGGCTTGGACATCACAGACACAACCAAAGCAACTGACTCCAGATCTGGATGGTGGTAGGGAGACCGAAGCAGCCAACCTAAACACCTTGGTTTAACAAGTTACCATTCAGCAGCTGAGGAGCAAGCACAGCCACGTGTGCTGTTAGATAGATCACAGCAACTGTGCACTAAGACAGCTTAGCCTACGGCCAGAGAGGTTTGTATTCACGAGCATTACATCATATTTGCTATGAACCAGGACTTTGCACATAGATAACTACCACAGCATAGCTGACATCAGTAAACTATAACACAATTAACTCAACTATGCACGAGCCATAAGATGATTAGCTTGGTGACTCAGTGCATTTGGGATGTGACGCCTATAGAACTGCATAAAGCTCAAGAGGGGAGCCTCGTCAGGTTACCAGAATGCTGGCATTACCACTCTCTCATTTAAGAGACTCGGTACATTAAAAAACAATGACAAAGCCATCACACTGAACTCATTCATTTCATTGAATGTAGGCATGATACATGTCATGTTTCCCACAGGAATACTGGCTTTAGGCAGCAACATTCAGCCACATACAAACCAAGCACAGGCCAGTTGGCTGCCATGCAACCACTTCAATTTTAAACCAGTAGTACAGTTTTATGTCCTACCAAACTCTATGTAAATGCAAGCTGCTACGGAAGGAGGAGACTTACCCTCCCATCCCTGGAGGTATTCAAGGCCAGGCTGGATGTGGCTCCAGGCAGCTTGGTCTAGCAGTTGGTGACCCTGCACATAGCAAGGGGGTTGAAACTAGATGATCATTATGGTCCTTTTCAACCCAAGCCATTCCACAACTCTCTGTACAGTCCTCAGCCCTCTGTGGGTTGGGTCTTGTCACTGCACAGCTACAGCACAGTGATGTGAGCTGAAGGAAAACATGGCTTTTCCTGGGGCATGTTGCAGACCTTTCCCACTGCCTCAGAGAGAAGGGGAGCTGCCCCACCTGCTCACTCCTTCAGCAAAGAGGGAGCAAACCTGAGGCTGGAGGCACAGCTGGGCACAGCCATCACTCCCAGCAGCAGCCTGCAGCTGTGGGACAGCAGGTGTAGCCCAAAGCCACACCCTGAGCAGTGCATAGTCCTGCTGGCAAGCAGATGAACTTTTACCTCAAATTACTGCCTTGGAAGTAAAGTAGCTAAGTAACAGATAAGAAACTACTTTTTTCCCCCCTCCTTAAATCACTCAAATGTTAGAAGTGATTGAGGCTTGGATTCCAGGTATCCGGGCTATACAGGACATGTGGGGGAACACTAAGGTTCCACTCCAGCATGCTTACCTCTAAAATGTACTGGAAGAGATTTTAGCTCGAGGATGTTTTGCACTGGAGCACATTCAGGGCTGCAGCCTGAGCACTGCACTAGCATGGCAGCTGCCTGCTGCTAATGCCTGCTTTCCCAGCTCCTCTCCATCACACTCCACGTGCCAACAGCATAAGGGAAATGCTGGGGCACAAGAAAGCAAATCAGCCTGTACAAATCAGTGATATGTTATCTCTTCAGTCCTGGAAAACATAGAGCCAAGTGTACTATTGCATTGATGGGCCAGTTCTAAGCCTGGCATTTTCTGGACAAAGTTAGAACTGTGGTAGCCACAGTCCTCTTGACACTTCTCTTCCAGCATGTGAACACCTTGCACCTCCTGGCAACTGTGCTGTCACTGCCACCCAAACCCACAGTGCAGAAAAAGCTGTACCATTGAATGAGTGCAACTATAAGTCAGTGTGCAACAAGAGAAATCCATTATTCAATTCCCATTTAAATCAGAACATTCCTCAACAATCCAAATGCAGAGGTGAAACAGTGCCTTCAGAATTAAACTCTTAATTAAGAACTGGGCATCTAGCACAGCTCCCTGTAAACTGCATATAATCCAATTTCTGCACTTTCCTGTTTCCATTTCTCATTACTGAGCATCTTTCATGTTTTAATTCACACGACACTAGATTTGCTGCACTAAACAAACAACTTCTGAACTCCAGGAGAACACGGAGGTTAATTACTAAACCAGATTTTTAAGTGAGAGTAAAACTCTATTAATGCCTAAAGCAATGCTAAACCTGACAACTTAATTGAAGTTCAGCACTGCAGAGTTAAACTGCCCGGACAGCTTTCCTAAGCAGCAGCTCACACAGTGACTGAGCCCACCCAACTCAGGGTCTCAAATTCCCTTGGAGCTTCTAAACAGCTCCAGAGACATCAGCCCTCTCCCCCAGAACGTGATGCTCTGGGAAAGCATCCACCCTTAACTTTCTGCTCATTTCTCAACAGTTACTGGAAATGCAGAAGGAACAAAAACTGGAGCAGTAAACATGGTTTGTTTTCCATACTTGACGTTTTGCTATTCCCAGTCAACTACAGTTACCAAAACATGCCAGAGCCTGACAATACAGCACAAACTGGAGCCTGTACAGTCAGCACACGTTCACTGCTCTGATACCAAGCAAAGACTGCTACGGCATGGTGTAGCTCCCAGATCTTACTTGCAGTCAACAGCCCTGTTAAAAGATTTGCACTTAATTTCTGTAAGCTCTCCAGTTTGCTGGTCCCTAAGCTGCCAAAAGCAAACCACCAAACACTGAAATGTAGCCCTGGATAACTTCACAGGGGACAACCAGTGCCAGAACAGTCAAGATACTCAACTCCATGTGTTATTTGTTGAACAAAGCTTGTATGCTGTCCTGGGGAACACAGAAGCAATTCCACATTACAAAAGACACTGAAGAACACATTCTAGAATTATCCTCAGAGCAAGAAACGACCAAAGTTCATGTTTACTATTTTAAAAGCAATTCTAACTTGATGTATGAATTCCTAACAGACAAGTTAGTGCTGGTGCATCAAAGAGCTGGAATATTTTAGTCAACAGCCTTGTGGAATTATTATTACACACGTTAAGCAGTGCTGATAACATCACAGGTGATGAGCATCTCTCAGGCGCTTTGCACAAACAGCACTGAGGCACAGCTCTGTGCACCAGACACCCCTGCATTAAAGCTGAAGTGCTCATTACGTGCTTTGCATCTCTGCCATAAGGCAGAGCAACACAGTGAAGAACTGCTCTGTGTCAATCAAGATGGAACCTCAACAAGAAATTAAACATGGCAACCTCCAAAGTGATGCAAAGGATGCAAGGATTGCCCACCCTACCAATGCTTGGACAACTGCTTGATTGAATGGCCAAATGCAACAGTTTAAATTAAGAAATAACTCCCCTTGTCCAGCTTACAAAAGCAAAGCTGAAACAGCACAACTGAGGTAAAATGGTTCTGCCCCTGCAAACCTACAGTAATACAAAAGTTCAACAGAGCAATACAACAAGTATTTTTTATCTGAGTTAGGGACAAGTGAAGCAAAAATAAATAAACATACACCAGTTCTATTGTGTGCATGGTCAAATGCTGGAACAGGTTCCCTAGCGAGACTGTGGGGTCTCCACCTTTGGAAGAACCCAATACCAACAAGATGTGGCTCTAAGCTGGACTCCTCACAGCCACCAGGAAAAAGCAAAGTGTCCTGAAAATAGCCCTATTCCAAACGTGCAGAACCTTTCCACAAGAGATCTGAGAGTAGGCCAGCAGCACAGTTCCCATTCAGAACACGGCAGTCACCAACCACTCCTTCCTCTGGATGAACCACACCAGAATGTGCCAACACCATGGGTACACACAGCATTCAAGGAATCATTCATCGCAATTTAGGCAAATCTAACTGCCTCTCCCCCCAACGCCTACAACATATCAACGCTAAGAATGTTATCTCTTCCCTTCATCTCGCTCAGAACAAAATTAAATAACACAAGCCAATGTTATCATCAGGACATTGGAAACTAAATGGGTGGGTTAAATCTTTTCTTGGGGGATAGAAAAGTCTGACTGATGGTGGTCTTCCTCTTGAAGCATCTCACGTCACAAAGACAACACATTTATCTTTTCCTAGGAGGATTTCTTACTTTTCTTCCTTATGCAGTCAATGGAAGTGAAATAGATCAAATCACAGCGTCAGGCTCAGAAGTCCACTGGATTGAACAACCTGCCATACCATGAACACTATTCTTCCAATCCAACACAGTGTTTAAGCCATGTTGCAGCAGCACAGCTCCTGCACTACAGGTTTGCTGGTTCAGGCATGGAAGACTCTGCATATTTGTTACCCGAGGGCTGCAACAAGTTTAAGCCTATGAGTACAAACCCAATTGATTTAATTCGGATTCTGAAATAAAGAAGACATTGAAGGGTTTTTCTGAACTGCGGTTTAATTAAGAAAAGCCTTTAAGCATATGCTTAACGTTAGCATGCACTTACGACAGCTCTCTTTCAAAGCAGCCGCGGCACAAATGCTGAACACTTTCCTAACTTGCAACTCCCACAGCACACAGAATTCAAAGTACATTAGGGAAATAAAGAAAAAGCCCTACAGGAAGCATTTGCTCAGGGAAAATGTTTTCGGGAGAGACTGGACAGCATTTTAATACATTGAGTACCTTTAAGATTTCACATAAGCAGAAGTTGCTTCTAAAATTCCAGGTCATAAATCAGCTCATATTTAACTTCTTGAATTTTAACTCAAATTCTCATCTTCATCAAGCGAGATGCCAAGAAACAGAACAGTGTATGTTACCAAGACCTTAGATAAAATTCAGTTAAATTATCCAGATGGTTTCCATTCCACAGAAAATACTAAAGCAGCAGTTTGCCGAGCACAGCATTCTCTAAATGCACAAAATAAAGCGAAAACAATACACAAGTGGAACGTGCAAATGCTGAACCAGTTATATTTTTGTTCCAGCAGAAATGCAATACAGCCAGTACAATCTTGCAGCTCCAGAGCACCCATCTTTCTCCTGCGAAGGGTGCTCTGCAGGCTACTAAAGTCTCACCAAATGAAGTGCATGCAGTTTCTAATTTCATCGCTGATTTCTCCCATACAGAAGATAGGAACTATATTTCCATCAGAGCTCCCAAAGCCAAGCGTTCCTTATAGCACTGCATGAAGTCAAACGGCGCCTACTGAACATCTTTTGTACTTGGGATGAGTCTGCAAGCAGCCAAGTTTAGCACTTCCCAAAAGCACAGCCTGATACTGCAGCACGTCAATACAGGGAACAGCGATTACAAAATTGGATTTCAAGAGATGTGTGCGTCCACAAGAAAGAAGTAAAAACAATAATAAAGACAATAATAAAAACACTGAAAACAATAACAAACAGATACTGTGACTTTCTACATCGCGCTACTTCATAAACCTGGTCTTCCTCAGTGCAAAGGTACTAAATGACAGGTGTGAAACACGCACCGGATAATGGTATGACAGTCTCTGAAATCATTCAAATCCAACAGCAGAACTTCATTTCATTTCAAGATAGACATTTCTGCCTGCAGCATCACCATGAGGCAATGCCGCTACCTCCCAGATGCTCCCAAGGGGCAAAGGTTCCATGCAGCTCTCTGTGACACACAAAAGAGTCACCCCAGCATCAATAGGGCCGGCAGCTCCCAGGACTGCTTTGTGTGGTAAATACCAAAAGCTGTGTTAGCTGGGAACCAAATTATCACTTGCAGAATAGTTTTGCAATTAGATTGGAACTGTAAATTGTGCAACAAGCTAAACTCAAAAAGAAAAAATAAAAACAAGTCTGTGACAGAATGAGATTATGGCTCTAGTTCCTGCCTTGCTCACTTTATTCCTTGGAAATCACCCACTTTTACAGATTACAGCTTCTCCTGCTGCTCTACACACTATTTCACATTCCTAAAAGATGAAGTGCTTCCAAGAAGTGACCTGTATGTGCCTTCACTCCTCATATTCTTCTCTACCAATACATACCACTAAGAGAAGCTCTTCAATAACCAATTCCAGAGTAAGTTTCCTCACCCCTTGCTGACCCCTCTGCATCCCATAACTCTAGGAACATTTTGCCTTCATCCCACTGCCTGTGCCACAAACATCACCACTCAGGGTTCACGTAGCTCCCTGTATTTCAAGCCGTGACCCCAATTGCTAAAACTTGGCTAACAGCCTTTAAGGAACAGATGGGGCTGAAAAAGATCTAATTTGTGAGCACATCCTCTGTGCTTCCTGGTAGAGCTGTTCCACTCCGAAAAAATCATCTCAAGCAGGATGAGAACAACCCCAGGTGAATGCTCACTGTGTTCCTAAGCCACTCCTACCAGCTCAATGAACATTATACAAGGCAAAATGATGTAGCTCCTGTTGAAGACACACCTTGAAAAAGCCACGGCTCACTGGTTTGAACACTTCTGAAGGGTGGTGGTCACACTGAAGGCAAACAACATGGATGCCTGCAATATATATCCTTACATCCCCCCTTGGCTTACTTAGGCAATGCCCCACTCAGTATTCCACACCCCACAACACCTGGGCAGCAGGGCTCAGGGCTGCCTGGTCTGGTGAAGGATGTCCCTGCTCAGAGAACAGGGACTGCACTGGTGATTCTGAAAGGCCCCTTCCAGCACAAAACACTGCACAGTTCTCTGAAGCCACATTTCCCCTACACATTCTGTAATGAATATAGACACCCACTTCACGTGGGTGTATTTCCTTTTGTTTTTTGCAGGGTGTTTTTGTTGTTGTTGTTCTTTTTTCGTTGCTGTTTTTATTTTCTTTTTCTTTTTCCTAATCCCACTAAGGAGCAAAGCACACAAAAATGAGATGATGCAATGCAAAACCAAAGGAACATAGCCCTAGGTGCCCAACAGGATGTGACAGGTGGACAAGCAGGCAAGCAGAACGGGAGGATGAGGTCACAAAATAAGCAGTTGCACAGCACACCACTAATCTTAAATTCCAAACTCATTATGCACAAAACCAACAAACAAAGGAGCAGCTTAATAGATTTACACTGTGCCTTCTTCAAGGGCGGAATATCAGATAGCAACTTTCGTCTTACAGCAGCAATAAATAAACAAGAAATCCCCACGACTCTTCAACTGTGCCCATGCCTTCACAAAGCAAAGTGATACCCGGGATGGCTAGGATGAGCTTGCTAAGACTATAAACATTTGGTATAAATAAAGATTGCAGAGCAGAAACCCAAACAATAGTTAATGGCATCATCCCAAGGGACCCACTGCAGAGGCCTCACACTTCCCTGTGCTCCTAGCAGCCCACAGCAAGTTTCTCCCTTTGCTTCTCTGTAAGATCACCTCCCTCCTGCATGTTGGCATATCTCATTTCTGATTTCACACCCCAAGGTTGTTACTTATTTATTTAGAGTGAAGTACACAAGCACTGTAAGAAGGAAAGGGTTGTTTTGTGCCCTCTCTCTCTCTGTACTGCTACTCTCCCTGGCTTTACAGCCTTGTATTACCACACAGGGTCACGACCAGAAAAAGCACTTCCAAAATAAATCTTGTCTTACACAAACTCTCCTTCTTTATTTAGAAAAACCTCAAAGAATCCTTAAAAGAAGCAGTGAACGTACACAAAACAGGCTGAGCCCAGCCCTCCCACTCCAGATCTCCTAACCATCCCCTTTCAGCTCCTGGCACTATCTCAGCTTGGCAGTGTGAAGCTCCAGGAGCACAGCCCCCTCCTGCCCCCACTCCTCACCTCTCAGTGTCTGGCAGCTCCCAGTGCCTGCTCCCATCTCCCCACCCTGAAGAAGTTCACAGTTGAGTTAGCTCCATCCCAAGTCTTTTAGCTGCCTTCTTCTCGTCCGGAAAGAATCACAGTAACTTCTATTTTCTGTATGTGTTTACATGTTACAACAGGATGGCTGGGAGTAAGATTAGTAAAGATCATTAATCATCCCTTTCTCCATTCTCTGAAGCATCCCTCATTCAAAACATTCCAGTGGTTCCCACTTCTTTTTCTTGTTACTCCTCTGGTTTCTCTGATCTAAAAATCCCTGCCCTGCCAGGTTTCTACTCTTTGCATAGCACTTCATGCTGAAGAAGAGGAACGGTGTCATAGCATCCACACTTCGAAACTACAGTACTTCTTATTGGCCTAATGCTTAGAGATGCATCAACTTGGCAAGCCTCCAGCACCTAAAATATCTCAAAGCTGATTAACATCTTTCCATATACCCAAAACACTAATTTTCCCCATGCAAAGTCCTCTTCTCTTCAGATTCATCTCAAGTAAATTCTTTAATGGAACAGCAGGCCAAACCAGGCACATTACCCTTGCATGTATACCAATGAAATTCTGAGTGGATACAAACCTTCCTGCTCTCTACAACACCAGCCCTCTTATCTCTTCACTCTTTGCAACCAGTAGGTGGAGAAAGCCAAGCTGGCTCAGCCCAACGAGCCACACGAGTCTACTGATCATAGGATCACTAAGGTTGGAAAAGGCCTCTAAGATCACCTAGTCCAACCCCAATGAACCCCCACAATGGCCACTGACCACATCCCCCAGTGCCACATCTACCTTTTCCCTGGACACCTCCAGGGACAGTGATCCTACCACTGCGCCAATGCCTCACAACTCTGAGATGAAATTCATCCTAATATCCAACCTGATGCACAGCAACCAACGAAAGCAGCAGCTTGAGAGAGACTTAAGTTCATTTTGTCTCTAAAGAACAGCACAAAGGGAAACAGAACATACCTGTGAAACTAGCTCATGGCTTTTTGGGAAGCATTTAAAAGGATGAATCCAAGAGATTGCCACATTGCCACAAACATGTCAGTTGTTCTTATAGCTGAAACATTCTCACTGAATAGAAACTGCAGGATCACCCTCCAGCTGCCTGAAACCAAACCCAAAATGCATCGGGTGGAGAGAAAAGAAAAAAAACACAGGGTATTTGTTTGTCCTTAAAGCTCTTCTCCTCCAAGTAACACACAAATCCCAAAACAAACTCCCCATGTCCACAAATGCTCGTCTGCTTAAATTGTGAAAGCATAATCTTCACGGAACTGATTAAAAAAAAAAAAAAGCTTGTTTACTGCTAAAGGCTGCTAATTACAATATTAAAATAGTAGCCCAAACCCAGTATTAAGCTCACATTCTGCTTTACATAGCAGTACAGGCACCAATCATCGCAGCGAGCAGCCCTGCTGGCTGACGCTGGAAGCTGTAATTATATACAGCAGCAACACATTTCTGCCCTCAACCTGCCTGGCCGGTCCTCGCAGCAGCTGTTGGCAGCAGGGCAGGGCAGGGGGCTGCACACCAGTTGCTCAGAACCACTGAGAACTGAAAGAAACAGAACAACCCACCCAGCCACAGCTGCATGCTGAGTACAGAGCTGCTAGCACAAACACAACAGCAGCCCTTGCAGCAGAGATGCTACCAGAAAAAGTGAGCATGATCCAAGCACGCTGTTAGTGGTTGAAGTATTAACTAGCAGCTGCATTCTAAGCCTTTCTTATCCACGTTCACAACTCTTTTATGTGTAGCAGCGATACCTACACCATGCTGGAAGAACAGCCTCTTTAAATTCCTTACTTTCAAGTAAAGCCCATAGACATCAACTGCCAGACCACTGTGAGTCACAAGGTGACACTGTGGCCAACGTTACTGAGACAGAGTGCTTTGAGAAGGCACACAACAGCCTCGAGCAAAAGCAGTGTCTCCTGCCATCCCTGGGCACGAGGGCTGGGGGCACACTGCAGGCCTCATAGGGAACACACTATTTCAGTCCTGAAGCTCAAATCAGCAGCAGCACTTTATAGCTGCTGCAGATGAAGCAATAGCATTATTTTATCATAAGTCTAGAATACGATATTTCTCCCCCATACAAGATGGAGTGTGAAATTATATGCAAATCAGTAGTCACCTTGTGCTTCCTAGCAGCAAAACAGTAAACGGCATCATATATAGTGATGTAGTAGTTAACAGTACAGCAAGATCTGCCAGGCCACCCTGCCTCATCACATTGTCTTTGTTCCAGCAAAAATGATAGGAAAAGACAAATGTTATCAAGTACAAACACTACCATAATACATTTCAAAAACTTTTAGAATCTTAAATAGAAAGAGTTGGACAATAATGGCCAAGGGCCCGAGCAGCTTAATGAAAGCTGGACTCTCATTTTGTTCCCAGAGCTGAAATGGCAGACTGTGCTCTGAAGACAATTAGCAGTCAACATGCAATTTCAATTTTAGCAGAAAAGTAAACAGGAGATTATTCTCATTTCACTCTCAGCATCTCAAAGTGGCTCATTACGGAATGTGAACAGAAACAGGGGCTGTCTCCTGTACCCTCATTTTTAACGGCTGTACAGATTTCTTCCTATTAAACTTCTAATCTTAGAGTGTAGAGATGGGAAAAAATGGGTAGTAAGATAATGCATCCAAGGGTCTCTTTTGCTCTCTTCTTCTAGATCCTGACCACACAGTGCAGCAGGGATTGGTCACGCTGCCTCCAACAGTTCTGGAACTGCCCTCTGAGATGATCACAGAGTGTTTGTATGTCACACACATACAGCACAGGACGAGCTCCATGGAAAAATATACCAATTCCAGTTGTAACCTGGGTTCTCAAAATCAGTCTTAGCCTGCGAGGGAGGCTCAGCAGTGAGGTATGGATTTACTTCATGTAGAGTCTATGTACTCACAACAAACACAGCCAATAGTTTGATAAGCAAACCCAAAAGATGTTCATCTGCCCAAAGGTGCAGAGTCAGTGCAGTCAGCTCCATCCCAAAATATCTGCGTGCTGCATGATGAGCTTGGCAGCCAAGCACGGTTCTCCTGAGAAAAGCAGGCTGGGGAAGTGAAAAGGTAACGTTTAATAGCTCCTATCAAAGCAAATGCTGAACAGAATTTCATGGGCTATTTCTGTTTCTGTGCTAAACAGCAAAGGCCTACTGCAAATAGCAGGGAGAGTTCTTCTAAAGAGAAAAGGTCACAGCAATCTTTCACGATGAAAAATGCTCTGTTACAAAGATCAGTACCAGCTCCTAATACAAAAGAAATACCATTTTTCTGTGCAACTTCTTATTGTCTCCATATGTTTACACAACAGAGACGCCAATTACAGCCTTTCCTTTCAAGTCTGTTTTCCAAAATAAAAGAATACAGGAATATTTGGCTAATAGGGTTTCCTTCGAGTGAAGTGAATGTGAGGTGCAGAACAAACATGGGATTACAGACTCACTCACAGAAACACGATGGAAGACATTTCAAAGACACAGACCTCTGGCTCAGCTGTGCTCCCACTGCCCCTCAGCTCAGTCTCTTACCATTGCCTTTAGCCAACGTGAGCTGCACACCACTCAGACATTATTACCTTTCAGGTTCAAATACATAATGATCCTCGTAACAGGCTGAAAAATATTTCAGGAACTTTTTAAAATCTGTTCCTCCAAGATACATTTTTCTTTTTTTAAGCACGCTGAGACACAGTTCCTGGATGCAAGCACATGTGACCAGTTCTAAATAAAGTCTATTTTCCACTTCTTGCACAACTGGAACAGATGTAAGCAGTAGCCTGAACAAACTGCATTGCAGAACCTAACCAGAATATAAAACACTCAAATAAGTTCCGTAAATAGCTATGAAGACTACCTCCAGTAAAGCATAAATACAGTGCTGAGGAGCCTCAATGTAATCAAGTTCCAATTTAATCACCCTGCAGAGTTCATTTGTAAAATTAAATTTCATCATCTGCAGATTGAGGCGCTTCAGGAGAGTCCTGTTGGGCTCCACAGTAAGCACACATCTCAGATATGTTTGCTTCTGGTTACATTAACATTTCCTCAACAAACACTGGGCATTATAAGGAAAGCTGTTATTAAATTCAGTCTTCAGTAGAGCACCAGGGAGAAAGCAAGTGCTCACCAAGGGATCCCAGCTGGGCAGAGGGGAGCTACAAGCGGATGGAAGTAAGGCACTGACAGCTTACATCACTGCTGCAGCAATGACAAACTCTACAGCTCGATGCTATTGCTCATAAAGCAAGAACAAGCTTCCTCTACAAGTAACACGCAACTTAAAAGCATTTCCTAATAATTTTTTCCACTAAAAATAACTCCAGTCTCTGCATCGTTCCAAACCAGTCTGAGCATAAACCGGCTGCAAAAGGGTAAAAGAAAATAGCACAACCAGTAGCAACTGAACTGCAGGTAAGTGGCTTTATTTAGAGCAAGGAAGTAAATGACAACAGCTGATAATTATGTCCTGGCACTTCAGAGGCAGCTCATACCAATGCACACGTATTACAGGGAATAAAAAAGAAAAATGCATTTGAATTTATTTATTTATTTAGCCACATTTGGGTCAGTTCAGTGCACTGTGTGCATCTCAGTGGGTCAAGCTGTGCCTTCAGTGGTACTCGCTCAATATTCATCCAAAGGAAAACATGTACAGAACAGGGCAGGAGCCGGGTCAATAAGCGGTAACCACATGCAGAATAGGCAACAGGACAAGGTAAATACTACAGCAACTGAGAGTAACAGCAGCAGGCTGCAAGGCCTTCCCTTGCAGATCCCAATTTGATACCCAAGGCAGAGCTTTAACAAGTCAAATGATTTAAAGAAACCACATTAGTACAGTGACAGATGTACTGGAACAGTGTTCTGGTGTCTGTGTGCAGAGGTGACATCTGTGTTTACTTCTGGCAATCGCTGATTACATTCTTCAATTGATCGTCTGAAAATAAAACTCCACCCATTTCACTGTGCACTGCTTACATCAAAAAGGAAACCTTATTTACCTGTTCATTTACACAGGTATGTATTCAAGAGCATGTACTCATAAATTAGGACTATTGGCCTCTAAAAATGAGGCAGCAAAGGAATGAAGTACGAATGTGAGGAGGGGGAAGGAAACAAGCCCAGCCACTGACACATGAGTTCAAATCCAGTTTCCTCCCACAGCAAGGAGTCACTGCGGAGAAACCAAAGCAACAAAACCATCATCTCAGTTTTCAAAGATGTTCAACCACTGCAAATTCCAGAGAACCCTAAGTGTATCTAGCACTTTGTACAAGAAGCTAGCTTCTCACAGACCTGAAGGGTTTAGGAAACGTGGTTGGAAATGATGCATCTTTGTCCAATGAGTTCTCTTTGTCCCTTGTGATTAAAGCTTTTAGCTGACATTTTTCCTTGGCTTCTAGCATTCAGTTGTGGCTTGGCCTAACTTCGTACAGTATTTACAGCAAAAAGCTTTTGTTATTGGACCCCTGGCAGCTTTGGATTGCAGACTTGAATTATGAAATATGGATGGACTAGCTGAGAAGGCACACCAACAAGGAGGAATATCGAGCTGGATGTCATACACTGGAAAACAAGCAAATGGGGAAGATGTGAGGAGAACATGACCTGAACAAGAGGCAGCCAGGACTGAGTTCAAGTGCCAATAAAACACTTCTTCTAGGATCAGAGCCACTGGCACTCCTATGTAGTTGTGTGTTTTTTTTTCTATCTACTCACAATTTCAGTGCTATGAGTAAGCTGAGGATGCTTCTCACTTCTTACTGCTAAAAAGCATCAGAGAAAGCCCTGAATGTTGCTAGGAAATCAGCAGTTCTCACCAGGGAAAGTAGCAGATCACTGTTAAGCCCCATCCCCTAACACCAGTGCTTGCATCTACAGCCTTACCCAGGAGAGCAGGCAGAACAGAGAAGACTGTAAGAAAGCAGTTGTGGCCACAGCCCCATCATAACACCATTTGAACCTGGTGCTGTTCCACTGTTCTGATTGCATTACAGGAGAAAGCAGCACAGTGATGCTGGATTCCCCAACAACCACCCATCAGACTGGGTTCAGGCCTGAGCAGTGCTGAAGGACTGCTGAAGTCCCCACAGATTATAATCTGCATGCTGTGAAGCAAGCAGGCTTGTGAGCAATTTCTGCCACCCATTATCAGGTTCCATCAGTCTGGCTCTGGGACCAGGTTTACACGGACCTAGCAGGGATTTCTGGGTCCTTTGCTCTTCAGATCCAATGGGGCCAGGATATGCTGGGACTCACCTGGAGAAGACAGCTGCACACAAGGCAGCAGGCGACATAGCAAGATCAGCACACCAGCCCACACGTTGGGGAAAGTCAGGGAAGCTCAAAGTGACAACAAGGCATCAAATCACAGAAGCCAAAAGTGCTTGTAACACTGTTGCAAGATAACTTACAGATTACAGAGGATATGACTGCAAAGGTACGACTCTCATGCACCAGACAGAATCTGAGGCTGCTGCAATCCAGGCTGATAGCTGTGCATTGGTGACCTGCACAGTGACTGCTACAACATGGTCACTGACCCCACACCACCCCAGCTGCCCCCACAGCAGCAGGTCCACCTCCTCTGCACCCTTCACATCTTTCACTATGAGACTGCTGTGTTTCTTCAGCACTCAGAGCACGATCAAGAATTCATCAGAAGTCAGTCTGACACGCAGCGCAATCCAAGTTCATTCCAACAGTTTTTAATATTTACTTTCCCATTCATTTTCCAGCTACACGCACAAGCGGACGCAGAGCATTGTTCAGAAGCACAAGCCATGACTGTGAAGTCAGGCTAACAACCCGGGCTGCAATGAGATACACCCGCAGCAAGAACCTGACGCTGGGGTGAGGGTTTGCTCCCAGCCCTGGGCTCAGAGTGGAAGCACACAGAAGGCAGAGGAGGTTTCAGGCTACCGGGGGGCACAATAACACACCGCAAGAAATAGAAGCCTGTGTAGTTTTATTCCCCTTCAAAACAAAACCATATCTAAGCGACACAACCACTTCAGATAAGAAAAAAGTGCGTATCTCCGGAAAAAAAAACACAACACTTCAGGAAGAAGCTGACACACCTCGCCCAAAGTTTCCAATCCCCAGCGCTCGCACACAACACACCTGCTTTCAAAGTCAAATGAAAGAGAACGGCCCGGAATACGAGACCTTGCGGCGACCGCGCACCCAAAACGCAAAGCCCGGAGCGCACCGCACCGCCTGCCCCCGGCCGGCCGGGACTGCGAGGACTCAGCGGGGCCGTGCAGTGCAGAGCAGTGCAGAGCAAAGCAGTGCAGTGCGGCCGGCCCCGTGCCCCGCCGACAATGTCCTTTACATAATGGCACGGCGGGGACGGGCCCGCCCCGCGCAGGCCGAACAAAACTGCCATTCTTGCAGGAAGCACCGGCTCAATGGCTGCTTTTAACGCGCTGCTCCGCGGGATGTTCCCGTCCGGTGCCGTTTATCGTGTCCCGCTCCCAGCCCGTACCCTTCCCCCAGGCCCCGATCCACGCCAGGACAGCGCGTCCCTCCGCGGCCCGGCCGCCACCGCCCACCTGCTCTTGAGGGGCTGACTCTTCAGCTCGTAGTACGTCTTGGGCTCCTCGTGGAACTCCTCGCCCACCTCGAAGTCCGGCACGATCCCCGACTCCGCCTGCATCGTCGCCGCCGCCAGAGGAGAGCCGCGAGGTGACCGCCGCTCCGCTCCGCTCCGAGCCGCGCCGCTCCCGCACGCCCACAGCGCCGCGGTCCGCCCCGCCCGGCACTGAGTCCGCCCCGGGGCCGGGCCGGGTCGGGCCGCCGCCTCCGCCCGCCGCAGCGCTACAGCTCGAGCCCCGCGCCGTGCCCACCTGCGGCCCCTCGACCCCCGCCCCGCTCTGAGCTCACGGCGTGACGTCACGGGGCTCGAAGCGCTGCTGGGCGTGACGTCACCGCCCCTTTGCGAGGCGGGGCTTTCCGTGACGTCCCGAAAATCCGCGTTTCGGGGTCAAAGTGGAAAAGTACGAGCTGGGGGCCGGCCCTTGCTAACGGGACGGGCTCGGAGTGCGGTGAGAGGCAGGGAGGGACGCTCTGAATGCAAACGATGTGCAGGGAAAGTGTCAAAGCGGCGCGGAGTGAGGTTTGCGTGACTGCAGAACGCCGGGGATTCCCGTCCCGGGGCGGGGTGAATTACTAGCACAGCAATTTCAAGTCTTCCTTCAAGTTTTACATGCATTTATCAATGAACAACAACAACAACAAAAGCCATAAACGTAGCTGAGAAAAGTGTGATAGAATTGCTTTAAAAGAGCCAGCTGGGTTTCAGTTTTTTGCGGCAGAAATCCTGAGAATTACTCCAGATGGAGCAGGGAAACGAGCAAACATCCCATCCCGGAGCTCTGCACAAAGGGATGCTGTGACTCCAACAGCCTGGCTGGCTGCTCTCATCGCACCCCACATGAGCAAAGTTGAGCACACAGTTCAGCATTGGGTCTTAAATGGCTCTGCAGCCTCCAAAGTCCGTGCGGTGACTCCACAGCGAGAGCAATTACTTTGCTGAATCTGAATCAGAGGCAACAACTTGGATAGGGCCCCAAAGAGTGTTCTTTTGAGCCCACATTGGCAGATGGTGGGGATAACTCTGAGGAGTCGTGGGCTTGCTAACTGCTCTGGGGGAAAGAGGGGGGGGGGGAGGAAGCAACCACCAAACAAACAGAACAACCTGTAAAAAGCCCACTGCCAAGCTGTGCTTCCAGCTGAGCTGTGGCTCCTTGAGCTCAGTACGGTCCCAATGGGATGCTTCTGTGAGTGAAGGATGGTGCAAGGGGGCAAGGAGTAGGATGCAGCTGGTTGTAATGGCTTCTCTTCCATTTTTCTAGGTGCAAAACACGATATATTCTGCTGTTCAAAATATACAGAGTATGAGGTTTCAGCTTTGCTTTAATTATAGCACTAGTTCTAAAGATCCAGTATGCAAATCTATGTCCTAGGCGATGACGCTGCTCTTGAGATATTGCAGCTTCAGTAACGGCACTCGTACAGCTCACAGCACAGAGAACACAGCCTTTCCTTTCATCACCCCACAAAGCCCTTATTTCTGTCTTTCACCCCTTTACTGGGCCAGCACACAGTTTGTGTTCAGTGGGCAATGTCTTGCTGTACCTGGGCTAATTGGGGCCTTGACAGCATTCTGCTGAGTCATGAAAAGCTCTTCTCATAATAGATGGCATTGGTGTTTATAATTCTCTTGCAGAGCTTATCTTTCAGAGCAAAGGAACAATACTTCCCCTGGGCCAAAGCAGAATATTAGTATGTAAACATATCCCCAAACAAATATGATGCTTAAAGGTGAACCTATTATGCCAATATTGCAGTTAATTTGCTGTAAAAAATAAAGGAAATCAAACTCAAAAGAGATATTAGGTGAAATGAAAGAAGTGGCTGTTGTGCTGTCACGAGTTCTAGATTTCTATGGAGCAATTCTATGGAGCACTGAGTGTTTTTCAGTTGTGGATGTCCAGCGGGGAAGAGCAATTACAGACAAAGTGGAGAACAAAACACAAAAAGGTCATTGGTCACACATCAAATCGGTGGCAGAATGTGAGTTTTATTCCACTGATTGCATTACAGATATCACACACTGAGACCTTTCCCATGTAAGTTTTCTGTGGCACTATCACTCCTCCAAGGCCTGTGACCTATGAGCAGGTCCAAACCATCCTCACAGCCACATAGCCACGGGCAGCAAGCATGTTGAGCAGTGCTGCTTTGTTGTTATGATTATTCTCCCCTTGATGGTTACAATCCTTGCCACCCTCATTTGTAGTAGCTTCACTCACATATCCCATCAGTTGTATTTTTCTTCTCCTGACCTACAAATGCCATTTAAAACATTTCTCCCATCAATACTGTCACTCAGAATGCAGTTTGGGGATCTCTAGTGACATCAGGAGCAGCAACATCATTTGGTATCACTGTCAGTAGGCAAAGCATTTGCCACCCAACTCAGCAGAGTTCCCAGTTTGAAAGAATTTCCCCACAGCAACTGTTTGTGCTTTCATCTGAAGGAGAAAGGAAGCAGCCAGTGCTGCTACTCAAAAAAGCAAACAGGCATGTGACAGTTTTGAAGAGATTTCCCAGGCTTTAGCACTCATACCCTATACTGTATGCTGTGAGGTCTGGGATGAGAACAGCATTACTCCAGCAGATCAAGGCAAGAAGCTGTTACTACCTTCTCTCTCTACTGGGTAGAATACTCTGACGTACAAGAAAGCCAACAGCTGCACAGAGTGCAATAATTCCACGCAGTTCATTTGCATGCAGGGTTTGCCAGACACCAGAAGCAGATAGAAGTTTGGGGGGGAATCCAACAATTCTTTTGAGAGAGGGAATAACAGGCTGGGTGTCCCCACATCCAGGTAGGACTGCTCACCTCACACAACGTGGAGCCAGTACTAAAATCATTCCCTGTGAGATTTGCATCTGCTTCTCATAGAAAAAGTTTCTGGTTCTCAGAATGAAAATGGGCCCCCTCGCTACATGAGCACCCCGGGATAGATGAGCAGAAGTCATATTTTAAAATAGAGCTTCTAAGATTACTTCATCATACTTGGAACAAAGTCTGAAATGCCGTCAGTCCCAGGCTGGTTTTATCAGCAGAACTGAAGGTGATTAATTCTGCAGCTGGGCTCCTGAATGAATTCTGTTCCTTTAATGAGTCATGCACTAATTCCTAGCCCTTTCTTTCTTCATCTCTACCATATTCTTCTGTACTTAAATGGATGGGTGATGGAAAAATTCAAGGGGAACTATACAGTATCCTTAGTTCGATTTTCACGCGTTCCTCTTTCCAGATGCTATCTCATGACACGGGTTAGCAACAGCAGTGGTGGCACAAACAGAAGCTGCAATAGCAATGTCATCCTGACTCTGCTTTAGGAAAAACAAAAACAAAAAAATCCTGGGCTGGGGTTTCAATCATTCCTTCCAGTTCTTGTACCAAAGACTAGCTTTTAAGATTTCCACAGTAAAAGAGAGTGAACAGATGCTGCTAAGTCCAAGCAGACAGTGTTGGAGGTCACCACGTCTCTGTGCAGTGAGGAACTGCAGAGCCTGCAGCCAAGTGGGATTGGGCTTTAGGCAGTCTTGTCTACTGGGAGGTGACTCCCAGTACTTACCCCAGGCACTTGTACAGGCTGGGAGGAGTTGTCCTTGAGAGCAGCTCGGCAGAGAAAGACCTAGGGGTCCTAATAGATGAGAAACTTAACATGAGCCAGCAGTGCGCTCTGGCAGCCTGGAAGGCAAATGGGATCCTGGGCTCCATCAGGAGAGGGGTGGTCAGCAGGGATAGGGAGGTGATTGTCCCTCTCTACTCTGCTCTTGTGAGGCCCCATCTGGAGTACTGTGTCCAGGTGTGGAGCCCTCAGTACAAAAAAGATATGGAGATTTTGGAAAGGGTCCAGAGGAGGGCCACGAAGATGATCAGGGGGCTGGAGCACCTCCCCTATGAGGACAGGCTGAGGGAGTTGGGTTTGTTCAGCCTGGAGAAGAGAAGGTTGCGGGGTGACCTCATTGCAGCCTTTCAATACCTGAAGGGAACTTACTCCCAGGAGGGGAGCAAACTCTTCGAAAGGGCTGATAATAGCAGGACTAGGGGAAATGGTTTTAAGTTAAAAGAGGGAAGATTTAGGTTGGATGTTAGGGGGAAGTTCTTTACTAGGAGAGTGGTTAGGTCCTGGAACAGGCTGCCCAGGGAGGTTGTGGATGCCCCGTCCTTGGAGGTGTTCAAGACCAGGTTGGACGGGGCTCTGGGCAACCTGATCTAGTAAAGGCGTATGTTTGGTGGCCCTGCTAGGCAGGGGGGTTGGAACTACATGATCCTTGAGGTCCCTTCCAACCCGGGTCATTCTGTGATTCTGTGATTCTGTGACTCTGCTCATGGGACAGCATTGGAAATGGATGATCTTTAAGGTCCTTTCCAGCCCAAGCCATTCTATGATTCTATCGTCCTTCCTGGACTGGGGAGGGGCTGCAGGATGGAGAAGAGATGTCTGAGGGTTCTCTGCTTGGGTCCATGGCCAGCAGAGGACCTGGGGATCTAACTCTAGGAGAGCAGCAGCAGAGTGGGACACCACGTATTGCCATTCAACAGTGACAGTTGGACCAGGGAACAACCCTTTAAAACTCAGCAAAAGCAATGGAATAAAGCTTGCAGGGGCAATCTTATTTGGTGTAACAAATCTGTATAATCAAACCAGTGCAAAGACCACAACAGATGTAAATAAACCAAGTTAAACTCTAATGCTGATTTAACATCATTTGGTACAGCATCAGTGCTAGTTAAACTGATTATAGAGCTAACTGGTTTCAGTGAGTTTGCCCCAAGTACTGGCACTGGCTTAACTAGACCGCTTAAAGTCAAGAGAGAGCTCCAGCTCTGCCAGATTTTCCCTGTTGTATTTAAACCAGCACAACCTGTAGGGACATGTGAGTGACTGCTTTTAACAGGGAGCAAAGTGCATTGAGAAAAGAGGACTTGGCCCAGGAGCGCTGGTCACGGGCACCTTATTCTTAGCTTTCTTGAGAAACTGTGTCATCTTAACACCAGCAACACTTAGGTCTAAACTTGTCCCTGAAAATCCTATTATAAAAGGTGAGACCAAAATCACATTTATTTATTTTCTTCCAAAATATGCATAATCTGATCAATTTTGGGGGAAGGTGTTTGTTCTGTCTCCCCGCTGCCCAAGAACAGTTTTGAATGGAAAAGCATTTTTTTTTTTTTCTCAGTAAGAACTTTCTACAGCTTTCTATTTTGACACAGACCTGTGAATGCTTCCCAAGCTTCATCTGTCTTTTGAGAGAGACTTCATTACAGGAGCTATTTGGAGAACAAGACTTCCATTATTTTTAAGAATTCAAGATTATACACTGGAAATACAAACGTCTGTACTTAGTAGTCACAAGCTTGTGTACTAAGGTCCTAATTTTCCTGATTCGCATCAGGCCTTTACACACATTCCACAAAGCACAAACCTTCTCAAAGTATCTTAAGATACACATTCCCTACTTGAAGTCAGAATCCCTTTGGTTTTTCTCATTGTCCGTATTTCCACAATCCTTTTCTTTAACTCCAAACTGCACAGAGATAATTGATAGCATAAAAGGCCCAAGACATACAAAAGATTCCCAAAACTCTTCTTGAGTGATCATTAAGTGCTTTATTCATAACTTTTCTACTGCAGAAACCCTAACAGGGATTTAATACTTTTCTCTCAGTGGGTTGCCATTGATCTGACAAGAGGCAATGCAAGTCTGTGTCATTGCCTCCATCTACCTGGAATGGAGAATTTGCCAGAGGGATTCTTTCTGTGAAGGCAAGAGACTTGGTTTGAAGAAGCAGGCTTTGTCAGACTCATTGCCTACTTGTGAAGGATACATCAGTCATGGGAATGTATCAAATACCTGGTTTTGAGATGCTGACGTTCCAGCTGAAACCCACCTACAGCCATAAAGAGATGATGCCCCTTCTCTCAGTATCTCAAATGTATCCATACAAGAAGCATGAAATTAGGCAGCTTGCCCACCAGTCAGCAATATGCCTCTGTGTCCTTGGGTTTACCCTTCTGTGCACTTATCAGTTCTCACTCTCCATTTCTCTGCTCCATGCTCATCCAGCACTTGTTACCATCAATTCTGGTCCATGAAGAAGGAGGGCACAATGCACTTTGGGAGAAAGTCAACATACACCAAAACTGTAACCCACAGGGCAAGTCACATGCTATGTAATGACCCCAACAACAGTGAGTGAACCACTACTTTTGAAGCATTCATTCTGGCAACCCTTTGGAAGCGCAGATGCCAACACTGGGTGGTTTATTAGGAGAGTTGAAAAAGAACACCATTGCTTGGACCGAATTTTACACAGTTAGGTGAACAGAATACATGAACAGACAAGAGGCTTAACTTTCCATGTCCTCCTAGATGATGTACTATGAGAACTGGGTATTCAAGCTGCTTCACATGGCCTCAATTACTTGACAGAGCAGCTTTCATAGACATTGCTAAAGTAAGTTGTCTTCCCTCCAAGGAGCTATTCAATAAGAAAGCCAGACCTGGAGTTCATGCTGCCTGCTTTCCCAGAAGTTAATGCCATTACTGTGGCAAAATGGAATAAAAAGTACACTCTGTACTGTTGTGGGAGAATGGAGAAAATAGCCTACAGTGATTTCCATAAAAATGTCATTGCACAGCAAGCCTTAACACAAAGTTATTTGCAACATGGAAAGCCCTTGCTCAGCAGCATTCTAAGTCTACTGGGTAGGTGTGAGCTCTGAACAGCCAGATTTGCCTGGCTGAGTTACCTGCCCATGTTCACCTGTGCTGTTCTAGATAAAGATGGAGTGTTCTGTGCTGGGCTTGGAGCTCTCATCTGCCTGCTAGTGCCTGGGCAGGACACTACAGCTGCTCTGACCCAGAACTGTAAATGAGTACCAAGAAGTCCAGTACTTGCCTCACACCCACAACTGCAAGCAATCACTTCAGCCACAATCATTGCCAGCATCTCCATAAGCCTTTTACATAAAATGCATTATTTATATTTTCTCCGTGTTATTAGCAAAAGGTGTAGTCTCTGGCACTTTCCTGTATCCTAAGTGTTCATAAAGCTTTCCTTGATGTTAGCAAGTCTATTAATAAGAGCTGCAAGCAATCAGAGCTGCTCCACCAGCCTGGGAGGGGGAGTGTTGGTGACATTGTGTTCCAGCTGAAAGTCATGCAAAACTCTCTACACCTTCTGAAAGACGTCAGCATCATCAGCAAATGCAAATGTGCAATCACAGCACCTCATAATTATTGGGAAGTTTCAGGCCCCGTTAGCACTGCAGATCCAAGCAAGCAGGATTCTTGCCCGGCTTGGTTGCCATCAGTACAATTCAGCAGCAGATCCACATGCAAAGACGACTTAACCATACACCCATCTGTATGAGTGTGTTGTACCCCTCTGGGTTTCTGCTGTGTGGCTGAGCACAGATCAAGCACTTTCTTACTTGTCTGCCATCAGGGCCAACAGGACAAGCAAAACAGCCTTTGCTGTGGGTTACAGCAGTAAGACTGTTCTTTTGCTGTCTGCAGATGCATTTGAAACCCCATATCAGCACTCTAGGGAGATGCTGTCTGAGCTCATTGCAGTGTTAGTACTGGAAAGAACTTGTAGGACTCATTAAGAAATAGTTCTGTTCTTGAGTCTGTCTTGCTTTTTTTAAAGCACTCAGGAGACAACAAAACCACATTTCCTTTTCACACTCAATTTTGTGATCGGGGCCTGAAGTGCTCACTGCCAGATGTTGCCCTGTTTTCATGCAATCTGTGCAATAAGCACCAATGCCAGCAGCTATGATAGCCTATGATGTTGGTGCACAGAACAGCCAGGTAAGTGTTTTACATATAGCTAACCAGAGCAAATATGCAATGTCATATAGTTTAAATATGTTAAACGTATAGTATAGATGCAGTATTTTGATCAAGCTGCACATCTTACACCACCAAACATCAAGATGTTCTTGCTCAGCATCACACCACCCCCATGCTTATTCTTCATCATCATTCTTGCACATCCATCATGCTATTATTGATACTTAGATATACTGTTTTAAGCAAGGGGGAGAAAAAAAACAGCTATTTCTTTTATCCAAATTCTGTTCTGGATTTCCAGATTTCCCCTTTTATCAAAATAATGCAATCTTACAGAAGTATATGAAAAAGATGCCAGGGTGTATATTTATGGTCCACACTCAGCACTAACAAATAATTCACCACAAATAATGACATTTCACTCCTATTCCAGTGTTGCCCTTTTCGCCCTTTTCCTCAGGTCCCCGTATTGCTGCATCACAAGAAATCAGAAAGATCAGATGCCCAAATGTATGGAAAGACACAAGGAGTCCTCACCACACGGGAGGTGCTGTGATCTCTGCCATCCCACATCTTGCCACTCAGCCTGCCCTCTAACCACTCCTCATCTGTTTGATTTTCCTGTCCTTTGCCTTTTTAATTAATGGTGAATGAAAATCCTCCCTGAAAATCACTCCAACAAACCAGCCCTGTGGCTTCTGGATGATCTCAGGTTTTAGATTCACCAAAGATTCGAAGGGATCCCTCCAGTGCAAAACCAGAGGAGATCAGCTGAAGAAATATAAAGAATTTTGTTAAGAGTTGCATTAGAGAAATAAAGGGCACACTGGCATGCTCGAAATGGACGAAAGATGCTAAGCACAAAGTTAGTCCCATGGTCTCACTGAATGCATTCCTTACAGACATGGTGTTAAGAAACATGTAGATGTGGTACTAAGGAACACAGATCACTGGGCAGTGTTGTCGGTAGGCTGTCAGTTGGATTAGATGATCTTACAGGACTTTTCCAAACATAATGACTCAGTGATTGGTCAGAGAAAGCTCCTGACCTGTTTTCTTTTGCTGGAAAGGGGACATTAAGAATGAGAAAGCAACAGAGGGGAATTCCATGGAACTGAGCTGGGAAGCAGAAGGAATAAAGAGTGCTGATTGCATGTCTGGCATGCACCTGACTGACATTTCACTCTTAAAAGTGCTCCCAGTAGATTAATGCAGACAAATGAGAGTGGAAGTCATCTGATTCAAACATGTGTTGAACAAGAAACCACATAAATGAAAATATCAAGGATGCATTGAGTGATGAGGCAAAGAGCTCTAGTCTGTAAACATTCTTTCACAGGAAAATCATGTGCTTTGTATTAAAAGAAAGAGGAAAAAAAAAAAAAAGTTGTTTTCTTTTGGCAAAACTCTGTTAAAATCCAATGAGCCACAACTAGTTATTCACAGTGGGATCTGAAGCTTCCATTGGGCTGCTCTGTCTCATGAGGTCCTATTTATTCTAGCAATGCTGTCGTGTTCTGTCCATTGAGCTTCACCTTGTCTGCATACACCAACAGGGCTCCCAGAAAGGAGTCACAGGACCACCAGAAATGTTCCCTCCTGCAGTCAGCAAAACAAGGAAGTACTGAACATGGGCTGCGGCTCCTGCTGACTCCCGCTGCCACTTGGAAAGTTAGGCAGGAAAGTCCTCACTCACCAAAATTAGGTCACTAAGGGAGAAGAAGCATCCCTGCACACTGTAATGGTGAGAAACTTCCTACACAAATTATGTGGGACTGGCAGCCTCCACAAATGCCACTCAAAGCATTCTCCCACTTCCAGGCTCCTCTGGAGAAGACACAAGCAATGAGATTCTTCCATTCTTTCTTTGCCCATTCCCAGTTTCTCCAGAGCTCCTCAAAGAGGGATTTGTTGAAATACACATGAAGGGAGTGCTGCAGAAGCCCAGAATCTGTGGTGCTGATGTATGCCTGCCATTGAGATGTGCCCCATTTGGCAGCCAAACCTTTCTGCCCTGGAGCCCTTAGGGACGTATGGCACTTTCTGCTGAACAGGTCCATGGTGACAGACAATGCCTTTTGCTACACCAGAAAGCCTAAAGTATACTCATTAGAATCACCCCAAAAGTGGCAAAACTAATTATATCTACATGTTTGATAACTTTTCCAGTATTCATGTTCTGCTGGTAAATCTTTTTGGCTCAGTACCACTTTGGCTTTCTTTTCTCCCATCTAATACACCTTGTTTCAGGATTATCTAAATAAAACAGCTGATTTCTTTTCCTCTCCCTGTTACTTTGAATATGTCTTCATAACAGACGCTATCAATGGGACTTTTCCTTTGCCCATCCCAAAGTGAGCTGCCCAACGTTGTTATAGAGCAGCAGCTCCAGTCAGTATCATCAACTACAATGCTAGGAGCCTACAGAACCCATTTTGTCAGTGAGTTTGGAGAGCAGCCAAGCCTGAGATGAGCTTTACCTTATGCTACCAAAGCATCATTGCAAAGTCTACATCAGATCTGTGACATCAGACCAGCATAAAGCTAACTCTGAGTTACCAAAATGCTGCTTGTCATGCCCAGAGCCCTCTTGCTATTGTCAGTACTTCCTGGCATGAACTCAGATACCATGAGATCTATGTTTTTTTTTCACATGTAGTTCCTTCCACATCTGACTTTTTAAGCTCAGCCAACACGACCCAGACAACAATGGGAAGGAGATGTGTTTAGAACAAAGGAAAAGACAACTTTCCAAATCGATTTACTAAAACATCTTCATTCTCAGCTCTGCAGAAATTTCAGCAAAGCCTGGAGGAGACATTTAGCTGGAATTTTGCACAAGTATGCACATATCCCTAGCACAGTACATGGGCTTGTACATGAAGGGACTCTGAACAACTAGGTATGCTCTGTCACACACGGCTGTTTACTCAAGTTCAGTTTTAGTGTCTACCATGACTAGTCCTACTGAAAGCAGTGGGACTATTTCCACAGAGGGGAACACAAGTAAGAACACTGCAGTTTGAGAGTGAAGATGTGCAATGAAACCTAGCATCAGTACCTCTCTAAAAGGGCATATTGTTGCCTCCCAACACTCTTGAAGTCTGGTTGAGGGCACTGTCAGCAGCTCTCTCTATGTGTGGCTGGTTAGGATGTCCCAGCCATTAACAAGACATGATTTCCTTTTTCCAAGAAGTCTCTTAAAGGACAGTTGTCAGACACCTTCCTTTCACCATCTTCCTCACAAAGTGAGCTGTCTCGTACCAGAAAAGAGCCAATGAAAGCCAATAGAAGGCTTCCTGCAGCAAGATGCCATGACTCCTCAGTCTGGATCTGAAGTAATTTTAAGCCTCTCTTCCCTACAGGTGTAGCTCCAAACACTCCATCCCAAACTCAGAGCCAACTCCGCACAGCAGCTGACTGAAATTGAAAGCGATATCTCAGCCATCTGTTTAAAAATGTGAGGCCATTGACTCATTAGTTTCATCCAACTGTACCAGCACAATAAAAAACACACGCCTTCTGGAGAACAATATCAACATGTGTGGGAGGGCAGCATCTCTGCAAGATGTGGTGGGATGCGGCAGCGAAGAAGCATCTCTCTAGAAGTGATCTGCAGGAGCTTTGTCCTGACTTGCCATGTTTGCTTTGGGTTCCCTCTGCACAAACTCTGGCCATTCCCACACTGGACAAAAGGCCATTTTGTTTGGGTGCTCTCCTTGGATTGGGGTTTTGGTGATGGGGACTGCTTTCAGCTGCCCTGCTCTCATCTAGCCATTCCCAATTAGCAAAATTACAACATTCAGGGATTGTTGCAATTCTGTTGGACTACTCACAGGCCAATCAGAGCTTTTTGCAGCAACTTTTCCAGATCAGGAATGAAAGCTGGCAAAGCTTAGTTTAACAGTGTGCCTCGGTTCATGGAAGCTACTGAAGAAAACATAAGGAGGGAAAGCAGATCCCGACAGAGTTCAACATTTGAAAGTTGAAGTCTCCTCCTCATGAGCTCACCATGCTCTGCTGAGCAAGTGGAAGGGAAAAAAATTTCTCTCAATAGCGTGACTTCAAGAAAGGAAGTTGTGTGGGCAGAGGCACTGGGGTAACTTTCAGTGCAGCAACATCTCCTTCCACAGCGTGCTGGCCAAGGGGCACTTGCTTTATTCCAGGTGGGGAAATTTCAATGGCGAGACGTAGGGAGGAAAATATCCAGTATCACCCACTTTAGAGATGTTTCTTTCTAAAGCAAATTATGGCTCCAGCCATAAACTTTTTATTGCTGCCTCTCATGCAGTTCATTTATTGTAACTTCCTTTTTTGAGTGGGCTGTTTATTTTTAAGCAAGCGTTGTTACATTTTTCACTAGATTACTAATAGCCACGTGCTCTGGCTGCTGAAGCTGAATAAGCTGATGTAACTGTAGGTCAGAATCTCAGCTCTTTCCTTAGCCTGCCCCCCCTCCCAAGTAAACATACAGAAGATGAGCTCAAGCTTTCCTCTAAGAGCCCAATGCACTTTGCACTTGTAGGAGAAGACAGAATCTGACTTCCAGCACAGCCACCAGACCTCAGTGTACTGAAGATGGGAAGGAGACAAGTGACATTTCTACCTGCCATTGATAGAGCTTTGCAAAGTGCAGGGTTCTGCGTCAACCCCTTATTTCTGATGCAACTCTTAAGAGTTAATAAACAATTCATTAAGTTCTTGCCCCAGCAGCTTTGGAGACTCCTTCCCAAAGCCCCAGTAGAAGGTTTGCTGCATTCACTAGCTCAGCTAACAGCATGATATTGGGGCACACACCCAAGCACTCCCCTGGCATTGTCAAGTGGAGGTTTTCCTGGTCCATCAAGCCCTTGCCTGATGGCTTGGGTCCCCTCAAAGCCAAGTGTCAGGTATTCTCCTTCCCAGTATCCTCCACCCACCAGATGTTTCTTCCCACTGAGAGTTTGTGATAGACTTCAAGGCCTTTCATTATTACTATTTTTGTGCATCTCTGTGTGTGGAAATGAGGAAATAGAATTGCTCTGGGTTTTCTAAACACGTCTTCCTCTCAGGAGCAGAGTTTACTGGAAGCACACATTCTTGGATAGGCCAGACAGCCCTGGGCTGCCCTTGCTGGGTGCAGAGCAGCCTTGTTGAAAGGCAGTTGCGACAAGCAGGCTGCTCTGGGTGTCTCCTTTCAAGCATCTGCTTTCTGCTTGCAAGCGTTGTGCAAGATGGAGTGGGGCCAAAGCCCTCCAAGCATAGCCAGCTTCAGAGACATCTGAGTGTGCAAGGGAGGACACCAACAGCGCTTCATCTGCTCCCCAGGCACAATCAACACCTCTGCTCTTCCCAGAGTGAAGGTTTAAAGGGGATAATATACACTTACTAGAAACTTTTCAGTTATTCACATCTGCAGGTCTCACTGAGGTAAAGTGCTCCTGTCCTGTCAGCATCACCTCTGCCATGGTATTCTCAAATGACAAGATTAGCCCTATCCAAGTTTTCAGGTGGTTGGTGGACCTGTCTTGCACCATCCTTTATGTTTACTGAGAAAGAAATTTGTTTTCTAGTATTGCTCAAAGTGAAGATTATTTGGATAAGATTATTTAATTCCAGATTCATCTGAAGCCAGATTTCTGGGATGGGCTTTGAAGAAGCCAATATGCTTTGGATCAAGCCTTCGGCACATTGCTCAATTTTCCATTCTTCTGCATGAAAACAGTTTACCAGTTACAGGGAGGAAAAGGGCAGCAGAGTTTTCCAGACAGCTCTCAGTACAGTGCAGCAGAGGCCGTCCTACCAGTTAGAGACCTCCTAACTCACAGCCACCACACACAAATCAATCTGTCCTATCGTTTTCAGTTGCTGAGGTCCCACCTGAACCTCCTGCTTTCATAGGATCAAACTGGGGCTTTCAACCAACAAGGGAACAAGGGCGTTTTCCCAGGGTATTTCCCTTTACCCCTCCGTGGGACTACAAATGCCACAGAGGCTCTGTGGAAACTTGACAGTTCCTATTTTAGCAAGGCAACAGATGATCGAGTTAACATCCAACGCTCAGCACCATCTCAGCCCACCTCTGTGCATCAAGATGCCTGCAAACTGTTCCGTGGAGCTGCTTGTCCTGTTATCTGCATGTTCCACTGTCTGCGGGCAGCGATTAAGCTCCAATACCCACTTTTAACCTCAGACCCTAGCAGGAGCTGCGAGCACTCTTCTAAACCCAACTTTCTGGAACGTAATTATCACTTAAACAGCGAAGAAACTTCCCCTCCGAATAAAGGTTTCTGTTCTCGCCTCTGGCTGCTGCCCGATCTGCCCAGCAGAGAGCGCTGCTACCTCGCTGCTCGCAGCCCCTAGCGCAGCTGCTGCAGGGCCAGGCTGCCATCGATAGGGCATGCGGGCCTTTCAGAAACAGAAGAGCTCGTTTTCTGCATCCCATCACCTGGGCGGTAGAAACATCACAACACTGACTTGAAATAACCGGCTGTGGCTGAATTCCTAAAGCCTTACCTGATGGCAAATGCTGCCGTCCTATAGCATAACTCCGAACTCAGAGCAGTTGTTTCAAATTCTGGGAGAGACCTTCAGAAAGAGCCTTGGAGGCTGGTAACCATTGGATACATGCACACCTGAACTCCTTTAGATCAGCAACCAAGTCCCAGGAGGAATGAATACAGCCTGGGAGTGGTGCCCTCTGCCGAGCTTTATGCCTTGAAGTTAAATACAGCAAGGCAGCTGCCACACTGCCCACAGGGATACGTATCTATGTACACCTGCTGTCACTTATGGCATCAGCAGTGATGTAACAGTCTGACAGGGGTTCTGCCCCCACTGCTCAGCACTTCCCAGCCCTAAGGAAAGGAGCAGCTAAGAGTAGTTTTAGACAAAGTCATCTCCTGGCTAGAGGACCAGCCGGGGCGCACTGAATGGTGCACAACCTCTACAGCTTGTTTGGGGTGAAAGACTACAAGCAGAGGTACAGGCTTTTAGGAATAAGGTTTCTAAGTCATCCCCATTTCCAAGGAGCAGACAGCATCTGACATTCAGTTTAAAGGTCCCAAGAAGCAAGTGCACTGATCAAACACTTATTTCAATTTGCTGTTTACCTAGCAAACATTTCTGCATCAGTTCCTGTATGGTTTTAAAGCTGTCAAATGCAGTGGCAATGGTATTTTGTCTTAGCACAAGCCTCTTTCTCTAGCATGGACTCTAAGATAGACCAGCCTACGCTTGCAGAACAATGGCAGAAAATGAAATGGAAGTGCTCATTTTGAGTGAATATTTGTTAAATTCCCCTCCAGCCCAGCAGACAGATTTGTGTGATGTGATTCATGCACCAAAGAAAGACTTTGCTGAAACGCAAGAAGTCAGCTTAGATTCATGAAAAGGTAACCTCTGGCTCATAACAGGATTTAGGGAGAACATTTCTCATGCCCGGTGTTATTTTTATCTACATTACTTAATCTCATTCCCCTCTCCCTCTCTGTAAAGATTACAAGCTCCAACACGATACCAGGGAGCACAAAGCAGAAGACGTGGCACTTGTTTGTAACATTCCTTTTGCAGATAAGCATTGACTCCAGATTTACGGCCACGCTCTCTCCTTCCCTACCCAAGCAGTGGTGGATTTGCTGCTTCATCAAGCTCTGCCCATTCTCTCCCGTATGATTCCTCGTGGCTTAAAGCACCAGAGGGCAGAGCGTAAATGATTGGCCCTGTCTGTCACTGATACACATCATTATTCATTTCCTTTTAGCACAATCTCTATCTTGGAAATAGGGAGGTGATGCCAGAGGAAGGGAGGTATGCTCCAGGGACAGAGTTCAAGCCTTGAGCCAGGCTGGTTTTATCTCCCTGGCCCCAAGTCCATCCTTAGTGAGGTGTAGAGGTGTGCATGGGCTCTGCCAATACATCAGGGAAGGTTCTGACTACCTGAAAGAGATGCAAGTTGGTATTTCACTTCTGAAATGCATTTATTTCCCTGTCTGAGGCTCCAATCTGTACCTAAAGTGCAATTTGAGAATGGCAACTTTCACGTTTAAATTAACTGTTGCTTAACGGGTGCTGCACAGTGAAGTTACCAACATTTTCTATGGGATACAGCAAGCTGATGTTGACCTTAAGGCTTAATTTAGTAACAAGATTACTCAGAGAAAAATAACGCAGTGAAAACCTTTATGTGACAAGGAAATACGCCAAAAGTCGACTTTGCCAGCGTGCTTAAGAGATAAACATTCGTTTCTTTTTGAGAACTTTAATTAAATTTCCTATGAATTCATTTGTAATAACAGCAATAAGCACCATATATGGCAATCTTCAATGAGCTGTTAGCAAGGTAATTTCCTGAATTTGGCTTATATCTTAATAATGGCCAAATCCAGCTAGATTTTAAAATACAGCTGGTGTGTATTATTCCATCCCGAGTATGAGGGTGTGTATGGACTGATTTGCTAGTCTGGGTGTGTAAAATAAATGACTTTGGCACTGCTGACACCAGCTTTTACTGCCTGCAGAATGATGCTCAGTCTCATCTTGAGATGCAGTAAAGAGAGAGTTAACAATGTATCCAGTTTAACAAAGAAGCCTCGCACATACCTTGCACGCTGCCACACTCCCTTAGCAGCCCTGGAGTGCTGTCAGAACCTGGCAGGGAGAGGCTTTGAACCAACCCACTTGGAGTCAAGCAGGCGAGCAGTGAGCTGTACTTTGGTCCAGCAGCCTTTGTCATGAAATGCAAGGGAAAGGGATTTGAGGGGCAGCAGCCTCTTCTCATAGATAAGTGAGCATATACCCGCCTTGTAACACTACCCATTTTTCAGGCGTTTCCGTGTTTCACACCTATAAACATAGTGAAATGCTTTGCTAAAGGGTAAGGAAGAAATGCTCCTTGCTGTCTAAGCCTGATGTCTGTATGGAGGAGGGAGGCTGTGCTCAGAGGATGAGCCCTATCGGTGGATGGAAGCTTCCTTCAGCAGCTGTGGGAGCTCAGCATGCCCTGTGCTGTCAGACATTCACAGCCCAAGTGCTAATATGGCAGTTGTAATTAAAACATCATGGCCAGGACTTCCAAAAGCCTAACCTCCCTACCATTAATTCTGAACAGCATTAAGTACTCCAGTCTTAGCAGAGGCAGAGTAAGTCACAATGCAAACAGACAGCAGGGATTATCTCGGGGTGTGAGGCTGACATGAAGCGGGTGACAACAGTTGTGGCATACAAAGCACGCTGTTGCTCTTTGGAAAGGCCACAGGAATGCTTGGGAAGAGCCAGAGGAGAACCCAGCTGAGAAAATGCAGAACAGACATCTGCTTTGGAAGGTACTGACCATTTGCCCTCCCACTCCAGGCAAGGAAATGCCATCCTAACACAACAGTAGTTGCTGCCCAGAGCAGGCAACAGCCTCAGGAGTACTTTAAAGCCTATTTAAACCCTTAGGCTCCCAGATTTTATAGATCCAGACCCAAGTGGGAAAGGCATCAAGAAATCCAAATCAGGATTAACCCTGTGTTCAGGAATGTCAACCATCAATGAAATCATGTGTCTAAAAAAGAACAGGACAATATTTTTCTTTATGAATATACAATAAGAAGCCTGCACCCTATGAAGCTTCCTAAGCTGAGGCAATGACTAAACTCAGGAACAGAAGACCTGGAGGCACAGCCATTCATAATCCCCTTTTTACAATTAAGCAAAATCTCACAAAGCTCCACCATGGGCTGCCTTTTACAAGCTGGCATCTCCCCAGAAGTAGAGGGGAGGATCCCTACTAGATCTTCAGTTCCTAACCCAACATATAATGCCTTTATACCTACTGAAAAGTGCTACTCTCTAGAGCTGATAAAACACCTCTCTAAGGCAGCCTGCCAGCTTAAATACCTGCTAGTACCTGCCCTCAGCATCAGCCAACAAGGCACAGCTTGTTCTCATTAACTATATCATCACTCCATCAGATTTGACATCTCTCCTGCTTTTCAGGGATGTTATGGCCTTGATTACCCTGCCTGCCTGAGCAGCATTGGTCTGCCACACTGAGCCAAGGAAGAACATCTGCAGTGTTGGAGATGGATCTGCTACACCCCAGTGTCCCTCTCACCTCTCAGGGGGTTTAGCTCATAGTATGAGATTGTTATTGCTTTAGAATCCCTCTTGATACCTGCTCCATCCTCCCCCCTGCCCTGCATGCTCCTTTCTTGCTTTGCTCCCTTTACTTTGCTTTTCCTTTTCACATTATCAAGCATGCTGCAGGCGCACGTGCAGCTCAGGTGTCTGGTGTCTCCCCTGGGCAGTGATCCAGCAAGCCCTCCATGTTACACAAGCATCATCTCAGGGCCCCTTTGCTGAAGCACTGACCTGTATTTCTTGAATCTGTGGTCATGTCGGTCAAAACAGGAGAGGTTTCCACTCTGGGAAACTGCCCTCTAGGAAGGTACCCTCCCTTCTGCAAAGGGGTGGCCTTGAGAGAGCTGTTTCCATTCCCTTGGAATGGGGACCATTCTCCTATGCTGATTGGATCCTGAT
Organism: Excalfactoria chinensis; assembly: GCF_039878825.1. Classification (NCBI taxonomy): domain Eukaryota; kingdom Metazoa; phylum Chordata; class Aves; order Galliformes; family Phasianidae; genus Excalfactoria; species Excalfactoria chinensis. The sequence continues at coordinate 4,690,802 of NC_092836.1, forward strand.
TCTGAACAGAAATAATTAATGGAGTACTGCTTTGTTTCTACGAACAAGAGACAACCAATAAATCTACAGTGTTTAATGGGCGAGAAAATGAGCTAAACAAAATTGCCACAGGATATCATGAAAACCCAACCTGTTCCTGTTAGCGTGTTCTTAGAAAGCAGCACACGTAACTGATACAACTACAAAATGAACAGGAGCTTAACAAAGATTTGTGCAAAGGGGACCCTTTGCATTTGACATGCTCTGTCACATTGAATTTTAATTACAGCTCCCCTTTGGTGCTGGAGCGGGAGGGGAATGCTAATGATGGGCAGGGAGCAGCAGATGCAATCTGCAGCCCTGTGCTCACACAAAAGGCAAATTCCCTAGCCTGATGGCACAGGGCATAGCTGTAGTGGAAGTACAGATCTTGCCTTCCTGGTTCTCCCCTTTATCTCCTGATATTTTATCCCAAATGGGGAGTTATTGGTTGGATTAAAACGCACACAAGCAAACTGAATGTATTCAAACATTTCCAGCACGGAATTGTGGCAGTGGTCACAAGCAGGCACTTTGCTTGGTGAAAGTGTTGCACACATGCTTCATTCTGTGAAGGAACTACAGACAGCATGGGTGCCATCCCCGCTGTTCTCTATCTAGAAAGAGAGATGTCTTAATCTAATGGTGAGCATTAAATATATGCTAAGTAAGTATTACTACAACAAAAGCTTCCAAATGTATGGGATGCTGACATGCATCTCCACAAAATAGAGTTTGAACATTAACAGTCTATCTAAAAGTCAAGAAAGCAGAGAATGCATCTGGAAAGGATTAAAAATCTGCTTTCCAGATCTACTTTCGAAAGATATTTAGAGGCTTTCACGAATGTTACATCTCCTCGGGTCCAGCTGAAGTCAGAGGGGTTTACCAAATTCAGCTGGGCCTCCTGTGTGCTGTAGAGATCTTCAGCTTCTTAGAATAAGAAAAATACACGTAGTTTTCCAAATGATCAAAACCACCTCTTGTTTATTGTTATTGCTATTATCACTGTCACGCTATTCAAGCATCAGCTAGCTTTCATAGAAAGGCAGTCTGTTATCAGAAAGAATGGCTGATCTGCATAGACTGTGCGACAATTCATAGACTCCTTAGGGAACAGAACAAAGACTTCCACGATGCTTTTGTTGTAAGAGTGTGATCCATTCCTAAGGGGAAATGCTGTGTTATATTGCTGTCTGCTTGCACAATAGAAAGAGGTTTTTCCTCCATTATTGGGGTTAGTAATGCAGTGTTTGCTATCTGTATATCCCTGCCAAAAGTATTTGTAATGCTTCGTGCACTATTGATAAAATAGAGTTGCTTGAAAAAAAAAACCTATCCAGATTAGTCTTGGTGAAATAAATCAGATGGGAGTATTATCGAATTATAATACCATTTAAAGCTATAAATTACCTATAAGCAGCAACATGTGTTGCTGTATTCCTTTTATTTTTTTATAACTCACCATCTTTTTCTCTTCCTCTATCTCTCTTTTCCACTCTATAAATAAAATCCAGCACTTCAGTGTTTGGCCAGATCAGCTCACAGTCAGTAAAACAGCAACGTGATGGAAAATGAGTAGCTGTGCTGTCCAGGATCAGAGAACCATAGAATGGCTTGGGTTAAAAAGGACCACAATGATCATCCAGTTTAAAACCCCTTCTATGTGCAGGGTCGCCAACCACCAGCCCAGGCTGCCCAAAGCCACATCCATCCTGGCCTTGAATGTCTCCAGGGATGGGGCATCCACAGCCTCCTGTTGCAGTGCGTCACCACCTTCTGTGTGAAAAAAGGATGGGTGACTAAATTACTTACTCACCCTTAAATGTGATAATCTTTGCATTTCTATCTTAGGATATAAAACATGCCTGGTCATTTTAAGCACTGCAAGATTCATGTCTTCATTACTTGCACAAAATATTCCTCAGTCTGGAGGACTGATAAAGTCCTTAAAAAGAGCCGACAGATTTCACATACCAGAGAGAAGCTAAACTTGAAAAAGGGTCATAAATCATTTGTTCCTCCTTCCTGTACACTTCTGAGAGTGAATTTCAGTGCTCTGATAGGAGAGAGGAGGAACACCTGGCATAGCTGGGAATACCTCTTGATTATAAAAGTATGTTTCAACAAGATTTCAAGTCAAAAATACTCATCCTATTATATGCATATATATATATATATCTGCTAAATGAATGTATTTCCTTTCCTTCAGCCCATGTGGATCCAGGCAGGCTGAGATGCTCTGGCTCACATTTAGTGTGAAATGTGTAACTCCAGCATTACATGGGAAGTGAGAAAATTGAGCCCTAATGGATGGGATCTGCTGCTGCTCTGCACAGCAAAGTTGGAAAGGTCCAACTGCACAGCTGTGTTTGGGGCTATTCTCTCCTCCAGAATTTCCCAGGCTTCATGCTTGTAGTCTAACTGAGAAAGTCAGGCTCTGAGCATCCACCATCCATCAGTGCAAGAAGGAAATTGAACCCTGAAGTTAACACCAATTCCCATCAGGCCAACCTTTAATTCCTTCCCAATTAAGCTGGCAGATGAAGCTGAATGAAAACCGTGTTGTGTTCCATCCAGCACTTCAAGGGGTCTTTGCTAAATCAGGAGTAAGTCCTTTAATCTGTGCAAGGAGATATTTTAAGCACAAAACTGTCTGAAAAGTCAAATCCTTTATGCATCCCTCAGGCAGATGGAAAATGCTACAGATCTCCCAGCAGAGAGGAAAGCACTGAAATCTCCTATAGTAACTGGCCACTAGCTGTGACAGCAAATAATCTGCTGTCTGGTGATGCTAACTTTCTGAATGATTCTATGACAGAGAGAAACTGAGGATGATTGTGCACTGGGTTTGTGTTTTGTACCCTGAAGGGCCCAAATCTTCGTTTGGTCAGTGTATGGGAGATTGGTAATCACAGCCTGAACCTCTGATTAATCAGCTGAGGCAAGTGTGGGGTCAGCTGTGGGAGCACAGGTGAGAGTGATGGAGCTGTGCTCCCAGAAGGGGTGGAGCTCGACTCCATCCCCTCTGAGACCTCATTTAAGAGCTGACTCCCACTGAGGCAGCATCTCTTGGAGATCACTCACCAGTGAGGACTGCCCCAGCTTCTTCAGCCAAGGCACCACCACTGGTGAGTTTTCCTTTGCTTATTCCTTCTGTACGTTTGCTACCATCTGTTTATTAACAACCAATGCAGTCAGGGACAGGCAATATCATGGATTTGATACCTTTGTGCCTGTTTCCTGTCTCTGAAAAGAGAAATTGTCATTTCCTACTCCCAAAAACTCTATGAAAATAGTGTAGTGGGCACAATGGTGATGGGTTGAAGGTTGGACTAGGTGATCTTAGTGGTCTTTTTCAACCGCAGTGATTCCTTGACTCCTTGATTCTAGGCTGGATGTTGCTCTGGGCAGCCTGGTCTGGTGGTTGGTGACCCTGCCCACTGCGGGGGGGGTTGGAACTAGATGATCCTTGAGGTCCTTTTCAACCCAGGGCATTCTATGACTCTGTGATTCGCTGATTCCTTGCATCTTTGCCCAGACCCTGCTCTTGCCTGGGAGCTCACAGCAATTCCACAGTCCTGCCCTCACTTCCCCAGGCCTCAGTCCCATGTGTGCAGAAATTATTACTTGTACATATTTGTGATGCATTTGCAAGGCATCTTGTTGGCTTATGCAGAAATAAAAAGACAGACGTTTCCTGGCATCTTTAGTGAATGTACTTAATACTTCAGTTGTTTTTATGTGTCACAATAAAATTAAAAAAAAAGCAAAGTGGCTCCCACTAAAAGGGACCCCCAGAGCCTGGCAGGTCCACAGGATGAGTTTTTGGGGCCATTGCATTAGTGATGCAGAGCGCAAAGTTTATATTGTTTCTATGCAATCTGCACACAGAAATGAACATCTTTGCAACTTATCAAATGGCTGGCTTCTCTGAGTTCACACTTGCCAGAGAAATACCTGTTTGAGATGAAATTCAGCTTTATTCTGCAAAGGAGATTACTGATACCAGCCTAAACTCACCCAAACTTTTGTTACACGTTGCACTGCTCCAACTTGCCCTGGTTCCTCAGTGCTGTGTTCTGCTGCCAAAGGCAGCAGAGCCTTCCCCAGCTCTGTCCAGCCAAGGGGAGGCTTTCACCACCCTCTGTGCTCTAGACTGGAAATCCCCACAAGTGCTTATGGATCTGCTTTCATGCTGTGTATGGGAGATTGGTAATCACAGCCTGAACCTCTGATTAATCAGCTGAGGCAAGTATGGGGTCAGCTGTGGGAGCACAGGTGAGAGTGATGTAGCTGTGCTCCCGGAAGGGGTGGAGCTTGACTCCATCCCCTCTGAGACCTCATTTAAGGGCTGACTCCCACTGGAGCAGTATCTCTTGGAGATCGCTCACCAGGGAGGACTGCCTCAGCTGCTTCAGTCAAGGCACCACCATTGGTGAGTTTTCCCTTTACTCATTCACTTATATACCTTCTGTACATTTTGTTTCCATCTGTACATTTAAAACCAATACATTTGGCGAGCCAGGCAGGAGCCTGCAAATATCGGAAAAAAAAAATGTCTTTCCTGTGGAATGTGTTTAGCTGGTTCAAGGGGGAGAAGATCACCCCCTTAGGGAAAATCCTCCCTGGACAAATACCAGGGTTTGAGGCGTCCCCATATTTTCAATTAGCGACGATTATCGAACAATGGGGGCCCTTACGGGTAACGGGCAATATGTCCCCTTACCATCTAACTGAATACTTTCAGGGGTTGCAAAAAGATATTTTGACAACCAAAGAAAGGCAAATGGCTGCATCCATGGCTGCTTGGCCTTTATTGAATGCTTTAAATCAGGCAGAGGTTAAATCAGATAAGATTGAACATGAAAATCAATTATTAAAAGCCCGCATTGAAAAATTGGAGGGCGAAATTAATCTATTAACAGGGAAAAATTCATCATTTTTTTCAAACACCCCCCAAATTAGATATATTACAATGGATGATAGTAAGGATCCTGAAACATCGGATCAAACTAAGGTCACTAAATCTGACCTAGAAGAGCCACTTAAGACGGACTTATTAGAAGTCCGTCCTATGGTAACCCAAAAAACAAAAAAAGTCCAGGAGCGACCAGCAGGGGTGCCTCCTGATCAATGGACCCCTGCTGACTCCTATTTACACGTAACAGCACGTCCATATACACCCACTGAACTTATGGATCTAGTACAGCGCTTCAGGCAAAGACCAAGGGAAAGTGTCCCAGCCTGGCTGTTACGATTATGGGACTCGGGAGCAGAAAGTGTAATAGTTAGCGGCTCCGAGGTATCTAAACTAGCAACTATAACAGTCCATCCTGCCCTGAGGCAGAGATTGTACTCAGGGTCCCAGTTCCCTGAAGAGAATCATTCGATCGTAGATTGGATAATGGCTGCCTGCCGTATGGTATGGTCAAATAAAACAGACATGCCAATACATACAGGAATGTGGTCTTCTATGGAAGACCTACAAAATTATATCCGGGAACTAGGCATGCGAGAGGCTGTCTATGAAGATGTATCTGTTAGTCCGGACATGGTGAAGTTTTCCGCGGGAATGAGGGACCTAATCTTACAACAGGCTCCCTCACATATGTATGGAACATTGGTTTCTATATTGAATCCTCTAGTGGCCGCAGAGGCAGCAGTCCAGCATGCTGCCCAATTGGTAGCGGACCTGGGGGAAACGGAGCGCCTAAGAACCAAGCGCAATATTAGAGTAATTGAAGATCCTGAAGTTTTTCCAATAGCCCGAGCCAGGAGATCGGCTCCACGAACCCCTCGGGCGGGACCCATTAGAGTGTCCCGAAAACAAATGTTTAATGATCTACTCCGAGCAGGTGTTCAATTTGCCAAAATTGATGGGCAGCCCAATCACGTTCTGCTTCAGTTGTGGAAACAGCTGAAGGATGAACAAAAATTTCAAAACCGCCCCAAAAGACCGGGGATAAGGCTTATAGAACGACGACCAACAACAGTTTGGAATCTAGAAGACTTTATCGTGCCAAATAGGAAAAAGAGGCCACCTCAGGTGCCTCGGGTCACAGTACCAGAGGCATCAGAGGTAAAAGACTTGAATCTGGCCCAGTTTATGGCGTGATGAGGGACGTCAGTCACCCTAGGGCCTCTAGACGGGACCGGAGGCCCTATGTGGAATTGACAATATATTGGTCCCGAGAAAATGTGCAGAAGGTTATGGCCCTCGTTGATACGGGGGCGGAAACATCTATAATTTATGGAGACCCAACAAAATTCAGAGGGAACAAAGTAATGATTGGAGGCTTTGGGGGACAGACCGTTCCAGTCACCCAAACTTGGGTAAAATTGGGGGTCGGGCGCCTCCCACCACGGGAGTACAAGGTATCTATTGCTCCAATTCCGGAGTACATATTGGGAATTGATATCTTGTGGGGTCTGGCTCTCCACACAACAGTGGGAGAGTTCCGGTTGCGGCAGAGATGCATTAGTATCCGGGCAATTCAGACAATATTGAGAGGCCATGCAAAACATGAGCCTATTTGTCTGCCCAAGCCACGTCGGATTACTAATGTAAAACAATACAGACTCCCAGGTGGGCAGGATGAAATAACAAAAACAGTGCAGGAATTAGAAAGAGTGGGTATTATAAGGCCTGCACATAGCCCGTACAACTCCCCAATATGGCCAGTGCGAAAATCGGATGGAACATGGAGGATGACAGTGGATTACAGGGAATTAAACAAGGTCACGCCGCCCGTTCATGCAGCCGTACCCAATATTGCCTCCCTAATGGACACACTAAGTAGAGAAATTAAAACGTATCACTGTGTCCTAGACTTAGCGAATGCATTCTTCAGTATTCCGATTAGTGAAGAATCACAAGACCAGTTTGCATTCACATGGGAAGGCAGGCAGTGGACTTTTCAGGTTCTGCCGCAAGGGTACGTGCATTCACCTACTTTTTGTCATAATTTGGTGGCGCGTGATCTGGCTAAGTGGCAGAAGCCACATAATGTAAATTTATATCATTATATTGATGACCTCCTGTTAACATCCGATTCATTAGAGGCGGTGAGACAAGCAGCAGATTTATTGATAGCTTATCTGCAAAAGAGAGAGTGGGCTATAAACCCACAGAAGGTGCAAGGTCCGGGGCTATCTGTAAAATTCCTGGGAGTAATTTGGTCCGGAAAAACCAAAGTACTACCCAGTGCAGTAGTGGATAAAGTCCAAGCGTTCCCAGTCCCTACAACATCAAAACAGCTACAAGAGTTCTTAGGTATATTAGGGTATTGGCGCTCCTTTATACCTCACTTAGCTCAGTTGTTGAGGCCATTGTATAAGCTTACCAAGAAGGGTCAATCGTGGAACTGGGGGAAGGTAGAACAAGATGCTTTCCAACAGGCAAAGCTGGCAGTTAAACAAGCCCAGGCATTGGGTATATTTGATCCGACCCTCCCAGCTGAACTAGACGTTCATGTTACCCAGGATGGTTTTGGCTGGGGCCTGTGGCAACGCCAGAGTTCTGTTCGAACCCCCATTGGATTCTGGTCTCAGGTTTGGCACGGAGCAGAAGAAAGATACAGCATGATTGAAAAACAGTTATTGGCTGCCTATTCAGCGTTACAAGCGGTAGAGCCAATAACGCAAACAGCAGAGGTTATAGTTAAAACTACATTACCGATCCAGGGGTGGGTAAGAGATCTAACTCACCTTCCTAAGACAGGGGTGGCCCAAGCACAGACGGTAGCACGATGGGTCGCCTATCTAAGTCAAAGAAGCAGCTTGTCTTCGTCTCCACTCAAGGAGGAATTACAGAAGATCTTAGGCCCAGTGACATATCGCAGTGATACGCCGAAAGAACCAATGGTCGCTCCACCAGAGAAGAGCCCTGTTCAGGAAGGAAGATATCCTATTCCTGAAGATGCCTGGTATACGGATGGGTCCAGCAGAGGCAACCCGAGCAAGTGGCGAGCTATAGCATACCATCCCTCTACTGAGACAATCTGGTTTGATGAGGGGGATGGTCAGAGCAGCCAATGGGCAGAATTACGAGCCGTGTGGATGGTTATAACTAAAGAACCTGGTGATGGCATCCTGAACATCTGTACGGATAGCTGGGCCGTGTACCGGGGGCTTACTCTGTGGATTACGCAGTGGGCTACCCAGGAATGGACTATCCACGCCCGACCGATCTGGGGGAAAGACATGTGGGTAGACATTTGGAATACAGTCAAACACAGGACGGTATGTGTCTACCATGTCTCTGGTCATCAACCCCTGCAGTCACCAGGAAACGATGAAGCGGACACACTGGCCCGAGTTCGATGGATTGGGAATTCACAATCCGAAAATATTGCCCGATGGTTACATCAGAAGCTACGGCATGCTGGACAAAAGATAATGTGGGCAGCTGCTAAAGCATGGGGGCTGCCTGTACAGTTATCTGATATCGTCCAAGCATGTCAGGACTGTGACGCTTGCTCGAAGATGAGACCAAGACCGTTGCCTGAAACAACATCCCACATTGCTAGAGGATATAGTCCTCTTCAGAGATGGCAGGTTGATTACATTGGGCCCCTCCCTCGGTCTGAGGGGGCGAGATATGCCCTGACCTGCGTTGATACTGTAAGTGGACTGCTGCAAGCCTATCCCGTACCAAAGGCAAATCAAGCATATACAATTAAGGCACTCACTAAACTGATGTCTGCATATGGGACACCTCAAGTCATCGAGAGCGACCAAGGGACTCACTTTACTGGAGCGATGATACAGCGCTGGGCAGAAGAGAACAACATTGAATGGCGATTCCATCTGCCATATAATCCAACAGGGGCAGGCCTTATTGAACGCTACAATGGTATTCTTAAGGCTGCCCTGAAGACAGACTCCCAGTCCCTGCAGGGGTGGACAAAAAGATTATACGAAACCCTGCGGGACTTGAACGAAAGACCTCGGGATGGCAGACCCAGTGCTCTGAAAATGTTACACACTATATGGGCCTCCCCTCTTAGGATTCAAATTACAGGTGCTGATAATGAGGTAAAACCGCAGGTTGGTAATGACAATAATCTTCTGCTCCCTGCCCCTGAGAATCTAAAACCAGGAATCCATAAGATAAATTGGCCCTGGAAGGTGCAAGTAGGACCCAAGTGGTGTGGCCTACTTGCACCTTGGGGGAGACTATTGGAGGTGGGAGGTTCAGTTACCCCCTCGGTGATAGGTACATGGCCTACTGACATCGTGGTCAATACTCCGGTCTTTATTGCTAAAGGGACACCCATCATGTCCCTATGGCAGATCAGGACTCCTCCTCTGGTGCCAGATATAGTTATACAGCCACAGATATCTGGCCAGAGGGTATGGTATCGGAGGCCGGGACATAATCCGGTGCGAGCAGAAGTATTGACCCAAGACAAGAATACGGCCTGTATCTTGCCCTGGAGGGCAGACCTTCCTCTCCTGGTACCCTTGAAACATCTGTATTACTCTCCCTAAGATTCTAAGCCTCTAGGACCATCAGAGAACAATTTGTGTGGACTGATGAAACGCAAATGGACCTGCACCTCGAGATGGCTTGTCTCCAGTAACATCTATCAAGCACTGGCCCACGGAAGATCGTGAATACCCATCCAATCATCATTTGAATAACATCAGCATTCGGTGCGACGGGAAATTGTATCAGCGTCGCGTTGGGTCTCTGTGATAAGGGAAAACTCACCTAATCATTGGTTCACGCTGTGAAGGGGTGGAGTGTATGGGAGATTGGTAATCACAGCCTGAACCTCTGATTAATCAGCTGAGGCAAGTATGGGGTCAGCTGTGGGAGCACAGGTGAGAGTGATGTAGCTGTGCTCCCGGAAGGGGTGGAGCTTGACTCCATCCCCTCTGAGACCTCATTTAAGGGCTGACTCCCACTGGAGCAGTATCTCTTGGAGATCGCTCACCAGGGAGGACTGCCTCAGCTGCTTCAGTCAAGGCACCACCGTTGGTGAGTTTTCCCTTTACTCATTCACTTATATACCTTCTGTACATTTTGTTTCCATCTGTACATTTAAAACCAATACATGCTGTAAAAAGATTACAGTCAAAGGAGATAACCTTTTTACTTGGTACCTGTGATGTGCATTACATACAACCTCTGGCAACATCGGGAGCTGCTGCTTGTAATGGAGGTTTACTCTTAAAAAATAGAATGGATTTCCTCCGCTCTGATGCCCGGGGGGAAGAGGACCATACACATTCATAGACATTAGATCTGTGCGGCCTGACTTGATTTACCCTCAAATGTCACCCATATATTCTCATTTCACTGGGAAACTGTCAACACAAATGTCAAAATGCCTCACTGTGTGAAACAAGGGCGACGTGCTTTAAAATTAATTATTCGCTTGGTTTTCATATACAAAACAATTCACAGACTCCAGCAGGACAAGCTTGCTTATTTTTCATCCGTGTTGTCTAGTTATGCAGGATCCCTTCAAATGATAACATTTTCCCTTCACACAGCAAAGCCCAGTGAAATAAAACCCCACTCTTCTGTGCCAGCATTTTATATGTAGAACTCGCCGAGCGCCAGAATAATGTAATAGTGATGAATAATACATAGCCAAAATGGATTGTACGTAATCTGTTGGGTTATGAATCTCAGCTTTATAGCTTTTCTTTATAATCCGTTCTATTTTGTTGGTTTCATCTGACAAGGCTGGAAATAATCTCACAACTCCAAAATGGCATTTCCCTCCCAACCCGCTGCTCTCCTGCTCTCAGCAGATACCTCCAGTTACTAAGCGAGGTTTGCTGAGTCCATGAGCACAGCTACTCTATTTCTCATGAGAATGCAGATAGCTGACAACTTGGATTCAGCTGTGCAGGATGGATGGATGGATGCACCACCAGGCTCTTGCATCCAACCCACTCCAAGTCCAAAGCTGCCATGCACGTACAGCTCATGGTTTGATCTCACTATGGACTTCACAAACCAGAGAACTAAATCATCCTGTGAAGGCCAAAGCACGTAGCAATGTGATGTCTGGATGTTTGGATTAATGCTATCCCACTACAAGCGTGGGAAAGGGGTCCATAGGCTTTCCTTGGAGAAAGTGGAGGTCATGGCAAAACTGTGTTTTGAAGTACTACAATGAAAAGTGAAGCAGTTCTAACTGAAACAAGATGAGGTTGATGTGGAAATGCAGCTGCAGGGAGCAGGCCTGCTTCATGGGAGAGGGGAGCCCTGAGGAGCACAGGCTGCAGCCGGCCCCGGTGCTGTTTTGTAATCAAAGACTTCGATTTTGGCATAAATATCAAGAGAGGAGGGAGAGTCTGTTTTGTATTTTAAAAGCCCTTAATTTTCTGCCAAATAACAAAGTCCTAGGAGCCTGTTTTGAGAGAAAAGCATCCAGTTCTGATGGAACACATTTACCAGCTTAATTCCAGCTCCTGTAACAGATCATTTGGGGAAGGAAAAGCTGTTCCCAGCATGCAGCTGCCAAAGCCTCCCATTGCCACCAGCACAGCATCTGCACCACCTGATGCTGTGTGAGGGATGGAAGAGCCAGAGGCAATAGGTTGACACGTGCCTTGTTCCCACTGCGACCACAGTGCTGGATGAGCAGCAGGTACAAAAGGGGATGGAAGTAGTTTCTTACCAAAAGCAGAAAATAAACCAACATCACTCCTCCCGCTCCAGGAGCCTTGTCATGCTTGCAAAATAATTTAGGCACATTACAGCACTATCAGTGCCTTCTGCTATGAGCGACATCTTGCAGCATGTAATATGTCAGGGCAGAAAACAATTATAGCACAGTTCATGCCATCACAGCTGGAGATTGCCTGTGTGTCACGTGCTAAGGCTATTGCTAAGCTTTCTTGCGTTATCTGATATGCTAAAAAATGAGATATACTGCAAAAAAAAATTGTCACTGCTCTCTGCTGGCTTCTTTCTTGGGGCTGGAAGGAAAAATGCTCTAAGTGCAGAAGAAAATTGCTTCAAGCAAATGACCTGATCGCAGGAGAATTCAGTTGCTTATGTTCTCCATCACCTTTAAAAACATGAGAAGAAATCTGATAATAAGAGGAATGGGATTATTGTAATTTGATGGCTGCTTGACAGCTGGCCCCAGCCCATCTCTCTTTGAAGTGAATGGGAAGATGGCAATTTCATTAAGTCAGTGACAGTTTCATGAAGTCCTAGTGAAAGGCTAATACGCATTGCTGATTTGCCCCTGTTTAAAAGGAAGGATAGATCACAGTTGTGTAAGTGATTCACAGTGTGCTGAAGGATGTGTTGCTGCAGACAGGTATGGAGGCACTGTGTAACTCATGCTGACATACACCTTCCCTGATGAGGTGCTACTTCGGCTTTTTTTCACTATCAAATCCCTCTATCAGCACGTGGTTCATACTGGTATATGTAACATAATTGAGCCATTATCCCATTGCTGTCTCTGAGAACAGGAGGGATCTCTCTGCCTGCTGAGTCAGGAGTGCTTGGGGAAACCCTGCTCATCCAGCAAGGAGTGATGTATTAAATTCACTAAAAATACATACTTAGTGTATTACACCCCATGCCCTATTCATGCACAGTTAATGCTCCCAGCGGCTGTAAGTGCATGCATATCCCATCATATCTGCACCTGGAAGAAAAACATGGGGCTGCAGATCTCATTGCAGCAAGGTGTGCTGCCATCTAACATCCGAGTGCTGCAGTCTGTAACTGGGGCTTCTTCCTTCAAGAGATCATCCCAGGATGGCTCACTCTTACATCCCAAGGGAGAAGAAATGGAAAAATAAAGCTCTTTCTCACAAATAACTGTCCCATGGTTGATTATCTTCATTTTGATCCTTACACAACAGGGCTCCTAATCTGCAGTGACGCAGCAGGAGATGAAAATGAAGAGATGGGAGAAGAGGGAAAAAAATTGAAGGAAGAGAATCTCAATTTTTTGAGTTTTATCTTCAAAGTGAAGAGAACAGAATTTCAGAAACATTCCCAATTAGTGCTGGGAGAAAAGAGGAAGGATCAGATTTATCGGACACAAAGGAAAAAGTGCTTCTGGAGTGCACAGCCATCTGCACCTTGGAGTTGGGATTGGACTTATTTTTAGGGCCCTCTTTTTCCCAGGCAGTCCACTGATTAAAGATATTCAACACACTGCTGCAAGGCAGTGTAGATAAATTGTAAGGGAAATAATGAGGCTCTTTCGTAAGTAGTTCCATCACTAGGTCTCAGATTTAATTATTTGTCCAATTCCATAATACCACCCAGAAAGTACTTCTGATGCAAGCTGTTCACTAAGCAGAAGGAATTGTGCACAATTTTGACGTATTGATTAAACTGCCACCAAATGATTTGAGATGAAGATTGAACACTCTAAAAGTAATGAAATATTTTTGAAGCTGAGACATTCTATGAATGAGAACAGATGGCTTTTTCTGCTACGCTGCTATCACTTATTAGCTCACTAATAATGTATATTTCTTTAAGACTTACAGCTTGCTGGTTGGGTTTAGAACAGCAGCCCAAAGCGTTATAATTTCAAATACAGGTCCACTCTGCCCTGTGCTGCCACATTCCCTGCTGCAGCACAGGGGCTGGAAAGGTCCTGGTTCTCTTGAAGTTAAGGGTCCTTGGAGCATCTGACAACTGAAACTCACAGAAAGAGGTATGAACTGCAACCATCCCAGAGTCATTTTTAAATCTGAATATATTCTGGGTGTGCTTTCCTTTCCTCTGATGGAGTTTCACTGATAACTTTCCCCAATCCAATTTCAGCAGCCTCCAACCACCCCGATTCTAAGCACTCTTTGAACTAATTATGGAGCTCCTCTCTCAATAATGTAATCTCCTCTGATAATTTATTAAACATGTTTGAGCCATCGGACCAAGAAGGTCATGCAAAGACGGTGGCTACAAAATGCAAAATGAGTTGGTCGGGTTGCTTAATGAATTGCAGGTGCACAATCATAACTCAGAAAAACTGAAGCACATCACATTCAGGGGGAAATTAAACCTTGAGCTGTGTAATGGATTTATTACCACAAGATACAGCACATAAAAATATCATCATTACTGAAATATGCAAATATTCCAAGTATTCAGTGTGTGAGAAAGGTATATTTATTTCTCCAGTCTTATAAGCTATTTGCAAACTAATGAAAATTCACTTTTCTGCATTATATCATCATGGAACATGCAAAGAGCAATTTGTACTCCAACAGCACTGCCACACAGTTAAGATTTAGGGGTGTCATTTACCAGCCCAGAAGAAAGCCCTGTTGCTTTGAACTGGAGGAAGGCAATCGGGCAGCAAAGTCAGCTTCATCACGGTCCTATTCTGCCTACTGAAGTGAAGGGGAAAACATCCTCCCTTCCTGCTATGCATGAATCCCAGCCAGTTTGAGGATAAATAGCTTAATGGAGTGCTGAACCCACATCTCCGACCTCTGGTGCCTGCCGTGTGCCCTCCCAGTGACAGCTTGTGTATCCATACTGATTAATAAAGCTTTAAGGACATAACTTCACTTTATCTAATATCAAACCTAAACATTCTCTGACCTACAAGGCTGTAATTTATTTAAATTTCTCGGTGAAGTATGGCACTATAAAAGCTGCAAAGGCTGAAGGCCCATCAGCTGAGGCAGTGGGGTGTGCAGAAGGCAGAGGTCAGCAGTGTGCTATGGCAGCCATTGAGGGCCCATACTTGGCTTTTGGGGAGCAATGACGGTTTGCCCACAGCAAAATGGTGGTGGGAAGGAATTTCTGCCCCCCAAAACCATCGTGAGACCTTAGCAGGTCCCACACTTACATCTGTATCCATGCTTAGGATTGCGAGCCATTCATTTCAATACAAACACATCAGTCAGGTCTTGAATCGCCTTCATAGGAAGGAGGGGTTGGAGCAGGCATTGCAGCACCAGACCCTTTCAACCAGGCATCTTTTGTCAGTTAATAATAGAAAGAAATAAAGAGGGCAGCTCTAGCTTCTGCCATTAAAACAGCATCAGCATCTACAAAAGTAAAATATCGTGCTGGCATTTGCACTGGGTAAAATCCCCACGCCCAATCACAAGCACAGTGGCAATAACTGCCCTCCACAATGCTCTGGCTGCTGGAAAACAGCATTTGTCACGCAGCTGCAGGCTGCTCTGCTCCTTGAGGTCCTGAGGCAAAGCTGTCTGGCTTCACAGACGTTAATTATTTGCGTCTACTGTTAATTAGTTGTCTGCGTCCGTCATGGTGGAGTGGTGACAGCCTGGGAGCCAGGCACAGCCCATGGGCTTTGTCCCCATCCCCTCTGCTCCATTCCAACCAGAACATTTCATTTCAGTCATGGTGCCAGAGGCCAGGCCCTGGAGGACCTTTGAAATTAAACACGTATCAAGTACAGTGGGGAGAGAGAGGAGGGGGAGAAGGGGGCAATCCGGCTCCTCAAGCATGCAAGTCAAGAGCTTTTGCTGTATTTATTCAGCCAGCCACAAATCACGTCCTGGCCATCCAAGGGAACATTGCTGATGGAAATTTCCACCTCCTGTTGCTTGGTGTTCTGCTCTTTGTTATTGCTTTGCCACCTTCAAGACATTGTAAATAATTGAATTTTTACAGTGAGAAGGTGTTGAATGCTTTGGGGTTTTTTTGTGTGTAGAAAGAGAAATGAACGCCTGATTTGCTAAGCTAGGAACCACGACAACCCAGGTTAACTCCTGCCTGATGTCTGCTGGGACAGGGAAGCAAAAGTTCTTTGTTCACCAAAGACTCAGTAATTGAAGGCACATCACATAGTTCTCAATAGAAGAGATTTATCACTGAACACATTTCCTAGCTGCATTAACTCAGCACCGTATTTCTTTCGTTAAGATGAGAAACAAAAAGAAGTGGTTTGGAATTGCAGCGAAACAGTTGCGAAACAGCAAAAAAAAAAACCAAAATCCCAGGGAATAATTAATTCATTCCTTTCCACCTGCAAATTGCCTAAGGACAGGTTGAGCTCTTACCCAAATGTTGCACAGAGATTGTTCAAACGCTACCAAATGATTTTCACAAATGCTTCTCGCTCTGTAATTTCCTGGTGACCGAGTCACTGCTCACGTCTGACATTTGAAATTCAAATTTCAGCCCTTTCTGACCGGCCGCACAGATTGCAGGAACAGACCTGCTGGCCGGGCGGAACTCTGACTTCTGTTGCTCTGATGCCACAGCTGTGCTGTCTCATTCAGCATCCGTCCCCCCCCCAGTCTGGCTCTGCAGCCTTCGCCACCCACTTTTCCAGCCAACATCCCTGAGCCTTCTCCCAACTGCATGGCCAGCTGCCCAATAACACCACTCAGAGTGACCAGGTCTGCATATGATGCGATCCCACTGGTCGCACTGCCATCATCATCACCACTAAAGCTTCTCTTTTGCCTGAGCATTCCCATCTGATTCTTGTTTCCTGCATTAGACATGAGTTTCTTAGAGCAGAGGTTGTGCTTCTTCTGGGTGTAACTCCTGGGTGCAATGGGAATAACATCAGAGAATACCCTTTCTCCTGTGTTTGCCAGAAAGTCAGTCATTTGCCAGCACATTCAGCAAGAAACAAACACCGAGTGCACACAAACACACCAAGCATGCTTCAGGATTCACATGAATATTCATAGGAATGGAATTCTTGCATTTCTCAGCCCCCTCTCCAGTCACTGGCACAGAAACAGCACTGGGAGTAGGGGCACGCATTGCAGGACCACCAGCAGATGCTCTGTGATGGATACACAGTGTCGTACACTGCATGCAGCTGCCAGCACAGCTCCCACACCTCTGTTTCCCATTGCACTCTCCAGTTTGGTGCACTTCTGAAGTATTTACAGTTGAGCCATTGCACTTCAGGGAGGAAAAACTGAAATGAGAGATGCAAAAGATTGTCAAGGATGCAAAAATAAGAGTTTTGCATGAAAGCACCAAAGGTTTGAGCACTAACTGAAAAAAAAACCCTGAGAAACACCGCAGCAGGTATCACATCTAAGGCTCTTAGGAAGGAAATCAGTGTGATGCTGCAGTTGTGTATGCCCCTTCAAATTAGTCAGTTCTGGTCACAAATTGCTCTTTTTCTTTAAGAGTAAGACTTCTGTTTCTGTTGGGCCTTAAATGTCCCCTTTCCCACCAGCTTTCCTTCTGACCTCCCCGCACAGTTCCCAGCTCTGTTGTCTAATACTACGCAGTATATTCTTTGTGATGCTTCCTGCAGGCCAGAGCAATTTAGAGGCTCGCTGGTTCAAACTCTTAACATTTGGAGCAGTGGAAAACACACTGGAAAA
The DNA here is from genome assembly GCF_039878825.1 of Excalfactoria chinensis. NCBI lineage: Eukaryota > Metazoa > Chordata > Aves > Galliformes > Phasianidae > Excalfactoria > Excalfactoria chinensis. The sequence goes on from NC_092836.1 coordinate 4,708,106, forward strand.
CCCTCTACATGAGCACATCTCCAATGCCTTCAGTGCACCTTTGCTGTCAATGTCCAGTTCTGGTGAAGGCTGGCAGAACTTGCAGGACAGTGGGTTCCTATCACTCCCTGAATGAACTCACTGTCAGATGGAGCTCACATCCCCTGGAGGCAGATATGCCCAAACCAGGTTCATTGCCAGAAGAATCTTAGCACAGCTGAGAAGACAGACTGGACGGCACAACTGTCTTGGCACTTGTCCTGGCAGGCACTGAGGGCATCCAGCCAGCCTAACGCCAGGACCTCACTTTAAGTATGTTAATGGATTCTGTTGGATTGTGACGGTCTCTTAATTTTTTAATAGTTTCTTTTTTTCTTTTTCTTTTTTTTTTTTGGACCATCAGCTGTCATCAACAAAAGACAATGTAGTTGCACAACATATTTGAGGCGGCTTGATTTTGTGGACAGAGCTGTCAACAGCAATGAAAAAACTCTCCTGTCACAGAAGCAGAAAATTGTGCCCCAGGAAACAAATCATTTAAAGACCATAATAACCATCACCAAACTTCCACTTTAGGCTCAGCGCTTAATCATTTCAGGTGGGAGTGAAGATTTAAGGTGAGTAAAAGTAGTGAGGAAGCACATGAAGTACCCGCTGCGTGTGTTCATTTTGCATGGAGTGGGAAGCAAATAGCAAAGGGATGCACAGGCTTGGGAAGAGTTGGGCACCCCAAGGGTTAAGCCCAGGCAGGCGCAGGTGCAGGCAATGCATGTGTGACATCTAAACGCAGAGTGAAAAATCACCTCTTGCAGGGAAGCTCAGCTGTGCGAACGATTTAAGCTCTGTATAAGAAATGGAGAGAGAAACTAACACAATAAAATATGATGCAGTGAAACTGGCTGTGATGGCACACAATCGTTTCGCATATTGGGTTCTGCAGGCATTTGTAGGGCCAGTGAGGATGTGCAGTTTGAGGTCCTGGTAAGAACAGTTTCCCAAGCATGATAACTGGCAAATGACCAGCTGGATGTAGCCCCCCTTTATACTCTGTTGTCTTTAAGGTGACTGTCTCCCTGTGTGGAAATATTTACAGCATTGTGCTGCTATGTGACAGCATTGTTTTTACTCTGAATAGCCCCAGAGCATCCAAAATAGCAAAACAAGGAGCACCTCCACATCCTAGCAAACTCATTGCTGATCCATGGCAGGATAGGAAGTTAAGAAATTCCCTTGTCATCTTCCAAGCATGATGTGACCCCTGTGCCATAGGAAGAAATCTACCCTGTAAGGTTAAGTCACTACTTAACTGCTTAATGTCAATCTGACTGGCATTAAGCAGATTGATGGGGAGATTCAATTTATTTATTTTTAAATAGGAACCCAAACAACTTAATATTCCTTCTCGACTTAATCTGCTGCCAGGCTGGGTATCCAATTCAGTGTGTTTACATGTCCATTTGTTTATTTATGCCTCTTGAGATCATGTGACCTGTGGGTTCCTATGGGAGTGGATGCTGTGCAACCATGCTGTAGTCGCCATGGATGAAACCCGTGCAGAGATTATCCTTCACATACAGCCATCTGCATTGGCTGTGTTGACTCTTAATAGCAATTTTTAAGCATAGGCTCTTGTGGATTATCTGCTTGCTTCAGTGAATATAATCAACTTGCAGTTCAGATTAAGATACAATAATTTCCAGACCTGGAAAGTATACTGTTATTAATGGGAAAAAACAGTGTTAAGGTGGCATACAGGTTGTAGTGTTCAGTCAGCAATTTGAATAGTGAAGAACATCAGAATCCTTTACACTTTAAGAAGGCAGAAAATGTAGATCTTAGATGGCCTTCATTAAATGTGACTCAAGCCGCTCTAATCTCCTCCCATGAAATCATCATCTTCTAAGCTATAATGTTTTAAGTCTACCTAAGGAATAAAGCTGATTTAATACCTTTTTGTACAGCTGTACCCCCAAAACAAAGAGCAGCCAGTTGCCACTTCACTTTTGTTCTTTTGATCTACTTTGGTGCAGGTAGGGAAGGGCGGAGGAAGCTGTCAGAGCCCCAGTGACAATCTGTTTGCTGTGTTGATTATCGTCTGGTAATTAAAGCCTTGCTGCTGTGAGATGTAACATGCCTTTGCAGACCAGTTTTTCTACTGATGGTGGTTTGTCTTTTCCTTAAGATCCGGGTGGGATTTGCAGCAGCTTGTGTAGGAGCCCAGGTTGCTTGGGTTTCCATGAGGCAGCTGCTTGTGGGTAGCTTCTGGAAGCCCCTATTACTGCAGTCTAATGAGAGATTTTGTTTGTTTGTTTGTTTGTTTGCACAGTACAAACAGATGTTAAGGCTGGGGCCCTTCTAGTCATAAAAATCAAATGAACTCAGCCTTCTGCGCTACTCTCTGCGGGCTGCAAAATCCCCTTTCCTCTGGTTTGAAACTCAAGTACAAGAAGAAAACCAGGCATACTGCTTGCCAAACAGCAACCTTTGCTCTGTGAGGCAATTACACTGCACGAAGCCAAAGGTTTGAAAGCCATAGGTGGCTTTAGGGTATTTTTCTTGATGTGGCCTCTTGTCCCCCTCCCTCACTCATGTACAGACACCCTTGGTATCATCTAAATCCTCCCTGCCTTTTCTGATCTCCTTAAACCTGAAAGCTATTGTGCTGCAGAGATGAACATTCACAGAAAGCACAGACTTTGTTCTGACTGTGGAACAGTTCTTAAAACAATTGCATAACATTATCAGGGGCAGACCTGCAGGGGTTGCTGTTAAGGTCCTGAGGTCCACCTAAGCCTTAATAGCCCTGACTGCCCTCACCTGGCTCTCCTTCCACTCCCAAAGAGCCCGTTTAAGGTTAGGGGAAAGCCTTTAGCTCTTTTCTGAGCTGGGTTGGAAGAGCACAAACTCTGTCTATGCCTGGCTGTGAGCCTCACTGACTCACAGGCTGAGCTCTCTGCCTGACTGTGGGCATGTACTCCATGGATTGTCCTGGCAGTGTAGGCTCCTGGCTGAAGCTGACCACCACCTTTGGGCCTCTTTAGCTCAGGTGCATCAAGGTGAGCCCTTACTTCTGAGTCCCTGCCCTTTTAGGAACAGCAGGCCCCATCTCCCGTGTGGTTGCTCTGCGAGAGGTAAGGTCTACTGTATCCTGTTTCTCCATGGCAAATGCTTCCCTCAACTGTTTTTTACACCTTATGCAGTAATTTTGCTATTATTGCACTGTAGAAATGAGGCTTTGAGGATGTATTTGTGGCTACTGAGCAGGGACTGGAGATGTGATGGAGTTCAGCCAAGCTTGTGACTAGCAGTGTCTTTAGTGAGGTTTATACTGATGTATTTTCACTGGGGTGTAGTTGCCATGCAGGTGATTTGAATCATAAGGTAAATATGCTATTAAAATATGACTTAGATGATGAGTTTTGCCATGATAATTTCTACTATCTTTGAAGATGAGCTTTGCCATGCTCATTTCTGCTTTTTGTTTTTTCTTTTTTTTTCTTTAGAGAATATTTAACCCAAGATTTTTTACTTTATGGAACTACATGACCTTCTCCTTTGAATCACAGAGGAGTCTCGTGGTGACGTATTTGTAGGCTCCATATTCTGATACAGAGAGAGGCCAAGGCTCTCAATGAGTGTAATTGCATAGTTCACTCTTTCACCATGTTTCATTGTACCCATGAAGGGCACTCTGGAGGCTGAGAGCATTAATGGCAGGTCAGTTACTTCATTTTAGATGGCTCAGTATCTGACCTAGTCTGTACTGGTGAGGAAACACAGCAAATCTTGTGGGCTGAAGGTCATTATTTCTCCTTGACACCAGCATAACAGAATTGGAATGTTGCCTTTGGAGCAGTTTCACCTCTTATGATCAAATAAACAGGATCCAACAAATAGAACCCTGTTTGTCAGAGTTATGTCCATTGACCCTCCCATGGTATTTTTAGCTGGTTAAATGCCTTCAGTGTTATGCTATTTTCCATCTTAATGTAATGTGTCTCCCTCGACTGCCTGGTCAGAAAGCAAAACAAAAAGCCCTCACATCAAACACATGTGTAGCCACTGAGTTATGAATGACAGCAGAGAAGCTGTGTTTCTGGTTCGTGGCTGTCAAATGTGCCTGGGGTTACAAGGAAAGTAGCCTCCATCTCTCCTTCTGATATAGGAGGACAGAAATAAATACAAGTAGCCCTTCTCTTGCTGGGTAGTTGGACTGAATGATTGTGATGCGTTATTCTGGAGTATGTAGCACCTTTAATTCTATGGAAACAATAGATGTAGTTCGTAATGAATCAGGACGTGAAATGCAATAAAAGCCCAGCAGATTGTGCTATCAGCCAAGGAAACTGCCATCAGTTCTGAGAGAACTTAGTTTTCGTGATAAGGAAAAACACGTGTGCCCTCAACTTGTTTTATCTTGCTACTGAGCATGAATAAGCCTTCGAGAGGACATACAGCACCTGGATGTGTATTTCTTGTTAGCCTGTGGGGCTGCCTCATGCAGAACACTGAGGAAAATAGGAAAGAGAAAATATCTGAAACATCTTTCAACTCCTGTTGCACGCTCCATCCACAATCTGAGCTCACTTGTAGCGCCAGTCTGTGTGTAGGAGACAGCATCTCATCAAAGTGAACCATATGGGGAGGTGGAATAGATAAGGGCCAGCTTGGAGAGGAGGTGCAGGGAGATAACCTGAGTAAAGCTCAGGTTCACTCATCTAATTTCAGGCCCTTCAAGTTGGCAGCGAAGTTAACCTAGATGAAGAACAGAAAAGTAGAGTTCTTTCACCGAATCTCACCTAATAGGGGGGAAGAGATGCAATTCTGGCCCTAAATTTAATAAAATTTGGCCTCTGAGAGAGAAATAAGATGGACTTCAGACTCTAGTTAAACGTCTTTGAAGATGAGGAATGTCTTTACTGAAACTACAGTATAACCACGTGAGGTCCTGTTTTGTGCAGCTTCTGGGTAATTGCTTGCTTGGCTCTGTTCTGTGCCTGAGAGCTGCCTGCAACCGGCATGTATAAGCATTGGACTTCTACATGTAGAAATCAGCAGATTAACACAAATGGATTTTACAATCATTACCATTTCTAATTGCCTTTATAGAGCTTTGGAAGAATGTCATCTCATAAACATGTTTGAAATGTGGTTGAAGGAAAGCTGAAGATCGTGCAGCAGTATTTAAGAGATTTACTGTGGGACTTAATTAGTAACCTTATTATTCTTTTTGTTGTTGTTGCCTGTTTAAGCAAAACTGTATTGATTTCCAGGTCGTGATGTAGAAGTGGAGGGAGGCATTTCAACACAGCCAGGCTGTGTTGAAATAAATAACATTGGCAGACACAGGCAAGCTGCTTACATCTAGAGTTTGCTGGTGCCTTGGTGATACCCCAGGAGCCCCACTAAAAGCTGAAGTTAAGCATGTATGAATGTATCTGCTGAATGTGAACCTTGGACTTCAATCCTGGCATCTAGAAGTTGATTTTGCAGGAGTTTCTCAGGGCTCAGGTCTGCTGTTGTATTTTTATAACAATAGTTTGTGTGTTTTGGCAGTTAAGGTAAATTACATCATTTGACTCTTTCCATATTTTTATTTACCTCATTTCCTATTCTAAAAATACACAAAAGATCATCAATTCAACATATAAGGCACACTTGAGAGGACTCTGAAATCAGACACAGGAAGGCCAGCAAGCCCTTGTCCTCCCCTTCATTTAAAACACACTCTCCAAGCCATACAAAGAGATGCTGCCTTGTGAAAGGCTGTGATGAGCCACAGACCCCAGGCTGCTTTGGGAAGCAAAGGAAGGAAGAGGGAAAGCAGGGAAGAGAGGAGGGACTACAGCTTTCTTTTCTCTTGGAGGAAGGTTTTGCTCATGAGATTGCCTTATGGAGCCCTACAGGCAGCGGGCCATGTCAGACCTCATGCAGCAAAATCAGAGTAACAACATGGGAAGCTGCTTTGCACAGGAGGAATGTTTGTTGATATTTCAGAGAGATTTCTGTCCAGCTCAGCTGAGATGTTCTGAAAGGGGAGAATTTATAACTGAGAGAGCATTTCACACAGGAGCATCCCAAATATTTCTCAGAATTGAGAACCCTTTACATATGAGACTGCCCAGCACAATCTGGTTTATATTTGACACCCGACAGCTGACTTGTGGCACTTCTAGAGTGTATGGGAAACTGGTAATCACAGCCTGAACCTCTGATTAATCAGCTGAGGCAAGTGTCAGGTCAGCTGTGGGAGCACAGGTGAGAGTGATGTAGCTGTGCTCCAGGAAGGGATGGAGCTTGACTCCACCTCCTCTAGACCTCATTTAAGGGCTGACCACCACTAAGGCAGCACCTCTTGGAGACTGCTCCCTGGTGGAGATTGCCTCAGCATTTCCCAATGAAGGCATCCATATTGGTGAGTTTTTCTTCATAAATAACCTTCTGAATACCTGTTACTATCTTTGTTAAAATCTTTGTATCATTCCACCTTACATAGAGCTTATGTGAGCCTACAGTAGGGGTCTGGCATTGACTGTGGTCCATCTTGGATTGTTTCTGACATACTGAGTGCCCACACTGTAAAGGTGTAGGCACATCTCTGATCCTCCACCACCTCCTTGCAAAATGATTCTGAATCGCTTCCAAGTGGTTTGCCATCATTCTCTTCTGAAGTTTCCTGCTCCAGCACCAAATTAGCCAGCTTAGCTGGATGGAGCAACAAAAGCCTTTTGAGCTATGCTGGCTGACTTTGCTCTGTTCTGCCAGCTAAACTGCAGGGAAGGCACCTCTATCCACATCAACTGGTTTATTGCTGGGATGACCATCTTTTTCATCCTCTTGAAGAACCTGGAAAAGGGGTTTTGGCCTCAGCCTGAACTTCAGCTTTTCCACCAAAGCCTGGGCAGGTGCATCTTGCACAGCTGGATGAAGAGCAGCTGTGCAGAGGGCATGAAATACAGCCTGAAGTCTGCCTTGCCATCGCTCCAGGGATGCTCATGTTAAGATCAGTGCATAATGTCAGTGCCAGACTCCACAAACAGCCTGTGTCTTTAGTGGCATCTCCCAAAATAATGCTGCAATGAGTTAGACTAGAAGCCCATTTAGCCTGGCATAGTGTTCTTCATCCTGAATAATAAATGTTATCCGCTCTGGCAATTTGCACAGATTAACATCCCTGACAGATCTCAGCAGAGAGGCATTTTAAAACATTAATATTCCTCCTTTGCTATAAAAGGATTCTGCAAAGAGCTGTGGTCAGTGCCACAACGTGCCCTCCAGATGAGGAAAGAAGCACAAATTCAGTAACTTTTTTTCCTGAGATCTTTAACCCAATCTGCTGCAGATATTTAACTCATAGACTTTAGATACTTACGAAGCTGATTACCTGGAAAATAATGTTCTGGTGGTAGGAATTCAGGGTCTTGTAGCAGACTGGCCTACCTCTTGGGATCAAGTGCAAAGCCAGGAGGGGCTGCATGGCTGAAGAACTTCTCCCTGCCAGCCTTCATCATGCTAGATCTTCTATCATGCACTATTACTTGCTTTCTGCATACACTTGTTTGTCTCCTGCAAGCCTTTGATTTCATTATAGTATGGCTATAAAGCAGATAAAGAGCTTTTATGTGTATTGGCTGACCTCCTTTCTTCAAAGGGAGCTCACTACTGTCCCTAGACATTGATTTAGGATTATTTGTGGGAGGCAAATTGATATTTTGATATGATGTATGCATCCATGTGATTTCCCCTAATGAAGCAATGCATGTGGAAAGGTGGGTGTGGTGAACTCCACTGGCTGAAATAAGTGGTGTTAGAATTCCTTGTGAATAATCTTTTAGGGAGACTGTATGAGCAGCAGTTGTGCATGTTCCCCACTATGGAGCCCACTGGGGTGGGTGGTTGTCTGGAAAGTGGGTGGGGATGGGACTGCTGATATAGTGGTAAATGTGGAGGTGCAGGGTATAAGAAAGAGGAAAGCCTTAGATGGTGATGTGCAAAAACTGATTAGCCTGAGCAGCTCATGGCTTCTTGGAGAGGGAAAGGTGGGTGTTGCCACATTCACAGCAACAGGAAACTTATCTTGGAGCACTTGTGGGTCCTCAAAGCAGGACCCTGGGCAAAGAAAAGGAATTAAAAGCCGGGGAAGGCAGATGGTGGTAAGAATCAGACAAGGAGACCTGTGGGTATATGGAGAAGTGAAAAGAGGATGAGTTGGGTGAGCAGCACCAGTGTGACTGGTGCAGTGTGTACCATGAAAGCACAAGCAGATCACTACTGACCTGGAATGGATGCAGTAGTGCTGAGGAGTACACTGTGTGAGTGTGGATGGGAATATATGCAAAAACTCTAAGCCACATAAGCTGCGTTTCTTCCTCTGCTTTAGCAAGGCACCAAGTAGTTGGGTACTGCAGTCTGTAAGTGTGGCCAGTGGGAAGCTGGGACTAATCACTGTTGTTTCATACTAGTGGTGAATTTTAAGGTGAAAACAGCCAGATTTCCTTAGGAATATCCTGAGGTTCTCTTCATTTTGTCTCAGTGAACTCGCAGTCTTTTGTGATGTTTCTGGAAAAACAGTTGCATGCTCTTTGTGATCAAATATTGGTGTTGATTCACCAAAAATGCTACGCTTTAGTTGCAATGGTTTCCTTTGTGGAATAGATGGGACTTAAAATCATAGACCTTGCTGTGGTGCTGCTCCTTTCCAGGACAAAGTCTGCTTTCTGTCTATTATCCAGCCCTAGGTGTTATCTGACAACCCCCAAACAGCATCCAGGTTGCTATCACTACTGCACCTTGGGCAGCAAATTTCCATTGGGTGATGAGAAGCTGTATCGCCAGCACAGTGTGGCAAGTCTCATTGTCTCGCACCGCCAGGATGACAAAGGGCCCTTCTGAACCGATACGGCTGGATTTAGGCAAATCCCATTGTCCTTTAGAAAGCCGTGCAACCAAGAGGTGGCACGTCTACTGGAAAGGGGGTACGGCGGAGGGGCGAGGGGTGACCCCTAGGGGCTGGAAGCGGGGCCGTGCCTGGGGGCTGCGGGGCTCAGCGCGGGCGGGGCCGTAAGCATGCCCTGAGCATCGGCTGCGGCTCCGGGCCGGATCCGGCCCTTTCCAACACCCACCCACCCCGCGGCGGGGGCGGAGGGCTCGGCGCTAAGCCCGGCCCCCGGTAGCAGTCGCCGCAGGGAGGGCGGCCCGGCCGTGGATGCGAGGGGAGCGGCGGGGCCGGGCTGGGCTCCTCCGGCCGCCCCCGTACGCTGAGCCCAGCCGGAGCCAAGGTAAGGGCGGGCGGCGAGCGGGGTGGTGGGTGCCCCGCGGAGCCCCTCGGAACGCATTGCTGGGGCGGCGGCTGCACGGGGTGCGGTGCAGAGCGGTCCCCCCGCGGGGCTGCGGATCCCTGTGCGTGGGGCTGCTCCACTGCCACGCCCGGCCGGAGAGGGGCAAGAGGTGCGGGGAGACATCGCTGCCCGGCGGTTCCTGCCGCAGCCTGAGTTCGGCGTTGCGTGGAGCGCTGGATCCCGGTGGAGTGATGGGTCATGGGATGCACATCTGGATGGGCACGGGAGCATTGGGTTCCTCACCGAGAATGATGAAAAATTTAGCGTCGCTGCCGTAATTTCACTCTCGGCTTCGCTGCTAGCAAATATTTACTCACTGCCAGACAATGAGCTCCGTTTGTTCACTTGTGGTCTGAGAAATATTCCCACGCTAACTTACAGTCTGCGGAGCGGGATGGGACACGCTGCGCTGTCATTCTGCATTACCCCGTGCCTGCCCTTCCTTTTAAAAGAAAGGAGTTGCAGCCTTGTGTTTATGCCCGGCACATGGCTCGTCAGCGGTGTGAGGGCACGTTTGGACAGAAATACGTTCCTGCCGTTGGCTTCCTCTGCTTGTGTTACCCGTGGCTGCCTTCCTGGCTTGCCCTGTTTCCTGCCCTCTCCTAGAATAGCCCCTTTCCCTGTATTGTTCTTGATGCGCTTCCTCTTGCCTTCCTCTTCCTCCAGCCCTCACTGCAGGTTCTCAGCACAGAAGCCCTCCTGACATGTGTTGTCGCCCTACTCATCAGTCTCCACCCCCACCTCCCTCCCCGGAGAGTTTTAAAGTCCAGAGCTTCCTACTTGAGCAAATCCTCCTTTTTCCTCTGTGGAAAGTGCAGCAGCCTTGATTCAATTTGACTCCAATTGTCCATGAAGAGGTTTAAACTGTTGAAATCATCTTCATTTAGAAGCTGCTACATGGTCAGGAGGAGATTATTGGTGGCCTCTGCAGTGCCTTGGGTCTGTTTATATAACAACACACTGTGCTTGTAAACTGGGCTTCCTAACTCCGCTATTAATGATGTGAAATAACTTAAGGCTTTAATTTTGACCATACTGCTCCCTTTTCTTCATATGTGGTATGAGGTGCTCTACAGCTGTGTTGAATGTAGCTGGAAACATATCAAATGCCTTATTCTTAAAGGGGGAAAAGTCATTGCCACTGTTGGGACTGGAGAAGACATAGAGGGAAGTCAGAACAGGAGTTTGTGTCTGAAGGTGTCCCATCTGCAGCTCCTGCAGCATGCTAGTTGGGTCTTGTGACCATTTGGATGTGTTTGTGTGTCTGTGCTGACCTACAGATGGCTTTCATCAGCAGGACCTCTTGACTTTTTCCAGGGCACCACCCTATAAGCAAAGAGCAGATGTAACTTTTGCAGGATTCTCAACAGGGATGTAGCCCAACCTTTAATGAGTTTTCACATGGCTGTAACAGGTAAGACCTTGGAGCAGCTAGAGAGCTGCTCGGCCTCCTGGGGAGGGTTGCAGTGCTGTGCTTGTGCCTGGCTCATGCAGAGATGGAATGAAGGCATCCAGGAGATTTTTGCCTCTTCTCATCTGTGTTCTCTCTTTCTTGAGTTATGCTGCCCTTTTCTTTAAAAAAGGCTTATCCTGCAGGAGTTAGCAATGCTTGCCTTCAAGATTTATATTCCCTGCAACCGAGTGGGCTTCAGTGGTTTGGTCTGTTTTATGCCAAGACTTGTCTTGCTGATTTCCTTGGACTTTCATGGGTGCACCTGTGCCAGACTTGATCAACTTAGTTTGCTTCTGATGTATGGAGCATGTCATAAAAAAAAAAATCTTACTACAAAAGTGCACTTCAGTCCATTAGATATATATAATGTCATCGTAGTCAAAAGGCAGCAATTGTACAGAAACCTTTCAATCCATTAAGCCCTGGAATGCCGTAAATTTGAAAACACGGCAAGATAAATGAATTCCTGAGGTCTAATGTGCAGGTGAGCACTTTTCTGTGATTTGCTGGGGATGCTGGCTTTGTGCTCACTGCAGCTGGGGTATTTTCTGGCTGGTGAAGTGAAATTGCTGCCTTGTTCTCTGCAGTAAGAGTGGTGAATGTGGCTCATCTCTAAAAGCTGTTCTTTGTAGGTTTGTGCTATGACACATTCTGTAACTTATTTTCCTCATGCCCATCCACACCTGCAAGTCTGCCCTTAATTAAAGCAGCAGAGGGGAGTGAAGGGAGGCCCACTACAGGGCTTGTATAATTTTCAAGGATCTCATATCCACTATCCTATCTTCTCCCTGTGTTCCTTAATGTATCTTGAAGGATAAGGGGGAGTGAAGGGAGTGCAAGGAAGTGGGTGAATGCAGTCCTCTGCAGTCTGGAGACTGTCTGTGTCTGTTGCATCTTCCAATGGGGATAGTGGGCCAACGAGTCAGATGTATTTGCAAGCAAGTGGTGGTATAAACTGAAGCTAGGAGATGAACAGGTTAGGAGGTTAATGAGATGTCTGAACTAAATTGATTTTCCATACAAATTGGCTGCAGTGTGTTTTGTTTGCTTTCTGCCCTTCTCTTGGATGCTGTGTTGCAACAGCTATGTGAATGTAATGAGCAGCAAAAGGGACTGGGGAGTTGTGGGTAACTGGGAAATGTGTTTGGGAAACCTTGTTCTTAGCCCCAGGTGTGCTGCCACACAATCTGGGGCAGAGTAAGGCTGCTCTGGCTTAGCATCCTATGTACCTGGGTCTGGGTCATGGTGCCATGACCAGCTGAGTATCATAAAATGCTGGACTCACAGAATCATAGGAATCATTTAGTTCCAACCCCCTGCCATGGGTGGGTGTGCAGCAAGCAGCATGCACTGACTGTCAGGTGGAGCTGTTTGTGCCCAGCTTTAATAGCAGCCTCTTACTTAGGTGTAGTGTTATGTTAGATAAAGGAAGATCAAGCTTTAGCTCGCCATGTTGTGGCAGGAATGGCTGCTTGAAGGGAGACAGAGGCCTGGCACCTCTGTGTTTGCAATCGGGCATCAGATAAACCAGCAATGTACCATATGCTGCAAGAATGGTCCATACTTAAAACTTTGCTGAGAATATTAAATCTAGAGCTTAGCACGGTAAGTAGGTTGCTGGGCATTGTTGGTAAATGATCTATGGACTTATCTCATAGACCTCACCATTGGTGTTGTATGACAGTGATTAGTTATAGGAACAATTCCTTGGCTGGCTTAGAGCATGTATCTTTGTTTTCTAAGCAGGCTAAGCAATTTGTATCCAACAAAACAATGAAAAGCCATTGGCAAATCTGTTGTGTGGTTGCAGCCACTTGAAAGCATCAAGCCCTCCTCTTGCACTCAGTCATAATGCATCAGTGCTTTCAGCAACTGATAACCTATAGCACTGAACCACAAGGCTGTGACAGAAAGCAGGGTTTTTGTTTTCTTTTGCTTTTTAAAGCAACACAACAAACCACCAAAATATGGGTTCTTCAGAATTGCTGTGATTTTTGGAGGACGCAGACTGCACATAGTAAACATGCAAGCTGTCATTTCATTTAGCCCTCTGGTTTTGGTTAGCCTGCGTACAGAGATATCTTCTGCAAAGTTGGGGAAGGATTTGCTGTTGCGATGGCTTCTTTGTTTAGAGAATAAACTCTTTGTAGGTCATCTGAAATTAGAGCAGATGAGTTTCAGCTTTACAGCAGCTGTCAAAACTTCAGTGCCAAGGAAGGGGATTTCAGCACAAAGAGAGATGCAGAAGCAGCAGCAGTTCTGTGACAGAAAACTTGTGAGTTGTTGGTCAGTTTACCAAACCATTACAGAAGTAGTGGCTCAAGAGATGCCAAAACTTCAAATACATAAAACTGTGGCACTGAGGTCCTTCTGTTCCTCTGTTGGTGCTGGTCACTGCTATGTGCCTCCAATTTGCAGCTGGATTCTCAGCATCCTGTAAGTGCTGGGTGTGGCTGGAGATGTGGTCTGGGTACTGTGCCAGGAGAATCCTTTCAGCCACTGTTCAGTTGGTCTGAAGGGTGCGCATGTGCTCTGGAAGCTGGTATTGATTGGCAGTCATCAGTTCAAATTGTCACAGCCTTCCCATGCTGTCTTGCAGCCCTGCCTTTGTAGACGCATGTGGGTACACCAAACCCTTTCTAATATGTGCAAAACATGCAGCCCTACAGCTTTTCTCATGCTAATGTTTGAGCTGTGCTTAATTGCTTTGAAAGAGAATTCCATGGCTTGGTTGATCTCCCCATAGATGAATGTCTTTCATGCAATTAATCCTTTATTTTTTTCAGGTCCCAATGCAGGAGAAATAGCTTTAGAAGCAAGCAAACTTACTTTGCATTGCACTACTAACAACTCCCCTGTTCTTTAAAGCAGAAACAAAGCAAAAAATAAGATACTTTTCTTGTATGTTCTATAGAGCAGGGAAATTACTGCATCCCCACAAACGTTCCAAGAAAGAGAAAACTTGCATGGTGTTTCAATCTTGAAAGATCCTTTAAGAAAATCCAATGATGAGACAAAGTTCATGGTGAAATCTTAACCCTCTTGAAAGTAATTGGAATCTTCAGGTCAGGGTTTTGCCTGGAGTTTTACTTTGAGATACTCTACTGGTGTGCTTCAGAACTGTGGAGTTGCGTGGTTGTACTAAAATACCAGTTCCCATGTGTTCCAGCTTTATTCATAGATGATCATCCAGTTGGTTTTCTTTTTTCCCCCTTAAAATGAAGCCCAGTGTGATTAGCAAACAATCTCTTGGTGTATTTTGATTGTTTTTAAATGGGTGGATTAAATGGGCATCAGTAAAACAACTTGTGCATCCTTTTTCCATCTTTCTTAAGAAGCCCTAAGAGAATTAGAGGGAGACATATGACAAGTGTTCTTGGTGTAGAGACTGTTTTCTCTTGTTTAGAAGGAAGTCTGTAAGTAATAATAATTATTGGACGTTTTGGAAAGTGCGTTCATTTGACTCAGCCTGCCCTGGCCCAGAGAACATAGCATGGTCTATTGCTGAGGAAAGAGTCTGAGTGCTTTCATATGGCAGTACTTGATTTACTCATCTCTTTGCCAGCTGAAGGCTCAGGTAACAGAGAGGTGGAGGGTGATATTGTGGTAGAAGGACATGGGGATGCTTTAGAGCAGGATGCTGATTCAGCTTGGAGGAAGGAGCTTAGAAAGCTGGAAGGAAGAGGAGAGCATCTTGCCAGGGTCATTGCTCTGGTCCTGGCTGGGCATTGTGCAAAAGGCAGTTGCCATCTGTAATGTAGCCTCGGGCTGAGATCATAGCATATTGATGGATTTTATGTGACATAATACCTCTCGAGGCATTGCTGTGCTAAATGCATAGGTTATAGGAGCGCGGTTGCTTCATCAGTCTCAAGAATCCCGCTTGGCTGTTATGGAAAGCAGATGTACATGTTCAGTAGCTGTTGTGCAAGAAAGCTTGGTCTGAATCAAAGCAATAAAGAAAGCAGTTCCTAAAGGTAAAACATCTAAAATCTCAAAAGATTTAAAAAGAGAATAAGATTACAGGCTATGACATGGTCTGTCACATTGTCTGTCCCCAAAGGCAATAGTGGTGGAAAATGTGTCTGGAGTTGGAGAAGCAGCTCCAAAAGTGAGTCCCTAATGTATGGGGATGGCTGTGATTGTGTGAAGGTTTGGTGGTTTTCTCCTTGCTTTCCTTTGGTTCTAAGACAAATCTCTCCTTGCTTTTTCTGTTAAGTCTAAACTTATGTTCCTAGTTTAGAAATCAAACTAATAACTCCTCCAGATTGTAGATTCAGCAATTTGAACATATTTAACTCCGACACTGATTTTCCTCTTGTGCCTAATACAAAGGAAATATCTTTCTTTGTGGGAATGACGCCTGAACCTGGTTGGAAGCAAACTTAGAATTACCAATGTTTTGCTAATACTTTCAATAAAGTGACTGCACCATGTGTGAAAGCCATGTATGGAGCAGGAGGGTGGAACATGGCAACTCAAAGGATGTGCTGCAGTACAAGTCTTTCTAACCTTTACTACATTAGTTGTATAACATTACCGCAAGTAACTGTGCTGTAAGAAGAACAGTGGTTTGTAAATGCTTCTTCCTTCCCTCAACATCAACAATATTAGAGTTCATAGAATCTGATGCAGCAATTGGAATACAACTGGCATTTATTGTGAACGTGCTTGTTAATGGAATAGAGATGTGTACATGTTGTGTAGGACCTTCTGGACTTCATTGTTTTCTTTGGTCTTCCAAAACAAGAACTTCTGATTTAAGTAATGAACAGAAAATCC
Organism: Excalfactoria chinensis; assembly: GCF_039878825.1. Lineage (NCBI taxonomy): Eukaryota > Metazoa > Chordata > Aves > Galliformes > Phasianidae > Excalfactoria > Excalfactoria chinensis. The sequence continues at coordinate 4,723,658 of NC_092836.1, forward strand.
AGTTGCAGCTCTTGATTTAAATGTCTGTGATCTTGTGCAGGGGAAAAAGCTTGGAGGAGAAACCTTTCCTAATCACTTCTACAGCACAACCTGACTTTGCTTGTATGAAAGTCAGTAGGAAGCTCCAGAGGTGTCTGTTTGGCAGCCTTGAGGCTGATGCATTATCTGGCACGGAGCAACGTTTATGTGCTTATCTGTCAGTATTTCCTAATGGTGACCATGTGAGTCTGCCTCTCTTGGCAAAAAGCATAACTCACTTTCCACATTTTAGCCATCATTGCACTTAAAAGTAAATTGCCATAAGGGTTGCATTTGAGTCTCTGCTCAACAACAGGGGAGTCATCTAATAACAGCTTTCTGTGAAACAGAAGGTGAATGGAAGTTGAAAATCTAATAAGCAAATGGGTCTTGGTGAACTTGAGACGTTCTGGGGATGCCAGCAAGCTCAGTGCACACAGCTGTTCTATAGGCAGAAGCAAGAACCTGATAAGAAGTCTGATGTCAGAGCTTTCTACTTTGTCACTTGGAATTGATTATTATTGGCACAAGGAGAAGAAAAGAGGCTTTTTCAACTCTACCTGATAGCAGATGAGGGGAGGAAAGAGGGATGCGTTTGTATGAGCTGACATCACTGAGTGATGGAAGACTCTACTTCTCCCTTGCAAGCGTTGCTTAACTTTTAAATCTTAATGTCTGCTGGTCTTTTACTACTGTTGTATAGGAAGCCATGCAGTGTATGAAGATGTTTGTTCGGATCATCTTTAGGGATGGGAATTTCTTCACTGTCCTTTCCTAGTCCAAGATGGGAGGTGGGTCTGTGGTAGGTTGGAAAGTACAAAAAATAAACCGGGGGGAAGGAAACCAGCAGGTCCTGCTGTGCTGTCTGCCACATAAGATACGTCTTGATTTATTGTTAAATAAACAGCTCTCATAACAAAGGTATTTGAAGAAATTTGTAGTAAAAACCATTCAGCTGAAGTAAGTTAACCCTGTTTGAGTTTACTGAGCTTTCTGACTTGACGGAACTTGGCTGCTAACGGTGCCTTCAGCACTGGGGAGCTGATGTAATTTTAACCCTATCATTCTCAGCCTGAATCTGTCGTGGTGGTGTTTTTTTGTTAACCCAATACAGCTTTGATTCCTGGTGAAAGCAGTGTTCAGCAGTGCATTAACATCTCCTCTTTCAGAAGTTACACCCTGCCACGGCGTCATGTGCTTGTTAGGGCAAGCTGCACCTCTTTCCTTCCTGCCAGAGGAATCCTTCCCTGTTTTGTTTTTTGTTTGGGTTTTTTGTGGTTGTTATTCTTGTTGTTGCTTCCCAATCTCTCCCACATTGCTTGGATGAAGCCTGGAGCAGGCAGCAGCTGAGATACGGTATGTTTATTCAAATACGTCACAGTGTCATTTTTGCTTTTGACTAAAAAGTGGCTGCATGGGATTTCAGTGGCACTGGGAATAAGGCTCCCAGTTTGCACAGCAGTTGTTGTCTCCAGCTCCGTCTCCTCTGGTTGTGCTTTGTGGCAGACTGTCTGTCTGGTGCTTCCTCTGCAAAGTGGTAATTGTTGTTGTTTTTGCATGCTGGTGTTGTTCTGGAGTCTTGTCCTGCTAAAATAAAACATAGGGTAAAAAGGTTAAGAAAAGCAATGGGGTGGGGCTGTGCTGGGAGCAGCAGCCAGAAGAAAAACCAAGTATGAAATGAACACAGTGAGTGGCAAGCATGAAAATGCTTCAGGGAACAGACTGAGCGACCATTTGTCATTAGGAAGCTGTGCCTGGTAGTTCCAGGTAAGTGGGATCAGCCTGAATGCGTTCCCAGCCCATCGCTGTGCTGTGTGGTCCTGCTGAAGGCAGCCTGGGAGCAGGTTGTGGCTGTTTGTCTCAGCAAACAAAGACGTTGTACTGCTCCTTTGCTTTGCAACCCTCTTAGAAGCATGAAAACAGGCCTGGGAGATGCAATGTGTTTTCTCAGCTGAGACCTGAACTGTGAAAGCTGAATGGAGATGTGCCAGGGATGCAGAGAGCAGCAGTTTCAGGATCAACCCTATGCTTGGAGGCACGAATAATCACATTTAATGTTTTCTTCTTTATTTTTAACATGCTTGGTAACTTCTGTAGTTGCAGTCCATCCTCTTAAATGTTACTTCTTGGAGTCCCTGCTTGGTGTCTTGGTGTTCTGGCCTGTGCCAGCTAATCTGAAACAACAGCAGCATGCTTTGCTTACTGTTGGAGCTGCTGAGTGTCTTCACTGCTTGGTGTCAAGATAAGCACATGTAGGGAGGAAGGCAGGAGAGCACTGTGTGCCTGGCTGTGTGCACCTCCTCACCCCTCCAGCGGGATTAGGGGTAGGAGCTTCATTTTATCCGTGTGGGTCTGTGACACTGGGCTGCAAAGCAGTGCTCTGCAGAGCTGTCAGATGCACTGAGTGTAAAATGCCAAATGAAGCATTGGCAAAAATGAAGTTGCCGGTTTCTTTCTCACAGGAAATATTTTATTTGCTCCTTCCAGAGGGAGAGGAGATGCGGGAATGTGTGGTTGAGTGAGGGATGGAGAGGAGGGCAGATCTGTGCAATATCCAGGCACCTTTCCCAGCTCTTGGCCTGGGTGCTACAGCTTCATCTCCCTGGGCTTCTCCCAGCTCTGGGAGGAGGCTGTGGGGCAGCAGTGCCTCCTGGGGGAGGTGGGAGTGGAAACTCCCGCTGTGCAGGAAGAGATGGCTGATAAGGTGCCGGGTGCTGCTCTTCCCAGAGCACTGATATCTAATGCTACTGGAAAAGAATGAAAGGCTTTGCAGGAGGGGAGGTTGTTTGGCAAAGAAGTCTGAAACAGATGAATCCGCACCTGGCTGTAGCTTGTGCTCTGCCTCTGGGGCAAGACAGATGTAAGAGCAGTTTTAGCAGCAGCCCATTGCCTCAGGCTGGTGGGCCTTTTCTTTTCAGGCCATCCCTGGCATTCACTCCCTATAGGCAAGGCTTCAGAAGGGCACTGTAAAGAAACATAACGGCAATACGTGGCGCAGACATCAGCGTCGGAGAGCTGCTCAGTGCAACTTAAGGAGTGATAGTGCAGAAAGTTGAGAAAATGGGTGTTTGCCTGATCTAGATTTGCTGTGTGTTAGGGAATTCTGCAGAGAGAAGTCCCTGCCAGGCACCGGAACGTTGGCTGGAAGCAAGCAGGAGAATGTCCAAGGCTTTCGAGCAGATGGTGCTTGGGACCAGATGTGCCATGGGGATCCACAAGGGCAGACTTATGTGACTTCAGGTGGTTTCTCATCATTAGTGTCTGACTCCTAGGGACTGGCCTGGGGTTTGAGCCATTCATTTGTCCACGTAGTTGTGTACGTACGTGCCCATCAGTTGTTTTCTTGTGACTTTTTTGCTTAGTTTATGGTGCTGCATCCTGTTTTATTATCCCACGTCTTCCTTATGCATAAGGTATGGTATGTGACTCAAGTGGGAGGGAAGTTCACAGGTATTTTTTGGTGGTGCTTTATGCCTTTCTTAAGCATAGAAGGTTTTGAAAGTTTTGTTTGTCCCTTCAGCATGCAGTTATTCCAAGCAAGCAATTTCTCTGAAGCTGTGATGTGTACCTGAGGGGGAGAGTTGGGGCAAGATGGGAGCAAAAATTACATTCAAGCCAACCACCGTGCAGTGAGTTCTCAGTGTTATTACAGGCAAGCAATATCACTGTTACTGAAATACCTCCTCTGTAAATGAGGTGGTGATGCTCCTAACCACTGTGCTCCCAGCGTTCCTAACAGGTGCATGTTAAATTGAATTGCATTTGTTTTCATACAAAATAGAGATGCAAAGATTGTTTAAAAATAGTCTGTAGCGGGGTTTGAATGGAGACACGGAGCTGTGCCCTGTGGGGTCTGGGCACGAGCAGCCATGTCCTATGGAGGCTCTGTGCACACTAGTGATAATGCAGAAAGCTGAGAAAACAGGTACATGTCTGATCTGGGTTTGCTCTATGTTAGGGAGTTCTGCAGAGAATTCCCTGAGTTGTACCTTGCTTTTTTGGCCTGTAACTGAACTGCAAGCTCTGTGCACTCTGGTACCTCTAACCACTTGTGCTGCTCAGTACAGGAGCTCTGCTTGCAAAGTGGTTAAGTCTGCTATGGATGTAAATGGACTCAGAATGGAGTAATAGAGCACAAACACGGTTTCATTAATGTAAAGCTTAGTCCTTTCACATAAAGGTTTTTTTTTTAAAGTGCTTGAACCTCTTGGCATGGTCACAGCCACCTTTTTTCTCTAAATACCATTTTTGGATCATCATTGAGTGGAATAACTGCAGCCCCTGTGAAGGTTTAACAATGTTGGCAAGCAGAGGATAAAATCAGTCACACTGTGTCTCTGATCCAAGTGAAAGCAGGGTGGCAAGGTGAGAGCCAGCTGTTCCTTGAGCTCTACTTCTGAGAGTGGAACCCATGCTGATGGAGCTGGGCAGGAATGTGCCAGTATTTACCCAGATTTTGAAGGCAACACTTGGCAGTGGGATGTGTTCTGCATGCTCATCGTTCCCTTGGGAAATGAACTGTGACTCTAACGTAGAACTTGAGCAAATATTTGGAGGGCTGATGAGGAGCTTTGGAGGAATATGTCTTCCAAATTTTGGGGAGGACAATGAATCCTGGTGTAGTAAATTGTCTCGTCCTCTAGGCTCCATCTCAAGCAGCATTGCTGCCTGGGTGGTTACTGTAATCCTCTTTATTTCATTTCAGTACGAGTCTGGGTGAGCACCTGATATTCAAAATGGGATTAGGAGAGGAAAAAAAATTGCTACTGAAATTGGTAATAACAGAAAGCAAACCTGTCTGACAGCATCTGCCTTGTGATCTTCTGGGAGCAGGCTAAAGAATCCTTAATTAGCTTTTTTGCAAGGGTGGGGTGGTGTCTCTGAAGAATTCATTTAGGAAGGTTACAGCTGGAATTGCTGCTGCCTGAGTTACAGCAGCCTAATGAATTGTCATGAATTAGCTCCTAACCTGCAGTGGGCTCTGGCAGGACAAGAGGGGTGGTGTGAAGGCAGGTTTGGATGAATGAAGCTAGGAAGGGTTGGGATCCAAAATGAATTGACCTCTATATGCCTGCGAATGGGTTTGGTGACTTTACCTATGGATTGCGAATGTTGGACACCCGTACCAAAGCAAAGTGCTCTGTTCCTTAGCTAATGAACCATTATCATTACCATTAGGGAGTCATTTAAATGAGAAGCAACAAGCACTCTTACCTCTGTGCAAATGCCCAGAGACTTAAGAGATTTGTCACGCTTAGGCTGCAGTGAGCCCTGTGTTGCTGTGTTAGTGCACTGTGAAATTTGTGCATCTTAAATGCCCTTTCTGTTTGCTGCTGTGAAGGTGATGAAAGCTTCCCACAAAATTAAGTCCCAAACGAAAGCTGTAGCAATGCTCTGTCTCCAACAGCATCCAGCACTGGCTGCTTCAGGAGCTGCTATTCCCAAAGCCATGTGTGTTCATTTGGGTGTTTTCTCCCTAGAAAGTTTTTCTCAGCTCTCATTTGATATAGAAGTGAGCTCATAGCCGGAAGCATCGAGTGGCTGAGGGCTCAGGTACTGAGTTACTTAAAGCTTTCTTGGATAAAGACCCAATATTCTTTGGAGAGGTAAGAATTGTATGGTGTGCAGGAAGAAGTCTTAATCCCTGAATAAAGGGGGACAAGTAAACCTGGTGCATGAAATAAACACTGGCAGTCTTTCTAAAGGTTTGATTGAATGGCTTCAATCACATGTGTATCATGTCCATATTCTTTTGGCAAACAGATCCTTGTAGACTCAAATACTGGAAGGAAAAAAAACAAACCAGGCAATGTCAGGGCTGCACAGTGTGCAGGAATAACTGCATGGCTGCCTGTGGGATTTTTCATCTATCCAGTCACTGGGGCAGGCAGCTGTGATGACACAGCAGCGTTGTAAGGAGGCTGCCTTCTGGTCTCCTTGTGTTTCTGAAAGCTGATCGTTTAATGTCCTGCGGTGTTAAATGGAATATGAACTCTTGAGGCTTTCCGGGCGCGTCGGTGCTGTTACAGGGGATGCTGCTGAGGTGTTATCATCAGAGATGCTTTGTGAAATCTGAAACAATTTGGAGCTATCTGGCCAAGCAGCGTGCTCTTGTGAGCTCTATTACAGAAAATCTAAGTCAGCTCCAACTCAACAACGAACAACCATTGAATAAAATGTCACTGCTCTGTAGGAGGAGAAATATGATAGACCGTTCTGTGCCTCTGCTGAATTATACTAGGAGCTATTTGCAGTAAGCAGGAAAGTTGTTGTTTGGTGGTGTTTCTGTGGGTTATGGCCACATTGCTTTGGTGCATGCATGCTACTCCTGTAGATGCTACTGGGTATTGTGAGCTCCACTGCTGGAATACAGCTTATCCACAGCCTTCCTCTCTTGGTGTCTTTGTTTTTTCTGTTGCTTTCTTGTATTTGGTTTTAAGTCATCTTTTCCCTCCTCATTTTAGGCTCTCCCTTCAGAGGAAAGAGCCAAAACATACATAGACACAAAAATAGTTGTTTTTGTGCCTAGCTGCGTGTTTACACGGAGGGGAATTTTATAGCAGCAGGAATGCACTGCATGTAGGCACATTGCGCTCCCAGGGAAGCCTCTGCCTCCCTGGGTTGCTGGTGGAAAACAAGCTGTATGCTACTGCTACAGCACATGCACTCTCAGCAATGGCATCATTCCCCTTCTTGGACTTGCAGTGAGAGCAATGCAAAATTACACAGTGTAAGACCCCCAAAGCAGTGATGGGACACCTGGTGTGCCCCATTGGGAAGCAGAGCATTGCAGTGTTGTTAGCAAAGATGGACACAGCCCTTGCTACTTGTTTTCTCTGCCGTTCATTCTTTATTATACTTAATAGATTCTTGTGAGCATCTCATAATCAAACCCAAAATGAAATGCAGAGGACAGTAAGGCTGTAAATGGGAGATGGATGAGCTCTCAGCTGTGGATGCGTGGGATTCACATCTCTGGGGATGCATGTTCATAAAGGCTGTGTTTGTTGATGGCACAACAGAGACCTAATTACAAGCCTGCACTGTCACAGCTGTGTTATCCTCGTGTGCAGACCAGGCACAAACATCAGTTTCCCAAGGGAGAATATTGTGTGTAATTCTGTATGTATTTTAATGTTCTCCATTTAAAATAAAATGAAGTATTTCCTCTTTTTTGCTCTACCGCAGCCGTGCCCTCTCCTTTTCCCTCCTATTCTTTTGCCAGTAGCTGTGGATTTTTAACTGTATTTTTCTGCCTCTTCAGTTGGCATCCTGCTTCCATATACTTCAGAGGGTGCCTTTCTCTGGGTCAGAACTGAGGACATTGGCCCAATTTGCACTTGCTGGCCTGGGAGTCGTGAAGTCATCTGACTTTTTCCCAGCGCTATTTATTTTTAAATGTTGTGTCACAATTCCCTGTTGATAAGGGTGGTTTGAAATAGAGCCTTAAGGCTTTGTGTCACCTAATGCTAAAATAAGGTGAGGATCCTGGATTGCAGTTTGTAAGTCTTTATAGCCCTGCTGTAATTAGTGTTTGCTTTAAAGAGGGGTCAGATTTTTACATTCCTGACTTGATCCTTGTTTGGGGCTCTCTTGACTGTATCTGCACTGCTTTGCATTGCTTTATTTCTTTTCAACAGTAGTATCAGTACAGTTTGTCTGATATTTTTAAGGTCCCTTTTTCCTTGAACAATGATACTTTGGGAAGTTTTCCTTCTGCAAAATGTCCTGTCCAGTCTAGAAATCCACAGTCACTCTATCACTTATTTCTAAGTAACTGAGGCCATCAGTGTGTTCCCATGGTCAGTGTGCTGTCCTGGGTTCCTAGATCCTTCCAAAAGGGGAGGGGTGGTACATAAGCTAACTTCTAGAGAAGCCAAGCAGTCTTTAGGAGAGTTGATAGCTTAAGCAAAGCTGTGCCTTGAGTGATAGAGGAGCAAAATGCATCTTAAGTTGGTGGAAAGACCTAAGATCTCCCTGACAGCTAATGGCAGCAGGTGATACAGCCTTGGCAAGGTGCTGTGGCTTGGTGTCTACTTATTGGACTCATTCTCAATTGTAAGAACAGTTTAAACCTTCACATCAGGTCCAAAGGAACGTAGTAGGTGCTCAGTTTTCTAAACTATTCCACAAAGTGCTACACAAGCGCAGTCGCTTGTAGCCAGCCCTGCCTCTGGCTTATGTATGATACAGCAGTGCAAATCTAAGAACATCAGCCATTCAGTGGCTCTGTTTGCAGGAAGAATTAATGACTGCAGATCAAATCATGCTGACGGACCAGAATGTAGGCAAGTAGTGTGGCCCATGGAGCTTTGATGAGAAGTTGGGGCAGAAACAGCAAACTTGGCTGTCACCCTCTGTATGCATGTAGAGGACTTAGAGTTCAGACCCTGATGCTGTTGAAATTAATGGAAAAAGCTTGTCATTATGGCTGAACACTGGGGAGTTCTCTTAGAATGGTGGCGATCCTGTGTGTGTGTAGAAGGCATTTGCATAACACACTGTATCAAGACATCTCCAAAACTGAAAATGGCTTTCTCAGCTGCAGAGAGTCACTTTATTTCCTACTATAAATAATAAACTCATTTTCTGCGGCAGAAGTGGTCCCTGCAGGGAATACTGATCAAGGCCATTCCCAGGGTCTAGGAGCTGCTAATGCATCTTGCAGCTGGGCTGCTCTGTGCCTGCTCTGCTGGTCCTTGAGTTGTGACTGGGGGCTGTGCAGTGCTGTGCTATGCAGTGGTGCTGCATGGACCTGGTGCAATACAGCCACCTTGCAAAGCTGCCATGGAATTGGTTTGGGTCACATCTCAGGCTTTGTGTTGGTGGGGTCGGTGGGCAGCTTCTCATGTTGCTTTTCATGGGGTGGGAGAAAGTGTACTGTGATATGAGAAATGCCTTCAGATTGCCATGTTGGGTACAGCTCACTAATGTGTTGACTTTGAATGCGGTAAGGCTTTTTACAGGGAAGGTTTTCTTGACTGTTCTGACAAATTACTCTTTAGGAGCATTCTGTTATACAGGGTCATGGGAGTGGAACGACTTGGTTCTTTGCTGCTGCATCAGTTTGAGGAATTAATATCACTGCACCTTTGATCACCTTTAAACACTGCTCTAGCAGGGAAGATGATGGCAATAGCCAGTGGCTCTTGCCCAGGGGGAGCTTCAAGTGGATTGGGTTCCATCCAGGTGTAAGGTTTCAAGTGTGAGCAGGAGCCAGGTTTTGAGATACAAAGCCACCTTCCCTGGGAGGACTGAGGGAAACTGCATCAGCTGTGTGCATTTTACAAACCCTTTGCATCCCTGTGCCCTGGGGCGGTGGGTGCAGAGCCAGGAGCTGTGCTGCTTGCACTGCTGGGTGCTGTCACTTTGACTGGCCTTGGTACAGCTCATTCTTCTACTGTAGGACTGAGATTTAAGTAGTTGCATGTGGAACAGACTGGGTTTTGCTCTGAAATAAACAATGATACAGTTAATATGAATATGACCACAGAATGTGTGCTCCCACTGATGCTAGGTGGGCTTAAGTGACGGGGTAGGTAAAAGTGGAACAAAACCTTGCATCTCCTTCAGGGCTATAAATAAGTTCATCAGACTCATAAGTGCTTTGGTTCAAGGCAAGGTCCGTAAGATAGTGAAGTCCAGGCTTTCTGTTACTGCCTTGAAATCAAAATGAAGCCAAAAATCACAGAACCCAATTAATCATCTTTGGGTTAAATCTTGCAAGTAATACTGTATAAACACTTTAGATCCAGAGGGGATTATAGGCAAATACAAAGCTGATGGAGGAGTTTGAGGATGTTCTGAATTGCAAAGTAGATGTGCAGAAAGTATTTCTGGAGCCTGTGGGCTGGAAGTGTGTGGAAGCAGGAGTGGATGGAGGTTCTGAGGGCAGCACTAAATCAGACCTGGTTGAGGCTGGGGGACAGCAGATGGGTCAGGGAGAGGAGAAGGTAAAGCTGCAGAGCCGAGAGTGGCCAATGGTCTATGGGGCAGCCTGAGCCCAACCCCCAGTGCTGGCTTGCTTGTGGGCAAGTTGCTTAACCACCGTGGGTTTGCTTGCTCACCTATAAAATGAGCATCAGTCATGGCAGGGGGCTGGAATCAACTGATCATTCTCAGGCATTTCAGGATAGTGTTTTACTTTGGATCACTCTTAGACACAGTCAGGTATGAAATGCTGTGTAATAGTTGTGTTTATGAGTCAGTTCATTTATTGTGATGGGAGAATGGGGGGAAGAGGCAATATATTATGTAGATTTTTATTTTTTTAATGAAGATAATTACTGTATTGTGCCTTTGGTATCAGAAGGGGCTTTTTCAGAAGGCTGAGTGCCAGACATTTCCCTATGGGAGACAAATTCTCTCTGGTTCTTCATCCTCTTTGTGTCTGCAGTTGAGTACACATGATTAATTGATGGCTTCATTTCCCCAAAGCTGTGTGTCTGGAGCAGTCTCCATTATCCTCCCTGCTCAGGCACCTACCCAGGCTTTGTGTTTGTTAGAGCTGTGATTCCACATATACATTACTCTGTTTTCCTGGTACATTAGAATTTTTCCTCTCTGAAGTGCTGTGACTTCTCTTATCATTTTTACCTCCAGTGACTTGTGGTGCAAGCTCCCCTCACAGTTAATTCCCTTAGATGATTTATTTACTAGTGACACAGCAGAGCCCTCAACATAGTAATTGCAATGACGTGATCGTCAAAGCATCAAAAGCAGGAGCCTGGGTTCCTCATCTCCCCTGTGCTGCTGCAGTCCTCCCACCTCTCCCTTTGTGCTGTCTTTGTTGCTTTAAACCTTTTGGGGAAGGAAAAAAAAAACCCATAACCAGATAAAAACTGGATCCATGCATCTGTAGATAATGAAGCATGTGGCTTCCTTCAACCCAGCAGCACCAAAATACTGTCACATCATTTGATTTTGCTGACCCCATGCACCCTCCTTGACCCAGTGCTTTATGACCCTGTGGAGACGGGCTATATGGGCAAGGGGATGGAGGAACAGCAAAGTGCTGCTCCCATATCTAAACATGCGAACAAAAAATGAGTACTTAAAGCTCAACTGTTTTATCTTGTCTGGAAGAAATATTCCACACAGCTGGAAAACTTGTAATTGAATTTAAAGATGATGACCTCTGGGACTACATGTCTGTATGAAGCACAGGTGGATGGATGGCTGGTGAGCCTTTGCTCTGTGCCTGCAGAGTGGATGGGCACTGAGTGGGAGGAGCTCATCTCCTCCGTGCTGCCCTGCCCGTCCTTCTGCCTTCTGGGACAGATGCTCATCACCTTGATGCAGGTGCAGTGCTGGTTCATGGCCTGTTGCAGGTGCTCTGGGTGATTCTGGTTGGAATCAAGTCCTCCCAGAGCTTGGATTCTGGAAGGGTCTCCTCAGCAGGAAGCTAACTGCTGGTAGGGGGTTAAGGGCTGCTTGGAACAAGCAAATCTGGCAGCACAGCATGTGGAGCTGCTGCATCGCTGCTTGAGGTGTGCTGATTTCACTGATCCAGGCTGAGGCCATTAATTAGCTTGTTTTATGTATACACATGTCTTATCTAAGTGGTTTTCTGTTATTTGGGAGTAATGGGAAATGAAAAAAGTGATCAAATGTTCCTTCTGGGCTATAGGGGCAGAGCAGGGATCCCATTCCTGAGATATGTGCTGGGTTTGGGGCCTGGCTGGTGGTGGGCTTGCTGTGCTGGCACAAACCAGCTCTTGCTGGGCACCAGGAGCTCAGGGAGCCACAGCTCCATTATGTTCTAATAGCCTGAGAAATGAAATACAACAATTAGTTGGATTGTTAAATGGACCTAGAGCCTACGTCAGAGATCTTTCCAACAGCGTTTGGTGCACAGAGTAACAAAACAAGCTGCAAAAGCAGGATTACTGCAGGCTTTGTCTTGCTTGTGCTATTTCGGCCCTGCTGCAGCACAGCTTAGAGGTGTTTGTTGCTCCTGGGATGGGGTAGTGGGCTCAGATGTGGCTGTGCTCCCGGCTCCATGTTGTGTGTAGGGCCAGGCTGCCTGTGCCTCAGCTCCTCCAGGAGGGGAAGAAGGGAGGGCCAGGAGAAGGTCTTCCAAGTGATGGAAGAGCACTTACAGCTTATCTTTGAAACAAGTTTATTCTGTTTTGGCTTAGTGCTTCTTCAAACCTATTTACTTTCACATGCTGAAGCTGAGCATGTTTGTCTTTACTGAAAGGGTTATAACTGCCTTCAGGGATTGCTGTAGATCAAATACTGCTGAACTGGCTGTGGGAGGAGCTGCAGAGGAATGATGTACAAACCAGCTGAAGGACTGTGTTCTTCAGCACTACCACATGCAGCTGCATTTGATGCATGCAGGTGGTGTTGTCCCTTTGTTTTGCCACTGTTTTATACATGGCAGCCTGTGATGCGTCTGGGAAATGGAGTAGGAAAGTGGCTCTGTTGTGAATGCTTTATTATTAAAAGGACTAGCTGTTGAATGTGGTTCTTACTATTTTTTTTGCGACAGTTCAGTTGCAAAATGTTAACTCTAATCTGATCTTCTGAGTAGCGTTATGGAGCAGAGAAGTTGAACATCAGCATGTAATTCAGCCCTGTTCACATGTGCTGCTTTCCAGGACTTCCATCCTGGTGCAGAACAGCTCCTGTTCTCATTCTGCTCTGGCTGTTGAGTGCTTCAGAACATGCAGCAGGAGTCCTTGGTGAGCACCAGGTGTTGCAGTCGGGGGAGAAGCTCTCAAGGACAGAGCTCTGCTCCCTGAGGGGATGGAGCAGGTGGGGTGGGATGGAAGCAGCTCCTGGGAGCAGTCCCTAGGTGAGAAACACCTGGGCCCTTCCTTGGTGCTCATCAGCTCTGCTGCAAGGTTAGGTAGCCCTTGGTCTCCCCAGTGATGCTTAGGGAGGAAGCAGTGAAGCAGTTCTCTCATGTTCCCCTAATGGGAAGAAAGATCCTGTTGGCCCCATGCTCTTCTGTGCTGCAGAAGGTGAGGCAAGGCTGCACTGGAATGTACACCCCCAGTGGGGAATGCCTGGTGGGCTGTGGAAGGAAGGATGGGCTGCCTGTGGGTGGGGGCTGTGCTTGTGCCAGGAGCTTGGCTGTCAGTTCGGGTGAAGGCAGATGGAAGTAATTTTACAGCTTGGAAGCCAGCTGACAGTTGTGTTTTGATACAGATCAACTATGGGCTGGTCAGTCCTCGGAGGAAGTTGTTGTCCTGACCCCATCATTTAGTGGTTGGTCTGTGCCCTAAAAATATATTTATACGCCCTTGCTGTCTGTTCTGGAGGCTCAAACTCCTGCCCTCCCTGATAATGATGGGGAATGGTGACCTTCAGCATTTGCTGTCTTACCAAGCAGTAGACCTCTCTGACTTTGTTCTCTCTTCATGCATCTTGAATTCCAAACGCTGGGAGTTCTGATACTGCAGCAGATGCTCTCCTGTTTGGTAGGTTTGTGGCGTTCGGGGTAGCTGAGGAAATCTTGAGCATGTGAATCTCCAAGGGCAAATGGAAATAAACCCAAGTGACAGTTTATTGTGAATCTCTCACTTCTTTGTGTTCTTATCCCAGACAAAGCTTTGTCTTTTATCTCATAATTATGTTATTCCCCATGAGCAACTTAATCAAAGCAAGGGTTTGTTGGTTTTCATTTGGGTGGTGCTAATCTGATCTACTAGATGGCTGTATGATCTCCAATATAGATGTTGGGGAGCTTTGGGGGCAGATTCCTGCAGCTTCAGTGTGCTGTCAAGGGGATGGGCTCTGACTGTGTTGAGCAGCTCTGACTTTGCTAGCACTGTGGTTAGGTGCTGCTGCTGCTTGTGGCTGCCTTTCTCTTCCCTCTTTCCATTTCAGCTGCATGTTTTCTGAGATTCTCTTCTGTCATTTGTGGAGAGTGCTGTGTTTCTTACTGGGACCTTTGAAATTGAAATCTTGCTTCATCTTGGAACAAACGATTTGCACTTCATAAAATGCAAAACGTGTATAATATGTGTTGGCAACAGGGGGACTGGCAGGTAAGGAGATGACTGCATGACGGATATTGGCTTTGAGGAGATGCTTTTCTGTCTTGGCCTTAACGTGCTTTGCTCTATGCACCAGAACAGCCTCTTTAAATATCATTCTTGGCGACTTCAGCCAAACCCTCACTGCTTTGCAGGGCGCTGCAGATTAATGCTACTACAAGCTTGGGCTCTTAATGCAATCCCAACCCTTTAATTAAAACAACATGGAACAAAAAGGGAGAATTAGTTAAAAATAACAACTCTCGGAAGCCCAGCTTGCCTTTTTATTAGACTTGTCCTCACTTTCTCAGCTTCTCTGATAAGAAGGATATTCTCCCTCTGGGATGCAGTGAATAAACTGGGATGTAACTCATTTGTTTGGGCATTATGTTTTAATTAATTTCTAACACTAATCCCTTCCCTGGACTATTATTTTTTTTTTCTTCTGGCTTATAGATAATAAAATAGTCCTGTTCCAGGCAGAGGTTTGGTGGTTTGTACCACTACAGAAATGAGGTTTGGGTGCTGTGTACCCCAGGGCTGGGGAGGTTCTGCATTGCCCTATGGGAGGGTGCTGGGGGGACTTCCAGGAAACCCACCCAGAATGTGTGGAACTTGAAGAGATTCAGTGTGCCTGGAGTGCAGCCACATTTTTCAGTGAAGTAAAGCGTATGCTGCATAACATTCTTTGGAATAAAAGTTATCCTCTAGATAACATGGGTTGGTTTTTCTTTTGTATTTAGACTTGCCTAGACTTCCTTATGGCAGAAATGGTTCAGGCTCCCTTTAAACTGATGGGAAGCTTGCCATTCAAGCAAGGGAGGAGATGGGCTCTCTCTGATCTTCCAGTAATGAAGTGGTGTTTTTGCGCAGTCCCTTCTCTCTGCAGCTCTTCCTGGCTGCCCCTGCATCCTACTTACTTAGCCTTGTCCAGTCTTTCTGAATCAATATGCACTGCTGCATTACTGGAATAGGAAAATGAAACAAAAATCCCAGCAGAGGTTTTGGCATGAGAGCATTGTTTAAAAACGGAGGGGGTGCAATTTAACTCAAATGGGCTCGGTGTGTGTTTTTTTTTTTTCTTTTCATTTCTAATCTATACATAAGTGCCTGAGTGGAAATTCCTGTCCAAGCAGAGCTAAAATAGCTCTGGAAGGGGTTAGATTTCATTCTGCCCAAGTACTGAAGCTGCTGCAGGTGCCTCAGACGATGACTTCATGTGCTGCTGTGCCCAGAGAGTGCTTTCCAACTGTGTTGTAGCTCTAGGCTGACTTTCTAGTAACAGAGCAGAGCATGACCTCTGTCGTCTTGCTGTGATTTGGGGAGAATTAAGGGACAGATGGGCAAAATGCTTATGAAACAAACCCTGGCTTCCGCACACTGAAAATCTGCTGATGCAGAAGCAGACGGACAGAGCAGGCTCTTAAAATACACAAAGCAGGAGGGCACTAATTGCATAGTGGCTGTAGAGAGGACCAATGCTCACAGGGAATTGCACAGAGAATTGCTTCATTCTTTAGATGCAAAGACGCTTTGGATCTGGCTTGTTTAGGTGTGCAATTGGGACAGTGGTGGCCCTGAAAGAGCGGAGAGTGGCTTGTAAAATACAGAGGAAAATCATCCTGTTAAGTTTCTTTTTGTGCTGTTTCTTTTAAATTATGTTCCTTTCTAGTCTGAGAGCAATTTTTTTTTGTTAGGTACTGGTTCATCACATCTTGGTCTATAGCAGATCTGAATTTGGTCCATCAAAAAAGGCAGCGGTTGGAGCAAGGGTTGTGCTGTGTGTGGGACTGGGCTCTGCTGCTGTTTGAGAGATGGATGGATGGGAAAAGGCTCTAGGTGACTGCGGGGAGCTGTCAGGCAGGGTTCTGGTCCCTCATGTAATGCCATCAGAAAGAGGTCAGTCTGAAATACTGGATCTGATTAAGTCATGGTAGAAGCAAATCAGTCCCACTGGAGGTTGTTGAAACCTTGTGGGGAGAAGTTTCAGTGGGGATAGTGATTTAAGGGAGTGCATTTCCCAGTAGTGTAGGGACGTGGTCTGGTAGACGTGATGGTTGGATGTTGTTAAAGGTCTTTTCCAACCTTAATGATCCTTTGATAATAAATTGCCAGGCAAAGTCAAGAAAATAGCAAGAAAATAAATACATGAGATGGAACAAATCCCCCAGTGTTAGGACTGGATCTTCAATTGCCTGTTTGGCACAGAGGAGCTCAGCATGTGATGGTGTGGGCATTCTCATGACAGCTGGCTGTGGTTGGTGTTCAGCTGGTGGCCATGGGGAGCAGAGCCAGCAGCCCCTGCTGCTTTCCGGCAGAGGATCTCTGGTGGATTCTGGTAGGCAGCAGGAGCCCAGTCTGGCACTGGCTGCCCTCTAGCGTGCTGCTGCCTGCAGCAAGGCACTGCAGGAGCAGGGAGTGTGCTTGCCATTGGCGGCCCTTTAAAACTTGGGAGCAGACTAATCCTCTAAATCTCAGTTTAAACTGATGACCTGTTTACCTAGTAGGAATCTGAGTGCTGGGAGATTAGTGCATGCTAAGCAGGAGGTGATTTACATCTCACACCCAGAGAGTATTGAGGATTCGGGGAGGTATGGAGGCTGTGCTGTGCTGTTAGATCTGGCCCTTTGTGTTGGCATGCTCCTGCCCCATGTATTTTGGTGTGATCTGCAGCACTTCTGGGCTGATCTGTGGGAGGAAGGGCTGCTGCAGGTGTAGAGCAAGCTTCTGTGCAGCATTTCTCAATGTGGGAACATTGCAGGGTGACTTTTGACACCTGCTGGTGTGAATCAGTGCTGATGACCCAGTGCAAAGAAGGGTTTGGTTTCATTTCAGTAGGTGAGATGCATGTTGCAGGTTGTTTGGTGTTTTTTACATCCCTTATTTCTCCGGCTGCTAGAATGTTGTGGTGTGTGTAGGGCTGAGAGCGGTGCAAGTCCTGTCTGACAGCTGCAATTACTGAGCTGTGGCTGGCAGCACAGCAATCCCATGGGGACCACGAGCAATGAATCCAGCTCCCAGAAAATTGGTTAACCTGAAGGATGTCTGCATGGTGCTGGAGAAGAGTGCAGACATGACTTCGATCGAGAGGATTGGAACACTTGTTGCTGGGAAGCACTGTTGCTCTGGGCTGTGTCAGAGATACCCAGGGGTGTATGGGGAGGGCTGGGTGTGCAGGGTTAGAGCTTAGTCAGGAGGTGTGCGTTTAAGGGATCTGCTTCAGCCTGACTCCTGTAATTAAGGAGCATGTATATATCTGTACCTTGGAAACACTTCATTCATTAATCTAATGTTGAGGAGAATTATGCAGAGATGAACTTAAAGATGTAAAGGAAGGCTGGGGTTTGCATCTGGAATGAAGCGAGGCATGCAGCAGCTGTAGTTGTTGGAAAGGAGAGCACCAGCAACACGAAGGAACTATGCCATGGTTCCAGCTATGCACCAGTGTCTGTACAACATACCAGACTGAATGTGTAGGCAGTTTGCAGATAGAGGTTTGGACGAGGGAGGGCACTGCAGGAAAAAAACTGGGAAAATGTATCCCTCTAAGAATGCGTGAGGTTTCATGAGGGCAAGGTGATTTCTTTGCTATGGATTCCCATGGAAGATTTAGACTAAAGCTAAGTGGGGATAGAATGAAACTCTTACATGGTAGTGAGAAGTGAGGGGTAAACAGATGCAGGAGATTGCAGTCCTGGTGCTGATGCCAATCAGTGGATGCTCCTCTGGTGGTGAGACTGCATAGAGGTGTTTTTAGATGGTTTGAGTTCTGCATGTCACGTTCTCCAAGTGACATGTTCTGGACTCTGTGGCCAATCAGTGTGCTCCTTTGGTTGTGAGCACATCCTTGGGGTTGCGTGGGAAGTGGGTAAATGAATCCAGAACAGCAGCAGTGCTTTAATGGTAAGGCAGTGGTGGCTGAAGTGCAGCAAAGCAGTCACATCTGGGAGCAAAGGGAAGAGCTTGCCGTTAACATGAAATCTGACTCTTGCTTTGTTTTCCTTTGGTCACTGAACATCCCCTTTGAACGTGGCTGGGGGAAAGTCTGAAATCCTGCAAAACCACTTTCTTTTTTTTTTTTTTCCTCCTTCCTTCCAAGGCAGGGCAGGAGCAAACAGCTCGCACACCTCCTGCCCTGTGGGCCCTTACAGGCTGAACCAGTTTGCCCATCTCTGGGTGCTGCTGGGGAGGTGCCTGCTCCAGGAGGGCTTTGCAGAGGCTGCAGCTGGGCTCAGGGCACCGAGCAGGGTCTGATACAGTGCTGAGGAGTTTATGGAGCAAGGCACGGAGTGAAGCGTGCAAGCAGCTTTTGGCTCCGGAAGGTACCTGCCATCAGCTTTCAGGTGAGAGACTGAGATTGTTTGCTCTGAGCATGGGAGACTTCTGTTGTGTTTTCAGTTCTGTTCCTGTGGCTGGAGGTGTTCCCAGGAGCTCAGATCAGGAGTGCCTTAGCACAGAGGGTGTCAGGAAGCTTCTGAGTGTCCTTGGATTAAGTACTGCAGCAGAGGGAGCACAGGGCTCTGCAGGCTGTTTCAGCTCTGCGGTTCTGCACCCTGCTGCTGGGCACCAAGACCTACAGGGCCAGCACTGCACTGAGCTCCTAAGTGCTTTTGTTGCTCTGAAGTCTGCTTCAAATCCACACTGGGATTTCCAAGGCTAATGGCTGGGACTCAGGTGTTTTTTGGCACAAATCCCTTATGCCCTGGTCTAAAGATAGGGAAAAGCAGGCTGCTCTTTTCCTTCTTCCCTCATAATGGATAATCTGTGGATACTGAGAAATGGTATTATTGACATGAATGTGCTGAGACATAAGGCATGAACAGCTGGAAAATGTGCTTTCTCCTGCCATACTGTGAGGATATGTGGCATTGTCAAGCTCTATTTACTAGGGCTGGAGCTGTGAGTCCACTCCAAGCTATGTAAGATAGTCTGGGATAGGGAATATCCTCCATGTGCCATTGAGGCAGGTGACAGTTCCCTTTCTCTGGTGACAGACATCCTGCCCATCAGCTCAGTGCTCCTTGAAGGGATATGTGAGTAGATCCCTGCTGTGGCAGCAAGCATATTGAGGAACAGATGGTGCTGTGCTACAACTTTACCTGCTGTAAGGCTAATGCATAACTCAGCAATACAGAAACAGGCATTGTATTCCAGTGGCTGCTGTATTCTGGTGAGGGTTTGCATTTGATTTGTCCCTTCCTCCTGCTGATTGCTAAAGGATATTATACATAACTTTTTTCTTCCCAGAGGGTTTGGAAATATAACATCAATAAGATTTGTGATGGAATCCCTGAATTTATTCTCTTTTCTGTTTCTGTGCAAGTTATACCAATGAGCGCATGCCATGATGTGCTGAAGGAGCTCATAGCAGGTGTCTGGTGTCCCCCCCTCAAGCTCAGTGCTTCTCCAGGTAATGCTGGAATGATTTTTAAGGCTTGGAAGCAGCTGTATAGAGCAGAGGATAATGAAACAACCTGTATTCTGCAGCAGGCCATCCTTCCTCCTCCTGATGCCACATGCATTGGTGTCCCTGGTCTTGGTGTGGCTGTTCCTTTCCCACAGGATGGGAGCAGAGGTCCTGGGAGCAGCCATGTGGTGCTGAGTGACCTCTTGAAATGGGTAGGGGAAGGGATTTGTGCCACCACTTCACCCATTGATCTGAGTGAGAGTAACAGTGTGGTGTTTTTTTTTCCCAATACTCATTTGGTCTTATGGCTGCAGAAAGGGTCTAATATGAACTCTGTAACTCTGTTTCCAAGCATCCTCTTCCTGCTCCAAATGGCTTCCTTTCCCTGGCTGAAGCTCACATCATGTCCTCTCCAAGGAGCATGGGAAAAAAAGCATTTTAATTTTGCACTCTTGGCAAGTGAAGAATCACGCCCATGAAAACAAATACCCGTTAATTATGGCCATGAAATGCTGATTGAATCACAGCTCTGATAATGGCAAGGGCAGTTTGCAAGCCTGCTTCGTATCCCAGAGGGGAAAAATAGAGATGAGAATTTCTTTGAGGAAGCTTTCAGCCATCCATTTACAAGTTTCGCTGCCAACAGGTACTGCTCAGTTATGGCAGTGTTTCCATTTCAAGCATGAGAGGGGAATGAAGTTATTGCCTGCGCTAATTGTTAACAAATGCTGAACTCTCACTCGTGCCCATTAGAACAGGAATAGCATTTCTGGGTGTAGGAGTGGTGTGTGTTGACCCCCATTGGGGAGCCTGCTGCTCCCCCTCCCGCCCCCTCTCTGCCCTTTCTTCTTGTTTTTCTCCACCCATTGCCCTATGAAAGAAGTCAGTCTACTTTGTTTTAGCTCTGCAGTTGCTCTGCACCTTGTAGGCTGGGTTGACCCCCTGCACCCACATCCTTGCACTCTGCTCAACGCCAGCTGAGATTTGGGAAGCTCCCACCCTGCTGGCAGGGCTTTGTGTCCAGCACCTGCACAAATCCTACACTGGAGGGGTGAGGTCTCATCTGAGGGTTGACTCAACTCTGCAGCCCCTCCGCATTTCCCCTCTTGGCTTCCTCCTGCATTGTGCATGGCTTGGTGCTTCCGATGTCACCACTCCCACCATGAGTGT
The DNA here is from genome assembly GCF_039878825.1 of Excalfactoria chinensis. NCBI lineage: Eukaryota > Metazoa > Chordata > Aves > Galliformes > Phasianidae > Excalfactoria > Excalfactoria chinensis. The sequence goes on from NC_092836.1 coordinate 4,744,241, forward strand.
CTGATAAACCCGCTGCTGGTGTCACTCCTTTCTCTGGGTGCTTTTTTTTCAAGAAGGCAGTGATGTGGGAATGCTGCTCCTGGTGCTTGGAGGGGCTCAGCTTCCAAGGACACCTCTGGAAGGAAGCTGAGCTGTGGTTTAGGCATTGTGTGTGCCCAGGTGAGTCCTGGGGGCGCACCACTGTGTGGGTTCTGATCCACCTTTCCATATTCCCAGGGGCTGAGTAGAAAAATAGTGCTGCTTTTAAAATAAAAGTTTTAATTTTACTATAATTGCTTCTTGGCTGGCTTGAGTGTTTGCAAAAAGCCCCAAAAGCCTGAGGAAGGGCAGGGCAGTGCTGCAAGGCAGCGGGGCTGTCGCGTGGCCAACCTTGCTGCCAGCCCGCTGGAGGCTTTCCATTGCTTTCAATGGGCTTTGGATTGAGCCCATGGCGTGCTGGCTGTTTGTTTTGGAGGTCTTCTGAGGATAAAAGCAGCCTTTCAATGGCTGTTCTTTTGCCTTTGGCTCAGTTGCTCCCTGTGCCCCATGGCTGGGTGCTTTGGATGTGTCCCTGCTTTCTGAATGGGCGGCAGCTTGTGCGTTCTGGAAGGTTTGCTTTGGTCTTTCAGCAGTGTTTAGTGCCCTGCACAAGCAATGCAATCCCTCTCTGAGGAGTTGCTGTGTGCTGCCTGACTTGGTGAGCACCAAGACTCACCATCAAGAGACACACTGCTTACACCAGAGCTGCCTCACTCCAACAACAAAAGGCACCCATTTGCCACCTTCCAAATTCTGCATAGTTATCCCCTTTCTTTATTTGTCCAGAACTGACAAATGTACACTGCATGGCTATTTTGTTAGTAAAACGAGGCACTAATTGCTGTAGCAGCTGATGATACATTATGAAATTTCTTTGCTTTCTGCCTCCAAGCAGAATTACAGCAGACCTTTGTTCTCAGGAGGTGTTGCTCAATGGCAGTGCTGGCAATGTGTTATATAGATTTATGACTTACCAATTTTTCTTCTATTTGCTGATGTTCTTCCTACCCATTTGTGGTTCTCCTGCAAAAATTGGCCATGAAGATGCACAGCTGTCTCTTGGGTCCAAACTGAACTCACCTGTGACCTGTGGAGCATAACACGCTCATGTCTCATTGTGTTGGATCAAGCCTCAACTAAAGATAGCACAAGGGCAGTACTCTGCAGCATGCTGGAGCTATATAGTTGGATCTGGGTGGTTTGGGTTGGGGGAGAGGTGCTCTGTGGTGCTGGGAGAGACATGGGCTGCTTGTGCCATGCTCAGAACTCTATCATTGGATGGGGCTGGGTGGCTTCAAATTCTGATGTTAATGAGAGTTCATATCAGTGTTGGTGCAGTGACAGGAATGGAGTCTGGGTTTGTGGTCTGAAATTGCAGGTGGGGAGGAGAGGCGCAGAGGTGGCCAAGGTGGTCTCTTTGTTCATATTCCTTAAGGTGCAGTGATCTCAACTGTGACATTCTAACACATAAGGAAGGACAAATCCTCTCCTGGGTGTGTGTCTTTCCTGAGCTTTTGGCATGACCCATGAAGTCTGATCAAGGGCAGAGCATTGCTCTGAGTCATTATTTTTTTTTCTGGAGGCTGCAGCATCCCAGGTTACTCATCCTGAGAGAATGAATGCACTGAGGGTATAATTATCATAGTTGGACATCATTAATTCTCACTATTTTAAAGGCTCTTGTCAGGTGACTGATTGGTTTGGGTTGTTATTTTTGTCATCCTGGCCATGTATATCATGTGGAATGCTGAATCTTTACTATCCCATTTATGCTTCCTCTTACAGCACTGTAGATCTCTGCTGAGTACTTAGGTTAGGCAGTAATTCTACCCCATTTGCCATGGATTAACGAGGCTATAAAATAATCGTAAAGCTGGGGCAGCCCTGGATTTTCACACTCCTCACGTATTTGTATCTACCAGAGTCCTTCATCTAAGATCATTACCTGATTTCTCTGTGCTCCCTTTAATATTCCTTGCTGACTTTAAGTGCTGGGGATGCCAGCTTGCTTTGGGCTGTAGCAGGAGCTGGAGTGATGCTGATGCCCATTGTGGAATAATGTCATGGGGCATGAGGGAAGGCAAGCAAAGCAGGTTGGGAACAATGATGCCCATCACTGTGACCTCTTGGTGAGATGGGTGAAGGAAGTAGGATGCTGAAAGCATTCTGTGCTCTTGTTCCCTGTTGGTTTTGGAAAGGTGGATGTATGCAGCTACAACCTGCAGGAGTAGTGGGGCAATGTGGCTTTGTCAGTCTGTCAGCCTTCAGAGAGCTATGCTATGGGAACTGGGGGACACAGCCTCATGCTGATAGGACAGTGGCAAATGAAGACAATCCCAAGTTTGTGGAACTGGAGCACTGACTGCTTGTGATGAACCTGACCTGATTCTGTAGTGCCAGGTACGTGGGTATGGGATGATGTTGGAGGAGTCAGGCTGTGAGTGCTTTAATCACTTGAGGAGTTGAAATGCAGTGGCACTTCGTTTCTGACATGAAAAGATAATTAGCTGACTGTGGGATAGAGGCTGCGGGAAATTTGTGTTTCTGGCACAGTGCTGACTTTAAAAATGTGTGTCACTGCTTTATTGCTATTGTAGGAAAACATACATAGAAAGAGGAGGCAAAAAGACAGCACCTTGTGCATGGTTTGGAAAACTGCTGTTAAACCAGCACCTTAAACTGGCAGCAGAGGGGAGAGGCTCTGTCCTGCAGGTGTGAGTGGTTCAGGATGCAGTTCACTGTTGGGTTTGGCAGCCCCTTGGCTTGGAGCACAATTGGTGTGAAGAGCTGGAAACCCATGGAGTGCCTGGTGGTGCCCATGGAGAATGCCTTTCTTTAACATCTCTCACCTGCCTGCTCCAGATAGACCCATCATCTCCTCTTCCTAGCTAAGAGGAGGACAGCATGATCCTGCCATGTAGCTTGCATTTGCTTTCTAAATTCAGGCTTGATAATGTGAAAGGCAGTAGACAAATCTTTGGAACAATTGATCTATTTCCGAGAGGTGCCCAAAATTGATGCTAGTTTAAAGGATGATGTACGTTACAAAGATCTCTGGATTTTTTTCCTAGTAATCTCAAGGAATGAAATTGCTTTACAGACACCTTTTTGCCAGAAGTAGATTCTCTCTTCAGAAACTCTCAGTCAGCGAAGGCTGGATTACAGACTTATCCCATATGCCACTGCTGCTCTTTAAGCATCTTACGCACTGGGAGGTTACAACATCAAAGAGAGGATGGCTGATGACTACTTCACTTTATCTTTATTAAGTTGGTAATTAAGGGCCAGAGTGTAGCAGAAATGATTTTTTTGAAAAGTCACTTCATCTTTATTTGGGGTTAATTGCATTAATGCTCACAGCTTGACAGGCTTCTTACAAGACAAGAATTTAAAGAAAGTGCTAGGGAGATCTGAGCTAGGGCTAAGTGCTGAAGCTGCACGGGTATTCAGGGAGCACAGTGGGGCTTGGCACTGCCCTGCAGCCACCCCAGGATGTCAGGACTTGAGGGTTTGGACTCATGGAGTAGCAGTAGAAGCAGATATCCACTCAGTGACATGACCAAAGCAGAAGTGGTTCTCAGGACTCTGCAACGGTTGTCTCGGTGGTTTCTAGGTCTTTGCTGCACCCTGTGCTTTGTAGAGGACTGAATATTGGTTCCAGTCATCCTTAGACAGCATAAGAGAAGACAGGCAATGGACTAAAGCCATGGTCAGGGCTTAAAGCAATGGCTAGGGCAGACATTTGCTAGCCCTTACAATCATTTGGTATATCTTCACAATAACTCACCTTTTACTGCTGAAGGTGCTGAGACCAAAAAGGATCAAAGACTTAATGTCATTACCTGCCACCAGGGACTGGCTGTGTGTCTTCTTCTGTATCACTAATCAAGTAGTCTGTATCTAGGGGCAATGCAACTTTGTAGATGTCAGAGGAAACCAATGCTTTTGTCCTGTGGTTTCTCAGGTAGATGAATTATGTATCTATGTGAACTTTGTATGTGGTACCTTGAAAAGAAAAGCAGTGATTCACCTTCCCTCATTCCATTCATTGTGGCATGGAATGTAACATGTAAGGAGGGCTGAGGATCCCTCTGAGATCTTTTCCTATTACGCTGGTGAACCTTTGTTCCCTTTTAGCATTTATTATTCCAGGAATACACTCAATAATACAAAGAAAAGCATGAATCTGCTGCACATCACATTTTCTATCCTGTTAGCAGTGTGCTCCTTAGATTCTTGTTCTGTGGGCTTGTTCCTCACCAGAAATGAATGCCCTGTTGTTCGTACAGCTGCAGATCAAATAGATTTGTAGTATCTCTCTGCCTTGAGAGCGGTACATACATCTACAAAGTCTTTTTCTCAGATAGCTATTTTTTCCTCATGAAGGTTTGGTTACTGCGACCTTTGAAGGCCTTTGGGCATCCTATTGGCTTTCCCATAGTGAATTTGCTGTGATCTTTATTCTCCCTCTAACGAACATGAATATCAGTAACGTGCTTCAAATTAAAACACTTGAAATCACATTCTGAAAGTGGAAGTCCAGAAGGCAAAGCCAGTCTGGATGGATGCTTCATCAATCCCAAATTAAAACACCAATGTTCTGAATTGCATTCAGCTTTTCTTTGTGTTGTCAGCTCTGTTCCTTTGTGTGTTGGGAGAGCACTGTGGCTGAAATGGAGCTGGCTGCGGCTGTCCCAGCAGCACAGCAGGATGAGAGGCATAAAGTGTAGCTGCCCCATATACAAAGGTTATTTAAAAATACCATGGATCGTGCCATAGTTAAAAAATCCCTTGTGTTATAGCAGAGGAGAAAATGCTCATCTTTATCTTTTTCCTTATTTAGGGGAAAAAAGGCATGAAAGACAACAAGCATTATAACTTCTCAGAGTGATGTGGTTTGATTTTCCTGGCTTAAGTTGAGGCCATTCCTGTGCTATTTCCTTAACTATGAAGCTGCTCTTCTTTTTGTCTAGAAATGGAACCTGAAAATGACAGAAATTTGGATTTTCTTTTTTTAATCTGTGTTTAACTTTGGCGATGGCTTGACCACAATACGCAGATGCCATGGGAGGTGCTCCTGACAGCTCTTTGAGCAGTGCTATCCGGCTGCAATTACCCTCAGCTGCCTGGGGTGATTGCAGCTGGTGCCACTGGCCTCTCCCAATGGAAAACCAAAACTTCTCATTTTGTACATCCTTACTGATATTCAAGGGCCCTAAACATAGTATATAGAGTGGTGATGAGTAACACCCGAGGTGCTGGAAGCTTTTCTTGTGGCCACAGGCTAAGACAGCATTGAAAGGAGCAATGAAACTCTTGAGATGGGTGTAAAGGTGCTGGATTTTACTGTAGAGCCTGAGTTCTATTATAACAAGTTCTGTCTTTGCCCTGGATCAGTTGGAAGCTGCTGTAGGCTCCAAGCCATCATGCCATGGGTCAGGCAGGGGGAGCACCTCCTGGCTTGGCTTGGTGTGAGGTGGATAAGGTCCACCTTGCAGCATAGACCCTAATACAAGGCAGCTTGGAGGTTTCTGAACTCCTTTTTTCACCCTGGTGTGGAGATACTGAGGAAGGATGTTGCTTCATAACAGCTTCAGATGTTTGAAATAGTTGTCATAGTCTTTCCTGCATTGAGAGCTTATCTGAGATATTTAAACTCCCTGGAGCTGCGTGGAGAATCAATACCAGCACCAGTATGGGCTGCCTTTATCCACACCATTCTTGCCCTGTTCATTCATTTCATTGCAGAAGGCAATGGGGTTGGTCTGACTGGTGCTTTTACCAAAGTCTGTTCTTTGTGCAGTTTCCATCAGGGAGGTGCTGACAGTTGCACACATGCACTGAGCCACTTGCAGCTCCGGACCCAGAAAGCTTTAGGAAACCTCAAATCCCGTGAGGGATCTTAAAAAGGTTTATTGCCTTTTGACATCCACCCAGAGCTGCTCCCTTTGGCTTTTGCTAGGAAAGAGCTTGTGAAGGAGGGGTGCAGTGTGCTGGTATTAACAGCTTCTGCCTCAGAAGGGCAAATTGCCTGGGAGTTGGTATGAGATTAAGCGTCAAGGCTGTGTTCCCTCGTGGGCTGTTAGCAACTCCGTGTTTATTCTCTGTGCTCTGTTTGTACACAAGGAGCTTTGTTTTTCCCGTGCAGCAAGTGCTGTGTCAATGGAGCTGTGTGAGTTGTGTAGGAGAGCAGCACTGTCTCTTTGGCAGGTGTTGAACTTGCAGCCGGTACAAATGCAAACAGCAAGCGGGGTGTCTGGAGCTTTGCACTTTCGGCAGCTTCTATTGCCTGAGCTGAGGAAATCGGTGCCTCCATTCTGCAGGAGCTGCGCTGATCTATTTTTCCCCTCCACTTGCAATTCCCAAAGGTGCTTTTTAAAATAGGATTCCCAGGGAGAAAGCGCTGACAGCTCCGCTCCCCGCGTGGCAGATAACGAGGTGTCAGTGTGATCCTCCCGCTGGGTCCTTTCCTCGGAGCTGAGCGATGCGGACGAACGCACGGCGGAGCTCAGTGCAGGGCGGCAGCTCCCTTAATCCCTTAACGGTGGCGTATAAATGGGGTTGTTGTCAGGGCACATGGCTAAAGGGTTAAAATTTAATTAGAAAACCTGGTGGCAGCTCCCGGAGCTTAACGGAGATTTGTGTAAGCCGCTCGGAAGGACAAGGCTGCTGTGTGAGCTGCTGGCGGGGCCGGGCTACTGCAGCCGCTGGCTCTGGGGGCATGCCTGGAGCCTGCCCAGGAAGCGCCGTGAAAGAGGAGTTTGTTGGGAGGTTGGACGCGGCTCTCCGCAAGCCCTATAAAGCCAGCAGGCCGGCATGCCAGCTTGTTAAACGCCCAGCCCGGCGGGACGCGGAGGTGTGCTGGACCCATGGCTTCGGTACTGATGTGCGGGGTGGAGGACCTGCTGCTCGGGGGCAGCCGCTGCGTTTGGACGCTGACGGTGACGGCGCTCCGGCGGTGGTACGCGGGACGGCTGCGGGCGTGTCGGCAAGCGCTGCGGGCATGGTGCGGCCTCGGGGACGTCTACCAGGTAGGGGACACCTGTGGAGCTGCCAGTGGGGATGGGGGTGTGGGGTTCTGTTTGTCACAGCAGGATATTGGGGGGTTGCAGTTTGCGTTGCGAAGCGGTTCTGTCTGTGATAAATCTTGGTGTGTCGCTGGGCTATTTGTTAGTTTATGTTGGATATTTCCAAGCTGCTCCTTCTCTGCTGTTCTGTAACGTGGGGAGCTACAGAGCTCCCAGCAAAACTGCTCTTTCTTCATAACCATCAAGGCATCACTTGCATATGGAAGCAGTGCTAAAGGGACATCTGTACCTGCGCGATCCTATAGAGACCTGTTGCTGTTTAACTGTAAGGCATGCCCAGTTCAGGTGTGCCCGATGGTGGGAGAGCAGCTATACAACTGATGGCTCTTATGGTGCTTGAATGTATCTTGGCATTGCATACAGATGAATATCATCTGAATATGGGTTGTGGATAGTTTGGGAATGCACAGCCTGGCTGTTCTCCCTCCCTGCTGACCTGTCCTGCCCCACCAGCACTGCTAGGCTGGCCAAGGACCCACTGGCAGCAGCTGGGCTCAACTCTTCAGCTGCTGCTCACCAGTGGCTGCCTCAAAGTGTAAAGTTCTTCTAAGGCAAAGTGGAACTGTGCCTCTGTCTGATGTTACTGTCTCCTTGTGGCTTGGGGTGGGGCTTAGTTTGCCCTTGTTCTGCAGGTAGCATCACTCCCTTGTCACTATGGGGATGTGAAAATGGGCAAAATGAGGAGATGGGTGATGCCAGGCAGTGCTTGTGCTGGGTGGGGACCTGGATGCTACCCATCTCACTGCCCTGTGCAGCTCTGAGCTGTGCCAGATCCTCCCTGTGGTGGGACCGGGCAGGAACAAAGCTGCTCTCACATCTTAATGTCAGGAATTTCCTAGTAGTCATTTTGGGGTGCATTAAACAGCAATGGCTGAAAGAATGCCCTGCAGCTCTTCCTTGGGTTGTGCAACACATTGCTTTTTGTGCTGAGCTCTTGGCTCTTTGCTGTTTGAAAACTCTGGTGGGATCCTTCCTGATGCTGGTGGGAGCAGAACGAACACACAGCAGTCGGTGTCACAGCCCTATAAGAGGAATAAATTATTTCTGGCTTTGATTTCATCTCCCAGGGATGTGTGTGGTTTAACAGTTTGGGGAACAATACAGAGCTTTGTGTGCAAGGGGTGTGCAGGTGAGGTGATATGACAGGTCCTTGTGCTGCTGTGCAACCCTGAGGGCTGCAGTTCCTTTTCATCTGTGCTGGGGGAATTCACACTGCTTTGAGGGCCAGGGCTGTTTTCAGGTGAGGTGATACTGAACAGATCTCTTCCCTGTTTTAATCACCACCAAATTATTGTGGCGTAAGGAAAGCCAGCAGGGCTGCTTCTCCCTGGGCTGGCAAGTTTTCCTTGAATATTAAGTTGTCCTTTGATAAAATGCTTGCTAACCTGATGGGAGATCCAAGCTGTGCCAAAAACGCTTCCCCTTTCTCTTTCACACATCAGTTCTCCTTCATCTTTTGGAGCTGCTAGGTGCCAGGTCTATCACGTGGGAGAGCCTTCTGGTCGTGCTTCAATCCTCTCTGCTGACATAAAGCCTTAGTGACTCAAAGTCCAAAACCCAAGGACAGGGCAGCTTCTGTCCATCACTTTCCCTTTGAGAGCAGTGTGGGGAGCACAGAATTTGGGCACATAACCACGTTGGTGCTCACCATCTCCTGTCTCATACACAGAGACCTGTCCAGAGGTGGGCTTTCCTGTTTGGCTATTGCTCTGGAGCCATGATGCTGAGGAGCTGTCCTATTTCTCTCTGAAATAACCCCTGAACCTGTGCAAGAGGGAACTTGGCCTCTCTGAATGCTTGGGTTGTATGCCAGGGAATGTTGTCTGCAGAAGAGAGTATCTGAAAGCATGGAGAAAGCAAACTTGCAGAGAGGTGATGGAAGAGCTGGCACAAAGATCTCCTTTGTGACTGCAGCGAGTCAGTGTAAGTAATGCTGTTATGGAAAGAAGTTTGAGGTGAGAGTCCAGCATAGAGGTCTTCATGCAACAGTAACTAATATCCTATGCGAAGAGGGAAAGAGGTGCAGCTTGGAGCTGTATTTTGTTGTATGTGCAGCTCCTGACCTGGCAGTGTGTCATGGGGGGGACTCTTCCCCAAGCCCCTTGTGTTGTGTACAGCAGGTACGTTCAGTGCCATAGTGTCCAGGTGCCTCCTCCAGAATGAATCCCTTGTCTGGGTTCTCTCCTTGCAACTTCTTAGGCTGCCTGTCCTGAATCTAATGAACAGAGCAGTGAAACCAAGTAAAGTTGTTTTATATCCCTAATGTTGTTAAATGATGGCAAAGCTAAAAACAACCCAACTCACTTCTATAAATTGCAAGTTGGTTGATTGAGATTTTTTAGTAGTAGAAATACCCATCAGTGTGCTCCTTGCAGGATGTGGAAGAGAAACCAAACAGCATTCTCAAACTGTGCAGGGTATGAGGAGACATGATGAATACCTGCTGGATGGGAAGCTGAGGAGGAGGATGAAGGCATCTCTGAGCTCAGGCTATTCGGTTATGCTGGTGATTTGGCAAACAGTTTTGGCTACAGGCTTGTAAATTGAAGTCATGTGGCTTTTGGGATGACGTACTTTTTAACTTCTGAAAGGTCACTTCCTCTGGGAGAAGGGAAAAGAAATTGCAGATGAAGCACAGAAAATCAGCTTTGTCCGTGTCCGCCCCGTACCTGCCTGGGTGGAGCAGAGAGGAAGCGGCTGGCTGCTGTTTCCTATGGTGCTAATAGGGGTGGTTTGGACAGCAAGGAGTGCACTTCCTCTGCTGCCACACCTTCACTTTTCTTTATAAAACTGCTGACGACAAACGTGGAAGCTCCTTTTTCCTTTTTCACAATTATAAGCCAATGGTTACGGGTCAGTGAGGGGCACAACTCCCTTGGCTCTGTACTGGGCAGAGCCCAGAAGTGCCATCTCAGCCTTCCCACCAGTTCAGGGCTTTCTGAGGCAGCTTATGAGCCTTATTTAAGGATGCTGAATGTGCCTCTTTGAATACTGTATATACATAATCTGACCCAGTGCTGTGGTGCCTCTTGTATCCCACTGGTGAAGTCCCACTGTGATTTTCACATGGCTGTGGCTCACAGAGAGCCTCTGCCTGGGAGTTAAGCTCACTTCTACATGTTTAGTCTTCCAAAATGCACTTTCCAACTATTGCTGCCAGGCATATTTCCACTTGAGCTCATAGAACCGTGTTTTCTGCTGGAGTTTGTTGAAACAAAAATATGATTTCTGTACCGCTCCTCCCTCTTCCTCGGCAGACAAACTCCATAGCCAGACTGAACTTCACCTCATTTCCTCCAGGGTGTCCCGGTGCCAGGTTCAAACAGTGCCTTCTATTCACTGCCTACCCTTGGCCCATACGTACGTGTTTGTATTCAGCGTGACACAGTTTACCCAACGCGTTGGATTTCAAATGTCGCCGGCGCCACTTTTCAAAACCCATCTCTTGCAGACGTATCACCACGCGAGTGTTCTGGTATAAATCACCATTACAGCATTCTGCAGAGTCTGGCAGCTTGCACTGGCTGAGCAAGAAAGTTACGAAAAGGCAACTTAAAAAGTATGTCAGGCTCACGCTGCTTTTTTCCGCACTTCATTTCTGAGCGTTTAGCTTTCTATCGCTCCTGCTAGCATTGCCACTGTGCTTCTTGGCAACCTCGTATGGACTGTCCGTGTGCTTAAAATAACACCGTGCTATCTCTGTCTCCTGATTTTCAGAAAAATCAGGCCATCCTCGCGCAGTCTGCATTGCTCTCAAAACCTCTGAGTCATAATTAGTGGTTAGTAATTCTTCTAATCTTCTGTGCAGATGGAGGCCGGTTCGTTCTCAGAAGCTGCAAAGAGGATAAAGCTATCAGCACTGGAAAATATTAGCTTAAATGCCTTCCCACACATACACACGTACACTTTTCCCTGCTAATGCTCTGCCTTCCATCTAAACGTGCATCAGCTCTGTGTGTTGGGGTTGGAAAGGTGAGGCTCGTGAGGGTTATTGAAACACTGAGAATAGTCCAAATGTGTGCGGTTGTTTAGCTGTGTAAAACCATCACTGGCAATGCAAGCGACACAATTTCAGGTTGTGTGGCTTTCTGGTGTAGAACGGGCTGATTGGCAGGTGATGCATGAGAACACTGTGCTGTCCCTCATGCAGGTGGCTGGCTTGTGTGAGAGAGGAAGGCAGGAGTGGCATTGGGAGAGTAAATTGTAGGTGGGCAGCAAAACAAGAGCTGTAGTCACTTCGGAGAAGTGGCTGCCCTGGGGATGAGTGTTGGGTGTAGCACAGGTGTTAGGTATGGAGTTGTCTGGCAGGTGCTGGGCTGACTGCAGCAGATCTATGAGGGTTAAGTGTGTTAATGAGGAAGAAGCCCACTGGAGTCCTGTTGGGCAAGTGCACTCAGAGCATCTAAGTCGGTGTGTTCACTAAGCCTTAGTGAAAGCGGGTAATTCCTCTCTAACAGCAAGCAAGTTGCATCTGCTCACTTCCAAAGGAGCTGGTGCAGAGAGATTGGAATGTGCTGCACTCAGATCACCAACTCAGTGCCTCCAGCTGCTGGAACCTCTTTCTATAGTATGCTGCCTTTCCTTTAAACCAAGCTTTCCCATCTAGAAAAACTGCCTGTGGCTTAGAGCACAGCTGAGTTGTGCACTCCCATCTGTATTTGTGTATTCCCGAGGAGCTGTGCTCTTCCCCTCCGCCTGTCCCTGTCGTTCCAGTGGGGCAGAGCCTGGCACCACCCAGGTAACCTTCACGTCATGTCTCTAAGGAAAAATGACTCACTCTCTATTTTCCAACTAATTTGAGGCTTTAGATCCTGTATTTGGAGATGAACACAAGTTTGTGACTCTGAAATACTTTTCCAAAACTGCCTCAGCTGCCAACCTTCAGTTTGCTGGTCTGGAGCAGCGGGCTGGACCTGAACTTGCATCCTCAGTCCTTGCAGCTCATGTGTTTGTTGTTTTTTCATGGATCTTGTGAGGCCTCATCTTGAGTACTGTGTTCAGTTTTGGGCACCTCAGTACAGAAAGGACATTGTGATGCTGGAACAGGTCCAAAGAAGGGCAAAAGGGCTTGTGAAGGGCTTTCCAACCTGAGTGATTCTATGATTCTGTGATATTGAGCACTGCTGGGACAACTCTTGGAATCATGAGACAATACAAGAATATTAGCCTGCTCTGTGGCCATTGCTCCCAGCCCATGTTGGGTGCTGCTGTCCGGGGCTGCGGTATTCCTTTGGCATTGCTCTCTCAGTCATTTTTACTACCTGAGGATGTGAATCTGTGCTGTGATCTAAAAGCTTGTGTTCCTGCTGATGCTGCACAGACCAGCTGCCCACCAGTCTTTTTGGTGAGCCCAATCCAAGGATGCAGCCATGTGCCTTGGAAAGAAACATGGGAAATGCAGTGGAATGCAGTGCCTGGGGTGCCCCTTGCAACAAGGGGAGGTGAAGAACTGAGTGCATGGAGCTTGCTGCCTTGGTCATGTGTCCCATTAGCTGGGCCCAGGAATGTCATCTGCTGAAACCTGAGCTGGGAAACTGTTTCTGAAACTGTAGCTTCATTTGTTACAAATTTTCTGTGAAAGTCTCTGAGGTCCTGTGCCCCAAAGTGAGCACCAAGTGCAACACCTTTGGTCAGCTGCTGCTTTTTGGACCTGGCTTTGTTTCATAGTAGAGAGGTTAACATTGGGAAGAAACAATAATTGCAGTGCTTTCCCTGCTCACCCCCACCCCTGTTTGTAACAATCACATTTTAACATCTTGCATCCCCTGGCTCAGGCTGGAAGGGCTTTTGTTTCTGACTCTGTAATCAAAGCAACAAACGCTAAGGTCACTTCCTTGAGATTATGGCAACGGAAGGAGCCTGGATCGTGTCTCCCTTCTTCCCCAGCTCGAATGTACAGAAAATACAAGGGCTGAGTGCATGCTTCTTATTGTGTGCTTCTTGGGTTTCTTCAGTCCTTTTAAACCAGCAAGGTTGTGGTTGTGGAGGTAAGAGCCTGTGCTTTAATTTCTGATGCTTAGCAGTGGCAGACAATGATTATTTATTTAATTATTTTTAACTATCATTGTATTAAAGTAATACAGAGTTTGGAGTCTGTTTGTAGGATGGAGGACAGCCAGAAAGCTTGCAAGAGTACTGTAAGTTTGCTTTGGGTGCTTTGGTAGTGCTGTCTGAACCTTTTGTACTTGCTCTTCTGACAGGTGAGTCTGTAAGAACTTCTGTGCATCTTTTGCACTCTGTACTGATAAGGGCTGTGTGTTTACTCTCAGCACTTACAGCTGCTGTTCCTGCTTCTGTTGTCTGTGCTCTCTCAGCTGCATTAGAAAAGTGCTAAACCAAGCCTGATGCTGCTAACTTTGCTGCAGCTTGGAAAGAGGTCTGTCACTTCAGAGTACAGAGAAAACATGTTTTCAGATGTTACCCTTATAGGCTGCTTGCAATATGATTTAAACTGAACAAAGCCCAAATTCATTAGTTGCCGGGTGGGGCAGCCAGTGCTTGGTACAGTGGCTCCTTTCAGCATGTAACTGTTAAAGGTCTCATCGATGAGGTCTCTACCCGTCACACTGAAAAGCCCTCCTGGAGAGGCTGGCATGGGGCTGCCAAATGCACATGGAGCTCATCAACGGCTGCTGAGGAAGAGCAGAGATCAGAGGAGACATTGTGCTTTGAAGCATAGTGGTGTGATTGCCTGGCACTGGGTGCTGGCTCCTCTCCACCAGCGCTGCCTCAACAACGCTGCTTGGTGCTGTGTGCAGCCCATGCACAGGTTGCAGAAAGCTGAGGGTTTGGGGCTTTTCTTGCTTTATTTGCTTGCTCTTTGCATTTTTTATTTATTTATTTTTTTTAATGGCAAGAAATTACAGGTGGGCTTGTGATATTGCTTTTTTTTTCCCCTGCCTCCTGCTTACCTCATGTCTGGTCAGGGCTGGCGTCCGGGTTTCCTGATGGGCTCCTGCCAAGCACTGAGCAGCTGGAAAAGCCCAGGGCAGGATGAGGAGGAAGCAGTTGGGATGAGGGGTGGGAGGATGGATGAGTGACATGCAAGGACCGTGTCGGGAAAGGGATGCAGAGCCGCGCTACGTGTGCTCTGTGAGTCTCCCTTAGGTACTGCCAGGAAACCTCTTGGACTGTACAGGATCCTTTTTCCCTGCTGTTCCCAGGAGGCTCTACAGGAACAAATCCCCCCACGGGCTCATTCACAGCAGCGAGCTGGTGGCAATGACCCAGTGCTGCGCAGTAAGCATGCCTGCAGCACTCGGTAAGCTGTGCTCTGCTGAGGAAAGCAGATGTTGGATGGAGTCTTTCATTGACTTCATATTTACGGCAGAGCTGTGTTGATTCCTTCCTATTAATTTTCCTGAGTTTTCGGACTTGCCATGGAGTTCTGAGGCCTGTGTATAAGTTGATTGTCCATTCTTCCCTTGTTTTTGTTTGAAATATGTTGCAATGTGGTAGGAATGGGAACAGTGGTGCCTGCAGAATGACACAGCCTCTGAAAAGCATTTTGATGTTAAGATCTTGATTTAATTTAAGGAGGGTACCTCTGCAGCAAGTGAGCTGTCCCTTCAGAAAGCTGCTGACCTCTCTCCCTTTAACCAGAAGGGCTCAGCATACCCTGATTAGAGAACTGCCGCTGGTTATTCACATTTGAGCCCTCTGGGAGAGGGGAATGTGCTCAGAAGCCCTTTGGCTCCCTGCAGGGAGTTTCATCATTCCAGTGACTGTATGAAGCTTTGCTTGTCATCCTGAAGGAATTGGCAAACGATCAGTGAAATATAGAGAACTGGAAGATTGTCTTAGATGTGCCATTCCTTGCAGTGAGAAACAGCAGAATAAATGGGGGAAAGGAGGCTTGAGGAAAGTTCAACACTTGGCCCTGAAAGCAATGCTCAGTGCAGTAGGGCAGAGCAGTGGGGCTGCCAGCAGCCGGGCTCCATCACCCCCTGGCTGGGCTGCTGCCATCGGTCATTCTGCAGCAGCCAAGTTTGATTCCCATCTCTAGTTCATGAGACTATTTTAGGAAGGTGCCATGCAATCCAGAGATCCCTTAGGCTCTGGTTCCAAGCAGTGTGTTTTATCCCGAACCCTTTGCCAAACTCCCAGCAGTGCCAAAATTTCTTTGGAGAGCATCATCCAAGGGGCATCAGCACTGATGTGCACTGAAGTGGGTGGTCTCAGCCTGTCTCAACCTAAACATGGCTTCAGTGCATGCTATACTCAAAGACAAGGCTCCTGCAGGTCTCTGTCTGCTGGGATAAGAGGTACAAGGAAGTCCTCAGCCCTAAGGAGAGATGGGAAAGCACTTGGGGTCCTGCTGGCAGAATGGGACTGGTTCTGAGGGGTCTGTCTTGCAGCACGGAGGGTGGAGGATGCAGCCAGCTGCCCTCATACACTGGTGGCTATTTAAAATAAGGCAGATCCTGGCTTCTGTTAACAGCACAATTAGAAGTTATTTAAGGCAAGATCTTGGCCTTGTTCAAGTGAGTGGAAAGGCGTGTGTTGTTCCTCAGCCCATCTGTGCCCATTTCCCACTGTGGGTTTGGGGGACCCAGGGGCTGCAAAGAGCTGTGCCAGGTGTTTTTCTTGAGACTTTTGTGTATCCTTTAAAAGGCTTTTGTAGATATACTGATGCCAAACTCAACTTTTCTTTCTTATTTCTCTTTTTTCCTCCAAGCTTTGCATGACCCCAGGAGCTGGACCACGACAAGGTTTGCTCTCCCAACAGACACCCTAAGAAGCTCTGAGGTCATCTAAAGCTTTTTTTCCCCTCACCAGCACGTAGTCCATCTCTTCCAAAGGGACAGCCTATTGCTTTTATCTCCCTGGGATGCACCTGGTTGGGGTATCTCCTTATTGCAACACATTCTCGCATCATATTCCCTATTTTCCCAAGCAGAGCACGTTTGCAAACATAAGCTGGCTGCTGGGATCGAGGCAATGAAGCAGCACTGATTTAAGGCAGCTGAGGACTGGATCCGAAATGCCTTCATGACTGAAAGAAAAAACGAGCCCTAAATGCTGATGAAAACCCAAGGTCAGTGTAGGGGCTTCAACAGCAGGCTTTGAAATCTATTACGGCCTTATGAGTTACAGAAGAGAGGTTTGGGGAAAAAAACACCCCTACCGGAAATTACTGGTGTAGCTTTAGAGCTGGTTAACAACAGCTCCAGTGGGGATTTGGGGATGAAATCCTCTTTTGAGAGCAATCCTTACTGTGCCCCGGGCTCACACCTGTGCATTGCCTTTGAGGCTCTGCTCCTTCGAGACAGACATTGAGATTTCAGGGGGCCCCTTGGCCCTGTAGCCACAGTACCACAGATTCCTCATGAGGAAGGGAAGAGCTTTGCTGGGCTGTTCTTCAGGAGAGGAGTAATTTTTGGTCTATATGTTTTGTTTTATTGGAGATTTCCTGTTTAGGCCCTAATTACTACTTTTTTCCTTTTTTTCCAAACCCAGTGACACATGAGTGTTTAAAAATACTGCAAGTAACCACTGGCTTTGGACAGGGAGGATGTTAGTGCTGAAGAGAAGCAGCATAAATATCCTGCAGGTTTTCTTTCCCAAATAAACATTTGGACTCAGGATATTGCAGGGCATTGGTTTAAATAACCAAGAAGTAAGGTTGTTGTTTTTTTTTCCTCTCAGCTTTATTTAATACAGGTTTTTCTATTTTTCCTTATTAAAGGACCGAGGTTTTGGAAAGTCTGGCTTCCATGATTTTCCATGGAGAATATGCCTTAATTTTTGTCATAAGTGAGGCAGGGGAGAAAATGTATTTTTCTTCTCTTTTCGCAACATTCTGCTCAGCAAACAGTATTAAAGGAATATAAGCCTAAATAATATCAGTGTCTGTTTTCAGGACTTCTTCAGACCAAAACTTCCTTCTTAGTGAGAACTTCCAGCCATAGTGAGAACTTCCAGCCATATGAAATCTCTCTCTGTGTTTCAGCCCACTGCAGAGAATGGATTTCACTCTGTGCTTAATTTCCATGTGCGTTCTGAGATGTGTTCCTTCTCCTTCATTGAAGGTGTTGGTAGATGAAGTGGACAGTTGGACTGTCTTTTCCAACCTTAATGATTCTATGAGGCTCTTGCTGAGAACCCAACGTCACCTGTGAGTTTGGAGGGCTGCAGACCTGCAGTGATACCAAAGTACTGCACTCAATGGGTTTTTTTTCCTCTCCTTTTAATTAGTCTCCATTTTTTCTTTCATTTTTCTGTTGCCTGTGCACAAAGCATAGGGGTGACATTGGGAAAGAATAAGAATCCAGATTCCTGATACAGCTTTGCCAATGTAATGGTGAGATGTTTGTGTTCCATTGTTCTGCTGGCTTCCTATTGAGAATGGGATGAGATGGGGATTCTTAGTGAACGTTACGCTGCTTCTTTCTTCACTGGATAATAGTTTAAATATTAGGATCCTTTTAGAAAATAACTGCTGAAAAGGCCAACCTGGGTGTATGTTGCAAAAATAACGAAATTGCTCATTTGCACAGACAATGTAAAATCAATGGGAATGAGCTAAAAACACAGATGTGAGTCTATATATATCTCTGGAGTGCTGCCTCTTAGCTGAGCCAGACAGCTGTGCTCATCTCATGACTGATCGGTTCAGCTAAATAGAAAATCAATTATATTGTTCAGATTAACCAGGCACACTGAATTAAAGATGAAAGTGTGACCATGAGGGGCCCACAGAGAGTTGGGTGTTGGACAAGGGGGAACCCAGCACCTGCTGAGCAGGGAGCTGTGTGGTGCTGTAGCTGTGAGTCTGTGAGAGAGAGGAGCTGAGGGCTGACACTTCAGCTTCCTTTGTGAGCCCTGCTGAGGAACTGGGGTGTGGGGTTGCCCTTCCATCAGGTTTTCCCCAGCTGCACTAGTGCAGCAGAAGCTGTAGTGCAGGCAGGGCTGCCTGGCTCCTGTGTGAGCCCAGCATCCTTGGAGCATCTGCAGCTGCTCCTCTCAACCACAGTATAGCTGTGGGTGCTCAGCCCTTCTGAAAATCACTCCTCAACGATATCCTTATGTTGCCTCATCAATAAAACCGGGGGTAATTATATCTCACCTATCTTTAGTAGCACCGTGAAGCTCAATTCATTTTAGGCTACGTTGCCATCACCTTGGGTAGCTGGATAGAATCCAGGTTATGGTTGGTGCATCTTTAGTCTCACCAGCAACCTTCCTCTCTGCTCAGCCCAAGGCTTTGTGTATGCATTTGCTATAACAGAAACCTTTTTTACTCAACAATAGCCAACCGAGGCAATTAAAACAGCCTGAAGTGATCAATGTGACTGCACTGGGTGAAAGCTAAAGCAGCTAGTAGTTAAATAATGGCAACCCTTTTGCTATCTCAGAGCAACAGATGGGGAATAATTTAGAAACAGCATTGAATCTGACACCTCGCACCAGGGGCAGATTGGTAACAGGGTGCAGGAGCCAGAAATGCACCACCTCGAAGGGTGCGCTGATAAAGTGCTTAATTGGTGGGAGTGTGTGGCTTGTTTATGCACACACAGAGGCAGGCCCTCAGCTCCAGGTAACACATGGACCTGCAGTGGGATTGCAATGGATTGAAGGGCAGCACACGGCAGGTGGATCAGGAGTTGGGAGCCAACACTGGGATGCTGCAGCCTTGTTTCAGAGCCTGGGGGAGGAAGCTGGAAGCAGTCATTCGCAGGGATGTGGCTGTGGTTTGTATGGAGATGGTCACCAATGTCCCCATGGGGACTGAAGTCCTTCTTCACCTGGTGCGTGTGTGCAAGTTCATATTCACTCCAACACAAGAAATGGAAATCATTCATTTTTTGGACTAGACTTGCTCTGCTAATGATCCTTCCATTACTATTGCTGTTTTGGTGAGAAGCATGATACATATCATCACACAAATCTATACTTTCTGCAATCTTAGCATGCTGGTGCTGCAGGTGCTCTATCTCTGGTTTTCCACATATGGCAGAGCTCTGCCTGTGATTGTTCATCCCCAGTCTTTTTGCCAAGCTGCTCAGAAAGGAGCTCCCTCATGGGTTTTGCTCCAAACAAACTCAATTAGTTCAAACAGTAAACCTTTGTTAATTTGGCTGAGAGGGGCTGGCTGCTCCTGACAGAGGCAGTGCTGTGGCCCTGAAACAGGGCAGTACTGGGAGGAGATGAGATTTGTTCACTTGTAGTGGAATTGGCTGAAGGAAGGATCCGCTTTTATTCGTTTTTGAGTCTTTGGATGTGTTGCAGCATGGCTCCTGTCCTTGTCCCCATGCAGGGGAGTGTGCGTTGCTCCCAATCCCTCTGGGAGCCCCCATGAGCAACCTTCTGCTCAGAGCTCAAAACAGAGTTGGAGAGAAACTGGTGCTGTCAGGTTCACAAATTGTTCTGAGGTGGTGAGATGTTCAAATCCAGGTTCCCTCCACCACCTCTTGCTCCAGCGCTGTGCTGCCAGCCCTCTGCCTGCACTGCCAGGAGCCCAGAATTAAAGCAGAGTTTAAATAATGTAAAAGCTGTGTGGAAATGTATTGTATTTCAAAGGGCAGATATTAAAAGGGTATAATGTGCAGCTATTTCTGATGTCTTCTCCTGCAAAGAGGAGAGAGATTGCTTGCAATAGGTAAGTGTGATGCAGAGTAGGAACTGAGGCAGTCTGATCCCATTTTGATCATGTGGTTTGAGCAACTCTTGATATGTACATACACACACACACGCATTGTCCAGTGAGAACGCATCCAGAATGGAAACCAGGTCCTGGGCAGCGGGCTGAGTTTTGGCTGCAGCATTGCATAGATGGAGGTTTTTTGGTCCCTGGTCATCCCCACTCATCAGAAGTGCAGCAGGCCATTGCCAGTGTCAACGGCTGTAGTATCAGCTGGGATCCTCTTGTTCTGACATTGTTGTGTTGGTGTCTTTGCAGATGACAGAGGGCCGGCACTGCCAGGTGCATCTCCTCGATGACAGGAACTTGGAGCTGCTGGTTCAGGTAAAGACCCTCCTGGTGTATACCAGTGTATAGCATGGCTAGGCCCAGTGCTGACCCATTTTCATTCTGTTCCAGTAATGTGTACCTGTGCTGGGAATGACCTCAAAGCATTGACCATTGCAAAGTCTTAAACCATGCAATAAACCCACTGAAAAAGTTGTGTTAGAACTCCAAAGTACTTTCGTATGCTCCCCTGCATGATTCTCTCTGATTTGTCCCTCATTTGATTAAAAATAAATGTTGTTTTGTGCCAGATTTCCCCGCTTGGTAGTTTAAGGAGTGCAATTTGGGGCTGAAGCTGTAAAAGATATTTGAAGTCGTATCTCTTACTATAGCTACTAATAGAGGTGGGATTAATGGACATATTCTCAGGCATGCAAGCCCCTACTCAGACCTGCTTTTTTCTACTTGGGCATGGTGCTTCCAGAGGACATTTTCATTATTAATAAGAAGTCTGAACTGAAATGAACTGAGTGGTGTTGGTTCTTTCAACAGCCCAAGCTTCTGTCTCGAGAGTTGCTGGATCTGGTGGCCTCGCACTTCAACCTGAAGGAAAAGGAGTACTTTGGGATAACATTTATAGATGATACGTAAGTATAGTATCTTGTTTTTAAGAGCTGCGCTCTAACATCCCTTGATGACACTTTCACTTCTAACATTTGTCTCGCAAGGTGGAAAAAATGGATTCAGAAATAATTTCCCATGTGGCAATTCCCATCACAGGTGCAGGGCTGGATGCTGGGCCTCACAGGGGCTGGTAGGAGCTGTTTACCTGTGGAACCTTTATAGCACCAGTGTATTATTAAGTTGTTCTCATCTTGAATCTCTGTTGCCACATCCTGGCTGTTGGAAGGTGCCTTCTTCCAGCTCACCTATAAAATCCCTCAAGAGCACTGTTGACACTTGGCTTTTTTTCCCCAAGAATAGCTGCCATGAAGTTCTTGGAGTTTTTTTATTTGCAGGTAAAGTGCCACCAAAGGATTACCTAAAAGCCCCAAAACCCACTGCAGGGCTCTAGAGGCTCCCTTGGGTGCTCCAAACTGGGCATGGGTGCTCACTGTGGCCTCTGGAGGGCACCCATGCTCTATGACTGTCCCAGTGCTATGGGACAGCAGATGACTCCTGGGCTGCCCACATCCTGGGGGAAATTATTGGGGCTTGAGGGGCTTTTTATTTTATTTTATTCATTTTTCTGGTTCATTTTTAGTTTCATTTAGGGGGGCCATGGTACAGAGCACTGTTTCACTTGCCTCATTAATGAGTGTGCCTATGGTAGGGCTCTCTGCTTAGAGATGGGGTCATGTTTGAAGCCGTGGCTGGTGTTTCTGAGTGTCCAAAAGCAAACCATGTCAACATCTTAAAGTTAGAGAACAAGGAAAAGGTGCTGAACTGCTTGCCTGCATCAGAGCTGACTTTTGGGGTTCTAAAAAGGACTTGCCCTTGGAATAAATTGAAAAGCCCATGTTTCTGTATTTTCCTTCCCAGTTTTAACCATCTCCCTGATCTGTTCCTGCAGAGGTCAGAGCGTCTGGCTGCAGCTGGACCACAGAGTCCTGGATCATGACTTGCCCAAGAAACCAGGCCCAGCAACGCTGTATTTTGCTGTTAGGTGAGTAATTCCTTCCACGATGAAAACAGTGCCCGTTTTGGCTCATTTATCACTATGATTTTTGTTTAAAAGAACGAATTACTGATTTGATAGAGGATATAAATGTCAAAGTGGTATGTTATTTTTAGAAGGTGGTTAAGTCCTGGCTAAGTGCTGCTTTCTTTTCTGTTTACCTGCAAAATAAGGTAGTTTGCAACCTGCTACTTGTTAAGCTGTTGTTGGCACGTTGTTCCTTTTCTTATTTAGGAATTATTTTAAATCTTTAAATCTCTCAATTTTAAATCTTTTTGCCCAACTTGTCTTTAGTAGTGCCATATTTTGATAGTTTGTTTAAACAGCTAGACTTGATCTCATGTTTACTTAAAGTTTGTCGGTACTTGAAAGGGATTGCTGCTGGCTTCTTTGCTCACGCAGCTCAAACCAGTCCCCAGGAGAGACCAAAATCCTAGCAAAGTGATGATTTTGGCCAAAGTAATTGCATTACTTCAGGGTTTAAGCTAGCAAAGCTCTACTGATTAGGATGCAGTTTTTTTCAGGCAGAGCTTTGCTGGCAGGAATGACTAAGCATCGTTTTCTTAATATTGTTGGAGTTCTTATTTTTGTCTTCTTTACGGTCTGTGAGGGAAATAAGGGCAGACTGACCTCATTCACTTTTCATAGCAAAATTTTGGCCTTTGTGTGCTTAATTATCTGCAGCATTTCCAAAGCAGAGCCTGTTGTGTGGTTGGGTCAGTTGGCATTGTCACCCCACCACGTCCTCTGCACCCCAAATACTGAGGGGATGGTTCAGACAAAAGGCTCTTTGTTTTTGCTGAATCTGTGCTAATCTGTGATGGAGTTGTTTTCTTCTTTCCCTTTTAACAACGACAACAAAGAGTTGGGGGGGGGGGGGGGGGGGGGGGGGAGGAAAAAAAACACAGAACGTTTAAAAAGGAATTATAGAATTATGGAGTCACCTGAGTTGGAAGGGACCCGTGAGGGTCATTGAGTCCAACTCTTGGCTCCACGTGGGACCGCCTGAGTTGGAGGGGGGACCTGTAAGGGTCATTGAATCCAACTTCTAATAGTAATGAATATTCACGTATAGTGAGCTCTTAAATGCTCACTGTCTGAGGACCTAGAAGGCTAAAGTCTGTGACAGGATGTGGTTGTTTTTGTATATCCCTCCAATAGCCTTATGTTGTCACCTCCTTACATGTGGTAATACACAGGGAGATTGAAGGACTTGGGTCGATCTAAGGATCTTCTCAGAAGGTAGCAATGGTCTTGACTCCTGTGACAGTTGCCAGGCCTTAAACTGTCTGCCAGGAGTGGAAAGCACAAAAAAGCCATAAAGACAGTCATATAACTTGAGCAATTCTGTGGCTGGAGTTGATGCTGTTGGCTTGAGATGTTCCTTTTTACCCACCCCATTGCAAGGTGATCTTCTGTAGGACAGGGTGTGCAGAGACCTGGGCAAGAGTTGATGAAAGAAGAGTGGGCTTGTAAAGATCAACTTCTAGATGCTTATCTTAAGGCTTGGCTGCTTGAGGATCATGAGGTCTAAAAGAAGAAATAAAGCCCACAGAAGTGGGCAGTGGATGGGAAGCCTGCGTGGAGCAGAAGGATAATTAGCAATATAAAAACTATCTCAAAGTAAAAATATACATATTCTACATGAAATGTCACTTCAAAATGTACAGCACAATTTTGTCACAACCTTTTGGATAAGTGAATGACTCCGGGCATTTGATGGATGGCATATGCCTTGGATGATTGGTTCAGACACTTATCACATGCAAACACATTTGCCTTGCCATTGACTGTTCTTTAATTAAATTCTCCTGAGAGCAGCTGAACTGCACAGTTGGAGGCTGGCATGGAAAGCACAGCAGGGCTGGGTGAGTGG
The DNA here is from genome assembly GCF_039878825.1 of Excalfactoria chinensis. Classification (NCBI taxonomy): domain Eukaryota; kingdom Metazoa; phylum Chordata; class Aves; order Galliformes; family Phasianidae; genus Excalfactoria; species Excalfactoria chinensis. The sequence goes on from NC_092836.1 coordinate 4,767,811, forward strand.
CATACACTTGAGTGGGGGAACTGATGCCCATTTTGTATTGAGGATGGAGAAAAAGTACCCAGAGCTTTCCTGAGCTGTCCTTTGTTAATGTGCAGCACTAGGCAATTTCCAGCAGCAGCACTGGTGCATCTCCAGGTGCCTAGTTACACCTCTGCTTTGGTTCACAGCTCCCAGGCCCTGAGCTTTTGCCATTCACTAATGAAACACATGGTAAATTATTTCAGGTTTTAATTATTTTTCTTCAGTTGACGTAAACTCGTGTCAGTCACATAAATTTTCATGTGATACTCACAGCTGCTGAAGGGCTATATAATGCAGATTTAGGACTTACAAAAGCATCTTTCCATTTTCAAGGATGCTGACAGCATCAGAAATAAAAGGAGAACACTTCATTGCATTTCCAAACATGCCTGTCATCCCTCAGACATCCTTTTTTCTGTGGCCTTGTGTTTTCCATCTGTACTGCAGTGATAAGAACATACAGCTTGTGCCACAGAAGAGATGAAGTGCCCAGGTCTGCTCAGAGTAGGGGTATTGCTTATACAGGAGTGCCCTCCCCAGACCAATGGCTCCTACAGTCTCCTGCTACAGGATAACTAATAGCCATGTCTGGTGTTCCTAGCTGAAAGAAACTGCAAATGCAAATGAGGCCATTAGTTGAAGAAAATTCTCATTTCAACAGGCTGAAGGGAAGCTTTATTGGTTTAAGGCACTCGCCTCTAATGTTGGTCTGGCAGCATGCTGGGCAAGGACCAGCAGAGGTTCTTGCATGCTGATGCTCTGCATTTCTGGAGAGAAACATGACTGTATCTGAAGTGTGGCTTAGCAGAACGGCTAAAATGGTACTGGGTGTGATCATGAAAAGATATAGCAATACCCATGGCTCTTCTCATTGAAAGATAAATCATGGAAAAGCCCCTTGTAGATGTCTGGGGCAAGCTTCTGGGCTTGGGTCTGTCCCAAAGCTGCTTGAGCATGAAATGAGAATGTTATCTACTTACCCTACAGAAGTATTCCATAGAAAGAGATCAATGGGCAGAGCAGGAGGCTATGGGGAGCCTCAGGGCTACACAGAGCAGGCTGTGTGAGCCATCCAGCCCTCCTGCTGCCAAAGGCAATGGTGGGATCTGCACTGCCAGGGTGGTGGTTGCCCCAGCCTTTTGTTTAGCTGGAAAGAGCATAGCCCCTGTCTAGCATCAAGTGGGAGAGCCTGGATCTGATCTGTAAGGAGCTGACTTTGATAATGAAGCACAGGTATCCTGCTAAAGGAAGATTGTCAGGACCACATTTAAACCGACTTGCCTCTTTGAACTGACTTGGCAGTTCTGTGCTCTTTAAATTAGAGACATGTTTTCTATGCACCTTTCAGTGCATCTCAGCACTGCCTACTTTGATGCCCCAAGTGAGTCAGAGAAGCACACAGACAAGTTGTGTGTGATTTTGTAGAGTGCCAACTGCATACATAATGTTGTATAACAAACCAGGACACATCTGCTCACCTTGGCTAGGCTAGCATAACCAGCCATGGACTTGCTCCCTTTGGTTGTGATGTTTGACCCCTTTAGACCTTCAGATGAGAAGTCATCAGATCTTCTGTTCAATAGATCATAGAATGAGTTGTACCCTGCATGCTGTTGGTCCATGATTTTCTACTTGTTCCTTCCTACTAGTCAGGAAACAAAGCTCAGTGGTTGTAGTTCCTCTGTACCACTTTATTGCTGGAGAACAAAATGCCGAGGCAATAAAATGATTTGAAAGGAAGATGAAGCCTATACAGGAAAGTAACTTTGTTCTTTTTTTTTTTTTTAATTATCAGGTTCTACATTGAAAGCATCTCCTTCCTCAAGGATAAAACAACAGTAGAGCTGTTCTTCCTGAATGCCAAGTCCTGTGTACACAAGGTAAGGCTCAGCATCCTTTGGAGCTCCATGTTGTCCCTCTCTCATTACTCCTCCTTACACCCCATCTGCAGACCCTCTGGTTAAGAATGATGATGGCTTCCTGGTCGTGATTCTACAACCCTACTGTGTGCAAACCACACTGAAACATCTTAAATACCAAAAAGCTTTTAAGTCATTTGAAATCTGGGTTGTAGCTTTGTGGGTAGGCTTTGTCTCAGAGTGATGTATCTTTGTGTGCTACATGGTATGCATTTGAGGAAGGTGAGGAAAGTCAACTGCTGTGAATGTGGTTCTTAGTTCCCTGGTTTCATGCCTTAATTCACTTCATGAAGTCACAAACCCCATAAGTTCACAATCAAAGGCAGTTATTACAGTGCTTCTTGTGTTTACTCTGGTTACAAATCTTCCAGTTTTTGATAAATGTTTAAATTGGTTATTCATAACATACATATGTAGTACATAATATGGTACGTGTGTGTGTATGTATATATAGATATGTATATATATATATATATATATATATACGTGTGTGTGTAGTATCACTGAAGTAAAATTTATCTGCTGCAGATACATCTTGTTCTGAGAAAAAAAAAGGGCAGTATGGCAGCCTAATTGTGCCTCTAATAACTAGAGGAGCAGCAGCCAAGGTTCAGTGAACTTTACTCCAGCAAAGCTTAGTTAAATATCAAACTTGAGTATCAGGGTGTTTTATACTCATGGTTTAATCTTCCTGAGAGGGTCACTTGGTACTTCTTGGAAAACAACTGTTTATTCTTAGCTGGTGTTGAAGCTCAGAATAGCAGGCCAAATTTTTCACCTTTAATACGTTTCATATTTTGGAAGAGTCTCGCTGTATCCAACATTCATTATTTTACTGGTGGGATCAGAAAGCTTACTTGAAATGCAATTAATGACGAAGTTGTGGCTGTGGGTTGCACAGGAATTGCTTTCTGGAAGAGTGGAAGGAACTTGCACCTTTTCACAAAGCCTTCAAATTTAAAATAAATGTTTGAAGAACTCGAGGCCTCGCTGGTTAAGTTTAATAAAAAGCAAATCTCCCTTTGGCTTCTTGGCCATTTCCAATGAAGGGTCTTGGCAACTTGCACTGATCCTTTCAGGGAATGCTGGAGCAGTTCAGACAAAGCAAAGAAAAACCTTGGAATTGGGAAGTGGGACTGGTTTTCTTCCTGCAATGGGGATGGTGCTGCTGCCTCCAGAAGCAGTCTGCTATTGAAGTAAATACTGGTTGCATGTTTGGGTGCCAGTGTGTGCGTTTATGTAGATGCATAAAGCACAGGAGGAAGGGAGGAGAGAGAAGGGAGGTGTGAAAAACACCATTAGTGATCATAGGTGTGTTGTCAAGCCAAAGAAGAGTCAAGCAGTTCATGCCACCCTGTTCCCTGAGCCCCAGCAGTGCTCTGACACCTTAATTATGTGGAATGCACTGAACCAAAATGGCTCATGTTGGTTATGAAAGGGAGTTGATGTGTGGCAATGGGAACTCAGCTGAGTGGGTGCAAATATGGGCAGGACTCAAGCTGTTTATTTAAAGTTCATTTACTTTCAATGTTTGTTTGGTTCAGTAGCTTTTAACCTTCACATTAGTTTCTTTTCAAAGACTTTTTACCCCCATGTGGTAAACTTCAGGCTTAGCTTCCTAACCTGTTTCTTTTCTTGGAACTTCTGTTCTCAATGGGGTGTAATAGCTGCTCTCTTGTCCTTCTTTACCTCTCAGCTCCAGAATCCTGCAATCCTTTTTTGCCCCTTTTCTTCAAATTGGGTGCCAGGTTGCCCTAACAAGGGTTTGAAGAATTAGGGATTTGCCTATTTTGCAAATTCCATAGTCATTTTGGCAAGGGAAAAACAAGGCAGACAATAAGATTTCTAGTGCCAAAAATGTGTTTCTTTCTACACCTCACCCACTCACCACCTCCATGCTTTTCTGTCAAAGCTCCTTTGTGCCTCTGCCCTTTGCCCATGTGCCGGTATGGTGCATACTGTATGACCTGCCTCTTTCTCTGCACATCCCCTTTGCCTTGTGCTCATCCCCTGCGTGCAGCTGGGCAGCCAGGAGAGAGGCCCTTGTCCCCAGGCAATGAGGACTGAGGTTTTACTCCTTGCTACTGTGAGTCGTGTTCAACCAGCGCTGGACATCTGCATCCAGAATTGCTGCTGCACTGAACTGCTCCTTCCCACTGCTCCTATCTTAATCCACCACTGCAACAGCAACGTTTTTCTTCTGGTGCATCCTGTGCATTGTAATGCAAAACTGTTTCACGCACCTGGAAAATAAACTTCCTCTGTTAGATTTGCCAACACACTCAGGTTTTGCTGGCCATGCTCTCCCTGTTTCTCATTGCACGTGAACTGAATGCAACATTTGCTGTTCTGCTTTTAAGAACACTCGGTGTTTCCTCATCGCTAATGGGTCCATGCAGCTTGGACTCCAGCCTGGACAACAAATGCTACCAGCTCTCTGGCCCTACCTTTTTTCATGTCAAGCTGCCCATTGTCTCACTGCTCTCCTATGACTGTCTGGGTCCGATGGGGTCAGTATAGCTGGCTGGCTCTGCTCTCCAATATCCATGCTCTTTGGGTTGGAGTTGCAGAAGCTGTGTGCTGCCAGGAGCAGTGTGAGCCCACAAGCAGGAGCTGAAAGCTGCTGGAACTTAGATCTCCATGTGTATGGAAGGGCTTCTCAGTGACTTAGTTATAAATGAGGTTATTCATGTATATTTTGCAATGGCTATAAGCACACTTTGTGTTCATTGTGACACTGTTTTCACACATGCTACTCTTTCTCAAGGCTCTGAGAACTTGTGCCTGAAAGCTTTCAGCAGTGACAACTTCAGTTTACATGCTTTCTTTCCTGTCAATGAATTTAAGAAGCTGGTTTAGACTGATGGTGATCTGTGAAATCTTCTGCACAGCAGAGGCTTAAACAGTGAAAGTTCAGCACGCTTTTTCAGGTGAAATGGGTATCTCAGTACTGAAGTGTTTGCATGGGGGTAGGATTGCTTTGGAACGTGTTCAGTATGCTGTTGCACCAAACCTCTGGCCGTAGCTGGGGGATGCTTTCAAGGAGGGTAGGAGCTGAGCACACACATGATGATGATAAATTTGGGAAGATAAATTAGTCTTTTCTTTCAAAACAGCCTAGTTTGGAAAAATTACACCCTACTTGGCTAGCAAAGCACTGTCAAGTTTATTGTGCATTACAGCTAACCTCCTTACAGCTCTGCAGCCATAGAGTTGACTCTGTGCCAGTCCTTAAAATACGTTCTGTAAACGAAGATCTTGGTCAGGTTGGCTGCGTTCCCCTTTTCCCATCTATATTTGGGTGTTGGGGGAATTATTTATTTAATTTTGCTTTTGTTTTAAGGACTTACAAGAATTGCCTTTAAAATAATAACATAAAGGAAATGAAAGTTTTTGGTGGAGCCTGTAACTGTGCTGGCTTCGTGAACAATGATGCTTGTGAGCACTTGGCAGCCTGAAGCCCAGAGCTTAGAGAGAAGAGCTGTTGAAGCAGACCCCTGGTGTGATCATGACGTCTGGCTGGCTTCCAGCTTGCAGAGAGCAATGTGGCTGTATATTAGATAGCCCTTGAAAGTTTTATAACGGATATTTCTTAATTCTCCCCTATCCCTGGGGAGAGGGGAGCGTTCCCATGCAGCCTTGTAACACTGTATAGTCTGATCCAAGCCAAGTCTATTAAAACACTGTCGTTCTGCTCCTGATGGCAGGTGTGAGGTGCAGTGTGAGGACCAGCTGGCCTTTGCTCTTCTGCCTTCCAGGCTGTGTTCTGCTGTTGTGGGTGCTGGTGGCCACCTTTGTGGACTGAGCCCCCAGTGGTGCATCAGCAGATGAGGATGGAGCACAGTCATATCAGTGAATGCAGTGTGACTGGCTGTCCCTGCCTCCTGGGAGAAGACAGGACACCCACATCAACTGGCAGATCTTCATGGGAGCCCCCCCACTCACTAGTACCCCATGGCATGTCCTGCTGGGCCTCACTGGTAGCATGGGGAGGTGCTTGCCATGGGGTGGGTGTAGTTGAGGGCCTGCATGGTGGTGGTAGAGATTGGTCCAAGTCTGCCTGCTGTGAATGGCAGTAATGCCCTGGAAGTGCTTGGTTGTTGAGGCTCTTGGTGAGGAGGTGTAGCTTCTGTCCTAGCTGCAGCTGGGCCAGCCCATTGCACATGAGGGATGAGCTGGTTTGCAGCCAGAGCTTCATACCTTGCATCTCTTGTCAGTCATCTCCTCTGAGCCTAACTACCAGCATTACTTGTGGTGGAGAGTTCTGCACTTTTGATCTTCTGGCCACGACATGAAGCTGTTGTTACAGCTCAGCCTGTTCTGGTATCTGTGTGTTGGGTATCTTGCTGTGGCACTGTGGTAGGAAAGCAAAAGAATCACATTATATGCTAAGCCTAATGATGATTGCTATGTATCCTGGCTTACAGAGAAGTGTTTCTGTGTCCTTCCCCTGTACTTTGCTTCTTTGCTTTTAACTTCTACACTGTGTTCATGGATTGGGGGGGGAAGCAGCATTATATCATGGGGGCCTTGTGCTGAGCTATGCAGATGAGACTCAAAGCAGCTGCCGCTATCCCTTGAGCTTCATCTGAGCTTTGGCTGAGCTACAAAACACAGACAAAGGAGATGAGGATGGCTGGCAAAGGCAGCAGAATAAAGGGTGTAACAGAGAAACCTGAAGCTCTGGCTTGCTGTGAGGTGATACAGGGCAGTGGTGACGTAGCTTTTGTTTGGCTGCATTGGCCACAGCCTCTGAGCCTCACAGCCCCTGCCAAGAACAAGCTGCTGCATCGAGACCAGCAAGGTTTGGAGCTATAGGAGGGGATGGGATGGGAATGGATGTTCTGTGGGACAGTGTGAACCACAGGCAGTGCTGCTGGGATGGGGACACAGGTGATCAGGATGGGTCCTGGAGGTATCACTTTCAGGTTTTCAAGTTGGAGGGGCATTCTCTTGCTGCCATTGTGTCTCCTCAGTGTAACTGAGAGCACCACTCTGAAAGAGCGTGTTGTTGATCTTGCTGACCTACTTATTGCGGAGCTGCTGATGGTGTGGTGCAACAGGTTGTGGGTGACAGCCCATCTCAGCAGTGGAGGCCTCCTTGCTGCTGCCTGTGCTCCTAAATAAGCCTTGAATGCTGGAAAGCCATGAGTCTTTATCCTCTGCAGAGACCTGTCCTTGCATCATGGGACTCTGGGGACACATCTGAGGGTGCTGGGGGCTTGGGGAAGTTGTAGTGGTGCTGGGTGAGAGCACAGAGCTGGTGTGGCTTTGTTCACTTGTGCTGGGCCCACACCCAGCTAATTGCTGTCCTCAATCCAAACATGCTCCTGCAGATGTTTGGTTCCCTCCTTTCCCTCTAATTGCCTCCTTCTTTCTCTCCTTCTTTAATCACCTGTCAGAAATCACAGGTAATTACATTCAATATTGTAGCTGTCTTGAGGCTATCAGATCCTAATGTGGATTTTTTTGGGGGCTGTATTTGATTGATGTAAGTTCTTTAAGAGGTTGGTTTGAGGGTAGGGGTGCTATAATATCTTAATTTTTGTATTTTCATGTGAAATATTTCTGCTGTCAGTCTCTAACCTCTGGAGGTTGTGTGCTCTGAAGAAACTGTTTTCATTGCTCTGGTTCTGAAGAGTTAGAGATGGCAGTTCCTGTGTTGTTTGGTTATAAAAAAAACCTTCTTTAAGCAATCTAATGACTTGCTTAGCACAGTTAATGCTCATCTGGCTAATGTCAGTCTTATTCTGTGTTTTCTTCATGGTTTCAGGCTTGCATCTCTGACAGTCAACTCTTGTTGATTCTGTGTTTAATGAGGGTGTACTGCTCTATTCACAGCTAAGCCTGGTGATTTTTATCACATTTATAGGCCTGTTTCTGTGCAGGAAGAGACTTGAGCTCCTGCCTGAACCATGGGGCTCAGTTCTACGCCTGGACCCTGAAGGCAGGAGCAAATCATTGCTAGCTACTGCAGTGCTGCTGTGTTTCTGCAGTGCTGTCACTGCCACTCCTGGACATCTGCCACAGTATTTTTATTACTTTGATATTTGTCAGAATGACAAAAGCCACCTGAATCCTCTGGACCAAATGCAGTGTTTAGATAAGCAGCCATTCAGAGAGACACAGAGGGGGATGAAGTTGTCTCCCTGGTTAAAATGATTGCTTCCTATGCAAACTCTAATGGAAAAATATCAATTTCATCCCTTCCCTAGAGCTGCACCCTCTATTCTGTTTAAACTTATTTACATCTAAAAGGTATAAGACTCAGATTCCATTATTCGAATTACATGCATCTGCTTAACCTCGTGCTAGTGACCTTGTTCCCACTTGGGATACATCTAGGAAAGCCTTCCATCTTCATCTAAAACACATGGCCATGAGAATCTTTGCTGACCTGGCTCCCTACTCACTGAAATCTGTGGTAGAATTACCCTGCCAATTGCATGTTTTGCACGTAAAGCTTTCTTACAGCCATTCTTCCCCATCTATTTTTGAAATTCAACCTTGCTGTTAAAGCAGTGCTAACACAGAGACCCCTGCTTGCCAGCCTTGGGGCAGAAGGATTGTTACTAAATTGAGATATTGTCTGATAGTGGAGGGAGGCTCCGGTCCTGTGCTCCTGTTTGAGTAGCATGTGTTGCTATATGGATTTGCATCCAGTCAAAGGCTGTCCCAACTCCTTGACAGCCCAGGGTTGGATAACATTATAGCAGTGGCCAATTGCTTGCACCAGATGGCAAATAAGGTTATATTATCATGGAAAATAATCCCAGGCTCAGAGGTAATTGTTCGAGAGACTGTCACTTGTATAGCATTACTGTTAGATGAAGACGATGCTGGGCTTTGGGATCCTTTGCTTAAAATCCCCTCTCTGTTGTTTAACTACTGCCTGACCTCAGGTGGTGCCTTCACCTCTGCATCCATCTTTTCTTTGACTTTAGTACTTGTGAAAGTCAGGCCAGGGAGCATCTTCTTACCTGCTCACACCTGAACACAGCTGCCAGGCAAATGTACCTGTAAGCAAAGGCATCATCACTGAGAAAACCTCACCAGGAAAGCAAAGACTGAAACTCCTGAAGAAGGCAGTCCTGTTCAGCCCATTAAGTCCCTAAATGAAGTGGTTTGTGAGTTTGCTTTCAGTATTCATCAAAATGCTATAGCAGCCTGCTAAAGTGACCAGAGTTTCCTAAAGCTTGTATTTAGGACCAAGTAAATCAACACGTAAGAGCAGTCCCATAATTACTATTGCTAATTAGTTAATGTTTGGGATGTGCTTTGAAGATGAAAAGTGAAGGGGTGTTGGGTTATTAAGTCCCAAACAGTGCTGTGATGCCAGCAGCACCTATTGCTATGGGTCAGCAGGGACTTAATGCTGAAGTGGCTCACCCAAATGCTGCAGAGTTTTCCTTGGAGCCTTCAACAAAGAGAGAGGGCCTTTGATGTGAGAATTGCGTTTGGATAGTTAAGTCTCTCCATGAATTTGTAGCAGGAAGGCAATGAGCCCCAGGTAGTCGATTCTGCCCCAGGGTAGGGAGGTGGCCTTGATGAGCTTTTAAGGTCCCTTCTGGCCCCGTTTTCCCTGATTTTGTGGTCCAGAAACAGCTTTGCTGAAGTAGAGCTTGTCTTTCCTGCTCAGCAGAGCTTTCTGGGTGCTGGCTTCCCTCATGTCTGTGTTCTCCATGTGCTGGTGCTGGGATGACCTGATGTCCCCTCGTAGTGCTGTGGATTTATTCAGAGGCTGTTGGAGCAGGTGCAATTTAAGCTAAAGAAGGCAGCACAGATGTGCATGACAAAGCCTAACCTGATGCAGACCTGGAAGTAACGAAGTGCCTTAAAATTGCACCTACATGAAGATGGGGCTGCAAACCTTGCCTTTTTCTCTTGAGCATCAACATTAAAGAGATCTGAGGGAAGGAAGGAAGGATTTGAAGCTTTTTTTTTTCCCCTTCTACTTTGTGATGTGCCCCTCCTCTTCTAATGAAATGTCTGGGAATGCTTTGGAGGCCACTTCTGCATAGCTGTTGCCACACCTGTTGGGAAGGGGAAATTCCTCCCAGTCTGCCCTGGTGGAGCTGCCCAGGGGAGCACTGCTGCTGGAATGTTTTATTGACAAAGCTGGCAAAAAGCTTCTTCCTTTCCATGAAAATTGAATTATTTGTTTTGTTCACTTCTGAATTTAGTCTCTGTGGGCCAGACCTGCAGCTGTGATAAATTAGCCCAGCTCCGGATGTGCCCCGTATATTTAGAGATGTCATTTCCTTGTATCTGTATAAGTCTGTAGATCTTCCTGCTGCAATGGTTTGAGCACTATTTCAGCTTTGTCTCTCATTCAACCATTGAGTTCTGGGGACAGGAGAATGTGATGTGGTCTCGGTGGGAGGGAGAGTTATGTGTACTGTCTTCAATTGCAGATGGTCTTTTAGCATTTAACTGCAGAACTGAAGTCACCAACTTTCAGGGTTGGACTCTGCCTGGTTTTGGAGAGGGGTTGAGAATGGAGATTTATAGGGTTGGAGTTCACGGAGTGTCTCTGAGCATTGCAATAAGACGCATGTGTACCTGCAGGAACTGGAGGCTGTAAGATCTCCAGACTGTGTGTGGTAAAAGAGAATTAGCTATACTCGCCTCACAATTAATAACTATCATTTATCTCGCATCATGGGTGTGCGTACCACCATCAAAGCAAAGAGCTGAGGTCTCTGCCCCAGGGAGATGGCGTGCTTAAAGCCATAAATTCCTCTGATTCACCCTCCTTTCCCTGGTTCACAGCAAGTTTGTAGTGTGTTTCGAAGTGTGCGGGATCAGGTACCTGCCTGGGTGCGTGCATTATGACAAAGCTTCAGAAAGACAACATGTGATGTCAAGAAAAGGGGGTGGGAGAGGAGCCAGGGGGAGGTGGAAACAGGCTGCGTGTGTCTGTGTACACACACTGAGTGCTCAGGACGGGAGTGGCGGGCGGAGGGCTGGGACTGAGCTGGGCTCCCACCCAGCTGTGCTGGCAGCCGGGCAGGACTCGGTGCTCCTCCGTGCTCTGAGGGGACAGGACGGCTCCCAGCACTCACCTTCTGCTCTTTCCCTGTACAGGGGCAGATTGAGGTCGAAAGTGAGACGGTCTTCAAGTTGGCAGCCCTGGTCCTGCAGGTAAGCTGCTCTTTGTATGTCGATGCATGGTGACTTTCTGGTATCTGTAATGCTGCTGCTTTGGTGCCTGGCAGCCCCTTGACTTGTTAGTTCAGCTGTGTGCTGCCTTGTCAGATTTATTTTCCTTCAATTTCCTTCACTCCGTGAGGACAAAGCCGTGCAGAGTTTGTAGTTTGTCGTCTCTGGAGTTGTTATTATTCTCATAGGCTAGTGGGTGAAATAGGCATCTGAGCTATTTTAACTTGGTGGAGAGAATGGAAAAGGAAAAGCTCATCAAGGGAAGTAATTTATTTGGGCATATTTATGTTCAATTTACCACTTAATCTTCTAATTTAAATATATGCTGGATATCTGAGAAGAGCATAGTACTGCAGCTAAAGTTTCCTGTGCTATGTTTGTTCACGTTTCCAGAGCATATGTTCTATACTTTTGTTACTTTAGATTATATTATTTTTTTCTCCCCTTCACTGTGCTGTCCTCAGACTTAAAGTTCGGCTATTTATCACTTTCTGTGCAATAAATATCTACCTTTAAAATGTTCGTTCTCCCTGCTCAACCCCCTCCCCCATTGTCACTGATAAAACGCTCAGCAAAGCTGATCTGCTTGAGCTGCACAATTCCTCCCAAAAGCCTGACCTGCTCCGAGAGCTGACCTTCAGCTTGGGCAACCAGAGAGGGAACTGTATTTCACCTCTTGGACAGTAAAAGTGACTCTGGACGTGGATCTCGAAATTCATCCCCCTTTTAGAAGCAAATTCATGTACAGTGTAGGTGGATAATCTACAGCTGGAAGCATGAAGGGCCAAGCTCTGTTCCTGAGTGCATGCAGGCAGCCTCTGGGCTCTGTGTGAATGTGGCCGAGGTCGGGATCCAGCCAAAAAGCTGTGGGAGTGGGGAAGCAAACAATGCTGGGAAAATCGAGGACTTTTGAAGAGATCATGTTTTAATTCTGTCACTGTTTTTCAATTGTAGGAAGCTAAAGGGGACTATTCCAGGTAATAACATTTTTCCTTTCTAATACTAACGGGCTTGATGGATGTGTTTTGGTTGGTTTGCATTGTATTTTAAACAATCAGAAATGAGGGGTAAAGTCCAAGCGAGGCTGAAGAAAGAGAAATGCACTGCTAGGCTGCATAAAATCTGACTGCAGGGTAAGTCCTTTGGTGAACAGGCGCAGGATCAAAACAACTTTCCAGGGCATCCCTCTTTGCTCTCCTCCCATCGTGTGCATGCCTGAGTGGGAAGGGAACTGCTGCCCTTTGCTCCCAGCCAGCCCATGCCTGGTGCTGTAGACCGTGCCCACCCACGGCATGTGTGGGGGACATGGAGCTGCCAGCTGCCTGCCTGAGGTCAATGAGCCTCTTTCTTCTGCAGCTGCCCCCAGGCCTCCCTCAGTCCACACCTGACCCAACACTTGTGCTGAGCTGTGTGCTGTGCTGGGGCTGCACATGCAGTGAGTGCTTGCCCTTGGAAATTGCTTTCTGCCTGGTCACCTCCGTGCATTGGTTTGGATAGCAGCATTGGGGGCTGTGGAGGGAGCTGAGGTTGTACTCAGAGCTGTTAGAGCCCAGGGAAAAGACCTTCAATTAGCAACGGCCTGCTGAGCAAACAAATTCAAAAGGTCGGTGTTGGTCGTGTTAATGTTTTACCATTTGCTGAGTTTCCATACAGTAGGATGTTATGCTCTCGCTGCAGCAGCTTTCCTGCTGTGACAGACACGTTTGGAGAATGCCCAGTGAGGGGCTACCTGCTAAATGCAGGATATGAGTTGTACCTGATGCCAAAAATTACAGCAGAGGCGTCCTCTGCTCTTCTTTCAGCGAGCAGTGCCAGTGCCAGCTCTGTTCTGGCATCTTCCCCTTGTGCCAGTCTCTCTTATGCAGAAGGACATGCTTTGTAAAGCCCATCACAGACCTCTTTGCCTTTTGTTGGTGTGCTGTCACGCCTGCAAAGAGGAAGAGATGCCCTTGTGGCTAAGATCAGCTGGATGGGCTGCCTGTACAGATACTTCTGTTCCTGTTCACACTGCAGACCTGCTTTGTGACCCACAGAATATTGCTTATAGCCACAATGTGCTGCCCTTCACTCCAGGAAGTCTGCTCACCTTGACTGATTTCCTGCAGCTTCTATCAATGTGGGGACAGGGAACTTGCACCACTGCAGCTCACTTGACTAGGAGGAACTTGCTGAGCTGCAGCCCTGGTGGCATAGACTCTCTTAGCTTGGTATGAGCCCTCAGGAAAAGTGGTTGAAGGTTTAAAACTGTCTTTGTAGTTAAAGCCTCCCTTGTGCAGGTTGAACTTAGTTCTGACTCCTTATCGTTTGCAATAAATAGGTTTGTAAGTATTGCTTCACAAGCACAAGAACTGCGTACGTGGTTATTTCACATGCCTCATCGGACAGGTCAGAAGGCGTGGTTACCTTCCAAAGTATTTAAAGAACATGGGAGGCAAGAGGTGTGCTACAAGATTGATTTCCAAGTGCAGCTCTTCTCTGAACAGTTGCCTTTTGCAGATCATAAGCTGCAGCAATTGCTTTCACTGTATCAAAAAACAAAGTTACGCCTCCGTATCAAATGAGCATGGCCAGCTGTCCCACGCACCAGAGTGAAGGAATTTGATTTTTACATAGCACAAGTGTCATTTGGACCACCAATGTTAAAGTGCTGGCTTCATTACCAGTGTGTGTTATGGAGATGCTATGACTGATGACCCAGCAAACCCACCAGCACCGTCCTGCAGCCCTTCTACTCCCTGCACAGAGGCTGCCTCCCACTGCGGTGCCTTGGGTTGATGTGCTCAGTGTTGCCTATCGTTTGGCAATTCTATTTTGAATCACTTTCTGGAATGCAGCTCTTGCACCATTTCTGCTTACGTGAGAATGGAGTGATTAATTTTTTTTATATAGGATTAGTGCTGAATTGCCTCAAGTCCTGGAGATTACCTCTCTGTCAGTTAAAGATGGGCCAGTCTGGACAGCACTGGTGATCTCTGACTGCCTTGTGAGGAGCTTTTGTTGGGGGCACATCTCTCTTGCTGGCTCCAGGTGGGAATATGCAGGCCAGTACCAGGGCACCATAAACTCCCACAGCTCTGCAGTAACCCCTTCCTCAGATAAGGCCTTGCAGAAAGAGCACAGTAATCTCCCACAGGCTGCCTCTTGTCTTCTTGTGCTCAGTGAGTGAGCACATTCCTTGGAAATCTGTTCATTTTCAGCGAGAAAACCTGACATGTGGGCACTCAGAGATGGTAGCAGCTGCTGACTTCTATGGAAGTCACCCCCCAGCCCAGTGGCACTGACAGCATGAGGATCCCAGGGCTCAGTCCTTGCAGGTGAAGTGCAGTGGGTCTTCCTGGCTCAGGGGCAGGTACTCTGTCACTGAATGACACAAGACACACCAGTTCCACTTGGAAAAGGTGTCAGCTTTGAAGACATATTGATTAACAAAAAGCTTTATGGCCTGTTAAGTGCAGGCTTCAGAATGCCATCCGTGGCATGCCCAGTGCACAGCATCTGGGATCGCTCTGGGTTCTCCAAGGCAGCCTAAAATTACTAGCAAAGATGGTCACATCCCACAAGTACGCGCGGCAGCTTGCCATGCACCCAGTTCTGTTTACTGAACTGGTGATCCTGACCACAGTCATTCATTAGCCCATCTAGGTGGTGAAGAGCAGAGGTACCCGGTTTGTTCCTATGTGAAGGGCAGGGTTGGGTTTTCTCCTAGAGGTCTGCAGCTGTGGTGCCAGCAGCAAGGCTGAGATGCTGCACACTGGTGACCCCTTGTTTTCCTGTAGGTTGGCTTGGCATGCTTTGCTTGAGAAGAGGGAAGTGGTGCTTGCTCATGTCCTATATCAGTCATGAGCAGTGAACTCTTTGGCTGTTTGCTTCTCTGTTTGAAGTGAATCCCCTTCTGTCTTCTCCAGCTCTTGTATCGAGAACCCAAAGGAAAATGCACATTGTGAATGTTAGTGTAGCTTTGAAGCTCTGTGTTCCTTAAATGCAGTCATCCACTTGCATGGTTACAGACTGGACTGGGCTCTGAGCAACCTGATCAAGCTGTAGGATCCCTGTTCCTTGTCGGAGAGTTGGGCCAGATGGCCTTTAACAGACCCTTCCAATTCAAATGATTCCCTGATTTTTATGAAAAACCTGCAAAAAAAAAGATCTTGGAATTTTAGACTTTGTGAAAGGATATTTAAGAGAATGAAATTCAGGTTGTGCAGCTTCTGACATGGTCGAATTTTGGAGAGGGAAAATAAAAAGCGGTTTGTTATTTATTTTAGCAATTTAATGTAGATTGTAAAGGACTTAATCAGAGCAGTTACCAGATCAGGTTGGTGATTATTCACCATGTTAACACTCGGTATATAAAGTCTTGTCTCTTTGAAAAATAAATGATTCACTTGTGCTTTGTTTACAGAGTAAGCATCTGCCCTCAGAAATAGAATACAGTATTTCTTTGTAGCTTGATAATAGAGTCTATAACCAATGTTAATGACTATCCTAAAAATGTTGTGCAGCTATTCCAGTACTAGAGGGGGGAGGAAAAAAAATCTATTAACATCAGATCAAAATGAATTGAGAAAGTAGCTTTTAAACAAAGGTTTTCTGATAATTTTGGACCACGTTTTCCACAATAACGCCTCCAGGCCTGAAACCCAGCCCTGTTCCCTAGAGGTTAATGAAGTTGCTGGAGGAGGGCTTCCATTTTCTTTAAATAGCTGACACATTCGGTTTTGATTCTGGCCTTGTGGGCTGCAAAGATAACTCCTGCCTGGTGTAACATAACACAGACTAAATAATGAATTCCTGATAGCTGACATGTGTGAGACACTGGGGTTTATCGGTATGTGGGTGATAAACGCAGCCTGCAACAGGAAGAGGTTTGTGTGCATGATAGGCTCCCACGCTGCAGCTACAGGGAAACTGGCTCGGGAGATCCTACAGTGACAAACTTCATTAAACAGAACAAGTGCTTAGTTTAGTGGCAGAAAACCGGTATCAGCAATCCTAATTAAGAGTGAGCACTCCCTCTTAAGTTTTTAGGTAGCGTTTGCTTGGGAGGATGGTTATTCTGCCAGACAAACAGGAGAACATTGGTGCAAAAGAGCATGGAAATGGTGGTGTAGGCAGTGCTAGGAAGGAGCTGCCTGGGTGAAGCTACCAGCTCTGTGACAGTGTGGCACCTGCTAGCTGCAGTGCTGGCCTGCAGAGCAGCCCAGCTCCAGGGGAGGACACATTGAGGGCTGCTGGTTCTAGCTGGACCTGCATGTTTTCAGAAACCTCACCATGTTCAAGTGGTGAAAGATCCAGATGTGGTCTGAGCAGAGATTTGGAGCGCTTCCACCAGTTGTCTCTACTTACCTGTTTGCATCCTGGAGAGGTCTGAGAGGGCTCATAGTGGATCCACATGGTGCTTAGCCCAGGGAAGGGTTCCCGTTGTTGGTGTCAGCTCTGTGCCACTGTGCTGAGCGCAGTCCGTATGCCTCTGTCAGCCCCAGAGTGTGTCCTTCCCAGCAGGGAATGGTCTGTACTGCTGGGTACATGCACAACCAACAGGATTCACACTCAAGGTGATCTGGTGCCTGTCATAGACACCCATTTGGTTTAGTTTGGGATTTTCTTTTTAACGCAGTTACATATTTTAAATGCCTGTGTAATGGTATTTACAGATGCTTTCTCCAGCACAGCCCACTGATCCCAGTTGGTTGTGTCTGTGCAGCTGGGAAATCAGTGCTGAGTGTTCTGTTCTTGTGCATGCACTCACTTTGCTCCATGGCTTCTTGTTTTCTGAGTGAGTCACTGTGTATTTTGCCTTTTGGCTGTGACTCCACTCTCTGTGCACTTTTCCTTTAAATACCTCACTGGGCACTTGCCTGTGAACCATTAACTATATTTTGGTTATTCTCAGCAACAGGTTTTTTCTACAGGTACTACTTGTAGATTTGTAAAGTTCAGGGCAGACCAAAGCTTATGCCATATCTGCAATGATGTCACTTTTGTTTTATTAGTATTAATTTTTAATAGAACACTTGGGGGGATAAAGAAGTACAGAAATTAAGGGCTTCTGAGGAATTAGTATAGCGTGCTTATGTGGAAAATGAGTTGGCATGAATTAGGTGTGGAAATGTGAGTAAAAATAGATATAGGAAAAAAGAGGATACTTTAATTCAACATTCTGGTCTTTTGGGGTTTCCTGCTTGCAGATGGCAGCGTAGCTCTAATAGATACACAAATGGTAAATAGTATGTCTTCATCTTTTATGTACGTGATATCAGTACAATTTCTGGAGGGGCAGCAAAGAGATTGTTGTGTTTTTATTCATACATTAGTCTCCCTCAACAGCCCTTTCTTTACTCTCCCTTTTCATGTAAGGCAGTTCTAGCTCTAGTGGGGGCTCTGCGCTGACTCTGGACAAAAAGAGAGAGAACAAATCCTCATTCGTTTTTTTTCCTCCCTTGTGATGGCTGGGATCTACCCAGTGGTGCGTGTTCCATGCCTAGAGGAAATGAGACGACAGCTTTTCAGCTTCAGCCTCTTGCTTTTGCAGACTTGTCAGGCCTTCATTGTTACATGGATACTTTATTTTTCTTGTGGTTGCCCGTATCTCTGTATCAGCAGGCAGAGCTGTGATAACAGGCTGTAAGCTTTGCTGCTGCACTCAGACATGCTAAAAAGCCACAACTAATATGGATAATCTGACGGTTGTGTGAACAGGAAGAGAGAACGTGAGCAATAGAAACAACAGCCAGTCATTGCAAGGCAGAGATGGGGATCCTTCAAGCATTGTAGCAGCGGTGAATAGCCGTATTTTGCTTTGCAGTGAATCCCAGCTGAAGCAGAGCCATCCTGCTTTGTCTGATCTAACAGAAAACCTACAGACACGCATTGCTGGTGAGGCTGAGCAGCTTTGTATGTGTGGATATGGGACAGACCAGTGGTGTTCAGCACGGGAGGGTTCAAACTGCAAAGGGCTTTATCTTCAAAACCAGGGAAACAGTCCCTGCGAAAGGGGAATCTAAATGGTGCCTCGCTGGCCAGTGGAAATTTAGGAGCATCTCACTTACTTGCCTGGTCTCTAATGTCCTCTGAGAGAGATGTGCATGTGTATAGCTGATTCAAAAGGTTATGTTTTTCTGTAATGTTTCTGGTCCATCTTTCAGAGGCCAGTGGATAGATCACCAAGCCCCTCAGTGATGAACAGGTGCTGCTTTTTCAGAGAGTCAGGCAGGGCTCAGGAAACTGAGAAATTAGTTTGGAGGCTGGAGCTGGAGGTCAGATGATACAGGTGAAGCTGCTGTTGCAGCACAACATGGAAATCCCTGAGCCAGCAGCGTGGCTGCAGCATACATGTGCAGCAAGCCTCAAGCATTTGCCTGGCATTGAAAAAGCCATCTGCACTCTTTATCATGTTCCTTTTCATGTCTGAGGCTTGGAAGGCTCTTATAAATGCTCCTTCAAATACCTTTCTGAGCAGGCAGTTCTTATCTGGTATTCAAGTGGCAAACTGCAGCCCTGCATGGCAGAGCTCCCCACTGGTCTGGGGAAGCTGTGCTCTGGCTGCCCCTGCAGATGGTAGCCCTGTATGCACAAGCGTTCCGGGTCCCCGGTTGTCCTTCAATGGAAAAATAACTTTCTTGAGTGTGCCAGCAGACCATAAACTGAAAGGCTGGGAAATGATGGGAAACGTCTGGCATTTGTCACAAAGGAGGATTTGTCAAGGAGTGCTTTTCAAACTCCTGCTGCCAAGATCCTGCTGCTCTGACATACTCAAAAGCTGCTAAATCAATCGTCTCTCCCCTTACCTTCTCTGCTCTGCCTTCCCCCCCTTTTTTCTCTTGCACTTTTAACACTGCTCATTAATTTATTTTTCTTTCCCTCTTGCTTTGCTGCTCCCTTCTCACACCTGTTCCTTGTAGAACGTTGGGAGGCTGACCCACCTCTACCGGAGCATGCAAGGCATCCCACTCTTCCTTTCTGTTTGCTTTAAAACATAACAAAAACCTCCAAAAAATGCACCTGCTGCCACAGCAGTCCCACTGCCATGTGGTGCTGGCAGCCCATGTTGCTGCTTCTCAGCTCAGGTCATATGGAGAGAAACAACTTGGAGACTTTGGTGATGCCACCTTAAGCCTGGCTGCTTTAGGACCAGGCAGTAGCATGGGCTGTTCTTGCACACCAAGAGCATTTATTGAGTTATACCACTAGCTCTAAGCATCTTGAACAGAGTAAGATCTTTATCTTGCATGTGATTTTGAAAAGTAGCTGCTGATTTTTGGTGTGCTTTTCAGGTTAATTCATGAAGCTGGTCAATGTTTTCTATGAACAAGGCCACTCTAAATTCCACCAACAGTGTAGTAAATCCACTACTAGAATAAGCTGAATGTGAAATAAAGGCCCAGGAATAATTTGCTAGTGATCATGTGGAGGAATAAGAACAAGTGTTTACATGAGGATAAGAGGCTTCAAGAACAGAGGAAAATCACCATACAATGAACTTTCCCTGGTGATAAATCCCTACCTTGAGAAGTGTTGTCAATGCAGTTCAGCAGAGACACACACCTGCTATCACTGACTAACAGTGAAAAAGTTGTCTGAAGTCCTGTCCTTATCGAGGTATTAACATTTATGAAGTAGATGTGGGTTGATAAACCTTATGCTATAGTCCAACAATATTGCTTTTGCTGCTGTAGGTGTGGCTATCGCTCTTCAAATTTTATGCTAATCTCATCAACCACATCTTGTTACATCTACCTCTATTGCCTTGAATTACTGTGTTAGCAACAGGCATAAGCTGTTTGTGACAAGGGAAAGCATGTGCGGCCATTAACAAATGGTCCTAATTAGTATAGATCTGTAAATCTTTGCTTGGCTGGAGTGTCGTGTCATGCAATTACAAGCAGTGAAGATGCACTTTCAGGGAGCATAAATGTCTTTGATTTTCTCATATGTGCTTTTGGCAGTGTGTGGCCCGATAGCACAATGTGGTTCCTTAGGTTTCTGGTGAGCTTTTAGAATTAAACCTAAAATGTCATGGGAAGGCTAATAGGCTGTAGGAAGCACATAGCATTGGTACTGGTTTGCTGCTAGAGATTGGTTGGATGTGGGAACTTCTATTTGTAGTATGGCATGTGGTTAAATATTGTGACTGGTTATTTTGCAGGCAGGCTTCCCTTCAGTCTCTATACAGCTGATACTGATGAGCGGGAAATTAAACAGGATACCAAGAATGAGAGGCAAGGATCAGTGTGATGGGGTTCTAATGTAGATGTTCATGATCGGTCCAAGTTCTGCTCAGTACCTGCTGGGAAAAAAGCTCCCCTGTAGAGCATGGAAAGGAAAGGGTTTGTTGGCTTGTTTTCTTTAATTCTTCTCCATAGTGGAAAAAATACTTCAGATAAGTGTTCTCCTAGATTTCCCTCTTAGGAGATAAACAAACCTTTTGCCAAAAATGTTCAGTCCTGTTGACTTTGGGCTCTTTATGCATTGGACTCACGCCACGACCCACCAGCCAAGAAGCCCCTTTGTGGCAGAGGTCACATAGCACACTAGTAGGCTTTGTGGTCCCAACAGCCGGGCTTGCTGCTCTGAGGAGAATCACCACCTTTGCCTGTGGCAGGAGCACCACCTGTCTGGTTGGACAGTGCGTTCGGTAGGACATCTGGGTCTGGAGTGTCTGCTCTGCAATGTCTGGATCATCTGGTGGTTGTGTTGAGGCTAAACAGGAACAGGTAATAATTCAACCTGTTGCTCCTATCTGCAGTTGTCACCTCTGAGGAAAGGCTGAGCCCAAGAGAGCTTGGGAAAGTGATCCTAAGGGTCAAGGGGAGACCTGCTTGGTCTCCTCTCTGCAGATGGAGTGATAATGAACTCTCTTGAAGGAAGGAAGATGTCTGTTTGAGGCTTTTATTATCTGTGAAGCTGTGAATCATTCCAGATGCTAATCCTTGGCTGTGCAGTCAGCAGATCTGTGCTGTGGAGTGCCAGCCTGCTTCGGAGGCATTCATCACACAAGGACCTGTGCCCTGTTTTTCATATCTTTCACATTTTTTTTTCTAGGATTGTTTCATGTTTAATCTTGCAGTTATGCTTCTCATGGACTTTCGGACTTCATAAATCCATTTTCATAGGGAGCAGAATGCAGATCTGCAAGATCAACCACTTAGGAGATTGTGTCTCTTTAGCAAGAAAAGTCCCAAAAACCAACTTTGCCTCCTAAAAGAAATGTGTTCTCTACTATCACAAGAAACTGGATTTCCTTCATAGATTGGCAGAAGATCAGAGGAGTTCTAGCCCTTCTAAAAGCTGTCACAGCTCCCTGGACTCTGCCTGCTAACTAATGAGCTGCCCCAGGGCCCATGTTTCATGCTCGATGCTGGAGGGACGGACCCCACCTTGCATCACATAAGTGGTGGCAGCCCCTCAGTCACTGTGTGTCCCAACATATGGGACATGATGTGGCATTTCTGTGCCCAGCTGCCAGATCTGGTGACATTTCTGCAGAATTTGATGAGAATGTTGCAGACCCACAGCATCATTTTCATCAGTACTTCTAGTACTGCAGCCCTTGTTTTGGCTGGCAATGAGATTGCTGAACAGAGGACTTAGAGACCTGCTATTAAACCTCTGCTTATGAATATTAGGGGTTGAGAATCTATATTTAGAGGAGCAGTCCTTTTGTTTGGTAAAAATGAGCTGTTTTCTTATCGCTTCCTTGTGAAACTCTCTCCTCCTTCACTATTTCCCTGCCAGCCCTGACTGTTAATACAGCCATTGCAGTTATGAGTCAGGCTTTAAAAAAGCAAGAAAACTATTTTAATAATAAATTACTTTGAGTCAATGACTGAAGTTGGAAGGGGGCTCAGGAGGTCATGTAGCCCAGCCTCCTGTTCTGAGAAGGGTCAGCTGTGAGATCAGAATAGGTTGCTTGGGACTTTATGGGGTTTTTTCATCTTCACTTTGGGGTAGGTTTCTGAGGCCTCAGGAGGATTCACGTCCCTACCAAACCCTGGTAATCTGCAAGCTGGGACATTGTGTAGCATCTTGATCCCATCAGCAGGCTTTTAAGGGGTGAACAAAACCCCTCTGCTTGTGTGAGCACTGGCTGTATAAGTGCTGAGAGAAGAAACCCTGATTTTCTGCCCAGATGTCCCTGTTCGTGGCAGTTGGGTGCTGGCCAGTTTGCTAAGAAAAGTGCATATTCCTGGCTTTGCTGGCCTCAAAGCTCAGTAACAACAACTCCTGCGTGCTAATTGACCCCTTCTTGGCAACATCATCAAAGACACTGCAGAATAAGGAGGCCGTTGATTGAACTATTTCTTTGTCCCCAGAGGTGGTCCCTCTTAGCGTTGAGGTGCATTGTCAGGGCTGGGAGAGAAGCTTGGAGGGTAATTAGCCATAAAGCTTTTGCTTACTGTGCCTACCCTGTGACATCTGCCATGAGACTGGAGGTGTGAGTGGTTTGCTGCACCTTCCTGCATCCTACAGAGCAGCTCCCATGCTGCAGCTGCCCTACAGGTGCTCATAAGGATGGGAGAATGGGTGACGCAGCTCAGAGAAAATCTGTAACGCTGATGGAAACAGCTCATGAGAGGGGAACCACCTTCAAGGAAAAGCTGGCTGCAGAAGCTGAGGCAGATGCTGATGAACTTGACTGGTGCGTTCTTTTCTCAGAGCAGTCGTGTTCGTGCTTGTTCATGCTGCTGCAAAGGCATGCAGAAATCCTGCAGAAATGAGGCGTGCGACTTTCAGCTGATTAATTAGCAGAGCATGAAAGGAGAAAAATATTAACCATTTTACTGGTGCCTCCTAATAGGTTTTAAAATGTTTTGCTGCTTCTTGTTGTTGTTGCTTTTGTGACAAATGGCATTTGCGTACTTCAGCAGCCTTTATTTTGTTCCAGGCTGGGCCAAAAGTCCAAAATATTTGAACTTTCTGCTCAATGTGAAGCCCAGGAAAACTCCTTTCAGTAGAAATATTTCCTAGCATATGAACTGAAGTCCTTTGTTGTGAATCAGATCAGTGTTTAACTCTCAGATCTGACAAATACCATTCTGGAATTTGTTGTCTCTTGGGGAGGGTTTTAACTAAAGATAGAGCAAAAATAGCACTGCAAGCATTGCCTTTGGGTGAAAGCTTTCCTCCTGCAGCTGTTGAGTGTTCATTCCCTACTCAGCAAACAGAGCAAGTGTGTGCAAAATAAATATTGATACCACACTCCCGCCGCAGTGGCCTGGCTGACTCTATAATCACGTGTGTGTATAATGAGTTACAACAGGAGCTTGCATGACACCACATACATCACTGTCATGTGAGAGGGCAGATAGAGTTACATTGCTATGATGGCCTGATATGGGGCAATGCACTGTTCTTGGGGTGCACACGCAGCCCTTTCCTGTTGCTGAAACTGATGATTTGCATCTGATTCATCAGCAGTGACTCTGTGCTTTTTTTGCCTTTAGTGATGAAAACACTCGGAAAGACTTGAAGACACTGCCTGTCTTTCCCACCAAGACACTGCAGGAACATCCATCACTTGCTTACTGGTGAGCTGTTTAATTCAATTTAAATGTAAATCTTTGCTGTGGATGGCAATGACAGGAGTGCTCTTAGACAGTCTTGCAAACTGTTTTTACAGTCCTCAGCCTGTGTTATAAAGGACTTCCAGTTAATCTCTTGTGTTCATGCGTTTCCAGTTTTAGGAAGTCATGAATTACACAAGAGCTGATGCAAATCCCTCACTGAAAGTTCGGTCACATTAATGAATCAGAGTAAGTGGGGGTACCACACATTAGAAAGGGCTGATCTGAACCCTAGCCAAGTCTGTGTTTGGGAAGAACACCTTTTCAACCAACAAGCAGCAGAGCCTCTGTGGTGTGCCAGCCTTGGCTGTTGCCAGGTGCCCACCCAGCTGCACTCATGCTCCTTAACAGGCCAAAGGGAGAAGACAAAGTCGAGTAGCTGGAAACAGAAAGGCAAGATCAGTTCTGTGGTGTGAATGTGCCGTGAAGGAAACAACACTTGGGATGAATCAACAATATTGTTTCCTTGTAATTCGTGCCCTTTATTTGGGTTTGACTGCCTCATTTATTTCATTTTTTAGGCTTGATGTGTACTTCATCTATTTTCAAGTATGCTTGTCCTCTGTTATGACTTATTTTTCAGAATGAGTACTGTTGGGTTTTTCTTTGCATTCAGGTGTCTGACACTTATTTAAATGTATATTTTATGTTCCGCTTCAAACAAGGTGCTGAAGTATATAGCAGAGAAAAAAAGCAAAAATGCCATTGCTGACAAATCTTAATCTATGAAGTGCCAGGTGAAAAAGTGCACTAGAGTGAAAAGCTTCCTCCTTGCATATGGAACACTAACCAGCCTTTGAAGTTTTGGTTCAGTAGAACATGAGAGTGGATTTGTACAATTAGTACCATTCTTCTGCAGCAGATCTGAAACGATCTGTTAATTAGCCCAGAATGCAGTATGCAATAGTGGGAATTAAGATGCAGCTCCACGCTGCTTAATGAAGGGTGGGAAAGGAATGGGTAAGAAACAGAATGTAAGCTAGAGTGAGAAATGCACAGAGGGGCAGTTTGCTGCACACTGAGAGGGCACTGAAATGTCAGCATATGCTTCCATGTGTAGAAAAGTGATTGAGCCTCTAAGTTGTTTTTTATGCCTATTTTGCAGTGAGGATCGAGTCATTGAACATTATACGCAAATAAAAGGTCTGACCAGAGGACAAGCCATTGTTCAGTGAGTATGAAACTTATTGATTTATGAAGATGATGTTTCTACCTGCTGTTTTTCTTTCCCTGAGAAGTGGCAGTGTAGGATCTTTTGGTCCTTGTTGCTTGTAAACTTCATCTTTTATATCTATCAGATTTATTTTTTATGGAGTGATATTTTGTGAGGAAACCCATGGCAAGTTTTCTCTTTCAAATACCTCAGATACCAAAAGAAGAAACAACGTGGTCTCCATTCAGTGGCGCCTTCTCCATACCCCACTTGCTACCACTTAATTTTCACACCAAGCTCTAAGGGAAAAAACCATCGCATGTTCTGTAAGGAAGGCAAACACATCTTTGTTCAAATACTCAGAATTTAGTTCTCAAAAATGAGGATTTGCAGGCTGACCAAGAGGGCTGAGATGACTTACGTAGCCGTGTGCTGTAGACAGCTTACAGGCTTTGTCACGTAGCTCAGTGCCTGCAGCTTTGTCTCACTAGTTCAGGGGCTTCTTTCAACAGGAACAGAGAAAAAAAATCATCTGTTCAGCATATATCTGAATTACACTGTGAAACAATTGTACAACCTCATAAACAATTTCATTTGGAGCCTATCCATTTTTTACCAAAGCACCATCGTGAAATAATTAGAGGCAGATATTTCCCGAAGGCTTATGTGTTCAGTGCAGAACTGGAAGCTTTTCTTTCTGTTCTCTGAATTTCAGATAAGGGATTGAATGCTTTGTTGTATGAGAAATGTCCCATTCATTTTATGTGGGCCAAGATACCACATCTTTCCTGTGCCTGGGTTGTAGGTTTTTTTTCCTTGAAGACATAGGCATTAAATCATTACAGCTTTCAAAATATGCAAATGATAAATGATATGTCCTGAATGTATGTGTGAAAAAATATGTTAATAGATATCATTTCCTCTAGAAAAATTAATCTGATAAGCTATAAATCTGTCTACAGGTACATGAGAGTGGTAGAAGCTTTGCCAACATATGGTGTCCATTACTATGGAGTAAAGGTTAGTAAATGTCCATAGATAATGTGATTGCTTCACTTATTACACGTGATTACATTCCTAAAGGAGCAATTTGATGATTCAGTACCCTCCTATCAAGAATTAAACCCCACATTTTTCAACCTCTTTACTTTTTGCCTCTTCAATATTATTTTTAGCGTGTTTTCAGAGAGCAGCAACACACTGTGCTAAAGAAGACAGAGAGGAACCTCCATGCAAAACCTTCTGTAGTTCTATCAGGAGCTAAATTTATACCAGCTTAACTAAACTGGATACCACTTCTAGATTTTAAGCAATTAACGTTTGCTGCAGGGACATTTCTAATTTTAAAGAAGTCATAGAAAAGACAGCTTCTAAGTGACAGGTGATCAGTGGGTGCATATGTAGAGGGGAGTAACACTGTATAGTAGAATGGTATTTTTGGAGAGTGAGGAAAATGCAACATTTATTCCCATTTGTGGAGCAGAAACTGGACAAGAATGTTTTCTTGCAGAGGAGCTCAGCAGGGGTGACGTCTCTCCATGCTTTCAGTCATGGCCATGGCAGTGGTACCTGAGAAGCTGATGGTTTGCACTGTTCTCCTTCTGCAGCTGTGTCACGCCTGAGTTTCATGGATGCAGTTATTGGCCACATTTTTTTTCTGTCCCATATCCTTTCCTTCTCACAGCCACTTCTTGCAAGGAGCGACACCCATTTGTTTCAGCAGTGCTGTTACTTTTATGTCCACTTTGCACAACCACCACATAGTTTCTTGCCTCTGCCTGAGAAGGCAGTGGAAGAAAGTTTCAACATGCACTTTAGCAATCCACTTCACATTGATTTGTTTGCAAAAATTGTCCTTGTTCCTTACCTACCTGTACCTGTCACATGAATGAAACAGGCTGTAATCTTGGAATTGCTTAATTCTTAAGTAGCTCTTGGTTCATGTGGGCTTCTTTTTTCAGGATAAACAAGGAATCCCTTGGTGGCTTGGAATAAGTTATAAAGGGATAGGCCAGTACGACTTACAAGACAAAGTTAAGCCCAGAAAAGTAAGTTTTTTGCATCTGATTTGTCTATTTGGGAAGGGGATGGGGGGCTGTTGCATGCCAGGATATACTTGTTTAAGCTGATGTTTATTAAACTAGTGGGCAGAATACAAAGGGCTGGAGGCAGAAGAATTTTGTTAGCACCACGGCAGTAAAATTCTGCCCTCTTGCACGATACTGGAAGTTAATGTGTCACGGTAAGCAGCTGCCTTTGGGTGCTTTGTCTTGAGTTTGGTGGTCTTAGGGCTGTCTCCACGGGGACCTTGGCAACCTCCAAGGATATCTGCAGAAGCGTGAAGCAACTGGGCTTCTACATGTCCCAAAATAAAGGCCTTCTGCACAGGCAGCTTTTCCTTTGGCTGTTGAAGGTGTGCTTTGTATGTGAAATGATGAACAGATGTCTGTGAAATACAAGATGAACTGGAGGGAGCTGCAGGCCTGTGTGGGCAACTGTATGCTTGTGACACGATGAATTATAAGGGGGAATTGAGAATAAATGCCAAATAGTGGAGGTCGTTCTCCTTTTCCATTTCCCTTCTCCCCAGCGTGTCTTTTCCAGAACTCTGCCAACAATTTCAGTTGTTGCTTTAAATGAGGCAGAGGGTCCCATATTCCACTGCTGGCTCCCATCAGCCACCCATCAGTCAGCCCTGACAGGCTCTGCTGGCGGCCTTGGAAATCCATCCTGCAACTCAAGCACACGCTGTGTTGGGAACTCGCCCAGTCTGTAGATGCATAAGTCTGACTGACACAGGGCTGAGCCCTGCAACTCTTGGAGGAGTTGGTTAATATAGTTGGTGGTGGGTAGGAGCCAGGGGTACATGTGAGGGAACTGTGCTGTTGGGTTGGATGCGAATGGTTTCCTTCTGGTCATGTCTTTGTTGGAATGCTGAAGCCGTGAGGAGGTGCAGACATGGGGTTTTGCTGTTCTCTTTTCCCTGGAATTGTCTGGGCAGGAGTTCACATGAAGCATATGCTTCCTGCCAGGGAATTTTACATTTGCAAAAATGATACTGTTTAGTGCATCTGTGCCAAAAAACCGCTGCTTAACAAAACTTCCTTGTGAAGAGCAATTCCCTTTCAAGTTCCCAACTTGATCATCTTTTTCCAAGACAGGCTACAACTTGGTCTTTTTTGTGCTATATTTGTACATCTGTGTGTCCAAGACTGAACTCTCAAGTCTGTGCTTTGTTCAGTAGAACACTCGCATTAGCCTCGGGTGTCTCTTACCACACGTGTTAAAGGATGACACTGACATAAGATGAGCCCTAGAAAATCAAGTCACTGTTAATATAGCACTGATCATCAGAGGAGAGCAACAAGCAGCTCCTCTTGCTCTTTTGTTGCTTTCCTGTATTTAGACATCTATGAGATTTTCCTATCAGACCAAATACAGACTATTCTCCAGCCAAGATATCCAGCTGTGACCATCAGCTCTCTCCAAGAAAGTACGGCCTTGCCTGGCTAGAAGCATTGCTTTACCAAGCACTTCTTTTATGCTTGAGGATTTCAGTTTACAACATCAACCAGGCAGATGGTTTTTTAGGTCAACAGGGCCCAGATACCAAGTGACACCATGCTACAGTTTCTTAGGAGGTGTTGTCTTTGAACACAGTGGGAGTTACATTTAGAGGAAAAACTTTAAATAAGCCAAAACTATCCCCAACCAACCAGCACTCAGAAGTCACCTTTTCTGTAGAGGTGTTGCAATGGAAATTGTAACATTTCTGTTCTGTACTGTAATTATCATTATAATTATGCAAGGGAGAATGGAGATCAAAAAGGAAGGTGGGGAAGAGAGGCTTAAATGCAGAGTGAAGGCTTAATGTGCCAGTAAGCTCATGGAAAAAGCGTGGATGGATACAGCTGTAGTATTGTAATGGGCTCATGGATTTGTGTCTGGTGCTGACAGGAGAGGACAATAATGGCAGAACCTCTTTTTGTGCTGAGTCCTGCCTCCATTTAACATTGGAAAAGGTTGCCCAAGGAGGCTGTGGATGCTCCATCCCTGGATGCATTCAGAGCCAGGCTGGATGTGGCTCTGGGCAGCCTGGTCTGGTGGTTGGTGACCCTGTTTGTAGCAGGGGTGTTGAAATGAGATCTTTGAGGTCCTTTTCAACCCAGGCCATTCTATGATTAGCATGCGACTAAACATGCAGCTTATTTATACAAAGGACATTTGAAATACACAGTGCACTTCAATGTGAACTGTGGAAATAACTGGAATTAGGTCACTGTTCAGGGAGTGAGAGCACACTGGGTGTAGAGAGGTGCCCATCTAGTCCAGACTTGGTTTTGGAGTTAAGATGCTGAAGCAGTGCTGTTTGTTTCAACACAGCCTCACTGTCTGTGCTTATGGCAGGCAGAAGTTTGCCTTTAACCAGTGTTGGGTTTTTTTCATACTCAAAAATATATCAAAATATATCTTCAGAGAGATAACAGTCTGTATAGCTTGTCAAAATCTCTGGGGAGCAGGCACTACCATTCTTTCCAAAGCAGCAAGAGGGGAGTAGGCATGTCAATTATGTCTGCTTGTCTGAGCAGAAGTGTTAGTTCTGCTGGATTTAGCAGAATTTTCTTGCTCTCCTCTCTGAGAAGGAGCCAAACTCACAATTGCCATGTGCTGGTGTTATCCTGCTGTTTATACTGTGGTTCAGAAGTGCTGTTGTGTTTATCCCCAGCCATCTGGGAGAGAACATCCTAATTGTGCTTCACTTCTCCAGCTAGTGATGTTTAAATATACATAGGTCTGATTAATTCAGGAACAGGGAAAGGTTGAGTCCAATCCTAATGGACCCAAACTCGGTGGGCCTTCCCCATTTTTAAAGATGCAAGTGATCTGTGGGTGTGCAAACCCTTCTGAAATGGGAAAGCTGCTGAGATTCAGGCAGGAGATGTGGAGCTGCTGCCTGTGCTTCTCTGGCAGCTTTGCTGTGTTCCTTGTGTCATTTGTGTAACAGCAAAGGCTGCTCTCAGACATGGCTGCATTTGTTTACTGTGTTGATAGTGGGCATATATTCAGAGATAACTCCATGTTCAGAAGTATATATATAATGTATGTATATGTATGTATATATAAATAATCAACTGCTTCCATTAATGTAGCATCAATTCCCAGCCATCCTCCTCAAAGAGTGAAATCTTTTGGCTTGATTCAAGTAGGTCTTTAGGCAAAGAAGCCTAAATATGAGCCTTGGAGCACCGTGGTTATCCCAAGATTTTGTTTTTGGATCAACACTGCTGCTTGAGTAGTGTCAAATGCTCTCCACAGGAAACAACTTGCAAGGCAACCAGGTGAAGCAATCTCCTGATACGTATCTCCTGGCCTTGCCAGAGCTTGTACACGTCACATCAGTCACCCTGAGCAACGCAGCCCATCTGCCCGGGTGCTGTTGGAAGGGATGGTCTCTAACATGGGCCAGACACGGTGAGCCTGCCAGGTCTGCCTGCGCATGTCAGGCAGGCTGTGGAGGTTGGGTCCCAGCCACTGGTAGTTAGCTGGATGACCTGCGATGGTTTGAGGAGAGGATTTCTGTCACTGTAAGTTGCTCGTGGAACTTTGTGCTTCTTTGGAAGTGGTTTCTAGCTAAGTGGGCCCACGTTGTACAGCTTTGTCTGGACTGTGAGTGATGGAAGCCGAGGGAGGAGCTTTGCTCCAGTGCTGTAATGGGCTGGAAACAGCAATTTTTATGTCACTTAGGGAAATTGTCTTTGTGGATAAAAGCTGTGGCTCCACACTGGCTGGAGGTTATGCTATGGCTCAGTTGATTAAAAACTTGAAGTCTTATAGGGCATAAAAAGACTGAGTTTGCGACCTGTGTTCAGATTTCAGCTCAGACCTGGGATTAGCTCTGCAGTCCTGCTGCTTTGCAAATGCATTCTGCCTTCGGCTGCACTTAATACAGATATCTGCTGCTTGGAGCAGTGCTTCCTGCTCACTATGGAGTGTGTCTGGGTGGCACGCCAAGATCGCATCCCAAATATCTTCTGGGTTGATTAGGAAATGCATAAAACAAGTCCCAGGGCCCAGAATTTCATATGCTGTTTCAAAATAAGATCTGTCTTTCATCTCTACCCATATTCTTCTCACTGGTGAGATAAACAATGCACTGTCTCCTATATGGAGAGTGCACTGTGGAGCGAGCTGGGTTTACTCTGCGTTCAGACAAGACCTGGGGTACTCGGAGGGATGGAAATGTGAGAAGGCTGCTTGCTTGCTTTTCGACTTTTTCTCCCACTTCATTGTGTTTCTGTGGGCGACTCCCTGGTGATAAATGAACTATGGTGTCTGAGGAGAAAAAGTAATCTTGCTGTGGTATTGTTTCAGATCTGCAAGAATTTCAGTCCTAACGCTGGTCGTCTTGAATGCATTATGTTCTCAGGAGTGTGTTTGTCAGAGTATACTGGTTTTAAAAAGGCTCCTATTTACGATGTCTCTCTTAACTCAACATACACTTTCTAAACACTGATGCTGCAAGTTTTCCCTTGCAGAAGATTTGCTTAATGTAAATGCTCTGTCCTGCTTTGCTGAGCTGCTCAGAACACAATGGCGTTTGTACAGGCTTCTCAGCAGGTGGATCTAATCATGCAGAGCTTTCTTTCGCTGTGTTTATTTCTCACCGAGTAGAAGCCATTGATTTAGACATCAGATACTAAGCTGGTGTAATTATTTAAAATAAACATGGAGCTGTTACAAGACTGCTCTGAAACTGTGTTCCTTCCAGATGTGCAGAAAGCTGCCCATCTGAAAGGGCTGTACCCCGAAGGACGCCTTGCCTTCTGTGGCAATTGGGGTTGCTTGCTGCAGAAACATTTCTGATTCTTACTAGTGCCAGTGAGAACCTGGCAAGGATGGGTCGCAATGCATTCAAAAAGAATGTGACTGAGGAGGTTTTTAGGCAGCTGGCTTAGTATGTGAGAGATGGATGCCTGCAGGTGTGAGCGCTGTCAATTTATGCTGGCACAGGTGAGAGCTGTCTGCCTCCTCCTGCCAGAAGCTGCTGCAGGTGGGGCAACCTGGCCCTCCTGCCATCTTCTCAGGTGCCTCCCCTTGCAGCCAGGCAGAGCAACTTAAAAGGAGGCACTTTGCCAGCCAGCACGCTGCAGCTGAGGGGCTGAAATGCAGGGTGGTAATTTCCTTCATCAGGGTGGGGTGCATTCCTGTGGGCACAAATCTTTTATGTTTCCTTGGTCTGAATTGCTGGATTTGTCTGGAGATTGCTGTTCCCAGTGAGCTCTGGGGTTACTGGTGGCTGGTCCCCCTTGCAGGCACTGCAGATCCCACTGATGGGCCCTATGGAAGCTCTTTCTGAGGGAGTATTACTGCCAGTGCAGCAGCACAGTTAGCACATCTCTGCTGCATTACCCAGAGATCCCTTGGGTGGAAGACCCAACACTGGGATAATTTAGCTCTTGGTGAGAATGTGCCATTGCCCTTGGACTGGGAAACAGCCAGAGTGCATGCCAGGGCTGCTACTGGGCAGCAGCACTTGGCTGCACTCTCTGGGTTTCCACCCCTCCCTTGAAAAAAATGCCATTTAAACAATATGAAACTAAATTCACCAGGCTGAGGCGCGCCCTGAGCACTTCGCCCTTTGCCCCTTTCTCAAGGCAGGGACTGTGTTGTGGGGCCCAGACAAACCTGCATTTTATTCTAAACCAGGTGCGAGATCAGCCAGGTTGTAAACCAGCTGCTTCTATTATTAACGTGTCTCCCTGCTTAAGCCGTCAGTATCTGTTTTGTGTCTTGTTAGACTACAATTACCAGCTCCTTTTGTATGGGAAAGAGGGCGAGGAGGACACTCGTTTCAGTCTGTGTTCTGCACTGTTGAGAGCAGGATCATGAGAGATGAAGAAGTGAGCCAAGACAGCCAGCATGGCTTTCCCAAGGACAGATAGTGCCTCACCAACCTGGTGGCCTTTTACAGTGCAGTGATGACATCAATGGATAAAGGATGGGCTGCTGATGTCATCTACCTGGATTTGTGCAATGCTTCTGATACGGTCCCACACCACATCCTTATTTCTAAATTGGAGGGACGTGGATTCAAAGGGTGGGCTATTTGGTGGATAAAGAATTGGATGGTCACAGCCAGAGGGTTCTTGTCAATGGCTCAGATGGAAGCAGGGACAAATGGTGTCTCCCAGCAGTCTGCCCATCTGTGGAGGTGTTCAAGGCCAGGCTGGATCAGGCCCTGGGCAGCCTGACCTACTGCCTGTTTTAGCCAGCAGCAGTGGGGTTGGGACTAGATGATCTTTAAGGTCCCTCCTGACCCAAGCTATTTGATGGTTCTGCTATATAGAAAACTAAAGCTCTTGCTTTCAGAAGCTGCAGCTGGGTGGTGGAAGCCTGGCTTTGTGCATGGAGGACTAATGAGCTGCAATCAGGTGACTTTGGCATCTCTGCCTTGTCCAAAAAGATGTGCAAACAAATCCTGAGCAACCAAATCCTGCTTGTAGGGTCAGGTGGGTGGCCCATGGTGCGCTCAGGAGCAGTTTTCCATGAGCAGTAAGGATCTGGCAGTCAGTAGAGTGGGAAGGCTACTGAGAAAACATTCATTAACTCAGGTGGACCTAATCACCTGGTTAAAGGGAACATACATTGCAAAACTTCCACCAAAAAAAAGAAAGACAACACGGTAATTATTCCTAATTGTACTTCCAACCCTCAAAAACCAGTTTCAGATTTCCTTTTTTATTTTTTTTTTTTTAACAACTGTTTAGTCTTTGCATGTGTGGGTAGTTCAGGTACAACTGAAATGAGGGGTGATTTTGAAACAGGTCTTTGTAGAGTTGGGTAGCATTTAACTGGAGCAGGAATCCTGCAGGAACAGTTTCCCAAGCACAGGACTGGTGTTCTAAATGCAGCCAACCCATTTGGGGCAGCATTGCTGTGGGCAGCCCCCCATGCCAGGCACTGACCCTGGGTGAGCCCTGCACTTCCTGGCCCTTGGGAGCGCAGTGCTGGGCCTCACCCACTTCCAAGCAATCTTACAATGCAAATGATTTTTTTTAGTATTATTTTTTTTATCTTTGTCCTTCCCTCCCCCACCTCCTCCTGTTTTTTTTTTTACCTCTTCTCCTTTTTTCCTTCGTTTTCAATTTCTTTTATTTTTTTCTTCGCTTTTTTTCTACCCTTCCCTTTTTCCCCCTCATTTCCCTTTCTCCTTTCCCCCCCTTTTTCACCTTTTTTTCATCTCTCATCTCCCCTTTCTTCCTCTTCCATCCCCCCTCCCTCTTCCTTTCCCCCATTTTTCCCTCCCATCTCGTTCATCTCCCTCTTCTTCTTTATCTTCTCCCCCTTTCTTTCTTTCTTCCCCTTTTTTATTCTCTCCCCTCTATCTCCCCTCTCCGCAGTTATTCAAACTCGCTCAGTTCGCACCCCCCCCCCCCCCCCCTCCAAGCGCTGCCGCGTGCTGTGTCCCTGCTCAGGAGGCGCGGATAGGGGAGGTGGGTGGGTTAGGGCAGCACCATCCCGTTTGCATCCCCGCAACCCCAAGCCATATCTCCGCGGCTTTTCCGCAACCCTCGGGAACGCCGAGCGCGTCCGGAGGGGGCCCAACCCAAAGGAAGTGACAAAGAGCCCGGCGGTGTCACCACCTGCCCGCCGTGCCCGGCACCGAGCGCACCCAGCGCTTTTACAGGCGTGGGCGCGGGGCCGCTCCGCATTGTGCACCCCCCGGTGCCGCGGCGATCCCGGCCGGGGCTACCCCCGCCCGCTGCCGGGGAAGGGGGGGTCGGGAGCCGCCTCCCAGCGGGGAGAGGCGCTGCCGGAGAGATGCGGGGCAGTGCAGCTGCGTGCGAAGGTGAGTTGCGGGAGGGGGGAGGGAGGGGGTTGCCGCGAGCCTTAAGGCAGCGTCTGCATGGGAAAACGTTTGTTTAGGAAGTTCAGAGACAAAGATAGAGCGGGCGGTGCGCTCGTAGCGTTGGATCCAAAGGTAAATGGACTGTAGCGGCAAACTTGTATGGTCTTTTTGGAAATGACTTACGAGTTTCTGTCAATGACGTTCCCCTCCCCCACCCCCTTCCCCCGACACGTTTTTTGTCTAGCAGAGATTTATTATTACAATGACAGGTTGTAGTACTATAGAAAGGGGAGTTTTATCGAAGCAGATGGAAGTTTGCTGAAAGAGCAGTGCTGGGGTTTTCCCACAAACGTGTGAATGAGGAGGTCGGGTCTCTGTTCCAACCCGCAGTGAGAATGCTTCAGGTGGAGCACGGCACTAAGTGCAACTTGATCAGACACGAAGTTCTTCTGCAGCTGTGGCACAAGTGTGTTGGTTTCGGCCACATCCTGCTGGAACATCGCACTGGTGGGGCTGATGGCACCAGTGGGATGGGATGGAGGGGTCACTGCTGCCTGGCTGCCTTCAGGAATACTGTGTGGACACCGCATGCCCTCCCACCTTGTGTTTCTAACACCCTGGAATCCCCAAGCCCTGCTGCAGAGGTTTGCTGTTCTCCCAGCTGGTATTCAACAGGAAGGCAGTGGTTTCCTTGCTGCATGGCTGTGCTGCAGGGTGGCTCCTTCTGCTCACTGTGGTTTTGCTGTATGTGTCATAGCCCTGCTCCAAAGTGTCTCGCTGAGCGTCATGCTCAGAAAACAGAGAACTTGCACTTCCCCCGGCTGCTGCCATTCTATGGGGAAAGACAGTGCTGATGTGATTACTTTGTGGTTCCTTTGTATTTAATCAGAAAGGAAAGGACCTTGCCCGCTTTCCTGAGGTTGTTACAAACATGGAGTGGCGACATTTAATGTGCTGTATGTGCAAGCAGATGTTGTAGCAGGCAAAATCCAAAAGTTGCAATGCATTGCTTGTAGAAGTGTTCAATTACTTGAAGGGCATTCTAAGCATCTGTATTTGTGTGCTTGTATTAATTGTTGTTATGAATGTTGACTCTATGCCATAACTGAAGATGCACAGAATTTGTAGTGTGCTGGAGTTGCATAACCTGGGGGAGGATATCAGTACCTCTTGGTGTGACAGTGCTCTACTGCTCTCTCCCAATTCTCCTATAGCTATTCCAATGGAAACAGCTGGAAAACCTCTATTTCCGTGAGAAGAAGTTTGCTGTGGAAGTGCACGATCCCCGCAGGTGAGGCTGGAGGGACACTCAGAGCCGCGGTAGGAATCTCTTCCAGTGTGGGCATTCGTTGTCCCTGCCAACCAATGGGTGGGATGGGCTCTTGCACTGATGTCAATGCAGAACTGTGTTTAATTTTGGCTTGGTGCTATGGTGCTGACTCCTGGGAGTTAAAGGAGAGGGAAGGGAGCTGTGGGTGGTGGGGGAGAAGGAAGTCCAAGTTCTCAGATCTCAAGCAAGAAGCTGTGACTGGTTAGGAAAGAGGCTTTGGGGGCTTTAAACCCAGCAGGGCTGTCCTCAAATTGCATTTCTTTTCACCTCTTCAGGATTTCAGTGTCAAGAAGGACCTTTGGTCAGAGCGGGCTGGTAGTGCAAACCTGGTATGCAAACACTTCCCTGATCAAATCCATCTGGGTAATGGCAATCAGTCAACACCAGTTCTACTTGGACAGAAAACAAAGCAAAGTAAGTTACATGGCATTTTGCTGTAGGCATAAGCTTCAACACCTCTCCTGCATGTCCTTCAGTGTATGTTGTTCTATGGATAAACTGCTCTCCGGAGAAAATACACAGATAGTTTTCATCTGCTATTTGAACAGACTATCAGCTACGGGATTGTTATTGGATCCATTTGAGCTCTGCCTCCAATTAAGAGCTGTGGAACTGTAATCATAGTGAAGGGAATTCCCACGTCTCAGTGTTTAATTTACCTTTTTCCTTTTGTCTCTTCTCACGTTCATTTTGAGCAGGGTGCAAATAGAGAAGGGATTTGGAGGCAGTTCAGGTTCGGGGCCAGGTTGGAGGAGTGCTGGGACAATCAGCTCTTGTGTGAGGGCGTTGTGTTAGGCCTTGGTTTTATGGAGGATGAGGTGTGAAATGACATCTTCTGTGACCTTGTGTCCTGAAATTCATTAGAAGTAACTTGATTTTATTTTTTTTAACTCCTTCAGGCAAAAATTCCTTCAGCCAGAAGTTTGGATGACATCGCCATGGATTTGACAGAGATGGGAACACCAAAGGTTTCAAAGCTAGTGACTCTGGAGGCAAAAAATCAGCTGATTATGGCCAGCAATGGCAGCTTAATCTCATCAGGTAACACTCCGTGTAAATGCAAGGCCATGAATACAGCAGAGCTTGCGTGTGTAGGAAGGGACAGTGAATCCAGCTGACCATAAATACAGCAAAACTGTGACAGCATGCGTTAGTTTACATATGAGATGGTAACATTTGTTGTTATCATATGCTGCTTCCTCTCCTGCTATAACTAACAAAGAAATTATGCTGAAGGCAGATAAGCAACCATGTAGCCTTGATCCATAAGTAACTTGCCATCAGTTTACTGGTTAATCTGTCCTGGGGTGACTACATGTCTCATCTGAGTTTGAGGGCAGTTTAATCCAGGCAGGCTTCAAGCACCTGCCCTAGGAGTTGAATGCACCTGAAGCTGAAACCCAAGCAAGGAGCATCACTGCTTGTATCAAGTATCATAGATATCCATAATGCTAATCCTAATGTTCTGGATAGTGGGTTTTCAGGTTGTATACTTGAGGCTTACTTGCAGTTGCTGGGGGTTTGAGGTAGTGTGGATTTCCTAAGAGCCTGCGTCCTGGATAGCACAAGGGCTGGAGGTTTTGCCTCAAAGGTGCTGCAGTGTTACTGGGTCAGCCAGCTTTGGGGAGATCTCAGTTCACTTGCCCGGTCCTTTGTTGTGGGACAGAATGAAATGACTTTTACCTGCAAATTCTCTAATAAAAGGAATGTGTTTTTTCAGGCTCTCAGGATTCAGAGGTCAGTGAAGAACAAAAGAAGGAGAAAATTATGGAGCTGAAGAAGAAAGAGAAACTCCTTCAGGAAAAACTACTCCAGAAAGTTGAAGAGCTGAAGAAAATCTGCCTGCGTGAGGCGGTGAGAGCTGCACCTGGGAATGGAGGTGGGTGAGAGCCCTTCTTGCCTACTGGGCCTTCATGTAGAGCTCTCTCTGTTCCTTAGGAGCTGACGGGCAAGATGCCAAAGGAGTATCCTCTGAGCGCTGGAGAGGAACCTCCCCAGGTCAGAAGACGTGTCGGCACAGCCTTCAAGCTGGATGACAACCTGCTCCCTACTGAGGAGGTGAGAGCTGTGGCTTGTTTGCACAGCAGAGGTGGGGTGGTCAGACCGGTGGCCAAAGCTAGTTGCGTGCCTATGCTGAGGGGATTTCGACAGGTGCTGCCCTTATTTCAGCCTTAAAGCCCTCTAACCTGAACCCTGGTTTGGCTGTGTTACTTGTATCTTAATGTAAATGTTGCTGTTAAGTGGAAAAGAACAGATGGATAATGCCATTTGGCAACCTATGGCTGCGAGTTTTCCTCCTCATGAGCACTGGTTTGTTTCGTGCAGAGCTTGTGTTTGAACACAGAGCATGACAGAGGTGTGTTGTCCCCTTTGAAGCATAGCTGGGTGACAGATGACAGCAGGAGGAAATTTATCTCTGGCTTAATGCAAGTTCCACCTAAACAGAAGCTCTCTCTATATTGCTCAAGAAGCTAATGTGAATTTTGCTGGCAGATCCTGACTCAGGAGCTGTGCTAATTCAGGTGGATGTTGTTTCTGGACATGCATCATTCCCCCTCATTCCCTGAGATATTTCCTATCTGGCTGTATCATCCAAATAGCAGAAGATGTTGAGCACTTTGCATTCATCTTTCACCCCAGACTCTCTGCCATGGCTCCTATGTTACTGGAGTAACCTCTGTCTGCAGCAAACTGCTTATGTGCAACTGAAACCAAGTCCTGCTGTCCAAATTTAATAGTGTGCCACTTCTCACTTCTCTGCTTCTTTCATATTGAACCTCTCAAAGTTGTTTACAAACAACTCATTAAATCTCCAGTCTCATGTAGGCATGGTGATGGAAAGTCTTATTTTCTCTAATGTAGAGAATTCAAAGAGATGTTTTCAGACTTTGCCTCGAAGCAGGAGGTCTGTGAGATGGCTGCGTCACAGGTGGGGCTAACCTTGAACTCAGGTGTGCAACCTCAGCCACCAAGCCTTGGGAACCGCAGGTCTCTCTCTAGAGATCTCGTGATCTTAAGTCACAGATCTGAAGTTTTCCAGTGCTGAGATTCTCATATATAAGCTTTGGTGTTTCTGTGGTTAGTGTTCAAGATCCCGCTTTGTTACTGCAAAACCAGATTGCCTTTGGTGTAACCTCATCTGAATAACTCATCTCTCAAATCTGCAGGATCCTGCTTTGCAGGAACTGGAGAGCAATTTTATCATACAGCAGAAGCTGGTGGAAGCTGCAAAGAAACTTGCCAGCGAGCCAGACCTCTGCAAAAACGTGAAGAAGAAAAGAAAACAGGAGTATGCTGATGCTGTAAAAAAGCTTCAAGAGATAGAAAACTCCATCAATGAATACAGGATTAAGTGTGGCAAAAAGCCAACCCAGAAATCAACTCTTACTCTGCCAGGTAAACAAGAGAATTCCCCGTGCTCTGATGAAAACAGAAAGAAAAGTCATATTTGGCTCATTGACATGTTTTGTTTACATCTCTCTATATGATTTTTATCTTCTCTGAGGCAGTTAAGTAAGAAAGCGAGATGCAATTGCTGTATCTGCTACAATAAGCACTTGTTTGTAGGCTGAGGGCAGATTAGCTGCTGTTCTGGGCACAAGTGCAGGCATGTAGCAGCACCGGGTGCAGGCCAGCAGTGCTATAGATAGAAGGCTGGCAGAAGCATCGCTGCTGAAACTGGTGTGGTGTTCCAGTTTGTAGTGCATTGGATACAGGTGTATTGCTGAGCTGCCACACATGAGGTCTCTCCCTTTGTTTCTGCAATGCTGCAGTTCTGGCACAACCAGACTGTGTGAGTTTTCCTGCCTTCGCTTTACCTCTCTTACTGAGAGCCCAGTGTGGGTCCTCAGCCAGCACGCAATGCAGCAGTGCTGGGCTGTCCATCATCACAAGGCGATAATCCTGAGAGGATGATTACTCTTTAATGTGGCCCATCTTGTTTCTGATTGACGGAGGTGAAGCAAACATCTGTTTTTCCAGCTATTGCTCACTGATCTGGGCACTAAGTGTGGGAGGTCCTGCATTACCTGGTGCTCATGATGTGCAGTAACAGCAGAGTAAGCTGCTGAAGGCCAGCAGGAGCACAGACAGCATTCATGCATACCTGCTGCTGTTTGTTGCATGGAGCTTTCTCTGCCATTGTGCAAACAAGGAACTTCAAAGTTGGACATGCTTGGTCCTTAGACAAGCAGCATTTGGCCCATTGGTTTGCAATATCTGATGCTTGGCATCCTTGTTTGCCATCTGAGAAGGGGGGCACAGAAGGGACTGGGTTCCTCTGAGAGTCTGCCTTTCTGCAGGTGTGAGCAGCAGGTGTTGCTCCAGCAGTAGGTTAGCTGTATTCCTTTGCTTTGCAACTCCTGCAGCACAGAGCATTCACTCCACCAGAAG
The DNA here is from genome assembly GCF_039878825.1 of Excalfactoria chinensis. Taxonomy (NCBI): domain Eukaryota; kingdom Metazoa; phylum Chordata; class Aves; order Galliformes; family Phasianidae; genus Excalfactoria; species Excalfactoria chinensis. Next base: position 4,808,201 of record NC_092836.1, read on the forward strand.
CAGCTCTCTCTTGCTTCAACTACAATACCTGATTTTATGTGCAACCTTTTTGCTATCACTGATGGTATTTTGGGCTCAAGGGTTGCACAAAGCTTGGCAGCGATGTTTCTTGTAGCTGTAAAGTTTGGGACTGGCTTGGAAATGACGCATTGAATGGTAACACTGATTTATTGAATCACACCATAGCTGTTTCCATCCCAGGCACCCAGGGATGGGAGGCAAAGGACACACAGGGCTGTCCCCTGTTCTCGACTTTCTCCTCTCCCTTTTCTTTGCTTCCATTGTACCTTCAGAGAGTTTCTTCCCCTTTTACAGGGAATTGCACAGGTTTGATATTTGAATTCAGAGCTCCTGCATGTGATTGAAATCAACAAAAGTTTCCTGAGTTCATAGTAATTGAATTGAAGCAGGATTTGCACACAAATGAATGTAACGCCAGATTTCAAAAGGTGTTTAGGACCTACCTGGTGGGATTTCAAGTGTATTCAGGGAGATTAGATGCTAACAGCCAAGATCTACATGTCTGTGTAGGCTCCTGTGAGATCTCTTACAAGGTGAATGGAAAACACCTTTCTGAATCTTGGCCCGATTCCCACCACAGCTGAAAAAATCTGCTTTGATAATGATATAGGTAGCTTGCAGAACTGCAATAGAAACAAATAGGTCCTGAGAGGAAAGCAAAGTAGGGCTGTCTTTGGGCTGTTGAAGTCTGAAATGGTTTGGTTGCAGCATTGTGGATATCAGCTGGATCAGCTTTAGAAAATAAACTCCGTGTGATATTCTGAAATTAATGTTGAGTGTTCTTAAAGTGCTTGTTTTCATTCACAGATGATATAATTCCATCCGAGAGCAGCTCTCTCTCTGATACAACAACCTACGATGACGGTACGTTGATTATCCTTTTCTTCCTTCTGCCTGTTTGGAGATACTCATTGACTTAACACCCTTTAGGCTGCTATTTTATTGTCTTCCAATGACAAATTGCAACGGAGGAAAAAAGAGCTTAGTCAGGAGTCGGTGTTCATAATGAGTTACTTATTGAAAGGTTCTGCTCTGTGGGCTGATTTGAGTCATCTTCAGGGAAGGCATCTGGTTGTACTGAGATCAGCTGCTGTGAATTTCCAACAGATGCTTTGTCCCTGGGATCTGACTGGAGGTGGATGAGTGGCTGGGGGAGGTAGGAGCTGGGAGCAATTGCCCAGCCCTTCTGTCCTCACAGCTACTAAAACTCACTGTAAGTGGAAGAGTCAGAGACAGCAATGATCTGTTTACGTTTCAGTGTTACCTAGTGAGCTGCATCTTGCATGGGTTTGGTGTTTGCTCAGCTTACTCATTTCACGCACACACCCACAGGCACACATTCACACCCTGTTCCACAAGGTGGAAAGGACTTGGCTTGCCTCTCCCTTGGCTGGATAATCATCATCCAGGGACAAACATTATCTAAATTATTACTCGCTTTTCAGTTCGGGCCTGATTCTGATCTCGCTTGTCCCAGTTTTAGACTTGTACAACCCATCTGGCACTATAAAAAGGAGTTGCACCTGATTCCTGCTTGCAGAAGTAGAGCTGAGGTTTCAGTTTGGGAACACGTTCTCTGTGATACTTGTCCTGCATTTACCTGTGTTAGCTGTAGTTTCCTTTTGGCTCTAATGGGATTTTGCCGGATTTTGCCTTAAGCAAAGCGAGAACAAGGATCAACCCAATGTCTTTCCAACTGCCTTCAGCCAAATTTGTCTGTCAGTGCTCATTCAGTTGCTTTTGAAGTCAGTCCCTTTCAGGTTGTAGTTAAACTAATCCTTAAAATGTCATTTTCAAATGAAGTGCTGAATGGTGAGGGAGAGGAACTGGATTTGGTGCAGCTGAGTGTGCCAGCTCTGCTCTGGGATAGACAGAGCTGCAGAACAGTCACTTGCCCAAAGGGCTCCCACTTGGTGGTCCTGCACAGCACTGAGCAGGAACCTTGGCAGCAGTCAGGGCTGTGAGACCTGCATGAGCCTCCACAATGTCCTGCCAGGAAAGCATGGTACAGGCAGCTGTGCTGCAGCCTCCTGGAGACACAGCTCCTGCCCTTGTCTCCATGGCACAAAGTTTCTGCTCAATGGCTGCAGATTTCCATGTAGGGCAAAAATAGCATGGATTTTGCTTAACTAAACACGTATTCTTTTCCAGCAGGCAGTGAATCCCTCAGTGTGCCAGCACAACGAACCAGCTCTGCACAGCTTTCCCCAAGGCTGCTTCCACCAAAGTCTCTCGGGCTGGAGAGAGTTCATCTCAGAAAGTCATCCATGAACGAGCAGCTCTTGGAATCAAGGCATTCCAGGTACTGCACATCTCAGCCTTGCTGGGCTCTCTGCATGAGAGCTTGGTCCTGTCTGTGTCAAAGATCTGTTATTACAGACTCTCAGAGCTGCTGCTGCTTCCGTGATTCTCTCGTGGTTTAAGAGTTTGGTGATAAGCATTTAATTTGCTGCTTAGTAATACACGTGTGTACGCATAGTCATCAGGGTCTGTGAAACAACAGGGGAGTGCTGTCTTTGTGAGTCAGGTGAGAAATGCAGTGGGAAGGGTTGTGCTTAAGGAATTGCCCACCGTTACTTTCACTCTCTGTCTCTATTTTTGTGGTTTGTTTTCGGTGTTAAACAACTTGTCTTTTTCCTGGTGACTGTAATTGCTTCAGATAACACCAAACCATACCCATCCCTCCTGATCCTATCAGTATTCCAGCAGGTACATTGTTACAACACACAGAATTCACCCGGGGCTTGAGAAGCACTTTGTCTAAAAATAGGAGAATTACTGGGATGTAAGCCATGTGCCAGCACCAGTGCCAGCTGCAGCAAGTGGCTCAGGTTCCTATATGGATCTATAGGATTTGGGCAGTTGTGTGCTGGGGGAACAGCTCCATGGAACACATGGGAGTTGTGGGATCATGCTTTGTGGGTCAGACTCGGTGCTGGTCATTCTCATGATAAGGATTCCCACTGACCTCATTGTTTCTTGGACTGTGTCTTTTATGAAGCCTCCAGATTACTTTTCTCCCTTCCCTTTAAGATAGAGTGCACATAGTCTCGGTCAGTGTGACTTGCACTGTGCTTAACCTAACTGGAACTCTGTATCCTCTGCAGGGACCCACTTTCCACTCACAGCAGTCCTTACCGCACCCTGGAACGAGCAGCCCCATCGCATGGAGGAAGAAGCATGCCTACAACACCTGTGCTCACACGCAATGCCTACAGTAGCAGCCACTTACAGTAAGGGGCCAGGCTGTCTGAATGTCTCATCTGGCTATTTGGGGCACTGGGTTGCTATCAGCCATCATCTGCTGGCACAGTGCTGCACCAGCTTTGTGATGTGCACGTGAGAGCATTTACATGAGTGTAAACACTGGGCAGCAGCAGAAATAGCAGCATGCACTGCTGTGCAAGTGAGAGTCTGCCTGCAAAATAGGGGTAAGGTGGGAGCTGTGTGCGTGCTTATAGATATCATCCGGGGATTCATGTCCTCTGAGCCTCCTGAAAAGTAAGAGACCTGGTGGAGGAGTGAGGTCCAGCTTGCTGCCCTTACTGTGTGAAGAGGAGATGCTCTAAATACCTCATGGTTTATTTAGCTGAGGTAACACAGCTGTGGGATGCAGAGCTGCAGGAAATCCACCTTCCTATGCTCCCATCTTCACTCAGCTGCTTGGCTAGATGTTATGTGCTGTAGATGTTACATATTTCAACTGTGAGCTCCCTCCTGTAAGTCACTGCAAGATGAGAGGCTGTGAGCTTTGCTGCATCTGTCACTCTCACAGGTTGCCTTGCTCACCATGACTTTTATCTGAAAAATCTCCTGCCGCTGCAGTGAATGGAAAATTCAACCAAGCTGAATTCTATGTAAAAAGGAAATACTGGTTTGGTTTTGTGCTTTGGTTGGGGAGGAAGCATGCCTGGTTTGTCCACATGTGCTGTCTCCAGTTCTCTGCCTGCTCATGACTACATTTAACCAACCTACCTCTGTGTTGTTGCAGGCCAGATGTTTCCCCACACCACTGCAGGCAGCGCAGCGGCAGCCTGGAGTCCCAGACCCACCTGCTGTCTGAGGTTCCCGCTGAGAAGACTGCCTTCTCCCTCACAAAGTCCCAGAGAAGCAGCAGCACTGAGATCCTCGATGATGGGTCATCCTACACCAGCCAGTCGAGCACCGAATATTACTGTGTGACACCTACACCCAAACCGTATTACACTACTCAGACACTTGACAACAGGACCAGGGGACGAAGGCGGTCAAAGAAACAGCACATTTCTGCTGCAGGTTCAGGAAGTATGCCAAATCTTGCCCAGAAGGACGTCCGGAATGGTGTCTATCACAAAAGCCAGGAGCAGCCTTCCTCCAGCTACTATATTTCTGGATATTCCCCATACACTGAATCTGATGTTTATTACAATGGAGGATACGTTTATGAGAGTGATACAGAGGGACAGTACAGCGTCAATCCTTCATATCGCTCATCGGCACATTATGGATATGACCGTTACAGGGAATTCAGGTCTTACAATGAGGACGAAGTGGACAGAGTACCACACAACCCATACGCAACCCTATGGCTTCCAAGGAAGCAAGTTGCTAAAACGGAGCATATAACCAAAAACATTCACAAGGCCTTAGTAGCAGAGCATCTCCGTGGTTGGTACCAGCGTGCCTCCAGTCAAAAGGAACAGGGTCATTGCCTGCAGGCAGGCTTTGAGTCTGACAGAGGGTCTCAAAGGAGTTTGGGCTTTGCTGGTCTGCAGGTGCCATGCTCTCCCAGCAGTCGGGTGTCGTCTTTCTCTTCGGGTAATGTCTCATTAGTTCAATGCTAAATGTTCTTTACAGCCTTTCTGTTCATCACATTCATCCTGTAATGAATTATATAAGTGAGGCTGAAAGGTAGATAAGGAACTCAATGGGATTTTTCTTCCTTTTGTTCTGTGCTCGGGAAGAATATTACTTGCTTGTTGCCTTCTCTGGTTTTACTCTTTGTAAGCACAATAACCTGAAGAAGCACAGAGAGCCACACGTTTCGAGCAGGAATGTCTACCAGGTAGAAGCAATGCACCCACCTGTATGCCATACACGTGCAGCTGCTGTCACACTGTCCAAAATGCAGTGCAATCAGCACCACTGAACAGTCTATTAGAGAGAGATTCCCTCACTTGGAATATTGCCTGCACTCTGTTTTGCTCCCCATGGTGCTTGTGGGTAGACAGTATTTTGTTTGTGTCCCACAAAAAAAGCATAGAGATCAGTAATGAGAACTGTGTAATTTCTCTCATCTCCTTGAGCTGCAGCAAGATCTAAACAGCTGTACCGTTTTTTATGTTTCATTCCAGCATCTTCTGCAAACACTGCTGGGAACTGGAGGAACCCACTCGCACTGGGACTTTCAGATTATGATACATTATCTCATTCCTCTCTTGCCAGCTGTTATGGAAATGCTTATGGCAACCTTCCTTTGCAGAGCAGGTGAGTAAAAGGTTGAGATTTTCTGCTCCTCCTCCATTTCATAGACTACTAAAACATCTGAAGCAAGCGGCTTGCTTTCAGAGGGCTGGGATGAGGAGTGCTTATAGAATTGCCTTTAAGAGGGTGCCTTCTTGTTGGCATAGATCAGTCTAACTGTTCCAGCAGCCTTCAGGAAAGGGGGGGATAAGGCATGGGAATGGATGAGCTTCCCAGCTGATGTAGCCGAAGCCTCATGCTCGCAGCAGGGCAGCAGTGGAGCTGGGCACAGTGCCCTGCTCACCTCCCTTCAGCCACACACCTGCGTGCTGCTGCTCCAAGGCAATGCCGCTATCAGTCAGCCCTTTAATAAACCAAGCGCCTCTTGCTTGGCAGAGCTCAGCCACCAACCTCGGCACGACTTGCTGCTGCTTGCAGCCTCCCTGGGTGCAGGGGCTTTCCCGAGGACTGCAAGGAGCCCAGGATCCTGCTGGGGCGTTACAGAAATGCATGCAGGACTCTTGCTGCTCCTGCTTTGTGGTTTCGCTCTGCCCCGCTGCTTGCACACCAGCCATCACCGGGGAGAACAGCAGTTGCCTGTCCCAGAAGTGGCACAGATGCTGCCATGTCTCAGTGCCCCCGTGCTAAGCACAGCCAACTGTAGTGTAAGTACTGCGCATGTGTGTGCCCGGTACCAGGGGTTGTGGTTTGTGCTTGTGTGCCAGGCTGCCTGGCAGGAAAGGACCGCCTTGTTTGTCTGTTTGTTTAGGAAGAAGCTAAAGCATAAGGAAAGATACAAAGGCTTCTGCTGGATCCCTGTTGCTAAGCTGAATGCCTTGTTTCTACTGCAGTGATTTAAGAGATCTATAACAGTAGTGTTTAAGAGTGCTGTTGGTACTAATTACTTAACTTTCTATAATCTGTGTATTTTGGCAGCTTTTTCTGAGTGTTTTTTTTTTTTTTTTCCTATTAATTTTCCACATTCTGAATCATTTGGCCAATCATTATTAATCTGTGAGGTTTTTTTTCCTATTTCAACATGATTATGGCAATCAAGCAATCAATATGTTCCATATTCCTGACAACATGGAGCAGCAGCTCTCGTGTTGTACACAACTAGCACAAAGCCTGGAGTTTGCATTTGGATCCAGATGTTGCCAGGGTGCACTCACAGCATCCGCAGCTTCTTCCAGCCTATGGGGCCATCATGTGCTCGTGCCCATTGCACCGTGGTGGTGGGTGCTTGGGGCTGTGGGGAGAATGGGAGCTCGTGCTTATCCCTGGTGCTCTATCTCTTACAGAGTGTACCCAGAGCCCAGCCAGCTGGGCGGTGATGAGGAGAACCAGCTGGAGGAAGACTTGCACAGCAGCGAGCAGAGGTTGTTCTGGCATGAGGATTCCAAGCCTGGGACGCTCGTGTAGACCACCTACAGCCCCGCATTTGTACCCTTGCGTGCCTTGCACAAAATGCTGTTACTCTGAAGGAGATCTCGGGTGCACCTTCCAGACCAATGTCGCCGGGAACGTTGAAACTCAGCACTCAGAGGGATTGTAGCAAAATACCAGTCTTACCAAGAACGGCGTTTCTTTCTGAATCCACATCGCCTCCACAAGCAAAGGCAAGCCACAACCTGGATCTAGGACAAGATGCAGCACTTGGTTGGAGTATTTATGGTCAGCGAGCACTTTTGTGGAGAGGTTGGAAGGTGCTGAAAGCAAACCTCAGAGAAAATTAATGTGAAAAGGAAACTTACGGAAAAGGCAGGAATTCTAGGAGCACAATTCTGAAGAACAAATGGGAATTTCTTCCACCGTGGTTTATGAGGGTCCTAGAAGGACTTTCATAAGCTGATGAAGGATTGATTCTGTGTGTGTGAATGAGGCAAAGGGTGATTTGATCAGTATTGGAACATTACTTGAAGGAAGGCTGGATTTTTATTGTTGTTGTTACAGAGGTTTGAATGGATTTATCTGTTTTGGGGGTGTTGTTAAGAGTGATTGTTAGCACCGCAAAGGAGCTCTGGGATAAAAAGAATTAGCTGTCACAATATGTCACCTAAAACTCTGGGTTTGGGAAGCAGAGGAGTCTGCTCCTCTCCATGATGAAGTGTCACAAACAACCTCACTGTCTGACCTCTCCATGGTACAACCTTACTGTCTGGGGGCAGGTGGACCCCATCGTCCCTGGGTGGCAGCTCCGCATTGCACTGCCATAGCAAATCAAGGATGGAAATGGGAAGGTCTGCCTGGCACAGGAGTAACGTGACATAATGGCCAGTATTGTAGGGTGGATGCGAACACAGCCAGCCCAGTGGGTGCCTTACAACAGAGGGCATTAGCGTTGCACCGCGCTCACCTGCACTGCCTGCTGTGCTGCGGAGTCACCAAGTGACAGAACAGCATTTTAACCAAGCCACGTGTCTAGGAAAAAGTGTGACTGCAGTCTTGGTCTGAGAGAGGGATAAACCTACCTCATATCATCCACCTGTAGGAACAAGTTAGCATGGGTTCACTTGTGTGATTGACGACTCATCTGCATACTGTAAAACCTCGCTCGTGTCTCAGCTGTGTGTGCTTCGGGATCCCATACGATGGTGCTCTTCTTTCTTTTATACAAAGGATAAGTAACTCCCTGTTCATATTGTGAATAGAAAGGTTTCTGATACACTTTTTTGACGTTTTTTACCAATATTCCAGAGCATGTAATATATACAGAAGGACACACTTGTTAAGCTGGTACTTAGTCGTTTGTATTAGAGTCGCAATTGGGAATTAAATGAACAACAACAACAACAAAAAATACCCAACAAGATAAAAAAAATAACTTATTTCCTTGGTTTTACATATTTGTATAGCCTTCTAGAAATACGAAAGCTCTTTTTTGCTTATTCTTTTACTACTTACGGATTTCTAGACCTATTATTTTGTATAGGTCAATAAACTGCAAAGTGTGCTACCAAAACCTCTTGGGCATTTCTCCTGTTTTCTCTTTGAGGTGTCTCTGCTTGAGTGCTTGGGAGAGTGCAGTGTGTGGTATATCCAGCTTTGGGAGTACAAGAGTGAGTCAGCCTGCTCTGATATCCTATGTTGTCCCATTGCTCCATTTTTCCAGGTAGTTCTGGAGCCTTTTCTGTTGGCCAACGTAGCTCACTGAGTGGGTGCTTGCAGCTGGCAGCTGCATGGCTTGGGTTCCATTACCCTGTGCAGAACAAATGCTGTCCCTGCACTCTGGCAATTCATCAGCACTCACAAAAGGTTTTCTTTTAAAAAAGGAAACGAGTTGTGTGACAAGATCTGCTCCCTGTTTCAAGTATTGTTTACGTTCCTGTATTTCAATGCTGTAGCCATTGAATTTTGTGTGGGCTTTTCCCTTCCTGCTCAGGGTTGTGCTTAGCCTGACGTGCCCATGTTGGCACAGGACTTGCACCCGGCTGCTGCCATTGTTTGGCTGAGATTGGGATGGTCTGGAGTGACTTGAGATGGGTGTATTGAGAATGTGGGGATTGCAGGTGACTTCAAGTGGAGTTCATTCACTGACTGCGGAGCACAAAAGCTCCAGGCCTGGATTTCAGGGCTGGATTTCAGCAACTGAACCCCTCCTGGGGGACAAACCAGAGGGCTTTCTGGCCAGCAGACAGCCTGGTTCTGCTGCCTGCGCCCCTTTGGGCTAGCAGACTTCCCAGCCTGCTGAGCTCCACCATGCTGCTTAGGTGCACGGCTGTTATGGCACCAGGTTGGTATAACACATCTGTAAAGGTAACGATGATGTAGTTGTAACTGTTCTCTCATTTGTTCAAATGACCCGGGCTTTGTTTGACTCGCTGCCTCAGCTGCTGAAACTTTACTGCAGGCTTTCTCCAGCAGGGTGAGCAGGGACACCTAGCGACCAGCCAGTGCCTCTGAGGAGAGGAGCCTTCCCAGCTCCGATATCCTTTGGAATTGGTCTTTGCTGCCATCCGGAGCAAAGCCAGGACTCGAACAGCGTGGCACGTCGAGGTGAAACACTCCTCGCAGACACCGTGGTGGTCTCGGGCTCGTTCTGTGCTGGTGGGGGGGGGACTTCATGTCTTAAGGGATGTCCTTATCTTGCTGCAAACAAATTTCCTGGAGTGGCTTTCAGATTGTTTGGGGCACTCGTTGCAGCTGTTTGAGGTAAGACTTTTTTTTTTTTTTTCTCCCATTGTTCTTGTTTTATTCTGTAAATGTGCAAAGGCATAAACAGTTCCGTGTGCTCGTTCACGGCGCTCTGGTGCTGGCATAGGGCAGAGGCTATAATCTGGATGCAGCCCAACTTGTGCCACTTCATGCAGCTTTCATTGGAAACAATGTAACGTTTGCTTCAGTGTAAGTGGGTAAGTGCAGATACAGTTGCTGCCTGTTTCACTGAGTGTTGGGATGATGGGCTTCGTCCTGGTGCAGTACATGCAGCCAGGGTATGGATGGGTGTGCCTGGCTTCCATCTGCATCTTCAGGCACAAGCCCAGCTGAGCTCTCCACTCTCCACCTCTCCAAGCACTACTGTGTCACCAGTGGATGCAGATGGTGACACCCTGGTGCGCTGCTCCTGCCAGACCTTTACTTTACTGCTGTTGGATGTGGATTTGGGATCCCATGAGTTATGTCCCAGGGCAGGATTTGTCATTGGAAGCCATTATCCCCAAGCCCCAGTGCCAAAAGTAAAGCTGCTGTGACATTCCCTGCTTGGAAGAAGGGATGGTGTAAGCAGCCGTTGGTGCTGGTAGCATAGGGGGGACATGGAGGCAGTAGGGTCGTTGTCAAAGAGTGATGAAAACTTAGCAGAAGTTCCTTGACCTCCATCCAGCTTCGTTATCCATGTCACCATAAATCCCTCAGCAAGCCCTTGACTTCTGAGAGATGTGCACCCTCTCCCAGGGCTCAGCAGCAGGCACAAGTCTCAGTTTCTAGTTCATGGTTGGGGTGCCATCAATGAGCTGCAGGCAGAGAAGGGTTTGCAGCCAGCAGAGGCTCAGCTGGAGTAACTCAAGAAGCAGCCTTCCACCTGTTCCTGGCCAGAGGTTAGGGCAGGACATGTGCAGAACCCATCACGTAGCCCCAGCAGCACTTCCCCTGGGCACGTTTTGGTGGTAGGGTGATACAGAGCACGAGGCTGTGATAGGTTTGATTGCCATGAAATCCAGATACACCCCTGTGTTTGAAGCAAAGGGTGACATTGCTACCCTGAAGGACTCCCGATTCTGATAGCTGATCTGCTGGCTCATTGATTCTTTTCATTGTCTGGTTTGTGTTGAATTCAGCAGTTCACCTTGTAGAGGAGATCACTCATTTGGAAGGTTGTGACGATGGTGTCACTTGTCCAAAAGCCCTTTGTGCTTTGTTATTGTGGCTTTGATCAAACAACCCTGACATGTACCAGTTGGACGCAAATTGTACATTTGGCAAAGAAGGCAGAAGATATTGTAAAACTTAATTTTATCTGCTTGTTATAGGGTAGGCCTTTTGTTGCTCTTGAGGATCTGCCACACAAAGGTGGAAAGGATGTGAGATGTGATAGCATTGTTGGTGGTGCAGATCACATCACCTACTTGGGACCAACAGCATGCATAGACCTCTGCTTGCTGCCCATGGGGACTGAGCAGGTTATTGTCAATTGGTTTCGAATAGCTGAAATTGTTCAGGAAGCAGCAACTGATGATTTCTTCATCCCCAGTGTGAGCTGGTGTCAGACTTGATGGCACTTCCTTGCCTTGCAGGTGTCTTTGTGGGGTGCTGGGGCCCTGCTTTATGTTGAAATTTGCCCTTTTCATTTCCTGGCATGGCCCAGCTCGCCCTGCATTCCCCCTCCCCTCTGCTCAAGATCTCATTTCCATTTCCCTGCAATAAGAATCATGGACGATGGCACTGGTGCTGTCCTATGGCGCAATAAGGGCTTGGTTCAGCTGCTCTCAACCTTATCTGAAAGTGGGAAGTGCAAAATAAATACAAAATAAATCTTTCTGGTTATGTATTAGGATAGATTGTGGCAACCAGGCCTCTCCACATCAGGTCTCTGCCCCCTGCTTTGCCCCAGAGCTCCACTTCACAGCTCCCCCTCAAGCAGTTGGGGCACATGCCTCAAAAGCCAGACATTGCAGCCGTATTTATGCAGCAAACTCAGTCTGACCATATATCTGTAACCACTTGGAGGTGTGCAGGTGTTTTTTTTCTCCCTGGTGACTTTCTCACAGGGTTTCTCTCCACGATTGCTCTCATTACTCAGCGGTTGTTATTGTTCATCATCTGACCCCTTATAATCCCCATATTGCGTTACAGGGATTGCTGCACATTCTTGGTGTATGCCTCTGTTGGTCAATTTTAGACTGCCCCATCGAGCTTATGAGTTTCTTAAAAGCAATGCATGGTTATGTTACACGGACACATTCTCTGACTGTTTTCCACTTAATGCCTTGGCACTGGGAAATGGCATGGATCAGTAGCAAAGGGAAATAAATACATGGGCTTTATTAGCAAAAAAATGACAGCCAGCATTATAGAAATTCCTCTCAAGTATTTGGCGTCAGCACATGTGCCATCGATTACCTTAAACACAGAATAAATTTGAGGCACTTGAAGCACGGCTTGGTGGCCTACTTAGTGTCAAGTCATGACACAGGAGTCAACTTGTCTTGGTAGTTAAAAACTTGTCAACCCTTTTGCTTTCGAGAAAGTTTGTCTGGAAGCATCGAAGAATGTGCACAAAAGAGAAAAGCTGTTTAAGTAGAACCATCCTGCACTGGAATCTAAGTTTCATGCTCGAATCCATCCACATGTAATTACTTGTCTTAGGAACGGTAAGCAGGAAGTACGAATGGTTCATTAAAAGTGCAGGCTTCTTTTATTTATTTGTTTGTTTTTCTGTCAACACAGTGAGAGTTCATTCCTTTTATTTAACACTTCTGACATCCCTACCTCTTGTGCAGCAGCTCATTAGTGCTGGGAATCCCCAGCAAGTGTCAAATTGGCATGAAATGATGAGTGCCACTGTTGGAAGTGGCTTCCTCTTTCATCCCCTGTGATGGCATTAGGGAGAATTTTTAGACAGCTCTCATGGAAATGCCTGTAAAATGTTACTGGGAAGAGGAGCTGGGTTTTACCTTGGAAAGAACTTCTAGATTTGGCCTTAAGAATGGTTTCAGTCCGAAGGGTGTCTTCTGTTGCTTTAACGTGCTGTTTCCAATACACCAAAACACTAAGCAATGTGTTAGAAAAGGAAGTGGATCCCGTACTCAATGTAATTTATGGAGGAGACCTAAAGTAGGCAAAATGTGATACCCACTTTGGAAATCTGTGGGATTAGCACCTGTGCCACTGGGAGAGGTGTCACCGGGCAGCCTTTGCCCCGTGCCCAATGGAGAAGGCACCGCTTCAAAAGGTGTAGTGTTTCCTAGCAGCAGTATTGACAAATGATATATTTCTACTTAGAAGAAAGCTTGCTTTTTAAATCCTTATCAGTGTTCTTAGTGTCCCTATTTTCCATCTCAAGAGGCCTTCATGGACAGACCCTACTTAACTCAGCAGATCTGGCAAGACCAGGGCCCAAGATGGGCCTGGCTGCAGATCGTGGAAACACAAGAAGGTGACCAAGAGCTTTATTTACACTCAAGAAATTAGCAAGCGATTTGTAACCACTGAATAGACAGCTTCTGTGACCCAAACAGCATCGTTTAGGAGAATAACATACCGGCTACTGGAGCGCATTGATTTATTTGATAACATCAGGAAACCATTTATGGACTCTATTATGGACAGCACTTGCTGGGGTTAGAGCTGCAGAGCAGATAGATTGATGTGTGGGTCTGCTGTTGTGCTTGCTACTGCATAATATAAAATAAGGATGGCCCCTGAAATACTGAAGGGGCAAACAGAAGCATTTTGTACTTGGCTTGGTTTATTTTTATTTTGACATTTACCATTTATTTGATTCATAAGTTTTTTAATTCCTCACAGTGATGTACCAAACTGTGGTTTATGGCTTTTTAGTTGAGGTTAATAGGGCTTTGGACACCATGGTTCTTGTTACAGAACTCAGCAACCTGAGGCCCCATCTTGCAGACGTGCTTTTTCTTCTGCCATATTCCAATAGAGCATGAGCATGACTGGGACTGGGCTTCAACCCACCAGGACGTGGGTTTCACAGCTTCTCACAGTCATAAGGTGAGAACTTGACTTGATGGTCCCTGAAATGACAGTTCAAATTAGGAAAAAAATGAACCTGTGATGTGTTTTTCAGCCAGTATCTGGTGACAGTGTGAGTAACATCCATGATAGAGAAAGGCCAGTGGGGATGTACATAGTGGGGCATTGCATCACTGCTGGGCAGGATGTGATGTGCTGGGGAACCCTCACTATTGGGAGAGGGGATGGATTCATCCCCAGATGGATGCAAAGTGTTTTGTGTTTACCACTGGCTGCCTCTTCCCATCTCAGGGGCTTTGTCTTACCAGGATCTGGCAGCTAGGGGAGCTTTTAGGTCATATAGCAGTTGACCTTGCACCACTTCCCCTGCAATATTCAGGTTTTGGGACCTCAGGTGGTGAAATCCCCCTGCTGTCCACAGTCCTGGTTTTAAGACATCTGAGATGTGATGGATACAAACACCTCATGAAATTCTAAAGAAAACTATATTCAATGTAGAGCTCCCCCAGGCACCCCAGAGGCAACATCAATTCCACCCATGGGCTGGGGGCAATCCATGCACTGAAAGTCACACTAAATTCCCCTAGAAAATGACCATCTCCTCTGAATCTCAATGGGGGACGCACCAGCTGCACTGAAATGTCAGAAGGGTTTGCACAGCTGACACGTTGCTGAAAATGGAGCATGGCAGCATCTCCATAAATTCTCTTTATCCAGCCAAGTGCAGCTTAATATAGACTTAGAGGTGCTGCCCGTCTGCTGCACTGTGACTGAGAGCTACCACCGCTCATGACCAAAACACAAAGTCGTGGATTCAACTAAATGAGCTACTGATAGGGGGGAAAAATATCAAATTTATCTTTCTATTTAGTTTTATAAAGTTACTGGAACGAGCAAACATGTCTGAACTCAGCCAGACGTCTGATGAAGATGTGTCCCCTGAGGACATCAATGAAGATGAAATCCTGGCCAACCTTTCCCCTGAGGAGCTGAAGGAGCTGCAGAGCGAGATGGAGGTGATGGCCCCTGACCCCGAGCTCCCCACAGGAATGATACAGAGGGATCAGACAGAGAAGCCCCCAACAGGCAGCTTTGACCACCGCTCCCTGGTGGACTACCTGTACTGGCAAAAGGCTTCCCGACGCATGCTTGAGGATGAGAGAGTTCCTGTCACCCTCCTGCCCTCCGAGGTAAGCAGCAAAAAATCACACCTACCAGTTGTGTGTCTGCTGTGAGATCTGTTTTGTTGTTGCAATACTGTGTGTCTGCTATGGGATCATTTTTGTTGTAATACCTTAATCTATCCCTGCTTCCATTCTTTGGTATGGAACAAATCATGAGTTTCAATGATTTAAAAGCCTCAGTAATGTCAGGATCCAGCTTGGACTGGTATAGAAGTTTATATGTAGATGTTTTCCTAAATCTTTATTTGTGGTTTTCAACAGAAAAACATCCTAATGCTGTTTCAATAAAGCAAACCACTGAGAAACTCAGAAAATCAATCTGGAAGATATTGGTTTGGCATTGCACATTAATTGACGTTGTCTTGCTTTTCCGTGGAGCACTTATTTTAATGAGTATGTTTCATGTAATCATTGGCAGAATTTAATGTCACATTAGGGTAAAAATCCTGCAGACCATTGTTATGATGTGAACATACATAAATGAGCAGGCATGCAAACTCCATGAACTGGTCCCATCCTTTTCAATGCAGTCCTTAAATTTGTTGTAATATCTGTAAGATTTGAATAGAAGTTTAGGTCACACTCAGATATTTGTCAGGATGGGGCCAGCCCAACCTGTGGGTCATTATCCTTGTTGTTTGGGGGGATCTGCCTTGGCAGCTGCAGCACTTCTGGCCCAAAGAAGCCCCTCTACCTTCAAAGTGCTGGGGCTGCCCTGAGAAAGGGGGGAACTTCTTAAAAATCTCATCCAGAAAAGTGATTTGGCAGGGGGGGAAGCTTGCAGGTGGTTGTATTTTGATGCCAAAAGCACCACTGCTTCTCAGCAGCTGTGTGCAGAGCCAGCTTCCTACCTCTGGACTCAGAATCAAACCGGGTTGTTATTGTGCCTTTTTCATGGATGCTTCTATAATACAGGTGTCATCACACAGCTTCATTGTCTGTGTGCCAGCTGACCCCTCTGCCATCATTATGTGTACTTTCCCTCTACCTTAGGTTCAGCACATAGCCAGACTTCATGTGGGCTCACAGTGTTTTGTGGCATTTGATGAGGAAATGATAAAAATTATGCCAAGTCCAGAAGTAGGTTAGGATCATATTTCCTTAATCCCTAGAAGGGTTTCAGGACCACCTCAATATAGCATTAAATCCATCCAGGATTTATTGGTCAATGTTCTTAAGAGGCAAAGATGATAAATTTATCTACAGCCAGTTTCAGAGCAATTGTCCTTTCATTCCATACCAGTCCAACACACTGTGACTTTCAGGCAATGGCACGTTTAAGTGTTACTACTCTATAGCCAACATAGGAGTATGAAAATAATGCCATCCCATTGCTTTAACATGAGGTTAATGTCATTATGTCTGTTTCTGTCTCCTGTAGAGAATGACTGCAGAGGAGGTGGGAGATGGTGGTGGCCCCGGTGACACAGGCAGCAGGAGAGGTCCAGAAACTGATGAGAAAGAGCGGCAGTACAAAAATGAGAGCGTGTCACATGCAGTAACACAGCCTGGGGAGATGAACAGAGATGGAAGCAGTGAGGAGGGAGAGGAAGAGGAGGAGGAAGAGGAGGAAGGTGAAGAGGAAGAAGATGAGAGTGAGTCAGAAACGAAGGAAACCTGTGTTAATGAAAACCATCACAGTGATCAAACAAGCAAGCAACCAGGTACGGAATCGGGGGAAACCACAGAAAAGTCAGATGAAAATGAAAAGAAAATCTCAAAATTGAACATCCCCAAAAAATTAGCATTGGATACCAGCTTCATGAAGCTCAGTGCCAGACCATCAGGAAATCAAACCAACTTAGAAGAGAGCTTGGAGAAAGTCCGAAAAAACAATCCGGAGATGAAGGAACTCAACCTGAACAACATAGAGAACATCCCCAAAGAAATGCTGATAGACTTTGTCAATGCAATGAAGAAGAATAAGAACATAAAAACGTTCAGCTTGGCCAACGTGGGAGCCGATGACAATGTTGCATTTGCACTGGCCAATATGCTGCGTGAGAACAGAAGCATCACCACGCTCAACATCGACTCCAACTTCATCTCTGGGAAGGGTGTCGTGGCCATCATGAGGTGCCTGCAGTACAATGAGGTGCTGACAGAGTTCCGCTTTCACAACCAGAGGAACATGCTGGGCCACCAGGCTGAGATGGAGATTGCCAGGCTACTGAAGGCCAACAACACCCTGCTGAAAATGGGCTACCACTTTGAGCTGCCGGGGCCCAGGATGGTGGTGACCAACCTGCTGAGCAGGAACCTGGATAAGCAGAGGCAGAAGAGACAGGAGGGGCAAAGGCAGCAACAAATGAAAGAGCAGAGAGAGCTGATCACCATGCTGGAGAACGGACTAGGCTTGCCACCTGGGATGTGGGAGATGCTGGGAGGGCCACTGCCTCAGCCCAGGCCTCAGGAAGCTCCCCCAGCACCCAAACCACCCATCCCCACTTCAGCACCTCAGGGATGGGGGAAGGAAAGCATGCAGCCCACAGCCCCTGAGCAGCCACGTGGGGCTGAGCCCAGCTTCAGGGTGATCAAGCTGAAGAAGATCCAACGCAAACCTGCTGTGCCCAAGTATGTGGAGCCCACTGAGAAAACCAACCTCAAGGATGTGATCAAGACCCTGAAGCCAATCCCCAGGAGAAGGCCCCCTCCTCTCGTTGAGATAACACCACGAGATCAGCTGCTGAATGACATTCGTCAGAGCAACGTTGCATACCTGAAACCGGTGAGTGTTCAGCAGTGAAGGGGATCGTGCTCCAGAGCTGCTATTTTCATGGAATCATTAAGCTTGGAAAAGACTTCTAAGATCACTAAGTCCAACCCCAACCCACCCTCACCCTGCCCACCGATCACATCCCTCAGTGTCATATTCCATGGCTCTTGAACACCTTCAGGGATGGTGAGCCTTCCTCACTCCCCCTAACTCCCCACCCCCTCCCTGGACAGTGGTGCCACTGCATCACCTCTCTTTCCGAGATTTTTGCTAATATCCAACATGAACTTTCCTTGGTCCATCTTAACACCATTGCCTCTCATCCTAGGCTTTAATCATCAGCACAACAGTGGGACTTCCAAGCACATCCCAAACTGTGTGCTGTTATTCTATGGCATCCACTGGGAGGATGCCCCAGCATCACCAGAGCTTCTCTGCCTTCTTGGCTTTTATTTGCCCCATCACAGGGCAAAAGTAATTAGTGAAATCCCAGTGATAGGTGTGGGATTTTTAGCTTCTTGCTCCATAGTCGTAAAGGTAAATAAGAGGAAATTCAGTTGGGGGCAAACAGACTCAGAGGAACTCAGCGCTAATGTGGTGGCAATAATATATTGATGACTATAATTTGCAAATGTTCTTATAAACTCAGGTGTTTTTTTTTTTTGTTTTTTTTTTTTTCCCCAGAATTCATTTAATCTGTCCTTAGTTCCCCATTAAAGAAACATGCTGTAGCCCTATTATTACTTCTACTTTCTATAGTAGCAATGTACCCCTCTACAGTCTATTTTCCAAGGGTCTGAGCCTGCACCTGATGTTTTGAATTATAACAGCAGGATGGGTAAAAGATATTATCCTTGGTTGCCTACGTACAATTTTAGAGCTACATAAAAGCATCTCAGGTAAAATAGTTGTTCCCATGCTCTACTGATTTTCTGCAGAAATGTACAAGTTATGGATGTGGGTTTTGTTGCTCATTCTTATTCTGTTTTAACAAGTTGCTAAGGTGCTGGAAGGAGAATCAGGGGCCAAATTCACCCAAGGCACCCGGAGGTGTGTCTGCACTGGTGCACAGAACCTGGTGGCCACTGCCCCAAGAAGCTTCTGATGATCATTATTTGGCTTCCCTGTCACACTGCATTACTTTGTACTGTACCTTTATTCAAGACAAATTGAAAGTGATGTGACACATTGATGTGTGTAGCTAGTGATGTTGTTGCCTCTGTTTGTGTTGCTAAGGTCTGAGGCAGGGGACAGGAAATCCCTTGCAAATAGAAATGGTCAATAGTATTTTGTAATTAATATGTTGCTTAATATTGACCCTTTTATACAGTGGGGGACGCTTTGCTTTCATTTATCTGCACAGAAGTAACTATTCCCTCATTAATTTCAGACAGTGTCTTGTCCTGAAATATCAGAAGGGATCAGCCCTATAGTGACCTTGAACCCTTATCTGGAGTGAATGCTACTGGTCTGCCCCCAGACCAGGAGTTGGGCTTGTGGCTTTCTACTGGCACAGTCCTAATTCACCCTCCCCCCACCCAAAATCCCAGGCAGACCTTAACAGCCAAGGGCTGTGGGATTTGTTGCTGTTTGCTCTCCCAGATCTGCTTGTTGGTTGAGCCGGGAGCCATGTCCGGATACTTGAGTGACCTGGAAAGATGAAACAAAGGATATTTGTGCTGATTTTTTGTTGATCCACCTAGTATCAGGCCAAATGGCTTGGATTTAGGGCATTAGGGTTTTATTCTTATCTGCTCATGTGATTTTGGTATCTGCTTTTCTGCCTTCATATCCTCAGCTTCATATCACTTTGTTATGTTTCACTGCCTGAGCCAACCTGGTGTCCTTGCTCTCTTTGTGGGGGAGGCTCATTGCTTGCAAAGTGATCATTAAGCATCACAGACTGCAAGTGGGGAGCTGCAGACAAACCTGTATTCCTGGCTGAACTCCTTGGTGCTCCTTGCCATTATGTTTCTGATCCTTTCACGGTTTCTGAAGGCTTGCATGTTTATGTTGAACTAAACTGCTCAGAGAAATTCCCTTTCCTTACAGTGTTTCTTTGTCCTTGTCCAGGTGCCATTACCAAAGCAGTTGGAGTGAGAGACCCAAAGAAAACAACTCGGAGCAAAGACTGTTCAAGTTTTGCTTACGGTTGTTTCAGCAGAAGTTTTCTGCAGAACCCAGGTGGTGTATGTGACTCTTTGGGAACAAAGCTTGCAATATGCACTTCTCTCAGTGTGATGAAAAAGGCTGGCACGGGAAAAATCAGCTCTAAGAGTTTCCATCAGGTATCAAAATCCCAATGCCATCTGTCTGCCAAATGGATTCGAAGCTCCAGTTTGTTGTGGGAGGATTTCCTCAGAGACATCAATAACCTTAAGTCTTTCTAGTTTGTCAGTAAACTATCTTGCTTCCATGTTGTCCTTCTGCTATCCAATTCTGCAGGAACACGCTGTGCTTTAGCTTATCTTTCTTTTCACACACATGCTCCTTGATTATTCTCTTGTCTGTGAGAAAAGCATTTGGTTTCTATGTAAACAGCTTTATTTTTTAGGCTAAGGAAATGAATGAAATAAAAGCTCTCTCCATAAGAAGTGTGCAGCACATCCATGGCTTGTAAGAAGCTTGCAGAACAGAATGCACTCTGGTGCATCCAGATTTCAAGCCAGTGTATTTCATGGCAGCCCAGTTGGTCTCATACCTGACCAGCACGTAAAAGATGATGCCATGCTGTTTAGAGAGCATAATCTTAATCCCATGTACTTCACCCTTGGATCAGGCTCCACACCGCCACCACCTTGGGATGCACCAGAACGCCACTGCCAACCTCTCTCACGCTGCTCTCAAGAATCTGGAGGATGAGCCCTAACCCACTCTCTGTAACCTGAATACGCACAGCTTGTTTGTACTTTAATATCATGAAATCTTTTTATCCTCTCCATTTTAATTGCATCAGATGGTTTTGCTGCAAGACTTTTCTACAGCAGCTACAAGTCACTCTCCTGTGGAACGCAGCCATGTGAGATCAGCTTTTTCTCTTCTTTTCCCTGAGTTACTGGAAGCTACAAGGCTTATTTCTGCAAGGTCACATTTGATCCACTCCCTTCCTCCCAGCCAAGCCTTCCCCTTTGCTAACATTCACCTCCTCTGCCTTCCTGTGGCTGATCCACTCACTCAGAACGCCCACTTGGCAGCTTGTGGCAGGCCTTCCTGCAGGTCAGTCTCTCCTTGCTGCCTACGACTGTTTGCAATGGTTCTCTGGCAGCTAAATCCTAGTGCTGTTCAGGGCACGGCTCCTAGCAACCTTAGAAGCAGGCAGAAATCCCTCCCAGGTAATTAGAAGAAATGTAAAATCACAGTTAAGCAGAGTTATGTAAGAGACTGAAACAACATGAACAAATACTTATATATTGCACTTCTGCAGACAGGCTTTTGCAAGGATGCAAGAGTGAGGCTGCATCATTCCTGTGGCTCACAAGCAGCTCTCTCATGCCTCAGCAGCATGAATAGAGACAGCAACTAAACCCAGAATTCCTCACAAGCACTGTTTCATGGCATGAGTGGTAGGGTGGCCACAGCTCTCCCACCACCACCCTGCTGAGGTCACCAGCATCCATCAGCTGAGGTTAAGCGTCACGTTTGCCATCCTGAAAGAAATACACTCAGTAGTCACCATTAGAGTTTATTTTTCTTCATAACTGTGCAGTTCTTTAAAATTCTACAGTAATGATGAAGCCATAGGCTACTACCTTTAAGTGTGGAAACAGTTCTCAGAAACAAAGACCATGCGTTACAGGTGAGGAACAGGCCATTGGCTCTCCAGTTGGAATTATTTTCAATAAATACTGATCACTTTAACACTTAAATGGAATGACGTGTTCAGATTTCTACACAGCTCACTATGAAAACAGCATGGTAAGTTACATAATAGCTTCAACTGTAAGGATGTTTGCTTTATTGTTATATTATTTACTTGGTTAGAAAAAGAGAAATGCAAGAATATTTGAAATGGCGTGTCACCTGGACATCATTTTTTTCCCCCCATTATATTTTGCAAGCTGCTATTAGCAAGACAATTCCATCAGAGCTGGTAATTAAGTTAAAATATATATAAAAGAATCCCACACAGCACTGTCAGGAGTTGTTACAGGCAAGCATCTGTATGAATTTGGAATGGGTATTCAATAACTGTATCTTGACATTTATTGCTTTTACTCATAAACCTGGAACCCAGTTTATTCTTTTGAAGACTGTCAGCACTAGAGTCAGTAAAGCTTTACTTCTATCTTTGCATTCTGCTTAAGAAGAAACCCAAACAAACCACACATGAAAACATACGTACACTTTCATCTACAAAACAGCTGATACAGAATAAAGCAGAACAAGGTAAGTCCTAAAGTAGCAGTGCTTAAAAACAGCAATAGGGTAGAAACCTAATTCGTCTAGCTTATCCAAAAACATTTTTTCCTCCCATGTTGGATTTAGTTACGTGAAGAAGTTCTGCCTCTCCTGCAGAGAAGAGCAGCTTCTAGAGATCAACAGGATGAAGATTTCAGGGAACACAAAGGTATGTTTTATTGGAACCGAGAAGCACGGTGCCATATATACTCTTCATGCTTAGATCTACTTAGACTGTTTCCCAGCTACCAAAGGAGGAATGTGAGGTGAGGACAGAACCCATACTGGTTACAGGTATTGCACAGTTTGACCACTTGCCAGTTAAGCTAGCAACATGGTCTCAATACAAGACCAACGGAGTTAGGGGTTTAGAGGATGCAAGAGATACATACTTTCCATACATTCCAGCTCACTTTGAACACTGCCAGCATGAAGGTGCTACACAGCATAACAAACTGGCTAAACTGCCACCGTGGAGAACTGAGATGAAAGGAGTGTTACTCTTACTAACAGACAAATTTGCTGCAAGACATTTTAAGAGACTGCATTCCATAGGTTTCCATCTCTTCTCCCTTTGTCCCCACCAAGAAGAAGAGACAAGCAAATATGTTTAGGTTGGTATTTGTGTAAACACCAGAACATTTAATTATACAACAACAAAAAAGTTACTCTTTTAATAGTCTTAGAGGAGCCCTGAATTCCTTGGAATACTGTATCCTGCAATTATTAATCTGTACCACATGTGCATTTCTTGTTTTTTGTACACAAACTGAAAGCAAGCTTGAACAATAGTAAATAGCAATTACACTCTTGCAACAGGTAAAAACACCACGTTGCAGTTGCCTACTCCTTGACTTTAGCTATGTAGTCAGCCAGTTTGTTGATACCCTCTTCCTGCTGTTCTAGAGCATCCAGTATGATACCCATTGGGGTCTTCTTCAAACCTATTTCTTCCTTTTTGTTCTCCAGCTTGTTCTTTATGCTCCGGAGCCTCAGAGAAGCATGGATAAACATCACTGCATAACAAAAACACGGTTATTAATCAGTAACTTCCAATGAATGCATTGGCTGGCAGAAGATCTCAGAGTGACTGCTTCAGTAACAGCAAGTATCTATTCAATAATAATAATGCTCAAGATGACTTGTGATGTTTTACATGTACCCTTCCCCCAGACTTGATTTTGCTTTGAGACAACTAAAGACAGAGTACAGCTATTAGCCAATTTAGTCTCCCAAGACTTCTTTGAGAAAGCTTAGTTCAGCCCTCAGAGAACAGCAAAAATACTTACAGAGGAGAGGAAGAGTGATCCCAAACATGAACACCATGACATCTCCCAAGTAGGAGATCAAGAAGTAGCTAGACAGCATGATGACTATCACAAACGTGGTTGGGTACTGCTTCTTCATCCTGCGCAGTATATCCTTGTTGTGTGATACCCACACGAACCCCAGGAACACCAGGACCACCACTGTACCACCAATGAGCATATTCAGGGGACTCAGAAATCTGGAGTAAAGAGGCAAGAGAAACGAGAAGAAAAAAAAAGAATAGAGAAAAGGGAAGTTTATTTCTGAGCTTCTGTCAATAGTGTCCATGCACAAACACCCACTATATGCTAGTATCTTTGCTGCTAGGTAGGTAGATAGCTAGCTAAGTCATTAAGAAGTCACTTGCTGTTGCAAAAGTCTTTATTGGCTTCTGATTCTTACCCCAAAGCAGCTGAACAAGCAACCTTCAGCTATGCATTAGCATATTTAGAGAATCTTTGTCTTTATGTTCTCTTCTTGAACATAGCTGAGGATAATGAGAATTTCTGCATCGCATTGTTAATAGACACACTTAGCACCAGACTAACTCCCACTTAGGCTATCAGTGCTTTTGCTTGATATCACACTCCAAGTCAGTGAATCTTTCCCCTGTACATTACCAAAACCAGCTCAGCCTAGATGTTCAGACCAACTAGCTTTTATTATCTTGTCTAGATTTACAAAGGGCAAAACATATGGGAAGTGTTGAGTATAGAAAGTTACTTCACTGTTGTTCATGCCTTTGATACTTACCAAATTTAGCATATGGTGTTTATGTCAAAACCAGCATGTGGAAGCAACTTACTAGCAATATGCTACGGCAAGAAGGCAATGTTCATTATGCCCAGCTACCTAAATTGCCTATAGTTAAAGAAAAACTACAGCAGATCTTAGAAAATACCATGATACTGATACAAACTACTACACTAATTCCCTTGCCAAACAAACATTAGATTCTGAGGTAACTTTAACTTAAACTGAAGATACATTGTGTGGGTAGGTGACAGGAAAGGAAGGTTTTCCCCAGCAGGCATTACTCCTGAGAATACAAAATTGAAACAACTATTAGAGCCAAGACTTTCACCTCATGATTTCTTCTTTTAAATGCATTAATATTTTGCTCTTCTGCATAGCCCTTTATCATTTATCTCTGAATTATCCCTCTTAACCCAACTAAGGTAACTTTATGAACCTGCAGGAGCTTACCACCATCAGCACAACACACAGAAGCCCAGTCCCAAGCAAATGTGTCTGAGAGTCAGATGGAACTGGACACGTGGGGTAAAGGTCTTGCAGGAAGAAGAGCCAGGCCTGGCAAAGGGGCGACTGCTGAGGTTTGTGTTCTATTATTGTTATTGGAGTTACCAAGCAAACCAAGCCACCGAGTGGATCAGCTCTGGACTATAAACAGCAAGTTCCTTTTTGGGACCAGGATGAGAACATCACCTGCTCCCAAGTATTTAAGAGGTTGCTTTGTCCTCAGTTTTCGCTGATGACTCTGCTTAGCTTGTTTCTGTACTTGTACAAAAGCCAGGCTCAACTATATTTCACTTCTATTGAAATAAGCTCTGTGTATCCTCTGCATTCTGATTTACTTGCTTATCTTTGCACAGCCCTAATTACACAGCAGCTGAGTGCTCTGAGCTGCTACCACTATGACAGCAGCATAACACCGTTCTTGTCAAGCTTTAAAGATTTTCTGCCATAGACCTTGCAGTCAGACTTACTGTTCTAAAGTCATGGGCACAATGACTCACCACTCTACTCCAGTGCTGAAGAGGATGCTATGGTTTGTGGTCTGTGCTTCATATCCGGCACAAGCTGAAGAAATCTCTTTCTGGACTGGCATGTCAACACTGTACCTGCAGTGCCAGAGAGCATTTCCCTAGAGAACAAAGAACCCCCAGAATGATTTCAGAGCCTGGCTCTAGACTCTGTAAGTCTGTTGTGCCAACAGGAGACAGGACAACTGGATAGAAAGAGATTAGAATCCAAACTAGCTCCCCACCTGCTTCTGCTACTCATGCTGAAGAGCCAGCATGGCTATTTGGAAATGGCGATAGGGCAGACTCGCTTGTTGCATCTGAGTCACTCCCTGCAGCCAGCCAGATTATATTTAGCTCTGAATTGTCAATCCTAAGTTTCCAGGCTGGAAAAAGTGAACAGTACTGCTCTGGAAAGAAATCAGCTTCATCTGTGTTCCATTGTAGCCAAAGGAGGGTGACTCGTGACTGCACCACACTAGTGTCCTGTTTATATACAAACAACTGGACATATGAGATTCTTAAAGCAGAAATCATCTCGGCATCACTGTTAGCTTGGAGTAGAAATGGCCAGACTTACTTGGATGGCTCACAGCAATCCTTGGTTTTGTTCCCAAAAAGTCACTGAAAAAATAATCCTGGAAGGAACAAAGGACCAGGCAGAGCTCCATGCTACGTTTTCCAGGTGTCAGGTAAATAACTCTCAAGGCTTTAACTTCCCCATCCTTCCTTTCATTCTCATTACAGCTGCAGAAACTGCTGGTGAAAACCCTGTGCTTGTAAGGAAAAGACAAACACCCTTCTGCTTTATGCTCTTTCTGGTATTATGTGGAATCTGTGTTACTGACTTGCTGTCAGGGATGTGAAGGAAAAAAAATACATTCAAAAGATCCCTTTTTCTTGGGGAGAGTTAATTGAATTACATGTTTTCTCAAGTGGGCTGCATTCCAATGCTTACAAGGAAACAGTGAACATAAGTATCAAATGAAGTCATTCAGAGCCGCATGAAAACAGATGGGGGATAGCAGTTGTCACTAAAAACTGGTATTCAAATTATCAGCCATGTGTCCACAGGCTTCAATATCATTGATTACAGTACTGGATAGGGTGTCACATGCCAAGCTCCCTCCACTGTTTGAATCACCACAAGAGCAGAAATTCTCCTAGATATTTATATATAGATATCTCTTCTCCAGCAATGGCATTTTTTTTTTCAGGAGGTCAGCTCTCCATTATGCAGTTTCATTCAGAGCTGCTGGCACATTCCTCTCAGCAGCATGACAGCTAGAGACTAAACAGGAAAAAAAACACAGGCACATTTTTAGAACACATATCTGGGGGAAAACAAGAGCTGTATAGCAACCCTGAAAGTCCTTTTACAGCTGAACCATCAGCACTGATATTAGCCATGTTTATATACAGATCAGAACACAGCATAAAGAATTAATGGTTGGGCAAATAGGCTGGGAGTCTTTCAAAGCTGCTGAGACAAGGTAAGTGGCCAGCCATTAAGCATGTTATAAGATACTTTCTAAAAATAATTCTCTTCAGGAGGGATTTGTAAGACCTCTCAAATACTTAAAAATGTAATGCACGGAACTATTAGCATGGCAGCGTTGTGGTAACTTGATTTTGGGCTGCTCAGATATCTTAAGGGAAGAAATACTCTTTGGGTGCTGAGGACGAAAACTGCTCTCTCTCACTACACTGAAAGGAGTCAGTATGGCAGGACTGAGCAACATTTGGTGTGCAAACGACCTCGAGCTCAGAGCCCTCTAAAGTGATGCTCTACTTTATTGCTACCTCTGGAAGACAAGATGCAGCCCTGGTTGGATGCTGCAGCCTCCGAAGCAGCAGCGACCAACTGGCAAGGAAAATAAGAATAAATAGAAGAAACATTCTTTCTGTCTGCAGGCTTCAGGGACACAAACACTGCGCTGTGTCAAGGAGGGCGCCTTGGGATACTGTATCAGTTGGAAGCTGTACCAGAAGATAGCAGAGGGGCTGGGGTTACAATGGTGTGGGAGGAGTACTGGCAACTATGTAACTCTGACAGCAAATTTAGTTTCCCGGATTCAGCCTTCTAGCAGGAGAGGTAACCACAACCACTGGCTTGGAGAATTCACAGCTACAGCACAGGGAAAAAAAGCTAGGAAAGACTCATCTTTTGCTCAAGGCAGAAAACCTCCAGCAGGGTGAGCCCAGAAATCAACACACGTTGGAAGCGGTAAGGAGGCAAGTGCAGTTACCTGCTTCCTTCCTCATTTGTTTTAATTGAAACAACATGGAGACCAAGTTCTTCACTCCCCATACTTCTGGGTTCAGTGAGGTTATACAGCAAATCTGAAGGTAGCGTGTAAACCTATGAATGGTATGTTGTCCTCTGATTTGTCACTAACAAATCTGGGCACAGCCAGGCAACAGACCACAGCAGCCACAGATTTAGCAAGGCTCCTTTACATACTGATTCTCATTTAGGCTGCTTTCAGAACAGGAGTTGGGAGTTCTTTCTGCAGAATGGCTGGGCCTTTATGAAGGTTTTTGTATGTTTGTTTTTAAAATGAAGTTTTTATCCACTTCATGAAGTTATGTAGCATTACGTTGCAGCAGTAAGTTTTGGAGCAGTGTGTTGCACACTTCTGAATACCCCATCAGGCATTACAGAAACTACAAATGAGTATTTTGCTGCTCTGCAGTCCTTTTTCTCTCAAGAGAATTAAATACAAGCAAGTCAGCTAAGACAGTGGTCTGGGGAGGAAAGAAAACAAAGAATTAAAAGA
This sequence comes from Excalfactoria chinensis, assembly GCF_039878825.1. Lineage (NCBI taxonomy): Eukaryota > Metazoa > Chordata > Aves > Galliformes > Phasianidae > Excalfactoria > Excalfactoria chinensis. The sequence continues at coordinate 4,835,967 of NC_092836.1, forward strand.
AAAACAAAAGAAAAAGGCACTCATACACTTCATTGCAGGTGTTGTGCAGATGGCCAGTAGATGTTTAAATGAGAAGGGTGCAAAAGGAAAGCAACACTGACCTTCAGGCCGCAGAGAAGACACTGTGCCAAAGCATGCAGCACTCTGAAACCCATTATGCTTTTTCATACTATCACTTCTACACAAACTATTTTTTAGCAAATATGAGGCAATGCAAGTCTAAAAGAAACATCAGTTTAAGTAGCTAGTTTGAACTGCAAGACAGAGAGGCTTTATCCAGACTAGGAGAAAGTACAGACAAACACTGCTTACTAGGCAGACTGATTGGTTGGGAGAGATTCGAAGGCTGCTGGGAGTGCTGTGAAGATCTTTCTTACACTTAGTGCCTCCCACAGTGCCAGGCTCTAGCTCAGAGTAAGAATGCTGCACTCACAGTAAGGTATTCCATACCATACAGAGATGTGGTGATGGTGATATGTTGAAGAGGTCAACTCTGTTGTCCAGGAGGCAGTAAATTATGCCACGGCAATAAGCACCATTGCCCAGAGATTTCTTGATACTGTAAGTACAATTTCCATCTCAGCCCAGCATTACCACAGCTACCACGCTATTATAGTAGTTAAAATATCATCTCTGTATCTAATGCCTATCTGCATAATTAAGATGGCTTAAGAACAGGTAGAGTTGGCCATGGGCAAAGTTTACTTTTGATCACAGAGATCACTGCATTATTGGTCTCAGTAAATCCTGCCTACATGCAGTCCTGGAGTTCCTAAAAAGCCATGATTCATCACTTATCACCCAAGGATTCCTGCCCACTAGAGGGTGAAGTGCAAGATTGCATCTTAGACATCAATGTAAATTTAATTGGGACGCCTTTCTTGGCCTTTCTCCCAAAGCTACAGCCCGGCCAACAGAAAAATCTTTTATTAAAAAGAAATGGATAGCTTTTCTTTATTGAAGTGCTATCCTGTTTCCTTTAGAGTTCTTCTCCCAGTCTTCTACTTCAGTGTTGAAGAAGCAGGTCTGCCTCATATCATAGGCTCTAAAATGTGCAATAAAACAAATTCACTCCAGGTTTTTCTTGCCTGTATATTTTCAATATAGCAGGTTACTATTTAATATAAACACATTAGAATTACAATTCTGGTATTAATCTCTGCCTTTTGTGGCTTTCCTCCCTACCACCACCTCAGCAAAACAGTGGGAAATAAATGGAAATGTATCACCACCCTTGATCTGATGTGAGATCAGAGAATAAAAGGGGGAAGGAATTAGGAGTAAAAGCTGCTACCATTCCAATTTTCCAATTGAGGATAACAAAATAGTTCACTTTTTTTTTCTTCCTCCCAGCTTTTTGGGGCAGATGAGTTGTTTTCCTGCCTTCTAGGGTTGCTTTAATTTACCTGCTTATTTAGAACTGGTTACAGTATTGCACTGCTAAATAAAGGTAGATGAAGAGAGAAGATTAGACTCTCTCTAAAGCGAGTAAGAGTCTGGAAGTCTCTTTTTACTTGTCTAATGGTCTGCTACTGGGTTGAGTAGAGGGCACGGATCTCCACCAAAATTCAGAAGAAGATCTCCCATGCTAGCCCCTTAGCTGATATGCAGCAAAAAGTAGGGAAAAGCAGGGTTCTCAGCTCCTCCTTTCACAAAGCTTGGGACAAAACTCCCTGATCCCAAAGATTCTCTACTGACTCAGACACTGGGTCAGTAACGTCAGCAGCCCTAAAAAGTTACAGATTGCTTCACACACACACACATACACAAAAGGATAGGGGGAAGAACTTAAGCCTCTGCAACATATATGATAAGATATACTTCTGCCAAAACCACTTTGGCCTAGCGGCCAGGCAATCCTCCAGTTTAAGCATTTGCACATTGTTTGGTGACGAGCGTAGGAAATGTATTTCATTTTCCATTTTAAAAGCTTAATCATCACAGCCTCTGCTGCAACTCCCGACAAAGAGCTCCTTGATCTTAAAGCAGTACTTACGGAAGAGTCAAACAGGTTTTAATTCTAATAATGATTAAGTTCTTTCCCAATTCTCCCTAGGGAATCTACACCTGACACGAGACATGAAGGTCTCAGTCTCACAAAGACGGATGGGTACTGTGCTTATTTTATATTGAAGGCTTTTCAATCTGCACGAGGTCAGAAATAAGAAAGGCTTGTTCTGTCCCCTCAGCATAGGCTTAAAGCTGTAACAGAGCGCAGAATTTATCTCCTTATTTGTTGGAATTCAGACTGAAGTTTATCTCCCCTTGACAGCCAAGCTGGGCAGACTAAGGCAGGAAGCAGCGATCGCCGCAGAGCAGGCAGTGACATCCGGCACCCACACCCACCGCTGCATTCTGCCAGCCACCCCGAGAAGAGCCGGGCGCCTTCAGCTCGAGCAGCCCGTGGGAAACAAAAGGCAGCTCCCAGATTTGCCACCCAACCACAACACAAAAAACACGTAAATTCTACATAACGCTCCTAAGCGAGCCGGCCCCCACCCAACACAGGGCAAGGGCGGCTGTACGTTTGGGAATATCGCTACCGGGGGTTGGACCGTGGTGCCCCTCACCCCGCAGCCCCACCGCCGCTCACCCCCCCCCGCGCACTGACCCTACGATGGCGACGACGGCGGCGGCCACCATCAGGTAGTTGGTCTGGTAATAGAGCAGGTTGTTGACCACCCGGTTGTTCCATTTCGAGATGTCCTTGAAATCGGGCCGGGCGAAACGATCGGAGCCGGGAAAGAAGTCCTCCCAGGAGCGCAGCGGAGCCACCTGCACCTCCATGGCTGCTGCCCCCGCCCCGCCGCCGCGCAGGCCTCGGGCTTCGTGGTACCGCCCCGGGGCGGCTCCGGGCCGCGGGGATATGGGAGAGGAGAGGCTACGAGCAGCCGGTACGGCGTAGCGCTGCCGCGGTGCTTTCGTCACCGGCGGTTGTACGTTCTGTTTGCTTGTTCTACACAAATGTCACGCGTTTGGTGCGTGCGAATCCGGATTGCATCCCCTGAAAGCGGGCTGGCACTGAGGCTGGTGGGGATTCTGCAGCCTCGGGTCACGCTGAGGGCTGGCAGGGAGGTGGCTGCGCCTTGAATCCTCCATCCGGAGCTGTGGTGGGCAGCCAGCGTCTGGGATGATTCTGCCTTCTCACGTTAGAACGTTTTCAGTGCTTTTTACGCTTCATTTTGCGTGGCTTGAGCACACATGCCTGATGCAGGTGTGCCCCGGGTGCGGCCGTCATGCCTGGGGTTTGTGGCAGCTTCTCAATCTACAAAACATTTGCATTCCTCAAAGTGCATTCAGGAGCCCGAGGCCACGATCACAATCGCTGTGAGCGCTGCACGATCTGCTTCCCACCTCCCAGCTCCAGCAGCTCTGCACATAGACATTCCCCTGTGCGCAGTGCAGCTCTATGCGCTCCCAGGGACAGATGGGAAGACAATAGAAAATACTTGAGAGCGTAGCTTCACGATAGAGCTGGCTGATGGAGGCATATCTGAGGCTACCTCTATCGCTATGTTGGCCTTTACCCTATGTTGTATATCACACACACAGGCCCCATAGAATCACACCCCGTCCCCCCAAAGCACCGCCCATCATGGCGCCGCGCATGGCAGGAGCCCGGCGGCGCGCGGGGCACTGTGGGAAGCAGAGGGAAAAAATATGGCGGATGGTGAGGAACCGTAAGTGCCTTGTATGTGCGTGCTCGGCCGCCCCTTCCCCCCGCTTCCCGGGGACGGGTGGGCCCTGGGGTCCCCTCTCCCTCCTCCCCGGTCTCTGTAGCGCGATACTGACCCTTCTTTTATTCTCTCTCTTTTAGGGAGAAGAAAAGAAGGAGGCTAGAGGAGCTGCTGGCGGATGGGTTAGTGCGGGGCTGCGGGCGAGTGGGCTCCCGGCCCAGGGCAGGGACAGGGACAGCGACAGGAGCAGGCAGCGCTTGTGGAAGGGCGGCTGGCAGTGAGGGGAAGCCGCAGCCCCGTAGAAAGGTTGGGCCAGCGGGCGGCTGTGCTGTGAGGGCCGCAGAGATGGGAGCTGGGAGCAGAAAGATTGAGGGGGTGAGAGAGAGCGAGGGGAAGGTGAAAGGGCGCTTGAGCAGCAAGGACTGGGGAAGAGGAACCTCCTGGGGAGAGGACCGAGGGGCTCACCCGCAGCAGGGGGCGGGTTGCGGGCTTGAAGCTTGGCATGATGAAGGCTGGTGTGCTGAGAGCTTTGTGGCAGGAGTGGGAGAGCTGCTGCTGGCCAGGACCTGGCAGAGCTGCTAGGCTAGGAGCAGGTGACTCAAAACTAGCGGAAAGTGAATATTTCAGTCTACAGAGCAGCTGCTTCTGCTTCTTAAAGCTCTAAATTCTGCGCAGCCTTAAAAACTAACATGCAGAAATCTCTGACCTCATATGCTTCCATCCCTTGACTGTTCCCCTCCGTCTCCTTGTGGCCCTCTTCCCAAAGCTCCCAGAGCCGTGCTGGGGTGAGGGTCACAGAAACCCCGAGGCATGTGGGTTGTGGGGTGCATGCCACATCCTGCACAAGCATGGAGCATTGGGTGTGCGAAGGTGGCAGGGAAAAGTGTGGGCCTAGAAGGACTGTGGTGCTCTGATGTTTTGAACAAGATCTGAAATTCACTGAAACACATACAAGTTTTGTTGAAGTCTAATAACGCGAACGCCTGGTTGTGCTGTAACAACATAAGAATAAACGTGTCTCTGAAGCTAAACATAACACCTCATGTTGAGTTGCTGGTGTTTTTCAGGTCTCCACATTGTCCAACTCTGTAAAAACCAAGCTAATATATTTGCAAAATTGAGACGAGGTCTTGCCATCTTACCACTAAAAAGAAAAATAAACATCTAAACAGAGAAGTACAGCTGCTTGGTGGCTGTTTATATGGCCTGTAAAGAAGGACTAAAGAATCCTTTGTAATATCACCAGACTTAACTTCTGCACTTCTTTCCAGAATAAGATAAAATACATACAAGCTATTGTGGTTTATACTCACCCATGTTATGTTTGCAGAAGTTATTGTTTCATATACATCCTGGTTTAAAACAGCTGAGACTGTTATTCAGTGGAGGAAGAGTTTTATGTCGTCCTGCCTTCCTAAAATCTTACTTTGGATGCAAACTGGGAAATGCAGGACACAGATCAAAAGATCCTCTATGAACTTAAACTCTTTTTGAAGAATTTATTTAACTGCTAGGTTAACCTATGTAAAGCCAACAGCTGACCAGGATGGAGTTCAGTCAGCAGTCAAAGTACAGGCAGAATCTGATATGTTTATTGTTTTTCAGTTAAGTTTTTTCTCCCATTACTGAAAACCTTTTGCAAAACTATGACCTAGAAGTTAAAGCCATCACAGACACTGTTTTGTCTCCATCTTCTGAATTCTGTGAGGAGCAAGAGATTTACTGTCTAGATGTGACCCAAGGAAGTAATACATTCTAAACATTGATCAACAGTTATTGATATAGACTTTCTTCATATTTCTTCATAGGCGGAAGCAAATAATGCTTCTTATCAATGATGATCCAACCTTGCAAAGCTCATTTATAACCAGCTTAGTTTTGTATTAACATAGAGCAAACAGTCATTTGTATTCATGTGTGGAGCTCATACTCAAAAAGCGAGGTGTGCTGTGTTAAGAAAAGGCTTGTTCCTTGTAGGTGATGTTAGGAAATTATTTAAGTAAGCTGATATTGAGCTATTCCAGTAAGTCTCTTAACAGTTTAATTTTATAGCTGTGTACTACTAAAAGTGACCTGCAAAAGGTAGTGGGAATACTTCATATCAAATTCTGTCTCTGTAATTTAGAAGAAGAAAACTGCAAGTTTATTTTTCAAGTCAGACAGTAACTACTAACAGGCTCAGGAGACAGCTGGAAAACAAGAGTGTCATAAATACCATGGGACTCATGGCAGGCAAAGATCGTTCAAAATTCATACCTTTTCATAGTAGTTTAAACTACTATAGAGATTCAGATGTGGTAATGTTGGGGCACATTATTGTTGCTCTTTCAGTGCCTCACAATGGCAGTTACACTGTGGTAATTCTGTTTTGTGAACTTTCTTGAGAAGTCTGTAAAAAAGAAAATGAGATGCTTTGTTGAGGAAACAGCACCCTCAAAATCTAAAGGGCAGCCTCTTTTTTTACGTGCTCTCTTAAAATGTGAGGGAAATAAAAGCGAAAAGAGCTGACCCTTTTATTTTCCTCTTCAGGTCAACTTTTACTAGTAGCAGCAAAATCAGTGGGATTTATTGAAATGCCATTTTTTGTCTGCTGCATGTTTGTATTACTGCTTACTGGGGCCACTGATGAAGCCCACTGCTGCAAATGTTCATGCACATAACTTACACGCGTTTGTGATCAATGTAAACATGTGGATACGTTTGCATGGCTGATCAGTGTTTTACTTTTAAACTATACAAGAAAAAAAGAGCACGTTTTAGAAGTGTGGCTATTTCTGTATGGTTTTGCAGCTGAATTTACTGTGTTCTGTGCAGAATGGCTGTTGATGGTGGGTATGGGGACTCTGGAGACTGGGAAGGTCGCTGGAACCATGTAAAGAAGTTCCTCGAGCGATCTGGACCGTTCACACATCCTGATTTCGAGCCAGGCACTCAAGTGAGAAACACTTACTTTAAATTAAGAAACAACTGTATTCTGTGTTGGAAACTAATGGCAGTGGTTTAATTAATTGACCACCAGCAGTATATGAATAGTAAACCTGTGTGAAGACCATGTATTTCAGTTGGCGAATGTTGTTATTTTAGAAGAGTGTGTTGTATTCTTTTCATATGCTTTTATTTCTAGGTTGTAAACAGTCAACTGCAAGCTTGCTGGCACGTGTAGAAATGTATTTTATGATACACAGCCATAATTATTCTCCATCTTGGAGTTTCACATGAAAAATAGCAGTGTTTGTCTATTGATTTTTAAACAATTAGGCACAGTAAAGAATTCCTTGTACTTGAAGAAACTAAACTTAATATGAGTACTTGGAGAATTGGGAAAGATATTCCATAGGGAAAAGCAAAATTTTGGCTCTCTTAATTGTCTTCTGCTTTCATTGCTTTGGTACCTTTTGTTTCAAAGCTTACAGTTGAATGTGTTTAATCTTTTAAATGTACCATTCCATTATATGCTACTTTGACTATAGAGTCTAATAATGTAGTTAAATGACAAAAAAATTATCTGGCCATCAACGTTTTCTATCTGTTTGTGTTTGTTTTGTATGATATGTAAGCAAGCTGCTTGGAGGAAAAACACTAAACTAAACAGATCCTTAAACTGAGTAATAATAAAATGGAGCTTGCTTTTCTTTTTTCACGCCTAAAATAATTCAAAGAGAATACTGATAGCAAACAGACTTGCTTTCCTTTAAGTAGAGATACAGGAATTATGTGAACTCAGCAACCGATTAAAGTCCAAGTATAATTATTCCTGCAAGCATAAACTGTGTTATTGATTTAACTTATTTTATATGAAGCTTATTGTGCACTGAAAATTTATGATGACACAATTATAAGGTGTATGAAACAAAGGACAAATGGTACCTTTTCCTATATGGTGTATTAATTGTTTGTTTGTTTTATATTTTCCACAGGCTCTTGAATTTCTTTTAAGCACGTGTAAAGTACTAGTTATTGGAGCAGGAGGGTTAGGATGTGAACTCCTGAAAAACCTGGTAATTACTCAGTTTTCATCCTTTTCTTGTGATCTTACTTATTCCTTGAAATGAGCTTGAAGGGTGGTAGTGTAAGATGTACTTATTTACTTTTAGCTCTCTCAGTGTTTCTCCTGAGGAGTAGCGTGCTGCTCCTTAGGAAGTGTAGGAAAATGTTCATTTACAGCCTTAGGTGGGGCCTAATATTGGGAATTTTCCCCAATTATGAGATCCTGGGAAATGAACTATACTAAGAGTAGCTAATAGAGAGTTTATTATTAACAGCCAAAGGTGAACTTAATTTTTTATGGGTTTGGATTAATGCAAAGAGAGGCTGGAAATGCTGGACCTATGTTCTTTAAAAGTGAAAGTAGTAGAGCTAGTCTTACTGTGCCTGTGGTGACCTCCTCCTCATTGATGGAATCCATTTGGCTACTCCACTGATAGTAGTGGCTCTCAGTAAACATGAGCTTCTCTCCAGTGACTCAACAGGACTCTTTAGGACTCTCTCAGGATTGCATCAGTGCTGCTGAATTCAGCCTGTGTAAAAAGCTTCTTTATTCCATCAGACCAACATGCACTATCCTGTATGGAAGTGGCTAAGGAGGAATAGGTGTAAGAACAAAGAAAATACACTGCAGAGTTACTGTAGTCTACTTGACAGCAGCACTAGCTTGTAAAAGTATCAAACAAGAAACTTGAAGTTTTTTATGGAAAGGAAAAAAAAAAAAGGGGGGGGGGAGTAGAGCATAGGACTCAATTTTTTGTGTCACTTCAGAACACTGCAAAGCATTTCCCTTCTTTAAAGCCGGTGCTTTGACAACTGAAATGTTGCTAATTCCATCTGTCCAAATACCAGCGTTAGCAACCCAGCATTTTAACAAAGAGAGCTGACATGCTGATCTGCACAGGGAACAAAGAACACCTACATTTGTTCCACCAAAGGTTGCCTTTTTGGCATTCAGAATGAATCTTGCAGCGCTGTAAGCTTTTCATTGCCTATGTAGTGAGGTTGCCTATCTCTTTTCACAGGCGCTGTCCGGTTTTAGGCAGATCCATGTAATTGACATGGATACTATAGATGTGTCCAACCTCAACCGACAGTTTCTGTTTCGGTAAGTGTTACTTTCATGATTCGTTCTTTGTATCTAAGCAATACATGTGAATACAGTCACTGTTTTGCTGGATGAAACGTCATTAAGGTTCCTAAACTTCCACATCACAATAGTAAAATAGTACTTACAATTAGGTATGATTTTTTTTTGGCTGAGATCTGTGTTGTTAGTGACTGGTGAAGATAGAGACACCAAAGTATAATGCATGCAAATAGAGATAGCAGTTTTTCTGGTCCCTTTCTTTAAGTCAGATTTGTGTGTGTCTGTGTGTGTGTGTGTGTGTGCTGATAACAGTTGTTTCAGAGATGGACTGTGATAACTCTGGGGCTCTCACATCTAATGCTTTACAGAAATGTCTTAATATTATCCATATCAATAAGTCGTCCTATTGTAATAATTAGTCACTTAATTCGGTATTTGTAAATAAACTCTTAAAAGACTGAATGTTACAAATTAATCCATTTATAATTCCTTTTTTTTTTCCAGACCGAAAGATGTTGGGCGACCGAAAGCAGAAGTTGCAGCAGAATTCCTCAACAGTCGCATCCCCAGCTGTGCTGTTGTAGCGTATCCTTTTAGAGTGAAGTAGCCCCAGAGACTTCAAAAAGCCTAGAAAACTCTGTAGGTGGTAAGAGTATCTAAAATATTTTGCTGCAGTCCTTTTTTTTCTATACAATAAAGAATAGATTCATTCAGCTGATGGTTAAGAATTCTTTCCCAGAGTGGCTTTGACATGCAGTAAATATGCATGGGGAAACAAGCCTAAGCTTTAAGAAACTGTTTTGCATGTTTCCACTGGGTCTTTTTATTCAAATTAGATATTCTTATTTTCACTGGAATGTTAGAATTGCGGGTTTATTCACCAGAGGGTATGCGGTGGTAAGACTTGTTCGTTTACAAACATAGAGAAGCACTGCTGAGGTAGGGCTTTGTAAGAGCACATGTTTTGAGCTTCCTTAGTAGTGTTCTCTTTGGAGCTTTCTCCTGTGTGTGAATGTGACATTGCGTACCTTACTTGTTTTACCACTTGCTACAGCTGTAAGAACTTTGAATATTCTGATCACTTAGTTTTAAAAGAAAGCCTCATATAAAATGATGGATTATATCACGCTTTGGCTTTAGATCAGCAAATAGAAAACAGTAAAATCAACTACTTTATAAATATATTCCTTTATTGTGCTTACATTCAGATATTTTAAAAAGATTCAAGACATGGATGAAAGCTTTTATCGACGTAAGTGGCATTTGTTTGCATGCCAGACACCACTGGTGCTTCAGGGGAACATTGCAGTTGTTTTTTGCTGTTTTCCTGCTAGCTAGATTGCTTGTTATTTTAGACTTCTACAGTGTACTGAGTGTGGGCTGACTGTTACAGGGGTAACATAGATAAAACTTAAATGTATCAGTCTTCTTAGTGACCTAGGAAAAGTGGTTAAAATACAGTCAGTTTCTCTGGAAACTATCTTCTTGCAGTGTGCCCTTGTAGCCAAAAAGGCCAATGGCATACTGGGGTGCATTAAAAAGAGCGTAGCCAGCAGGTCAAGGGAGGTGATCCTCCCCCTCTACTCTGCCCTGGTGAGGCCTCATCTGGAATACTGTGTCCAGTTCTGGGCTCCCCAGTACAAAAAAGACAGGGATCTCTTGGAAAGAGTCCAGCGGAGGGCCACAAAGATGGTGAAGGGCCTGGAGCATCTCCCCTATGAGGAGAGACTTAGGGAACTGGGTCTGTTTAGCCTTGAGAAAAGAAGGCTGAGAGGGGACTTGATCCAGGTTTATAAATACCTGAAGTGCAGGAGCCATAGTGGCGAGGCTGGTCTCTTTTCAGTAGTGCGTGGGGACAGGACTAGGGGAAATGGGCTGAAACTCCAGCATAGGAAGTTCCGCACGAATGTGCACAAGAACTTCTTTACAGTGAGGGTGACGGAGCACTGGAACAGGCTGCCCAGGGAGGTGGTGGAGTCTCCTTCTCTGGAGATATTCAAGACCCACCTGGACACCTACCTGTGCAACGTGGTGTAGGGAGCCTGCTTTGGCAGGGGGGTTGGACTCAATGATCTCTAGAGGTCCCTTCCAACCCCTATAATTCTGTGATTCTGTGTGATTCTGTGATTCTGTGGAATAGAATACTTTGGTTGTCTTAAGAAGTATGCACTAGTATGGGCTTTAAATATCACTATTTTTCCCCCTAGAGTTTCATATTATTGTTTGTGGGCTGGACTCTATAATTGCAAGAAGGTGGATAAATGGCATGCTGGTAAAGTATTAAATTTTCTTAAAGCCTGGTTATTGCTTGAGTATATGTAGCTAAAATTGATGAGTTTTGCATCGAATATATCATTAAAATGAAATAAGGGCTGTTGAAACTCACAGCTGTGTGTATCCTCTTCTAACTTAATGTTGTGAAAAGCATAAAGTCTCTGCTCTCACCTGCCTTATTCTTGAGGAGTGTTAGTCAACATTTGTGCAGTGCCTTGGAGGCGTTACTTCAAAATTACAGCACTTCACTGGGACGCTGTTTAGTTGGGTTTTGAAAATCATAAGTATGGAAGTTCCACAGCCTCTCTGGATGCTACCATTGTGATTCTTGGTTTTTCGTTAGCTAAGTACTTGCATTTCTCCAACTTATAAAAGTTGTCTTTTGTAGCCCCGCTGCTACAACATAAAACGCTGGGCATTAAACTAAGTAGTTTCATCACTGTGAATCCATTTTAAAAGAAGTCACTATTTACCAATATTAAACCAAACAAGAATTAAAAAAAAAAAATAGAGAAGAAAAAAGAAAGTAAACAAAGCCTTCGAACCAACCAACCAATTGTTCTGTTGTAAAATCAAACAAACAAAACCACAACAAAGTCCACTTTTGTTCGTTAGATGTCGTTTTTACGTTATGAAGATGGTGTGCTGGATCCAAGTTCCATCATACCTTTAATAGATGGAGGGACAGAAGGTTTCAAAGGAAATGCTCGCGTGATTATTCCTGGTATGACAGCATGTGTTGAATGCACACTTGAACTTTATCCACCACAGGTAATTAGCATGGATGTTTCCTTTTTTGTATACGTATTCCATTTTCTGGTTTGATTGTTTCTTTTCCAAGTACTATATGTAGTAGATTAAATCCTTCTTTTCTGTTTTTTCTCCCCATCCCTGACCACTCAGGTCAATTTTCCCATGTGTACTATTGCATCTATGCCCAGACTACCGGAGCATTGTATTGAGTATGTCAGGATATTGCAGTGGCCAAAGGAGCAACCTTTTGGAGGTAATTATTATGTTGCGTTGACACTAAGGTAATATTTCTAATTTCTGCAGTTTTGTTTTGAGTTTTGTGTACATACCTACAGTCTGACCTTCTAACCAATGTGATGTGCTGTACTGTGGAAAGTGGCCTTCTCTGAGCTGGTGATAAATCTTTCTCTTCTCAGGCTTGCCCTCCAGTCCATTATTTGTTCATAGGTATTGACAGGTGTCTGTTTCTCCTACTGTACAGTATCTTTCCTGACTCAGAACGTAGCACGTAACCACTCTATAAACCTGTGAAATTAAGACAGATTGCACATAAAATATGTTATGCATGGTTATAGAAATCGTGTTTTGATTATTTGAAGTGCCAAAGTGTCAAGCTTTGATATTTAAATGGAGTGCTATTTTTTACACAAATTAAAACAAAGGATGGATTTAGGCAAAAAATAATGCTGTATTTCTGAAGAGGTCTTATAACCGTAACTTGTCTGTAAATTGCTGCAGAAGGTGTTGCTTTGGATGGAGATGATCCTGAGCATATACAGTGGATTTACCAGAAGTCTTTGGAAAGAGCATCACAATTTAATATTAAAGGTGTTACATACAGACTCACCCAAGGTAAGGATATGACACTTTGCTATTTAATGCACATATCCTGGATTGGGATTCTTTGCATTTATTGAAGCTAAGCTGGCAGCTGTTCTGGGAAAGAAATACTTCTCTTTTCCCCTTAACATCTTACAACAGAAACAAGCAACTCATCTCCCGTGCCAGCACAAATATTTTGGGATGAATCAGACGTTTAGATATTTGTGATGAATCATAGGGACTTAATCTGGGACAAAACTGAACATTCTTTTTGACATCTTATTTTTAACCTAAAGCAACTGCACCATTTCCATTACACTGCTACCATGTTTGCTGGATCAGAAAGTAGGAGAATGTGATTTGGCTCTTTTAGCAACAGCAGCAGTTTATGCCAGTTTATGCTGGGTAGGACTGTAGCAGGTAGGTTTTTGGCACAGATAAATGTGAACTCCACTTCTGAGATATAGTTTTATATGTGCAAATGGCTGCGCAGTTTTGAAGCATTTGAAGATAGCTTCAGTTTCAGATAAACAGCAGGAAGGAGCTGAAGCTTTTGAGTTTGTATGGATGTTTTCTTGGGGATGAAGGGAATACAGTCAGTCAATAGCAGCAAGCCAGACTTCTTAGGAATTTGCTGTCTATTTTGGAAGGCCTGAAGAGTGAAAAGGAAACCTCTTTCTTTTATAGTACAAATCTGTATATATAGGAGAGCTTGCTTGATATTGGTCCACATATTGTGCTGTTAGACTGGATGGACTGACTAAGAATTGGATGAAGGCATGGATACAGTTTGGCAAGCTTGTTCTTGTACAGAGAATACCAAATACAAGATTGTTTCTTTCATGCACTTCTCCAGTTAACCAGCAATAGAACTGAGTCTTACATTAATTTCTGGTGCTAAATAAATACAGCATTCTTGTATTTAGAGTTTGTTCACTAAAATAAATAACATGCCAAAGTACTTGAGCAGCCTGCCATTATACCTCATTGATATAGAAATTCCTGGAAAGTGCTTGAAGTACCTTCTATAATTCTTCCTGCTAAAAATAATCTTTATAGTTCTGGAAAAAGATAAAGCTGGATGTTTTGTTGTTACAGGGGTTGTAAAACGAATTATTCCGGCAGTAGCTTCTACAAATGCAGTAATTGCAGGTAGGCTGAAAGAACCAGAATGCCATTCCTTACTCATTTCACCCATCCTTAATCAGCTTCTTATTTCTTGTAAGGTAGAAGTTTGGAATAGGGAACTTGGGGGAGGGTTACTATAGTTTTCAAATGGGTGTAACTATGCTTCCAGTCTTCTTGTTGTTTCCCACCTGGAGAAACTGAATTATTATGTATGAATTTTAAGCTCATATATGACAGGGAGTGAGTGAAAGCATTTCAAACTTGAGAAAAAAAATAAATTGGGAATACAATAATATATAAGTTTAACACAATCTCAGATTAGTGCCAATTCTCTGGTGGTAGTGCATGGAACTACCAGCTGCCTTTAGGTGCTTGTTTTTCCCTTTTTGAAGGATTTTTTTGGTCACTTCTTTGTTACAAGTTGGTGCACTGATGTCTGCATGTTGTAAAATGGATGTAGAAAACCAACAACTCGGTTTTGTTTTTCTTTTCTGATTCCAGCTGTTTGTGCCACTGAAGTTTTTAAAATAGCCACAAGGTATTTCATTTCTTATTAATTACATACATAGCTTCCAATGTAAGGACATGGATTAACATTAAATGCATTTGTCATTACAGTGCATACATTCCTCTCAACAACTACTTGGTGTTCAATGACGTGGATGGATTATACACGTACACATTTGAAGCTGAAAGAAAGGTCAGTGCCATTAAAGACTTGCAGGGTTATTCAATTTTTATTGAACTTAGTGCAGTTTGTGTTTGAAACTCACTACTGAAGTTTGCTGGCCCCTGGCACTATCCCCAAGTATTTCTAAAGTTTTAAAAGCAGCAATTATAATGTTGTTAGTCTAGGATAATATATATAATATTCTTTTCTAGGATATTGTCTGCAGTGTGTAGGATGTAGATTTTTTTAAACCTTGTATGCTTTTGAGGTAGAGTCTTGTCCATGTAGCACCGGGAAGTTGGAGTCTTAATTGCCAGATCAACAGATACCCTGTTTGATGCCCTTGTAACAGAATCATAGAATCATAGAATTACCCAGGTTGGAAAAGACCTTGAAGATCATCAAGTCCAACCGCAGCCTAACCAGTGCCCCATCTCTAAAAAACCTCTGCTAAATCATATCCCTGAGTACCACATCCAAACGGCTCTTAAACACATCCAGGGATGGCGATTCAACCACCTCCTTGGGGAGCCCATTCCAGTACCTAACCACCCTTTCTGTAAAGAAGTTCTTCCTAATATCCAACCTAAACTTGCCCTGGCGCAACTTGAGGCCATTTCCCCTCGTCCTGTCACTTGTCACTAGTGAGAAGAGACCTGCCCCACTCTCACTGTAAGAACCTTTCAGGTACTGGCAGACGGCAATAAGGTCTCCCCTCAGTCTCCTCTTCCTCAGGCTAAACAGCCCCAGCTTCCTTAGCCTCTCCTCATAGGGCTGATTCTCCAAGCCCTTCACGAGCCTCGTTGCCCTTCTCTGGACCTGCTCCAGTACCTCCATATCTTTCTTGTGCTGAGGTGCCCAAAACTGGACACAGTACTCGAGGTGAGGCCTCACCAATGCCGAGTACAGGGGCAGGATGACTTCCTTAGTCCTGCTCACCACACCATTCTTGATACAAGCCAGGATGCCGTTGGCCTTCTTGGCCACCCGGACACACTGTCGGCTCATGTTCAGCTGTGCATCAATCAGTACCCCCAGGTCCATTTCCTCCATACAGTCCTCCAGCCACTCTGCCCCAAGCCTATAGCGCTGCCTGGGCTTGTTGTGGCCAAAGTGCAGGACTCGGCATTTGGTCTTGTTGAACCTCATCCCATTGAAGATTTTCTTCTACTCATCAATTTACCAAGAAAGGTTGCATAGTATATATAACAACATAGGTAACATATTTAATTTTTGTCTGCTTAGCCAAAGTTTCCTAATGCTTGGACAAGTAGTTTCTGGTATGGGGGCATTCTTCAGATAGCTACTCTGTGGTTAGTGCTGGTACTACATTGGTATCTGAAAGGTTTGTGATGTGACCTTTGGAGGAAAACAGTCCTTGACTTTTTTGAAAGCGAATCCTGAAGATTTCACCTGTTAAATGCGAAGCGCAGCTTATGGAATAAAATACAATCTTAAGAACACTCAGAAGCAAATCTTCTCACAAAAGGTTATGACAGCAGATGTTTTGAAAGATACAACCTGTGGTGCTTTGTTGTAGGAGAACTGTCCAGCTTGTAGCCAACTTCCCCAGAACATCGAGATTTCTCCATCAGCTAAATTGCAGGAGATCTTGGATTACCTGACAAATAATGCTTCATTGTAAGTATGCAACTTATAATTGCAGATAATTTTTACTTATATTTTTACCTGGTTGTCTGTATCTGTTCTTTATTTTTTTAATGCTTTTTATATAGGCAAATGAAATCTCCTGCAATCACAGCAACCATGTATGGTGGAAATAAAACTCTTTATTTACAGGTAAACCTAACTGGCTTAATTTTGTTACATAATTTTGTTTCAATTTACTTGCCTGAATTTGACAGGAAATGTTTTGACTTATTTCAGACAGTAGCTTCAATTGAAGAACGAACAAGGCCAAATCTTTCCAAAACACTAAAAGGTAACATACAGTTGTCACATGTAGGCTTCCAAGATTCACTTGTAAACAGAAAGATAGTCCTTTGGTTTCACCCCTCTATATGGCACATGTTGCTTCGTTATCAAGTGCAGCTTGCTCTTCTTGGACTGTTCTGTTGTGAACTTTCAGTTGCTTCAGCAGATGACGCCTATCAACAGGTATTACAAAAAGCTATAACAAAGCAAGCTGGTAACTGATGTAGATTAAAGGTGCTTCACTTGTTGTTTGTATAGTTTTTGATAAGTTCTGTTAGTTTCCCAGCTGAATTAGATGAATATTGGTTTAGCTAGTGAGTAATTTGCAGCTTTATTTCATCATATGTATGGTTTGCATGAAGGACATTAATATATATATATTTATTTAAATGTGGATTTGCTGCATTTAAACTTTTCTTTCTGTTTTAGAGCTGGGACTTGTGGATGGCCAGGAACTTGCAGTTGCTGATGTTACTACACCACAGACGATGCTGTTCAAACTTCATTTTACCACTTAATTTATGCATAAGTAAACTGGTTATGCAGCAAAGGAAATCTGTACCCACTTTGTAAAACAAATGTACTCTGTGGATCTTAAATTAACCTGGAAAGTTCATGTTAGCACTGGCATTGCTGAAGGTTAGGTAACACAAATGAATCACCATATTTCAGAATTTTAAGTAGAAGCCAATATTTGGTGGATTATATTTGTATAAATACTTATTAATGTACAGAACTCGGATGTATAGGAAGACGCTTTTTCCCAGTTTTTTGTGTCAAAATGTTAATGTTGATCTGCTTTCAGACACATGGAAATTGTAGAGTGGCCAAAAGTCTTCTTGTCTTTTTAATTTTTAACAAACATGCATACACGTATATGCAGAGTGAGACCTTTAAGAAGGCGCCTGGATTCAAATCACAGCACTCCTGAATGCTTGCTGCCACAGTAAATCCAAGAGAGGGCAGTAGAATTAAAACTTTCTTATTTGGTACTGAGATTTGCTGAATTGTGTGAAATGTGTGAAGAGATTACTTTGTTTGCAAGTAAACATAGAAGGGTGCAATGAAAACTACGTGAGTTTAGGGATATGTCTGTTTGCAGTCACCCATCAGCTGCTGCATGCAGTACTGCAGAATTATGTTCAAGTATCATCAGTGCTGTTATCATATTTGTTAATAAAAACCCATAAAGGTACTGGAGTTTTTGGCTTATTTAAGAGTGTGGATAGCCACCGTTGGATAAAAATATTGCATCTTTTGGCTGCTTTAGTCACATCTTTCTTATTTCAGCTGGTCAGTGTTGTTCAAAGGAGCAGTGCAGGCTGTGGGAGCGGTCAGTTCAGGTACTGAGCTTTATAAAACTGTTCTATTTGTGGTATGCTTCCTGCTGCAACCAGCAGCTGAAGGAGGCATTGAGGAGGGGGAAGTGCACCTGAATAGCCAGCGTTTCGTCTGTTAGATGGAGGGGACGGTACGCAGGCAGCGACGGCACGGCCAGGCCGCGGCGCTTCTGGGAACCAGGGACAGCCCTCCTCGTGACAAGGGCTAAAGCGGGAGTGGTCCGTCGCCACCATGACAGGCACCGAGGCGGAAGTGGACGCGATACCCTCTCCGCCATGACAGGTACCGAGGCGGAAGGCCTCGCTCCGCCTTGCGCGACGTGTCGGAGGGCCGGCTGGCGGCTGCGCGAGGGCTGTTTGCGACGTGGAGCGTGCGGGCGCGCAGGCGCGGAGCCGAGCCCGAGGTCGCCGGCTCCGCCGCTGCCGGAAAGAGGGTCCTACGGGCCCGGGGGTCGCGGCCGCGGCCTTTCCTGTGGCCCGGGGCTGCCGCCTCCGAGCGGGAGCGGGCGGCGCGGAGGATGAGCTGGTTCAACGCCTCGCAGCTGTCCAGCTTCGCCAAGCAGGCGCTGTCCCAGGCCCAGAAGTCTATAGACCGGGTGTTGGACATCCAGGCCGAGGAGAGCCCCTGGCCCGACGCCGTCATCCCCGACTACGGCGACGGTGAGCAGGGTGGCTGCAGGGCCTGAGCTTGCAGTGCGTGGGGCGGGAGGGCGGCTCCTCTCCCGGACTCCCTGATGGGCTGCATGGATCTTCTCCCCTTCACCGTCTCCCCATCTCCTCTCAGATATCCTCTGTCTTGGCGTTATTGCCACAATTTTGTGTGGCTTCTTTCCTGCCTTGCTCAAGTTACTGTTTAATATGGAGAGAGTATGTTTGCTTTGCTCGGATAGTTTTACTTGCTAGAGGTGTCTCTGTCCACCTTAAGTCCTTAAATTACGTTGTCTTCCTTCTTTTATTTTGTCTAAAAGTCAGTTCCGAGCTTTGGTAGGAAGTATTAACAAAAATGATGCTGTTTGCGGTCATGTTAATATTTGCTTTATATGATATTGAAAACTTTTCTGCTGAGCCTGTTGCATGTTCATATAAGGAAGATACAAAACAGTGAATAATTTCAGCCTTAATTGGGTCAATATCTTTGTTTCAGGAACAAATTCTCTCATAAGTGGAGGATGGGATACCTCTTCGTGGGGTTTAAGTTCAAATGCAGAACCTCAGAATCAGCCAGTATCACCAACAGCAATCACCAAACCAGTGAGGAGAGCGGTAGTAGATGAATCTGAAAACTTCTTCAGTGCCTTTCTCTCTCCAACAGACGTTCAGAGTATACAGAAAAATCCAGTGGTGTCCAAACCTCCGGCCAAATCACAGCGACCCAAGGAGGAGGTGAAAAGCACTTTAAAGGAACCTCAGCACTTCAGTCAGCAGGAAGTACTGGTGACTGCAGAGGCAGAAGTGAAAGATTCCTCTGTAGGTGGCCTAGTGGACTTGAAAAACCTTGATAGTCCAAGGGAGAAACTAGCAGAGAATTCTGTGCTTAAATCTAATGCTGAGCATGAAGAAAGCACAAATGAAGTTGCTGACGAAAAGGTGTCTGCTCTAAATTTGAAAGAACCTGAGGATGCTCTTAATGAAAAATCCGGTGTGGGGACAGATAGAGCTGGAGGTGCGCTGGATAGCAACTCACAGCCTCTTAATACAGGTACAAAAGATGCAGGCTTGGAAACTAAGGAACAAAAAACTGAAGACAGACAAAGCAATACACCATCACCCCCAATAAGCACTTTCTCCTCAGGGACATCCACAACTAGCGATATAGAAGTTTTGGACCATGAAAGTGTAATAAGTGAAAGCTCAGTAAGTTCAAGACAAGAAGCTGCAGATTCAAAATCTAGTCTTCATCTAATGCAAACATCATTTCAGCTTTTATCTACATCTGCCTGTGCAGACTATAATCGTTTGGATGACTTTCAAAAAATGACCGAAAGCGGCTGCTCCTCTGATGCTTTTGAAAGAATAGATTCATTTAGTGTGCAGTCTTTAGATAGCCGAAGTGTAAGTGAAATAAATTCGGATGATGAATTATCAGGCAAGGCTTGTGCTTCAGCATCTGTCGCTATCAGTCCTTCTGCACCAAAGACAGAAACGGTTGACACCCTGAAAAGTAAATCTGAAGATGTGAATGACAGTCCTGTGGTACACACTGAGGAAGCTGAGATGGAAGAGAGTGGGAGAAGTGCAACACCTGTTAATTCTGAGCAGCCAGATGTTTTGGTGTCTGCTGTGCAAACTGAGGAACAGGCTGGGAAAGAGGAGGCTGAACCTCAGCCTGATGCTGATGGAAAGGTGCTGGAAGAGGACTCTGAAATGGAAAAGCTTAAAAAGGTAAGCGCAGAAGTTCTGCAAGCACATCTTCTGATTCTGAGCTAAACTCTTGTGTTAAATAGATTAGCCTACCACAGCTGCATTGATTAATACTGAATTAACTGTAGAAGATTATTTAATATTCTGCAGTGGAAAAATATTGCTGAAATATTGCTGAAATTTCTGGTCAAAGCATTTTGGGTTTCACTTATGTTCAGTTATCGGTGTTGAGAATTGCAGCTGATGCAGGCAAGCAGGAAGTACTGAAAAGTCAAATGTATTCATTTAATTGGTTGATACAAATTCCTTTTTTCTGTGAAAGGTGGACGAGATTTCTTAAGGTATTTTGCTTTGATTTGTGAACCTGTGAGCCTTTAGTACCTCAGTAATGTGGGTAATTTTTTGCAAGCATTTTTGCCCCAGGTTTGCAAACTGTCAAAGTCTGATTACATTGCAGGAGTGTTACTTGTGATCTTTGAGGACAGTAGTAGTGTAAACGTCCTTTGTTCTAGATGAATTCATGTGTGTTTTTAGCAGGTTTTAGTCTGCTTCGAAAAAGGAGGCGTATTAGGCATTAAATGGCAAAGAAAGGCATACGTATTGATAGTGAACAGGAGGAATTTGCATGGCTAGTTTAAATAGATTCTTCTCCATGTTTCTAGTTCCTCTGTAGAAGGCTCAGCTTGAGCTTTGTGTGCACTGTTTTATTTGTCCCATTTCCTGCCACCTTCCTGCCACTCTGTTCTCTCTTTAAATTCTGATATGCCTTGGCATATTTCACTCTATATTCTTTTGCATTTTGTTTCAGACATTGTGTTTTTGCATGGTGTGTGACATAGGTAGGCCCTGCTCTTGGCCACATCCTGTAGGCATTTTTGCCATTCCAGTGCTGTTTCTAATCCTAATAAGGAAAAAATAATTGCTTACAGGGCTCATGAAGCCACAATATGATTTGTATTTTAAAGAAAGCTTTTTTTGTTTCTTTAAATTATAGAGAATGTCAGTGTTAGGGAAACTCCACAGTCATGGAATATCCTTAAGTTTACGTAAGTCTATGTAACTTTTCCTGATGTACTGAATAGTAGTTAATGGACCACAGCAACTTTTGTCTTTTGTTGACCACATAATGCCATCCATTAATAGAATCTGTTTGGTTTCTTTATATTTTTATACGTTTGTGTTATTTCCCTCTATTTGGCTGTCAAAAATCTGATATTAGATGAATTTTTATCAGCTCCAAACCTGTCTGAAAGTTAGTTTTCCCTCATCCAATATTAACATTTCACAGAAGAGGCCTCTTCAAATGTGAATAAATCTGTGACTTTGTAAAGAGTGGTATGAGGAGCACAGTGTTAAATCAGAGTGTTTAACATCAGCTATAGTTCTATAGGCTCTGTTTAAAACCTTTGTAATTAAATATAACTGCTGTTCATTTTGTTGAGGAGCTCAGCTGAGCCGCCATATGTGCTTGCTTAGAAGGGTTTTTATTTGAGCTCTAGAATAGAAATCTCGTGTTTAGAAATGACTCAGTTCTAAGTAAACGTAGCAGACACGTGGTGATATTCTGACTTCATGTTCCTGAAAACCTTGAGAAGTTTAATGTTGAACAATATGGGGAGGGAATGGTGAGAGGGGAAAGGGGAAGCTGCTCCTTTGTGTTTTAATTGTCCCATCCATCCAATCTCGATCTGTAAAATGTCCAGGTGATTGATTCATTAACTGAGAAACTGGAGAAGAGGGAAACACAATTACTGAGTACCAGTAAAGAGAAGGCACGGCTGGAAGAAGCTTATGATAACTTAAAGGAGTAAGTATGGATGTATACATGGTCATTGGTCTAGCTGTAACTTTACTGTAGTACACACAGTAGACAAAATGGTAAAACACATACCAGTTATTACTAGAACAAAGGGATATGCAGTATTTGGGGCAGGTGGAAGTAATGCTTGCATGTCCTGTGATGGTATTTCTTAAAGTTGTTAATTCATGTGGCTACAGCTTCTTTTGGGAGGGCTAATGAAAGGGGCTTCAGTAATGAATGGGAATCAGATGTGCAGTCAGATTATGATATTAATAAAAGTCTTTCTTATAAGACTGGAATCTGCTATTAAGGGAAACTCAGATTATGGTATTAATAAAAGGCTTTCTTATAAGGCTGGAATCTGCTATTAAGGGAAACTGACTGCTCTGGTACAAAGAGATAAACTTGATTTACTGTGTCATTTTTTGACTAAAACAGTCAGTGAAAGCAGGGTAGGAGGGCTGGTTGTAATTGAAGTATGAATTAATTATTTAACTCAAGTTAAAATGCAAAATGAACAGCTGAGTTTGCCAGTTTACTTATCAAATATGAATTCTAGACATTTACAGGTAATACGTGAAGGTATTACCTAATGAATAAATTGATCTTAACTTAAAAATTGGTGTATTCATTTCTCCTGTATATGATACAGATTAAGAGGTTATTTGGGAATAACTTGATTAAGGGGTAAAACTTATGAGGTCCATTTATCATTTTATTGCATTCACTGGAAACTTAGTGGATTAATGAAGATCTTTAATTGGTACATCTTACGGATTTGTGTGAAAATCATAAGCATGTTTTAAAAGCATTTAAACTGTTGAAGAATGTTTGGAATGTCACAAACTGTTCTGAAATGTTAATTTTGAATGCAGTGAAATGTTTAGAATGAAAGAAGAGACCAGCAGCATTTCATCTCTTAAGGAGGAGTTTGCACAGCGAATAGCAGATGCTGAAAAGAAGCTCCAGCTAGCATGCAAAGAAAGAGATGCAGCTAAAAAGGTAATCAGCTTTTTAATGAAACAAACCCTTGGAGGTGTTAAAATTTGATGGAATACAGCTCTGAACAATCTCATTTGACTGGGAAGTTAGCTTTACTTTAAATACAATGTTGGATCGGGTAACCTGCAGAGGTCCCTTCCAACCTGTGTTGTTTATGAGGAGCACTGAGAGTGAGGGGGAAAGCAAAAGGTGATCAGAAATAACCATACATTTATCCATAAATATATCCTACTAGAAGACCCTAACTATTGTGTTCTGTTATTTAGGAAGTAAAGACTGTTAAAGAAGAGTTGGCTACTAGACTTAATACCAATGAAACTGCTGAATTACTGAAAGAAAAAGAAGAGCAAATCAAAGGATTGATGGAGGAAGGTATGAATAATAATAATAAAATCTGTAGAATAATTTGAAGTGTCCTGTATTTAACTTAAAGCCTTTGTTACTTGGCAAAGAAAATGTATCGTTTGAAGACTGTTCATAGAGTAGCAGGCAATAGATGCTAAATTTTATGTGTTTTCTTCACAGGAGAAAAACTTTCCAAACAACAGCTTCAGAATTCCAACACTATTAAGAAATTAAGAGCAAAGGAGAAAGAAAGAGAAAATGTTAACGCAAAACAGAACAAAAAGATTAGGGAAATGGAAGAAGAGTTGCAGCATTTGAAACAGGTAAGATTTGCTTTTTTCTCAGAAGCTTTTTAGTTCAGTCTTTTGGGGAAGCTGTAGGTGGACTCTGTTTTGCTGATAAACTTTTCTAATTCTTATGAGTGGAACACTGGGATGCAATTTCAGTCCTTTCAAATTGCAGTCACATCTCTTTCCTGCTGCTTGTTTGCACTTGCACTGCTGATTTGTTACTCAAATCAAGATCTTAAAAGCTGAAGATGTAACATAAGGAAGTATGTGAAACTGCGGTAGTGAAGTGTACTCTGGGGAGGTGACCTTTTCTCTTCCCTTTCTATTTTGGCACGATATTATTAGGTCACTTCAGTCATTTTGTGTAAAGTAATTGTTTTCAATTACCACAGTTGTCATTGTCCTCGCTCAGATGATATGATCTACCCTGTGCACTGGAATTAGTATGATGCTTCTTGTTGGCACCCTGGTAGGTACTTGATGGCAAGGAAGACCTTGAGAAGCAGCATCGAGACAGCATTAAACAACTGAACATTGTTGTGGAGCGACAAGAAAAGGATCTTGCTAAGCTTCAGGCAGAAGTAGAAGACCTTGAAGAACGGAACAGAAGTGTCCAGGCAGCACTTGACAGTGCATACAAGTAGGCATTTATTTATGTCTGTATTCCACTCTACAGTTTTGGTGTCTACTTCTTATGCAGTGCTTCCAAGATGTTACAATGATATATAACGAAACTATTTGTGAAGTCACTGTTTGTTTCTTTTCTCTTTCCCACAGAGAACTTGCAGATCTTCATAAAGCTAATGCTACAAAGGACAGTGAGGCACAAGAAGCTGCCCTGAGTCGGGAAATGAAGGCAAAGGAAGAGCTTGGGTTAGCTCTGGAGAAGGCCAAGGATGAGGCACGGCAGCAGCAAGAAGCTTTGGCAATTCAGGTGTGTCTTAAACTTGGTGAATAAAGCTTCCTAATTGAACAAACCAGTGCATATGGATGGTGCCAAGTACATCTTCCATAAATATACCAGGCACAAAAGAAAATGGAACTAATTTCTAAGACTTTTAATTCTAGATGTCTAAATAAAATGACTTTGACTGTCTGTATTCTAAGTGTGTAGTGTTAGTATCATGTTGCAAAGGTCAAGAAATTTTAACTGGACACAACTCTTGAGGATAGATATTTCTATCTATTTGTTCATAGGTAGAATTCAAGTGTTAAACTTGTAAGCAGACACATCCTGTTTGAGCGTGTTTAAGAGCAGTAGAGGACTGTAGCAATTTGTAGATGGCACTGTAATGTTTGGTAAGAGATTAATGACAACACCTTATTTACCTAGGTGGCAGACCTGAGGGTAGCTCTGCAACGTGCAGAACAGCAGGCAGCGAGAAAAGAAGACTATTTACGTCAGGAAATCAGTGAACTACAGCAGGTATTCTGGCAGATAAGCAATACCAGGGCATATCTGTAAGAAGGGCTCTAAAAACGGAACAAAACATTTACATTGCATAAATATCCTGAAAGAGAGGTTTTATATCCCCAGTTTCCTGTGGTATATTTTTTCCCATGTAGGAGAACAATAAAAATGTGTGATCAAAAGATGTTGCCTTTAATATTGAAAACGAAATTGTAATTTTAAAGCATTTTAAATCTAATTCTGTTGTTCTAATATGAGACAATGTACAGCCATTAAGCTTGTCTTCTAAAATTGCTAGCAAATACATTTCGAATGACTCTTATCTGCTTCTTAAGAGTATTTTTTTTTATGTTAAAGTTCAGATATTTTGTTGTCAAAGTTCTTCAAGTGGTGTCCCCAGGGAAAGTAAATTTAATAACAGATGATATTGGAGCACAAAAGGTTTTGTTTATATGGGGCTGGAACTGAGCAGAATCATGCATCATAAGTATTGTGTAAGTGGAGGATAAGGAGGAGAGAGGTCACCTAAGTAAGGGGCATTCTTTGCCTTTTGCTGCAGCGTTTAGTGTGCTGCCAGTTATAAACTGATAATTTGCAAAGCAGATTAATTCAGGAAGCTTCAAGCATCAGAAATGAATGCTGATATTGGATAAATTGCTTTCTCCTCTTGAAAATGCGAATGTGTGGGCTTTTGCTTTGTCACATATCTAAAAATGGTGCATTTCTCTGCTGGGATTTCAGCTTTACTGTTAGTTTAGTCAGAAGGATTTTAGAATGTGATGTATTTAGATGAGTTGTGTGATATCATTTAAATCCGCTTTATGGTTATAACGCTTTACTACATTAAACTTGTGATTTCAGAGACTCCAGGAAGCAGAGAGCCGGAACCAAGAACTAAGTCAAAGTGTTACTTCTGCTACACGCCCTCTTCTCCGGCAGATAGAGAATTTGCAAGCCACACTGGGAGCACAAACCTCTGCTTGGGAAAAACTGGAAAAGAACCTTTCTGACAGACTTGGTAAGATGTTTGTAGCTTACACTGAGCTGTATGACTCTCATTGGAAGATGTAAAGCAACTGAAAGTAAATTTAAAAGGTTAAAATGTTTGCCCAAGGGTCAGGTGAGTCAATTGGAATTGGTAAGCACAAAATACGTTCCTGTAAGGAACTGATATATAGGTTGTATTGCCGAAGTTCTCAGGTACATAACACTCTGATTTTCTTGAAAACACAAGGGATAATGTGACTGTAAGATAGAGGTGTTTCAGTATGCATGTACTTACAGCATCTAAAAGGGGCGTGAACACTGAGACACTGAGGATAGACTGGCACTTAGAAAGGAAAAAAAATTGTTGATTCAAAAATATCATAAAAATGCCTCAACTTCCATTTTGATGCGTAAACAATTGACCCATGTTATAAGTGTGAGAGCAGAAAAAGTAAATTCTGTGTTGGTTTGTTTGTTTTTTGTCTTTAACATTAGGTGAGTCTCAAACTCTTCTAGCAGCAGCTGCTGAGAGAGAACGAGCTGCTACAGAAGAGCTTCTGTCTAATAAAGTTCAGATGTCTTCTACTGAGTCTCAGAACAGTCGCTTAAGGCAAGAGAATAGTCGCCTCCAGGCTCAGGTAGAAATGGAGAGAAATAAACTGAAGAAAATGGAAGTTGAAAACAGTAGGTGAGTAGAGTGAAGTAAACCATCTATTGTAGAAACATTTGCAGGAGCTCGTTGACTTCAAGCTGGATCCTTGAGTGTTGATTTCTTTCCCCGGAGTGTTGACAGTACTGTTTAAAAACAAACAAACAAAAAAGGCAGTTCTTAAGAAAGCAGGCAACTTCTTGAGGATACTTTGTTTCATGCTAGAGATTGTCTGAAACATGGCACTTCATAGTACTTTAACATCTTGAATCCATGCTTTTATGAAGCGACTGTGCTGATAAAGACATTGCTGAGCATGATATATGGTACAGAATATCACTTTGGCCAGTTTAAGTCAGCTGTCCTGGCTGTGTCCCTTCCAGGCTTTTTGTGCCCCCCCAGCCTCCCTGCTGGAGGGGCAGCATGAGAAGCTGAAAAGTCTTTGACTGTGCAAGCACTGCTCAGCATTAACTAAAACATTCTTGTGTTATCGCCTCTATTTTAATCAAAAATACATACCACAGTATCATGCAAACCTTTATGAAAGAAATTAACTCTTTTCCAGCCAACATCAGAACAGAAGTAAATACAGAATACTTATTTCTTGACTTTTTCTTCCTCTTCAATGGTAGGTATGAGGTTGAACTAGAAGAACTCAAAGATGAGTATGCAAGAACTTTGGAAGATGCAAAGAAAGAAAAGGTATTGTCTACCTCAAGTCTACTTCAGCTTTAAGCTGTTACTGACACCTGTGCCAACAGGGGGTTAACAACCCGTGTTTACTTTTGTAGGCACTGCTGACTACTCAGTTAGAAATGGAGAAAATGAAGATTGAACAGGAAAGAAAGAAGGCAATTTTTGCACAAGAAGCAGCAAAGGAAAAGGTACTCAAGCCTAACATTTCCATTCAGTTTTATTGAGGCTATCATTATTCTGTTAGCTATCTAAAAACTAGAACTGTGGCAAGCAGCAAAACAGCCTTAGGGCAGTACAGTATATTCTGAGTGTACACATTAGGAATTTGGCTTTTTCTTTACTGTGCCTACCTTTTATTTTGTGTAAAGTATGTGCTTTTGTAGAACTTGCTGAAGGAAGTCTTGAGTAGTAATTCATTCAATCTGAGAATAGATAAAAACCAGATATTGGTTATTCTAATCTTCTGAATCTTCTTCTGAAGCGACTTGTCTCCTTTGCTTAGACTGCAAGCATTGCTTCCACTGAGTTCCTGTTCTGAGTTTCGCATAGTTGTATGTAATGTACTGCATGCCTTCCACTTAAGTCACAAAATAGTCTTGCAGCGTCAGTAACATCTGATTAGCAGTTGATACTCAAGTGAAACTATTTCTGTTGCTGGTTACTTCCTCTCTCTAGTTCCAAAATGTAACAGTTTTATCCTTCAGAGGGTCCTAAACTTTCAGATGCTGACTGTAAATGAGGTCAGTCTGTTTGGAAGGTATGTCAGTAAGATCAGAAATCTCAGAGTCAATCTTAAAAACATGAAAAGAAAGAAAAAGCAAAAAGAGAATTAACATGCATTCCAAAAAGGGATGTACTTCTGGGTTTTGTTATTCTTCCTGTGATGCATTTGGGCATTTAAAACTGCTTCTGCATTTCCCTCGACTACTGAAAGAGAAATTATTTTGTTGTAGTTTGCAGCTTGTATCTTTTTTGCTTGTAAAGTCTGAAGAGTTAAGCAAAGACTGTAAGTGTAGCACAACAGTTCTTCATCACTGAACTTGCATGTTTTTCACTAGGTGAGGAGGAAAAGGTGATCTGTTTTTACAGAATCTGGCTTTCACCATCCTGTAATCTTTTTTTCTGTAACTAAGTGGTGATTTTGTTTGCCTTGTTGATTTTTCTTTTCTTTTTTATTTAAGGATCGGAAATCATTTACAATTGAAACTGTTTCAAGCACTCCAACTATGTCACGCTCTAGTTCCATAAGTGGAGTTGATATGGCAGGTCTTCAGACCTCTTTTCTGTCACAGGTATTGTATATCAGTAATGTTGGCTTTTTTGATGTGCTTGTTTCTCCTCAGGAAGCTTTATTAATATTGAAAATGACTCTTGAGAATTTGCTTATGAGATGTCTATTACTATAAGCATATGTGGAAGACAACAGGACTACGGTTTTTACTGCAGATAGATATACATGTATATCAGTGCTGAGTTCACATGGCCAATTTCAGACAGAAGCTTTGAATAACATTGGTAGAAGTCAAACTAACTGATTTATCTTCACAAGGAATCCTGGTGTACGTCACAAGCCCACTCTATAGGCTGTGTATCATTGACTGTTCTGGTCTTTGTGAAGCCTGCTGCTTTCATATGGATACAGTTGTCAATGTCTGAGTTAAATGGTGATTGTATGACATAAATACTTGCCAGCAAGGAGCTATCTCAACCTGTAAACATTCACCTTAAGTTTTTGTTTAAAAAAATGAATATTAAATATTGGAGTGCTTGCTTATTAACAGTATAACTATAGTTTTTAAATGAAGTAATACTTCAGGAGAGGGGGGATTTAAAAGCAGGTACTTAAGAGATCTTAAGCTTGTCTAACCTTTCTGTTTGTAGGATGATCCTCATGATCACTCATTTGGACCAACAGCAACCAGTGGGAGCAACCTTTATGATGCTATAAGGATGGGATCGGGTTCAAGTATAATTGAAAACCTTCAATCACAGTTAAAACTAAGAGAAGGAGAGATCTCACATCTACAGGTACTGTAGTTAATGCTTTTATAGATGAAATGCAGCACTTTTAAGGTTAAATATTAATGCAGTCTGCTGTGTTTTGCTGGTTTTATACTCAAAAAGCTTGTTGCTTCTCCTCACTGCAGACAGTCAGTTCTGTTAATTCAGAAAGCCACTGCAAAGTGGCCAAGTAGATAGTGGTGAGCAAGAGAAACATTTGTTGCTTTTTCGTTTTGGCAAGGACTGATCAGGAAAACCAACTTGCCTGTCTGAAACAAAATGAAGCAAAAAACACTGGTCAGATCTGAGAAGAAAGTGAGAGTGCTTCTAGGAGATGCTATTTCTTTGTCCAGTTCATGAAAAGTCTTTACTGTTTCAAAACATTTAATATGAAAAAGGTAATTATCTCTCAATTGTGAAACGTTTCCTTTAGCTGGAAATCGGAAACCTTGAAAAAACTAGATCGATAATGGCAGAAGAACTGGTTAAATTAACAAATCAAAATGATGAACTTGAAGAAAAAGTGAAGGAAATACCAAAACTGCGTGCACAGTTAAAGGTAAGTGCATTTGTGTTGTAAATCTGATGTAACGGGCTCTTTTTAATACCTCTATCAATTTAATATGCCTGTAATCATAAATGATTTCTTTGCTTATTAGAAAATCCGATGATCCCTACTTCATGACTGACAGCCACTTTCAAAACGTCTGTGTTAAGACTTGTGCTTTACGTAGGATTGCATGCTCAGTTAACGAGAGGTCATTTCTGCCGCATAAAGGCAGATCTTTGTAGTAGAGGAGATGTTTTGATAAACAGCATGGATTTATGAGACTGTGATTTAGAGGCTGAATTTGTGCGTGGCGGTGGTATAGTTAACAGGACGAGTATTTTAGTCCTCTAAACAACTTAGAGCTTTAATATTAGAAACACTTTTGGAATAGTTTTGGAAATTACTCCTGTTCTACTAATGCAGAACATCAAAACGTTTCCATAGTCAAATTTCAGTGTGATTTGCTGTTTTATTTTTAATGCATGTGGAAGTTCAACTTCAGGTTGCTTCATTGATTCCTCTGTACCAGCACCAACTCTTTTAAGAACTTTTAACTCTGGAGTTCCTCCTTCTCATATTTAGATGGATCCAGCTGTATTCAGAGAGTCGAAGCATAAAGAGTTTGCTTTGTGCACCACTGTGGAATAGTTTGATATAATTTGATAAAATGATACTCTGCTTGTTTTCCCTAGTAGTGTAAGAATGCTGTTCTAGCTGCAGATCTTTGAGTGACGATCTGATAGCAAACTATGTGTTATTGCAGGACTTGGATCAAAGGTACAATACCATTCTTCAGATGTATGGGGAGAAAGCAGAGGAAGCTGAAGAACTCCGGCTAGATCTTGAGGATGTGAAGAACATGTATAAGACTCAGATAGATGAACTTTTAAAACAAAGACAAAACTAACTCCTATTGGAACTCCGAATGGGATATGGTAACAGATTGTATAGGTATTTGTTTATTTAAATGCTGGATTAAAGTGTCTTGTTTAAAAAAGAAGAACTAAGTGTATAATAGAAAGTGTGTCTATACAATAGAGTTCATATGTTGACAAAAATCAATGCTTTAAATGTCTCCTACTGTTTGCAGTTAAATTATTTGTGCAATATTTTAAGGAAAAAAAACAAAAGTCATGTCTCTATTTCTGTTTTTACTAAATAAGAACCATTTTACTGACAAAAACACTAGCAGGAAAAGATGGTTGTTACCTCATGAGACAGCACTGGAAGGCATGAGATTAACTGAAGTGGCTCTTCATATACTCATATATCCGTGGCAAATCAGAAGTCTTTTAAAATTGTTCTTTAGAAGAGGTTTGCTAAAATTTGAGCAGATCATTTTTAGTAATGAAATAGCAGTGGTTCAGCTGTCTGAAGGGTCATTGGGTATTTTCATGAAAGGAAGATCTCAGGTTAGGACACGGTTGGACAACAATTATCTGTGTGGAATGGTCAGCAGCCTGATCTGAGTCCTGTAAAGCTGAGTGTGAGACACAGATGAAACTATGAACTACAGCTTCATCTTATATTGCTCACATTGTGTCTCATGAGCTGGCTATAGGCGGCTGATCTGGTCGTTCTCAATGTGCTTAACTTAAGACCAGAAATATGGAACATTGGATATTTGCTCTAGGATTGGATGCTGACTTTTATAATGGTAGCTAAAATGGTTTGGAAGAATGCAGGAAAAAAAACAACATATTTTTTGAAATAAAAGAATTGTTGCTGCTCTCATGTTAATCATTCCTGGTATATAAATAGCAAGGTTTAGACTTCTACAGAACTGGATCGCCGCTTAATATAGTTTTCAAGCAAGTCTCCAGTGGCTGCAAAGTATTTCTCATGCCATTCCTTGAGCGAGGTATTGGTCAGACAGCATCCACGTGGCTTGATGCTTAGCCATGCTTTGGGTCGTGTCAGAGGAAACTTTGGAATCGGACCCTTGGGAATGCTGAGAATCGGGGGAAGAAGCTTCCCTCCTCTTCTGTACATTCCAGCCAGCAAATATTTCTCTCTGTCTCAGAGCTGTAGCTGTGATAGACACTGATGTGAAATAGTCCGCTGTTGAAATTCTTGGCCTATCATACCGTTGCCTCCACTGTGAGGGGTTTCTGTTGCATTTGTGTTGGAGAACCATCTCTGTATTCAGTAGACAGAAAGAGGCAAAGGGTACAAATGATGACGAGCTGCTTTTGGTGAAAAGCCTCTCAGAATGTATCGCTTTGCCAACATAGTGAAATGTGCTCCATTGCTTTAAGTGAAAAAGGCCCACAACAAAGAACCAACCCAAAATGAAAGCACTTAGCAGAACGTACTGATTTGCTGCATGTTAAGTCAGCTGGAATTATGGTGGTGCAACTGTCAGCTCATCCATTTCTTAAAGAGCAAAACAAAGGACCAGTCAAACCCCAAAGCAATCAGTACCTTATTTCATGACAATTCATGTTGAAAAACAGCTGTTACTCTTTGCAGAGAACCGGTAGATTGCTCTTTTTACAGTCTTGGAAGTCAGATGGAGCACTTTAAAGGTGCTTAGAGATCATCTTATGGCTTTTCTTTGGACTTAGTACTGCCAGTGTTTAGGAAGGTTAACTGCCATCCTCTTGCATTTATGTTTGTTAGTTTTAAGTAACCCTCATAGAAGCAACTAATTTACAGCACATTCTCACCACATAGGCAAGTGTGAAGGGAGGTTGTCTAAGGGCTCATGCAAAGTATGCTGTTCAGAGGGGTCTTATTTCGTGCCTTTGGCAAGCCAGAGCAAGGGCTCTGCTAAGGGACCTGGTTTGGGTGAGTACAGGAGGAGCTGGCATGGTCTTGAGTTGGCGTTGCCTCCTCCAGGAGCAAAGAAGCAAACATTAAAAGCCACGTGTATCCATCCGTTGGAAAAAGGGTCAGTTCTGTCCATTTTTGTGCCGTTAACGTGTATCCATCCATTGGAAAAAGGGGTTGGTTCTGTCCATTTTTGTGCCGTTAACATGTTTGTTACAATGCACGTTTCACTAAGGGCTATGAAGATCCGAAATAAGGAACAACATGGGTTTTACCCCACGGTGAAAATGGAACCTTTGGTTTCTAATTGTACAATGTGTATAGACTGTACAGAGCATGGGTCGGGGTGAAATAAAACTTTATGCTAAGAGCGGGCTCTGATTCTGTCTGTCAAAGGCCGAACGTAGGGCTGCCCGGGGGCTCCGTGCATTTGGAATTACACTTCAGCTACACGTGAAACGAGTCACGGCTATTTGGGTACAAGGGCCTGGTGTATTTATAACCGCACGGCGATAATGGGATTAGGGATGATGTGAAACACGGGCGAATTTCCTCTGTCGGCGGCAGGAAGGGGCAGCGCCGCCCGTGCCCCGCAGCTCCCCGGGGAGGAAATAGAACAATGCGGCGCTAAGAGGCCGCGCTTCCTGCTGCGCGGCGGCAGGAAAAGGCCCTCTCCATCCGCACACTCCTCCTTCCCCGCCCGCCGCCTCCAGGTGGGTCGGGCCAAAGCCGCGGCGCTGCCCGCGGGTGTGAAGGAGGGGCGCGGGGGGCGGTGCTGCGGCGGATGAGGACGGAGCTGCGGCGGCTGGAGCGGCCCGGGGCGTGCGGCAGCTCTCATGGGCCGCTGGGCGCTGCGCGGTGAGCACGAGGCGGGGGGAGGGCAGTGCGGGGCGGGGCGCGTCCCGAGGGCTGCGGGGTGGGCGCTCCCCTTCCCTTCCCTCCCCTTCCCTTCCCTCCTCTCCCCTTCCCTCCTCTCCCCTTCTCTCCCCCCTACCGGCGTCTGTCGCGGGATGTGCAGCCGCGCTCCGCTCCCCCGCCGCCCCGATAGGTCCGTGCGCCCGCGGCATCTGGAGCGCTTCTCCCCAAAGCCGACAGGTAACGTTGGCCGTGCTGCCGGGCTTTGGCAAATTGCAACGCAGAAAAGGGTTTATAGACACGGGTGTGGCGTTTTTTCCTCCCTCAGGAAGCTGAGTGGGACGGGGATGTGCAAGCAGAAGGTGACGTGCCGTAACGGAGCGCGGAGCCGCATGGCCCGTGGGGTCCCACCTCCGTAACACGACGGCAGCTGCTGCTGCTGAGCCCTATTGAAGTTGGGCCACTTGGTGGTGGCTGCGCAGCTTCCCTTCCTCTTGTGCTTAATTTCTTCTAAGACAGAGACTGTATTCTGTGCTATAATTCCTCCTTTTCTGGCGTTGCTCTCCCACCTCCCCCCCCCCCCCCCCCCCATACTGCCTGCTCTGCGCTCGGCTCCCACGGCCGCACTCGGAGGATCCCTCGGGCTCCAGCTAAAGTAAACACGCCCGTTTTAGTCCGACTGCGGCAGTGCGTAATTACCCGGTGATTAATGATCCCCAGATAATCCCGAGGCTGCACAGTCTGCTCTCTCCGTGAGAGTTTACTTTCTGTCAGACAGAAAGGCCATCCCAGCAACACAAATGAAAACACTTGGGAGTATATGGCGCTGTTAACTGGAATGCTTGAAATGTGCTCCTCTGCAGTTATGTTGCCTTCTTTTTCCCCTCATGCAGAAGCTGTAAGTTGCCATGTTCATCCTGCTGATGTTTGCATTGCTGCTGCAAGAAATCCTGGCTAATTCCCGAGATGAAAATCTCACTGAGCTCAAAAGTGTTCTGGATGAGCCCATGTACAGCTACAGGACTATCAACCTACCAGATGAGCATATTCCATACTTCCTGCACAACAACAGGCACGTCGCTGACATCTGCAAGCAGGACTCTCATTGCCCGTATAAAGTAGGTTTGATTTGATGTTGTTTTGGAGCAGTTTGTTGGTGGAATTTGGGTGGTTTAGAGTTGGTTTCCTTGCTGGTGAGTTGGTTTCGTTAGGAATATTGATAGGACAAGGGGGAACGGTTTTAAACTGAGACAGGTGAGGTTTAGGTGAGATGCTAGGAGGGAGTTTTTCACGCAGAGGGTGGTGATGCACTGGAACGGGTTGCTTAAGGAGGCTGTGGATGCCCCATCCCTGGAGGCATTCAAGGCCAGGCTGGATGTGGCTCTGGGCAGCCTGGGCTGGTGGTTGGTGACCGTGCACACAGCAGGGGGGTTGAAACAAGATGAGCATTGTGGTCCTTTTCAGCCCAGGCCAGTCTATGATGCTGTGAATAGGAACTGCTGTCAGCAACATGAGAACTTTGGGATCCTACTCACTGATTCAGGAAAATTGGTTGTCCTGAAAAGAGATATTAATGTCAAGAATAGCACTGCTGTGCATGTGTCTTCTGTGTGTACACACTGCTGTGTGTAAACCAGAGTGTTCCTTCTGAAACAGAGGTCTGTTTTCAGGCAAAGTCCTTTATGCAGGATTTGAAATACAAGCTCTGTTATGGAGGGATGGTGTATAAGCTGACAGCTTTGATCGTTTGCTATATTTGGTTGTTTTGTGTGACAGAAATACTTGAAGAAATTAAAATCCTGCTGGGGCTATGAGAAATCTTGCAAGTCAGATCACAGGTTCAGTTACCCAGTGTGTGATTACGTCGAATCTGGATGGTAAGTTTCATCTTAAACCTTTTAAGTTTATACTTTATAAGGAAAAAAGAGCCAAAAAATGTAGTGCTCGCTTCAGCTGTGAAGTTAGCATTACTGTGGTCATTAGAGCCATTAGATGGAGGGCTGTCCATCTTGGTACAGGTGCACATATACACATGTATGTATACGTAACGTATATATCTCAATGCGACTTTCAGCTTTTTAAGGAAGAAAATCCAGTTTGAAATCCTTCCTACCACAATGTTTTCATTATCCTGATTGAGCTTTGCATTTGGATTCCTAAAATAACTCCGCAGTTCCTTTCCTTAGCTTTAAAAACAGATGAAAAAATGTTTAAATGACTTCGAGCCTTTTACAGCAGAATTGCTTTAAATTGTCATTGATGTTTTCACTGAGGTGTAGCTGATTGGTTGCTTCCTGCTTTGCATCTTGAATGTCAATATAGCACCTGGCTGGCTTTTTTGTTCCCTTTTACTGAGGATAAAAAAAAGAGGCTATCTGTTAAAGCCATTACTAGAATTGAGCAATGGCATTTTATTTTCCTCTCATCAGGGCGAATGACATTGAGACGGCCCAGCAGATATTCTGGAAACAAGCTGACTTTGGTTACATTCGGGAGAGGCTGAATGAAATGAAAACCCACTGTAAGCCTACAGCAACAGTAGGTATTTTCGATAGGTACTTTGCCTCTCACTTTCTGTTTTAAACAGAATTGTTATTATCAATAACTTGTATTTATTTCTCTTAACAGGGAGATTCATCTCTGACCTGCTCTCAGTTCCTTCAGCACTGCAGAGCAACAAACTTGTACATCGATTTAAGAACTGCAAAGAGAAACCACGAGAGGTCTGATTCTGTGTTGCTAGAGTTAAAACTTCAGGGGTGGCAGGGAGAGGGGCTCAAAGAGTTTGTTGAATGGAGCTGTGTGTGTCGCTGGTGTGCTTGTTCAGCTTTGCAGAGCCTGTGCTCAGTGGCATATTGCTGAAGCCGTGAGGTCTATATTGCTAATGCTCAACTGCTGGAGTAATGATGGGTGTTTAAGATGCTTCCTCCTCCTGACCGAGCAGAGGATAGTGTTTCTGTATCTTGAGACATTCCTTCTGCGTATTCAGACACATCCTTTCATGTTCAGGTGGTGTGCAAGGTAGAGTTGTTTCTGTACGAGGCACTGAGAAGAAAGGACTCGGGTTTTAAAAGTGTATGAAGTGATTTGCTGGCCTGAGGCTAAATAACGTTGCCTTGAGTATATAATCTTGGTTGCAGAGCGCTTGTGGCGGTGTTGCACAAAGGCTGATAGACTTTTATTCATTTGCATTAGATTCAAAGAAGACTTTTTCCAGAAGGGGGAGATTGGAGGTCATTGCACCCTTGACATTAAAGCATTTTTAGCTGAAGGTCAACGCAAGAGCCCTCTGCAGTCTTGGTAAGAGTCACTTGTTGGGGCTGATTCCAAGTTCATTTACCAGTTTATTTTCCCCTTGGTATTAGCAGCTGTGTGTGAGGTGTTTTGTTCATATTGGATATTTCTGTAACTATGTCTATGCAGAATGCTGCTCTGAGCTATATTACTCTGCAGTCGTACCTTTTCTGCCTAATTCACAGCAGCAATGGGCATGGAAGCATTTTGTAATCAGATTTCTAATGCTTAAGTGTTTTCTACCAATATTAGCTCTGTGCCTAGTCTGCCTATGGAAGGAACCAGTTATTTTGTTGAGAAATACTTTAAAGTTGGCATTTGCACCTTAGTTCATATAGTCCTGGTGATGTCAGGCTTGATCTGGATATATATTCATATACTGTTCCCAGGGAGCCTGTATTTGGAATGTGAAATGGGCAGCACTCTAGGGGCTGAGTAAGAAGTACAAGGATGCTTTGGTAGTAGGTGGCTTAATATCATGGGTTCCATGTTAGCACTTCAAAGCTGAGCTGACAGCTAACTGATGAAGTATGAAGGAACTACTAAAATGCCTGTAGGAATTGAGTTTTTATGCTTTTTTGTTCATGTTTTCAGTCATTTTTTTTCCCCCACTTTTTAGACCAATGGTCAGTTTCAGTTAAGAAGAGCTCTAGAGGAAGAAAAGGCATTTCTTCTGTACCTGCTGTTGACATTTCAGCTGCTCACCCTTGTTTAGATCCAGGGGTTATTAATATTGCATCTCTATTCATTATTCTGAGCAAAGCATGAAGATCTTGCTAAGTGTCTCTGGCAATGCAGATCAAGTTGGATAGACCCACAGATGTTCGCTCTGAGGCTCCTTGTTACATCTCTCCTGCCTTGATTTGTACATCAAAGATGCTGTTCACTCCTGAGATCAAAGGCAGTGTTTAACCTCTTGGAGATCATAACCTGAAGAACCTTCCATTAGGATTTGAAATAATTGTAATTGTCAGACTCCATCAGATTTCAGCTGTCCTGTGAAATCAAATGGACTGAAAGAACAGATACTGAACCTCAGGTATATGAAATAGACGTGTTCTAATATGTTAATGACAAAGCATGTTCTGTGTGATTGAATCTTGTAGGTTTGCAGAACTCCAGACATTTACTTCATTAAACTTCAGGCCCCTGGATGATGGCAAATGTGATATTGTTATTGAAAAGCCAACATACTTCATGAAATTGGATGCAGGTGAGCCTCTAATCCCTGGACATGAGTATCTTATCTTTTAAACAAAGTCATTGTATTCCCCTAAACTGCAACTGGAAGAACTGCAGTGCTGTCAGCCTTTACCTTTGAGCAGAGTTGTCTATATGTGTTAAGAAGGTGATGCTGTATAGCTAGTCTTTCTCTGTCTAGAGAACTGCTTTTTGAGCATTGTGGGAAGCCCAGGAGCTGGTTCCTACCGCAGCAGCTCTTCTTGAGCAGAAGCTTTGAAACAAGAGCTGTGTGTATATGGTCCCAAAGCTGATGTCTGGTCTTGGCTACCAAGCAGGCTGGACTACGTTAACACTTTGTTTCATGGTAGCTTTTTATGCATTGTGGTCTTCGGGTATTAGCTGAAGGAGCCAAAAGGGAACAAGAATGCTCTGGGAAAGAACCTGAGGAATTTCTTGGGCTTTGGCTCCTGTGCAAGTGCAAGTTCTGTCTTGTAGGCCTCCAGACAGAGCTTCAGTTAACCTTAATAAAGAGGAACTAAGAGCAGTGCCAAAGGCCTTTTTTCTCATGTTTCCTGTATGTCTAACTAGTTCTTATTAGAGGAGCAGTTACTTTCATGTATTTCAGAAAGCATTTGCAGGGAGAGAAGTAGTACATTTGCCATCTTTTTGCTGCTGTTCTGATTCATTTGAGCCTTTCTTAACATGTGTTTTGCTTCAGACTTCTTGTCTCTATTCCTTCCCTTTGAAGGTTTGCTTCTTTAGGGTGTGTATAAGAAGCATTCAGTCAGAATTAGGAGAAAACCGGTATAAAATGTGAGATTCTAGTAGAGAAAAATGTATAAACCACTGAAAAGTGGAGTGAGTAGTGAAGCATTTGCTAACATGTATTTCTTTTCCTCAGGTGTTAATATGTACCATCACTTCTGTGACTTCGTCAACCTTTATATTACACAGCACATTAATAATTCCTTCAGTACTGATGTCAACATAGTCATGTGGGACACTGTAAGTCCACAGTGCTTTTAATATACTTGTGATGCCTTATATTTCTATCTAATAGAGACTCTGAAACTTTTAGTAGCCACAGTTTAGCTTTCCTGTGGTTGATTACCTGAGTCACATGGAACTGGTAAGTTTTTTGGATCATCTTAATACAGATGCATCACCTCTTAGAATAAATATTTTGAAGTGGAGCTGTTTCTGCTGTACTGCTGGATGGAAGCCATGACCTTTTAAGTGTGACACTGGTTTTACTGACGTGTATTTAAGTTGTACGGGAGCATGTTACAAGTAAACAACTTGTAATATGCCAGACAACATGTATGTCAGTTTCAGAAGGAACAAAGCTTTTGATGATAAAACATTGTCCCACATCTGTTACCTTGTTCTCCTATACTATGTTTTCTTCCTTTGCATTGACTGCTAAGACAAATATTCAGTAAAGAACTGCAAATATTGCATGCTTGTTGTTTAATGAGAAGTCTCTTTCTTGGCTCTTTTTTCCTTTCCTTAGTTCTCTTACATTTTCAAAGCTAAAATAAGTGTTCCTGCCAGATAAGCAAGCTGGCTTTACAGAGAGAGCCGTTGTTAATCAGCTCCAGTGGCTTTCTGAAAAGTTCAGCTGTGTCAGAACTGTAAACTGCTTTGAAAAGAAGCTCTTATATTGCATTGTTGAATCAAATGACTCTTTCAAATGTACCATTCAAAGTATGTACTGTAACAGCACCATCATTTTAAATGAGTCTTAACTGCTTGGTCTGCTTGAGTTCATTGCCATGGACAGCCAGATGATGGCACCACCTAACTGCTGATGAGCTGTTCATACCTATCAAATGATGGACTTGATCTTATTATTCATTCTCTTTTTTTTTCTCTTTTTGATGTAATTAGATCTGGGCATACTTTCTAGCTGCTGTAGAGTCAGTGCACTACTCTTATTAAACAGTAATGCCCTCTGATGTAGGTTAAACAGAGCAGAAAATGAGTAGGAAATCCACTGGGTGTTGATCTGCAGACTGTCTTTGCAACTGCAGGAAAGCAATGTTACTAAAGCCCTTTTAAGGTGAGCAGATACAGTTAGAGAGAAGTTCTTTCAGCATGTTTCCCAATTCCCCCTTCCACCAAATCAGATCATTGCTTTCAGTTTGAGGTGCGTGTGCAGTATGCAAGCGAGCGTCCCAGAACAGAAGCAAACATGGAACAAACTTGCTATGACATTTTACTTCAAATGCTATTGCTGCATTTGGATTCCTGGGTGGTTTTTAGTCTCAGGTGTCCACGTTTCTATCTTCTCTCCTTCCATTTCTGTTGCTTCTGTTCCACTTGTGTTCCTTTGTCTGTGAGGTAACTCCTTACACCTTGCTCCTCACTTAGATTCTAATCTGCTGCTGAAGAATTTGTCTGGATTGCTAAGTTACAGAACTGTTTTAATAAAAAATTTACTACCTGCCAGGTAAAACAACTACCTTTGTAGCTGCAGTTGTAGGTATTCAGTAACGTGTGCTTTCTGTGCTGGAATGTCTTAAGTCCTGTGGTGGTGATGTGCATGTTAAAAATGTGTTCAAGTTTGTGTCTAGAACTTTTAAGTCACAAAGGGATTTTTTGTAATGCATTTGTATCATCATTGTGCCTTTCTGTCCTTCCTTTCTGACACAGAGTTCCTATGGCTATGGCGACCTGTTCAGCGAGACATGGAAGGCATTTACTGACTATGACATAATACACTTGAAAACTTTTGACTCTAAAAGGGTATGGAATTTCATATTTTGTCTTAATTCATAGTGACTGTGTAGTAAGAATGACTGCTTCTGAAGCTGCTTCTGGGGATATGTTTTTCAGAGGGGAGCATTGATGCTTTACATACATGTTTAATTAGTGTAATATGAGTGTGTTGCAAACAGGAGTCATAGTTGTAACCTAATTCTGTAGCATGTCTGCATTTATGTAGATGGACTGAACTTCTCTGCCTTTGAGAAGTGATATTTGTGTATTCATTTCACTTCTGCAGCACATTCAGAGCTCGTATCAGTCTCTTAAATCCCTTAAACTCAGTCTTAAACTGTACACTTCACCTGGTTTTCTTCTAAATAGAAGAAAATATAGAATAGAATTCAGATTTGTTCTGGTTTTTGGGGTGTTTTTTCCCATCTGTTTGTTTTTTAGATGTCTTCCCACATGTAAATCTGTAGCATTTGAACTGAGATCTCCTTTGGAATCAGGATGCTCTTTGTTCTATTCTTTTTCACAGTCGAGGAAGTGAGGATGTTCTGACAGGAGCGTGTAATTTCAGGCTCATTATAAGCAGTGATCCCAGTGAATGAGCATGGGATGAAGCAGCAGAAGGTAACAGCTCAGTGTAACTTCTTGTGATCTCTTTTTGCAGGTGTGCTTTAAAGAAGCAGTCTTCTCATTACTGCCTCGAATGCGATATGGCTTGTTTTATAACACACCATTGGTGAGTCCTCCTTATCCATCCTCGTGTTAACTACGTGTTTATACGACACTGTGAGGTCTGAGCTAATGAATTTCTCAATCATCCAGCTGAGTTGTCATGAAGTGTACTGCACTGAAGCTCTGTTTAACTCCAAATGACTTTAAAGTTACTTCAGCTAGTCGACAGTGATTGGTTATATGCAATCCTCTTTCCCACTGCTCTTGAGATACGCTGTACCTCCTTACCGAGAGGACACCACGAACTTTTGGCAGAGCACAAGAGCTTCTTCTCTGACAGACTTTCCTAGGGTTATTAACTCATGTCTTTAGGCTATAACTCTACAGAGAGCCACACTGCTTCTAAATGAAAGTGCTGCTTGCATTGCAGCAAACAGTGATGTGCTTAATGCAGTGTGTGGTACATGGCTCTTGTTCCATAAGAATGGCACAGGGCTGATACCAGAGAGAGATTGTTTTTTCCCTGTGTGGAATAATCTTTCATAGTAACAATTGCTTTTCTACTTTCAGATATCTGGCTGCCACGGTACAGGGCTGTTCAGAGCATTTTCTCAGCATGTGTTACACAGGTTGAATATCACACAAGAAGGACCCAAGGTATGATAACTGAACAGTGAAACTGTAATATGGAGCTGACAGATCTTAGCAGAGAAACAACATCATCTAGCTGGTGTGGGGCAATTTCAGTGTGGAATAGGAGCACCCAGTGCACTTTCTGGGGATGCTTGGCATTTTCTTCCAATAAGTGAGTTTGTTCTGTAAAGGCTTTCAGCAGACTTAAGGACAACTGCCCTCCTGTCTTATTTCCATAGGCCAGGCCTTTAGAACATCTTCCTTTCAACCCTAGTGTCTCCTTCCTACCTCTGTTCCTGAGGTCTTTGTGTTCTCCCCAGCCAAGCAGTACGTGGTGCATGATCTCTTCTGGAGCACGCTGACAAGAACCTGCCCTTGGGCCTAATAGAGAGGATCCTACAAAGCAACACAGCCAGCTTGTTCTCAGCAAGCATGCTCTTTATCCATCCTCATAGGTACTGCTGAGCTCAGATCAGTGATGGTGATGACTAAGTCTGGTCCTTCTATTCCTGCCCAGAACCACCTGTCTGGCCGTGGGCTTCTCTGTTGTATGTGCTGGGCTTCTTGAAGTGTTTGCTAGAGAGTAGCCTATGTATTATCATTGAGGGGCACACATTCAAAGCACAGCACAGACATTTAGTTATGCTTCTCCTTCTGATGCTAATGGGAGTCATGCAGTTAAATCTCTTTATTTCACTTGGAACATTCACCTGTATGAGACCAATTAATTTAAAGAGGTAAAATGGAGAGCTTTTAGAGAAGAAAAATACTTCTTTTTCTTCCAAGGATCTTGTGCACAAAACATCCTGAAAGCTGCTTTCAAGAACTGCCGTATAATGCGTAGCACAAAAGACTGTTTTGTAAGGAATAAACTAAATCTCTCAGAAAACGTTTTATTACTTGTTAATAGTCAGACTTTCACAACGTTTTTGACACTTTGAATCTGTTGGAAAATACAGTGTGGATTTTAAGACGGTTACATCATGTACTACACAAGGAAGGAACGTATTGCTCAAATAATCGCCAACGTTAACTATGGGAGTGGTGGTTGTGTTTGTGAGATCTGCCTCGGTGCTGATGCTCTGCTTCTTCTTTATTTTTAGGATGGGAAAATCCGAGTCACGATCCTCGCACGCAGCACAGACTACCGGAAAATATTAAACCAGAATGAGGTGTGGCCCTTTTTAAAACAAATTTATTGGAAGTTAAATTTTTTGCTCATTGGGTTGATTGTTTTTTTTCAGGCACAGCCGAGACATTTGCTGACAAATCTTGGGCAAATCCATTTAGTGTTAATATTAATTTCTTCTAATATGCTGCTTATCCCGTCTCTGTTTCTGTACTCCAGATGCTGAACCTCGTTGCCCTTTTTAAAATTCCAGTGGAAGACTGCAGATGTAATACTGAAAGTATTTCCTCTCGACAAACAGATGCTGCAGAGCTTCTGATGACATTATTTTGCTTTCAGATAATTCTCTTTAGTTTCTAACGTTCCCAGTGTTAAGGGCTCTAACAAAAGCTTTGTTACGCTTGCAGATCAAAATATGTAAGCAGTTGTATATGAGTGT
The DNA here is from genome assembly GCF_039878825.1 of Excalfactoria chinensis. Lineage (NCBI taxonomy): Eukaryota > Metazoa > Chordata > Aves > Galliformes > Phasianidae > Excalfactoria > Excalfactoria chinensis. Next base: position 4,879,427 of record NC_092836.1, read on the forward strand.
ATGCATTTAAACCTCTGTGAGTTTTCCCATTGAATCGCTGTTTCGAATCGTGCAGTTTAGTGGCTTTATGGTGAAGCTTCTCTTGTGATAAAATGATAGCGTTGCTTTTTTTTATGGTTCTCTTCATTCTTATCTACTAGTGCCTGACAAAAATAGATGGGCATCATTATTCCCAATGTAAGGGAGAAACTGAGTCTTATTTCATGCAATAGCTTGCTGTCAGAGCAGACATGGCTCGGATTACCAGACTTGTCTGCTGCACTGACCGCAGTGCCTGCTTACACCACCTGTGCTGTGTGTAATGAGCATATAATGGAAAATGAGAAATTAATCTTTACTGATCTTTTGTTAAGAAAAATACTTGTATCTCTCCCCCTGTCCTGCTAGTTTTTAATTGAAGACTTGGAAAAAGCCCTTTTAAGTTAGAAGCCTGGGCTCTATTGGCTTTATTTCTTGTATGAGTAGGAATCTGGCCTGGTTGTTTATTTGTGAAAACCCTTCTAATTACCAGTTTGCTTCATTAGGTATTGGAATATCTTTTGAAAATCCAATCTAAAGTGTCACATTCTCATCAATTCCCACCTCCAGCAAAACTGATACTAGTTAGAGTGGCTTGGCACTTGGCCCTTTAACTTATGTGAAGGTCAGGAGTAGTCTCTGAGATTCAAGTCCCCTTTGCAATGGCTGATTTACTAGGAATGACATATGTATCCTAAATGAGAATGTAGAAGAATAGAACATCTCCTTTATATGGTAGTGACAGAATGTTGTGTCTTCCTCACTGTAATTCCCTGATGAGAAGTGGAGAGGAGGAATTAATTCAAGCAGATTACCAAATCACTGTTTTTTTTTCTCTCCCCTTTTAGCTGGTGAATGCTTTGAAAACAGTATCAACGTTGGAGGTCAAAGTGGTAGACTACAAATACAAGTATGTATGTTGCTAGAGGAAACTAGTATGGCTACCTGCTTTCTGTGGCTGGTTCAAGCTGTTGTCATGCAAAAAGTATCCATGTCCCAGTTTCTAAGCTTTGCAAAATCCAGGAACTGTTAAGAAGAGATGAATGTTACTGAGGGAGTGGTGGGTGAGTTAGTTAAGCATTCCCATCCTATGATGCAGTGCCTAAGAATGGATCTATCCTGCAGTCTTCTTGTGTCTTATTTTATATGACTCCTAATTTAGTAATGAATGATAACTCAACTTATTTGCTGCTCTGTTGGGCCCTGAAGACTCCACTTGAGGTCATTTTGTGGTGCCCAGATATGCTAGGCACTGTGCCATTAAGAAAAAGATGTTCCCAAGTGGTATATTTCTGCACCAAATGACTGCAGCTCCTTTGTGGTGAATGGTGCTGCCATGGGTTGCACAGGAATAGTGAGAAACTGAAGCAGATGAGTTTTTCACCTAAGCAGAAGCAAAGCAAGGAAGTCAAAACTTGATTCTCTTTCCTTTGTCAATGACAGCATTTGAGGGAGTGAATAATAGAGAAGAGGGTATATAGGCTTCTAGCCAGTCCCTCTCTTTGAAAGCATAACTGAGTGATGCTTCCAGTATTCCTTTACTTGTTGAAACTGTAGTACCATTCACCATTAGAGGTTTCTACAGCTATCCTGCTGCATCATCCCCATCACAGTTAAGGGGTTTCCCTGATGTCTGCACTTACAGTAGTTTAAGCAGTTGAGTTTTTCCTGTTGTAGTTTAAGCCATCTTCTTTCTATTCTCTTCAGAATGACCAGAGAAGAACTTACTCTCTTCCTTTTTAGTGTATGTACTGTTAACATGTGACTGAAGCCTGCTGTGATTTCCTTTTCCACTTGTCAGTCTTCTCTCACAATTAAGTATCTTTAGCCCATTATTTACTTGTGTGCTCAGGGAACACCTGGTTATTTAAAGTACTGTATTTGGAGGTTACATTCAAAGAATGTATGGGAAAGAAGTGAGAGTTTGAAGCAGAAGCTGAAAAACAAAGCAAAAATTGGTCTCCTTGTGTCTGCTTGATGCCCTATGAACAACTCAGGTCTGTTATGTTATTCTTATAAAAGATGATGCGATCGTTTAAGAAAGAAAGCAAAAAAACCTCCAAACTTTGACAAGTTTAAACTTACCAATGAAATCACACTTTTGGAATAGGCTTTTATTAATGTGGAGCTTTGAAACCTGTCTGCATTTCTTCTAATTCCATGCTGAGTTATTGCTCGTTGCCGCATTTATGATTCTTAGTACTGTTCCTTGAAAAATCAATTCTCTTTCAGTATTCCCTTAAGTTAATTTTGTGCTTTCTACTTGTAACTAATTCTTACTGAGATGGATAGGCATGCCACATCACTATTTTGGTTGTGTTGTCTGCAGGGAACTTGAATTTTCAGAGCAATTGAGAATTACACATAACTCTGATATATTCATTGGGATGCATGGAGCTGGACTTACCCATTTGCTCTTTCTACCAGACTGGGCTGTTGTTTTTGAACTGTAAGTGTTTCTCTTGTCTTTCCCTTTCTATTATACACACAACTGCTCAAATCTTCGTATCTGTTAATTAAGCACTTTCCCTTTCTAGTATTTGACTACAAACATTTCACTTGTGTTGTCTTCTAGACTTCATTTCTGACAGTCTTTCCTGGAAACATAAAGTGAGGAAGCTTTCATTAACAAGTGATGGTGCAGCTATCATAAAGGCTTAGCGAATGATTTCTTAAGATGTCATATTATCAATACAGTGCAGCATTTTATGCAACAAATCTCACAGATCAGATTCTGTCTGTGGGTCAGAAGTACAGTGGTATTTTGGTGATCTGTCTGATTATATATAACAGTGCACATCCAGCCTGTTACAGGTTCCTCTGGAGGATATTGCTGCTCTCCTTTCCATACCTGGGAAACAAGCAGCAGCTTGCTGGCCAAGCTCAGCTGAGTGTTGTTCTGTCTTATCCAAAGTTCTCCAGTAGTTCCATTTTAAATATGTTTTGTCATGAAACTGGCTGTTAATAGACATTCCAGTTCTGTGGAACTAAAGAAAAATTCAGCATGCTAGTCCAAAGAGCACTGAATTTCCTATATTGGGAAATCCCACCTAATTCCCTGCAGCAGGGAAGGCTGTGGAGCTGCTGATGTGTTATAATCTTGACTTGAGAACATTAGGAAACTTAGGGTTTTTCTTACATGCCCAAGAGCTGCTGCAGTTGGGCTGCAAGGTGTCTGACGTGCAGGTGTGTCTCAGTCTGTCTCCTTGAGCACATGTTAAGAACGTGTGGGCAGCCCTCGTTCTTTGCAGTGGAGCAGAATTTGTCTATGGTTTTGTTACCTTGGAAGTGGCCAACAAAGGTGTGGACTTAGACCCTTTTTTCCCTGTTCTATCCTGATCAACTTGGCACAAACTCTGTAGGTGAGTGGGTCCTTCTGCCTTTTCCTAGGTACAATTGCGAGGATGAACGTTGTTACCTGGATTTGGCAAGGCTGAGAGGCATTCACTACATCACTTGGCGAAAAAGAAATAAAGTGTTCCCTCAAGATCAGGTAATGATGGCCACTGGTGGAAGGGTGGGGTTGGTTTTTTGCTCTGTTCTTGCTCTACTGAATGGATTTAAAGGCTAGTTTGTTTTACTTGTCTGTGTTCTGAGATCTGAAATAGGATTTTCATTCTTTAGACCAAATAAATTCCATGTTGCAATTAAGAAATTATTTGGTATTAATGGATGAGGGAAGAAGAGAAATTAATCCATTAAGCCATTCATTGCGTTGCTGTTTTGCAGTTGCTTTGCTGAATCTCTTTCCTCAGAGCAGATCAGTGGATCAGAAATAATGTATTAATAGCACATGCTCGTTTTTATTTCCCCTTGCTTTTGAATGGAAGATGTATGGGAACTTTTGCTGTCTAAAAGGCTTTATTTCATTTTTTTAGGGACACCACCCAACGCTGGGAGAGCATCCAAAATTTACAAACTACTCTTTTGATGTGGAAGAATTTATGTACTTGGTGCTTTTGGCTGCAAATCATGTCTCACAGCATTCCAAGTGGCCATTTAGGGTAAAGCACGATGAATTCTAAATCAGACTTCTGACTGATGGATTATTTTTGAATAATGCTCCATAAAATACTGTAACAACGTGAAGCCAAATGCTGGTGTGAAATAAGCAAACCTCTACGAGGGAAATAACTCTTAATTAGCTTGTCAGAACACTTCAGGGCACCACACCTTATCTGTGTCATCCATCTCTTTAATTCTGTGGGTGCTTTTCTTAAATAAGAAATATTTATAGAACTCTTTCCTCCCTTTCCCCCTGTATTTCTGCGTTCCATGTTCTGAAATAGTTGTCTCTGTAAAAAGATATGTCCATCCATTTCATTCACATTAGAGGTTCCTTACGTTTTTGCATTTAAATTTAACTTTGACTCTTCTCCCTCTAGTTTTAGGTGCTAAAATGTAACACGTGTGCTCAGTAAGTTTAGTCAGTCTTCCCTCTCAATGCAAGTGAATCTTTTTCTCAATGAATACTTACGGACTTCAGGTCATCCTACTTTTTCACTTAACACGGCACTTCTGCAATGGAAAACCTATGCAAATTGGAAGAAAAGCACAAGCAAAAACCTTCATCTTTTTGAGGATGCTGAAGGGATTGGAGTTCAGGGTTGGTTTTTTTTTTTCAGTGACAAAAGATAAGGAATAAAGGGCATCTTTCAGCTGCGGCTGGAAGGAAATGAAATCACGAGGAACTCTGTGGAATCATTAAAAGCCTCGTCTATATCTGGTTTTGTTTTCTTGAAATGTCGAAGAGTCGATCTCAAAAACTTACAAAAGTCTTCCCAAAGCCAATAGCATCGCTCACTGTTCTCACTGAAGCCAGAATTGAGTTGTTTTATAACTCCCCCTGGCCCCGATTTATTGGCTGATACAGGTTGGTGCTAAAGAGGGGAGGAGGGAAAGAAGGAAACAGAGAGTAGTTGTGTTGTCTTGAGGGGATCCAGAAGGATGTGTGGAAGAACCAAGTTCAGTGAGATTTCAAAGGGGAAAAAAAAAGAGTCCCCTTTTACACTATGGATTTTCTGAGAATATATTCCCATGATAATTTGCAGTATAATCAAACAGTTTCAGTGGCTTGAAGCAAAGCATACATTTGTATGCAAAAGGAAGGCAGTTACAGTAAATGTAAACACTCCACTGGTATAATCGTAGATATTATTGACTTCCATTCACCAACAGTCATAGGCAATTTCACAGAGAGTAGCTACACTCACTGACCTACCTGTCCTGGTAAAAATGACTTACAGTAAGCATAATTTTCATATAGATCTCTTGTGACCTTAAGCAGTGCATAGGAAAAGCTGATCCATGAGCTATATTAAGGCATTTGGTGCAATTTTTGATGTGGTGTATTGTGTTGGTGGATAAAACTTTTACTTTAAAGAACTATGGAAGCAAAATTGCACTTATTTATATGGGGAGAAGGAAGAACCTTTGAGAATACAACATCCTATATTTGTGTTTTGGGTTGGGTTTGGTTTTGTTTGTTTTTAAACCTTGTAGGATTTTTAAAGTAAAGCATAAAAACTTAAGTCAGTAAAATGTGTGAGTGTGGAGAGCTGAAGCTATAAAAGTCATTTGACTATGAGCTGTGCACAGGTATATTTGATAACTTTTTATAAAGACTTTTAATAAAAAATTAAAACCAATTTTTGGTCATGGTTTGTCTGGTGTTGCAGGTCAGCGTTGTAGATATGGGTTGTTGCATAGTGTTGTCTCTTGGCTTCTCCCGCCATGATAAACTGATGTCTGGAGATCCAAGCTGGTGCTCATTTCTTTGGCTGCTGAAGTAATTGTGTGAAGGCAAATGTTCTTGAATCCTTACAGAAGCAGCTAATGAGGAGCTTCTCTTTCATGCTGTGCTAGGACTCGCTAAATCAAGCGGTCAACCATATGCCTGAATGCGTGGTGAGAGGCTGCGGGGACTTCATCCAAGGGTAAAATGTCCTGCCAGCATTCACTGGTTTCTGCAAATTCAAGTGCAGTGTCAGTGGTTGATAATGACATTAACCAACATATTCTTCAGTCTTTATGGCTTAGTATTATAAGGATGAAAACAGTAATTTGGTTGATGAGCTTTATGAATAGTCCCCAAATTATCTTGGCAGTCAAAAGGAGTTCTGGTGGGTTGATGGGATTTTGCCAATAAATCCTCATTTATGAGGATTGAGGGTCTAAAAGGAGGTCTGGGCCATCCCGGTCTACCAGGAAATTGGAACTGGAGGGAATCTTTGGGACTTTCTGGGCTGTTTGTTCTTTAGTCAGGGTGCAGTTTGGGGCTATACATCCCTAACAGACTATAGGAATTTTACTCTTTGCTACTCTTGATTTTTGTCTTAGGATTACTGAAGGATTGAAATTGTGTTTAACTTGCACATTGGCATCGGCGTGCTGAATTCAGATTTGGCACAAGGTGAATGCTGCCAATCCTGAATACTTTTAGCACTGCAGCATAATCTGGAGCTGGATTGGACGCACAGAATAACTTAGAGACACACGTGTGGTGTCTTTGTCTTACCTTAGTAGTCTTTAAGATGAGCTTATTTATTTATTTTTCTTATGTTCTGCAGAAGTTGAGTAAGTGTGAGGGGTGATTTGCGATGGGGAGGTGGTAAATCAGGGCTGTTAGAAATGCATTTATAAATGCGGTTTCATTCTTGCTGTTAATATATCTGGTTCTACCATTAATGGGATTGCTCTGGGTTTATGATCTCTCCTACTTAAAAAAAAATAGAGGCAAATTAAAGGAAACATTCTTGAGGGCTTTTTTATCTACACAAAATGGCAGAATACAAGGGGAAATTTTTCTTTGGTTTCAATACTGAAGAACTGTTTCCATTTCCAGTGTTCGCAGTGGAGTTGTGCTCTCACTTCCATTCCTTTGAGCATGTCTAACGGTTTGGGTTCTTATATTTGTTTTAAGGCTGTGGGTGTGATTTCCATGTGTTTTCTACGTACTTCAGCAGTAGGTGGCACCAGAGCCCTTTCAAAGTTCTCCTGGCTCTGAGAAGGGAATGGTATTTCAGATGCAAAGAGTCAGCTCGCAGAGGAACACAATGAAGCAATTGCTCCTGCAGGTGATGATTTTGTCTTTCCCTCCTGTTTGTGGAAGGGAATGGCTGGCGAAAATAATCTAGGGAGATTTTAGGTTTTAGCAGTGGATTACTCAGATGTTCTGGTAGCCAAATATTTTTCCTTCCAATTTTCTAGAAGCCAACTTGGTGTTGGAAGAATAATTTGCATTTCATCTTTTGTTGCAAAGTAATATATCTCATTTTCCTTTTGAAGTAGGTTTTGTGCCCCAAACAGGGCTTTTTAGCAGTTGACACAATCCCTGCTCTGATGCAGCCTTGGGTTTCGTGTTTGCATTGACACAACCTGCTCATACCATACATTGTGCACCTCATTACTTCTCCCACTGAGTCCATCGAGTATGTGTGTGTGCATGCACACATCTGGCACCATTGGAAATGCAGACTGCTGATGCTCAGAAGACTGTAATAAATTGCCAATAGTTTTTATTTTATTCAAAAAAAAACAGTTACTGTGAGGGCTTTGTGCAGGAGCTGCCCTGCCCTCAGTGTGCAGCTCAGGCTTTGTAGGATGCCAGGTAGGAGGGTGTGAGTGCAGCAGGGATGGCGGTTGGACATCATTCATTACCCCATCAAGGACTCGATGCGTCACTCAGTGAACAGGCGTGTGCATTGAGCTGACAGCACCCAATTGTTTCTTCACCAATTACCACGCCAAAGCCTTGATAGTGTAATGAAATATGCCTCCTACCTATCACTTCATCTTTGTCAAACTGACTGGCTGCTCTTAGTGTGTTATGACTGCACGAACTTTAACAGTGTCAGAAAAATAAGCAAGCTTGTCTCCCATGTAAAAGGATATGAGCCTCAGAGACAGCATGGGTGCTGTTAGATAAGGGCAGCTCAGTTTGGATGGGAACACATGCAGGGGGAAAAACCCTCATGGAACAGTTGAGGTCTCAGTTCTGCCTTGGAGACCCAGCAGAGGATGAGAATCATAGGAACTTTTGCTGGACACTCTTATACCTAGTAAAGTATTCAGCATCTCTTATCATTTATTTATTGTGGTCTGACTTGGTCTAAACTATCAGTCCTCCTGCTTCTGTCCTTATGCCTGTGCACTCTCTGATGCCTCTTAATTCATAATTTAAGCAGCCTTGGTTCTCCTTTACAAAACTTCCTCCCAGCACCCCCAGTTCCTCTGTCTGAAATGCAGACGACTGCCCTGGTGGAGGTGTATGTGGAGCACCAAGAATTCTCCACGTTGCCATTAATTCCAAAGCTGGATAATTGTCAACAGGGAGAAGTGCAGCTGAAAAATATGTTTGTGCCTTTGAAAGCTGAGCGGTGTTTGGGTTTGAGTTCTCACAAGCAATCTATTTGCTGTTTGTTCTCAGCGCTGCCTTCCCTGGTGAAGGAGAGCTGTGTGTTTAGTTCAGCGCAGACTATTAAAACATTTCATTAAAAAGAGAGGAAAAAAAAAAGTAAGTTAATTAAATTAAGAGGAACACAGACCTCCTTCTAATGCCCTTGGTTGCGAAGCTCTCCCAGACATTAGCTGTTCAGTGTTTTTTAACGTTCGACCTAAAGGAAAATTTGGGAGTATCAGATCTCTTAATGCACGCTTCAAAGAAAACACTTTGTATGGTATGTAATAAATCAATCATTGCTTAATAACCATAATGTTTGCCTTTCGAGTCGGGACCTCGTGAGTAAGATGAGGATTTAAGAAAAATAATTGACAGCTTTCAGCTCATTTAATGTTAAACTGTTTTATTGATCAGATTTGAAAGCATTTAATATTAGTTTCATGCAATGACATCAACTGAGGATGCTGCTATCACTTTGGGAGCAATAGCTGGAAATGCAAACCCTGTCTGTGGCAGAAGCTCGATCTCAGCAGCAGGACTTGGCTTTCTCCTGCTCAGGACAGGTATATGTGCATTTCTGCTCTGTTCCGTTACTCATCTCCACTTGGAGCTGACTGTACCTAGACAACTTTCTCCTGCTACCCTTTGGCTTTGCTGAGGGTCAGAGGTGATGCATGGGGCTTGCCATGGCTGTTCTGGGTGCAACCCACCTCAGATGACATCAGATAAGGATGACACCATTTTATGCAATGATTCTTCTGCCCACTGCTCTTCCAGCCAGCCCATCACAGGGGGAAGTTTTAGTAGGGCTCCTTTAGGCAGCTCCATTTCCTGTTATTCTTTTTCACTATTAGCTCCTATGTGAAGCAGTTTCTGGTGAATTACTCACGTCTACAGATTCTTCAGGTCATCCATAGGCCTTTGCCAGTGCTGTTGGTCCAGACCTTCTCAAAGACCTATTCAAAGGTGATACAATTTATAGGTGACTTTTCCTTATTATTTTGCAGAGTAACTTGCAGAGAAGTGCAGCTTTCCTCTATGGAAACTTATTGCTCACCTCGTCATGAGTAACTTTCAGAGATGTCTAGTAGTAATCAATTTCTTCTACAATGAAAGAAGTCATGGCTTCTGCCAGAACTGTATATTGCCAGTGCTGAATCCAAGCTTTCAAGTTTCTTCTCTGAGAAATCTTGTTATTCCTATCCACATTCCTTACTCTGCCCAGCAAGGTGAGTGAGTCACCACCCCTGGAGTTGTTCAGGAACTGTGGAGATGTGGCACTGAGGGACATGGTTGGTGGGCATGGGCTGGGTTTGGACTTGGTGAGCATAGTTGTTGTTTCCAACCTTAATGATTCAATGATTGCCAAGTGTTTTTCTGGTGTGGTCCCTTCCTATGCCATGCGCTCAGCCCCTGGGACCCATTGGACTGGGCAGAGTTCACAGCTAAACTTTGGTCCCTTGGGAATGGAGCCTCTGTCCCTGGGCTGAGCCCTGCTGAAAGCTGCTGCAAGTTGCTAAGAGACAGCTTGTCACTGTGCAGGGCAGTAATCAGCTGCATGCAGGTAATTAAAACCACAACTGCTTCATCATTAACCCTTTGTTGATTTAAAAAGTATATATTAAATTTAATACCTTCCTCTCCATAGCCCAAGCCAGCAGCACAATGCTCCACATGCATCCACACCCATCAGATGCTGTCTGTGCGACTGTTCCTCCTTTGTCAATGGCTTCCAGGGGCTCTGTCTCATGCTCTCACCATGACCTCACCCTCCTTAGCTGAGTAATTCCTACTGAGACAACACACTTTCCCTGCTGTTTGCCACGCTCCCGTGTTTCAGCAAGGCAAATAACTTGGGCTGTCTCCCATCACTGATCAGCCTTGTTTGCTCAATTTCTATTTCTTGCTTTATTCAGTCAGCGTGTATTTATGTACCTTGTGCCCTTTTTCTGCCTGCCCGTTTTTATTGGACTTCCTCATTGTCCACGCTGTTGGGCTTTCCTGGCAGGGCAGTGGATCTCAGTGCTATTTCTTCGGTCCAGCTGTCGCTTCTTTCCTCACCTTTACCCAGGACATCTACATGCATCGCTTCAGCTCTGCTCCTCACCTTCTCCACAGCTTTTAGTTTTAATACAATCAGTCTTGCTGTTTTCCAGCCCTCCCTCTCCTAAGCTAAGGTGACCCTCTTCTTGCATCTTTTTCCCAGGGCAGAGAAAGCCTCCAGCTGCAGACCTGTGGGGTTGTTTTGCCATCAGCACTGCTCCCCAAGCATTCAGCAGCAGCTGCCCATCCTCCACTTGCCCCTGACGAGTGCAGTCATTATCCAAGCACTGGAGGTCAGGTTTTGGCTGCTGTTAACCCCCACCCAATGAGTCCAAACCTGAAGACTGCAGAGGAGGGGTTTCCTGCTGATTCATCAGTTTGGAGACCTGCCCTTGGGTGGGATTTTTCATTTTTCTCCCCCTTACAAGCTCCTTGTTATGGAGTTTCAGGATGTAGCAGGAAGGCTTTCCCTAATGGCTCCTGTTGCTGACTTCCTGCCCGATTTGGTGTAGGGAGATGCTGTGGAGTTGATGTTGGGACAGGAATGAGGTTCCCTATCCTACACAGCTGAACTCAGGGCTGTGATTTAGAGCCCTGATTTAGAGCCATTCACCACCACCAGAAGCACCTGTAGAGACTTTATTGCTCAGCCCCTCAGCTGAATCACAAATGACAGAACGAGCTGAAGATGTAATGACCCTTGAGGTAGGAGAAATTATTTACCAAACCGTAGATAAGACGACTGTTATCTCCTGTATTGTGTTTCAGGCAACCAATCTATTGCAGATGTTACCATAGCCGTGCTGTTTAATTCAAAACTGTCCTGCATTCCTTATGTCTCAAATTCTTTTTCTGGGAAACAAAATCCTTTCATAACCTAAATGCAGCACAGGAGATGAGAATGGCTGGTTTGTGGATGTATGTGGCCATTCCAAGGGAGCTTTATGTAATTGTTTTTTAAATAGAAATGCTTGCTCTGTTTGTATTTTTTTTTTCAGTCTGGTTCATCCTGGTTTTGTCGGCTGCCATATGTTTTCTGACATATGCTCCTTGTCTAGCAATAAAAAGCTACCGAGACTAAGAAGCCTCCGTTAATTTGTAGCAGGCTGAGTAAGAGCGCCTCTCATTGTACTAATTTTGGGGACTTGGCAGCAGATATAATATAATACAGGGATTATGAAGGAGTTCTTACCAATGGTTTCCTGGAATAATAGTCTTTGTGCGTGGGTCAGAAGGGCAAGGATTAACAAAACTGTTGGTAATCAGAGACAGAAGACCAGCCTGCTTACCTTTAGCTCTTAAAATCCCTCTCTTAAAAGAGGAAATGACGCTGGTGTGGAAAGCCTTGCTGTTGTTTTGAATTGGGCATGGTTCCTATCCCCCCAAACTGATTCATTTTGGACAGACCCCTGATGCAAATATCAGCAATCCTGAGCTATTCTTCCCATGGCTTGTCAGTGCTGCAGAAACGGGTGTATTCTGTAAAGTGATACTGCACGGTGGCCATCAGTCACACACTAATGGAGTGGCAATCAAAACTGTCAATGAAAATGATCTACATTCAGAGGCTTGATTACGTACTTCTGTGCTAAAGGATTTTCAAGTTTTAATCAGTTGGCATTAACGGTGATGCTCTTGCAGTTGATCGTGGAAAGAAAGCAGCCACTGATTGTACTAAAAGCATTAAGTGACCTCTGCTAATTAAAAGACAACGTCAATGCAGCTGAGTGGAGTGCCTGGGTCTTTAGATGAACATGAAATGAAAAATCAAAGAGTTTGGAGGAAGTAAATGTGGTAAAGGTAAGGGCCCTGTTTGTGGAAATAGCGGGTCATGTTTCAGTAAAGATTCTGAAGTCCATTAATGATATCCAATACACCATATACAAGCAGCATGTTGAAGAAGACCAGCCTTCTTCCTCAGCTGCAAGACATCTTCTCTTGCTTTACCTTGTCTGGGGCACTTCACTTGTGAGCTAGCGAATCTCTGTTGTCCATAAATAAGCCAAATGCATTTTCTCACCAATACATGTCACCTTTTACATGACCCAGACGCTCGGTGTTAAGTTCTGTGTTAGGTAATGATGCAGTCAGTGTCTACATATGCAGTCTTGCTTGCCTTCTGCATTAATCTCTGTGTCTGGGAGAGAAAACAGAACAGGTACAGTAATTGTATACAGGCACATCCCTTACTCATTGGAGACTATAGATGGGCTGTTATTTTCAGTGTTTTTAAGAGTCATGTCTCTACCCGTAGGTGTTTTGAAGAAGCTGTTTCTTTAGAAAGCCATACAATAAAATAAACACTTGGCATGGAGACTCTTGGAGTGCGTGATGAATATTTTAATAGTTAAAACTCTAGCCAGAGAGAAACAAAATGATTTAGTGCTCTAAATAAATCTCTTTGTGGGTTTTAATGTGCAAGAATGGACAACAATGGCTGTAAAACTTTCCGCCGTACTTAGGTCTGTGCCATAGTACCCTTTGTGTACGTTATATCCGCAGCAGTAATGGTCTGTTATGTCTTTTTGGATGCTGAGAGAGGGTATTAAAACAATTTTTCTCCTCCAGCACTTTGCATAATAACCTTTAGGTTTTGAGCCAAGAGTTCAGACTATTGGTCATGGTTGTGGATGTTCATCCTCAGCACCTTTGGTCTCAAGGCTGTGGCACTCGGTAACTCGGAGCTTTTGTATCCTGCTCCTAGAAATGGAAATTGGAGATAGGGAAGTCCTGGGGATGCTGCATGCAGGAGGGCCAAAGGTTCCTGTACAGAGCAGCTCAGGCAGCACCTGTTGTAGGGACCTCTGCTCTCATGTGGCTGCAAAGTATCTTGGGACTACAACAAGTTTCAGGCTGAAATGGATGTTTTGTTGTGTCACAGCTTAACATTTCCATGTCCTTCTCCCCCTCTCCTATCTCTCAGTCCCATTTCTGTAAGTTGGTATCCTCTGCGTGAACAGGAGTCCATCAGGGTTAGTTTTTGCAGTAAGGCTTACTTTCTTGCAAGTCCTTCTACTAATTGAATTGCTTGTATTTTCTTGCTTTTATAGTAATTCCTCTTGCTATAAGTAGTGAGTACAGTTGCTGAAATGATGGTGCCAATGTAAATCATTAAAATTACATAAAATCACAAAAATGTATTGTGCATAAAAAGATACAGAATGAGGCAGAGTGACTGGAGATTTTAAGTTACTTTGGAACATTCTCTATTGTTTAGAGTACAGACAAGCTATGCCCCAAATACAGTCATTCTGTTTGTCTTCATGTGTTTTCCAAAGTAACATATTTGGATGCCTCAATTTTTAGGTTTCCCATGTTCCTTGATGAAAAGGGTCTGCTAATGGTTTTAGGTTTTGTTGTAATTTTGGAAAGCATCTGGGGTTGGATGCTCAAAAAACATCCAAAATTACAAGTAACTTCTGAATACGAATGTGTGACATGGGATGTTTATAATAAAGATGCAAGGAAGAAATTTAACTGGCCACACTTGGCTCTGCACCTGATCTGTATGTTCATAATGTACATAATGTCTATTCTTAATGAAATGGGGGAGTTATTGAGAATTAGTGAATTAAACTAAGCTTTTGTCACCCGCTGGCCCTTTAGCCTCACAATAATAAAACAAAATGTTCCAGTTTTCCCCTTCTTGTGGCAGGTGCTCAGGGAGAAGATATAGGAAGTGTCATGAGAAGTTGGAGAGAAACACGAAGCAGCACAGATGTAAGGTCGGTCTCGTACGGGGGAGAAAAAAAGAGTACAGTGCATAATCTCAGCCCTTGATGGAGAAGATATGGTGAAATGTTGACTCTAATTGCCATGGGACACAGATTAGCAGATGGTCCCATGGATAGACTGCTCTCCATGTCTATAAATAGCACAAGTTAATTTATGCAAGATCTTTCTTTTCTTTTATAGCCATCTCCCAGTGTGTCAATATCTTTCTGGCGAGGAAGTACCAGCTCTGGAGCTAGAATGCTGGTCCTGTCTAAAGCCCTGCTATCTCGTGATTACGTTACAGCAAAAAAGCATCTGATCAAGTGACTCATGATTGAAAAGACAGGCAGCGACAGCCTGATCCGAATGCACCTTCATTTCAAAAATAACTATCGGGTATCTGCAAGTCAGCTGGAATAATAGCAGTGAGAAGCGGAGAAGGCAGCACAGCACCGAGCGGGGTCAGGGAGCTTTCGTGCCATTCCCCATCTCACACTGCCCCAGTGGTGTTTTGCTTTGCAGATCTCTTCTGCATCTGGTTTCCACCTCCCTGCTGGAAGGGGTGAGCCGAAGCTGGTGGGAAACCTCGTGTCTCTAAGCTTGTCTTCACCAAGGCTGATCGACAGCACTGGTAAGTAAGGAGCTGTAATTAAATAAGGAACAAGCAAAGTTTTTGTGAAGCTTCCTTGTAGGGAGGTGGTTTTTCTTTGTTTCTTTCATTTTTCTTAAGAAAGAGCACTTTCTCTTCTCAACATCAGCATAATATCTGCTAGCCTTGAGCCATCCCTTTGTGCACCCCCTGGTCAGGTCAATGAAAGTGTAGCAGGAGACTGCAGAGTGAGTGGCTTTTTGCCATCTCGAGCCTAATGCCCATCAAAACCAGTCACCAGAAACGTGCATGGGAAGATCCAGGCCCAGGTTCTGCTCTGCAATGAATCTAAACCCTGTTTGGTTCAGTAGGGATATTCTGGATTTGCCTACATGTAATTTAGAGCAGAATTTGGACCCCGCTCACAAGCATTATGCCTTTTCCTGCAGGAAGGAAGATTGTTTGTGACCTTAGTTAAACTAAGCAGCTTTAATCAACGGGTATGGAAACACCAAGACTGGGCTGGGGGTTGGGGACACAGTCATGAGAATCCTATAATCTTTGGTTAAGTTGTAATGAAATTGTCCAGGATGAGAAGGAAACAGATGGATTCTGATTAATTTCTCACTAGTGTAGACCTCAGCATCCAATGTAACATATGTGGTGAGCAAATGTCACTCATGCCTCCAAAGTGCAGAAAATATCACTATTGTCAGGATATATTCATTGGCATATTGGCTGCTGAACTCCCGAGGGTATAAAGATGCTGTGCATTACATTTAGACCTGAATTAAATATTCAGAGGCAGAGATACCTAACCCGTCCCTGTATGCCTCACTGGTTATCACAGTTGAACTTAATGAATTAAAAGAGGGAGGGGAAGGGAGATCTTCCCCCTCCTTTGTAAATCGTTATTTACTGTGGGAGGAACATCAAGATGGCTTGATATTTCTGCATTACAGCATTCAGTTGGCTGGCAATAGAGCCTGAGTTAGGGAAAATAATGCAGCTTTGAGCTGTAAATGAGCAACTACGCTACTTTGATCTTGTACTGATAGAAATCAGAGCCTGGCTCTGTGTTTGTGGAGTCGCTCTGGTTTCTGTCACTTCTATAATCTATTCCATGTAATTGCATATTTAAAAGAAATGAAGTTCATTTATTGATTGCCACTGTATTGTTTAAGGCAGGTAAACATAAGAGGCCAGAGCTCCTTGCTCTTGTCTCTGTGCAGTCTTTGGAAGTTGAAGGAGCTATGCATGCAAGTAAGGCGAGGCCCCATCTGCGCTGAGGAAAGATATTCATTACAGCTGACTTGTCCTGTTAGAATTACTGCCCCAGACTGTTTCTCAAGAAAAAGATGTCACTAAGATATCTATTAGAGTATTTCACTGCCGAACTTGAGAACTGAATATTGAGCAGTTGGGTTCCAGCATAGCCCAGGCTCTGCTGTGGTCCTCCCTTCCAGGCCATCCCCCTGCAAAATCATGCAAAGCATGCATTGGCATTTTCTCTTCTGAAAATGAAATCTTCATTAGAAAAATAGGGGAAAAATAGGTACTTTGCTCTCTGTCCTGCTGTATGTTGCAACTGTGTCTATCTTAATTTGTAGATTTTTCCTCTTCCCCTTTGGCAAACACTGTTCCGGCTCACATTATGAGCTGGTTGGTCTTAATGATCTCATTTTGATCAGCTGCATGGACATCTTTTTGGGAAGCTGACACACCTCAAAAGGAGTTTTATCTCTGATTGAGGAAAACGAAGCTGGTAGGACCGAAGAAAGCTGGAGGCAGCCACGTTTGCTGCTGTCACCGAGAGGCCGAACCCTTCTCACTCCTCCCCATACAGTGTTTTGTTTTGTTCTAAATTGAAGATGCAGCAAATCTGAGTAATAGCTGGGACTTTGCTAAATGGCACCCATCTGCTGAAGTCATAACCTTCATTTTAATTAAGACCTCGAGTTTTGGAAAGCTTGACCTGAGATTCTGCTTTCTCTTTTCCATCATCTAATTCTTCGACCTGTGCTGGCCTACAGGCCCCTGGCGCCTTGTGAAGCACAGCAGTATTTTGTTTGACTTCTGCACTCATTAGAGACAACTAGCAGTCTCTGTGCTTAAACCTTTAAAAATCCTAATAAGACAATCAGACTCTGATTCCTCAGGAAGCTGAACACCACTGAGTGTTGGTTTTGCTGAAATTCCTGCCATGGGCTGTTTCCAACCATTTTTGCCTGGTTTTGGCTTAGTTATATACCAGAAGGGATGAGATAACTCATTCATCTGTCAGCTTGGTAAACAAGAGCACTGTCCTTCATCAGCTGAATACTTCTTTTCTTCTGTTCTCCTGGATTTGTTTTTTTCCATGCTTCCCAATAGTGCCCCACCTGGAGCTCTTCCATGAAGCGCTCTCACAAGAGCCAATAGGACAACATTTCATCATTGCTTATTACATCAAAACTTCACAAAACAACACCAACTCAGTGCTGATCTCCAAAATCACTGAGCAAGGTCAGACTGGCTCTTTATTCCCTGTTTTATCACGTGGCCGTGGAGCTTCCTTGAAATGCACGGTCCCCACTTGCCATTGACCAGAAGTGGCGCAGGGATTCCTTGACCCATGAAAGAGGTGATGTTGTGAAACTACATCAGGATATTCTGACCCAGTTTTTGTTGTGTGAAAATCTCAGAGGCTCAAGGTGCCATCCTGGCTAAATGCACGGTTTACTGAATAAGACTACACACTGCACAGCAGGGCAGAGGCTTTTGTAGATAACCAGGAAGGCATGAAGCCATAAGAAGCGAAGCCAAGGAAAGAGATGAACTCGTAGGGAAGCTAAAATGGTGGGTGTGGAGATTTTTATTAATGAATTGCAAAGCTGGAGAGAAAAGGAATATACAACCAATATAGAATTGTCTTGTGCCTAAAAATAGTCACCCAGCCAAGTGAAGCCATTTCCAGCTTGCAGAATATGGAGAGCAGAACATGAGCACACGTTGCCTTTGTCTCTTCAGCTGGAGCATCACATGTGGCAGTCCCAGTTGCTGCTCCCTGCATGCTATATACTGGTGGAGATATTAAACTGGGGCGTAATGATGAATGAAACTGAGGGACGTGTCTTGATTATCCCAAGTTTCTAATGTATAATTGAATTATTTTCGTAAGTATATTTCAAGCCCTTTGATTTCTGGCCTCTGTTTTTAATTACTCAGCCCCCTCTTGCCCTTGTGCATTATTATGCTGTTCATTAGCATTCTGTGAGACTACAGAAGTTTGACTTCTGAATAAAGTAGCATACGAAAGAGAAAGGATGCTTTTTATCTTACCACTTAATAATTTAAATGGAGCTCTTTTCTTTAATCAATGTTTAATACTACAATAGCTGTTTATTTAAACTGCGTATTGCCTAATTTTGCAAACAAAAAGGAGAGGAAGGATAAACACATTTAGAAATAATGAGCTTTGTAACTATTGTAATCTTCAAAAGATTTAAAATATCTACAGCACTTATAACGTCAGTTCATTTCAATGAGACGGTACCGTGGGCCTGGATGTATCTGTATCATTTATGCAGTGTTAAGCAGTACAAGCCTATTTTATATTTGCAGGAAGCAGAAAACCTTGCTAATTGCAAAACTGAAAGCTACTCAGCAGCGTTAATATTGTTGGCATGACCGCCAGCTGCGATGATTAGGATGTGTGACAGAGGGGGAGATAATTTGATCACAGGCCTGGGGACTGGGAGCTCCTGCATCCTGTACCTACAAAGGAAAATATGGGGAGAAAGGCAGTGGGGTAGAAATCCAGTGGGGATGCGCTGGGTGTGTGATGCTTTTTCTATGTCATCAGCAAAATATGGCTCAGTCATTATGGGCTGGAGCTGGGAGCCTGAGCCATGGCAAGGTCAGGGGGATCCGCAGAGCCTGACATAAAAGAGATGGACTAAAGCTCTCGTCCCTCTGCTCAGCGTCCTCATCTGTAAAACAGGAATTGATCAGGGATATCTTGAGGATTTAGAGATATCTGGAGACCGCTTTGGAGGCATTAAAACTAGCGAGCATAATATCTGCATTTCAAAGTACTCTTTGGACATCACTTAATTCATTTTGACAGCAGCCCTGCGCAAGAAATGTGGCCGTCTCCATTGTCTGGATGGGATAACTGAGTCCACGACCGGCCCGAGGCAGATGGGAAGGAGAGCTGATTGCTGGGGGCACCAGGGCAGGGGAGCAGTGAGCTCCTGTCTCCAGCAGCTCAGTTATAAAAGCACCTGTGGCCAGCAGCCTGTTCTATCCACACATGCTGGGGGTGTTGATCTCATGTAATCCCCACCTGACGTCCTGGCTGGGCTCTTTTCAACAAATTATTCCCTACAGAGCAAGACCTGACCTTTTTCTTCTCATTTGTATCTCCTGTCCCCTAAATCCTTCCCTCTGCTGCCAATACCTCCAGTTCTCTCTTCCTTCCCTCCCCCCCCGCCTCTCCTCCGACCTACTTCTCACAATCCTTTGTGCAAGCCTGGAGTTCCTTCTTTTCTCCACCAATTTCTGCCTCCTTTTTGAGGCAGAGGAGTCTGGGGTAAAGACTGGGAGTAACTGTGTCAGGAGCAGTAGGCAAAGGGACGGTAGCTCCGTGAGTAAAGACTGAGACTGAGAGAATTGACCTGATGCAGTGGGCTCATTCCCCTTTTTTTGGCTCATTTGTAAGTCCTGTTGACTTAGGAGAGCTAAGATGGGTTGTGCTAATGTGGGATGAGGGAGAGAGCTAAGATGGGTTTTTTGGACCCTTTGTTTCAGGCTGAATACATTTATCCAAGGTATGAGAATCCACTGCTGGGTTATTGATTCATAATGAGCAGTGGTGTAAAAGCTACAGAGATTTTTACTGGTTTTCAAAAGCATGCTTAAAAGTTGCAAGTGGCCAACTTGGAAGGCAAATATGCAATTCCAAATCTATAGCAGATAAGTGATTTCTTGTAATAAAAGTAGCCTGCCGTGTTCCACAAAGCATATATTCAGTGGTTCTTCCTATTTAAAGAATGTTTGTTCTAGATGATGATTTGCATTACAGCAGCACTTAGTCTGATCCTGGCTGTGTTCCCTGCCATCGCATTAAGCTCTACAACCACTTATTGCGAGACGGTGTCCTCCCTCATATTTAAGCACCTGCCTCCCGCTGTAGCGCGTATTGGGATATCGCTGGCGAAGCACGCACCGGGGCTGCAGGAGGAGCGGAGGCTGCAAAGTGAGTTGGTGAAGGCTGCGCAGAAAGTCAGTGGCAGAGCAGGAGGCAGACTCCGTTTCCCAGCGTGCTGGAAAGCATTGACCCTGGCTTCGCAGTCGCTCTTTCACTTTTTCCATTTGAACTAAATTCCCGAGCGTGATGATTTATTGATAACACGCAGGACTGTGGTGTCCGGAGCCGCACTGACCAGATCCGTGATAAGAGGAGAGGGAGGTTGGTGGCCCTGACCCTCCTCTCCCTTCTCAAGTTGCGGCTGTCTCCGGAAGATGCTGCGGGCTGAAGAAACGTCTCCTTCCTCCTCTTCCTCTCTCTGCTGGACCGCGGTGGGGCTCAGCTGAGGTCCGGGCTGCGCTGCAGCTCCACGCCCGAGCCCAGCGGGGCGGGCAGCTCCGTCTCCGAGCAGCTCAACCTTTCCGGCAGCGTGCCGGCCGCCCTGCGCGGAGAGGCACTGCGAGAGCCGCCTGGAGAGCGAGGGGAACCCCGGTACCGGGGGAGAAGTGGAGGGAGGGAGGCAAGGAAAGGAGGGCCGTGATACCGCGCTTCCTCCCCGCCCGCCTCTGAAGAGGAGGAGTAGGAGGGTTGCTCCGAAAGCACTCAGAGCCGCCGCCGAGCCGGTGCGGAGCATCATCCTGCCGGCAGTTGGAGGGCGGTGCGCTGCCCGCTGCCCTCCGGAGGCGCGGAGCCAGGTAGGCGGCGGAGGGAGCTGGGGGGTTGGAGCACCGGCACGGCGCGTCCCGCACGGGCGGCAATGGGGTAGCGCCGGAGAGCTCGGCTTCACCCACAGAGACTTGTTGGGATCGGGCTGCCCCGGCCCGCAGGCTCCGTGCCAGGCAGCGGGCAGCCTCCCGGCTTGGAGAGGCTGGGATGGGATGTTAGAGCTTTAGAAAGCGTCGCTCACGAGTGCTGCGGGCTGGGCACGGTTTGGCAGCGAGAGAGCAGCTGTGGGAATCACTCTTAAAGTATTCCTTTTATATTGAAATATAAAGACGTATTGCTGTGTGTGAAACTCATTTACTGCCATAGTTACTCCGGTGAATCCAGTGACTCAGATGGCACTGGCGGTCGGGCAGCTTGCTTTGCAGATATCACTCTTACTTTGGGGTTGTGTTCTTTTTCCCTTTTTAGAAATGTTTTTAATTTCACTACCAGTTTTATAGCTTCTGAAATACTTTCGTTTCCCAGATCAGGTGGTTTCTCACCACTGTACTTTTATCTTTACAAGCGGGAGGGCTTGAAGACTTTCTTTACAACAGAGCTCTAATAGAGCTCCCACTCCTTTCAGTGAGGTGTGTGTTATTTTCTGACCCCACCAACTTCGGTTTGACAAAAAGGAAAAGCTGAACATTATTTTTTTGGGGATGCTACTTTCCTTGTTTCAACAAGTTGCTTTGTTCTCTGATCCAGTAATTTCCTCTCAAACTCGAGTTTGTCATCGTTAGGTAGATGATGTGGTGATATGTGTGATGTTAAACCTGCAGTCACTGGGGATTAATGCATGGGCATGACATCATCGACAGCCAATGAGGGGATGGTTTTGGTCACGTACTGACCCAAACTGCCTTCCAAACCAATGTGGTGATCCTGCGCTGCCCTGATGGTGTAACACGAGTTTGGACATACAGGGTGGCTTCCTAACATGGTTTCATTGTTCTGCTCTGTCTTGTATCCTCTGAGATAGGCACAGCTCATTAAGCAGGCACATGTGTATGGTTAGTCTAATGGATCAAAGATTTGGGAAGAGTTGGACATATTAGTTTCCTGATGTTGATAGATACGATGTGGACGAGCTGCTTGTTGGCAGAATACAAACAGCCAAAGAGTTCTCAGGCTCTGTGGCAGGAAGGCTGCACGGGCAATGTGTGAGAGCATGCAGAGGCTGTACTTGTACAAACTGCACCTTATCACTTGGAGCGGAGCTGCTCACGTGGAGGTGGGCATAGGCACAGTTTGTGGGGCAGGGCAGCCTGTGTCCCCATGCTATGCTGGCAGGTTCTGCTGTGCTTTTGCCTTCACCCCAGCACCTGGATGCCCATGTACTGCCAAGGTCCAGCAGGGCTGAAGCTCTCGGCCTCTGATCTTGCTATGTTGTTTATGGTGGCTTAAACTCAGCTGTCTAGAGTAGCTTTTGCAGAATCACAGCACATGTTACCAAGCACAGCCTGCCCCCTGGAATGGGCATTTCTACTTCTGTTAACCTTCATCATTCTGCAGCAGATTAGTTCAAGTTCCCTGCAGGTCAGTGGGGGTCTTCAGCACTGGCTGCGTGTGACATGGGTCAGTATCACAGATACTTGCCCACATATCATGTGTTTATCAGTTTATTAACTATTTTCTTCTAGAGTTCTTACTCTCAAACGTAACATTTTGGTCCAGAGTGTTTTAAAAGAAGAGAAGTTTTAAAATATTTCTTTTTGTCTGTAGTTATGTGTATACACACACACAAACTCTCTTATCTGTGCCTTTGCATAGATAGCCATTTGTATTGAGGGAACCACGCAGAAGATTAGCAATAGAGCAGACGTGCCTCAGAGGTACACGTGATTCTTACACCTTTGATGCCAATAAAACGTGACAGGATACATCTAATGAATTACCTTTAAATCAGAAAGCAGTAAACAAGCCATACTTGGATTAGGGGAGTATTAAAATGAGAAGAATGTTAGCGCCTTTTGGTATCCTGTGGCACATTTTTACCAGCTAGGAAATAACATGGGCTACTGCAGAGAGAAAAGGTCTCTAGAGAACTGTAATGATTTTCATCTGTGTGAAATAGATTTTTCTAAATGCTGTTACTTACTATCTCATGTTTAGATGATGCCGTAGAAGAATTCTTTTCTTTCTCCTAATTTCACACCTATGTTTACTATTTTACTATTATTTTTTTGGAATGACTTCATTGCTGGCACAAGGTAAAGGTTTGATGTATCCCGGTAGCTAAAAGCTCCTAATTGCATAATAAAAACACAAGCAAAATGACACAAGAAGCTTAATGGTAGATTTCAGTCCAGTTCTGGACAGCTTTTCTGTGTCACCAGGGTGCAGAGATGGTCTGGTCCGTGCCCGTGTATTCTGTGGCACTTCTACCCAACTATCTAGAAGGTTGCCCTAGTTCTGGTAATTCCGGGGTATGGCTGAAATTGCATGGAAACTGAGACTGATATCTGCTCCTAAGAACAAGATTAAATTTAGCAGTTCTCCAGGTCATATGTCTGACCAAGAAAGCGTTCCCTGATATTGCCTCCCAGATATGACAGGTCTGGGTTAACTGTGAACTGGCAACCAGTTGGAGGTACTTGTGCAGGGCAGCTCTTGGTCTCCCAAAGCTGATCTTTAATCAATCCAAGGCCAATACCTGCTGCCCTTGTTCAGGCAAGATGACCAGACTGGGCTTTGAATGAAAAGGGCAGAATTTGGCCAGCATTGCTTAAGTGGTAGAAAGAAATGTATGTTGAAGAGGTAAACACTAAGATACTCAGGTTCATCTAGAATAGGGCTTCTTGTGAAGTCTTGAAATTGATATGCTCTTTCAATACTGCATAGCTCTGTTGGCCAATGAAACATCAATTCCTTAATCTAGAGCTAAGCTTGAATTTGTGAGTGCAAGTAATTGTTTTGTTTGGAACATCGATATTTAATAACACTCTAAGACAAATCTTTAACTCACTAACAACGTGAATAAGGAGCAGCAATGATGCCTTTGTGTGCTAAGCTTCATTGCAGCGTCCTGAGGAAAGTGTGAAGGAAATTGCTTTGTCTTAATTTTTGGAAGTTTTCAGAATAAGGAACTCTCCTCTATGTATGTGTTTCATCCAATATATTGGATTTTCCTTGTCTCACTCTTACAGTTTATGGCCCTGGGACTTCTTGCCCCCTCTCAAAGTCTACTCAGTATAACTCTCTCAGCATCTCTTTTTCCCTTTTAAAAATTTGATAACCATCATGCAAGCAGTTGTTTTGAAGCCAGTGCCAACCCTGTAGATCAGAAGATCACAGCACACTTTCACCTGAGGTTAGGCAGTGCAACGTGAGCTGCTTCACAGTGGCAAAGCATCCGGAATACTTGCAAGCTATGGGGATTTCTATTGGGTTGTGTCACTGAAGTCAGGCTCCTTTGCTATTCTGAAGAGTCTTATATGGAGGAACAAAGAATGGTAGATTTCACCAGGTTTGCTTTTTTTTTCCTCTTTCTTTCTTTTATTTCCTTCAGTGATTATTTTGGAAAGACCGTGAGCTGAAAGACTGATTTCCTCAGAGTCAGTAGAACTATGCCAGAGCAAGGCTTAAATGAAGGAAAGTAGTATCAGGTATCTCTGTGACTCCGAAGGTGACCCGTTGTTTTTATTGCCCTTCTGTTGTGTTTCAATTTCAGTTACACTTAACAGAGAACATCTGTGGAATAAAAACTCTGGTGGGGTCAGGCCTTTCTCCTTGGAGGATATTTCCCTCTGTGCAGCATCAGCACAAGCTTTCCCCCTCCTTCCTTTAAAATAACAAGCCGAGTGCCATGAGGATAAAGGATTAAGTGGCTCTACTTCCAGCCTCACTGTTACGTGACAGCGACATTCTGGTTAAAGGCCTCAGTCCCCAGCCCCCAGTGCAGAGCTCCTGCCCCTTTCTGTTCTCCATCCTGCCACTCGCAGCACCTGGCTCTGCATCGCATCCTGGTGAGCCAAGGAATGCAGTATAGTTGGCACCAGCCTGACTCTGATTCTGGAAGCGACTAACCATGCAATAGGAGAAAGCAGGACGCTGATGTTTTAGCTCTTAAAATGTTCCTAGGCTTTTGTCTAGTCAGCAAGAAACTGCTGCCTCAACCAGAACCATCTGAGTAGTGCCCAGGCATGAGCAAACCAGCTGACACAAAATCTTTGGGCAGATCTCAGGTTACAATCTGCACAATGCAGGTTTCTTATCGAAACCTTGTTTGCATTCCCTAAGCTGTGTGCCAAATCCACATCTGGTGTAAGTTTCTGAAGAGGAGGAAACTCAGTTGTTGTAGGCAGCACTGGATGGGTAGTGATTCTTCTTCTCAACAAAATTAAACAAGTTTCCTTTTTTCCTGAGTCATTTCAGATATTCAATTAAAAAATTTGGCAATGATTAGTTGATAGGGTCCATAGCCTTACACAGGTGCATCTGGGATTTATATATGCTGAGAGTTATTAAAGCTTCCAGCGTACATTCTGTGCATGTGTAATTAAGGAGTGACTGTACTTTGATGTCATTTGCTGTGTCATCCAGACTCCAATTATGGAGGCTGTGGTATTTCATATTGTCACTGGTGAGCAGAAGCATCCCTGTGTGAGTGGATCTGTTTGAAGGACCAGGCTGTGGCTGCTTTAGCTTAGAGAGCACAGTTATGCTCGGTTTTCTTTGCTGCTTCCATTATTCAATGAGAATTATGTGTGTTTATGATAGTCTGATCAGCAAATAGAATTGCATTGCAGATAAAGAGATATTGTGAAATACAGCGGTTTACATTAATAGGAAGGATTTATCTCGTTGCAGCACTGAATTTATGATGCCAAGCTGTGATATTTTCCTGTTTCAAAAATGCTATATTGCAGTGAGCTGATATCAGAGAGTGATAAGGTGTTTCTTTTTTAATTTAAGCCACTGTAACATGCTAATAATGTTGGAAATAGGAAGAGGAATGTCTCCCGAAATAAATATAATGCATTGATATTATAATTTCTCAATGAAATTCATTTAAGTTAAGACTCCTAAATGGAAATTATTGTTCTGTTTAAACTATAAAACAGATGTGGATGACATCTTTAACAGAAGCATGATTTTGGACTCAAGTCATAGGGTTAGTATGCTCCACTTAAATTAACCTTTGGGGCTCTTCATTAGTATTCCAAGAATGCAAAAGCAATGGTGATGATCCCTATGCTGGCCATTTCAGCAGCCTGTGAGCATTTGACTCCTTGCTTCCTTCCAGTTTTCTGACAAATGCCCAGCAGATACAGTCTCCTGAAGGAAGAGGAGTCATCTTCACTGTTGTCTCTTCTTCTGGCTGTTGCCAGGGACATGTCAATGCCAGGGCAAAGGAAATCTTGGTGATGACTGGGAATGCTCTCCCACTGCCACCTGCACACCATCTTTATCAGCTCTGGGGGGAACTGGCTGAGCCTCTATGTTACTCAGAGATACCCCCTCGGTTCTGCCTTGCCAAGCATGCAGGGAAGGGCCCTCTCATTTGTGCAGCTGAGAAGAGGCTGCTGAAACCTGGTGGTGGGACTCAGCACTGCTCCTTCCATAAGAAGCGTTATGATGCAGTGAGCTGTTGAACTTAATGTTGATCAGCTAGCATTGCTGTTAGGAAGCCAAACTTTTCCTTTTTGCACATAGGCAGCTTTGTCTCACTCCATGGGATTTTCATTGATTTCACTGGGATGCCCCGAGTATGAATACAGGTAGCTGTGAGAGATCCTGACTTTCCAGTGTGCTCATCTTGGCTGCATCACTATTTGTACTGAGCACTACCAAAGTAATGTAATGGCTGTGAAGCACGGTGGTTAGAAGTCAAGTGCTATAAAAATTTCCCCAAGCATGTGTCCACAGCAGCAAGAGGACTTGCACATAAAATAGGCCACTGAATCTTTAAAATGATGAGCAATTCTGTGGAATATAGCAAGTTTGTCTTATGCATGTATTCCTGTTAGAACAGTCAAACAGCATCTCTGAACCCTTGCACTGATATCCATTACCTGTAAGAGCACAAGAGAGTTTTTGATGCTGGCTTGTTTAGCTGAAATGTGCTACAGGAAACCAGCTTGACTATGGAAGTATTTACCTGTTATAGGCTTAACGAGCTGAATGGAGGGGAAAAAGCAAAATAATCATTTTAGTGCTGAATTACCCCACGTTTTTTTGTGTGCTGCTAAAATGGTCTGTTCTGCTTCTGTTTAATTAGAGATTGGTTTTTGTTTAGGGCCCATTAAGAGACCAAAATTATGTTAGGAAATTTACCTTTAAGAAGCTGCACTGATTCTTTTAATTTATGAATGCATCAGATAAGAAGGATTGTCCCTCTGTTTCTACACCAAATTGACACAGAGGGATGGATATGAGGTGAAGCAGGGCAATTTCTGGCAGAATCAGTGAAACATTCCACCTGAGAAATGAATTGGCTCATTCGGTTTGTTAACTGTTAGAAATTAATTGGTATTGAGCTTATCCACACACTTAATACCATTTCCCTCCAGAACATTTCCTTCCTGTAGATGTTCCCAGTGTGGTTTGTTGTTGTTGTTGGTTTTTTTGGTGGTCTATCCTTAAATTTAACAACATAATAAACATATAAGCTCTAAACCTTTAAGACTAATTACTGGTTATAGCTCTGAGTGAGGTGCAGCAGCATAAAACACAATTACTTACTGTGCTGGTGTGCATCAGTCACCAACCACACGCTGCCTGGTCACTCCCCAGCTGAGCCAAGCCGTGCTGTTGCATGGATGCAAAGGTAGTTGCCTGCACCCAGTGTCTTTGCAGATGGCTGGAGAAAATAGAGGAAAATGGGTTTTTTTAAGCAAAGCTCATGTATTTTTGTGTGTGTGTTCCATGTTCTTCTTGAACAGAAGCTTCAGTAATGTGTAAATGATTGCTGTTAAGTCTTGCTTGGGAGGGTAGATGGGAGTGGTAGCTATTTGTAATCGGCATATTCGGAATATAAGTAATTGTATCGTGGCTACAAAAATGATCTATCTTCTGTTTTTTTTCTTTTTCCTCATCTAAAATGAAAGCCACAGCTTGAATAAAGCCAGACTGATTTTGTTTTAAATATATATATATTTTGTACTGAAGTAATACAATCCATTACGGTTAATGAGTATTGTTGTCTTTTGTTTGAACTCTTTATTATAGAGGCTTAGAGTAAGAGAGCTTTAATAACAAAAGGGACACCTTCTCTGCAATGGCTATCCGATAACAATCCATAACATTTAAGAATAATATTTAAAAATAATTGGCTTTCAAATGAATGATTGTGCATTACTAATTGGCAGGCGAACGGAAGATCCGTAACCTCCAGATGAATGCGGTGTCTCTCTTTAAATAGCCTGCTAATTTCTCCTTCTATTTTTCCACATACAAGACAAAAATAAAATAAATCTAATTCAGGTTGTATTTTAATAGGACCAAACTGATAATTGCATTATTGCAGAGAAGGGCAGAATAGCTGGAGGATATGTGCAAGGTGCATTAGTCCCACGAATAGAAGCTGATTTACTTATTGATAGTAGAGACACGTTTTAGTCACTTTATAGAATTAACAATTGATCAGCTTGTTAGGTTCTAGTTCTTCATAAGCACGGCATGTTTATTCATTATTGTCATTACATGGTGCAGGCAGCTGAGGTCGTGATTAGTGAGGCACCATCTAGAAACATTTCGACTTGCTTAAATGGAACTTTTGCAACATGGCACCAATTCTCACTTTTCTCAGATAAATAAAACTTAGACCTGCCCGGTTAATTTGCATTTCATTTACATTTCTTTAGCAGATCAGATCTATTTGTTTTCCAAATGCCAGTGGACCAGGTTTGCAGAAGTGTAATAAGATGGGCAACATAAAAAGCATTGCTTTTAAATTGCCTTGGTCACTGTAAATATATGCCGATCTATAGGATGGCAAACGATAAACCAAACACGCTGCTGGAGGGGAATGGAAAGATGTTATTCCAATAAATATATTCATGATTGTTTGTCGCTAAGCATAAGTTATTTTTTCTAAATCAGCATTGACTTAAGCTGGAGCAAACTCGATAGCAAAAAAATCCCACAGAGGTTTCTCCTGCTACGTATGACTAATATATTAAAGAAGATAAATAGTCATTTTTAGAATTTATTACACAGTAGGATTGAGCACGAGAGCAAACCATTTTACAAACCTGAAAGTTAAGGTCACCCTGAGAAAAAAAGGACACTTAAGATGACTAGAAAGCTCCGCTTCCTCAAGAAACAGAGATTCAAAGTTTACTCATTGCACGGTGCCTTTTACAAAGCGTGAGGATCCCAAGTGTGAAACCAGGGGCTGTTTTGATGTGCAAATATTTAGAACTGCACAGTGGGTAGGCAGGAAGGCACTGACTTCTCACCAGCGCTGCACATTAACTCCCAGTCTCTCCACTCATTTCAGACTGTTATGCTTTTTGACAGAGGTTTTCATGACGTGTCTCGGTATTAGGGATGAAGCGTCTGTAATGTTTCACTGAACTCTAACTCAATTGGTTTTTCCACCTGCCTTTTCTATTCATGTCTTGTTTTACTCTATTTTTTTTAAGATCCTTTATGAGTATTTTAATCACACCGAACACCTTTAAGTTTTGGTTCATAGTTCAGACTTTTAGGAGTAGGAAAATTTGCCTTGTAACATTTTCTTAGGGCTTGTTAATGAAGTTAATGAATGATTTTCCTATTAGGCTGTCTTATCTTAACTAATACTGCTCCCTTGTTTGAGCTGTGGCAAAATCAGGACGACATTGATTTTCTTTAAGAGATGAATAATGAAAGATCCGAATTCTTAAATATGCAGATAAAGATAAGTGACTTAATTACAAAATTATCAGTGGAAGGTGGTGAGATGAATTAGCTGTTCTAATTTGTTGTATATGTCAATATACCGTGACATAACCTGGAGTGTTACGTAAAATCAACTTCTGATATCTTCCTTTAATTTTTGATGTGGTTTCATCGTGTTTTTGGTGAACTGTTCTTTTGGATATTGCCTGGGACTGCCTGTCCCAGCTTTAGCTTACAGAGGACTTGATTCTGCAGATGCTTAATGTCCAGTGCAATGCAGCCAGATGAAAATAGTCCTGTTCTGATCAATAGTAATATTTACAGGCTTTACGTGGTGGAGGCTAGGTTGCTTTTTCCAGTGACTGGCAAGTTCTTCTCTTTGATCACTTGTGCTATGAATATCATAGCTGGCAAAATCCCAGGCTCAAATCTTGCTGGCTTTTTGTTTTGTTTTGTTTTTTGGCCTGGCTTTACAAATTGCACATAATAGAAAAGGGAAGTCTCATGGCCTCTGTCCTTCAGCCCGTGTAGCTTTAGATATCATGCACCTCCTGTCAGGGCAGAGCCCAGCTAACTGCAAACAGGCACCTTGCTGTGCTGTGTAGGAGGAGGGCTCTGTGTGAGTGCCAGGTTGGTCGTCTGCTCTTCTGGCCACTGCTCCCAGGGGAGGAGGAGGGAGAAGGAGCTGCTGTGTGACGACATGGTAGCTGATCTCATTAAAGGAGGAGATAAATGGCCTTCTACTGGAAAGGCTGCCCCGTCACAAACTTCTTTTTCTTTTTCTTTTTTTCTTCTCATGAGTTCCACTGTTGGATCCCCCAGCGGAGTATTTATGTGCACAGTACTGTGCCTGGAATAAAGCTTTCACTATTCTTATGCTTAAATTCTAAGTGACTCCCGAGTCATGCTGGTTTTCAAGCTTGAAGACCCTGTATTTTTTTTTTCAGGATATATTTTCTCAAATCTCAGTGCAGCTACAAATACATCATTTGACAAGCATGGCTGAGCTGCTGCTTCGGGTCCTTGGGTCACTGACTTTCTGTTGCAATTGCATTGTCCAGCAGTTGTTCTGAAGTTTGGTTATTCTTATAGTTTCGTGACAGCTGTTATCTTCCAAGGGTAAAGCATAAGCTGGATCACGAAGATTTCAGATTTTGCCTTCTCCTACTGTTGTGGCTGCTCTCTTCAAGGAATCTCAGCTGGGTGATGCAAAAGAGAGCGGCTAAGGCGTGGGTATGCCACGCTTCCACTGGGAGTAGATTGGACAGTGCCTTTGTAAACTCCCTGGGTGTGGTATCAGCACATAGGATAGGAGATGAGAACTCTGTTAGGATGGCTTTATTGAGCTTACATGGGATGATCTGACAATACAGAGTGTGATTTTTGTCCTAGACTGACAGACTTTACCCTGAGATTGTTACTCAGCAGCTCCCTGACAAAATGGGAAGAGCTGAGCACAGACTGCTGCTTCAGGCTTTGTGTGGGTTTATCTTGTTTTATTCATTTTGTCTTGCTTTGGCTTTTGATTAAAGATAATACTTGTGTCAATGAAATGAGTAGCAAACACCTGCCACATTATGGATTTTGTTACGTTAGGAGCTATGAGGGGAGCCAGTGTTTGTCATTCAGAAGAGGAAGGCTGCCAGGACCAAAGATGTAAATAAGAGCCAAGGAAAATTAATTGCAAACCTGTCAAGTCTGGTCTGTCTTTATTGTTATTACATGGTGCTCAGCAGATCTTACTTAGAGATGGTAGAAAAAGAAAAAACAAATCCTGCTACTTGTGCAAATTCAGCTGAAAGAAACCCAGCCACAGCAAGATACTGTTACTGGTTTTTCAGTGCCGGGGGAGCAATTGTGGGATTAGTTCTTTCATCCTGAAATCTTTTTCTTCAGTGCTTCACAACATACAGGTATGGCTGTGGCTCTACATTTGTGTTCCAAATAATATTGTTCTGGGAGAGCTTCATGCGGTCCCCAATGACCAGGTTGTTGCTCTGGAGCTTAACAGCTCTGCTAACTTAACACAGACCCAAGCAGAGCAATAGCAATGATGGTAGCCTGCAGTCTGCTCTCTTCTTGGTGCAATACTCACACTTCTAGTCTGAATGCTGACAAACAGCACACAGATCCTGGCTCTCCGTGGTATAGGCAGCCTGATCTTGAACTCCATACTTATGCATCTCTGCACTGTCATCTGCTGTGCAGAAGTATTTTGACCCTAAATACTTCAGAATGGAGAACAGTGAGCTTCAGAACCAATCACTTTCCTGTTAGAGTGACCATTATAGGAATATTCCAGTATTAAATTAGAAATTTTTCATGCTCTCCAAGATCAGATGTTGAGACCTTCAGGTTCAAAAGGCAGTAGATTATTCATGTGATACTGCTGTTCTCAGGTAATAAGTTGGAGAGTGGTACTGCAAGCAGAAAAATAATGAGGAAGTCCTGTTCAATTGAGTCAAATTAAAAGGACATGATCAGCTGTCTCTGGCTTGAGCACAAAAATAATTTAAAATGATGAACCACACCCCCACTGGCCATTTATTCTGCTTTAAGCAGTACTGTCTGTGTACCAAGTAAGTTATGGTATCTTTCTGCCAGAAAGATGCTATAAAACACCTCATACTCACAAATACCTCCTCAGAATTAAACAGTTTGAAGGAAGCTGAGTAGATAACTACCAGAGTACTTCTCCTATTTGCTTAAAGCCATCAAAATTGGGAAAAGGACCGAGAGGGTGGTAACATAAATAAAAAGAATATTTCAGGAGCAGAGATGTTGCTCATTTCCATCTTACATATGAACAGTTGTCTCCATGGGGCTCTTTCTAAAACACCCTTTCGGGACTCATCAGTCAGCAGCTGCGAGCAGAGGAGGGAATTCTGATCATTCTTTGTGAGCTTTAGGTGAGGGTAGAGATGGTTTAAAACCAGTCAGACCAGACAGGCAGCAGATGGCTGCAGGAGAATGAGAGGGATCTGCCCCAAACAGTGCAAAGCTCCGCCTTTCATTTTGGATGCAGTGGAAGCCTCTGGTGAGCAGAGGTTTGGTTACCTACAGGTTCTTTTGCTGATCATGGAGGTTGCTGTTTGCAGGGAAGGAGTTTCATCTGGAGAGGGGAAAATATAAATGTAGTATGAGATTTTATATATTTTATGTATGATTTCTTGTTTGTTTGTTTTTTGTTTTTTGTTTTTGTTTTTTTTCTTCAATTCCATTAGCTTTTCCTGTTTTCCGTTGTGTTATTTACCACTGCTAAAGCTGAAAGGCCTGAGAAATTCTTGCTGTTGCTCCTGAGACATAGAGCATTTCTACTAACAGCGAGATTCCAACTGCAATAGTCCTGTGACTGTCTCTCATTCTGTGTGGCTGTGTTGCCTATTACCAGGCTATGGAAGTGCTTTGTGCATTAACCTGAAAACTTGGATTTGAATCAATGATGTGACCACTCCATAGGACTCTTTAAAAATGTATCTCACGGTGAAGGAAATTCTGATGGGAATGGTTAAAGTGAGAGAATTTCACTTTTGTGTTTCAGTTCATCAATCTTTAAAGAGACACTGGTAGGTCAAATGGGTCTAACACTGATCGATTTACAAGAAGAATCTCTTTTTAAAGTGAATCACAATTCATCTCCAATGGGAAATTGAAAAATTAAATAAAATGCAGCTGTGGTCCTGATGGGGGAGTATTTAATTAGCTCAGCCCCTCACACACTCTAGTTAGTCGTCCCTTAAAATCCATAATCCAGTCTGATCTGTTTTTCACAGTCCATTACATTTTTGTTCCGTTAGCTCTGACTGGGTCTGAGAAATACATTTGATTCATGCCTACCTCCAAGAAGGGCATCTTTTCTTGAGTCTGAGGACACATTTCATGGTATGTAACAATCAAACATGTCTGTCTCACAGTCTAACTACAAAGGGCTGCTTGCTGCTTAACTGCAATTTAGGAACATGTAGGACATTGTCATCAACCCGGAAGGGAAAGATCTGTTGAAAACTTGAGTCAGGATCTAGTGAAGTTCTCATAATCTTGTTTTCTGGAAGGACAGCTTCATTTGAGCTACAGCTGGCATTAGGATGGAGGTAAATGATGTATGCTGAGGGTTTATTTTCACAGAGTCAT
The DNA here is from genome assembly GCF_039878825.1 of Excalfactoria chinensis. NCBI lineage: Eukaryota > Metazoa > Chordata > Aves > Galliformes > Phasianidae > Excalfactoria > Excalfactoria chinensis. The sequence goes on from NC_092836.1 coordinate 4,913,087, forward strand.
AGAATGGGCTGGGTTGAAAAGGACCACAATGATCATGTAGTTTCAACCCTCCCTGCTATGTGCAGGGTTGCCAACCAGCAGCCCAGGCTGCCCAGAGCCACATCCAGCCTGGCCTTGAATGCCTTCAGGGATGGGGCATCCACAGCTTCCTTGGGCAACCTGTTCCAGTGCATCTCCACCCTCTGGGTGAGAAACTTCCTCCTAATATCCAACCCAAACATTCCCTGTCTCAGTTTAAAACCATTCCCCCTTGTTCTGTTTTCATGGGATTATCGGTAGGGTCAGTGACTGAAAAGTTGTGTGTGGGATGGAGGTGCTCTGTTTAGTTCATATTGTCTATCTGAAGCCACAGAAAGGTGACATCTGCTGAGACGTTTCCTATCTGCTGCTAATTAGGATAGGATGGAAATTTGGAGGCTGCTCTCTTTGTTGTAGGATTTGTTGAGGATTGTTGACGATATTCACATTTCATTTACCAAAAAGTGCAGAAATATGTATTGTGGGGACCTGAAAAATGGGATTCTGTCAGAGATCAGAGAAATGAAAGGTTCCTGCAATCATTTTCTTTAATCACAACCAAAACCAAACCAAACCAAATTAACTGTCCATCCAAGGTGGCTGGAAATAGTGGTTCTTATTCAGATGTGAGTACCTGTAACGTGCTCAGAAAGCACAACACCCAGGAACAGAAACGGTGGTTATTTTCTTTAGCTCTGCCATTGTGAGCATGACCTCAGACAAATTGTATCTGGGGGAAGCAAGGGGAAACAGCTGCCAATCTGATAGTAAATCTGGAGGCTGTGGCAAAAGGACAGAGCTCCGGGAGACAAAAGGTGGAGAAAAACCTCAAAGAGATTTGAGAGGAGGAGGGCAGGGCACTGCTGGCTGTGACGAGGTATATGAGTCAGTCAGAGCTCAGCACAGGCTGAGATAAAGCTTTGGGCAACGGGCATGGTGAAAAACATAACTATCATTCTGTGCATGTTTTGCTCCCCCAGCACTCTGGCAAACAGTAGCTCATGTTAAATAAGTGATCTAAATGTGCTACCAAGTCCAGCTTGTTTTCTTTTAACTTTCTTTTTTTTTTTTTCTTTCCCTGTGAATCTTGATTTTATTCATAAAGTCTCGAGTTCCCGGATGAAAATAATTAGAGGAAATTTGTCTTTTCTGCTTTGTAATTATTTTTAAGATAGTTAATAGCTCTCCAGAGGTGATGAAAAGCTGATTAGGAGCTGATTGTTGTCTACCATGAAACCAAACAAACGATCAACAATTTATTACTTTCAAGAGATCTCACATTTTTTAAGGCAATCATAATCATGGGAAAGTGAGCGGATCTCATACTTCATTTCCAACCCTGAGCATTTCAAAGCATAATGGAAACTATGCCACTTAGCTTCTTCCAGCTCCTCCCCATCACTCATGTGATCATGAAGTGGTTTGTGCATGAGCAAAGGGGCCATACACAACCAAAACCTATTGTAGGCAGATTGGGAACAGAAAGCATAAGGTTTCTAAAAGTGTATTTTTTTCCCCCTTTTCTTAAGCAAATAAAGAAGGAAGTTTTACTTTGCATGTGCCGTTGTTTGTTTGAAGTCTGGCCATGCTCTTACCCCAGTCAACATAACTAGGCTGAGCCCCCTGTGTGGAAACACATTCACATGCTGCTCCTTTAGCTGCGGCAGGTGCCAGAAAGAGGGCTCTGCTTCCATCTCCCCTCTGACACTTCAGGTGCTCCAGAGGTAAATACCATGCTATCACCTCTTACTGCTTCTGACAAACAGTATCAGCTTGCTGCTGTTGCTGTCCTGTCTCAGCAGAGGTAAGGGGTCTGTCTGGCTTTCCTGTGACTGTGAAGGGATGCAAACAGCAGCCAGCAGTTGATTAACCTCCCCTAAGCAAGGAGGCCGCCTTTCACCACTGATCAATGCATGACCTCCAGTTGAGGTTTCTTTCTGTCTGCCAGCTGTTCTCCTGATGCTCTCACGCACTGCTGCAGAGCAGGTGGGATTCCCAGAGGAGGCAGGAAGACAAGAAAGGGAGGAGGAGGGACAGTGAAGGGGGTGTGAAGAGGCTGTAAGAGGGAGGGACAAAGGAAATCACTTCTGGAGAGGAGGAAGCAGAATGTAAATAATAGGAGTTTGGAAACTCTCTTGCACCAGGGCATGCTGTCACAATGTAGAAAACATTATGAGACTCCTGGTACTTGCAGAGCATGATATAAAGGATGTAAATCCTCACTCAAGTCTCTCAAACTCAATGAGAACTAAACTTACCTGTGCTGTGTCTATACAGTTATGGTCATGTTCCAATTAGTCCCCAAAAAGTGGATACTTCTCCAGCATATGAGGCCAAGCAAAAGCTAACTGTGCTATTTTTTTTTGTACAAAAATAGGAATATTAAACTTTCAGTTTGCTAGTATTTATCCTATGCGCTACAGTGTAACTGGGAGCAAGAACAGAAATAGCATAGCAGAACGTATTTTGCTGTTGGCTTGTGTAGTTGATAACACAGGTGCTAAAAAGTGTGCATTCAGTCCATAATTACACTTTTGGAAATTTAGTGCTGTATTTATGAGATGCTTTTCATTAGAATCTTTTAACAATTAGCTAATGAGTCCCAAGTGGGACAATTATCCCATATACCCAGGCAGTTGGGATTCTTCATTGGCCAATGCGCATCCATTGCTCATAAAGCATGTTTGTGTTCTAAAAGTGAATCTAACTGTTCTGTGCTTCCCTCTTGGAGTGTTTCATGGAACGAAATGGAAGCAGAGATCAGATCACACTGGTGATGCGGAAATGGACAGACCCTGTCAGAGTCATGGCCTGATGGGGACCGAGGGGGAAGAATGAACAGATGTGATGTGACTATTTACTATGAGTGAAATGTTTTAGGGAATGAGGGAATGTGGTATTCTAATGCAGTAGGATTGGAAAGAACTAGATGTGTCTGCATAAATCCCCTAGAACCAGCAGAAAGGCATAATGACAGCTAGATGCACCACAAGTTGACCGTGGTCAAACTCCAGTAAAACTCCAGTACACCTAGGAGGTGTTTCCAGTTTCTTTCTGCCACTATTTGCCTCCACTTATAAGAGATGTACGCTGGATGGCTGTGCTCAGGGTACTGAGGTATGAAGACTTATAGTTGGGGATCATCTGCTTCTCGCATGCTTGGTAGAAAAAGCTTATAGTAGGGGAAATGTGTATTTGCATTTGAAACACTCTGCTGAAGAGATTTATTTCAGATATGCGTTTCTCCGTATCTCTTGGCATGCTGCCTGCTTTGCAACAGCACTGCTTTGCTTTCAGGGAGGTCAGCTGGGAGTGGAGCAGGACACTGCCTCTTCTTTGAGCAGAGCTGAGGCAGTTCCTGTGCTTCCTTGAACGCAGTGCTTGCAATTCTGCCTATTTCTTAAGTAGGCCATACACCGGAAGGTGGGGAAGACTTTGAGCTGTTTCACAGGCTACAGTGAGGGCCTGAAAGAACCTGGATCATCACAGTGTAAAATTCTCTCTGATAAATGTAGTTGAAAGAGTTGAAACTCTAATGAGGAAATATCCTGTGTTTGCTGTTTAAGTCGAGAAGCCTGTTTGCGAAGCCTTCAAAATGAAACCTTGATAGCAGTGCTTACCTCTCTGTGCATTTACTTTGGCAGAAGGGTTCTTTGTAGGGTGATTATGAATAATAAATAATGCTATATGGAGGAAAGGGTACATTCTGTCTTCACTTTACAGCTACAATTTACAGGATTACAGCTGTAATCCTATTGGTCTTAGTAGAATTCTTTTCCTGAAGGAAAGATGTTGGCTCAGTTTGAGTTGAGAGAGCAACCCTAACATCTTTTCCTAACATTTCAAGTACCAAATTATGTCCTATTTCATTTAAATGATCTTCTCATATTTTTTTCTTTTATTTCTGGGCTGCAAGTGATCAGTTACTTGTGCCAGCATAACTCAGCTGCTAGTTCTATCAGCCATGTAAATGCTCTTTAAAATGAGAGTTCTGGGAATCACAGGTGCTGGAGTTAATGTATTTGAAGACCTGAGTGCTCTCCTGCATGGAGTGGACCTAAGCTAGGCTCTGCAGTTCACATTGTGTCAGGTTTTGAGTCGATACCTGACTTGTTTTGCCTCAGCACAGGCACTAACTGCTGTGATTTCAAGATCCTCCTTGCATTATGGGAGCTTGAGAGCTTGTGGCACTCCTCTAGTTTTCACCTTCAGTTTGTTCTCGCCTTGAATTTGTTTTCCTATTCTATATGCTTCTGTTACTGCTTCTGTGTGACCTGAGCTCCATCGGGTTAAACTTTGAGGCCTTTAGTCCTACTAAAGACAGCTTTCTAATAGAGGATCCATATTTTTACTCCCTACAGCCCTCCCAGCTCATCCTATTAACAGGTCCACAGTGTATGGACAGTTTGTTCTCATCTCTAACAGGGACAGTGAAGACAGATATACACCAGAGAGAGCTCCAAATGCTGATGAAGACAGACACATCTGCCCCCAGACAAATGGCACATGGGACGTCTACCTTAGTGTGGATAGACTGTCTGTTGTTGGGGCCAATATCTCATGTTCTGTGGATATAACAGCAGTTCAGTAATTGGTGATCTGGCTTTCCTCAGTGCTACCTGCAGGGAAGTAACTGCAGCAGAAAAGCTGGTGTTAGGTCTCTGAGTAAAGGACATGGGAACTCATCCCAGTAAACGTTTTGCTTTCTTATAGTGGGAGAATGGTCTCATGTTACTCTGTGCACAGTTTTGTGTTCTTTCTCAGCTTGCATTGAGCCTTCTTACTAGAGGTAGGTGTTAATGTGAATAAGGATGGGCAGAACTGTGATAACCCCACTCAAAAGATGCACAGGATCTATCAGTCTGGAAAGTTTGTTACCTCTCATTGTGGCATTAATACAGATCATCTCTAGTTACTTTACCTTTTGGTGTTCACTTCAAAAAACCTGATGCTGAGAAATCAGCAGCAATACAGAGAAGAGCGACGTGATGGATTTAATATTGCAAAACCTCTCAAGGAGAGGCTTCCTCCATCGAACGAACGTATGTGAAGTTGCTCAGCAAGGGCTCGACTGCAGGCCACAATTGCTGCGTGTGATAGCAGAGGAGAAGGAGAAACAGCCTAATGAGATCGGATGCCTGGAAGCGGAGCTGGACAAACGCTGATTAGAAATAAGGCGCAGTGTTTAAAGGGAGGTTAATGAACTGCTGGAATAACTTTGCCGTGCTGAATTTACTGCAATTTGAAGGCTTCAGATCAAACCTGTGGCTGTGATTTGAAGCATTATTGGCCCATTTCTGGGGGCTCTCGGAGGATCTCGAGGGTTGGGAGCAGCGCTCAGCCTGGAGTCTGCCCCACACAGCCGCCTGGCTCCCAGAGGGGAAGGGGGGGGTGTGAACGGAGGAGTCCTGTGACAGCAGCGTGTTAGCATGATTAATGACAACACTTAATTTGCACGGACAGCTCATTCCCGCACGAAGGAGAGCTCGCGGGAGCCGACGACAGCTCCGCCGTGCGGAGGCGACACGTCGCCGCCAGGGGGCAGCAGCGCCACACGGCAGAGCCGGCGGCCACCAGGAGCCTCCAGGAGCCTTCGGGAGCCTCCGGGAGCCGCGGTCCCGTTGCGAGGTGGCCGTTTAAGAGCCTCCCTTTAGCTGACTGCCCTCTCCTCCCCCCCCTCAGGAGTTCGAGAGAATGGAGGAATTAAGGCTTTCTAAATATTTAATGGATGGAGGTTGTCTAAATTATTGAATAGCTTATTATAAGAGATGGCTTAAAAAGCTTTGGTAATTCATCCTTTGCAGAAAGCGGCTGTAAGAGGCATTTTGCAACATGTAAATATTGGTGGGAAGAGTACTTACTTTAGAACGCCGTCTTATTCTATCAGAAGAAATACACGGTGCCTGCAAGGCATCAGAAAGCCCCACGATATCAGTATTATCTGCCTCTTTTGCTGTATCCCTTTAATTAGAATGGGTTGGAATAATCAGTGCTTCTCTGTCTCTACCCAGTGTTTAATGTGTCTGTGACACTGAAGTTAGTATTTACTTGTAGGTGCATCTCAAGTTCTTCTTCCTTCTCTCTGATAAAAATAAAGGAGCAAAGAAGCGCCAAAACCTAATTTGGTGTGTTGAGATATTGATTCCTGCAGGAGCACTGTGAGGATATATTCATCTGTTCTATTATGAAATGGGTAAAAATGTACCACGCAGCCACTTCAGTCATTCAGTACTGTACTGGAAAGCCTGTTTGCCTGCTTTTCTTCTCAGAAGCATGCTGATTTTTTATTATGATTAATATTTTATGTACTTAAGAACTACTAATAAGGAAGGCTGGATATAATGCTTGCCTTCAGACATCTTTTTGCCCACGTTTTGATTTGATTTGAACTGCTGACTTTGGCTCACTCTGAAACTCTACATTTGAAGATGAAGGTGGAGTAAAATGTGGTTAATTATGGATTGTTGGTCTGGTACAGCTTTAATTCCAGTGATTACTATTTTCTCCTGGTGTTCTGAGCAGGAAGAAACTGAGTGTGTTGAGCCAGGGCCATTCCTGTCCTAAGCTCCTAGAAGGTGTCTGCTTACTGACTGTTCTGACCCCAGTGTGTGTTAATGTAATTTTGTGTGTCTTAAAAAGTGGGTTTCTGATTGATCAAAGGAATACTCAAATGAAAGGAGTGGTGGGAGAACATGAGAAAAGGTTATTGTGGTCAATCTGTCAGGGAAGACCACGTTATTATTACTCTCACAAATTATACCGTGTTGTGTTTCCAATAGCAGAAGGTCAAGTTGAGCCCAGGGATAGAAGTGAGAGAACAAATATTAACAATAAAAGCAAAGAGACTTGGCTGCCTATGAAATGGGGTGATTGAGCTCATTATTCTGTGGCATGCGTGTCACTGCTGCTAGAAAACCATCTTCACGTAATGACTTGGAAGTGTAGCTTCTGGTTGCAGGTGGGCTTGGCCTGAATGTGGTGTAAATAGAAACAGAAGCATCAGTGAGAGCAGTAAAACATTGATCACACAGATGTAGTCCTATGGATGCAGCCCTATGGACCCTCTCTGCTCCTGGGGTAGCTGGACTCCAGGGGCCTTGGCCAAATCCTTATGAATACAGTGAAGGGTTTCACTCCACATTTAATAACCTCTTGTTCAATTTGTTGGAGGTTTCGAGCAATCACGTGGATATTGTTTGCACTGTGGTGGTGTCCTTCCACAATCTAACAGCTTCCATGGCATTGTGTGGAGAGGGAAGGCACTTGGTTATAGACCACAGTAAGCAGTGTGCCTTGTATGTGTAATTTCCAGGGGAGCAAGCTCTGTCTTTTGTTAATGTAGTGGTATTCCAGAGCTGTCTCAACACAGTCTCCCTGTATTCTTTTAAACAAGTGAAAAGAGCAGCATGACTGCTGCCTTTGGCATCGGGTTGTACTGTAGATGGCACTGTGAAGCAACGATTTTGATAACAAAGATCTATTTCACAGCATCATTCTAGCCATTAATTGCAGTGTAATACGGCTTTCTTTGTAGGTCCCCAAAGTGAAGAGAACATTCTGAAATGCAGAAAGGCTTATCTGCAGCCGCAAATGGGAATCTGGAATAACTATGAAAAACACACTGAAATAATTGTGTTTGACTGGAACAAAATTCTTGTGAAGTCCCCAAGGTAAGAGCGCTTTTTAGCTTTCAAATGACACTGAAGCTTTGCTATTGTGGTTAGCAACACTATCCACTTGAATCCAAGGGAGTTAAGGCTTGACATTTCTGAGAGTGGCAGCCCGCTGATGCTGAAGGGCCCAGCACCCCTTGTTGCTTCTGTCTGCCAAACTTCATTCTTCCCTTGTCTTGTTAAAGATCACCCTGTTTCCCTCTGTATCGGTGGGCTGAGGACTTGTATCCTGTCTACCTGCAGGACAGACTGAGGTCTGCAAGTGTTGTGTTGTTGCATTGACACTGAATGGTTTTAGCAGCCTCTCAGTTTGGATGTGACTGTATGGATGATCTGTAGTATTTAATTCCAAGGGTTAAATCCTGCTTTCAGTTACACCTCTGGAAACCTGAAGGAAGGCCCCTATCTTCCTTATGTTACTAAAGAGTGAAACCAGAGCTGGGATGTCCGCTGATACCTGGATCAGATTTCTGTGTTTGACTTTAGGGTGGCAGAGTTGATGAGCAAGATGAGTAAATCATGGCTTCCTATTTAGAGGTATTGGCCTATGAGGTGCAAGCCACGTGTTAACCGTTGTCATAAGAGGAGAAGGAAAACGATGGTTAAATCCAGCTCTCTCCTCAGTAAAGTGATGTTGTTGTTGTTACCTGGGGAAAATCTGGGGAATGAATTCTGAAATGGCAGATTTTGAAATGGTGGATTGATTTCAGTACCTGCAGCGCAGTTTAGTTAAATGAAGATCAGCAGCAATAACAACACTCGTGCTGCATTCACGTTCAATCAGCACCATTAGCTGCAATGGCCTCATGTGGTTCAGCTGGGTGTAGGTGAATTAGGCCTATGGTTATCAGCTGCAGAGTAACTGCTGTGAATTAGCTTAGGATGCTCTGTAAGAGGATATTTCTAGGACAGGTAAGGAGCATTGAAGTCTTTTCAGGCTGATTCATGCTTGCAGAAGAGTTTAACTCACTGTTTATAAAGGATCTGTTTCTTCTTATATCAATTTCAAAACAGAGCATCTTCTTAATACAGTTTAATATCCATATTTTTCCCCAATCGATCCTTAAAATATAGCTTCTTTATTTATTCTTTCTTTGAGATTCTGTGTTATTTCACAATAAATGTGAAGCTTTTAAAATAGATTACATATAATGGTGGGCTGAAGCCTACAAGGACAGCTGAAGGGGGAGTACAATCCCTTGATTAAAAACAAACAAGGAACCAGCAGGTGCAAATAGGGTTTGTTGCTAAAATATATTTACAGCAGGTTTCTGTCCTCTTAACTTTTGATATGAAGAGGTGCGTTTCTGAATTGCTTGGGCCTTATCGATGTTCTCATACATATGTGTTGAGAGAACAGGGTTGTCTTGTGGTGAGCGAAAGGGAAAATCAGGCAGGTGCTTTCACATGAGAAAACATAAGATCTGTTTTAGTTTCACTGGCAGATGGTTGCTGGATTTAAAACAGGACCTTCACCTGCCTGTGTTTTAATTGCATTTGCTTATTTGGAAATTATCAGGCTGTTCAGCACTTGAAGGATCTGATTGGTTGAACAGTTTCAGGTATTAGAAAGATAGATGTAAAAAAGTATTCAGAAAGCACCTAGAGGAATCAGAACTAGAATCTGCAGGGAAAAGTTCTCTAAGGACTTTTTGGTGCAAATAAAAATGCTTGTGATAGGCTTGTCCAAATCCCAGCATGCCGATTAACTGCAGACTAACATCGCTGCTATGAAAGCAGTATTTAGTTCAGTTTATGCAAATCTATGATTTGCCTTTAATTAATTTGATGTATTCCTGCTTACAGCATTTTCTGGAAGTGGGGAATGTTACATCTAGGAGCTCAAGTGCATAACGCACATTTATGTATTGCACGAGTAATAAATCATCGTAATTGGGTTTAAGAAAATGATCAGATTAACTTTCTATATGATGAATGGCATAACATAAGCTATTGAAGGATTTAATTGTAGATATTTGCAGCAAAATTACTGGGGATTTGTGGCCGTATTTCTATCACTCGCATAAATAAGACTAACAGCATCTGCCTTCTGTTGAGCAACTGTTTTCTGAACTAGTTTCTAACACCAGCAGCATAATGATGAGTCCTGGCATATTTGGCTGAGGTGATGGTTTTGTGACTGTTTAACCCTTAGCAAACCTAGTGATGTCCAGGAAAGCCAGCAGGTAATCTGTACTTGAGAGATCCAGCCAGCTTATATGCGTGCCTACCTGAGTGTTGGTGCCTTTAGCAAATACACCCAAAGAGGTATTAAATACAGATGACGTTGTTCTGTGGTGTTTCTATGATTTCCAGGCAAGTGCGGTTTAGAAGTAGTGGCACGCCTTATCAAAATACATATTTAAGCTGTGTGGATGGACCTTAATGAAAAAACAAAACCGCTCAAGATGTACTGCAGTTGTGTGGTGTTATAATAACTGTACATGTGATAACCTGATGTGTGGTAGCCATTTCTTCAGTTGGTAAAACATACTTAAAAAATGAATTGATTTCAGCCAAACTGTGAAAGTGATTTTTGCCAGTGCTGCCTTATTTGTTATTCTTCAGTATCTCCACAGCGTTTCCTTCTCAGCATTGCTTTTATGTTATTCCCTACTTGCATTGTTCTTTCACTCATCTTCTTCCTTTTCTGCCTCCAGGATGAGATTCTGTGCCAAATCAATGCTTCTATCTGACTGGCTCTTTCTGGTCTATGTGTTAATGGTCTGCTGTAAATTGCTGTCCGCCTCTAACCACCATCCCCGGGGACATACAGGTAGGAGTTTTTGAACTCATTATGTGCGTCCGAGACCAATTAATACCACTTGCAGAATGTTAAAGCCCACTTCTTAGCAGTGGATAACTGATGAGGCTGTTGACAGCATCTTACAATGCAATGGGTTAAAAATACAGCAGCAACAAAACGTGTTGCTGTAAAATTTCATGGAGTTTCGAGCAATTTCATGCAGTGAAATCCCTCCAAAAATTTTCTGGTGAGCTTCATGACTGCCAGGACTTCAGGATGTTTGTTTGTTTGTTTGTTTAACAACTCTGAAATGTATCTTTATCTTCTCCCTCCTCATCCAGTACTTACTAGGAGACTTTATATTGATATCCTTGGCTTTGGTGAGTGATAGATCAAAGCTCTGAGACTGTGTGAGCCAGTTCTTTCACAGAGTAACACAGATATGGACTGTGGTTTAGTTCATCTTGTGGCATGCTCCGTTTTTTTTCCTGCAGATTAAAGCAAAAATAATTGCATTTAAAGGAAAGCATTTAAATTCTAGCGAGATACATCTACCCAGAACAGTGTAAGTATCTCATTATATATGGCAGAAACAGCTTAGAACTAATTGGGTTGGCTTTGTGAATTGATCCTTGACTGGATCTTGGAAGCAATGTGTTTGTGCTGGGGCTGTGCAGAGACCCCAGCCTCACTGCAGAAAGATACATAGATGTACCAGTGCTAATGCCCGGTATCAACTTTGATCCCAGAAGCAAGAAACATAAAGTTAACGTGGTAGTACCAGTGAGTTCTGCTTTTAGCTCAGAATCCTGGCTGCACCCTCATGATGAGAAAAGTGAGCTCTCAGAACTGTAGTCAGAGTCATGCTGGCCTGGGGATTTCTGCAAGGCTTCCTGTTTGCGATGTAGTCGCATTCTTAAATCAGGTGTATTGCCATTAATCCATATGAAACGTTCATAACTCTGAGTCATGTTCTCCTAGGTCTGCGTGCAACGTTAACATACACTTCAGCTCAGTGCTAGGAAGAGAGGATACATTTGTTAGAGTGCTCATCCTGCAGATGAGACAACCTATCGATCTCTTTCCTGGCTGCTGCTGGTGGTTGTCTAGGTAGGAACTGAAGGACCCTCATGTGCGTGCCAAAAAAACCTGGCACATGCCTCTAAATTTGACCTGCATACAGCTGCTGTCTCTGTGTACGTGCCCACGGCATGTTAGCAATGCGTCTATCTAAGAACTGCACAGAATACCTTGCCTCATCAACAACTTCTGGGTTCCATGGTACTGTGTGTTTGCCAGATGATGTGGTCATGGGTCATGGAGAAATAGAGAAGTTTCAGCAAAAGCCTGCAAGGTTTTCCCATGAATACAAGATTACCATTTTACAGGTAGCTGTTATGGTAACCGACTAAATCACTTCGCTGAAGAGAAGGGTCTACATAAAATGCTAACTTAATTAGGCAATCTTGACCCTTCCTATAAAGAACTGTTGCTTATCAGCACATCTTGGAGCTGATTAAACCATTGAAATTCCTTTTGTCATTCATGGAAGAGTCTTGCAAAGAGAAATGTTATTTTTTGTCTTGTTAAGATGCACTTTGCATGTGTACCTAAGGGAAATACATGTAATAAGGCAGCAGTGATCCCCTGTTGTGGGCTCATATGATGAATGCTCATTATGTGTCATGTAAATTTTGGCAGTCTTTTAACATAACATTTCGGAATGCTTGACTGCATTCTTTTAACTGGCACTAAAGATTTTTTTTCCCTTTATCAAAGAAGGATTGTAAAACACAATTGAGGTTCTCAACTGTTGAGCAAATTTTCTTACAGCGCTTACTCTGGTAGGCTAAAGAAAGGTTCTGCATAATAGTATGGTCAGATTATAGAGCTCTTTCTTCTTCAAACAGACTGCCTTGAGGCTGGAGCTTTTTCTCACCTTTTCAGTCTCTTGGTGTGTATTCTTCCCCTGATATGATCTTCTCTCATACATACACTGAAATACAGTGTATACACCCAAATTGATTCTATGTTCCAGTTGCAATTCACCCCATTTTTGATTCTCTTATCTGGTGCATGGCATCACAGAGCATTTGGAAGGCCCTCATGATGGGGCCTGTGTTTCCCAGCATCATCTTTCTTTGGCAGTTCAATACAATGTATTGAGGTATGATCAGATCTGTGATGTAATTGGATATGCGAGCAAAACAGTGTCTTGCAGCTTCTTGATTTGTGTCTGAAAGCAAATAATTTTCTTTTAGTGCAGCTCATTTCATAGAAAGCAAGTAATAAACCTCATCTGGTTAATGTAAATTAACAGGAGGTGCATTTTTTTTCCTGGTTAATAGACAACTTCAATGTTTTTTAAAGTAAAATATGCTGGAGCATGTTATTGTGGTAGAGGGATGAGTTCAAGCGTTGGGTTTGGCAAGGCTTTTGTCCTGTGTTCCGTAGATCAAGCGGCTGTAAGCCAGTAGGTACATAGTAAGGTGGGAAATACCTGCTGTTTGAGAGACACAAGGTAACTAGCTTGTGATACTTTAAAAGGAGCTTGTTTTTAAGCATGTGTTATTCAATCCTGAAAAGCCCCGTGTTTCAGTCTGTGTATTTGGTTTCTTTTAGAAAAAGTGCTTACTCATGACATCCAGGAAAGTTTGTTAGCCAAGGGCAGACAATAGAATTTAAGCTGAAAAATGGGATTGACTTCTTTTTCTTTTCAAAATACTGCCGTTTTTAAGGAGTCTAATCCTGGAAAAGACACATATTGACTTTGGTTGTTTTAGATGGCACTCGAAAGAATGACATTTGACAGCTGTCTCCATAATATTCAGACAGGAACAGAGGCTAGATCTTTAAGGACCCAGAAACCATCCTGTTGCTGAAAAGTGAAAGACAAGGGCATTGAACGGTCCCTTTGACAAAAAGGGCCTCATCACTGTAATAAAGTGTAGGACAAGGCAGGCCTATTCTTTTGTTCTGCAATATATTTGCTGCCATCAAATAATTCTTAGTGGAGAAAGAGCCTTGTTCAATCTAGCAAGCCAATTCTGCCGTTGCTTTGAGGAAGTTTGGATCTCGAACCCAGCTTGAAGACCTCAACCTATTTTTCATTTGAACGGTGCAATTGTTTTGACTGACAGAATTAACTAGGCAAAAGGTAGAGGAGAGGTGTTCCTTCTCATTACCATTAGATCCCTGAAGATTCTGCTTATGCAGATTATTTCAGCAGGCTCCCTCTACATCTGTGGAGAGAAGACAATACAGAAAATTCATCTATCTTCACTGCTGTGAAGTGCCCTTTTGAAGAGCTTGTCTTTTGCACTGACAATGGCTGAGCACCAACCTTACTACAGCTATTTAAAATGAGGCAGTATTTCAAGCTCTCAGAGTTCCTAACTGAGACCAGTCTAACTATCAATTCCATGCTGTGCTGAATGAAGCAATGTTCATTTAGTACCAGAGAAGATTTGTTTCGTCCTCACTGTTGTAAGTCAGGATCCACAAATGGTGAAACATTGAACAGATACTTCCTCAGGTCACCTCACTTATAGGCTGGACTTATAGACCATTAATTGGTATAACCAGCTGAACAATTTCTATCATGATTAACCAATACATCTTGGCTTTTTTTGAGGCTGCTGCATTTTATTTTTATGTGATGATTCCTACCTGAAATACTTTCAGCCTCCTTCTGCTTGCTGAAGGTTCCAGTTTTTGGAGAGGCCATTATTAATACTCTTGGAAACTATTTGCTTAATACACATCTGTAGGGCCAAACTTGTCTCTGAACTGTCTCACTTGGTTCACTTTCTCTTTTCTTTGTGATTTCAAGTGAAGAGTTCTGCCCTAATAGTCTGCTTGCTTCCCACAGATACAGGATGATGCAGAGCATAGGGATAAATCACTCTGTTTGAGTTCACTGGGACAGCTTGGTCTTCTTGCCAACTGGAAGAATGAGTAGTAACTTCACAGAGTTTATTTCCCATTGCTCTGCAGATGGATTAATTTACAAGGTTATCAGAGGTTCACTGGGAGTCTTGTTGAAAATTGCAGTGACAAGTCAAATGTGCAAGACCGTGGAGATTGGGAAGTGGATTCATAAGGGAATTAACAGCAGCCTGAAGTGTTGAAAACTCTGCCTCTTTGCTTAGTGAAATGCAGCAGAAAATCTAATTTGCTGCTTGGCATCTTAGATGCGATCTCCTGCAACCAGGTTGCTGTCTTGGCTGGTGTTCAGGGGACCAGGCGTTTCCATTGTGTGTAAAAGATGGGCTTGTTTGTTGATTGCACTGTACAGGGTCTGCACAGGGATCTGAGATAATTTTCTGGGCTTCCATAATCATTTTCCATTGTGCCCTTCTGACTGATGCTTGAACTGGATGATGCTGATGCATGGGACTCAGTTCATCATCTGAGTTTTGTAGTTGTGGCCTTGATGCAGAAAACAAAGGCTCTCCTCTCTGATGCTGCTGTTCTTCCCTTGCTGTTGGTTAGGGAAGGCAGAGTCTCTTTAGAATGTGTCTGTTTCTGATTTTCTGCCTGTCTTTAATTGTTTTCTGATCTAGCCTACCAGTGGGACTATCCGAGTCACTTGTTTGTCATAGAAACAGTCTGCTTGTTACTTGGTCAGCTGCAGCTTTTCACAGCTTTAAGGGCTTTGTGAGTAGAATTGTGTCCTCAGTAGATTCAAATAGGAAAACTTTTACATTGGCTCCATGTCTTAATCTACTTTAATTTGAAGGCTATATGGAAGATGCAACTTTATGTTAGAAATATTTCTGCTTTCAAGCTAAAAAAGTGAAATGATTGTCCTCTTATTTTTGGGCTGAGATACTGTTCATTCTAACAGTGCTGTTGGATTACTAGGGACTTGGTTCCCAGTTCCACCAGAGGGCCCTGCAAGGCTGTGGAAAGGGCTCTGTTGCACAGCTGTGGACAGACAGCACACTTGGTGTCTCGTGATTTAAGTCACAATGGTGCATTTTACTAATTAGAGTTATGTGTCTTTTGTATTTCAGCAGGTCAGATGTGTTTAGTGCACAATAAGCTGTAGCCTTTTGTGCTGTTTAACTCCTTTTATGTCTTAATGTTTTATTCAGTGTGTTATTTATGTGTTTTATTATCCAGTTTCTAAATATAGGGTAAGCTACAATATACAGCCCTGGCTGTAATCTCAAGTAATAGGGTAGGGAAAGCAATTCAGTTGAGCAATAGGATTCCTTAAAGACAAAATGGGATGGAGTTTTCTGCATGATGTTTGCTGGTGTATTTTTGAGGGGGAAAACGAAAGAGGAAGAACTGAACCTTTATTTGGGGTGGAGGGGTGAAGAAGGAGTTGTAAATAACATTGAGAACTTGCTGTATGATAGTCTTTTTCAGAATCCATGTGTGTGCATAGAGGCTACCAGCAAAGAGACATTCAGCGTTAATTTAGTCTTTTAATGGGTAAAACGTAGCCTGAGTGTCTGCTTTAGCTGAGCGGAATGTGATCGTATACGAAAAAAATTTATCCCAGGTAATTATGGGGAAAAAATTACTCATGAAGTGAAGAATGTGTACTTATGTGTATTGCACTTCATCATGCTACAGAAACAGAAGCAGTCATATATAGCAAAAAGGAGAGAGATTTTTTTAGGAAGGTTGAATCTCACTTAACCAAACAATGGAAAGTCCATTGTATTGATGTGAAGCAGGAGGCCAAAACCAAGCTGTTTCCAGCAATGTCAGGGTGACCCTATTCTAAAACTTCTGGGAAAAACTTGTGAAAATACTATCGGCATTGTTTTTTATATAGTTGCTATGTGTAGAAATGGTGATCTTTACGTTCCATTGTCTGCCATTCTAACCAAGCATGCTTTGTTTGCTCTTTTTCTTTCTTTCTTTCTTTCTTTCTTCCCTTTTCTTTTTCACCTTCCTTCCCCAAACTTAGAACTTACATTACGAAAAAGTGCTATATTTGATGTGTGTGTGCTTGTACCAGTGTTGGGAGAAAGAAGTAGAAATCTGCAAATAGGATGGAAAGCACCTTGATCTCAGTGTTTACTTGAGCATAGTGATGCAGTGGAAAGTGGGACATGCTCTCCTCAGAAGCTGTGCTATGGATTTACATGGAGGTCAACATGCTGAGTCCTTGGGAAGGTTGATATTTGAGTGATGAAGGCAATAGATGGAAATGTAAAGGGCTTGCATTGAATTCCTTTCTCTGAATTGATTGAAAGACAGGTTTAAGATGGAAGTCCTGACCAAACTGAACAGGGAGTTTGTGTTTCTCCTGTGATTTAGTTTCCAGCCTGCTCCAGATATGTCATATGGTGCTTGGTCCCCAAAGAAAAGTTAGACTTTGTACTTATGATTTTATTAACACTTGAGCGTTAATAAAATTCTTACTGAATTCATCATTCAGTGTTTTGCAAATCACTGCCATTTTGAGGGATGGAAATTGCTTTAGGGTCTGTTCAGCTATTGATCGACATGCCTGTGCTTACTGCATGGGTTGCGTTGTCACAGCCTTACAATCGCATTAGTTGTAATAGCAGCACAGAGCCTGTCTGAGATTTCAAGTCCAATTTTAATGTAATTGTAAGGCCTTGTGCTACTGGAGAGTTCCATTCCAAGTGAGTGACTGCACAGGCTTTAAAAAGTCAAGTACTTAAAAGCAGGAAATCAGTTGTCATGTTTGGCCTCGCCTGCACCTTGTCCACTAAGACCACGTAAAGATCTCAGCTCTGTTCTCATGCCAAGTGTGGTTATTTTACCCCGCAAAAGAGCTGCTGCTTGGTTTACATTTAGAAGTTTGTGGTGTGACTGAGTCTGGTGTCAAGGACATTTTGGAGCAAACATCTCATCTTGGAAACAAAAGAATGTTTAATTGTGAGAGATTTTCTTTAAAAAAAACCCTAATATTTAAATTGCTGCCTCTATTCCTTTGCTGCAGTGGTCTGTTCTTCAGTGTTTGGCCATGTTCTTTCAGGAGAATGACCATTGCTGGAAGACAACAGATTCTAAATCAGGTGGTTAAAGATGCCTTGTAGGGTTCAGCAGGGTGATCTCTCCTCATCAGACTGAACATGCTACGTGTCAGCACACGAACTGATGCTACACCTGACATTCATTATCTACCAGGGAGGCAATCAGTAATGGTACCCTGACAATAGCAGAAGTTATGAGCAGAAAATTCAAGGATCAACATTTCTATTTCTTACTGTTTGCCCTGCCTTTATTTTTTTTTCCCCTTTCTTTATTTCCACTTTTGTTTCTCTGATGGAAGTCATCTATGTGACTTACAGTCCAGTGATGGTCACTGTCTTTTTTACTTATCTGGCTAAGAGATGATGATCAGATAAACACGTGGCAGGCTCTTACTCTGAGCTTTTATTTACTGCTTATACCTTCTTGATTACAGTCATCCCATTAGTTTTGCACCTGAGTCTCCTTAAAGGAGCATCTAAAGATGTAGTGAGTATTTCAGAACCAACAGCTTTCTTTCACTGTCTTTTTAAAAATTAATTGATGTATTTATTTTTGCGCAGTGACAAATGGTTGCAAAGTAGCTCAGTGTTATACCTCGGGGGTGGAACATCATGATTGGTGTGTAACAGATCATGGCTGTCTTAACAGGTATTTGTAAGGTGTTGTCTGTAACTGACTGGGTTTCATGTTGGCTGTTGATGCCTTATTAGCACAAATGAATGGAATTTAAATGTATCGAGGTTGTCTTTCCCATGCATCCTATTTTCAGGCTGAGTGAAAAGAATATCTCTTCTGCTCTCTGTATCCTTTTTTTCTTTATTTCCTTTTCTCTTTGGGAGATTTTTTTCTATGTAGCATGAAATAGATGTGAATGAGGACCATGCTGACCTTTCTCCTTCACAGTGCCTCTGGTTCGTCACTGGATGGGTCATAAAGGTGAGAGTACAGAGGGCCTGGGGTGGCAACTGCATGCTTGGCTCCAGCACAAGTGGTGGTCAGCAGCTAACATTGCAAAGGGAAAAGAAGGACAGCATGCAAGCTCCTCATTTGTAACTATGGCCACTGTAAAGTTCCAGGTTGGATCCAGTGCTCTTCTTGATCCAAAATGCATAGCACAATGAAAGATAATATCTCTTGAAAAAGATTATGAAAGCATGCATGTCCAGGGAAAACAGAAATGTAATAACATCCCCTGGACAAAACAATTTGAGAATATCAAGGCTTTCTGACACATTCCCTGCTCTTGTCCCAGTGATGTCCTTTGCACAGTCTGCTCCTGGTAGAATAAAACGTGTATTAAGACTCTGAAAATTAAGGAAGCATATTATCTCATTTCATGAATAAGCAATAATTGCACAGGCACATTATTATTATTATTGTTATTTAATGAGAGGCAGTAAATAATTGGTCAGCCAGAGGAAGGATTGGTGACTGCACTTTCATGACTTACTATCGTGGAGAGGTGTTCTCTTCAAAGAAAGCCAAACAGAAAGATATCTGTATTGACTGTGATGTTTACTCCTATTCTTAGGTATTTCTAGATTATCTGTAAAAAAATAACATTTACTGAAAGTATGAAAATCAAGTCAGGATATAATTTGAACAGAGCGCAAATTATGTCTGTTGGCATAAATCACGCCAGCAGTTTGAGTGTCTGGCCCAAGCTGTGTTTATGCTAATGATTTCTGTCTATTCAGTCCTTTCAGCGGGTGTTGGTGTTCTTCCAACTGCAAACAAATACCCCAAACTGAAATCATATAAAATTTCTCATCTAAAACAGTTGGAATGTAGTAAAAAGGTCCTCAAAGTATTGTCTGGGTGCATCCTGCTGGAGTTAAAGAATTAAAATCGTGCTGATCCACAACTTTGTGTCACCAGTTTTTAGAAATGAAGTGAAATTGCTGTCCTCAGCAAAATGCCATTTTCTACAAGGGATTCCATAGTCCCCAGACACAGAATGGGAATAATTAGTCTACAACTGACAAATAATTGTGCTATGTTAAAGTCAAGAAACATCCAGGCTGTATTGCAGGTGGTTTCTACCAAGCTGGAGAGAAAAGAGGCCTTGCTGTGAGAACGTGTCCTCTTTCAAGGAACAAATCTAACCCAACAGTGAGCACAGAAAGCATGTTCCTAACTTTTCAGCCCTTCCTCAGTATCTAGGGATTTGGGCTAAGTGAACTATGGATCAGAATTAAGGCCTGAATATGCTGTAGACTGGATACAGTGATATATATATATATAATATATATTTATAATAAATATTATATATATATATATATTCATTTTTCTTTTCAAATTCTTTCCAATTATTCTTTTGTATTGTCTTTCAACAAAAAAAGAAAGGTCTTTGTCCCAAGTGCTTCAGTGTAAATAAACAGCGGTGTGCTGGAGTTCCTCAGCCAGGCTCGCTGCAATCGAAGGGATGCAAGGTGTTTGTCAGAGGAATGTGAGGCGCTTTGCATGCGAAGTATGATCACTCTCATTTAACAGATGGGGGGCTAAAACACACGTGTGCTTGGTGAATGTCTCCAGGTCTTAGGAACAAATTGGACTTAGTTGCAAAATGGTGCCAGGAGTTGTATTTAGATTGACTTGTCTGGGACTTGGCAGCTGGGCTAGTACTTACAGAGTTTTATTTATGCAAACAACAGAGTATGGCACTTAAATAACATCATTGCACTGTTCTGGCCAGCTACAGTGAAAAACATTTGAAAGCTGACAAGTGTCTGGCAAGCTCTCTCTCAGAATTATTTTCAATACTTCTTAGTCCTGAATCCATTAGCTAAGCTGGTCAAAAGTTCACACAAAGAAATGGCACTTTTGAATTATTATTAACATTTTGCCTTGAATGCTAAATGCTCTGCTTTTAAAGTGGGTGAAGTTCTGCTTGCTATATTTTATTATAGACTATGATGTGGGCTTTCAGACCGAGATCCATTAAGTAATAAATAGTAATAGCAAGGTCATTTCTTGACCAAAGAAAAACTGAATGTTGTGAAATGATGAATTCAGTCAGGAGACACGCAATGGAAAGATGGCATTTTTGTGGCAGTCTCAGCAGATGGTCGTGATGAGATATTGCTAATTGTTACTGCTCTTATTAGCATGTTCACCGAGGACTGGTTTGCTACTTGCATATGGGTATGGGGGAGAAAAGTGGAGTCCTTCCCTCTGAGGTGAAGAGATCATAACATCACTGCACACCAAATGGGTCGCACAAGTGCTGAGAGAGAATGTCTAACATTCTGCTTCCTACAAAACAATTAACTATTTTGGGTGAGACATAATTTGCCTTGTAACAGCAGAGAGGCTGCTTGGTAGTTGAGAATGAATTCACAGGCTTACAAGAAAAAAACAACAACAGAGGGTGCTTTTTGTCTTTATTGGGCACACGCCACAGGGTGAGAAACATGGAAGGAAGATGATGGTCCTTGGAGTTATCTGGGTGATGCTGTGTATTGAGAACCTGTGTGTTGATAGATGGGCTTTACTGGCTTACATGGAGTGAGTGTGTGTTGCAGATCTTGATTCTGTTTTGTGTTAATGGATTTCTTTAATGCTTGTCGTCCTATTTTTTTCCTCTGTAACTATTTTTCCGTATCTGATCAAAACTCAGTAAGTAGTAGCTTCTTAGAAACAGTCATTGATGTTGTAACACGCTGTAAATAAAGAATTAAGCAATGAATAGATGAATATAAATAGAAGAGAGGATGAAATACACAGGAATAAACCCTGTACTTCAATAGGAATAACTCTGTTTAAAGAACAACATCCAATTGCGAAGTGATCTCTGGGGCAATGAGAACTACTTGTTATTTTTTGCATAAATCTGATAACTTAAGCTTGCCACACTGTGGAAGGAAGATAATGTCAGGCTGATTGATGGAGTGAACAGGACATGACAGTTTTCAAGGAAGAAGAAAGGCAGAAATCATTTTCTATGGAGACAGGATCTCATGATGTTGTTGAGAACTTGATAAGCCAAATGAAATCCAGAAATCATTTAAATTACAGGATGATGAAATGAGAGGAAGATAAATAGGTCTGTGCTAATGATTACATCCTCTTGACTTGAATCAAAGATCAAATAATGTATTGACATCTTTGGTTAATTCTGCTGTCCCGTAGCCAAACAACTGTTAAGAGTTTAAAATAGTTGAGCTGAGCAGTAACCTAACAGCAGTGTGCAAAGGCAGAGGTCATTCTTCATCTTACATGCTATGCAAGTGTTTTTCTGTGTAATGTTTGTATGGGTGTGGATATCACTGGGGCTTTAGTATTAAAATTCATGCAAAAAAGAAAAAAAAAAAAAAGAAGAAAGAGAGAGAGAAAGAAAGAGAGAGAGAAAGAAAGAGAGAGAGAAAGAAAGAGAGAGAGAAAGAAAGAGAGAGAGAAAGAAAGAGAGAGAGAAAGAAAGAGAGAGAAAGAAAGAGAGAGAGAAAGAAAGAGAGAGAGAAAGAAAGAGAGAAAGAAAGAGAGAGAGAAGGAAAGAAAGGAAGGAAGGAAGGAAGGAAGGAAGGAAGGCTTCTTGTGTTTTGGTATGGTGGCAAATCAAGGACATCTGTTTGCTGGTGTCTTATATTAATGCTTCTGAAATGAAGTACTGAGAGGATCCCAGGGTTGGTGTCTTGCTCAGATGAAATGTGAACGTTGATTCTTTCGTTCTGCTGATGGTGTATTTGGATGTCAGTGCTGGTGGATGGTGTTTGTTGTTATGCAGTTCACCTGCTGCCTCTCATGGCACCAAGTGGAAAGCTTCATCCCATTCTTTAACTCACACACCACTACTGCTGCTTGACAGAGCTCTACATACTGCAGTTTGGTGCTGTAGAGTCACTGATAATTTTGCTTGTAGTCATTCTACTGGGAATATGGAGACATGAAAAAATAGACATAGAGGTGAATGAGAGTCAGTCTGAGCAGCATCTCACAAAACAGTGTTGCTTGTGCAGCTGGGCTGCTGAGGAGAGGCTTATCTTCTTCATCTCTCATTGTCACAAGGTAGTCCACTTCCCCCCACTTCCCTCCCATTCTGCTTGATTTGTTGGAGGAACTCTTGCCTATAGGTTTTGCTGGAGAATCCTTAAACATCAGAAATTTATCTTCTTCAATAATTGCCCTGTAGACTGTACCGCAACAACTTGAGTTGACTTTAAATTGTCGTCATCGCCTCTGCTTTATCATCCAGAAGTAAAATGTTGATAATGAAAATGTTGTGTTATTATTTACCAGTTCAGAGGCCCTCTGTTATCTATGAGGAGATGCTAAGTGAATAACAGAGTATCTGAGTTCTTGGTTTTACCCTGAACATCTGTATTGCCAGCTCCCAAGTAGGTATGGACAAGGCAGGTATGGACTTTTAAGACCAAATTTACCAAGGCATTTAGATCCCCATTGCTGCAGATTTGCAGTGAGTAGGCTTCTTCAGGTGTGTGTAACAGAATATGTGGTGAGCTTCAATTTTAGCTACAGCAAAACCTGTAAATTTAAAGAGTTGAATGTTGGAATAGTGTAAGTTGAGATCCCGCATTTGACAAAGCTCTGTTCAACCATCTCTGTGTCAACTCCAGCATCTTAGGGGATCTTAGAATATCCTGAGTTGGAAAGGAGCCACAAGGATCATCGAGTTCAACTCCTGGCTCCACAGAGGACCACCAAAAATCAACAGCTCACACCAGAGATAAAGAGCTGTGAGACTGAAGTGGATTAGGTCCATGGAGTGATTTCACAGACACCAGTAATGAGCCAAAGCAGCAGAGTGACTCTCTTGCATGGAAAGTGCAGACACTTGCAGTGGTTCTCCTTCAGTTTTAGTTTGCTTTCTCTGAAAAAATCTGTCTTGGAAAGCACTGTCAGCAGAGGTACAGCATAAATATCAGCCTGCTCGTGACTCAGGCACAGCCCTCGATACCCACTGATCTACTGAAGTGCTTTTTACTCAACCTTCCCACCGGGTGGCAGCAGCAGAACGTGCCCATATATTCATTCTTGTTTTGTTTTATTTTATTTTATTTTATTTTATTTTATTTTATTTTATTTTATTTTATTTTATTTTATTTTATTTTATTTTATTTTATTTTATTTTATTTTATTTTATTTTATTTTATTTTATTTTATTTTATTTTATTTTATTTTATTATTTTATTTTATATTTTATTTTAATTTTATTTTTCTTTGACTGGTTCCTGGGACCATCCAAGTAGGAATATTCCTCCAGCTTTCATGTGACTTTCTTCTTACTTAATCTTCTGTTGTTTTCCTTTCTGTACCCGGCAGAGGTACAGCTTGGTTTTCAGTCTCCTCCCAGTGCCTAAGAATGCATTCTTCTGTACCAGCCCTAGTGGGACTGAATTGGCCAGTGAGCCATTCATCTACTGGTGTGCCTGATGTGGTGCAGGCTGCAGCAGTGACCACACCAACCCACTGGACATCGGGCAGAGCTTTACATGGAAAGGAAACTGATGCAGAACATGAGCATTTCCCTTCCAATATTTATTAGGCTGAATCAACAGCAATTATAACAGGCAGGTATTTACTGCCAGATAGTTTGGACAAATAATTTAATTTCCCACTACTTAAAAAACTGTCTTCATCTTAGCAAGCTTTGTAATTAGATTTAACCTTGAGCAATCCCACATATTTTCATGCTACTTGAAGCGGTCTCTTAATTTTTGAGGCTACTTAACATTTAAATTATGTCACTTAAAATTTGTGACAACACTTTTTGTAGCGCCGCGCCTTTGTAACATAACACGTTTCTGAAGAAAATGCTGTGATTTTATGCTTGGACTTGCAATATTTTATGTTTGTGCCAGCATTTAAATGAGATCCAGCTCGCTAACAGTCATTGGGATGGAAGTGTGGGCAGTTCACTGCGTTGTTTTCTAGCTGTTTGTGGGCACAGCCTGTACAGTATGAGAAGAGAGATTTGAATAGGTAAGTTTCCCTCTGCCGAGTGAGAAAGTCCCACAAAAAGAAAAATGTTAATGATGATGGCATTTTTGGGTATCTAAGTGGAGACTGAGCTTCGATCAGCAGAACGAGAGCTTTCTTATTCTTTGACTTCTGGTCACTTGCAACTAGAGATTTTATGTAGATACTTTTAGTCATGATTGCTTAATAAATACTGTGCTGAAAGACAACAGGATGTGTGTCCGAGCACGTCATTCTTGCTTGCATAAAGTTTAGGGGAAAATACTTTCATTGAGTGGAGGAGCTGAGTATGGTATCAAGTGGGTAAAGATGTTGATGCAAGTGTGAAGGAGGTCAGAAAAGAGCATCAGGTCCTGTAAGTGCTCTATCAGTGACATGCAGTGACTGGAGAGTTAATGGTAATTACACAGTAATTCCTTTTGGTTACATAGGAAAGGCTTAATTCCAGCTACAGGGTCCTAATGATGGTGCTAGGGAAGCATGTGGAGACAATACAGGAAAGTCATATGGGGAAAAACTCAAACTTAAAGCAGAAATAGGCTTGACCTTGTTTGGCCTTCAGTCTGAGGCTGAAACAAGATTTTGGCTATTTCCTTGCAAACATAGTGACACAAACCTAACTTTATCAGTACAAGCAATGTGCAATGGCTGAATGTATGGTGTTGTGGTGTGGAAATAGGATCAATTCAGTGTATGGATCTGGAAGAACAGTTGGGTGGATCTGGTTAGCATAAAAGACCAAAGGAAAAGTCTCATTGATGGATGTTTGTTTGTTTGTATGTTTTCTTAAAAATAAGGAGATATTAGGGTTAATTGTGTCACAAAGAGAAGGTAACTGGTTAGCACTGTTAATCTAACTCTGTGACTGGCCCTTTAGGCATAATGCTGCGTATGCCCAAGGTGAAGGATGATGAAAGATCCGCAGAGAGAAGAGCAGTTCTAGCTAGAAGACCCATGAAATAATCATTTTGAAGTTGGGCAGTTAAAAAGGAATTTGAGAGTTTTAAGGGTACAACACAGATAAACACTAGGATTCTTTCCCATACATTCATTGGAAAATGACATAATACAGTCATGAAGTTATTAATGTAGCTACAATAATCATGTTTAAGGACTGGTATTAAATAGGTCTTGATGCTGGTGTCTTGTTCCCAAGTATAGGGATTAGCAATGAGCAACAAGAACAGTTCTGTTTTTTGTCCTGAGCAAGTTATTTCTTCCTTCTCTTTAGTCTGTTCCCTTTCAGTTTGCTCTTGTGTATTACAATACTTGTCAATCCAGTAGTCCAGTGTGTTTTGAATTAATTATGAAGGAAATGGAATTGTGACTGTTGCAGAGAACAAGAGGTGTCTGAGTCTGACTGTGTTTAGTGAGCCAATTTACAGTGCTTTCCAAAATGAGAACTGTGTGCGCATCTTGCATTTTGAACGTCTCTTATCCCAGAAGGACTAAAAGTTCCTAAAAAAGGCAAGGCGTGTAATTTCACAGTGCCTCCAGATGTCACTGAATCCCTGATAAATTTTTGAACCTGCTGGGCCAGTTCCAACCAAACAGTGATCTTCAGTGTTGTAGAGTTTCTGGAAGTGAGGTAGGTTATGGCACCTGCTCAGAGGTGGCCCCTTCTGAAGTGGGATTTGACTTGTTTAATGTCATAAATTTGGTTTCTTCTGATGAGAAAAGACAATGATGATTTGGATACTGTCTTTTATGCCACTGCTACTGAGAGATGTGCCAGCTACAAGGTTGTCTGTCTCTGTGGCAATTCCAATCAGCCTGTGGTGATAGAGGAGGATGAACAGGTATTGCATTAGCTTATAATAGTCAATAATGGTGCTTATGGGCAGCTGCTTATAGTTGTGAGCTGTAGCTGTTGTGTGAGTGTGGACCATCATCTCAACACTGAGGTCTGTCCCTCCCAGACTTGAATTTAGTGTCTAATTTGCACCACCTTTATTTTTTTTATAATACTGAGCAGTAAAGGTCATTGATTTCAGTGCTCATGAGTCACCCTTTGGTCACTTCTGAAATTCCTACCTACAAAGTCTAACCCTTATTATCCACTTGTATTACATGAGCAATGTCACTCCTCATCCTGAAGTGACAGGGAAACACCAATGGCAACTTGCCTATTGCACCACTTTAATCTTGTTTTGTGTTCAGCATCAAAGTTCTAAAATGTATTTAGCAATGTCCCCTAAGTAATTTCAAGCAGAGAGTGGAATAGTGATGAAAAGCAACTGTTTAGCCAGCCAGAATGTGTAACTGCAGTGCTTGTGCTGCCAGGGAGGACTTACACCAAGTTTCTTGCAGAGTCACTGTTTTGAGCCATGGCAGCGAAAAGGAAACATCTACCTTTGAAACCTGGGAGAAGTCTAATTTGAGAAGTTTTATAGATTTATTTATGTGATAGTTCTAAGAAACCTTGCCCCCAGTGACCTAATTATGTCACCTGCATGCTGTACAGCTTTGTACTCCAGCAAGACTGCCACAAGGCATGTAAGCTTTGTAGTGAATTTTTATTTTTTGGGTTTTTTTTTTAATAAATCGGATTTCATCTTTTCTTTCACCCCCACCCACCCAGCATACAAGCTGCTGACTTCAACAATTCATCTGAGATTGGAAAGCTACACTGCTTTTTGTTTTGTTTTGTTTTTCCCTTCCAAAAGGCCAAGGATGCGATGATAAAACTAATTTGTCTTTTTAATCTTCACCTTGTAATTAGAGCTGAGATAGGCTGGAAAGAGATGACAGGCAAGTAAGCTCTTTTCCTTTAAAAGCTCTCCGGGCACATAGCTGAGTCTTGGGGGAGCTCTAAAGGAAAGCAGTAATGAAAATCCTGCAGAAAAGGAAAAATAAGCCAACAAAATTAAAACTTAAGTGTGCTATTTTTATCTGGGACTGGGAGGAAAAAGGCTCTGGTACCTCTGGGTTTATTCTCAGATAAAACATGTGAATCGATAATCATTTGTAAGTGTTCTTCTTGTATGGATAAGCGTCTCTCTTTGTTTCTGCCCCACTGATTCCTACATTACTAACATTTTAGGTGATTAAAGGTAGTGTTGATTTCGTCTGGAGGCTTTTGGATCAGTTTACCTCAGTATTGTTTGAAAATCTTGTTTTCAGTGAGAGTGGTAATTTTTGTCCAAGGTACCAAAACCAGCTTATTTAAATGCTTGAAATGCAGCAGCTTTGAAATTTAGGCACTTTAATCTGAGAAAGGGTTTAAAGTTGCTGAGCCTTTCACTGAAGGAGACAGAGTTGTGGTGGAAACAAAGCAGAGTCACTGCCCTCGTTGCTTAAACCCATAGGGAAGGTGATAGTGGTGGTGGGAGAGCCTGAATGCAAAGGGTGCAGACCCCAGTGCTGCAATGACAGCGCTTACCCGGCATTTGGGCAGTTTAAGTCACTTGATCTTCGAGGCTAGAATGACACAAAGCTGCAGTTCAGCATTGATTTGCTAATAGGATTGCACTAGCACAGCTGGGTGTTTCTGTGAAACTGCGTGCAAAATGTCCATTATTTATTCCCTTCTGAATGTATCTAAACACCTTTATTGCAGGTAGCTCCAAACTGATTCCTTTTATCAACTGGTTTTTTAAGAATCTCGTGACTTCTGCTTTCCATGGCTTATTCCTTTATCTTTAATGTTTGCCGCGTAAGTATTGGTTTGAAGAATAAGAAATGATGACTCCAAACTCTAAAACAGCCACATTTTTCCTTGACACATCATGCTGAGGATGATGCTTACAGTTTTGCAGTTCATGTATGAGAAGGGACATAAGCAACATCTTGTGTTTGCATTCTTGAGGACAAATGGAAATGGATGCTCTTGAACAAGGTTTCTTTTATGAAACTTGTTACCCAGTTAAAAATGAAACTCAAATCCTTTATCACTTATTCAAGCTATTAATCTTCTTGCTTGAGTACACTGGACCTTAGCTGGTAGTGCTTAGAACTGGCCTTTCTTTGTTTCGTCTCTAGTGAGGCCTCTTTTCCCTTCTGTTTTCCTTTTGTTGAATGTTTATCCTTTGGGCTTTTTGAATGCAAGTATTCTTTTCTTTTTGTTTTCCTCGTGATTTTCAGTGACTCACTGAAGGCTGCTTTCTCCACTATCTTAACTGGAAGGGAATGTTGAAGATCAAAGTGGTGCACCATCCGTGGTCTAAAGAGAGTCAGCTAGTCAGTGGTTATGATTTGTAAGCTGCATATTAAGTGGGGATTCATAGATATATAAAACTAAATTTTAACAAGAAAATCCTCCATCATCCAGGCTATTCTGAAGTATTCACCTGATGTACGCGTGTTACCTTTTCTAGTGATGTCAACAAAGTCAATGGGCCTGACTTGCCTATTACCTGTGCCTTCATGCAGTCACTGCCTTGGTATAAATGCTATCATTTGGACATTAGCAAGCAGCTGTAAACCTCTATCCTGTATTGCTCCCTTGTAGCTCCGTGTGCTATGATGCAGCTCAGCATGCAGATTTTTGAGTAAGGAGAGGCAATAGTTTTCAACATAAACAAGTCCACTGGGTCACATTAACCTCCTTCAGTCTCTGTGTTAAATAATTAAAATAAACTAGGTAGTGTTTAACTATACTTATTTAGAGACTTACTGAAGGAGCTTATTAGTTCAATATTCTAACACACTGTCTTAAACCTTTCAGAGCTCCAGGATCCCTTATAAAATATTTAGCACGTATTGCTGAAAAAGTCAAGAATTGCTTTATTTTTATTTTTAGTTGCAATTGCAATTCTCAACGTTCTTTTAGCCCTTAAAACGTTGGCCATCTAGAAATAGCACTTACATCAGATTGGCACTTCTGGCCATGGAGAAGTATTTCTCATTTGTACAGATCTTAACAGTACCCCAAGAATTAATACTTGCAGAAGTTTCTGCAGTACATCCTTGAAGTATTCTATAGAACCACTTCAGATACACTCTTAAGCAATCCATTTGACAGCAGCTCCTTCAGATAGAACAAAGATATGTGTTAACTACTGGCTGTGCTTTGGAGACATCGGTATTTCTCTTTTGTTTCCAGGATTCTCAAAATGAAATTAGTTAATTGGTGAGAATTTTTGGGGTAGCTGCCGTGAAACAGTAATTATTGGTGACGAGGATTATTGCCTGTGCACCGACACTGTTCATCAAAACTGAAGATTTGAAAATATGAGGCATTATTGTGCTGTATATTATGACCAATCATTTTGCAGTAGACTGACTTGCTGTAGAATCAAACTTTCAAGTTCAAGGTCGTCTTGCCAGGGGAGAGATTTTTTTCTTTTTACTCAACAGTTTTGTAAGACTTACTATATAGCTGAGCAAAGGCAGCTTAGCGGATTAAAATAACATCAGTGATATCTCTTGTCTCTAGGGTAATGAGTTATGAGCAAAGCCAGGACCTCCAGGAAAGGATTTTGTTTCTGCAGAGTCTCTATTAGATCGTACTGTATAGTAAACAAAAAACAAATGGTCTCACAAAGTCCAGTGTCGTTTTGCCTAATTGCCTGTCTTGGTTCAGTACTGGTGGAGGTAAGATGTAAACCATGTTGTATTTCCTTTTACACTCAAGGTGTGATTGCTTGCTGAGGGAATCTAGAGTACATTTTCTGTCTGCCTATAACTGGAAACTGATCATTCTGTGCTAATGGTTTTCTTCAACATTTTTAACACAAGACTTCCAGTGTTCCATGGTCTTGCAAAGATGTTTTCCACTTCTAACAGGAGGCCTGCATAAATGGCCTGTGTGTCTTGTGCACAAGTATGTCATTTGTCACCGTAGTATTTTCATCCTTAGATGGTCTTGATAAAGAATTTTCCTCTCTATTGAGATTTGTATTGTAATTTGATAGACATGTTAAAAAAAAAAAAGTTTATTAAAAAAAAAATAAATTCTTATGTTTAAGCTGATGGGAACACTGGAAAAAAAAATAGAAATCTTTCTTACCCAACTTCAGTGTTTTTCATATATATGTATTACAAAATTTTGGATAGAATGTGTCTATTCTTAAGTTAAAAAAGAAAGGAAAATTGACTTACGATTTTCAAGAGACCGTACCTTTCAATTGTAGTGTACAGAGCACATTCCTGCAGGAGATAAATGATGCTGTATTTTCTAGTCCATTGAAAGTAACTGTCAAGTTTGTTGCCAAATAATGTGTTCTGTTTCATGTCCAATAGTTAGCAAAATTTAATTAGTATAAACTGAAAAAATGGGATGGTTCTCAGTAGGGAGGTAACCGAGTTCTTCCTTGACACACCCTGTTGTTCATTTTATTGTAAAAGTTACCTGTACGCAGCCATTCAGTGCTCTGAATGCTTAATGTTAAAGAGCAAATGTGAAGCTGGGGCACCTAGGAAACAAAAGTACCCCCCAGCTCACTCTCTGAATGGATTTCAAGGGGAGGAGGAAGGGCTGTGTTTCGTAGCTCATGAGAAGGAGTTGTGGGTCTGAGATTTTTCTGTTTATCTTTGAGGTTCTTGTACTTAAATCTCAGAAAGGGAATTAAGTTTACACTAAATTACAGTCCTTCAGATGCCTGACTGTTGTGATCAGTTTGGAAGCCATACATGAAATCTTTTCCAAGCTTTTTTGACAGGAGTCATCTTCTAACTGAGATCACCAAAACACTGCAGTGGCTCAGCTGGGCTCCATGTAGAGGCAACAGAGGAGTCACTTTGACACCTTGCTTTGAGCATCACATACCTGGGTAGTGCAGAACACGTGACTCTGGGTCCATCTTTGTGGATAGTATCTTCCTTAGAGTTGTGCTCTTAATACTTGGAGGTATTGCCTTTGCTTACATCTTTGTGAGGTTTGTCTTGTTCAGATCTAGTCTTTAGAAGGTGTTAGAATGAAAAACAGATCCTGGGGAAATGTGAAGCTGAAATGTCATTTAGCCACCTCACATCTTGTTGTGATTCAAGATGCATTGTTATTTTTCTAGATTCTCAGAGCACAGGTTGCTTGGAACACCATTGATACTGGGAAACTGCTTTCCTGTTTGGAAGTGAACTATTTTCAGGTTACATTGTGGAAGACAGATACCTTTGCAGCTAGGGGTGACTTCCACAGCGTACATATTTACGATAACCTCAGGCCATCTGTTGATCTGCCACCAATTTCACAAGGAAGAAAAATACTCATCCTAGATGCATCCTTCTTATCACAGCCAGCAAAATGTATCTTTTTCTGTATTTTATTGTTTTAAAACCATGACTATTTTGTAGTCATTCTAGAATCTCTTCAGTCTTTATCCTCTTTTGATTCTTGCTCAGCCTTTATCCAGAAAGGAAATTTGTTCCTTAACTTCTGTGCTGCCTCATTTACATTCTCAGAAGCAAGTTGGAGAACTCAGTTAAAATTTCTTCTTATTTCTTAGGTAATGCATGAGTATAAACTGAATGACTGTTAGAAGTATTCAAACAAGAAACTTGCAGGCAATAGATTATATATAAAGTGACAAGAGGACTTGAAAATCCATTTATTTCTCAGCAATTTTATGCTGAATGTTGCCATGCTTTCTGCCTAAGAATAAAATTTTGTGGTCTTTTTTTTCAGGCAAAACTCAGGGTTTTTTATTAACAGAGAAATGGAAGTGTTCTTATAGTAAAAAAAAAACAAAAAAGCTAGACTGTTTCATTAAAGAAGTTACAGCTTGGCAGTCCGTGTGTCTGAATTATTTTCCTTGGATATTCTGCTTGTCAAGGTAGAATTTAAACTTGTCTGGCCAGGCCTGTCAGTTTGCTGACAATTGAGGGTTCTCTTCTCAGAAATGGTAGTGAAGAAACAAATAAGATAATTATATTGCTTGATCTCAAATGGCCAGTTTTACGTACTCCGAAGGCGTATAGTGCCTGCAAAGAAAGACTTGTAAATTCCTGTGCTCAAAAGAAGCACTTGTAAATAATTACAAGATGCAATCACAAGAGAACAGGAGGCCTCAATGGATTAGTAATGAGATACACAGCCTTTTACCTCAAAGTCATCATTTTTAATCCAGATTTGCTGGGTAGTGATTGGTAGTGCCTTCAGATAGCTGGTTAGTGTGAAATTAGTTGAAGATTGTGGTGTTACTAAGTACATGTCTACCTGAGAAAAATTGCTGTGGCTGTGGTTTTCTTTCTGGCTGTCTCCTTCCTTCTTATCTGGATGGGGGACAGAATTTCTGCTGTTTTCTTGTATTGAGCTGATTGGGTAAAAACAATGGATTTGGGCCAGTTTCACTGCTGCTGAGAACTACCTGCTGGGCAGCAATGATGCTGTCAGACACGAGTCTTCTGCTATGGGCACTGGAGACACATTAGCAGGAAGAGGTAGTAAAGTTGTTCATATTTAAAGGCGAGTGGAAAACCAGTGTGAGCAGGATGCTTCAACCACACTCGCTGTCCTGTGGAACTCTGGAAACAACAGATGAAAAGGTGTTAGTGGAGGAGAGGTCTTTTTCCATGAGCCATCCAGCCACTGTGCAAGTGAGCTGTGTTGACTGTGGAGGGCATCACAGATCACTATTGACAGTGGTGCTAATGCAGTTGTCACTGATTCACGAGTGATTAAACTGACCTTTGTGTGGATTCCCAGAACCCTGGTTTTGCAGAAATACCTGCTTTCATGGAGCTGCCACTGCTCTGTAGAAAAACTATCACAGCGCCTCTCGGTCCTTCCCACTCTGTCTCCTGTGGGATGCTGAATTATAAGAAGTACCAGAAGGTATGTTGTCTATGTTCATGAATTTGTGGAGATAGCTACAATTCTGGTAATTTATTTTGCAAGCAAGGCAGTGTGTGTTTTAAGATTAAGAAAAAATCAATCACTATAAGCAGTAACTTTTTTTTCCTAATGAGTTAAAATCAACACAGATTTAGAAGGTAAGAGAAATAAGGCGTGTAACTGCTGATTTTACTATTTTTCTTGAGATTGTGATCAGGATAAACATTCGAGAAGTTTCCCTTTTGTAACGAGCGCACTACAAGAGGAGAAGCCTCATTAAAGTGATCAGAGGACCACCCTTGTGGAAGAATTGTGGAACTAATGACAACTGTGCCAGGTCACCTTTAGTCCTTTTCTGGCTGGGGAGATGGTGCAACATTTCTGTTAAAGTCAATGGCTCTTGGGGGAGACTATGTAGCACTGTGTGAGTTAATGGCATGCTCTCTCCTGCCACCTATGCTTGCTCCATTATCCTTGAAAGCAGCCGTCAAATTTGCACAGTTTTAACAGAAACATCTGCTTCTCTCCCCTGGTTATTTCCTTCACATCTGCAGTGATTGTGACAGGGCACGTGCTCTTCTTCATTCACCCTCATTGCTCTGACCTTTCCCATGGCTCGTTTTTTATGCTTTGCTTCCTTAATGACTAATCTAATTCATCTCTGCATTTGCTGATAGTCTCATTAAGGTCAAGGGAAAATTCACCAGGTGAGGCAGTCTGTTGTTTTCTAGTTAGAATTTAAGTTTGTCAAATCTGACAAACTACCTGGGATGCTCTGAAAAGATAATTTCACTACATTCTTTCTGCAACCTGCCCTATTGTGACAAATGTTCCTGCTAACCCCACATCTTAGATATTTATAGACCTGGATCAGCTCCCCTCTTAGTCTTCTTTTCTCAAGGCTGAACAGACCCAGTTCACCTAGCCTTTCTTCATAGGGGAGATGCTCCAGGCCCTTCACCATCTTTGTGGCCCTCTGCTGGACTCTTTGCAAGAGATCCCTGTCTTTTTTGTACTGTGGAGCCCAGAACTGGACACAGTATTCCAGATGAGGCCTTACCAGGGCAGAGTAGAGGGGGAGGATCACCTCCCTCAACCTGCTGGCCATGCTCTTTTTAATGCACCCCAGAATGCCATTGGCCTTTTTGGCCATGAAGGCCATATTGTCAGGGTAAAACTAGGAAAAAGAGCCACCAGCATGACATAAGAAATCTATGGACCTTTACAACATCTGAATCCTGCCCTTCTTTTAAATTATCATTTTACCATTAATTCAGGATAATACTAAACAATTCAGGATCACGAGTTACAGTGTGAAGGGGGACTGTGATCAGTCTCTGATTCTTTATTTGACTGTGACTATATTTTATGTGTTATTTTTGTTTTGTTTGTTTTTACTGTTACAGTTTGGCACTAAATGGTGGGTACTCTGCAGTGTTACTTTTTTTCCATAGAGGAAAAAAATATATAGTATTGTCTGAAAAAGTCTGTCAGCATTCTGGAAAGCTCACTTAAATGCTGCCCTTATGGATATAATAGTTAAAACAGCTTAAGTTCAATTAGCTGTTCCAGTATGCACTGGATAGTATGCACTTGCTGAAGCCATTTATAAGTCCTCACGTCACTCAGAATTAAAAATGCATTTGTGCAATTTAGTTTTATGACCTGTTATTGCTTAACTGGCAGCTGGATCTTACAGTTGGACTGCTGCAATGCTTTTCTTGTCTACTCCATCAGAATAAACCCAAGGTAACCATTACAGCTATATAAAACCTGATCTAAAATGAAGCAAACTCTGAAAATAATTAATCAGTGGTGATCAAGGCATAGAGGCTTTTCCAGGGATTAAAGACCAGCTGAGGAGCTGATGGCCCTGTGCCCAGTGCATTAACCGATCTGATTGCTTTCAGTGTGCCTCGAAATTCCATTTACTGGTTTGCCTATCACATGAAAATTTCATTCCACTTCAGCAATGAAATGTATCACTCAAATTCTCTGTGTTATTCACTGGCCTTGTTTTTGAAAGAGAAGATTCTTCTAGTAGCAGCAAATATTGCTACGTGGTTGTAATAAACACAGAGCAATTAATGGAAGGGCTTCACTGCCAAATTCAGGCTTTTAAATTAAGGCTGTTGAACAGGAAATGGCACCAGAAAAACTTTCATAAACTGTGGTGTTTAATGGCCAGTTATTCTTGGATCTTTCTTGAGCAGATTATCAAATGAGGGTTCACTAATGAGTAATTACTTGTTCGTTTACCTTTGACTGCCGAATTCAGGCACAGTCCTGTTCCTTCGCAGTCACAGAAAAGGTAATTAAAGAAGGGAGACTCAGCTTTACGTTTAGAAAAGGTAAAAAGGGTGAGCTCTTTGTGCATTGTGTATTTGAACCGTACTGCACTGAAATGCAAGAGAGTGCAGGTTCCCTTACTTGCTCTCTTCCATTTTACTTGTTATACTTGGGCATGACTATAAAAATTTAATTTTTGCTTGAGATGAAAAAAATGCTTTTCTCTCCAACATCTGCTCTGTTTTCTGGCAACTGCTATTTTCTTAATCTGCAGAGGCTCGTGTCTTAGCTGAGAATTACTCTTTTGTGTTCTCTAAACAAATATCATTCTTGTCTGATGAATGACCTTGAACTGAGTCAGAAATACCTCTGGCATTAAGTAGATTACAAACATTTGTTTTATGCAGCTAAGCCCACAAGCAGTCATTTGATATTTCAGATGGTGAAGGAATGCTCAGAAGGGCACAAGGCCTAATCCCCCACATTTATTTTGTTGCAAGCACAAGACAAACTTTTTTCTTTCCTTCATTTCTTTCTTTCTTGTTTATGATAATGTTAAAAGTACTTCCATTCTTTTTCCCATTCTCCCATGATAAACTTGTGAAGGAAGAAACAAACATGAAAAAGGCTTGTCCATACATAATAGCATGCATGCATGCTCATGTAACAGCACACAGCAGTGCTCTTTTACTACCAGATGTGATCTTATAGTATGTGATCTCTACACATCTTCCCCTTACATATTTTTTCATGCCTCACCTTAAATGGGTACACACTGGGAAGTTTCCTGCAGGAAATATAAGCACCACTCTACACCAAGGTACTTAATGAAGTTTACGCTCTTAGGTTGAGTTTGTACAAGCGGTATGTGTGCTTGAACTGGGATGAATATCACTGGCTGACTGAAAGGCAATCCTTATTGATTAGCTTCAGCATATCACTCCAGCAGGTAGACAGCTTCATGCTTTAATTTGTTTTTGCTTCCAGGTCATTCTTCATCCACCTTTCTTTTCATCTGCAGCAACTTTTCCCTCTTCCTTCCTTCACATGCAGCACTTACTTTGGTCTCAGCTGTTTTGATTTATCGACTGCTAAGATTTAATGTTTTGTTCCATGGTCTCAGTGTTTGTGTCTGATCTAAGGTCACTTACACTAGTTATTCCAGAGGACCTTAATCTCCATATGGATGTGACCTCTGTTGCTTGACAAAGAATTCACTGTGTTACATGATTCACTCCAACTGTGTCAGCATGTTCCTTTACCTGTACATATGAAAGGTTATGCTTTTGATTTCATTAGCTGTTTTCAGTTTCATTATCAGGGCTTGAAGTCACTCATCTTCTTTTGGAATATGTTCCTCCTATGGTTCCTCTCAAATTGGTTGTGTGTTTGAGAGTCATAGTCACATTTTACCCCAGACAAGTTAAAGGTGTTCAGTGCTGGTTCACTTGTTAAAATAGTGATTGGGATTTTGAACATGCCACGCTTCTGGCTGCTGCAACAGCAGATGCAGAAATGTTTGTTTGGAAGACAGGATGCAACCTTATGGGAACTCTTTGGTTGGAAACATGAATACTGTGTGAGCATTTGTGTCAAATTCTTAATGTGGGAGATCGCTGCTTCTCTTCTTACTTGCTTTGTTACAGATGTTAGCTTCAGTAACCACAATACTGCTGCGTATTTGAGGAACATGAAAGTAATGGACAGATAGCAAGCTGAATACCTTTTCTCTCTTCTTGGTTTTGTACTACATCTTGTTTTGCCTGTTTTCCTGGGCAGGTGATTATGGGAAGATATCGCTTGTCTATTTATCTGGCAAGCAGTCCTTTTGTGGCAGATCTGGACTGCCTCTGAACAGTTATCTCGTTAATGCCCAAAAGCGAAAAGATACAGCTTTACAAGCAAAAGCAGACCAAACTGTCTATGCAGAGACCATTTATGAGAAAGCGTTTGTGTAAGTATTGTGCAACCTTGAAAGAGAGCAGGTGGGTCAGGACCTTGATGTGAATGTGAAATGATTGTGAAAAATCTCAGTGATGGGTGAAATATTAGCAGAGAAGCCCTCTGCTTTCATTTCATCTTAGAAGAGGGTGACTTAGTTCTATATTCCAAGTGACTTGCAACTTTTTCTTGTAGAAACATCTGTTGTCCTTAGAAATGCCCCCTCTCCATTTCCCCTTCCCTCATTTCTCAAGCACTTGTGAACAAACAGTGCAACAATGATCTCAAGGTTCTCAAATGTATGTTAGGTAACAAAATGTGAAAACCAACAAATTCTATTTCCTTTACTTATTTGTTTCTGGAGGAATGTTCACCTCTTGGTGAGCACTTTCATAAGCAAAAACTAACATGAAATGAAGGCTGAACAGATGAACTGTTACCAAGATTCTTAGAGTGATTTTCTCTTCCAAACTGCATTGCTGACTTTTAAACTTAATTGTCTCTAATACTGTTGGTGTAATATTAGCTTCATCTTTTTATTGACAGACATCCCCTTACCTTTTAAATAAATGATGCAAGGTTTTTTTGTGCAGACCAAGCTTGCTGGTTTCAAGGCTCAGTGAAGAATGTGCTGAGATAGGATTGTGTTATCCTAGATACATTCTTCTCAGAGTTAGTTGCTTACCTCATCAAAAGGAACAACTTACAGAACAGAAAAACTCTCTTTATATGTGTTGTTTCCATATGTTTCTGAGCTAAGAAATTAGAAGAAGGGGAGGTTATCCAGGATTAAGCCTTTCTGATAAAGGCATGTGGCCTGTGTGCATGTTGCATTGGAAGAGTGCTCTTTGGGAGTGATTAGAATTAGTCAGAGATGAAATGCACGTGGTCAGGATTGGCTAGTAACATTCTGAGTCCTATATGGAGAGAGAGAGAGGGTGTCATTAGTTAGCATTAGTAATACTGAAGAAGCTAAGAGATGAGGGATATGTAGAACATCACCCGTGCCAAACTCCTACCAGAGGCTGCCCAGTGTCCTATAGTTCTCAGGATTTGTCCTTGGTTCTCCACAGTGCTTGACTGGCAGACATCTCCTCTTTCAGTATGCAGAAGTTGTTCAACAACAAGAACCTCTCTCTAGTTCTGTTGCTGATAAAATGCATCTCTCCTTGGAGAGTTCTCTTATTTAAATGTGAAGATGTAACTGAATTTCAACTGCAAATATTGACAGCCCTTAGGTTGCAGATCTGAATAGGTTTACAGGTGAAGAGCTGTGAATTTATAGTCTTTTTTTAAGTGAGCCCAAAGGGGTTTTGCTCTCCCAACTCTGGTTTTCTGCCTGTCTCTCATTGCAGTTCTCCCTGGAATGGCTTTCCTGGTGTGTCTAGCATAGAATTTGCTTACTGTGATCTTCTCGCTTAAAAACAATTCTTCAGTTCCCGTTTGTCTAGTACGTTGTCTTCCTGAGAATCCATTCATTATAAAATGTTTTAAGAATGTTCTTGAGTATTTTGATTCTTCTACTCTCAGCCATAACTTAAATGTACTCTAAATCTGAGCTGAAGGTTTATCTCGTGCAAAACGAAGGTTAAAATGTGCAGAAAAATATTATTGTGTTCTTTCTTTTTTCTGCCTTTGGGCACCTGAATGTAGATAAGATAGGTTTCAAGAGATTTAGGCAGCGAATAGCCTGTTTGAGTTGATGTTTAAGTACTCGTTGAGTTTTGTGAACTCTGAAAGCTGCTTTGCACACTGAGTGCTTGTCCTCTAGATTGCTGAATGTTGAGAAGAATAGTGCACAGAGCTAGCTTGTTAATGCTTAGCAATTGTTCAGCACCTGTTCACAAATGTGCCTGAACATTAAGAGGAAATGCATACGGGTGTTCAACAGAATGAAGGGTTGTTAAGATGTGCGTGAACAAGCAGGAGGAAATACAGATGTGAGTATGTAGGAGGGAAAAGACTATTACAAGGGCAATCCAATTAATGCAAATGATGCATGCAGATGTCTTTGGCTTTTTAGTACCTTTCACTGTTTTACTCCATAGGATCTGTATGCTAGGGACAAAGGATAGGAGCTCTGTCTTCCTTTGCATGGCAGCAGCACTCTCAAACCTTAAAATCCTACCCCTGCCAGCAAAGAGGAAACACCTTCTCTTACTTGCTTGTGCGTGAATGAGCTTATAGCAGAACAGCTACTGAGCCACAGGACACATCTGCAATGTAGCTTAATTTTGCCTTGTACAAGTATCTGTGCTCCTGTTCATTCCCAGCACTTTACAGGAGCAATGCCTGTGCTTCAAAATTCAAATAAGGTAATTGAAAGCAAGCCCTTGGCTTTTTTTGTGTGTGTATTTTTTTGTTTGCTTGTTTTTTCTGTGTGTTCAGGGTCAAATCCTGTTTGATTTATTTTGGTATTGACTTCTCAGGACTATTCACCTCAAGGAAGCAGGATTTGGGTTTGAAAGGAGATATTCTTTCAGCTGCATATTGATCCCTGGAGCTGGCTCTAGTCCATCCTTATGATGTAGTCTCTGACAAAATGGCTTCTTCTTTTATCTTGGCATCTAATGTGGGGTGAATAATGACTTTAATTAAACAAGACCTGGCCACTTGGCCTTTCAGGTGAGATACATAGCAAACCCAAGTATTTGGCTTGAGCAGTTCCATTTTTTTTCTTTCCTCACTTCATTATAAAATGTCCTTCTCAAGGGATGGCCCAGTGACCTTGCTCTCTTGTAGTCAGGAGGAATTTTGCCATTGACTCCAGTGAGTGCAAGACCACTACTCTAAGCCAGTGGAAACTTCCCCTGTTTACTCCAAACACGACTTCGATCCAATAAATAAATAAATAGAGAAATGTTCTCAGACTAACAACCTCAATTTACAAAATCTTTTCTGTCAGAATCTCTGTCCATCTACTCATTATCTCCAATCACTGTTTGAAGGTGTTTGTAGAATCATACTCTGGAATGAAGTGGCACAGCCAATTCAGTTTGTCTGTTTGTGCTTTTAGTTTTCTTACTGACTTACAGAGAAGCTGCTGCCCTACAAGCTCATAGCTGTTTTCACCTTTTTTTCATGTTTACTATGGAACAGGTATTAGGTACTTGCATGGAAATTCAGTCTGCCAGTAAACTTAATACAGTAGCCGTGTGAGATACTTTTATGCTGTCTTCAACATTTTTCCTACTTTCCTTAAAATGCATTACGCATTTTCCTGCTCTAGCATATTTTGCTTAGAAGTACAGTGTGGCTTTTTCCTGAGGAAAAAAGAAAACATCCAAACACCTCTGTACATAGAATTTCTTTTTACATTTACAGTGCTCAAATAAAGACTAAATTTCCTTTCCAGGATTTTGTATACATAGTTTTCTGCCCATTGAGGTGGTTGTGAATACAAATTTGGCAAGAAAAGTCAGGCAGCCCTCCAGCTGTGTTTGAAGTACTTGTGGAACAAAAACACAAACAGCAAAGCCAACCTCTAAAAATTATGTATATATTTGTTTGCTATCCTCTTCTTGCTTGCTGGCATGGTAGACCTGTTTGGAGGCCTAAATTTCACTGCTAACTTTGTTGAAGGTTTTCCACTTCGGTAACATCTTTCCTATAAGGACGTAACTATGTAAACTTGTCTGTATTGAATCAGAGCAAGGTACTCTCTATTTAATTAATTACAGATACTGAGTGGGCAAGCAGAGCAGTTCTACAAGCTTGCCACTGTAATGCTTTCACTTGTTTTGCTACATCTCGTTAGCTCTGATAATGCATACATCTACATGAATATCTGTACTTCAGTCCCTTCTCGTAGTTAGGTGGTGAATATTTTTGTCATCTGTCTAACTTGCTTACTAATGTTAAAATCAAACAAAAACCAGCACCCTTTTCCACAGTAGTGTTTATTGACAAGGTGCTTTGCAAACATAGATTAAGAGCATTCATGGAGTAGCTCTGTAAGACAGACAAATGCAAGATGAAGCACTTGAAGGCAGTTCAGGAAAGGGAGCATGTGGAAATGAGTTTTGCAAAGAGAAGAGTATTATGAAGTGGGTTTCTGAGCAAAGGTGGGTAGGGAAAAGCAGTCTAGTACAAGGAGCTCGGTGCCCTGAGGAAATATGGTTGCCAATCCTCTCAGTCTATTTGAAGAGCGTTGGCTCTTTCTTTATGCATTGATGTTTTATTTTGCTCTCCATCCACTTATCCTTACAATTATTAGGCCAGCACCAAGTCAAGCAAGGGACATGCGAGGTTGTGGCAGTGCATCGTTGCTGCAATAAGAACCGGATTGAGGAACGATCGCAAACAGTCAAGTGCTCCTGCTTCCCGGGGCAGGTGGCTGGGACAACGCGGGCTCAGCCCTCATGTGTGGAAGGTAAGCAGCCCTCCTGCTCACCCACAGCTCATAAGGATTGTCTGAGAAGTTTATTCTCCTTGATTGTTTGACTCCCCGCTGCCTCTAAAGCATAATCCTTCCTTTTGTTAATTTTGAAAACATCGCTGTGCATTGATTATAATGAGTCTGTGCATAAATCCGGGTGTAATTAATCCTCTTAATATATGTACTCGTCCATTTCATGTCTGTGCCAACAAAACTTCTTTCTTTTTTTCTTCTCATAAGAATTCTACTTTAAGACTGGTCGGGAAACAGCAGAAATAAAATACTTAAATTAATGATATTAACCCTTCCAGTTACCTTTAGTCCTAATAACGTGACTGGAAAGTCACTGGATAATAAGTGCAGCCCTAAGAGCAAGCATGCAGGTAGTGCTGGGATATCTGATCTTGAAAACTGTTTTCCAGATGGGTGATTCACCATTTTATGTGTTAGGGTCCCATGTCTACTCAATTGTATACATTGTAATTCCAGATGAGTTGGACTTGGTAGACCAGAGCAGTGCAAGCTTTTCTGTGTGAAATACAACCTTTATGAGCTAAATACAAAACAAAAGCCTCAAAAACATTTTTCTTAAACTTCCAGAGCTATTTAGTTCTAGAAATAAAACTGAATACATGCAGAATGTCTTTTTCTTTTCTTGTAATTTGGGAGCATAATAAGCTTTAACAGTAGAATTTAAGTGTTTTTCTCTTTAAAGGTGAAATGCCCTCTGTTTTCAGGTGATACAGCAAGCATCAGAAATACTTTTCAGTATGATGGATAATAAAAGTCAGTCAGTGTTCTAAACTTGCCTAAGGATTGCAAAGGTGACACTACATTCGGTGATAGAAAGACATAAATGTATGATATGGTAGAAGCTTAATTCAGTCTGTCAGTGCAAATACTTGCTGAAAGAATTTAGTGGCTGTTTTTTTTACCTTCAAGTATAGTTGAAATTAAATAAGACAGAATATTATGAATGTGAGGTTTTGGTTTCTATAGTAGAAGTCTTTGATTCCTCCTCATTTCTTAGTGTAGTGCTTCTCTTTTTGGTTCCTTTTCCCTGCAAGAATCTAAGCCTACACTCAGTGTTTTTTTCTGTTGCTGTAGCATAGAAACTATAACTGTTTTTACTCAGCCTCAGGATTAAATGTGTTTTTCCCCACTCTGTACACAGCCTTCAGTTGGCTTCTATGCTGTGGAAACCAGAAATCTTTTCTGAAAAAGACCCCCACCTCTTGAATTAGCGTATTTTAGACTGATACAGACATTTTGTTTTCTAACACCATTTTGCCAAACAGAAGGATATCTGATTTGCCTACATTTTCTCTGAATTTAAAGGGAGGGACATGCTTGAATTATAACTTTTCTAACCAAAAGAAAATGTTTTGTAGAGCAACTGTCTTACAGTAGTATTATAAAGTATTTTCTTTGAGCTTCAGGCCTTATCCAGCAGTAATCATTATTTGCGTTAGAGTTGCAATTATCTCTGTGCTTTAGAACATGCACAGCACGCACATAGTGGCTGCTGCCTGCAGTTCCTTCCTCACATTACATACGTGTTAGATTGTGTTCAGATAAAAAGAGGAAGTATGGCATGTAATGTTCACCAAATGTGAGTCCATCAGGTGCCACCCACCGGCTGTGTCAGACAATGTGATTTTTGGTCATACACACAGATGCTTTTACAGATTGAAATCTTGATTAAAAAAACGACTAGTGCTTAGTAATGTTTATAGAAAATGTTTTCTAAATCCAAGTATATACCTATAAACATGTTCTATTTGGACTTTAACCTCTCCAGAGCACATGTTCAGAAAGGAAATAACTGAGAAAGTCATGGTGGCAAGCAAAATAAGCAGGGTGAAATCAACCAAATGTTAACACTGACTGAACTCTTCAGGTTTTGTATATTTTAGCTGTTAGCAGCATTGAAGAGATTACTGGAAGAGGGTAAATGAGCTCATGTTTTACGTTCAGCACTGAGTGGTAGCCTTAAAATAAAGCCATAAGAATGAAATAACACTTTTCTTTCTTGACCAAATAAATGGTTGCTTACATGATTACATAATTACAATTAATTATTTTGATGTCAATGTGATGATTTTAAAGAAGTTTGCCGCTTCTTGCTCTTCTTAAATGAAGGTCTGGTTTCTGTTCTAGTGTTTATGATCCAGGCAGCACAGTAAGCTGGCTCTAACATTCATTTCACCCAGGCTGGCAAATCACTGATTGTAGCTCATCCACAAGAAATTAAGACTACTGCAGCAAATAGATTCTCTCAGAATATGGAAGATAGTAAAGATGTGGGACTTCAGCATTGTCTGGACAAACTGTACTCGCTGTTCTGTTCTGGAATGAAACCACATTTGTGTAGCCTTCAGCTACATTTATATATATATTTATTTCCCCTGAAAATTGTAACAATTAAAATAAGCCTCCCTCATCTGAAATCTGTACTTATGGTTTTGGTGCTTTAAAAATGTTATTTTTCTTTCCCTTTGATTTCCTTACTCTTTCAGCATGTGAGTTTTCAGACCCAACTCCCGCAGGATTTCAGTGACAG
Source organism: Excalfactoria chinensis (assembly GCF_039878825.1). Lineage (NCBI taxonomy): Eukaryota > Metazoa > Chordata > Aves > Galliformes > Phasianidae > Excalfactoria > Excalfactoria chinensis. The sequence continues at coordinate 4,957,313 of NC_092836.1, forward strand.
ATTTTTGATTAATTTGGGTGGAGGTAGAATCTAGTTCATCAGATGCAGCTCCTTTTTGATAGGTATTGGGCACTGTGCCCTTTTGCATAAACAGGCCGTAAAATAGGTTTATAAAGCCTGTCATGATTGTTTTTAGGATGCAGTCATAGGCCAGCTGGATATTTACATCTTGAAATAGCTTGACAGATGATGAAGAACTTTACACAAGGTCAGATTAAAGCAGCACTTTATTAAAGCAGTACTGTATGTAAGGCTAAGAGAAACAGAGCATAGTGTACCAATACTCAGAGCTACCAGAATTGGAGAAAGCCTTCTATTTGATAGAAGTCAGACTCGATGTTTGCATGATTACATTCAGACACAGAGAGAGAGTAAATATCTGAATAATTTTCAAGGAAAACGTGTTAAAATTGTACAGGAAGGAATGTAAAAATATTTAAATCTTATAACTACATCAAGTGAAACTTTTAAGTGCCTTGTGTGATATGAGCCATTCCTTTTCAATGTGGTGTGGTAATACCTACAGCGTTGAGGGGCCTAACTAACATTTATAGAGTGCTTTGCATTTCTACAGTGTCATTCATCCCAGAAACTTTAAACACTGATAGCAGCAATAGTCAGATTAGCTGGTCTAAAAAGAAAGATATAAAGACTATAGTCAGTGTTATAGTTTGGGATATTAAATAGCATAGTAGGATTGCTTGTGGTATCCTAAATGAGAGTGTAGAGCTAGAAGTCTTTGGGTCAGGATATTTCTGTAATCCCTTGTCCACAATGACATACTCATTAACTTTCTTCTCTCTCAGATAATTGTATTTTGGATGCAGCTAACAAGAAGCTCTATTTTGTGTATTTAAACTTAGTTCTGAAAGCTATTGGCAAGTATTGGCAAACAAGAAAAGCAAGGCTACTGCTTCTGTATGCAGGCACACCTCATTTGTAGATATTTTTTCTTCCTTGAGTTATAGCTATACTACTTGATTGCAGCTATAGAAAATTTTGCTTAACAAAGGTCAACTCATTCTCTATGATCAACAGTTACACTTAAAGTAGTCAGTCAATACATAGCAAGCAGATAAAAGTACAAATGGCTGAGGAGATTTCCTTTTTTTTTTTTACCTTGTTTGGATGTATTTCAGGATACTTGATAACTCAAAAGGATGCTAATGCTGTGTCAGTATTCAAAGAAGAAAAGGAAACATACAATAGAATGAATAGTCTGCTGAAAATTTATAGGGAAAGCTTAATCCAGTGAGGTAGGAAAGGCATCTGTGTTTGTCATGACTACAGATAACGTGGATTTGTTTAAGCAGAATACAAAGTAATCATTAAATAAACTTATTGTAATCCCTTCAACTTTAAACCATAAAACATATTATTTCATACGTGCACTGCTTAGTGTCAGTGGCCTATCATATCCCAAAACCACGCATCTCCATGCAGTCATCAGTAGGAGGTAGCAGTGAAATGTCATGTACCTACTGGGATTTCATGGTGCCACAGATCTGTCCCTCTGCAGAATTTTCAGCAGTGACCTGAAAGGAAATATAGAATATCCTGCCAAAAAATAATGTATGGATTTCAGGTGGTGGATCAAAGGAGTAACTAATGATGAGCCCAAGGCAGTCACATGGCATAGTCCTGTGTTGTTGGGAGCTGAACCTGTTTAAAAAAACCCTGTGTTAATAAAGACAAATGCAATGCATCGAGAAACTGAAGAAGTTGAATCAGCTCAGCTTATCAGGCAGAAGATTGAAAAGTGACTTGATTGCAGCACGTTCGATACCTTCACGGGGAGAAAATGATGATTACTAACAGGCACTGTGAAGTAGGTGAAGAAAGTGCAGAAGAGGTTTAAGGAGAGAAAAAAACAACGCCCTAAAGCTGTGTGTTTCATGCTGAGATTGTTTAATTGTTGTGAAAAATGTCAATGGGAGAAGTTACTTTCTTCACCTGTGCCAGAATGGCTTAGAAGACAATGTAACCCAACACAACTGAGGGCACAACACAGTGAATTGTATGAGGCGAGACAAGATGATGTATTGGCACCTTTTGGCCTTAATCTCTATGAATCTACTGTTTCCATGGAGTTGCATCATCTAGGGAGCAATGTCAGCAGAAGATTTATTTCTGGTAGGGTAACCACCAGCAAATTGACTGGCAAATGTCAAGCTAAAGCAGTCTCCTTTTCCTTCATTAGGGTGATTGTGTATGAGTGTGACATAGCTACTCTCATTTCTTAGAAAAGTCATCTCCTGAAGCCTCTCCAAAAGTGCCTCAATCTGGAAAGTGGAAACTTTTAAGTCCTGTGGTGTCACACGGTTATAAGGACAGCAATGGTTAAAGAACTCTCACTCTGAAGATAAGCCTAAGTGTCTGATGGAGAATTTTAATAGACTAATCTCAGGAGCGTGTTTGACACAAACAGCCACAGCCATTTAGGATATATAGGCAGCAGAGTGGACATTAGATCAACTAAGAGACTGGACATAAAATGGATATAAGAATTAGTGCAGTGCTACAGCAAAGGACAAGGGATTTGCTGGAAGTTAATAGAATGAGACCTGCATTAGGTATTTCAGAGTGTTTCCATTACTTAGAAGAAAGATGTCTGCACAGAATAGAAATCAAATAGGAGAAGGGTAAGAGTCATTTTCTCTGAAAGTGTCTAAACAAGAGATGAGGAGAAGGTGAACTAGGCAGGCTATTGAAGAGCTTGTTTGAGTTAGATTGACTCCACAGTGTTTCCTTTTCATGTCTCTGCTTATTTTAGTGGAAGATGGTACTGCTGGAAGTGATGGAGCTGATTCACTGCCTTTTGTACACGGCTCACATTTCATGGACCAGGAAGCTACCTGGTGATAGTGGTTCAGCATGCTGTGTGAACCCATTCTTGTGTTGCAGTTCTGGGCAGTCAGTGCATGCCTTTTTAAATAAATTGTTAGAAGCAGGTTAATGTAGGTTGTATTGGTAAATAAAACCTGCAGCGTTTGGTGCACTTCTGCTGTCTTAGAAGAAATTGTGCTCAAGACAATCTGAAAGAGGCTGGATTTGAGGAGTTATCACAATATCTGAGGCACCAGGGATTCTAGGCACCTGAAGGGTCAGCAGAAAGAGAGGTTGTTTTCAATGTCTGAAGCTGAACTTATATCTTCAGGGTAACACTATAAATATGAAAGCAGGTTCACATGTCCAAGTGCAGGCGAGTTCTTATGTCAGTGCATCCATGCTCACAGCAGCACAATGCAGAGCTGTGTAATGTGGTAGCCAGGCCTCCCAGCAGGTCTTTCTGGCTCTGAATGTGATCTCTGTAGATGCAGCTATCTTACCGCTAGGATCCTGTCCAGATGTCTCTGCAGATGCCCTCAGTCTTCTTCTCACCTTCTGCAGTGGGTTACGTTTAACAGAGATTAATGTAATATGGAAATTGAATAAAAATTATTCAATTTTTTATTAGGAAGTAGAAAAGATGTGAAATAAACTGCTGGACTATTCATCTGGAGTGGAAGTGAACCCTCACCTCGCAGGGAAGCATAACCAGGTTTCATGTGTTTCATCAGCAATCAGTCAGCATCAAAGCAAATGATCTAGGATATAAATAGGTTGTGACAGGAATCACGCGTTTATTTTATAATGTGAAAGAATCATTTATAGAAGCTAAACTGGTGTTTCAGAAATACATTTTTCTTAGTTCTCTTCATGTAGCCCACGAACAAAACAAAAGTAATCAAATGAGCGTTTCAGCAATATCCCCATGTCAGCTTGCCTGCTTGTCACCCTCATTTGAAGGTTGCAGAGATACGAATCTACCTTGAAATTAGAAGGAAAAAGAAGCGCTTTGGAAGAATTAGACCAGATTATTTTTGTTCATCTCTTTTGGATATGCTGTCTTTTAAAGCATAGACTTCAATAATGTGTACCAAGTAGAACATTGCAGACCAACTACATCAGCATTCCCTACCATGTTTTATTTTGAAATCCAGTTTAGTTTGTGTGTGATTACAAACCGATACTTTTCAGAAGCATTTTTTTCTGAGATTGGATGAATCCTGTGAACAACGCAAAACTGAGAAATGCATGCAGAAGTCTGCATTAGTTTTTGGGAAAGTATATCTGTTACCAACAGTATTAAAAAGTCACGACTAAGGGTATAAAAATAACGAGCGTGTTCTTATTAACAAAAATTGGCTTAAGGGTAGAAAATTAATAAACTTGCACAGTGCAAATTTTTGCTACTGAAGCCTTGCTAAACATATTGCAAAACTGGCAGTGTAGCTGCAAGTAGATTTTTAGTTCATAATGTAATGCTTTTCAATGGTTTTCGTCTCCTGATTTGCACTACCTACTGACTGACTTCACATGCTTAACTTCTGTGCAGTTCTATTTTCTTACCCAGTGGAGGGAGAAGCTGCCATTTCTTTGTCCAGTCTCACATATGCATATCTGAATTAAACAAGAAGCCTTAGTTTCCTACCGCCTTACAGCAGGTTCTTTGCTAAGGCATGTAAATGAAGGAAGTGTGCAACCTTTGTAGTCAGCAAAGGAGGAAAGGCACTTCCAGAGGCTGGATCGCTCTCTGCTACTGTTGGTCTGTATGCCATTTATCCTTCTGTGTGCTGGTAAAGTTTTTGAACCCCATCTGCAGCTCAAGTATGATCAGTGTGATAAGCTTTTAAAGCAATAACTGTGGGTTCTACGTTTTGTAATCAAACAACTGAACGGCTTGCAGGAAACTTACCTACAAAAAACAACTGTATTAAGAAAAGATTGTGTTCTGTTTCTCTTTCCCATTTCTTTTTCAAGCTTCTATTGTCCTGCAGAAGTGGTGGTGTCATATGAACCCCTGTTTGGATGGAGAGGACTGTAAGGTACTACCAGACTATTCAGGGTGGTCTTGCAGCAGTGGAAATAAAGTCAAAACCACAAAGGCAAGTACAGAGATCGCCTATTTAAATATAGATAGAAGTCTGTTGGTGGCATTTGCTAATTTCATTGCATTTGTGGTTGTGAGCACCGGTGCTGGATTCCTCAGTGTTCTGGAAAGCAGTGATTAATGCAATTGTTCTTAGGCAGGAAAGTGCTGGGTAAGAACTGCCTCTTCGCTCCCAGCCTAGTTGAGTTACTGGATGTTGGAGTCAAACCAAAGAAATGATCCTGCTGTGATAGGTGTAGTGAGATGATCACGTTCCAGGATCAGTTCTTCTATCTGTGTGCTGATTATGTAGATCCAAGGTATAAAATTATCTGAAGTTGTATTCTTGCACTACTGCAAAGCCCCTTCAGTTTTGGAATGAAGTAGCTAACCTTTGGAGTTGAGCATTTGTACTGACGTCATTGGAACTGTGGGACACTGAGCACCAGTGGAAATCAAGCTGGTTCTGATAATTTCTAATTATGGGCCATCGTGGAGACAGCCTGTTTTTAAAATAAGCTTTGCTCTGCCATTCGATTTCTTAATTAATGGCCAGCAGAAAGAAAATACCGTGTTCTCTGTCTACTTAACAGTCTGAAGTGAGCTCAGTGCATTGAAGTTCAACAAGTCATAGTGAACTGCATGTCTAAATATATCATAAAACATGAGCTTTCAGCAGGCAATGGCAGCAAAGACATATGCTTAGCTTTTTCCTTTACAGCCTCTTTTAAATGGAAATGAATATTGTCGATTAGGTAACAATCTGAATTAATAAGCAAACACTGACACCAAATGCTGTTTAATAATGGCTGTTTTAAGGAGAAAAATGTATTCTAATTCAGGATGAAAGAGAAAATTAATTTTGGGCAACTGTGGAGTGAGTTCAGTGGTCCAGAGCCACTTGCCATGGTGGCAAGTTCACTGGAGAAATCTGACCAGAAAAGTCTTATTTGCTTTCTAAAGATTACAGAATGGTTTAGGTTGGAAGGGAAACCTGGAGGTCATCATGTCCAACCCCACTGCTAAGTCAGAGGAGTTATTGAAAGGTATAAAATACCCTCAGATTTTGAATTTTTTCATAGGCATTGACTTCAGCTGCTCATATGTAAATAAGGGATAGTGGGGGTGGCATTAGACAGAATGATGAGACAGGCCAAGTAGGAGTTGAATAAGATTACAACATCTATGGCATTGACAACTGGAGCATCAGATCTTCATTCACATGGCTGTCTCTTCCTTCCGTGTGCAGTTGCCTCTCAGTTCAGTGAGGTCAACTGACCCCAAGATGAATAATATAGCCTGTGCTTATGAGTCTTGCTTTTAAACAGTGAAAAGAGGCAGCCTGACTCTGTGGGAGTTATAGAAGGGCAAATTTGGCATGGATCATTTATTTTATTATCCATGACAAAAAATGCAACCAGCAAACTACGGAATATAGCAATGCATTCTGATGAGTTTAGGGATGTCTTTGTAAAGCTAGAGTGGGACAAATCATCCTGCCTGCAATTAGACCTGTGCAAATTCGTCAGCTCTGGTGAGTTTGTGTGAGTCTAACAGAGGGCATAATGTAGCAATATGAGAGCAAGTGTTATTTCATTAAACTCGTCCTCTACTTTGCTGGGATGTGGAGTAATTTTTTTTTTTACATTGATTTTTATCACCATAGGAGATTACTTTAAAGGGTATTTAATTGAAAGGATAAGCAAACAAATGGTATGTGTACTTAGATATGAATTGTTCTACTGCATTGCTGATTGTTTTATTTTCTTGCATGACTTTTCTTTTGCTACCCTTTGCTGCTATAGACTTACACATGTTAAGGTAGGGCTGTGCTTCATTGTGTGTGTGCTTAGTGACAGCACAAGGGAGATCCTAGTTCTACAACAACAGAAATATAGATATGAATAACAAAGTTAATGGTTGTACATCTTACTGAGAGGAGTCTTAAACTTTATAAGTGATTGGCCATTTTAGAGAAGGGAGCAGGCTACCTTAAAGAGCATATCCATGTTACCTCTGTATATGCTTTGTATGACTCATGGGTGATTATCTAGTAAGGTTAATAAAGGTAACCCAAACCCAAACCCCAAACCCTAAACCTAACCCTAACCCAACCCTAAACCCTAACCCTAAACCCTCACCCTAACCCTAACCCTAGAATAAAGGTAATTCCAGACTCTGAACAGAAGCTTGAGGCATATACAATATTGAACTGGATAGAGAGTGGAAAGGAATGTAAGGAAGAATCCCCCAATAGAAGAAAAAGTGTGATATAACTTTGTTTGGTAAAACAATTGTCCAAACTCAGTTCAATCTCCAAGATGTGTATTAACTGCATTGTTAAAACTCAGCACAAATAGTGAACTGTACAATGACCAGTAGTCCAAACCATACAGCAGCCTGTGTAGCTTAGTGCTGGGATACTTAAATAGTAAACACACAGCAAAACCTCTGTGGGCAATTATAGAAAACGTACCCACATATGAAATGCTTTCAGGTTTGTAGTTGACTTATATCTGAAACATGAGATTTGAGATCCATTCAATATTATTTTTTTTCTATGTTATATAGCGAAGATGGTCTCATTACCATTTAAATTTCTAATCAATTTTTAAAGCCTACTAAGACCTTGGGATCAGTGCTAGTTGGGACAGTGAGTTCCTCAGGTTAATTACACACCGGGAGAGAAAATGCCAAGTAATCACTTTTAAGTCTTCTATCTTACTCAAAAATATTGGAGTGACTTGAAGTGTATGAAGCATGGAGAGACTCCTGATGCTACTCAGTGTTTAGATGTATGGGTGGTAGCTGAGTGGGACATCTAAATACATGGAAAGCTGAAGGGCTTGTATTTAAACCAGTTGCTGTGGGGAGGGAAATAAAAACCATGCTATGTGTTTGTTAAGCTTTGTAACATGTTTATGTGCTACAGAGCAGAGCTGACCAAAATTCCTCCCTGCGGGCTGCCTTATTGTTACCCATTGGTAGGGTGGGAAGTCTGATATGACCCCTCTCACTGTGCAGACAAGCCCACTGGGTTTGCTTAGCACCATGTGCATGCATTAAGGCTTGCACATGCGTCCGTAACACACCTGATGGAGTGTGCATAGTGTAATAAGGGGAAGAGACGATGGGATCCCAGGGTGGGAAGTGCTGTCCAGAAGTGACTGCAGCTGCAAGAGCAGTTCATTCCCACTGCACATCATGTTATCTCAGATCTGTAGATGCCTTCCATTAGATGTGCTGCTGGGAATGGGCACTTTGCATGAATGGTTCTTGGGGATGTAAGTGGTACGTTGGTGCTGTAGGCATTGGTGTTGAAAATGATGCTAAGCTAAATGAAGTAGAAGAGTATTTTCATGCGATGTTGGTGTCTGTTTAATGGTAAACAGCCATTCCTTCATCTACAAATCTTTGTATTTTGGATAACAGTATAATTAATGTTTGGCAGGGGTTAGTTCATTCATGATGTGTTTTGTTCTACAATGGAGCATGTTTTATATTCCTCATTGGAAGAATTCCACGTTGGTAACTGTTTCGTCTTCTTTTATAGGTAACACGGTAGCAAAGAATAAACCTGGGTGTCATACTGGAACAACACTGCGTGTGCAACTGCATTGCTTGGCTGCTAGACAGAGACCCTGTTTTGTGAGGGTGCTACTGACTTCATTCTTTGAACTTGCAAACTGACAGTGAAAAGAACAGCTCTTCTTTCAACCATGGCTGCAGTTCCTGAACCTGGATTTTGCTATACAGAACAATGAATGTTTAAATTGGTGAGAAAACATGAGGAGATTTGGCTCTACCTGAAATGCACCTTGGATTCTCCAGCTTCTGCCACCTGGCAGCAATTCGTAGAAGCACAAACCTGAACTTCTGCAGTGCATCAAGGGCAAAGCTTTCTTTGTGATGCTGAGATATCTGAAATTGCTTTAAAGGAGTTTAGCTTATGAAATTAACCTAGGATACCATAGAAAGAAAATTCTCATGTTGGAACCGTTATGGGTTTGTCTGAAGTACTTCTCACAGTACAACGGAAAAATAAAAAGCTGATCCCAGTGCTGACAGGACAGTGTTAGTAAATAACATATAGGTGTATTTTCAGCTGTGATTTAGTAGCTATCAAGGTTGTTAGAAAGTGAGAAGATGGCACTTATAAATCAGTAATGATTATAGTAGGGCATACTTTGGTTCTATCTGTGCAATTAAATTTATTTCCTTAGGTAGTTATAGGTACTTTAATTTTTACATTCACAAGTGATGGCAGGGAAGCATGAGGAAGAGGCAACATTTGAAAGTAGATATAGTTTTTGCTGTCCTAAAATAAATCCATTCTCTAGGGGAATAGCAAAGTATATGTATCCCCTGCCTCTTTGAATCTAGATATGGAAAAGAATTTAGCCATTAGCTAGAAATATGCATTCGGATGTCTCAGAAAAAAAAGTAGAAAAAGAAAAAGAAAGAAAAGCGAGCATGCTTGCACTGCATAAGGAGGGCTTACTGGAAGGAGGGTAATTTGTTCGGATTTTCATAGCTTTGGTTATATCCTAATAGGTAACATACTTAAAATTCATGAGCAAAAATCCTAGATAAAAGTGAATCTTCGCTTTCAATTAGTTCTTGTTTAGACTGATTATAATAATTAAACGTCCAGTTCTTTGACAGACTGAATTTCCAAGTGATTACATTTTGTGACACGTAATTGTTCCATATTATTGTAGATGCATTTCATACTGTTTTTCTTATTTGCCTGTTGCAGTTTTTTGTCATCAGTCTTCATAAATAGAACAGTAAGTAGAAGTGAAGCTGTAGCCAGGCTGATCCCCAGTATATCATTTTGGACTTAGGATGCATTAAAACTGACTGAAATGCAATGATGCAGATGGATATCTTGCAGATGAACTGCTGCTGACCCAGCTACTGAACTCATTGTTATGCTTTATGTAAATAGGAGGGTAACAATGTAAATCTAATTTTATATAGCTAGAAAAGACAAAAAAGAAAAGGAAAAAAAAAAACAACAAAAACCAAAGTATGTTGTATTAATTTAGATCATTGTGCATATGCTTTCAGCTTTGTGGGGAAGATACCATCAGCCTTGTGAAGCTGTTCAGAATAATGATGCTTAGCTTTTCTAGCTTTTGATTTGCTGGAGTAAGTGTGAGCTCTCAGCCAGATAATTCCACAGAAGTTAGGGGGGAAGGTCTGGCCCTGTGTTCTTTTTCTTCTGATGTCTCTGGTTTAGCCCACTTTTGTTTGTGCATTTGATGGCAGCTGGGATCATAGTGGTCATTGCACTTGGTGATAAGCAAAATAGAAATGTTCTGCTCTGTCCTCAGACAGCTAAACAGTGATTCTACCTAGCAGACTCTGCTTTCCCTAATGAGTTCTGCATTACTGGTATTTTTCCATTGTTTCAATTTTCCGAATAAGTTTTAATATTGCCTTTTCTCTTTCTATTTTTTCTGTATCCAACTATTCAAGAATATCATCAGTGAAAGTTGCTTTTTGTTTCCTGTTTGTACAATGTTGGCCCAAAATTGGTATTTATTTATTTTGCTAATTTCTGTATATAAAAGCATAGTAAAAAACCATTGCTGAGGTGTTCTCATCTATGCGGGTAAACGAGAATTTTACTTTTCTTTTTCTGATGGTGAACACAAAGAAAAACTACTTACAAGTGTTCATACACTAGATTTGTGGCAGAGCTGAGAACTGACCCAAACCTTATTACATTAGATTAAGCTTTTCTTGTGGGGAGAGTATCTTTTCATCTACATGACATGCCTTACAACACCCGCCTGGAAGGGGCATCCAGTGTCCCTAAAGAAAGGGAAAACAAGAGCGTAAGGTTGATAACATGGGATTATGAAATGCAGCCCGCATGAATGACTTCCTTCCTCAATCCTCTGCTGATGACAAAGATTTTTGTATTTCTAAGGAATTCCAGGGGATCTTGGGATGATTTGCAGCCTTTTCTGACTCTCTGCACAAATGCTGTAATAGATACCTGTCTCTTTCTGGAGGATTGCTGTTTCTTCTAATGCTGTTGTTTGGCATCTGACACCAGTATTGCCCTTCTGCTGAATGACTGCAAAATTAAAGCCTTTGCCAGAGGCTCTGTTAGTCGAAGAGATCAGTATCCCAGATTTGTTGTGTGTTCTCTATGGAAGTGGCTTAGTACATGCATATCTACTTCTAGAAGAGCAGCATTTGTAAGCAGCATTCTGGCAATCTCTGCTTACTTCCCACTGTTAAGCTTCTGTGAGGCTACAGAGTGTGGGTTCTTGTGTTCAGGACACCATTACCTGCTGCAAACTGGTTCAGAGACTCATCCCCTCCCTCTGTCCTAAAACTGCCAAGTTTTGCCATACAATTTCTAACCAAAGGCTGTCGCAGACACTCACTCCTTTGGTAAAATATTATTCTGATAAGCAGGCTGAGCTAATTTGTGTCCTGATTATACCTATATCTCACTTAACTCTGCTCTCTTCTCCTCTCATTAGTATGACCCTGATGTATTTTCCTTCACTGAGTTGACATTTCAGTAGATAAAATGCTATTCACTGCTTGCTTCTTTTCAGCTCATACCTTCTTGCTGACAGTATACGTGCTTGCCAGTTCTACCTCAGCGTGTGACCTGGAAGTTTTGCTGCTGAACATCACCCACTGTTACTTTCCTAGGCTGAGGTCTCAGGGTGTTGCCTGTCCCTGGGGACTTCTGTGTGCCTTGTGGCAGAGCCACAGCTGAACGAGCCCAGGACTGACTGAGGAGGATATTCAATGTGTCCCATTTTGAACAGGAAGTGCCATTGTTCACTGCTCAGTGAGTTCCTCACCACTGTCCTTATCTTCCTAAATTAGACAGGGAAATCTCCGTGGTATCAAAATAAATATATAGAAGAAGATATATGTGTTGATATGTAGGTCAAACTAGATTCATGGCATTTTCTTTATCTAGAAAATAAAATTATCTTAATAGAAATCCTTGCAAGGTTTCTCTTGTGTCTTACAACTCTGTTAAATCCATGATGGATTTTATTCCATTTTCCTCTAAGTCTGTTATCTTCAAGGATTTCTGTTAGAATTGGTTCCTGAAGAGAGTGAATAAATTTTTTACATTTGCTGTAATTTTTTCTTCAAAGGGTTAGTTCATAACAAACCTACTACAATAGAAAATGTCTTTAAAGAGTAGCAGTTTGCTTGCAGACCGAGCAGCCCCTGAGGTAAGGCAGCCAAGGCTTCTGTCACAGCAAGAGATGCTTCTGTATTTACTGAAATATAGATGATCCTGTAAGAAACTTAACTATTTAGGATAAATAATTGCCTATAAACTGTTGTAATGTGGTTTTAAGGACTTTTTTTAACAGCACAAAATCCCAAAGTACTGCATTGTGGCAGTAATTCTGGGCAGATTCAGAATGGATTTGCTCACCTTGGGGTTTGGGATGTGCTGATTATGGAGAGCCTCTCTGAGCTCATGAGGATGTTTTCTTGATAGTTATGGCTGCAGGGAAGCTCACTGCTTGCTAAGGAGAAACATGAGGATGGAGAGTATGAACTGATTTCCCCTTCAGGGAATTTAGTTCAGAAACAAAAAACCCTTTCCAAAACAGGATTTTTTTAGACAGTTTTAAAAGGTAGTTTATTTATCAGATAGCCAATACAAGTTTTTCATTTTAGAAGGTATCTATGGGCATGGTCAGATCACAAGTGCTTACGTAGCTCATCTTAGCAAGATACTGGCCTTAACCTGGAGTGCATACTGTGCATACTTGTAGTCTGCTAAATTAAGAAAGGTAGCTGTAACACCTGTGAAGATTCTAGCTAGGAGTCTGTTGCTTTTAAAGATGTTCTAACTGTTTCATTTATAGTTTTCTGCCTCCTCAGTAACTAGTATTGTGCCTGCCTGTAGTGGTAGGGGCATTGGACATTTAGGGACATTGGACATCCAGCACTAGAGGTGACTTCTTCATGTAGAGTGTTAAAGGGTTTTCTCTTTGCAAGTGAAATTTTGCAGAACTGACTCTTTCCACTCAGATCTTGTACTGAGTCATCCAAGACTTCTCAGCTGAGGAACTGAAACTCAAATATTTTGTCTACCCACTGAAGTCATGTTTCATATCACAGCAATCCATACTGGCATGAGATTGCACAGATTAGTAAAGTTATTTACGCAAATGTTTGCAGACTGTAGGAATCTTGTATCTCTTCTCTTTAATGTATGCACTGGGTGAAGGTTTGCTAAGCCCATTTACATGGCTGTTAGCTATAGAGTCCTTATATGTGCTCTCTGTGATTCAGGGTTGTGGGTGGGTGTACTTTCTTCTTCTTCTTCTCTTTTTTTTTTTTTTTTTTTTTTTTTTTGCCTGTGTTTCTTCTTTTTTCTTTTTCTTTATTATTATTATTATTTATATTTTAAATCTTCTTAATTTGAATCATCAGGGAGTTTTTTTGCATAAATACCTTCCAGCCAAGAATCTTTTCGCTCAGTCTACTGAGGAAAGTTTGGTTCGGGTATGAAAAGAAAGCAAGGAAAGGGGCAAGCTCCATCTTACCGCACAAATGGTCTCTACATGGAGCCAGAAAAGTAACAAGGTAAGGACAGGTTTGTTGGTAGGATAACTTCACCTCAAGATACTCCATGTTATCTATATTGAGGATTATTACTTAATAGCATTTTCAAGGATGGTTGACCTGTAGCCCTTCTATTCCTGAAACTGAAGAGATTTGCAATAATTGGAAAAATAATTTCCCTGTACTTTAATGGAGCATCTAAAATGTCACCCATCAGCTGAGAGGTGAGGAATATTGCAACAGTGGAAAAGTAGCCTAAAGATTATGAAAAAAATATGTAATTTATCTGCTATATAATGGGATGTAGATCCGCCTAAACTCATGCTTTGAATGACTCCAGTTACAGAAGCACGATAATTATTTTCTTTTACTGTGTTTGTAACAAATAAGCCCATTGCTTTAAATTCACTCGAACAAGTGATTTGCAAGCAAAACCGTCAGCTGTTTGCTTACCCTTTAAATTAATTGGCCTGAAAAGCAATCTACTACAGTGGTAAAATCAATGCAAAATACATTACTCTAAGTCCCTGCAAAATACGATCGGTGCTTTGTAAAACAACTCCAGCATTCGCAGGACTGGGACTCTGCCCTCACTTGGTTTCATATGAAACTCTTCAAGTCAATGAGTTCACGCTGGTCTGGGATGAATGCACAATGTTTTCTAGTCTGTCTTTCGAAGATGTACCCACAGACAACAGAAGCATTAACAAATCTATGTGGAATGTTGCAGGGAGAATAAAGCAACGGCGCTGCAACTTTCAACTAGTCTTTGGCAAGGCAACTTCATTGTACTTTGAAACATTTCACAGCCTATGGATTAGACCCTACCTCTGTAAAGAGCATAAATATTTGATGGCTTGCTGCTGATGGCTAACGTATTTGTTTGTTGGAGGTTGTACAGGTTGTAACATGGCTTTGCTGAGTGCCCAAATATGTATTCCAGCTCTGTATTTTACATGCCATGAGGGCACTTGCAACCTTAGCAAAGCAGATCGAGGGGGGCAAGTGTGAAGGAGCAGAGGAACTGAGCTTTTTCTTTCACATGGTGCTGTGCCTCCACACGTTTTTCTCTGTGTATGTACTGCAAATTCTTTCTAATCATCTGACGGTAGAAAAATATAAACAGTCACAAAAGGGGTGTGAATTCCTGAAGGAAGGGCTAAAAATAACAATTTTTGTCACTTAAAGTAAAGTAGACAAGGTAGTGTATCTCACAGGACACTAATGAGCCACCTGATACTACCAAGTGCACACCTGACCTCTTGACACATGAAGCGAAGATGACAGATGTACTGTCAAAATACAAATCTATCAACTTCATCATGTAAATCTACCCACAGATGCTTTACAGTAGGGGCCTGATGGGAAACAAACATTTTAACTTACAAGGAACTTTTTACAAAAGACTCAGCTTAATAATTTATGAATTGTAACAGCATCATGAGAAAAGGATGCTTTGCATTGATTTTTGGCAGTGAATGACAAGAAAGTCAATCCCCCAGTTTCCACTATAAAGATACTCTCACCGTTCTAGTGTTAGGATGCATTGATATTCATAATACATTTGCATAAAGTCTTGCTTCTCATCTTTTATATTATTCATTCTGTGCCTTCTGCCTCTTTCCCAAATGTGCTTTGTTGCTCCCTTAACCACACACACTTCTGTTCTGCAAGTGGGAAACATCTCCGATCCACTTCAGGATGCTAATTTTTGCTTTTTAATTGGGCTGGTAGAGCTTGGTACTTAGAAAAGGAAGTAATATTTTTTCTTGTTTATAAGTAATTTATTGTGACCTCTCCAAATGACAGCACTTATCCTGTGTGAAGACAGTTAATTTTCGAAGATGTGACAAGCACAGTTTTTAATTAGATTGGCGTAACCCTGACAAAAATGGTGCTTTCTTTTGTGAAGGACATCAATATTTGCATTTTTTTTATTATGAGGTGCTTTTTCTCTTTCTCTTTCTCTTTCTCTTTCTCTTTCTCTTTCTCTTTCTCTTTCTCTTTCTCTTTCTCTTTCTCTTTCTCTTTCTCTTTCTCTTTCTCTTTCTCTTTCTCTTTCTCTTTCTCTTTCTCTTTCTCTTTCTCTTTCTCTTTCTCTTCTCTTTCTCTTTCTCTTTCTCTTTCTCTTTCTCTTTCTCTTTCTCTTTCTCTTTCTCTTTCTCTTTCTCTTTCTCTTTCTCTTTCTCTTTCTCTTTTCTTCTCCCTCACCCCTCCAACTGAAAATTAAGCCTAGCAATAAAATAGTTTTGGAATGTTGGAGCTGATGCATGATGAAGAAATGCTGAGCCAGCTATAGTGTCTTTCTGGACTCTGTCCATAGAACTGCACTTGTGATACAGTATTCCTATCAATGGTGAATGCTTCCATATCTTAGTTTCATTTTAGAAAAAAAATTCATCCAAAAATATTTGCAGAGAAGCACTCTTAATATGAATTGGTTGTAACTCTGGTTCTCATGGTTGTGCCTTTGTTGCCTTGTGCCCTTACGCTTTCTTCATTTACTCACCCACCAGCTTATCTTCCTTGCCACAAGAGCAGCTCATGACCCTGGGATCCTTTTCTGACAAGCAGCGATGAGGAATGGAGTTCTGTGAATGAGCAGGGGGCAAATAACTGTCTGCTGAGCCAGGTCTCACATAAGTTGGTGTAGCTCTTGTGGGTCCCAGTGCACAAAGCTGCGGTCAGCACAGGGAATGTTCATAGCTTTGGCCACTCCCTTCCCAAGCATTTGCCTCTCAGACTTCGTTCCTCTGTACCATCCACCAAGAATGTGATACATTGGCGAGGGCAGAGGCAAGAAAAGAAGGAGCGTTTGGAACAGCAGGGAGGAAAGGAGAAGCAGCAGAAAATAATGGGCTCAAACTGGATGAAAACTAGCAGCTATGGCTGCTGGTCTTTTCTCCTGGCTCAGGAAGGAGGCTTGGCGGTGTTGAACTCAGCTGTACTCTACATCAGAGCAAAATTCTGGTAATGAACAATGATACGACAAGTTCAGGCCCTCGTGGATATTATCCCTTTGGGAAAATGCCCTGATGATCATGAATTGAAAAGTTTGGTTAGATTGTGTGGGGAGACTGTGTTTTGAGTTGATGCTGTTTCATAAGTGAAGTCTTGGTCTGTCCATTCAAGCATCACACTGAAGTTCTGTAGTCAGGATGTGTAAACAGAGTGGGATCCCCATAAGCACCTTTGGAGAGGTTTTAGTTAATAGCTCTGATGAGCCTATTTCAGTCTGTCAAACCAAATCAGACTTTGCTCTTCTTTTAGAGATGTACATTTGCAGACCTATGGTTTAATGGGCTGATAGTAATTTCAGAGATGCTACAGTCTGTTGAATTGCTGCAGCTGCATTGATGGTATAGACCCTATGGGCCTCTTACAAGCCATTAATGTCCACTGTGTCAAGAATATTTCAACACAGTTATGTTCCCAGGTCATTGATCTGATGATCTGTATGTATTTAGAATTACTTTCTGTCAGATGAACTCTGAAATCGAGTCAGGAACACTGCTTGTACTCTTCAACAACAGTCACATATTTTTACCTTAGGAGAGTCAATCTAAGGATTGCTTTGTAGATTCCAGAGTGGTGTTTTTTTTTATGAAGGAATGACAATGCTGAGCCTGCCAGTGATGTTCTCCATGCTCAATGAATATCCTCTGAAACGATAAACTGAATTCTTTCCCTTCTTAATTTTTTCTACTACAACACAGTACATTCTGAGGTATGATCTACTCTATCCTGAAATTTAGGGAAAATCAATGTTTGGTGAATAGTATAGTCAATCTTTTCTATTTTTCTCTCTTAAGTCCATAAAAGTCCTGATGTGCGATGGAGAAATTGCTTATTAAATGTCACTTTTATTCTAGGAAGCACCTGAAGAACACTGCCCTCCAGAAGCCCTCTGTTGCAGTTGTACAAGCAGAGTTCTAATTCCCAACACAGAATTTCATGAACAGATGGAATATTTTCTTTTCTTTCTCCTTACATTTTCAGAAAGTCCATTCCCAAAAGAGCTAATTCATAGCAAACCACCCTCCTCTGCACCAACAAAACTGGCTCCTTCCCAACTCTTAGCCCATTCTATGTCAATTCTGCCTTAGGGGCTCTCAGTTGATTTTGGGGAGTGGCCAAACAGGACAGTAAGGGAGAATTCGTCACCTGCCTGAGAGAAGTGCTGGGTTTGGTCCTGTAGTTAATCAGAGTTCTGCAATGAGTCTGAGATCCACTTGGAAATTGTGTTGTGTCCAGAGAATGACAAAATGGTTGAGTAAGTACAGACACTCCTTTAAAGACAGTGGCCATCTCAGTGCACGCATTTATCAAGTAGAATGTCTGCATGAATGATGGAGCCGATAGGATTTCAATCAATGTTTGAAAGCAATTACATCTCTCTCTGCCTTGCTGCCTATGACAGTGCAGGCTAAGAAACCTCAGCCATTCCTGTTCCATCCCTGTGGCACAAGGCCAAGGGAGAGGCAGACCGCAGTGCTGCCCAGCTGTCTGCAGCTCTGATCTGTGCTCAGTGAGTCGGGGATGGAAGATGTGAAGGGCTTTGCCAACTTGTCTGTCAAATACTGACTGCATGCTGCAGCCACGAGGAATGATGGGATCTGCAGTTGAAGACTTGGCTGGATGGTAAAAGCTGTTTCTACTCAATCTACCTGATGTGTAGATCCAATTTTTCCTCACTTCTGCCCTCTTTTCCCTTTCTCTCTTATGTATGATATGATGTCATTTGAAAGAAAGTGGGGAGAGATTTGTTCAAATCTCGTGCGCTTCTGTTTCGTGGACAGAAGTAGTCAATAATGCATTTGTTTGGGTTTTTTTTCCATTTAAAATAGCATGTTATTCTTCAAGTGTGTTCATGGTGTTGTGCAGCAGGGGAAGCTCTTTGTAGCCGTGTTCCTGGTTGCTTCCTGTAGACGGGTGCTGCAGCATTGCTTCCCATCAAGCACGGCTCAAGGTCTGCCAAATGCTCCCCAGCTGCAGCCAGATGCCATGCTGACATGGCACAGCAGACCTCAGAGCATGTGGGAAGCTGTTAGTTTGATGGTATTGCTCTCATTTATCCGTAGAGATCATAACAAGTCATGGTGGAAAACTATAGAAGGATTTATTTTATGAAGCTGGAAAGGCTTTTATGTTCCAATGCTGTAGCAGGCACAGCATAACTTGCATTATCACTTCTGCTGTTTGCCCTCTGATACCTCATGATGAGATTGATATGGACCGTTGTAAGTGCAGACAGAATGCAATCCTGAGCCCATGGTCTATGGGGAGACAGAGGTGGGGATTTTGCTGCAGGAGCAGCAATCTTTTCCTGGCTCTGAAAACTCCAGCACTAGCTTAGTCAGTGGGATGCTACCAGGGAATAAGGGTATGCCATATCTACCACTGCTTTGCTCATCTGTGTGCCAGGGAAGTACTGAGAGGCAGAGCCTTGGGCTGCCATCATGGTGCAGAAAGGAAGAAGGTCATGATGGACGAGATGCTGTGAATCTAATTGCTCCATATTTATTTCCTTCCTCTTCCCTGTGCTCCCAAATTAGCTTGATCTCCAGTGGTAGATTGGAGTTGTGTTAACTGAAGATGAAATATTTTGTAACAAATTATAAGCAGCCAGAACTCTTTTATTTTCATTTCCTAGCTGAATGAAATGTTACATCTGCAGAAGTGCCACTTTAAGATATACTACTGATAATCAGTAATTGATGGGCCAGCATAAGCTTTTCTCACTTTGTTTTGCTTCTCTACCTCAAGGAGACTATCTTCTGTGGCCCTGCAGATGTCTCTGCAAATCTTAATAAATCCTCAAACTTCAGTTAATGTCTTATGTATATTAGTCAGATGTGAATTTAATCACCATTATGAGAGCCTACCATGGGTCATGGTCGCAAAACCCATTTCCCTTGGAAATAATTACCCTCAGCTGCAGTATAATGCGTTAATAGAATTGCTTTAAAGCAGGATAGCAGCCCTATTAACACTTGTCACTGCTCTGTGTATTTCTAGTATGCTTTTCTCTTCTATTGTGTACTATTAGAATGGGAATGGCTTGGATGCAGTAAATAGTCTGGTATACACTGGCAGCTGCGAGCAATGAGCTGACAAGCGATTTAGTCAAAAGGAGATATCAAACACTCCAAAGATGTGTGTTTCCCAGGCATTTTTGGACAGGCACAAGTACAGCTCTGCAGCCCCTGTGCAGGTGAAGCAGTCAGTTTAATTGCTCTTCTGTTGCTTGGTATTTGTAAGGGCTGTTGAATGGAGCTGGGGAGCTGCATGTGCCAATTGTGGTCTGTGACAAGCTTTTCTTCATTTAAAATGACCTCAAAACCAGCACTGAGACAGATTCATGAGTAGGAGGCTCCTCAGGCCTCCAGAGAGCCCACAGGTGCTTCATCTGCCCTGGTAACCCTGACTCTGCCCACACAACCTATGGCTGCTTCAGCTGGTGGGAACACAGTGTTCACGTCAGGTGCATGTGCTGTAAGCTTTGGGGCGCACTGATCTGATGGAGGAAGCGAATGACCCCATGTCTCACCTCCTGTGAGTGGTGCAACTGAGGAGTGAGGTAAGCAAAGAATTAGAAAATTCGAAAAGAATTAGAAAACCAGCTGGCTGTGGGGATGGCTACCCTATGTGTTTATTTTTCATGGCCCCAGTAAGCTTTTTTTGTAAAAGACAGAGCTCATTGCATTAAATTTGGAGCAATTGTAGGAGACATGACTATGAATCTGAATATTTTTTGCAGTTTTGCTCTTGCAATTAACTTGTTGGCATAGAAGTCATTATCTAGGTGTTGCCTGAGACAAAGAACTCCTGTCCATCTTTGGAGTAGCCATAGAGGCAAACACTTACCTAGTTTCGTGCAAAAAACCTGGTATGTTTTTTTGGCAAATGAAACCAGCTGGCATCATTGCCCTGCTTCAGACTGCATCCCAACTCCAAAGGTTGATAAGTTATAAATGCTGGAGCCCAGCATGACCAAATGCAGGCCTCCTGGAGCTGGGAAAAGCTCACACTATTTCAGCCACAGCAGGTGCATTCTGTAATCCTTTATTAAAAACTGCTGCCACACACACATCCAACATACAGTGGGGTCTTACGCCGATTAAATCCGACATGCTATGGAGTCACTACAGCCTTTTTCTTGCTCTTAATTAAACTAAAAAGAAAAAAAAAATAAAGAGGATAAAGTACTTCTACACGTTGAGGCAGGTGGGCGGAAATGATGGTGCCATGTTTGGCGGCTGCTGGGCCTGAAGTTCACAAGGTGGGGGAAGGTGTTTGACCTACTGCTCCTCCTGCTTGTGTGTTTAAATTAAATTGTAGGCTTTCTGTGAAAGGTAACTGACATCATTTAATTAAAAGCCTCTCTTCTGTTCTACCTGGACTTCTAATTCCAGTACAGTGTGTGGGCACACGGTGCTTTGTCTTCTCAGGGTATAATTAGACTCAGTAATGCAGCTGTCCTGTTTACAGTGTAAATCCCTATATTGATAAATGGAGCAGAGTTATGGAGAAACCCTGATGGTACTTCAGACAGGGAGAGTGGATGATCTTTGCAAATAGATGGTGGGTAGAAAGTAAATCATTATCTGCTAATAAGGCTCTGATTGCTGGGTGTTTTATAGCAGGGAAGATTAGGAGACTTGACTTTGCCTTGTTTTAGTCATGGGCACGTATAGGGAGCACATGGTTTACTGACAGGCAAGATCCTGAACTTGTGAATCTCTTAGAGAGTTCATCCAGGAAGCCTTTTGGTGGTGCTGGTGATGTCCTGTGTTAAGTGACAAATAGCAAGAGATTCTGTGTCCCAGTATACCCCGGGCACCAGGTGATGGAGTGAATCAAGTCTGGGAGTTACCATTACCCTGACTGTCAGGTGTGGGTCTGGTTCCTGAGGAGGGCAGAGCATCAACCACAGCACTGAGTGCTCAGAAGGATCAAGGAGAGGAGGTTGCTTCAGCTGTCGGATTGCAGAAGCAGAGAGTGCTCAGCAGGGAAGAGAAAGGGAACATATGGTGCAGTGGGAGGAGGTGACAGTGGTACTGAAGAGCAAGAAATTATAATAAGAAGCAAACTTTTGGTAGGGTGCTGACTTAGGAAATGTTGTGGCAGAGGGCAGGAACTGGTGAGGAGCACGGCTGCGTGCGCAGGGGAATCAAAGTGTGTAAGGATGGGAGCTGTGAACAGGGATGAATCTTGAGAGAGAAACTTGGGTGGTGCAGTCAGCTTCCATCATGCACATATTTCTCGTGGCATATGTCAGCCTGGAAGCCATTGAACTTCTGATGTGAATTCGAAGAGCGTTTTGAAAGCTTGATGATCTGTGCCCATATGTTGCTCCCTGAAGGAAGAAAAGTTGGGGACCTCTGCTGGTTCTGAATTTGATTCAGGAGGGGACAACAACTGTTTGTCTGGCATGTATGGCTGTAAGAGAGTCCTGGAGGGTGGGACTGGCTGTGGGAGGAGGTGTGCTGACAGCCCTTCCTTTCCCCATCATCCCTGGGGTGGTTTGCTGGACCCACAGGAGTAGGACAGGGAAGTAAATGGGGAGGAAGTGACAGATGAGGAGTTCCTTCCACTAGACTGAGTCCCATTTCCCCTTGCCCACTATGTGGGATTGTTGGATTGTATTATTTTTGATAGTTTTGTATCAGATTGTTGCATTTCTTGATTTGGCCATTGTGCAAAGGGATTTAACCTGCAGTGTCTAAAGCCAATCCTAGATGTTTTTACCCCACCGAGGAGATCATCTGAGAAAGAAATTCATCAGTGTGTTCTCTGACAATGGTCAAGAACTTCTTGATGCCTGAAGACCTGCTAAGGAACTATCCCAAGTGGGCTTTGGTTCCTTGTAGAGTCTGGGTATCAGTTATGGCTGAATGGGGGCTGTTTTCCTAAACTACCAGGAATTTGAGATCTGAAAAATACTGTTGTCCCAAATTAGGCAAAAAAGACCCACAAAAATCTCAACAATTTTAATTCAGCAGTTTTGGGAATTTTGGAGGAGGAAAAAGAAAAATGTTTCAGTAAATTGTAGTCACTAGATTTTAAGCCAAACCTTTTTAAACTTAGAAGAATGATCTGCTGATGACTTTAAATTTCAGAGAAAGCAAGCAGTTCTCTTAGCAGTCTGTTTCAAAGAGAAACAAATCTTTAAAAGTAGCTTAAACAGATTGCAGGTTTTTTTTCCCAAAATAACAGGTTTTTACATCACTCTTTATCTACAAAATGTTTTGATGTAGGTGAATTGGCATTTACAGATATGTTTCCTTAAAAAATTCTGCACCTGTTGTCCTTCCAGTCTGACTAACAGCAGCAGTCATCTGTGGCTTTTTGCAGATATATTTTGTATATAATGATGCTAGAATTATATTAAAATAAAAAGTTGTGGGTTTGTTTTGTTTTTTTTTCATAACAAAAATAACCTCGAGAGGGATGAAAATGAATATAAGATTGTCCACGAAATGCTCTGCAGAAAGCGCAAGTGACAATGCAAGTAAATTCATGCTCTGCTTTCAGGTCTGGGATAGTAATAAATTGAACACGGAGCATTATACAGGCAGTGTCAGATATAAAATATATTAATCTTGTCAGAGAGTGTACTAACTCTCCCAGATTTATGATCAGGTGCACTTAAGTGCTGTTCTTCTCATTAATCTTGATTTACAAAACACTAGCCTTCAGAACAAGGGTCAGAAAAGAGGAGAGAATCGTAGATGTGTCACTTGGATAACCCACCTTCCCTGGCTCGCCTGTACCTCTCAATGACATCCTTCCATCTTTAATTACTGAGAGG
The DNA here is from genome assembly GCF_039878825.1 of Excalfactoria chinensis. Taxonomy (NCBI): domain Eukaryota; kingdom Metazoa; phylum Chordata; class Aves; order Galliformes; family Phasianidae; genus Excalfactoria; species Excalfactoria chinensis. Next base: position 4,980,616 of record NC_092836.1, read on the forward strand.
TCTTTAATCTTGTCTGCGTAGGGGTAGAATATGATGGATGTGAGGGGTTGCCGGTGCCGCTCTGAGTGTGTTTTTAACAACTGATGCCAGAGAGATTGGTGAGAACAACAAGATAATCTCAGCACTAACAGGGCTCAGTGCTGAAAAACATCAGCAGGAGAGGCGTGTTCTGGGGAGAGAAACAAAGGAGGGGAATGGTGGAAGCCACAGCCTTGTGAAATAATTCGGTTCCTGAAGCTCAGGATGAGCGTGGAGTATAAGATAGTGTCCATCTACAAAAGAATGCCTCTCTGTAATTCTTAAGAAGGTGGAGAGCTGGAAAACCCAACTTCTTTCAGTGCAAATAAACCTTCCTTTTCCTTAATTCCTTTGAGGGTATTTAACTGCTGAAGCATTTGTACATGGGCGAGATCGACTGAGGTGTTAAGATTCCAGTGGACTTAGAAACATAGTACCATAGAATGGTTTGGGATGGAAAGGACTTTTAAGAACATTTAGTTCCAGCACTCCTGGCTACAGGCAGGGACACTTCCCTCTAGCCTAGGTTATTCAGTCTGGCCTTAAATGCTTCCAGGGAGTGGGCATACACAGACTCTTCCAGTTCTCCAAATGTGAGTAGAAAATTGTGGCATTTTATCAGCAACATGTGAGAAAATTGAGAAAAGTTTGGGGACGTAACAGTCATCTGATTGGTGTGATTAAATTATGCAATAAGTCCACCCCAAAGAAATCATGTCTGAAGTTAATTCATCTCCATTAAAACAATTACTCCAGAGCTATTGACAAAAATGGCCTATTTTCTTCATTGCTCTCCTAAAGACTTTGCTCTGAGCTTTACGACCTCTCGTAGGAGCACTGTTACCATGGGTGTTCATGGATGAAAATTCCATCTTTGATCTAGATGGGTCTTAAGACACTAATTGCTCTGAAAAAATGGGAGTGGGGCCCTAAGTTGGCATTAGATGCTGACAGAGAGCTCTGAAAAAGACTTCAGTGCAAATCAGATATGCCCTTGGCTATGTGAGCCATAGAAAAAGCAGTTGTTCCCCATTCCCAACCAGCTGGAGCTGGTGTACCATTCCCAAGCTGAGTTTCAAGACACATTGAGTTATTACAATACTTCCCAGAAGTGACATGTTCTGGGACTAATGATGCAACCCAAGCAGCTGGAGTTCGCCAAGTGTCAGACGCAAGGCACAGCATTGGCAAATGTGGACAGTGTGCTTTTCTACGAAGGAAAGATGATGTTTCCATGAGTTCTTAAAAAAAAATAAATCCCTATTCTGGACCTGCATTTTGGCTGTGCTTGGATTCGTTCACTTCAGCCTCACTTGGATTCAGTTCAAGCCATCTGCTCCTCTCCAAGAGCTAATTTCCTGGAGGTGTTCTGGCATGCTGTTAGTGTCAATGGTTGTGTCTGTGGAGGACAAGAACTCTGACTGTCACTGCAGACTGTTGGCAGCCAAGCCTGCAGCACCTCTATGTCGCTCCTAATCATCCTGCATAATTAATGAAGAGAAGAAGGGATTATCTGGATGCCTGTGGGCTGTTCAAGAGAGGGAGAGCAGAACCTGTCTCCATTTGGGTATGCTGATCACCAGTGATATTAACTGTGTTGAAGATGAAGAGTCTACTTCTGGTATGAATTGCTATTACTAGCTTCTTTGATTTTTTTTGCATCAAAAGCTGCAGAGTGAGCCAGTATGGTAAAGATGGTGGTAGCCATGAGAACAACTACAGCACAGCTCCCTGTGCTGTGCCATTGGTGATAGTTTCTCTGATAGGTACACGGGATGTCAGCCCGTGTGACTCCACTGGAAGGTAGGAGGGAGTGGTAACAGAGGAATGCATGCAGGGATGTTCAAGGTCAAGAAGGAGTTTTTGAAAAGCTTAAAGAAACTGTTGGTTGTTGGAAGAAGAACTTTGAAGGCATTTTTTTCTTTTTTTAATATTGAATCCTGATGCTTCTTTTCTTTTTTTCTTTTTTATGAGGTATTGTTTACTTGTATTTATAAAAGAGTCTTCTGTTCTTCTCTGACTTTTAACAGGCAGGAAAGTCATTGATCTCTTTCATACATAGTGATTCTAGTTTTTATTATATCTATATTTTTATCTGCCTCATGAGAAAATCCAGGTAATGATAGGGCTTTCAAAATGGGAATGACCTGAGAGTTTTTTTTTGTGAAAAGGGTTGTCTGCTCAAGAGTCAAAGATACCATTGACTCATGTCCTATTGATGCAAACAGGACTAAATACAACACACAAACTGTAATCCTGGCTCATATGATTAGCTTTATTGGCATCTGATCTTGTAGTGAGCTGTTAGAACATTAGAGCCCTTTTTTCCTTCCCTTTTGTTCAGTGGTATCGCAGGATGAGAAGCTGAGCTCAGAACTGCTTCAACATATGGCATGGTTGGAAGAAATATTTTCTATTAGGTGGAGGACAACGATATTCCAGAAATTTCATCTTGCTGGTTTCCACTTCTTGAACCCTGAAAGAGGTAGCTTCTTTCTGCTCTATTTTGCTCTGTTTTAGGAGGTTCATGTTTGTCGCTTAGTTGGGTACAACTGTTTTCACTTATTGAAGTATATTTCAAAGCATTGGATATTCTTGCAAGGTGGCAAAGCCAAATGTCCTCAGACCTTTCTCCCACTGACATGACAGGTCAGGAGGGAGCCTAAAGTTGAGGGAGATGTGCATCTGTGGTTGGGGGGGAAAAAAAGCTTCAGTGGAGAACCATCCCATAGCAAACCAGGAAGAGTAGTAACTGCAAGTGCACCGTACATGGCGCTTAAATCTACCAGGGCGACACGATGTGTTGTTTGATTGATGCTCATGGTGAGATGTAGCAGCAGGATTTAAAGATTCAAATTTACTAGTTTCTAAATATGTAAAGCATAAATTAACACATACAGTGAAAAGATGAAAATGTGATTTTTGTCCCTGAGAACCTCTGCTTAGAATGTTTCTTTGTTTTGTCAGATTGGAAAGACATTGAATTGATTTATTCATTATTTCTCCCTATAGGATACTCTCCAACTTTCTGTGTGGCGTATGGTTTGAAATCTTTTCAGATTGGAAATTAAAGTCAAAAGGATTCCAATTCATCTTGACAGTGTCTTGTGTATTTTACACATGGGCTTAATGTATATAAAAAAACCAAGGGAACAATATAACCAAAACCAAACACAAGTAGTAATTGTTAATTTGATTCATTCCATCTAGAACAAATGTATGTAGATCTAGAATTTATTTAAAAATAAACAATAAAAGGACCAAACTATGGAAAAATAAAAAATTATGTCAAAATAGAAGTACAGCAGGATTATTTCCCAGTACTTCTCAGAACAGCTTAAAAAAACTTATTTCAAGAATAGTTTGTGTAGATATGCTCCTCCATCAGTATAGAGAAAGTAGGCTTTTTCAGCCCCCTTTATGGCCCTGACTTCTGTAATTCACTGCTTTTATACATTTCTAACTAAGGAAGGATTGTTTTTATTAGGAAAGTTTAGTGGCACCACAGTTTACTTGGTCAAAGCAGCATGAAGGCAAGATGGAGATTGATAGCTTTAGATCTAGAGGTTTTCCATATGCTTCAGCAGGACCTAGTTTATTCTCAGTATGGAGAAGGAGCAATGGGACATGAAGGCTGAGCTGGATTTATGTGTGCAGTTGCATAACAACAGTTTTGTTGTTGTTTTTTTTTCTCAAGGTCAGATCACATTAAATGTATGTATACAGTGACATTGTGGAGAAACAGGCTATAAAGTGATAAAATGTGCAGCAGGTTGTGGAAATGTCAAATGGATGACTATGTTGGCAGACTCATGAGACCAAAGCACAGGAGATGGCTTGGTTGTCTTCAGTAGTTGCTTGGTACAAGCTTTACCAGCAGTGAAGGCACTGTGTGCCTTGATGCCTAATTTGATGGAATGAGCTTTGAAAAAACAGATTAGAATGTCTTCCATTCAGCTAAGGAAGGGATAATTAGCTGAGAACAGAACAGGCAGGCGCAAGTCATGAATGCTGTGCTTTTTGGACAGTGTCTTTGATCAGGCTACTGTGAGATCTGCAGTCATAAGTCAGGATGTCCTATCTGCAGTGGATGGGGCTTCTTGTATATTGTGCTCAGAGTGTCCCCACAAATCCTTGTTTGTTTTCTTGTTCGTCCCTTCTGTTCCTCCAGCTCTCCTTGGAGTCATCTTTGCTCTCCCTAAAGAAGCTGATCTCCAAAGGCTGTTGTTGACTGAGTTAAATGGTTGTACCCAGGGGGCTGGATGGTGTTCCCCTCCTTGTGCCTTGGCTTTTTGGCTTTACTGTGGATGGTGGTGGGGAACTGGTTTTGGAAAGAAGTGTCTAAAAATGCATCCTCAGAGGAAAGTCCTGATGACAGGTGTGATGAGAGTGATACAGGAGAGAAAAACTGTCAGGTGCCTTTTATATTATGAGAGCTAGAAAGGAAGAAAGTGATCAAGACACGTTTGGGCTGCTTTTTTCTATTGCTTTGAAACTGAAGGAAAACCCTTTAATTAAAGGGTAGAGGAATAATCCTTGTGTTAAGTCTGAGTCTGCCAGGTACGGGAGGTGGTGTTTGAAAGAAGCTCCTCTGTTACCAAGTCTGTTGCAACTACATTTGATATCTCTCTCCTCTGATGAGGACCCTGGATGGAAGCTGAGCAGCTGGAGGGTTCTTTGTGAAATTCTGAGAAGAATGTGGGGAGGCTGTCAAGGAAGTCCTCACATCTCTAGTGAGAATACTCAGGTAAGCAATTCAAAAGGAAATTTCAAAGGAAGGCAAAATTGGGGGGAACTTCAGATATCAGGAGAAGATGGAGGAGAATGCTTGTGAAGTTACACCAGCCCAAACACCAGCCCTGAGCCACAGAGAGACTGTGTGTGAAGCCCACCCATCTGTGGGGCTCAGCTCACGCTGTGGGCGTTTCTGTCTCATTGCTGTGACAGTGCCAGGTAGGTCAGTCAGAAGAGCAGTCATATTTCCTTCAAAAAAGCACTGACCCCACCTTTGAAAACAGCAGTGATAATGAGTGTGCCCCAAGCACAGGTCATTTTTAGAGCTGGATCGTGCCTTACTTGCAAAGACACCTACAAAATGCTTTGAAAGACTGTGAAGATGGGCTGATGTTGCTCCATCTGCCATTCTTTTGGCCTCATTACAATGGCAAAGATCGTATTAGAGGCTGAGCAGCTCGTCAAGTCAGGGAGTTATAGCTGTAGGCATTTCATAATGGAGAAATGGGGACTGGGTACGTTTAGATATTTGCATATGTGCCACACCCATTGCTATTTAATTTGCATACATGGTGGTTAAATAATACTCATGCAGTACTTTTAAGGGGTGAGGATTTTATGAGTTTGCTTATGATTTATATCTTTTTTTTTCCTTAAGTGTAACTTTACGCAGTAGCTTGGAGAGCATACAGCATAAAATTTCACAAAAACGATCAAATAACACTTATCAGCCTTAAGTATCCATTTTTAATTGAAAACAAGTGTTGTTTTCATAAAGGAGCCAGACTAACAGCACTGCAGGTGGAATGCTGTTGCTTATCCACTGCAAAATCATCACACGATACGATTACCAAATTCCCCACAGGCTGCACTGGAGCTGAGCAGGCATGAGGGGCTCATGTCTATGCATGACCTCCTACTATAGGGATGCTGAGCTGGAATGGTGGTTTAAGGTCTGCTTCTTTCTTGTTTGCTTTGCATTAACCATATTTCCAGACTGAATGCAGGAGCAAGTGCTGGTGTTAGTCCATGCCTAGATGGTAAATGATGCTCATGTGATTCTGGTTAGGGTCTCATGTGGGAAGAGAGAAGCAAGAAATGTTTAAGGTGTTATCATGCATTGCTTTTGTTCGTTTGTTCTGTTTTAATGTGAATTTTCTACATTTTCATTGAATTCAAATGTAGAAAGTCAAACCACCAGCTACTGTTTGATTGGCTCAGATGGCAGATGTCCTGATGGCTCAGAAATTGCAACACCCTTCTGAGAAATGTGTTTTCCTTTGAAATCTCTAGCTGTTCTTTAGTACAAAGGCCAGTTCTGCACGGTCATTTATTTCTCTATAGGGTGCAAGTAGGAGCACAAGCAGCTCCACAAAACTCCGGAGCAGAGAGATGCGGTGCTCCTGGCACTGAGGAAATGGAAAGTGCAGTAAGCCCTGCCCAGGAAACAAAATATTTCAGTGCTTTCTTCCCTAAGGATGTAGGCCCATGTTCTTCTCTGTGCCTTTAGGCACGTAAACATCTTTTAGCTCTGAGTACATCTTTGGTCATGTATTAAAACCCTTGGAGTACCGAGGCATGCCACCTCCTCCTCAGCAAGCACTCAGAAACCTCACATTGCAACCACCCTCTCTCTAATGAAAAGGAACAAGAGCAGCTTTTCCCTGGCAGCCCAACAATAAATCTGCTCTGAGACAGAGAATATTTCTGTGTGGCAAGACAGTGAAATCCTTATGTGTCCCTTCGGTGACAGAAGTTCCACAGGCATCTGCCCCTCACTGCTTGCTGTGCTATCCATAGGCTGTCTGAAAGGTTGAAGTTTGCCTTCAGTGATCTTTCAGCTCAAAAATAACAATGTGTCTCTCTGGAAACCTGTGCTGAAATTGGTTCGAGTCAGTAAGAAATGCTCTTGGTTTCTCCATAACCTCTCCACACCGGCAATAACTCAGATATGAACATGCAGCCCAGCAATACTGTAAGGCTTTGACACTTAGACCTGAGCCCTCCTCTTCCCCTGCTCAAGCCATTGGTGGTGTGATGGACATGGTGAAGGTCTGCTCTGTGCTGATCAGCATCAGTGTACCTGGGAGTGTATTTCCCAAAGTCCCAAGTGTTATTTTGCCCTGATGGTTGGTAGCCCTTCCCATGGCAAGGGGTTGGAACTGAATCTCTTTAAGGTCTCCTCCAATCTAAGCCATTCTATGATTTATTTCCTGTGTTGGGATACTGCCTTCTCATCATTTGAGAGCAGCTCTGCTGCTTCATTTCTGTGCTTATGTGAAGCAGCAAAACCATTTGCTGATTTTCTTTGTCCATGTTGCTCCGGTGGCTTCCAGCTCCTCATTGCAAATTACAAATGGGTGTCAGTCTTCTCAGCTTTCATTTTATTGATGGGGAAATGGATGTATTCATGTAAGCTCAGAACAATCACTTTAAGTCTGTCTCTTCATCATCTTGCTTTGTACTTGAATGGCTTTCCTTAAATTCAAGACATGAATGATCAAAGGCGTGTGAGAATACAAATGTGGGTTCTACTGGTAAACTGCTGTGCAGGATTTCTGAGTAAGACCTTGGTGATTTAGGAACCCAGCTGCACCTTTGAAGATGTGATCCCCTGGAAACAACTGCATGAAGCAACGCTGGATGCATTGCCCTGGGCCTTCCCACCCTGATGCTACTGGTTGTGCAGAGGTGTTGTGCTCTGTGGAGACTGGAGCAGCAGGATGGGTTTGTCCTCCTTCCCACACAGCCCTGTCTGGCAGCCCTCTGAGGTGTAAGCTGACACCTGCTCAGGCTGCAGGGCATTGCTACTACCTTAAAATCCCCTTGATACCTGCAAGTGTCCTTGGTGCCGTCAGCTGCTGACTGCTGCCCTGATGTATGCAATGTATGAGTGAGCCCACAGCTGTGGAGCTGAGCTGCTTTCTGCCTCCATCTGTCTTTTCACATGGCTGAGGCACGGCTGAGGTTTGGGAAGTGGTCTGAAAGGAAGCTGGTTGCTTGGTCTTTGCAGAGCAATGGGAACATGCTGTAAGGGTGCACCCTTCCCAAGTCTGAATAAAATAGAGCAAGACACCAGGTCAAGGAAGAGACGTCCGTAACAGAAAGGGAAGTGGGAAAGAAAGCCATACATATTCAGTGAAGGAGTGGGAAAACACATTCTGATTACAGCCGTAGCTCTAATGTATGCAAATGTAATAGTTTCCTCCCCTACTAAGGCATCATGTATTACATACATTACATGATGTACTACTGTGTAACAACATTGTTTATGACTCCTAGGAGAAGCAAATCATAATTCACAGCCATTAACAAAAATAATAGTGCTTTCACCCAGAGGAGATTTCCTTAGAAAGCCTGTACAGATTCTATCTAACCTAATTTAAGCAATGTCATGAGTTGGAACAGATCGCTATCAAGTCTGTCATGCTTGTCATAACATGGCACTTGAGTTAGAAGACATCCCTTCCCAGGAGAAATTCCTGCTAAGGAACTGTATTATTTAATGGAGTTTAAGATTCCTTTCAAGTTTCAGAGCTTGTTTACTTGAAAATTGTTCCAGTAAAAAGCAACTGTTAGCCAGGTTCCATTTAAAGAGAAATGAGTTTCCACGTACGTGATTATAGACTGCTATTCCTCAAAGTTATAATTAACCAGGAGCTGTGCAGAGGAAGTTGCTGCGGATCAGATGCTTTGCATCTGGCATGTATTTTCTCAGGGATGAGGTTTCCTGGAGCCTGCGAATGGATATGGGTATTTACGTGAAGAGATGTTCCTCTGTGACAGCCACCTGTCTCTGTCACACCTTCCCTCAGCCCTCCTCCTTTTTATGCAAGCAGCTAATTAACTTTCAGTATTTGTGTGTAATGAGAGAGAGAGCCTAAGAAGAAAGCGAGAGCCTATGGCTTCACCAATATGGTGCCAACCAGCTCCGGAGTGAAGCTGATTACTTCAACCCTTGGGTGGTCACCTTGAGTCAAATGAGCAGCTGCATGGGGTTTGCTGTGGTGGGAGGGCTTCGTTTATTGGGGCTGTTTGGGAGTCTTCTTGTGGGAACGTTGGCAGCATGTCCCATGCTCTCCAGAAAGCAGAATTTGGGCTTAATGCGATAAATAGAGATGGAGAAAATTGAGTTACTTACTCTTATTTGTTTAGCTGTGCAAGAGCTTTTGGTTTTACATCTCTGTTAGAAATTAATCAATATATTTTTCTTTTCAGATCCTTTAGTGGGCATTAAGGGATATTGAACAAGAAGTATAATGGCAGCAAGACATACAGAGGTGTGAAAAGATGTGGAAAGGAAAGAACAGTGCTTCCTCTGTCTTCCCTTTTCCCCTACCTATTAGCAAACTTCTTTACTTGGAGCAGACCGTGGTCTTTGGAAACTTTGGTGCCCAGCTCTGCAAATGTGTTCAAAGCAAAGTGGCCCCATCCTGCGATGGAGCATAGGGCTGATCGAGCCCCACTGAGGTCAATGGAAAGGCTTTCAGTAAAGGCAATGGGCTTTGGCTCAGATGCTATAAGCATTATTGTCACCCTCCAGCTGATCCTCTTGATACCAGTTTTTGCCATCCAACCCTCTGACAGAAAGAGAGAAAATCTGGTCCCTGTTGGTTAAAGCAGCAGCTAAACACAGACTTCTGACAGATTGAAATCATCGCTATGGAGAAATCATCTTTCCAGCACTGAGGTACAGAAACACAACTACTCAGCCCCTGGGTTGGGACAGGGAACTGCTGGAGGCTGGAATTTGGGCAGTGTGGTGCTGTCCTGGGAATCTCATGAGGTGTGTCTTGAGTGTCCTGAAGGGAGAGGTAAAGAGAAAGAACTTGCAAAGTAGCCAGAGGAGTGTCAGGAAGCCTGAAAGGAACGGGTATTTAAAGAATATTCAGGACAAAAAGAAAATGCCACAAGTGATCAGAGTTGCTCTTATCACCAGTCCTGACATCCTGATACCAAACAAGGCTGTAGCAGAAAGCACACAGGTCCTGCCCTCGTTCCTGTTTTAGCTGCACCACAGCTCGTGGGTTCTGTCGCAGGTGCTGCAGAGCTGTCAGGGGCACAACCCCCAGCTGCGAATTTTAAGCGTCTTCTAACTTAAACAAGAAGAGAGAGCTAAACAAATCCCTCTTGATTCAATCAAATACCTCTCTCCAGTCAGCAAGAGTAACAGGCTTTGGGTGTTAGGTGGCTGGCCTGAGTGGATTAATAACTTACTTTGTCTTATCAGCCGAGTTTCATCCCAGAAATAAATCCCACCTGATCTCTGCGGATATGGCACGAGATGATTCCAGAGAATGCAGAGGACGAGATGCTCACTCTGTGTGGTGCAGGGAAAGGCTGTGTGCTGGCCTGGGGCCGTGAGGTCAGGGCTGGGACTTTGCCATGGCAGCAGCACGCTGATGGAGTGAGACAGGACTGGGGGAGAAACCCAGCAGAGAATTTTTTTCTCCCTCACTCAGACTCCCACCTCAAGGCTCAATTTCCACGATGCCTCCCATGGGAAATTCTATGCTGTGTTTTAATTAGCATTAGAAAGACGTTTAGAGAAGCTTGAGGCTCCCTCCTTTGCTTTACTCATCCAATATGCTCACTCCACTCAGGCTTTTATTCCAGGTCTGCTGTCTGCAGTTCCTTTCTTTTGTTTCCGTTTGTCAAGCTTTGAAACAAAGAAACAGGGCAACATTAAGAACGATTTGGTAAAATATGCGCTTGGGTTTTCAGATGATTTCTGTATGAACTTTTCTCTGTACGTGCAGCCGTGCTCTGGGGCTGAGCTCCTGGCAAAGCAGTGGCAGACTGAGTCCACTCGATGCTCTGCTCTCCATGGGACCTCAAAGGATGGGCTCAGCCCTCACTGGGCATCAGCACCCAGAGCTGAAGAGAAGGGTGGTGTCCTGGTGGGACCGCTGTGATGAGTGGTGGCCCTTAGCCAGTTATTAACTCCCACCCCCAAATTAATATGAGACAGAAATATGTAAAAAAAACTTTCCATTTTGCTGAGGTCACCAAATATGGATTTTCTCCTTTTCCCCCCTTTATGCTGCAGAGCTTCTTTCTGATCTGGAAATGCTTTCATAGTCGTTGGTTAAGTTTAAATGCCTGAGATTTTTGAGCTGACCCGTGCCCTCCAGAGGATACCTGCATTTGTTTTTAACCGGTCTCTCACCTCCTTTGCCTTTCTCTGCCCCGATCTGCTCCATTGAGCCCTTCTGTGGAAAGAGGTAGAAAACTCTGTCCTTTGGTCTCCCATCCAGTCCTGCTTGTTAGTGCATCTGGCTAGCAGGGGGATGCTATTATTACCTCCAACCTCACGTACTTCTACTGGTATCAAAGCCAGCATCAGTGCTGGTGATGCAGTGATCTGACTCCAACAGGAGCTGAGAAAAGAGGAGTTAAAATTAACAATATAAAATTGAAAGTGAACACAAAAGGGATATGAGAATGCAGGTACAGAGCCATAAAGGGAGCAAGGTGAGTGAGGTAAAAGTGGGGATGAAAAATAAATGGGTGACCCAATGATTCAATGGTATTGGCAGCATGGGGACCCATGGGGCTCCTGTGAACATCCAGCTTCCCTTGGCAGGGGATGCTCCTGCCCTGAAAAACACAACCTGGGAAAAATCAGTGCTATGATGCAAGGAAACAAAGCTCATGACTGTGATCCTTGGTTTGGCAAAAGCCCAAGCTTTCCTTGATTTGTCCAACAATCCTGATCAGGACTACACAACAGGGTTTACGTTTTTTCTTCTTTCCAGCTGGAAAAACACCATTTCTCTCTGTCCAAATAGAAGGGATGATTTTCTTGTCAGTCTCCAAATTGGCCTCCTTGGGACCGTGCTCTGAGTTGGTGATGTCTACATTAAAGAATAGAGACAACTCTCACCTTGCCAAAACAGAGAAGGAAAGAAAAATGGTAGTTAATGGTACCTCTCTTCTCAAAAAAGAAAAGCATTACAAAAAAATCCTACAGACAGAGGGCTCTCAGACTGTGCTGTTCCTTAGGGTTTTACCTTCTTCAGAGATGCTCCAGCCCGATTAAACTCCTAGGGAGACGTGTATGTACATACATGTGTGTGTATATATATATATATATATATATATATAAACACATAAGCCTATAAAAAAAAAACAACCATAAGAACCTCTCTGTTGACTTCAAAGGCATTTCAATCCGTAGTAGTAATGCAACTGTATATTTGTAGCTGATTTGAGGATTTAGGGAATCTCTCTCTGAACTACTTCTGAAGGTTGTTAGAGATTACAGCATTACTCCAGGTAGTTCTATTAAATTACAAACCCTGCTCCGATTGCAGCCCTAGTCTGTCTGTGCTGCAGTCTTTTTATTTCTGTCTTGGACTGAAAGTCCCAGACATAGTGATGCAGGATTAATAATGGATTGTGATGCTCCTCGAGGAGGACTTGTTTACTGCACAGAGGAACCTGGAAGTGGCAGGTCATTCTGAGGGGAGGGAGTTAGAAAGTCACATAGTAAGGGTCAGTGCCTGTCCAAGGGAACTGTAAGGAAACCATGGGTCTTGAGCAGCCTTTCTGGCAGCAGAGATGAGATGAGTCAGCGCTGTAGTGGTGGAAGTGCCAGGAAATGGTTTTGTAGGAGAAATCATGGTGCAGAAGTGTCTGGGCCTTTCCATTTTCTGCCCTCTAAATGTGAGGCAGGGAAAATGAGGAAGTGTCTGTACATATACATGTGTGTGTATGTATATAAATCTATATTTGTGTGTGTATTTATGAGAACTGTTGCCTTAGAGATACCTATGCCTGATTATTTCAACTTGCTTACGAAACCTTAAGCTGCAAACTGAAGAACCCACTCTGAGACAGCCTGTGCTCAGGGGAATTTGGGAGAGCTGTCAGACTTTACAGCATTTGCCATTTGCTCAGATTTTAATTCTGCCCGTGGGTGTCACGGTGACAACCTGCTGCTCCACACCCCATCAGCATGGGAAGCTCCAGGATCTGCTGGTTCTCAGCCTTCATCCCTTCCCACCTGATGGTTGTGGGATCCAAGCAAAAGAATCTGGATACAAAAATTTGCTCACATATGTAGGTATTATGGAATAGCTTCTTGATTCAAATGGACAAGCACCTACAGGCAGCATGAAGGTATTGGCTTGGAGCTGCAGAGCACAACTCAGCCAATTGCTTCAGCAACTCAATAGCAATTTATTTTAAAGATTCCATGGCTGTGAAGTATTTGCGTTGCTTCCTACTAACAAATGAGTAGTGAAGCACTTACATGTGCAATGCTAGTCATGCAAAAGGCAAGGATGATTTGGGGAAAAATCCTTGGGATGGTTTTCTGCTATTAATCCTCTTACCAAAAGGATAAAGCAGAAATATTAGCTGTTCTCCTTGTCTGGAAGATCTTTGTGACTTTGATCAAATCAGATGGCAACTGAATCTCTTATTGTTGTGATTTGTTGTTAAAAATACATCCAAGATTAAAATGCTGTAAGAAAAAGGTCAAACGGACAATAGGTGCACATTCAGTGTTTGCAGTTCAATGAGTATAGTAGCAAAGATGTTTACAAATCATTGGAAATAGGAAATAGCTCCCTATTGGGCTCTCATCATGTTTTCAGGCCATGTCCCCAGGCAGGGGCACCTATACTCCACTGAAGAAATCCTAAGAGCTGTGCCTTGTGCCTTACTTGAAATGCTGTGTATGAATCTGAAACATCCCATATGTATCTGACCCTCGTCAAACCAGCTGGAACACATAATAAATTTTCAAGCTGGGGAAAAGGTAATGAAAGAAAAGATGCATTAACTCATATTTTGAGCCTGCTGTAAATTATATTGTACCGGGGAGGAAGAATTAGGGAGATTAAAGGAAATACTGTACTTGATGTGGGCGAATCTGTGGAAGAAGTGTCTGTTCCTGAAACATGAATATTTAATAATCACTTTTCTGGGCACAGGATGGATGTTATTAGTGGGTGAGAAAGTGAACGATGGTGCAATGGGAGGAGAGTGGATGAATTGTAGGTATTGCCTTATGTAGCACTACATTTGAACGCATTGACTGTATAATGGCGGTTGTGAAAGTAGCAATGAGGCGCTTCTGAGACGAGGAGAGAGGCTCTGAGCATCACAGACAGCTTCTCTGGGGCAGTAAGTATTGGGCACTGAAATAACATGAGGGTCAGGGCGAGAGTTAGGCAACAGAAGTAAAGACTGACTCTGGCCAAGGTAAAGCTTGAGGGCAAAACCTGCATTGGTAGCATCAATAGCTTTAATTTCATAGTATAACACTGGTGTAATGCTTTGACTTTCAGTGAACACTGAAGCGTGATAATGTAGGAATCAGGAGTTTGAATGGAATGGCTGCAGCTAGTTGGTGTCTTTATTAAAAAAAAAAAAAAGTGTTTTTCCTCACTTATTTTCTCAAGTTCAATTAAAGCTTAGAGCTATTTAGCTGTGTAACAGCACGGAGGAGATAACAGGTAATTGAACAGCAACTTGGAGCTGCTTCTGTGCTGGCGCACGTCCATGCGAAGGCAGTGGCATCTCATCAGTCGCTCTGCAAGACTGGGGGCAGAGAGCTGCTGCTGCAGCTGCATAGAAATGAACCCACTTTATGTTTGCATAAGGCTGAGGTGTCATGCATGTTGTTCTTGCAAACCAATGTTTTTTCCATTGGTGAAAGTATTAAGAGGAGCAGTGCAACAGGAATGGTTCTAACTGAGCACCTGTCACATGAGCTCCCAAGGATGAAACCTTGGTAAGTCAGGCCAGGGGAACACTGGGCTCCTAGGGCTGCAGGGTAAGGGCTGTGCCACTGTTGCTCTGGTGTTTTGTTTGGCAGGAAGACTTCCTTATATGCCTTTCTGAGCTTAGTTTAAAGTATGTTTTATTAGAAAGAGCAAGCTCCTAAGCCTTGTGTAATCTCACCACACTGGGTGTTCTAGTGCTACAGAAGCCGGTTATTCAATTGCAGATAAGCCAAAACAAAACAAGGCCCTAAAAACCTAAAGGAAAATAAATCCCCTCAGGGATTTCTCCTGCTTCTTTTGCTTACAGTGAGCAGTACTTGATGCTGCAGGAAGGCAGTACCAGCACTAAAGTTACTGGAGCTGGGACGTTGTTTCCTGTGGAGAGTCACTAATCACAGCTGTGTAGGCTATATATTGCACTCAACTCTAGATCAGGTCTTGTTTTCTGAGGGAGATTTTTCCATTCTACTGAATGCTTAGATATTTTTTTCTCTTAGCTGATGTACGCCTTTCAACCTGAACTATATCAAAGTCAGCATTTAGCGCTGTGTATTTACTTTAGCTTGCATGCAATTTGCAAATGATATACTGTACTTTTCTACAGTTAATTTGTTCATTTCAATGTATAATGCACCCATGAACTTTCTGAATTTCGTGCTGAAAATATGATAAGTGGGTTATATTATGTAGTGAAGGAGCTGTAATATGAAAACACTTCCATATCATCAATTATGTACCAGCTTAATACAAAATGATATTAATACATGAATCAATAAAGGAAGTTGTATAATAGGATTCTTATGAGAACATGCAGCGGATGTTTATTAAAGATGTAAGTTTTATGTTAAGAAAGAATGCTTTGCTTTATTCATTTATTTGATAAGCAGCTCAGCTGCCCTGAGTGAAATGATTTGGTTGTATATTCACAAGGAACTCTCATATGTATTTCTCATTTTTTCTCACAGAGTTCAGAAATTTAATAACCAATACAGATATTATAAAAGCCCGGCTATTGGTCTGTGGTCAACAGTGCAGTTTTCTTTGAGCAGTGAGGAAGAGAAATGTGTCTGCGTGTGATGGAGAGTGGCAATCAATACTAAGATGTGCACCCAGCTTGTTGGGAAAAGTAATGGGACATAAAGGAAAGCACGGAAGAGCTGATGGGAAGCCCCTGGGACTCAGAGGCAATCTCTCTTCTCCCTTGCCAGGTAAGAGAGACCCTGTAGGGAGCTCCCAGGCTAGCAGCTGGGAGGTTGGTTTGCTAAATATAGAACAAAAATTAAATGATAATTCAATCAAAGAAAATCTCTGCTCTTCACAGGACTCTTAGGTGTAGCTGCTGTGGGGTAGTTGAAATGAAAGTTACTCTGAAGCAGTTTTACAGGGGTACAAAGCAAGAAAGCTGCAAGTTTTATTACTCATTTTCTTCTCCTGGCTGGTCAGCTTCCAACCCTCCAGCTGAGGAGCACAGCAGGGTTTAAACATCCATGCCAATCTGTCCAACCCCATTTCCCAGCCATGCTGGTGTGGGAGGCAGCAACTGGACCAAACAGTGTCCCTAAAGCAAAAGTCACTGAAAATGCCATTCTCCATGCAGTCCCTAGAGCAGACATGAGGAGCAAATGAGTAAGTAGGAAATCTCACTTATCTGTGTGATCGTATGTCCAGTTTCTCATCCCCAGCATGCTGCAGTGTGATGGATAAGTATCTAAAACACGGGAAAACCTGAAGCAAGGAAGCACTCTTTTCACTGATGAAGATGCATCATCACTGGGCATGGTTCAAAAACCATTAAAGTTTCTGAGTGGTTCCAGCGGGAATGAGAACAGCCCTTTTTCTGAAGAAATAGAGGTATATATTAAACCTTAATTGAGAAGAGCCTCCACCAGGATTTTCCCTCTGAGGGGAAGGAGCTTTTGTGGATATAATTGTCTTGAAGGGAGTAATTATTCCATGGACATTTCCCAAGGTGTGAGTGATGGCTTTTTTTGCTGCTTTTCCTGAGAGTGGAAGTGCTGTAGCTGTCTTATCAAGGACTGGTGGCATTACCTGGCAGGCAGGGGACAGGCTGCTGTTTCAACACACATACACAGCAGTAGGAACAAGTTTCGTATTGTTTGGCTGAATATTTCTCTATTATTCTTTCCCCTGAAGCAGAACACAGTTTGCAGCAATTGATTGACTTAGCTGGACAGTGAGATAAAAAATTACAAATAAGACTGGCTGGAAGCTCTTCTGCTGCTGCGATTAGATGTAAAACAGCCACAGCCAGAGCTGTGTTTTGCCCGGGGTCAGATCAACAGACCACAGATTCTGGTTTTCTTTCTCTCTTTCTTTCTTTTTCTTTTTTTTAAACATGTTAATTTTTACACAATTTCAGGAGGGCTGTCAATCATCATTCTGAAAAACTCTGCAAGTGATGGAGTGTGTCACCGTGAGCTGTGGAATTATCACTCCTTCCTCTTGGTTGGGAAGACATTGCAGAGTGGTGATAAGGCAGGGGCAGAGCTGGTGGAGATTGGAAAGAAAAAAAGGGACATAAATCTGGGATGGGATAGGAGTGGGGAAGTTGGATCCCTGAATAGAGAGCTGTCATTGACACATCACTCAGTGGTCTCGCTTGTTGTAAGCAGCAGGAGAAAAATCCTACAGGCCACTCCCCACCTCTTGCTGGGAAAGCTGCTGTTTAGAGATTGCCTGAATAAGGGATGAGCCTGGGTTGATCTCCTCAGCGTAATCCAGCCCTCCTGGATGTGACTGAAGGATGTGGAGGAGGTGAAAGACACTTGAAACAAGATAGCTTAAAACCATTTTGTATCTAATTTGCAGCAAAGTTTTCTTTCATCATTTTCCTCTTTTCCTCCCCAACCTCCCTATTTGTCTTATCAAATCTTGGCAGATAGCTGTGTGAAATGGGGAGCTGCTGTTGGGAAGCAGTTTTTCCAGTGGTATAATAAAGCAGTCTTACCTCAATGAATTTAAAAGACTGTTTCTGCTGCCTCAAGAAATGCTGATTTAGGACTCGAATGAGTCATGTTTTTTGCAATTAGCAGGACACCGTCTAGAACTTACAGAGCATCTTAGGCAGAAATAGACATTGTCTCTTCTTTTTTTTTTCTTCCCCCGTTATTTTTCTGTTTTACTTTCATTCAGCCACCAAGTGAGATGCTCTCCAGGAATAAAGAAGCTTTGGCAACCAGGCTAGGACAACTCTCAGTTTTGCTTCAGAGTTGATAACATTATCCAGCATGGCTCTCCAGGAAAAGATACACTCATGGGCAGGCTGGAATATTTGATAGTATCATCTGTCGTATCCCTATGTGCAAATCCATAAACCTCATTCTGGGACATCAGGAAATTCAGCTGCAATGCTCACTAATAGAGCAATTGCAAAAATAGTGATGTCAAGTGTTATATTGCCGTAGATCTGAGTAGCTCCTTATATATATAGCATTATCAGATACAGTGGCAGACAACGAGATTAGCTCAAATGCCATACAATTCATTAAGCAAACTAGTTTTCATCTCAATGCATTCAGATCTGTCACATTTCTTTTAATGAAACCCTGAATTTTTTTAATAAAAATGCTTAGCAAAAATAGAATTTCAATAAGAACCTGATAACATATTTAAGCAGATATCAATTAAAAGTTTCATTATAAGGGATGGCTTTCCTTGAATTTTTCACAAGCTGTTGAAATTTTAATCAGTCATTAAAAATAATACTTTTTTGGGGGGTGAATGGGGAAAGGGAGGAAATAACTTTCAGAAGTTTAGAGAAGAGTTATGTATAAAACCTGAAACATGATAAAACCTGCTTGGGATTGTTACAGCCTAAAGGACATCCACAAGGTTACATGTCTCTGTACTAACATTCTTCAAAGCATGGAAACAGTTTCTATCCCCCTCTCTCAGGATTTCTCCTGTCCCATTTTGGGATGGGAAGGAAGGCAACAGCTTGCTATTTTCCCAAGGACAGAAATTCTGAATATAGCTGAGTTTTACTGTATGTCATGAAAGAGAAAATCAAGGCTACAATGACCACTTCATACATTGTGAGCAAGTTCAACACAT
The DNA here is from genome assembly GCF_039878825.1 of Excalfactoria chinensis. Lineage (NCBI taxonomy): Eukaryota > Metazoa > Chordata > Aves > Galliformes > Phasianidae > Excalfactoria > Excalfactoria chinensis. The sequence goes on from NC_092836.1 coordinate 4,999,179, forward strand.
CAGATCCATCAGAGTCATCCAGCTTCGAACAGGGCTCTGCTCTTACTAATAGAGTTCTCTTGAGTTTTCTATTAGAACATTTCCATTAATGCTCAGTGCTTGCGTTTCTAAGAGATACCATTGGAAACGGAGGAAAACATAAGGTGAAATACTAAGCAACAAAGAGGACATTTGACTCAAATGTAACCTTTGGAGAATGGTGAGTATGGAGAAAGGAGGTCAGCTCTGTAAGCCTAATGCAAGCACTAAGTCATTTGTGCTCCAGTTTACTGCCAATTATTGTAGAAATGAAAAGGAATATGCTTTTGGAAGTTATGGAATGGCAATACTGACCATTTTAGTGTCTGAAAAAAACACATTTCCTTTGCTTTCCTATATGAAGCCATGGCTATTTATAATAGGAATTGTTTGTGGTTATTGTAATAGCATTCCTCCTTGCCACGTCCTGATTAGATGAAATATTTCTTGGTTTATTATTAATGCACATTGCCTCAAAGAATAACTTCAGAAGGTAGGAATAGAATGAAAGCCCTGTGTTAAACTAGTAACCACATTGAAAAAGCATTTGGTTTATCAGACTCCTGCTGTGCCTGTTATGTGCAGATTTTGAGGTAGCCAAGTGAAGTAACATAAAGCTTGGAACATACAAGCCCTAATGATGGCTTTGGCTCTGTATTCACCATATTTACAGCAGAAAAAAAAATGAAAACTCACAGAAAACAAACAAATAAAAACACAACAAAAACCTCTTCACATTTTAAAAGCAAAATATGGCCTCAGGAAATAGAAGGTTTATATTCCGGCCAATTCCTATTGCAGCTTCCCAGGGTGGTATTAAACCCTTTATCAGTTGTCATGGACAAAATCTGCACTTCCACCTTTCAATGCCATTTGATTGAACATGCGCAGTGAATGATAGGCTTGAATTAAAAAAAATAGGAACTCTGCACTTCTGTCCATGTGTACATGCAGCCCATTGGGATGACATGTTCAACCTAAACTTCCCATATCGTTACTCATGCAGGATTGCTCCATAAAGCTGATTTTCCTTTGCTTCTTAGGAAACCCCTCTAATTATGGCTTCTGCTCTTTCCTTCCTAGTTCTACAGAGCACAAAGAGAAAGACAAATTGTGACGTTGAAAAAAACGAGTTTCTAAATTTCCCAACAGTTTTGTAACAGAAATGAAGCAGGGAAATGTCAGTATCATTTGTGATTGGAACATCTAGATATGGAGCACTTGTTGTTTATATAGATTGTATCATGTCACTATTTCCTAGTTGCATTTGCTGGCAAAAGTTATCCAGTGTATATGGTTTTTTGGTTTTTTAGAAGAAAGACATTATGTATAGGATAATGTTGACATCACATAGTAGATAATGTTCTACTCTCCACAGACAGAAATATTCCATTACTAAATTTTATTTCTAAATCCTCTAATGAGAGAGAGATTTAAAATAAGTTATCATCTGTGTTGTTGTCAGCAGGAGCAGTACTACAAACAAGGGCACCCAGGTGTGATAGTAGCACAGGTATCTGAGGAAACCATCTGAAATGGCTCCTTAGGATGCAATGCCTATAGCACTAAAGCCAGTGGTGTTTTCTAAATCGATGCTGCCATGCTCTGATGCTACTTCTATGTGCAGGTATGTTGTTTATATATCCATGCCAATCACGTTACAGCTGTTGTTGGTGTATAAGTGCAGTGCCAGCTGAACTAATGAACTGTTTGTGAAGACTGGTAGCCTTCAGTCCCAACCAGGAATCCCAGCTCTCTGCAGCCTGGGGCACGTGCACAGTTGGGACAGGAAAATAAGCCTGGAAACTCAAGATGTTGGACAGCAGCTGGCACGACAGCCTGGCAGGGACGCCATACCCTGAAGCTCACACGTGGGATTTGCAGCAGGCTTCAATCAGACTGAGAAATGAGTGTCAATGTAAGTGCTTTTTTGAGAGAAATCAAAGCCTGGTGGAGGTGCTGGTTCCTACCCACTCTTTGAGGTAGGCAAGAAACGTCCTGTTACCAGCTGACACGTAGATCCACCGAAGTGCACTTACACTTGTACTTTAAAGACTGTAAGGCAGAGCCGTACAAAGAAGTCCTAGCATCAGAGAATTAAGCCCTGAGGCACAAAGGCCAGATCTGTACTTGAAAAAGCTCCTTTGTGTTGCTGTGCTGGCAAACTCTCCTAGAAGGGATGAAGCATGGGTAATGCCACACAGAGGAGCAAGAGAGTTTTAAAATAGGTATTTGTACACCAGGACTTACGTGGATAAAAGAGAGGCTGCATAAAAGCTGTTCGGTCACTGAATAACCTTGCTGCACAGGCAAAAATTTCCAAGTGGCCAAGCAGAGACAGGTCTGAGCAGATCAAGCTCCAGCCAGCTCTGGGAGCCAGGCTGAGACCTCACTGTAATGCTTGGAGATGCTGCAAAGGATCCACTCATCTGCGACCTGTGATGGTGACATCTGCTCTGGTGAGGATTTTATTACTGTTGCATTGCTTTTTGCCTTCTCCCAGGGGATAGTGCCCTCACAGATCCTCTTCTGGGCTGAATATTCCCCTCTGATTCATTCTCCACCGTTTCTGCATCCCAAATGGCTGTCTTTCAGACTTGTCCAGTGAGGGAAGGTTCAAAGTCATTCTGGTGACATCGAACCAGCAGTCTATTCTGCATAGCCTCATGGTTGTGCCTCCTTACATAGCTGGAATGTCAGGCAGTTAGTTCTTCAGAGATAAAGCTGTTTCGGAGGGTAGGTTTTGAGAGGAAAGGGAAGTGAGTAAGGATATTTCCTTTTGACTGTGCAAGCTCCTGTCTGCTTTTCAGAATCACAGTTCAGCAGAAACAAAGGAGAAACCATGCTGGTGACAAACAAGCCCAGAGCGTTTGGCTGCTTGTTTTATGCAGAGCTCAGAGCTTTTTGGTTTTGTGCCTGCAGAGTCACCATATTTTAAAAATGGTAATTTCTGAGACCCATCTAAAAGGCTAATTGTTGCTGTTACTGATCTGCTTTAAAAGCCATGATTAAAACCAAAGTGAACAGTCACAATTCCTGCCAGCTGTGGGAAGCTTTGCAACTGCCTTGTCCCAATTACAGGGTTCTTTGTAGTGAGCACATGGAATTAGCATAGCTGCAGCTCCCTTCTAACAACAAGTAATCATGACAGACATTTAATGGCATGCTTTGGACCCTGCCTTCCTTCCCATTTCTGTGTAGTATTAGGAGTGAGAGATTCTGGTGCCCCTAAAACAATTTTTACCAGTATAATAACATGTCTGGAAAAAGGAAGCCAAGGTTCATGTTTATGTATTCAGTGTATTTATTCCTTTTCTCCAAAAGAAACAGTAGTCTCAAGGTTAGGGTGGCAGTTTCTGTTAATAATATGTCATCATGCTTTGCATTGGCAGGGCAGTGAGGAGCCCAAAAACCAGCCCCCAGGTCTCCATTCTCCTGAAACCCTACCTACAAACCTTAAGGGAAAGAAGCGATTGTGAGAAATGTGCTTAGTAACATCTTGGGAGGAGTATATTGCAGGGAAAGGAACACTGAACTAAACCAGGCTGCTCTTTATCCAGCACTTGTCTAGAGCAGCCAACATGAAATTACCCTCAAAAACCAACCAACATCCCTTAGTAGCACAAGCTCTCTGTAAGAATACTGTCCACTAACCTCAGTGTTCTCATGGGCAAAGCAGTCTTCTAGGAACAGCGTGTTGCAATAACGCTGCCCAGTTCAGTCATATTCTTCCTGGGACTTGATCCAAAGCCCACAAAGGTCAATTAGAACCTCCCACTGACTTTGTAATGGCTTAAGCTCTGTTTAGTTGGAGTTAATAATGTGATTTCCACAGCCAGTGCTACTGTCTGTGAAGCCTCAGTGCTGATACACAAAATCGCACTTGCAGCCAGCAGTAGCTTTGCTATGGATCCTACTTGGCTCTCTCTGAAACAAATATGTTCCTACAGCCAAAGCCACAGAAATTTGGATAGAAGTCTTGCAAGGTAAGATAATTTGGGCTATGTCCATTTTGAATGGAAGACTTCCAACAACAATTCAGTTTGTGGATAAAAATCAACCATATAATTCAATAAATTGGCATTCTTCTGATCAGTGCCATTCCATTGGTTTTCATGTCAGGTTCCTCTGAGATGAGAGAGGTCATTTCTGGAAAGTCGCACGACAGTAAGCCAGTAGAGACTCTTCCAAAACAAGGAACATTAATAAATATACTTGTTATCAATTTATTGAAGAGAGATTGAAAGGTCTCTTAATAGTTGGTGTGTGATGGTGATTCCTAACAGCCTGGTAGGGGCTTTTCCCTGCAGACCTTACAGGGCTACTATTATGTTGCTGAAGGCCAAGGCTGCACCATGTGTTGATGAGTCTCCAAAATTAATTAGGCACAGTTTTATCCTCTGGTCTGACTGAAAGTATCTGATTACTCTCAGGAACTCTTAGGAACTGCTCTGTTCTTCCTATCTGGATGAGGAACCCTATGGCTCACTAGCTGGTGCTTAAGATTCCCTTCCTTCAAACGTTAAGATGTGAACTTGATCCTTTCACTGCTCACAGAGCGTGAAAACACACAGGAACCCAGCAGAACTGAAAAGAAATTGATTTTGAGACCAAGGTTAGTACTAAAAATTGTTTGATTCAACAAAACATCCAGGAAGACATGGAAAGGAGCACACCAGCATTTATTTCATTCTCTCCAGACCAACAGTACAGAACTATATTGATTAGCAGAGCAGTTTATTTAACTAGCACTTAGCGTACATCCTAGGAAATGAAAAGGTATTTATGACTGGAAGCCAATATGGTTCCCAAAAAGGGTATCACATCCATAGCAAAATGGCCATTCTACTGTGCAGCATCTTTTAAATTGCAGTTGTAGTTACCTTGTATTTCAAGATTTCCTAAGTTTCTTTTAATTTCCAAGAAACTGAAGGTGAAACAGCTGCTATAAATCCTGTACATCCAAAAGTGCCAGATGTATAACAGCAAGTAGTTTATCAACATCCATTTATCTGGGATTCCTTGAAACTTGTCAGATACGATGATGATCAGCACTGACTTCCTACCAAACAGGTCAATAAGGGCTTCAGTCTCTGCTTTAGATGCCAGATGAGTCATCCATGAAAAATCCACTAGGACACAGACCTCAGGTGTGAAAAAAGACAACAAACACTGAGGAGACCTTCTGAAGTATAAGTGATTTAAGCCATGATACCTGCTTGCTTAGAAATAACTGATAACATCAGTGATATGATTTCTTGTGATAGCCTGCCTGTTTTGAGGCAGGAAGATACAGCCTTGAAATGTCAGATTCAGTGCTTTTAACCCTGTATTGTTGTGCTAACAGATAGCAATTTGAGCAAGAGTGTTGTGCCATCTGTTTGGAGGGTAGCAGTGAAACACCTGTCCTGAATTCTGCTTGGAACGGTGTTGGGAATGACGCTGAGTGTGGTGTGGAAAGGAAATCTTCTCTGGAGGAAATGCACGTTGGCCACATAGAAGGTAATGGTGGTATTCAAGAGTTGTTGCGCTATGTGCTGTAGAGCCAGGAGGTTCAGAGCAGAGTGGGATAAGCTAATGCACTACTCTGAGACCACGTTTGACTATTAAATCATCTATTATATCATTACAATGTGATAATTAGAATCCATGCATTAGCAAAGCAAAAAAAAAGGAGAATAAATAAAACCCAGGCACAAAGGGAAGTGAATTCTCCAAGTCCATTTTGTGTAGAGGTATTTGAGGTTTTCAGCAAAGCAGCTCTTTATGAAAACCTCTGCTACTGCAATGAATCGCTCCAACTCTCTGGAAAAATAATCTAATTATAGTTAACACTATTATGTTCTTTGAATACAGCTGTGGGTAATATTATGATTACTCCAAAGCAAATAGCTACGCGGTTTGATCTGACGTTTTGTATTGATAAAAATATCAACATTTTATTAAAACAACGGATAAAGGAAATGATTCATTTTCCTAGGTAGTATAACAAAAGAGGGGAGAATGCCATTGTTTTCTCAACAACCGGAGAAATACTCTCTGCCAGACTCTGTTCTATAAACGTGTTTAATTAAAGCATTGTATTCCTCTCCTCATGTTCTCTCAAGGCAAGTGAAACTTCACTTTCTCTTCTCTGAAATCTTCCCATATTATTTCCAAAATAAACAACTGTCTTAAGCACAAGGCATTCTGTTCACTTGAAGGCTCACAACTGCACCTGAGAAAGAAAGATTAAATATGAAAGAATGGTATAAAGTCTGAAAATATGTGTTTAAATCTTCTACTTCAATCTCAAAGAGACAGACCTCATTTTTATTTCCATTTTTTGTTTAATAAAATTCCAACTGGAAGCCAATGAAGTTGGAAATGTATTCACGTTACTTTGTTTTCTGGTGTAATTAGTCACATATTGTTGAATGCTGTGTTAGATGGAACAAAACTCACCATCAGCCTCTGTACAGAAATGAAAATGCAATTGGAATTCACTGCTTTCTCTGAAGCTGGTTTATTTTCGTTACAATCCTGCTACTGAATGTTCTTAGACCAGGGAGGTGACCTGATGTGATGGCTTTGTGGACACTGTTTATGGAGTGCTGAGTCACAAAAAACCTCTGCTTGTATTTCTGAGATATATGTCAGGTAGTTTGACTGGTGCAGTCTGAGAGTTGGTGTTATGTGAGGCTCTTATCACCCTCATTTCTGCTGTTTGGGACAGAGTGGAGAGGGTAACTGGCAGAAAGTGGAAAACACACAGTGTCCTCTGCAGCCCTTACTGGTCCACAGCTCTGCAGGTGATGCAGCTGCAGCATGGCAACCTTGCTCACTGCAGTTCCGTGGCACATCTCTGCTCCCATGCCTCTCACCTGGGCAGCCAATTTCACTGGCACCAGGAGGACTACAAAGGAACTTCTTGGGCATGTTTGCACAGGGCTCAGGCTCACGTACTGTGCAACATGCAATAGAGTAAAACCAGACTTTGCTGAAACTGCATTAGAGTGGAAGTGAACCTGTCTGCTATTTGACTAGATGACTGACACATTATATCTCCCACTGAGAAAGCAAATATTTTTTCTGTCAAAACGCCTGTAATACAATCCATTCTCACCCCTTCCACAGTGTAGAAGAAATAGCTTCTATGATTTTAATCAGTGCTGGATTTTGTGCTCCCTCTAGTATTAGAAATCCAAGAACATACACTGCTCTACTCTGGAGACCACTGGAGCTATTCTTTTTTTAAGGTCACGGCAAATATAATAATGCCAGCAGCTCATAGTGCTCTTCATTAGGCTGTGTGACTTTCTAACGCATCAATCACTTGGTGGAGGATGTTTACTTACTTTCTTTAATAGGGTGATGGTATTTTCTTTTTCCACTCGTAACCTAGTTTATAGTCTCCTTCATGGGACAGATGGTGCTGACCCAATTGCTACTGGGAATTTGGTGATGCAGAACACAGAGGCAGCAATGGGACTTCACTACCCTGAGGAGGTGCTGAGCACATTCAGATGTCTCCAAAAACAGTGAGGTACCCAGAGCACTGTGCATCTCCCTGCACCCTCCTGCTTCATGGCTTGGTGCAGGGGGGAGAAAGGGGGAGATAATTGAATAGGTGGAATTTTTACTTGGAGACATCTTCTCTCTGTGTAGGTCAGTCCTATAATGAGCCCCTGTCATGTGCCAGGAGCTGCTGAGGCTTTGGAAAGAAAGATTTTGTCTGCTACAAACCCTGCCATGGTATAGAGGTTAACTAGGCACCTGAAATTGCAACGCTGGGGTAGATAAAGCAGACTGGAATCAGTTAACAAGCTTAAATCACTGTTCACTCTGTCCTACATTACAACAGAAATATATCTGGAACTGAAAATGATGAGCTGCATCTGCAGCTGGCAATGAGGCATGTAGTTTGGCCCTGAGTTTGGCTTTTGATGGCTGGATGGGGGCTCCGTGCATGGCAGAACAGGTTGCCCAGAGAGGCGGTGGATGCTCTGTCCCCAGAGACAACCAAGGTCAGGCTGGACCAGGCTGTGGCAACCTGAGGTAGCTGTTTGTCAAAGGGGAGTTGGACTAGATGATCATTGAAGATCCCTTCCAACTCAAATGATTCCACAGTCTTATGGTGGATGAACACTTTGGGTGTCCTAGTGATAAAGTTTCAGTGGAGACTTTGCAGAAATTTAAAGACAAGTAGGAATCCATGAGTTTGGAATCGGGGTGAATGATAGGTATTGTCACTGTAGGCTCTGTTTTCTTCTAACCAGTCCTGAGTTTGGTTGCCTCGTCCAGTCGTAGTTATTCCTGTGGGAACTCTTCTTCCCTTCTCCTGGTTGAAGGCAGAGTACACACAGCCACACTCCAACTGGGGCCTCCCGGTGCTCTGCACATCTCCCTCGTGCCTTGGTGTGGGATGGCTTGCATGAGAACCTTCAGTGGTATTTAATCAGAAATTTGGGCTTGGAGAGTTGTTTTGGGTTTTGCTGCATTTGTTTTCTTAGTGTTAGCAGTTGGCTCCTGGGAACCTGCTGCCACCACCCGCACTGACAGCACTGGACTTTGGTGGTGGTGCTGGCACTCCATGCACAGTGCCACTTAATTGAAGGTGGGTGAGGACAAGGCTCAGCTCTCACCCCTCAGGAGACTGCATGTGTTTTGCAGAGCTCTGCTTAATACAATAGCATACAAATACTCGGCATGTGGCTGGCATACAGTCTGCTCCACTCTCATCTATTGTTCCCCAAGCAGGGCAGGCATGCACTCTACAGCTGGGCAAGCAAAGAGCAGTTCTCTGAATGCCTTCTGCTGAGTGGATGCAGGACTACAATACAGCACAAGCACTCCGTCTATCTGAAGTGCAGGTCCAGCGCTGCCAATAGATTAGCCTTAATGCCCTGGAATTTTTAATTCAGATAAGCAATTGTGTTTCTGGATGCATATGTGAAGCACCTCTTTGTGGTGAAAATCTTTTTCAGGAGATTATGTCTGGATGCCAGAAGGTACTTGGCAATAAGTGCATCTTCATTTGGCTCCCTGAACAATCTCCTTAATCCATTCACTGTCAGGAGATGGTCTCCAGCTGCAAAATTCAGATCCACATCTGAAAAAGCTTTGCTGTCTTGGAGCTTTCAGTTCCTGCAGTTTATCTGATCAATATCTCTCCTCCTTGGGAGTTTGGTTTGGGACTAACTGTACAGAAATTAAATAGTTTAATACTTTTGTGTTTTTTTTTCTTTTTTTAATGGTTAATGCTTAAGACCCATCAAGAAGTACTGAGATAATGAGTTTGAAGAAAATCCCAAGAAACCTGTCTGCAGCTCTCCAAATAGGTCACCTGCCAGGCAGCATCCCTGAAAATTTTATGGGGTACCTCAGAGATACCCTCCAGATTATTTATGGTGTTATAATTCAATTAAGTGGTGGCAGGGGATCGATGAGGGTGGCTGTGGAATCCTCGTGTGCCAGATATTTCTGGAACCTACAGAGGAAGAAATGAGAATATTTAGGATCGAGTAATTACAAAGGTTAGGGCTTAATAGGGAATTCACACTGCAATCTGTGGATATTAGACTAGCAGAGTGATTTCATATGGGGGCATAGTAATGAAAACACTCATTAAACAAGTAGTTATGATGCTGCCTATAAATAATCAGTAAATGATGTATGGAAAAGGAACAGATATGCTTGTGTTGTGCTTTATGACCACTTCTAAATTATGGAGAAAGATGCTCTGAACTGTGAATCTGCCTTATAAGAAGCAAGGTTTTAGGTCACAAGGGCACAGAGAAGTTACGGGGTAAAACAAAGAGCAGATTTTTCCTAGAGTCGTTTAGAGGGAATAGGGTGTAAGGGAAACTGTTGATCACAGCCTGAACCTCTGATTAACCATCTGAGGCAAGCGATGAGTCAGCTGTGGGAGCACAGGTGAAGGTAATTCAGCTGTGCTACCAGAAATGGTGGAGCTTGACTCCAACCCCCCTAGATCCCTATTTAAGGGCTGACCACCACTAAGGAAGTATCTCTCTGGAGACTGTTCCTTTGTGGAGAGCATTCATCTCAACTGAAAGCCTCAGCACTGGTGAGTCCTTTCTTAGATATTCTCTGGCTATTTACTCTGTAATTACAACTATACACTTGTATTATTCCAGCTATCCATAGGGTAAGAATGTGTTGCTGGAAGTATAATGTTCCCTTTAATGTAAGGGGCTGAAATGCTGGTAAAGTGCTTTCCCAAGGAAGGAGTATTAACTCTCAGGATCAGAACTTTCATGCAGGAGGTGCGGATGAAATGTGACTGAGCTGGAGAACAAGTACTGTGTTGCTTCATTTCAGCTACAACAGAAAAATAGAGGAATACTTGTAGTACCAGTGCAGTGTTCCTATGCTGGCTGAATTTAGGACACCTCCTTCAGAGGGAGTCTTTCAGAATTTCAGCTCAGTGCAAGCCAACTTAGAGTAGCAGCAAGTGATCCTCATTTGCTTAAAACATGAGGTTTTTGTGACAGCTTTCTCACATGTTTTTACAAGACCTCAGCCTGCATTTTCTGTACCTACCATAAATAATAAAAAAATCTACAGGTCTTTAAAAAGTTACAGTCTTAACCTCACCTTTGCCAGTTAGCAGTGCATAAGAGTTGTTTCCATTTGCTAATCCACTTGGTGCAGGTAGAGGGACAGCAATGGCATTCCTCTCTGTGGCTGCAGAGGATGCTGCCTCTGACCTTGTCAGGAGCTGTTGAATTGAATCACAATTCATCAAACCCCGGGTCGTTCAGTCAGTCCCACAGCAGAGCAGTTGTGTGCTTTCAGTCTGCATTACGTGCAGGCAGGTGAGCAAAGCCTTATTCCCAGCGGCTTTCAGGAAGCACAGCTGCATGCTGGGCTGCTCTTCTGAGCCAGTGAAGCCCACTGTGCCCATGCTGTAGGTGGAGAGGAAAGCTCCACGATAACCCCACCTGCTCAACTTTGCCCTTTCTTTGAGTCCTTTCTGACAGATTTCACTCAAAATTCAGCTTCTACTGCCTATTTTTTAATTCAAGGATATTGCTTTGATAAATGGGCAAATTAAATCCTAGAAGTAGGAGGGATGTCTGGCCAACCTACCAGCACTCTGCATTCATGCTATCTATCTGTTATTGTCTGGGTGAGAAATCCACATTTCTTAGCCCTGCTAACCATCAGCTGTGAGCAGCAAATCTAATTTATCTCCTGTAAAGCCATGAACAGACATCCTTTGGAAGGGAAAGGAGTATTTAGTGCTTGAAGTTTTGCACTGGGGTGCAGCTAGGCTGTGATCAGTTCCTGCCTCCACTGCAGGGGTCTAGAAGTCAGGGCAGGGTTTGGGCACAAATCCTAGGGAGATATTGCAGATGTATGCTGCAGGCATATGCTACGTTGCTCCACTGTGGTGCTCACTTGGGTGCTCAGCCTCCTGCTGGGGAGTTAAGACAGAAAATCAATGGGGTCATAAAAAGGGAATAAGCAACACAGAGCCTAACTGCTCAGCCTAGGAAGAAAGGGAACTCCACGTTCGTTTCTCTCCTGAGAAATTTACATGTTTTTTCCTGGAAATACACAGGGAACACTCAGGGCTTCCTGTAAAGGCACTTCTATACCAAGTCAGAACCCTGTATGGTTCTGTAGGACTGCAAGTTATAATGACACCTCATGAGGTGCTGAGGATCTCTAAAGTGGAAAGCTGTGCTGTATTAGTAGTAAAAGAAAGCAGCTGTGTGAGAAGCTGCCCAGGATCTAGCTGTTCTCTGGACAATCAAATCATTCCAGTGTCTACTCCTACTGCTTTTGTCAGGCTGGAAAACTTCACACATAAATAAATAATTATAATGAAAAAATAACCCTGACATGCTCATTTGTCTAGCCTGTCACCACTGATCTGTATTTCTGAGAATATCTTGAGATGAACGTCTGCAAAAAGACCATGATCTTGTTTTGTAAAGAACAGGCTGTCCTTTTAAGCAAGATGATGGATTTATCAGAAGGCCAAGTATCCCTCAAGTATTAATTCCTGTTTGTTTTTAGGTAAACAAGACTTGTTTCTGACTAGCGCATGGAGTCTTTAACTGTGGCAGTGGCATATACTTCTGCCGTGCTTCAAATATGCACAAAGTCATCTCTCCTGCTTTGCATTTCCTCCCTTTGACTGTCTCTGGTCAGTATTAATCATTAGGCAATTAAGTTCTTTAAGATAAATCACCACAAATTCCTCTTCAGTAAACAGACAAACAGCTTTTCTTTGTAAAGATTGATTTAGTTGCCCTGCAATTTCCTGTTTAATTAAGCAGGATCAGTCTGACAAATGCAGGTTTTTAAACACTTTGTTTCCAGCTTTATTTTCTTCTGCTAGGAGTACACCAAGGATGGACTTATTTTTCATGGCATCGAGAGGTTTTCTGGGTTAATACCAGTCACTCTGCCCTTGGGCATCGATTAATATCAACTGCATCAGATAATCGCATATAAGGGAACTGTCAGAGTGATTCTGCACTGTCCTTTGCAGCCCTCAGCTTGTACAAAACTAATGTCAGACTGCCCTGAACTAGAAGGTGTGTTTTGCTCAGATATGGGATGTTGTTGCCTTCATTTCTTCTCAGCTGCTCTGAGCCCTGCTTTGTTGAATGGAGTCACAGACCTGTATGTGGGGAACATACAATGTCTTCTCCAGAGCAGCAGAAGGTCTCCTGACCTGGGGCAGAAGCTGAGAAATATGTGGCTGCAAAAGTGAGGAACATCCTCAGGTGGGCTCTGGGACTGTAACCTGAAACAGGAATATTCAGACACAGCACTAATTTGAAGGTCTAGGATGGGACCACTGCGTTTGGAGGGAAGAAGGCTGATGGGGACATGGCTATGGGTTACCATATCAGTGGGAGATGCTGCCAATGTAGAGATGCACACCGCATCCTTTAGAATTAGGGCTAGGGTACTCCACGAGTGGTGGAAGCCTGATTTTTCAAGGGAAATTTGCACAGTGGGTGGTGAGGTGGGCACTTCTTATGTCCATATACCTTCCCTGGAGCCCATCAGCCCCATGGCCATACCCCTATAGTGCTGCACTAAAAAAGAGGTATGATCTGCTATGCAGTTATTGCCTTATCTCTAAACAGTCACCAAGCTGTATTTAAACACCTTGGGGAACAGAACATTGTCACATTTTTGTGGGCTTTAAGATGAATGCTCTGTGGCATCAGAACCATCTGCAGATTCACTCCTGCTACTGCTTTCATTCCTGCCTTTGTTTAAACAATACCTTGAAAGGAGAAATCCAAAGGATTGTTTATTTCCTTTCAGTCTCTTCCTTCATAGCCAGCTGGGGATATTACCCATCACCTTATAAACAATTAGCACTCACTTTTCTCGTATGCTTAGTGCCATTTGTAGTATAACAGGACAAAGGTGCTGTGATTCTGCTGCTTCTTCTTGAAACCAATAGCAAGAGCAGGGATATTTCTGGAAGAGATTTTGTGAAATTTTCCCCTTTAGGGTTTTAAAATGACACTACACAGCTGCTGTGACCTGAGCTAACCCTAGATCGTGCTGAATGCTGCTTGTCTTTTGTTATTAGTTCTGTTTCAGCATAAACAGTTTCTATTGTCCTACTGGTTCCTATTAATCCCATTTGACGTTTGGGCTGTGCTTGTAAGGTATGTCAGGGTAGTTCCTGAGGTACAGATGCATGCAGAATAATAGGGATTTTCATGGGGTTTGGTAGTCGAGGTGAAGCAGCAGGAAGCCTCAGCCTGAGCATGCTGCAGGGAACAGCCTGGTTTGCAGAGGCAGCCGAAGCTGAGAGAGAGCATCACCTCATCCCTGCGAGGCCTTCCCTGCTGCTTACCCTGCTGAAACATCTTCCCCTCAGGCTGAGTGGTTTGTGCCTCTCGGCTCATTGCTGTTACAAGACATTTGTGTTTCACGGCAGATGGCCTACTGCACAACTTGTTCCTTGTCTGAGGAAAAAAAAACAATAAGGTGGATCAGCAGGCAGCAGCTCCATATCAGGCAGCCCTGCACTGAGATTTCAATATTATCTTGCATTTCTTACAACAAAAAAGGTGTGAGGAGGAACAGAGTATTTTTCTAAGCAGATGTTTTGTCAGGTTTTAGAGGATATCAGCTGCAAACCATCCTGACCAAGTACATACAATTGCTGTGACTTTATGCTACACTGCACTGATTTTGACCTTGCCATGGTGATGTCCCTTCCCCACCTCCTTTCTGACCTGTGCCTTTCCATAGGATTCATAGCTTTCATTTACAATGCATTTCCATATACAGAAGAAAAATGCTACGACTTTATCTGTCCGTGGAGTCCCAGCAGTCTCCGTTTACCAGATGTTCCTTCCTCTTTTAAACAGTGCACTGAGCTTTGCTCACTATAATAATTTTAGAATGCAAGGAGTATGGGGAGACATAATGAAGAGTTAGATGTGGTGGCTGTAAGGGTAAAACGTTGCTGGGAAAGATCTATTGCAGCATGTCCAGCTGCATTACCACAACTGTGGGTATTAATTGTAGTGCAAAAAGCTTATGGGTCACTCTGAACTATAAATTATGTTTTGATTTCTTTTCTCAAGTCCAGCAACCTGATCAATAACCTTCATTTAAAAATAAGACCTCACTGATGGTGGAGTCAGCATTTTGACACAAAGCCCAGAGACCACCAGATTGGTTTTACTGAAGCAGCGATTGTAACCATCTCTGTGGCAAGAGGAAGCTTTCCATCCACCCACTGTGCCAACCCACACCAGGACCCCCCCTCCCCCCCCTCTGGGCATAAAGCTGCCAGACTCACAGCTTGCTGCAGAGGAAGGAAGGTGGGAAGGACAGTTTTGTAGACATATTAATCAGGAGCCATAGGAACTGATCTGATTACCCAGCGACAGGCAACTTTTTTTGTGTAGCTTTCTGATTTTCAGTCCATTTGTGTCTTGCCTTTGCTCCCTGGAGCAACTCAGGCTGGGCCAGACATCGGCCTTGGAGCAGAGAAGTGAAGTTCTCAAAGCACTGACAACACTAGTACAACCTTCTTGATACAGAACAAGCTCAGTACAAGATAAACTTTGCCTTCACCCACTTCACAGCCAAAAATAAACAGATAATAATCAGTTGTGGTTTTTTGTTCTTGTTTGTTTGTTTGTTTTACCAGTTGAAAGGCAAATTTCAAGCTCATATTTCCTATAGAAGTTGAAATGTAAGAAATCCACATAGTTACATAAGGATCTGCCCTTAAGAAATAAAGGAAATCTTTGTAGGGATGTAAGTTTGTTACACTTTAAAATACATTCCCCTGCAGTAAGTTGCTGTAATCGTAAAAGAAAAGAAATTCTCCATCATCTTATTCAAGTTTTCAGTAAATAATGTTTGCTATACATTTAAAGCAAGGTCAATTTTATTCTCCCTGAATTTTCTTGCATATAATTCATTTGAATGGAGTGGCTTCTACGTCATCTTTAATCTTATAAATGCATCTTATATCCAAATTATAAGTCCTAGAAAGGAGTGACCTATAATGAATTCTTAACCACAACTGTATTGCTGAACAAATACACTTCTCTAATGTGCAAACTGTTAAATGTTTTCTTATCGTACTAAAAGTGTGAATTAAGTTATAATATGATGAAAAAGTAGCAGTTTGCGGTAATTCCAAATGTGGCAAATCTTCAGTAGTGCATAAAATTATTCAGTGAACTGTAGAAAACATCAGAGCAATTCTAGCCTTAAAGCTTTTCTTCCAACAACCAAAAAGTGCCAAAAACAAGCAGGCATAGCTAAGCATTTCATCTTGGAAGCAGCTTATTGAATTAATAAGACAAGTCAATTAATGTAATGCTCTGTTGCTTCAGGATAAAACATGAAAAGGAAAAATATGGAGCTGTTTACCGTAGTGAGATCAAGCAACCATGAAGCTTGTAAAGCTAAAGTTGCTCATTTCTCGAAATCCTAAAGAAATGATCAGCATAGCCCTTGTATATGCTCTCTTTACTTGTAAATCATCTGTGAGATGTAGATCTTCAGCTGTCCACACACCAGTTTTGATACCAATTTGTTCCTCTTGTGAGTATATTTTTACCTCTATGTTACACAAACTTGAAACCAAATAGTCATTATCATTCACAGTGCTGGATGTTGGGTCATGCTTGAGTGGCTCACCTGTGTTGTGAATCTTGCTGGCAACAGGTGAGGAATACTACTACTGAGGCAAGGAGGGTATTTTGTGTGGGTTTTATACTCATTTCAGCCTGTGTGTTGTAGAGCAGTGCAGAAGAATCAAGAGCTGTGGGTGAAAACCTTCTGTATTTCAGCAGAGCAGGCAGCTTTTCAATCATGGCAAGGTTCCGATAAATTGAAAGTTAAGGTTGGTAATCTTTGCTTTCAGGTCAGTTCTTCAGTTTTCATTTAACTTAATGTTAGGCTTGTATGTGCTCAGAAATCCTGATTCTGGGTGTCTCTGTCTGTGAGAAAGGGCCTGAGAAAGATGAGGTCAATCAGTGATAAGCAAATAATTTGCCTATATAATAGACAATATGTTCCTAGCAATCCTCATTATGCAGACTTTGGTTTTGACTTGCAAAGTGATATAATCCTGATCGATAACTTTGCTTGTTGTGAACTTATATTCTTCAGTTCTTCTATCCTGAACTGCTGCTAATAAAAAAGCGCTAATTAGATCAGTTTACACAGGGCTACTGCAGGTTAATGAGAAATAAAGCAAGCAATAGACAGACTTTTGGTAGAGTTCAGTACTTTAATTATTCAGGCACGGGTAACTTTCATGCCTCACAGCAATATATGGAGAACATGTATCCCATAGCTATTCCAATCAGATTCTGCTGGGAGCATGAGAGCAGCAGAGGAAAAATGTAAGCTGAAGGCATCAGTGTGTGGACTGGGGCTACGTGTGCTTTGTGAGGTGTAGTTGGCTTTTGGGTCTCTTTTGCTTGTGTCAAGGCTATGAATGGCGTACCAATAGGAGGTGCTTCATAGTGGAGTTAATACAGTGTCCAGGTTGGTGTGAGAAGGAAGGACTGTAAGGACTAGTAATCAATTACAAAGATGTGCTAAGCTCCTTTTAAAGCTTTGGGCTGATATACATTGTTTTGCCCATAAATCTTGAACAACAATGACTATAAGAAATTCTGTTATCTGTATTTTTTTTTCCGTGCAGCTTTATTCTGTGATGGAAAAAGGGATGTAATGGGGTAGGAGATGTGTAAGTGTTTTTGTAGGATTCTATTAGAGGCACTATTGAAGCGCTGATGTTGAGAAAAGATGTGGCAGATTTGAGAGCTCTTGAGGTTTGCCCCTAACTCAAATGTCTCATAGATCATATATAACAGGCAGTCTTAACAACTGGAATACAAATAATTACTGGGGAAAAAAGGCACTTTTAACTCAAGAGTGGAGCTGAAAAGCAACACCATAAAGAAGAAAATACTGTGGGCCAAATCCTCTTTTGAGGGGAAACGGGTGTATTTGAGTTGGTTAAGTTCTGCTGTGCCTTCAGCTGAGGTGAGGGATAAAAGTAAGAATACTAACAGTAAATATTAAACCACCTAAGATGTATTTCAACTTGTAAAATATGTGAGTGTCTGGACTATGAGTTCAGGGTTGGCTGTTTCGTTCTGTGTTTCCCGGGGATGGTAAACATGGAACAAAATTCTTCTTGGGAGAGCATTCCAAAGGGGAAACGGGGGTACACAGACACAAGATCTGCAGATGAAAATGGTAAGTTTGGGCCTGCCAGTTTGGAGTGATTTTTCCATCTTCTCAAATCAAAGAATTAGAAAAGGGTTGCAGAGGCTGGAGCTGTAAACAAATCAAAGTTATCTGACATAAAGAGGGAAAAGATGGGATCTAAAAAAAGGTTTTTCAGTTATGAGGGTAGAGTGGAATACTCATTATAAGCCCACTGTGCAGCAAGTGATGAGATTAGTTTTGCTGAATAAAACCAGTGGGCTCTTATCATCTGCCTTGTTTTGTATGTCAAGTAAAAGAATAGGCTTTTGTGTAAGCAGAATATCATTTTTTGCTACCTACAACAAAAGCAGAGCAAAAAATGGGCTGGAAAGGAGATAGGTGTATAAAAATATTCAGAAATCAGCTGCTGAGGGAATAGAAAAGTTACAGAGAATGTGAAATTCTTGTAATAATCACATTTCAGCACAGATGGGCGGGAAAGGCCAGTCTAGGCATGTAACACTTTTAGGGCTTCAGGTACTGGAGTTTTCTGCCCTTGACCCCTGCCTTGTTTTTTTTTTAAATCATCCTGCATTAGCTCACAAGAAAGAGTTGTAAGGGTTTACCAATTAAGGTGACTTGTTTTATCCACCTTTTTTCCTATGTAGTTGCTGTTTGGTGCTGTTTTGAGCCTGCCAGTTCTTAGGAGTCAAGGTCAGAAGAAAATGAAGCAACATGAATGAAGCATTCATTAAAGCCAGCTCTTCAAGGCATACATGCAGACTGTGAGATGTTCTTTTTCTTGTTGCACTAGCAGGTGCTGCTTAGTTTTTTATGTCTTTGAGAGTCTGGTGGCCGAGATGAATGGAGGAAAATCACCAAGCTGCTTAAGGAAAAGCATCCCCACCTGATCGTTCCTCTCGAGCAGCTTTGAAGATACATCCCACTCTCTGATAAAAAAGCAGGAAGTTATAACAAGGTTGCATGCCTTCTTCTGGAGAAAAGCTTTATTTAGATTCTTGTACTCTGTGGCGAAGCCCTAAGTGCAATTATCACACATACATCAATCAAATTCAGGCTAGACTTAGATCAGAAAAAGCGGATGGAGAAACAAACCTGATTACAGTGGATCCAGTGCAGTCCTTTGGTAGCAGGTACTTGGTGCTAAATGTTGTAAATGTTGGACTTGCCATTGGCAGATGAAGAAAGGCTGGAGGGTGTCTGGAGGTAGCACTGAGAGAGGCAGAGATGTCTCTGAGAGGTCTCCTTCCCTGCTTCCATTCATTACAGAGATTTTAACAAGTCTCAGGGTGACCCATCAGTTACTGCTCCGGGAGAAAACTAATGGAAGATTTGACCATAGGTTTGAACTCACCAAGAGCCAAGTCCATTTTGTCCTTAAGGATTTCTAGCTGATATTCAGCATTAATTTAGTACTGAGGTTCTTCAGAATGCAGAGTTGTTTGAAGGTTAGAGTATTGTCTCAGAGATACTTTCAGGAAAGATTATTTGAAGGAGAGGAAGGACACGGACTATTGCCTTCAACGCGTAGCATTTCCTAACTGCTGCTCTGTTTCACGCTGGTGTGGGTGAGCTGATATTGGGGCTTCACTTGTCTCCTCTGCAAATCTGGCTGGATTGTCTTTTAGAAAGAAAAAGAATCTGAAAGAGTGGCTGGGGAAGAAAGCCCAGACAAAAAAAAAAAAAGAGCATCCCTGTGCTTGGATCCCAAATTGAGCATTTAATAGCAACTAAGGCTGTCCCCTTAGAACAGTCCAAACAAACCAGTAGTGATAAATTTTCTTATTGAGGAGGCATAAAGAAATGGCAGCCCCACAGTGATCAGCATGCTGAGTTGTTGGTGCTGGTCAGGGTGTAAACGACTGTAGGTGATGCAACAAAGGGGACAGGTGAAGGAGCTGGCAATTTAGTCCTCTGCTGCAAACAAAGAATCGGCAGCAGCTGCTTGGTATACAGGAGGACACAGCTGAGGTGGACCCTGTGGCCTTGAGCTGAGGATTGCTGGTGTGTGCAGTGCAAATATTGGAGCTGCTGGCACGGCAGCAGCAGCGAGGTCAGGCTCTCGTCTTCCGAAGTACACAAGAAAAAGGAAAAGAAAGATGATCACATAAATCACTGCTGCTGGGGGAACAGCTCTCTGAATTGGGTCTTGACAGTGCAGCTGCTTTTGGTTAGTTTGTGGGGTAGTACTGATGATAAAGGACTAATAGAGATGGATGAAAATAATTAGGTGGTGTGAAAAGAGAGGATGAGAAGAAATGAAAATGAAATGAAATAGGAAATGAAGAGGAATGGCGGGTGGGAAGAAGAAATTGCATATTCCCCCTCAGCAATATTTTAGGTTATGGGTAGTTTACTTCACATCTAGGTGGGCCTCTGGCTCTCATTTCTAACTGAATCAAGGACAGCCATCTGACAAAGAAAGCAGATGAGAAGTAATTGGAATCGGGTTGCTAACCTGATGCTTCAACATGTGTGTTGTTTCTGGTCAGACAGATTTGATGGCATTGCTGCACGGTGGAAAAATGGAAGTAAGCTCACAATGAACGTTAGATGAAAAGATGTCATATCCAGACAGATATGGGAAAGGCCGCTGTACTCCAGAAATAGGAGCACTTGTCAAGCAACAGTAATGTGTTTTTTTTGTTTGTTTTTCCCCCAAAGATCTTCCAAATGTTCCAACAGGTGAATGCTTTTTGAAAGTACTGACATTTTTTCCTCTCCTTAGTTACTCTGTAGTATCCTCTCCTGTAGCAGTGGTGTTCATGTTCTTCTGCTGAATTCAAGTTCATTGTGTCGCCTGATGGCTGCTTCAGGCACTTTCTGATGTCAGGGAATGTGTGCTTTCTCTGCTCCAAGACAACAAAGTTATTCTATCAGCCGAACATTTCTGAATAATGGTGGCCTTCCAAAAGTAGGACTTCTGGCTGCACTTGGGTACTTACAATGCAAATGTGTTGAGCGAAACCAGATTCTGTGTCTTTTCTCATCTTTACTCTGATCTGAGTAGCTTCTGTTCAGGAGCAATAATTGTCATCATCTCAATGTTTCTTGCTCTGAGTCTGTGCCAGGATGGGACTGTGTCACTGTCCCTGTGGTAGCAGATATTGGACCAGGTCTAGTGGTGGTCTTCTATGCATCAGTAGTTTACAGATCTTATTAGAAGCAGGAGGCAAGCTTTACCCAGTTGACACTTGCATGCTATTGTCCACACTTGGCTGCAGGCATTTTGATTCTGCTTTCCATGTCCCAGGATGAAAGATGGGGTCTACTGTCAGTGTGGTCACACTGACGTGACCTTTAGATGAACCATCTGTGGTGCTGACCTAGAACTTGGGAGTCCTTGATTCTACTGCTGGCTCTGCAAATTAGTGTAACTTGAGCAGGTCTCAAGTCTTCTGAGGCTTGGTTCCCTAGCTGCAGAGCAGAGGATTCAGTTGCTTTTCCTCAGCGGCAGTTTTTATATAAGTATAAATACTTGCAGTTAAGTGTTTTGACTGTGTGAGTATTTCAGACAAGAAACCATAAATATGTGTCAGGACTATGATCTGAATTCAAACTGGTGAGCTAGAAAAAGTGTTGACAGCCTTAAACCAACTGCCCTGTTCTCCCCTTCTGTCTACCTGAAAGATCATTTGTGAAATGTATTTCTATCTTTCTCTGACAAAAAAAAAAGCAGAATACCAAAGGCTCATGACCCATTTCTTTTTCAGGCAAGCTCTAAGCCCTACGTGCTGGGATGTGAATGAGACAGTGATACAAAAGGAGCTTGTATTAGGACACAGCATTCATCCTGCCACTAAAAAGAGACAAAGACTGCCACCTTCAGATGAGATGGATCTGCTTTCCAAGCCAAGGTAGCTTTATCTCCTCCAGAGCTTCTCTGTCATCTGTAATTATATTTAGACCATACAGTGAATCAGAAAAGCACTGCTTTACTCTGACAAAGTGACCATGAGAAATGCCATACTGATGGCAAGCATGGAGAGCTTGAAACATAAGGAATCATTTCAGAATAGGAAAATATACAAGCAATACACCACTGCAAGTACCTGCATGCTCTGTTAATGGTGGATCAATAGGTCTGATAGGCACATCACTCATCATAAACCGCATCAGTCACCTTCAGTGTTTTTTTCCACAGGTCTTTCTATGTGTAAGGTCAGGTTTTGGCGCACGTCATCCTATTCAAAGTCACTGGCCATAGCACTGGATTTTTCCATGGAACATTTTTCTTTAAATACAGCATGAAGCACATTCAAGACAATATCAAATCATACCACACTGAGCTCTTTATTACTAGAGACTTTTGGACAGAAACATGTAATCTAGATTCTCTGAATCAATAGGCCAGTGGTAACTACTTTGTTTTTCAGTATTTTTTCAGCTGGGACACTTCAGCTTTAAATAACTTGCTTCCACACATCTGAAGAAGAAACACTGATATAACTTAATTTATCTTTGAGGCATTTACAATTATTTCTTTTTCCCTTGTTATCCCTCTGTTTCATCTTCAGCCCAAAACAAAGAACTTTACTTCAACGGTAGAGAATGTTAAATAACCTTTCACACTATGCAGACTCTCCTGCACAAGGCTGGGGGACCCTTCCACTCCACTGCTGACACACACAGGGTTGCCTAGGTGAAAAGACAGCTCTGACATCTTCCCTCCATGCGCTGCATTGCTGCTCATAGCACTGAGATACATGATCATCATGACTTCAGGCTGGCTGGAGATTTTTATTTCTGTTTACAATTTGGTTCACGGGAACAATGACTGTTAGCTACATCCAGCTCTTAATTTGACTTCATGTTTTATTAGCCGTTATTTTTGCGAAGATCTTAATTCCCCTTTAAAACATTATAATTAAAACAATTAAATGCTGTTTCTGAGTGCTGCGCCTCATGAGCAGATTTTGCAGGAACTTCAAAGTCATGCAGATGTTTATGGAATTTGGTGTGGTGATATTTGAGGCTGCCCACTGGCAAAGTAAGGATTCGTAAACATCTTTTAAGAAACTTTGCTGTGGAAATGACAACATTTCCTTCTTATATTTTAGCAAGTCTAATATTTCCCAGTCTTAACAGGTATATTTCATAGACACAGACATAAGTGTTGTTTGCTTGCATAGTGAGCCACATCAGATGTGCTACTGTGGAGTAAATGCTGCTCAGTGGTGGCACCTTGGAATGTGGCAAAAGGTGCAAGAAGCCATGGGCTAGTTTGTTGTGTGAGTCAGGTTTTAGATCATCACTAGACTGGGAGCAAGGAAACTTAGGATCAATTTCTGCTGTTTTCTACAGCCTGCCATTGGGATTTTGAATGGCTATTTAGCTAGGTGCGCCTCTGATCCCACTGGTAACCTCTCCTATGTTTTAATCCCCCCTGATCTTTGTAGCAACATCTCTCTCTTAGTGCATCAAGTGTTTCCTCACTCTAGAGAGTCCTATCTTGTTCGTTCTTTTATTTTTTAAGTGCTGTTTTAAGAAAAATGGGGAATGCTAAGGATTTATTTGGGAAGAGTTTCCTCTTATCTGTGCCAGTTAAACTTGGAGTTGGTGCAAAGAGCTCATTTTGGGAACACCTCTGTCTGTGGGTGATGGGGAGTGCAGTGGTCCCTGCCAAACTAAGAGGATGGGACTAGGGACATATGTCCATGGCAGACCATGTCTAGAACAGCCTAAGGCACAGGGATCTTCTGTGGTTTAGGTGATATCTGTGGCCAGACATGCACAGCCTACTCAGCGGGACCACCAGTGTGTCTGCTTGTGAGCCTTGTGCTCCTATTTAGTGCTTCTGTTTAAAGAAAAAAAATCTTCTGGTCCTTTCCATTCTGATCTGTTTTTAAAAGGGAAATAATAGAACTAACTTGGAAGAGGTGTCTCCAGTTTCCACTGTGAGCATTAGGCAGAGACCAGCATGGGAAGCCTGCATGGAGTTTTGCGTGACATGTCATGTAGCTGCTTTAATGCACAGTGTAATTACAGTGACAAATTTCTGCTGCTTGGAACATCAGGGACTGAAGTGGTTGCCCTGAAGGAGAAAGAAAGTTAGTTGGAGAATTTTGACCAACTCTGGGTTAGAAAGTGCAGCACTTCTTTTCCATTGGATTAAAAGTGATTAGCATGGCCAAAAGGGTCCTGTGAGAGACAGGTGAGCAGGGTGAAAGGAAATTGGAAATATTAAAGAAATCAACCTGGACTGGATAAAATGAGTTCTACACTTCTAAATTCCTCTTTGATTTGGTAGCATCAGGTGTGCTGAAGGGTGGGCTGTGCAGACTTATGCGTGACAGCAGGATGCTTTCCACATGAATAACCCCCTGAAACTAACTGAACTGCTCACAAAAGTGCCTGGCAATGTGATCTAGGCTTGAGCGTTTGAACCCTCGGATCTGATCTTTCCTCAGTAATGCAAGGGCCAGGCTGAACAGTGAACAGCAATAGCTGAGCTAGAAATATGAACTCAGACCATTCACTGCTAGGAGGCAAATGGCTCTGCCGACACATCCCTGCTGAAGAGCATCTCATCTCAGCCCAACTGCAAATTGGGCCTTAAGAAAAGAAACCATATGCAAAAGCCCTCTCCCGTGTTAGTCTAGAAAGAAGGAGCTTTGTTGTTGTTTCAAATAATTAGTGAGCCAACAACGGAAAGCTTTGGAGTTGGTTACTGGGACTTTACTGTAGTCTCTACGAGCTATACAAAGTCTGAAGACATTGTACATACGGTACATCTTTAATAAGAAGGGAGCTCACAGTCTACCAAACTCTGCCAAATATACTTTTAATACATACTGTACTTCACTCAGCAGTTGTCCATTTCTTCTCCACGGAATATCTAACAGCTCTAAAAATATTTTCTTGGAAGAGGATAGAATTATCATCGTTATATATCAATTGAGTATCAAGTATGTTTATGAAGCAAAGCCAGCATGCTAGTATTGCACAAGGGGAAAAGCCTCCAGAACACAAAGTGAAACAATGAAATGCCCTCAAAATTCTGCCGAAGGGAACGGGAAGCTCTGGATGCCATATCAGTAGGATCCATGTAACTCTTAGGCGTCCTTGTACCGCAGCAGGTTTGCTTTGCCTCTTCACTGCCACATTTCTCTCTGAAACAGGTAGGGATCTTCCAGACCATTACAGTAAAGAAAAAAAAAAATTACAGCAGCTGCAGCAAAGTGTGGTACTATTTAATTTCTTGAAGAGTGAGGCTTTTATTTCAAAATATCATATATTAATATATATATATTTCTATATATATACTTTAAATGGTATAAAGTAAATTGTAGATCCAAACTTATACTGTTGTTTGTACTTTGTAATCTCAGAAACGTTAGCAAAGGAACCATTTTTCTTCATTTTTCTTTTCAGCTGTCAAAAACCAGGGGTGTTATTTCCGCAGAATGCTCTCTTTCACACAGTAAAGCCACTGTTGTCATCTGGTAAACAGTCAGAGTGCAAATAAGAAATCCATTTGGCTTGTAAATGCTGAGATGGTTTTCAACTTTCAATACTTTGTCCTCATAAATCAGCTGGGCTTTCACTGCCTCCATGCAGGCTCTGTTAGGTCCTTGGGTGGATCTGCAGGGTGAAAATGTGAGAGTCAGTTATGTTAGAAATGTTAAGGGAGGGAAGAAGGAAAGAGCCAGGCTTTTTGGCATGTTGCTCTGCTTACTATGCAGTTGAGCTCAAATCTCAGTTCTACGTTTTTTGTTGCTTTGGGCATGAATCCAAAATCCTTCTACCTTCTCCTAGCTCCTGCAAGGAAGGTCCACCAGCCCACTTACAGGGGCTGGGTATGAGAGAGAACCCATAACTCAGTTTCAGTTCATCTTGCTCACCTCAGGTGAGACAACTCTACCTGCATAGTGCAACAGACCATGGAATCATCTCTCTCCATGACAAACACTGCGACTGATACATATAGATGAATAGCAGAAGGGGGTCCAACACTTTGCCAGGTGATTAAGTCATGAAGGAAAATCCAGGTAACTTGAATAGGAGCAGGACTGGGAATTAAATTAGTGGCTAAAAGCTGTCAGCTAAGCACCAGCTGATATCATCAAATACCACAGTAAATCTCATAGCAAGAGATATTTGCTATTTTGTGCTCTGCTGCTTTGAACTGACCTCTAATTACATAGACAGTTATTGCAAAAATAGAGGGGTTTCTTCTTTTTCTCTTTAAAGAAAAATGTAGTATGAAAATCGTCTGATATTAAACTTGCTGGACAACACAGACAAAAAAAAAAAAAAAAAAAAAAAAAAAAGAGCAAAACAAAAACTATTTGTTTCATTTCCCATTTATTTTCCTTCCCTGTTGCCTTATTCTGCTCTCCTGGTTTGCTGCTGACAAGTGGAATTCTCTTTCCCAGGGATGCATGCATCCCTGTTCTGTTGTGCCCTGCTAAATGGATGTGCATGGTTGGTGAAGGAGCAGGGAGTGCCAAGGGGCCACCAACACTTCAGGTGCTGTTTGCTGTGGCATGAGACGAGCCATGATTGCTGTGAAACATGCTGTTCGGGTCACTGTAAAAATGACCTGCATTTCTCCAATGGCAAGATGCGTGCTGTAAACCAGTGGGCTGCAATGGAGGGTGCAGGCTGTGAAGCTAGAAAGCTGCTCCAAGCAGAGCTGCTGTGCCAGTCCCCAAGTGCTGAAGGCTCAAATTTCCATTCTCCACAGTATCAGCAGAAAAACAGCTTGTTGAAGAATTCCAAGGGCTGCTATATGAATGCCAGGTGCTATTAGTGCAGATTACTGAAGAGCATTTGGCAGTGCACAAAGCCTTGGGAGGAGAACTGTGTTCTTTACGGGCCCTGCAAAACAGTGCCCTAAAGGTCAGGTGTAGACAGCAGCCCAAGATTAAGAGTTATGGTTTTGTGTTTATCAACAAGTCTGTTTCTCACTGGTGTTCACTGTGTGCTTGATGCACCATCTCCCACTGTCGAGGTTGAGTCCACATGTTCCTGTCCTCCCTCTCCTGATTGCTCTCCTGAAATGTCATGGTGTATTTTCCAACCAGGTCCTGGTACTGCTCCAAAAATAACTCATCACATTTTCAAAGAAAGCTTTGAAATTCACATTCTTTAAAGAAAAAGAGAAAAGGAAATAGGAGTGAATAGGGACTCAAAAAGGGTTGATACTGGTCCAAAAATTGAATTACAAAATGATTTCTTTCCAGTGTTTGTCACCTGCTCTGACTATCAATAGAAAACAGATCAATTTACAGAGGCTGTGAGCTCTATATCTTTGGCTTTAACAACTTAATTAGTGAGCTGTATTAAAGGACTAAGCCCAGGAATAAATACATGAAAAAGAAGGGGTGGAGGCCATGCTGGCAAAGTCTTCACTGGATCTGCTGTCCACCTTCTGAATCTAATTACTCATTAATCACTCCTGAGAACCAAGCATGGAGCAATACATTGTAAAACTGCACATACTGTGTGTGTGTATACACACACACACACATATATATATATACATGCTTATATGTGATACACCGCAGGCCTTGAAGATAACATAAATAGGTTTTTTTAATACTGTGAGTCATAAACCTGAATGTTTCCCTTGTCAGGACAGCAGCAGCCTAACATAAATGTATTTTGTGTAAGGGAAAGCCTTCATTAAAATAGTTTACAGCCTGTGGTGACTTTCTCTAGCTTTTCTGGCTAATCACCACAGATATATCTAGGATGTTGAGTGATTTGTGTTGCTGCTTCTGCTTTCTTCGCTTCCTTAACTACATAAATTAGACACACATGGCCCAATCTTGCAGCCCAGATTGGGGTCAGTACAGATTATAGTGTAATCGCTTTCTCTGATGCCATCTGAAATGACAAAACAAAGAAAAAAATGCCTGTTTCAGGATCTGATTGCTTCCATTAGTTTATATTTATGTTGCTAGACTTGACACAGAAGTACAGACTCAAGCAAAGTTTCAGGGATTATAAAGTAGGGTTTTTGCTTGGAAACTGCAAGAGACAGTTGCTAAACTCATCATGTCATGTTGCCTTTGTCAGTTGGGCTCTGTAATGATACTTTAAAGCAACAAAGCAAAATTCTACTGGAAGCAGTACCATAAGGTACTCCCCTCACAAGCTAATTAAAATAACTCCTGTGGGTAAATGACAGAAATATTTCTTCAGTTATGAGCACTCACTCTGAAAGTATTTAATTTAAATGAAATACAATAATGCATACTGAATAGATTGGACCATACATCTGCATATTAATGAAGCTGCTAAATTTCTAGCAATCACTTCTAGATGCAGACTTGCCTAAAATGAGTTTATATGATGATGGTTGGGAGAGTTAAGGGTAGGATAAGTTCACAGAGCCTAAATTATATAACTTGCAGAGAGACTGCAGAGCTACTATATTATTGTAATTTAAACAGAAAAGTACAATGTAGTTCTTCATACTCTTCATTACTTCTTTAGCATTCCTTTTCTTCATTTTAAATTCCTAATTTAGCGAGAAAGCTGTTGTCTCCCTGAAAAGGTCATATGCTGGTTTGTTAGGTGTTTTGTTTTTGGGTTTTAAGTATATAAAGAAGCAACATAACTTTAAGTGGTGGTGAATCTAGTCACTCCAGGAGAAGATGAGTCTGCTATACAAATCATTCTTCCTAGGATAAATCACATGAAGGGAAATAAAAGAATTCAGGAGCCATGCTGGTAAGCTGGGGTTAGATCTCCTTCAGTTAAGTGGCATGGAAGACCATGACCAGACCATGACCAAGACCAAAATGACCAGAGTTGGGATGACAGGAAAAGGGAGAAGCCAGAAAATGATGACTGTGAACTTTCTGCAAGTTAGAATCCAGGTTTGAGCATGCTGTGCTTTTTAATAAGAAGGAAAAAAAATATTGAGTATTTTGCTTCTTCCACTTACCAGGTTTCAGTAGGTGTTTTTCACTTCACTGAATATCAAGACGTATTCATTTGTAAAAAGAATGTTTTGAGTTGCCAACTGAGTAAAAAATCCAGTCGTGGTATGAAAATAATCTAATTAAAACTGCTGAATGCAGGTGT
Organism: Excalfactoria chinensis; assembly: GCF_039878825.1. Classification (NCBI taxonomy): domain Eukaryota; kingdom Metazoa; phylum Chordata; class Aves; order Galliformes; family Phasianidae; genus Excalfactoria; species Excalfactoria chinensis. Next base: position 5,027,943 of record NC_092836.1, read on the forward strand.
AGATGGCAGCTTCATGAAAACGTTTGTGAAATATTTGGGCAGTGTAAAATAATACACTTCTGAAAAAGACTTTTTTTTTTCCTTCTTTTTTTTTCCCCCAGAGGTAATTTCATAATGGGAGAAGCTCAGCCAGCTCACATTCCACTTTCTCGCTCTGCATCTGTATCTCACTAAGTTGTAACCAGAAGCTCTGGCTGGCCTGGGTGGTGTGCAGCAAAGTTTGGGACATTTACAGCAGACATGATGCTGGAAACGAAGGTACGGCTGTTGACTCCCATTACTATTAGAAATCTCACAGCTATGGACAGAAAGACAACTTACTCTGGTGGTCTTGATTTTATTGCCAGTCGCACACATCCATCCAGAATTATCAGGCAACGTCTTACATTCCTCTCCTTCTAGGCAGGGCTCCATCTCACACCACCATTTCCCAATCACTATTGAAGCTAAAGGAGGAAAGACAATGTCCACAGTTATGTTGTAATGAAAAGAATAGTAAATAATACCTCAAGAAGCTGACAATGTATTTAAGAGATGTAAACCTTTCATCTGAGGTTTAGCTGCAAGGAATTTACATTTGTACTAGTTTTTCATCAAATATTGTCCTTACAAAACAGCGCATTGCTTGCCATAGCTTTCTTACACATAAGATCTGGGCTACTATGATGCTGTGATGGCAGCAGTACTATTTCAAAGCAAAGAACCAGAGCCTTTCACTCTGAGTAGCCAATCTGGTCTTTATGAATGCATAAGAAGAGTTGAAATAGGAAATTCATTAGGACTTGGAGGTTTGAGGAGCTCAAAATCAGCGGTACCAGCTTTGCCTTAAGTACCCACAGCTGGCTTTTTCTTCCCCACACCTGTGCCTAATTGTATGAACCCACGCAGCCTTTTAACTTCTGCAGTATCCTGTTGCAGGGAGTACTGCAGCTCAACAGGAAATAGAAGGTAAGCTAATACTGAATTGCAGAAGTTCTTTTTGTTGAGATGTGATCATGAATTTTATGGAAACCATATTATCGTTAGCAGTTGCCTTTAATTTCTAAGTGTTTAGCGTTCTAAGTAATTGCAGAGTTTGAGTCTTGTTGTTTGAATTTAATTGGCACGTATGTTTACAACCTTGAGGGTATCTTAATGAAAGTTGTGGTGTTGTTGTTTTTTTTTTTGCCTGGGAATTGGTATCTGCCTCTAACCTTAGCTGTATCTTAATGACAATTTTTGTCTGGGGATTTGGATAAACTTTAGCTGATCTTGCAATTTGCAGATAGTTGGGGATTGAGTGGCTCTGTTTGTGGCTTGTTTTCCCTGGCAAGAATTAATTTCTTGGTTGAGCTCCTGAAAACTAACTGTTAAGGGTTCTCCTACACTCAGACAGAGACTTAACTCTTTTCTGCTTCCCCTCACGACTTCTTCAAGCCCATGAAATTCCTTTGATGCAGCAGTATGACTCGTATCATACCTTTCAGCTCTGGAAAATGCCCTTTTGTGCATGCACTGATTTAAGCATGTCTTAGAGCTTATAATTAAATTATTGATTTATTTTTTTTTATCTAGCAGAGATCTTTTTATGCTTACAAAGTCCAGAGGAAACACTCAAAGACACGTACTGCTCGTTATGTCTATCACCTCAATTCACAGGTACATAAGCGAAGCTGTAGGAGAGCTTTGTCTGCAAGCTGAATAGCTTTCCCAATAAGAACACACTTTTCACACACAGAATTTACTCAAAACCCAGGAAGTAAACATCTTGGCATGGAAAGCTCCTTTGGTCCTAAAGAAGAGGTCAGTAAGTTGGAACAAATGAGTTAATGTCTTTGTTTCCTCTCTCCTGTTTTTTTCTCACAGCTTGTGCTTCACTTATATCATGCAATACACCCTTTCTCCGTATGTACTGCACACACAAAAGCCTTTACACCTCTTCTTGCAAGGCAGTGTAATTATGCTATTCACACATAGCTTCCTGAAGGGTATCATTAATGCTGCTAACAGTGGAGAAAAGAACCTTTCTTTGCTATGTATGTAAAGGCACATGGTGGTGGGTCTGCACTCTAATAATACGTTGTGCAATGGGCAAACTGCAGACTGTGTCCTGCTAAATGCTGCCCTTCACTGCAAGCATCTGAGCAGGGCATCCTCAGAGTGCATGAGGACAATCTGATGACATGGAATCAGAAATGATCATCATGTTTATTTGTTAGTGTTAATGCTTTAGCATTCAGTAACCGTGGAGAAGGATCCTAAGATGCTAGGTGCTAAAATTCACAGCACAAGACACACTGGCACAGGGAGCTTGCAGTGTAAGGCAGTGATATGATTTAATACAGGCTAAGGGGAGCATGGGAAAGCAATGCTGTTCATTGTAATTAAAGTGGTCTTAACTACTCATTGATGTTGTTCCTCAAGACAACCCAGCTACTTGGATATTGACACTGAAAGAAGTCAAACACAAAGTGAATGCTAACCTGTAATGTCACCTCTTTCATCAAACAATGTGCAGGTTTTAGTGTATGTGTCCATTTTTTTGTGATCACAGCGCAATCACAGTCACCAGTAGTCCTCACTCCAAGTCCCTAAGTAGTACAACTGGGCTGGGAAAAAGGTTCTTTTTGTAAAGGGGAAACTAAGGTCATTTAGATGAAGAGCACCTATTTGTCTCTAACATATATGTGAACACGGTCTTTGTAAGTCTGAAGCACTACAAAGCTCCCTGCTGTCTTGTCCCTGGCCCCATGCTGTGGCAGGGGCATCCGGAGCCCGATGAAAATGATTTCCTTTGAGTCTTGTGTTTATAGGTTTTCACTTCTATTAAGAGCCTTTGAATCTCTAGGACCAGCTGTCTTTCCTGGGCACCGCTGATCCTTTGAGGTCTGCTCAATTTCAAAGTTTTACACCTGCAGCTCTGTTCAAAGGAGAAGGCAAAAGCTTCAAAATGAAGCACAGTTGGCTGTGTTTGAGCTTATGTACACTCGTATAGGGAAAGGGATTAAAAAAACAACAACACCTCTCTCCGGAGACCACAATCCAGGTTTATTCTGTTTAGGTGTTGTCGCTTTGACGTGTGCTGAGGCAGCTGTGTGAGAGAGAACTGTTGAAATTAAGGTGCTTTCCCTTGGGATGGTTTATATTGGAGATCTTGAGGATCACGAGAAACCTGAGCTCCTCTCTGACCTGAAGTGCTACACCTGGGTGAGAACTATTGGCACCCCACAGCCACTACTGTAAGTGCTCACATCACACTGAATGAGATGCATGTAACATTTTGGAGCAGCTTTCACTGCATTCTTTCTCACTGTCTGGGGAATACATGAAGTGGAGATTTTTTTGTTCTTCATGCAAGGCTGATTTGACTGAGACAGATACCCTCAGCCACAGGGAGAGAAAAGGGATGTGATAGAAAAGAAGCCTGATGGCTCCTGCTTCGTTTGTGTTATTTTTCCCCAGCTCCTGTTAGGGTAAATAAGGGATTGCTTCTATCCGAGTTCTTTTCAATAAAATGCATCTTTTATGAGAATATTAAACTCGAAGCATATAATGAACAGAGCTGGGGAGAAAAGGAACTTTCTTAAAACATTTTTTTTGTCTCCATCTCAATTCACTTTTACCACCTTTGTAAAGCTATAGGACTTTTTGGTTTTGTAAAGCTATAGAACTTTTTGGATGGCTTTAGTCTGCATAAATTAGCAGACGAAAAAGCACTTGCTTGAAATGTCATTTTCTATTCACCATCAGAGAAATAAAACAACAGATAAAAGATCTGATAGTCAGACTGTGTGTATGGAAAGAGTGAGACCACAGCTTACGTTTGCTTGTGTTTGCACAACCCTACTGCGTTTCAAAATGCATTTATTTCCAAACGCAGCACCCAAAGCCCTAGATGGCTGTAGGGAACTTCAAGTTCAGTTTAAACTGAATGGTTTTCAGCATGCAGAGTTGATGAGATCCCTTGTGGGATGCATAAGGGCAGTGATGGCTTTCTGTCCCCTCATGCACTATCTGGAGCACAAAGGTTGGGTGCACGAAGAGAGCTGGCTGCAGATGTTTTCCCCTTGAATTTCAGAGACAAATTATTCTATGACAGCAATGCAGTAGAAATGCACTTGCACTCCCTCAAACACCTACATCTAAACTTTAACCAAATCAACACGGATCTACTAGGCATTCAATCACCTTCCTCTTGATCCAAATGCTATTTAGCAAAAAAGTGAATGCACAATGCATTTGATCCTAATGCTATTTAGCAAAAAAAAGTAAATGCACGATGCATTTGATTAGAACTTACTTGCTGAAACTCCTAAACTTGTTTTCACCTTTTCCAGTCTTCAGATTCTTGCATTAAATTGCAGCTACTGAGCCCTTTAAAGCAGTGAACAACTGTTCTCTTACAGGGGGTAATGAGGCTGGAGGAGGTCTGGGAGCAAATGTGCACGCACAGCCCAGAAACTGGCAGGCACTTGACTTGTGTCATGTTTTCTGCTCCAGTGTGTACACAAAATGCAAATCTTGGTGGATGCAATGCTCCTTTAACTTTTTTACATCTGTTTTTAGGAAATAGTTTTAACGATGTGACAAAGCATATATGACAATGAGGATAAAGATGTATTTAACCATATGACTGTATTGTCATATTGTTAGATATAACTTAAATTCATGTTTATGGAAAGCCCTGAATTATGGAATCAGAGCAAAGTCTCATCATGCATTTTTCAACAGCTCAGAAGAAGCACACCACGTATGAAAGTGTTGCAAGATTACTTCTGCATTTGCCATTAGAAAGCCACAGCAGCTATCTCTTTTTGCCCGTGATAAAGTATACGCATTTGAGTTATTTACAGATAGAATACAAAGGAAGAGAGATATTAGATTGTGCTTCCTCCTGATCATAGGTATCCAAGGAATAATGAGCAGAGATGGCTTACAGAGCCAGTATGACACTCATTGGGGACGGGAAGGTTTTTACTGTAAGTGTAAAGCATTCCATTTAATCTAGTTTCCACCAGAGAAGATTGATATAAATAAAATTTAAATAGAGAACACATTTCACAGATGCCAGCAGTGAAAAAGACTTTGTCAGTCTAATGAAAAGATATCAATTTTCTCCACTTTATTCAATAAATTGTGAGTCATTTTCTAAATGGATTAGATTAAAGGAAAGTTCAAACTCCCTGTGAGAGACTCATGTACTGATGGGGACTTTTGGCAATAGATATAGCGCTGAGGTAAAATCTTTCTGGCCCTTTTTTTGCCTTCAAGGAAAAGAAATCTGATATAAGCAAGATTAGGACTGTTTGGATCTGTACTCTGTGCTCATATGCTTTAGAAAACAAAATCTCAGAGAATTGAATGAGATGTCGTTTCTCCTATTTTATTGGGATGTCATGGGGTGCAGAATGAATTACAGGGGAGGGAATGCTAGGAGGATGAGAAAGCTGGAGAGAAAGAACATGTCATTTGAAGGGTTATGTATTTCATAAACAGAGCGAGGTACCATTTACTCTGGGAGCAGCAGTCTGATAAGTTAAAGAATACAAATCCAAAACTGAGAATTTCAGGTTGAATAATATTGTCTAGGAGAAATACAGGGTTTTTCCTACTGGGAGTCCATCAATCTGCTTTATTCAATCTTACTCCATTTTAGAAGCATCAATCTAATGCTCACTCAGTGTAATATTTGGCAGACTTTGATAACAGACCTCTAATAACACCAGGAAAACTGACATTTTTTTCTGTCTAAAACAGTGTCATCATTGAGGCAAGTGATGTCTCTTATTCCTAATTACCATAGAGCTAGTCTTGTGAAGTTAATTTAATGTTTTAATTGTAGTAAATGTTTTAAAAGAAGATAATATATTTCTTTCTTTTAGAACTTCCCAATCTACTCCCCAGGTTCTTAAACAATGCCTTATTAATTCTCCTCTTTTACAGAGGATTTAAGGTTCTTACATTTTTCCCTTTCTGTCCAGAATTCTTGCTCTTTCATTGTAATGTATTCAGCAGCCAGAGCAAGATATTTTTTAAGGGTGTAATATGTGTCTAAAGAACTCTGTGGGCTGCATTAAAATACACCCATAAAATATGAAAGGGTAGATTAGATGCAGAGAATCCCTGAACAATTTCCATTTAAGATCTGCATAAGCCAGCAAAAATTCAGCAGCGGGAGAAGACTTCAGGAGTGAAAAAAACACTTACATTGCCATTTTCTAACAGTTGGCATACTGGTAGGTAAATTGGAAAAAATAACAAACACGAGTGTATACTTCTCTCACAACAATATGTCTAACAGAGACAGCGTTGGCTAATGGCCTGGGAACCAGAAACTCCTGAGGCTCCTTTAATCCCAGCTCTGCTTCCGACTTCTTCAATTACAACAGTGAAATCACCCTGTTGCTGTCCTGGTTTTTCATCTGTAGTATTATTTACTTGAAGAGAGAGTTTTGCGCTGTTTTCCCATGTGTTCCTTTCTGTATTTACCGACCTGTTGAGTTTTGATGCTGTATTGCAGCAGTGTGGGACTGACCCTTTTTGGTCATTTGCACAACATTGAGGAGAATGCTGTCCCAGACAGTAATGAGATACTCCAGGTACTATGGTAACCAATAATAACATTAAAATTCTGTGATGTCCGTCTGCTGCCAGGAGGTTTTTAAGCATGTGCATTACTTTCTGCTGAATAGAGACAGTCTGGGAAAGAGCAGATTTCAACCAAAATAGCTCAGAGCTTGCAAGGGAATTTCTAACCCTCATACTGCTCAGCTTGGGGGGGGTGGATGCTGCAACTCTGTCATTTTTATCTATGTCCCCCTCTTTGCACCTTAGGAAATGAATACTGCTTGAACATATGGCCGAGAGACATCTGTAACAGAAGCAGGACCACAGTTTCTCATGGGTGGCACCTTCATAGTGAGTCAATGTGCATCTTCACTTCCATGAGTGCATTAATAATGACAGCACTCAACTCCTCTGAGTACTTAGGAAATGAGTACAGCTGTTCAGAGGGAAAGACTCTTTTGTCAGCTAGGTATAAATACATCCAGGTTGTAAGGAGAGCAGTAGGATTTGCATGACATCTTCTGAATGAAGTATATCTGATATAGCACCGAACCTTTGGCTTTTAGATTTCATGAAGCAAAATTTGTTTCATGTAGGTGCTGATGAGTATTTGTTTTTCTTGGGAATTAACATTGTGCACAGCAACATGTATCTAATGCAAGTGTGGATCTCCTATATTCATAGTTTTAAGCATGTGAGCTTATCAGTGATTATTAACGTCATCTCACTGCAAAGGGTGTGGGTCATTTCAGAGCAACCTGCTTTCACTGAGTGCTAATAAGACTAATGAAAACATGAAAGGCTTGCATGCAAACAGCTGGAAGACATGCATGTGACAGGATCTTCTCCTAACCTGCATCAGGAAAACTGATCTCCTGTAGGTTAGGGAGATTCCTTGTTGCAATTAGCACTATGTTTGGAACTGAGGCTGTCCCTTGCTGCAGGACAAAGCTGAGAGCATGCTGATAATATATTTGTGCACTTTAGCAGTGTTATTTATATCCTATTTGAACTGCCTCTCAATAGCCTAGTGAATGCTTAATCTTATTGTTATATATTTAATGAATTGCCTGTGAACTGCAGCATAATTTTACATTTTTAGAGAGACAATAGGAAGCTGCTTATAAATATTCACACTTTTCAGATCAGGGATGAGGACTAGCATGCTGTCAAAGGAGAAAAATGACTCTCTGCAATGTTCATTTTTCATTAGTGATAATTAATAGAGAAAATGGACGAGTCAAAATGGAGAGTGGGGATATCCTAGTTGTGAGATGAAGATGATGGGGATACCTGGAGGTCGGTGGGTAGCCTTGCATTGCTATGCCTCTGGCAGCAGGGACTCTATGTTATGTACATACTGCTGATGAACTGTCATGGCCCTGCTTCTGCTGTGCAAATGGTTGCTCGCACGGCTGTTAATGCCAGGAAATGGCAGTGTTGAACCAGAGATATGATTGCTATGACTTTGTCCTTTGTGACTGTGGCATCGAGTGCCCAAGAGGAGCAATTATAGTCTTCGCATTATAAACCAATGATCCATGTTTAGGGTCTGAACCAATGCTTACTGAAAAAACAAAAGCAGGCAAGAGGTCTTCCTTCATATTTGTGGGCTTCTGAACCGAATCTGGTGTTTGTCAAAGCTGATGTTCGCTCAAATGTGAACTCCCTGTGCCCTGGGAGGTTGGGTTTAGTGAAGCGGAAGGGAAAAGCTGTAAGATGGGGTCCAAAGAGTGAAAGCCTGTAATGACATTTTTGTCTGAATGAAGTGCCAGAAACATAGCTTAGCAGAAAAGGTATGAAAGAACATTGGAAATGAATAAATTATACAAATGTAATGCATTCATAAGGCATAACAAAACATGCATAATGCATTGGATGGTTATCTGTTATGAAATTAAGATCTGGTATGCTCCTAGAAGTATTTAACTCAAGTTGTTTCCACTCTGCATGTAAGATTCCTCTAAACAAATAGATAAGGAAACAACTTCCATTGTATTTCTTGAAATTAATAACATGCAAAGCTATTATGTGCTTCTAATCAATGAGAAATACTTGTTTTTATTTTTTTAAACTTTGCATATGTTTTTCCAGGGAAAAATGATTATTTATATTAATTATATTGTCACATCAAACCCGAATTATTCTGTGCATCCCAGAAGGATGAATCCCTAAACTTGGAAAATGCTGATGGTGTGTCTGAGAATACAGAATCTCTTCTGTAACAGTGAGGGCTGTCACGTGGGTATCTGCTGGTGAAGGAAGTGTGTGAGAATAGGAGAAGTGGCAAAGGGGGGGGGGGAAGCACAATGGCCAGATATTGTGAGTAGGGGAAGGGTGATATTTTTCCTCTAGTTTGGATTTCAAGGAATATTTTTAGCAGCATTTCTTCAAAAAGCACTGAGTACATTGAACCGTCTCCCACTCTCCTCCTAAAAAGGATCGAAGGAGCTTAACAATACAAGCTGGGAAATCGCTGAATCAAATCACCCCAAAATTTTGACGTCTATATAAGAACTGGATATCCTAGAAGTATCATCATTGGACTTGGATCTCTTGCTGGGTTGAGAAATGTTAGCAGGTTTAACAATTTGATGAGTGCAATTAAATATGGATTTCAGCTATTGCATTAGTGATTTAGTTATGCCTAAGATCTCATCCTTTTGCACAGGCTGACCCTACCACGTGCAAATGGGGGCTAGAGTGTGAGCAGCCATGTGCTGGCATCAGCATGGCAGCAGGACATGGCTCCCAAGGGCCCCACTTGTCCTCTCCAGTGAAAGCCTCAGTCAGTGCAGTCATGCTTATGTCTAAAACACCCATCAAGCACATGGCTTTTATCTATCTAATCACAGGAAAGCTGCCTAACTGGTGATTGAAACTCTTCTCCAGTAATTGAAGTTCATCAGCTCTTGACCTAATGCCTCGTAATGCATTCTTGGTATACTCTCTTTACACCCAAATATTCTGGCTGTTGTGTCTTGTAACTTGATTAAAACAAACAAACAAACCATAGAACTGTTAGCCAGGACACTTATGCAGCCTTTGTTTGTCTCCTGTTGCTGTGTAGCTGGCTGATTTTCAAGGCAGAGTTGTGTGCATCAAAGCCCTTACAGATGTAAGCTATGGATGGACCCTGAGGGCTCAAGCAAAGAGTGGGAGCATTCCTTTAGTTTTTCCTGTACTTGCTGGTAATTTTCAGGCCATTGCAGTCACAGAAATATGTTTACGATGGACTGGATTAGAACTGGTGTTATTTGAACTTGCACTAACCCACAAACTCATGCTGTAAACTAGTGTCAGGTGCCCATGCTTTCAGGGTGTGAGTGATTCAATTTCAATGGGAAACAAAGGTAGGTTTAGTGTTCTAGTCATTCTACTGTGGACCTGCACATGGTGAACAGTTTTATTCATGGTGGTACCAAAAGGCAGAGCCTGCAGATTTCTTTTAAGTAGTTTAGATAACTTGCAATTACTTCTACTGTGTAGGGAAGATACAGTCCAAATTCTCTTCTGTGAAATGGGGGATGCTGTAGTATAAATAACAGACCCATAGAGCCCTTAAAGCTCCCCAGGCCAGCTCTCAGAAGGGCACTGTTTAAAATCTGTATGGAAGAAGCTGTTTTCAAAGGTTACATTAAATGAGCCAACTGCCACTGCACAAGGTAATTACTCTTTTAATAATAGTGCTGTATTCATGCAAATCTCTTTGTTCTGTGATGTAAGACAAGTCTAATTGTGTATTAAAGATTAAAGCAACATTTGTTTTTTGTAAACAAATCCCTAGTTACAATTACAAATTACATCATGCATAATCTTGACACGATAGATTTGGAGATATTTCAGCTCAACAATGCCAGTGCAATCAGAACAAGAACTGTGAGACTGAGGAAAAAACTGATGAATTGAGCACACAATACTTTGTATCTCACATCATAGCTTAATTACTGCTTCAATATGCTTGAATAAGAGAAGTAACTAAATTATAAAAACTTATCAGCAAAAGAGTGCAGTACATGAGTGGATATTAAACTGACCTTAACTGACAAGCTTTTCTTTGAAATTATGTTTTCCTTCAGTGCTCATAATACTTATTTATTCTGAAGCATTTTACAGAGATGAGAACTCTGGGAATGGGCACTTGAAATTTCATGGCCATCACAGCGCTGGCACAGCTCACGTCTTTTTACCTCTATTCAATGTAACTCTAAATTATATTATTTTAAAAGATTCTAATTCAGTACCATTTACAATGGGTTGTTGTTGTTGTTGTTGTTTTTAACCTTGGAAGAGTCCCTGGATTACATTTCTAACTCACTCTTTGCTACAGATAATTTATATGATGACCACACTCTGTTTTCCTTGGGGTGAATTTATGCAAGGATCATTATCTCCTACATTTGTAATACACAAGATGCATTCTTGAAAAAATAACCAGAGGGAAGGAGCTGTGAGTGTTGGACTCCAGATACTCCAGGAATCTTGTGCATGCTCTGGTCAGATGATGCTTAGCTACAAAACCACAAGCTTTTCTGCCGTCACCATAAATATAAGTTTAATGCTTTATTTTTTCACAAATATCTGTCCTTACTCCACTTTATCTCATTAATGTTTATACAAAATGAATGTAAATGGAGGCTGAGAGTGCCCAGTGCCAGTTCTTTTTACAAATTTGAGCATGAATTAGTGTGAAATACTTTGCAGAATGTGTTCAGCTGTGCCAGTTGCAGAATGTCTGCAAGCAGGAGCCCTCCAAAGGTGAACAGCTAAACAAAAGTGCTGAGAATTGCAGTAGTGACTGAAAAGCAAACAGGAATATGTTTCAGGTGAAGTTTTAGAATGCTTTTTGTTAATTGTTTTTAAACTACTCTAGGTTGAAATAGTTGGGTTTTCTCTCTAAACAGACACCTTCACAAGTTTTTGTAAGTGAACTGAATAGGAAATATAATTGGCTAGTGAATCCCCTGATGTGGCAATTAGGTTACTGCCATTTTTTTTCCTTCTCTATTTTCCATCCCCTCAGATCAGAAAACTTAAAAACTGCAATGGAGTTATCTACCATACAGTTGTGCGATTGATGGTCTTCCCTGTACTTACAGTGTCTGACCTCTCACTCATTCAGTTGATCTTGTTTCACTTATTCCAGGCTTCTCTCCTATATCCCTATCTCATTTTCTGCTTGTTCATTCAGTCTCCACATCAGTGATCTCCAAGTCAAAGCGGGATAACAATGGCGCCTCCAAGAAGACACTGAGCACAGGTAGTTCTTCACTCTTGTCCTTGATTGTGTGCCACATTTATTGCAACCAGTCTAAGACTGAAGTGTTGATATTTCCCTTTAAACTTCAGGTGCTGTTGTTCTTTTGTTTGACGCTAACTGGAGATAACGCTCATACCCTGAACTTTGTGATGGCAGGCAGCAGAAACGCATTTGTCACAGCAGCTGTCTTCAGAGTTCTGTAATTCAACTTTCAATGAATGTAGAATATGATGATTTATTGTGAGTGCCTTTTGCACGGGCTTCCTCAAATATTTATAACCTCATTTAAATAATTAATGCATGAGATTTAATAAACTGTTTATATTCACAAAAAGAATGTAATTTTCAGAAAGGCCTGTTCAGGTGCTAGCAACTACAGATAGACCACATTAATTAAAAATAATGCCTTGCATCTAGAGTTGATATGACCTTGTTCTAAGTAGTCGAAAGTTGTTTTCTTGGGGTGAAGAAGTGCTTCTATTAATCTGGTTACATGGTTCAGCTATGCACTGCACACACTATTGTAGGGAGAAAAAGAGAACAGTTTTCTATAAGTCTGGGGACTATTGAGATCAAGGTTTGTCCCTACTAGTTACCTACTAGTTGAGCCAACAATAGCAATTACTGCCAGGAGGAGTGTGGAGACCCAGACCGAGGTCCACAAGCAGCATGCTAGCATGCAAGTCGCAGGCTGCAGTGAGTGTCACAGTCTGGCCCTTGAAGTGCCGGTTGATGGCAGCTGTGCCTGTGTCAGGTGTGACCAGATAAATGATTTGCTTAGTATGGTGGTCTGCCTGAAGGAAGAGGTGGAGAGGTTGAGTTCCATTAAAGATAGCGAAAATGAAATTGACTGGTGGTGCCAGGCCCTGTTGGCCCCGGGATCCTGGGACACAGCTGAGGCTCCCCAAGGACCTTATTCTCACCAACAAGGAAGAACTTGTTAAGGAAATAGAAGTTGGGGGTAGCTTGGATTGTAGCGACCATGAGATGGTGAGTTCGAGATCCTGAGTGGAGGAAGCAAAACAAAAAGTAGGATTGCTACCCTGGACTTCAGGAGAGCCAACTTTGATCTCCTCCGGGACCTAGTTGGGGCTATCCCGTGGGCCAGGGTGCTAGAAGGCAAGGGGGCCTGTGAGAGCTGGCTAGCATTCAAACGGCTCCTCTTCCAGGCTCAGGATCGGTGCGTCCCTGTAACTAAGAAGTCAGGAAAAGGTGCCAGGAGACCTGCGTGGATGAGTAAGGAACTCATGTGCAAGCTCCGCAGAAAGAAGAAAGTACACGATATGTGGAAAAAGGGTCTGGCCACTTGGGAACAATATAAGAATGTAGTCAGGGACTGCAGAGATGCGACCAGGAAGGCTAAAGCCCACCTGGAGCTGAATCTAGCTAAGGAGATAAAGGATAATAAAAAAGGGTTTTTTAAGTACGTTAACAGCAAAAGGAAGGCTAGAAAGAATGTGGGCCCCATACTAAGTGAAGGGGGTGTTCTGGTAACGGGGGATGATGAGAAGGCGGAAATACTGAACGCCTTATTTGCCTCTGTCTTTAGTGAAAGGGCTCTCCCCCAGGAATCCCAGACTCTGGTGGTTGATGAGAGAATCTGGGGAATGGGAGATTTCCCTTTAGTCAGGGAAGAGGTGGTCCGTGAGTGCTTAGGAAACATTAATGTCCATAAATCCATGGGACCTGATGGGGTGCACCCGCGGGTGCTGAGAGAGCTGGCAGAGGTTTTTGCTAAGCCACTCTCTGTAATTTTTCAGAGGTCTTGGAGAACTGGGGAGGTGCCTGAAGACTGGAGGATGGCCAATGTCACTCCGGTCTTCAAAAAGGGCAAGAAGGATGACCCGGGTAATTATAGGCCAGTCAGCCTCACCTCTGTCCCAGGGAAGGTGATGGAACAGCTTGTGCTGGATGCCATCTCCAGACAACTGGGAGAAAAGGAGGTTATCAGGAGTACTCAGCATGGGTTCACCAAGGTCTGTGCTGCCATTCAGCAAGACCTGGACAGGCTGGAGAGCTGGGCAGTAAGAAACCGGATGAGGTTTAACAAAAGCAAGTGTAGAGTCTTGCACCTGGGTAGAAATAATTGCATACACCAGTACAGGTTGGGGGAAGACCTGCTGGAGAGGAGCTCTGCTGAGAGGGACCTGGGCGTCCTGGTGGACGACAGGTTGGCCATGAGCCAGCAGTGTGCCCTTGTAGCCAAAAAGGCCAATGGCATACTGGGGTGCATTAAAAAGAGCGTAGCCAGCAGGTCAAGGGAGGTGATCCTCCCCCTCTACTCTGCCCTGGTGAGGCCTCATCTGGAATACTGTGTCCAGTTCTGGGCTCCCCAGTACAAAAAAGACAGGGATCTCTTGGAAAGAGTCCAGTGGAGGGCCACAAAGATGGTGAAGGGCCTGGAGCATCTCCCCTATGAGGAGAGACTTAGGGAACTGGGTCTGTTTAGCCTTGAGAAAAGAAGGCTGAGAGGGGACTTGATCCAGGTTTATAAATACCTGAAGTGTGGGAGCCATAGTGGCGAGGCTGGTCTGTTTTCAGTAGTGCGTGGGGACAGGACTAGGGGTAATGGGCTGAAACTTCAGCATAGGAAGTTCCGCACGAATGTGCGCAAGAACTTCTTTACAGTGAGGGTGACGGAGCACTGGAACAGGCTGCCCAGGGGGGTGGTGGAGTCTCCTTCTCTGGGGATATTCAAGACCCGCCTGGACGCCTACCTGTGTGACGTGGTGTAGGGAGCCTGCTTTGGCAGGGGGGTTGGACTCGATGATCTCTAGAGGTCCCTTCCAACCCCTACAATTCTGTGCTTCTGTGATATTTATTGAGGCACATCTCTCCAATACATGTGTGGGAAAGGTCACCTTTTGTCCTGCTATCATTTACACTCCTCAAAGTCCACTTGAAGCTTTACATGCACCACCTCACTGCACACAGGTGAGCACAAACATCCCCAAAACAGAGCCAGTGCAGGTCTGTGATTCCCCACATGATCCCAAGTCTCTCTTACTCTGAGTGCCATCCCTTGGAGATGCCAATTGCCCTCCCTGCTCCAGACAGGGTGAACTCTAAGTCACATCACGAAATCAAACACAAAAAAAGCAGGCAGAAAGGAAAGGAGGCAGAAGGGTTTTTCTCCTTCCCCCTTCCTCCCCCACATACATAAGCACAAAGAGAAGCTTATATAAGCACCACATTTAGAAAGGCGATCGCAAATAATTCAAACATCAAACAAATCCAAGCTTTTCCTGTAACTTCTGCTATCATAAAACCAAGGGTACTGTGCTTTAGGAACACCTCCTCTTTGTTGCACCAGAGGAAAGCACCAGTAATCTCCAGCTCCAACAAGAGAGATAAAAGTAGCAAATAAACCAAGGCTGATACCAAGGAAGAAGAGGAAAGTATTCAAATTTCACCAGGCGCACAATAATTACTAATTCGCAGCAGAAAAGATCACAGTATTTCATGCTTATCCCATGTAATTCATTCACAGCAGTATTCATTTTACTATTAATTTTAATAGAATAATTACCTCTATGAGGAAGAAAGAAACTACGGTTAGTAGGTCAGGTCCTCAGGTGGTGAAGATATGGTGATTTATGCTGGTTTGATGAGTTTTGTAATCTTCCTTTTTCCTTCCTTTGAAAAGGAATTTGGTAATTGACTGATTGCTGGACTTACTACACTGCTAATCTATGCTAAATGGAGCACAATAAGAAGAAATGGTGGCAATGCTAATGCTTAATTATAAGTAAGTTTTACACACGTGCATTCGAATGCTTATGTGTGTGTGTGTGCCCAGCAGATTCGTACACACACAAAGTGTCAAAACACTTCCCAGTGCCATCCCAAGGCTGTATAGTGGAAGAAACAGCTCCCATAGTGACACACACTGCTGAATCCTAAATGTTACGTGTCCAGATTGAGCTCTGCAAAATGGTAAGCAGTTTGGGATTTCAATGAAATCCTTTCTTGAGATGTGGAGCACAGAGAAGATTTTAGAAAATGAGCTGTATAAATGACCAGCAAAATAAGGAGCAGCCAGCTGTTATCACCTCAACTGCTCAGAGAGATATGCAAACCACTTAAAAGTTTGCCCATGGTCACCTGAAACTTTTGATAGAAACGCTTTGTTACCTGGAGCTGCTGCCATTCATGTATTTTCAGCAGCAGCTCAGGCCATAAACCCAGCCGGTTGCTATGCTAACATCCATCTTGCCTTTTCTCCTGCTTTTCCTGACATTTTCCTTTCTTGTTCCTTCATTTTCCTGCTCTCAGCAGCAACCCCAGGTCTGCCTCTTCCCCAGGCTGGTGCAGAAGATGAGAGAAAGCAGCTCTCAGCAGCTTCTGCCTTTGCCTCCCACCTTTACCCAGCTCCAGCTGCTCTAATGTGGCTACTTACTTCAGGGTGCTGTATTATATTAATATGAATTGCACGGAGAATTACTACTGGGATTAATTGAGTTTACAGTCCCATCCAGGAGCATATGCCCTCTTGCTGTAATTAAGATAATCCGTTGCTTGAAACAGAAGTTGAAATACATGGCAATTCTGTCAGCCAGCCGTGCTGTCATTGAAGATTTTACCTCTTGAAATAATAATAATAATAAAAAAAAATAATTCAAGATAATTCTTTCCTTTCTCTCTGCAAAGGTTTCATATTCAACTGTTTCATTTCAGGTTTCCGTTTAAATGGAAACTACCACAGCATTATATGCAAAGAGAAACCAATCTCAGAGGGGAAAAAAAAAAAAAGAAAAACTGAATTCAGATTAAAAAGCTGCCTCTCCACAGATTCTGAAATATGAAAAGCCTGGCTCTGCATGGAAGATTAATGACAGCTCAAATCAGGGAAAGTTTTACCCTAAGTATCCGCTGTTTCAAATGTTGAAACCCTAATTTCATCTGGCCATGCAGCTGGTGTGCGCTGCTCCCTTCTTCTCCTGTACTGCACAACGAGGTGAACAACAAAGAGAAATAATACCTATGCTTATAATCAACCCACATCACTTTGTGACAAAAAAGGTAATTTCTCTCCCTGCATATCTTTTCTCCGCGTTTTTATACCTCGTAATACATGGGCTTTGTTCGCTTCTTATTAAGAAATGCAGATACGGCAGTGGTGACAGAGCCTTGTCTCATGTTGTGGCTTATGAACGGAGCTATTCTTGTATTTTACATTGTAAGTATTTTTTGAAGAATGGACAAAAAGAATATTCAGCCCAAGTGAGTTCAGAGGCTCAGTTGGTATCAGGGAGCATCCAAGGCTCAGTTCTGCAATAGGAGCTCAAGGAAACATCTCCAGCTCTGCCTCACCGGGAGCAGCAATCTGAGCAGAGAAATGCAGGAGGTTTCCTGCAAAGCAGTGCCTTCTTTAGTGGCTGCTTCAGGATTTCATATTTTAATAGAAATTAATTAGTCAAATAGTATTAGCATTTGTTCATTTAAAAAGAAGGTAGAAATAGACAAGTTAGGATGGCTTTTGACTCCTCCTTTCAGTAGTAATGGGGAGGCTCACGGCACAGCAAAATCAGTGCAACATGACACCATAGTCGCCCTTAGCACTTCTTCCACCAGGATTTCAAACAGTTTTCAAGCTCTGCCTTGACATGGCAAAGTCCTGCAACAACAGAAGCAAAAGTGCATTCCCATCCCCACAGCCTGCTCCAGAAAACACAGGCACAATGGGCACCAAATATTTGGGAGGAATACTGGGTTATATTTGTGTCTTCTTTGCTGGGGAGAGAGAGATGTGAGAAGTTTCCTTCCAGTTTCTGCAGGCAGCAGAATAAAAAGGCGCTGATTAATTGTTTGGGAACAGTCGTAACCTTTTATGTAGCTATAAAAACAGGTTTCCCTAAGACTAAATAAATTGGACCCAGGAGAAAGCTCAAAAGGCACACATGTACATTTATTATCACTGCTGAGAAGAAAACTCTTTGAAAGCTAAGGAGCCTTATAAAATTATTTTTTAAAGTCATTGTATTTGCTATTAGTTTCAGGCAGAGAAAATTTAGAAAACACTGCATGGTTGTTAGTGCTTTTAATTATTATTATTTTTTTAAAAGAAACTGTAAATCTTAATTCAGACAGTCACTGAGGCCAAGTCAAGCAGGTGGCCAGCTGAGGAATTTAGGAGACACACTGAGAGGAAGGGGGAAAAAAAACCCACAACAACCATTTTGACAAACAACTGTGCAATGAATTAAACATATACAGTATAACATCTTATCTGTACCATTTCAGGATGCTGGAAGTGATGGGCAACAAGAAAACACTTTTGCAGCTTCATCTCCCCTTGCAGGATCACATAAAAAATGTCTGCTTGTATTGCAGCTTGGTCAGATCTTGCTGAATTCTGAAGCAAAGGGGAGCAAAGGGATCAGCACCACGGAGACAATATATATATTTGATAACCCACAGGGATTAGGTGTGATTGATCTCAGTACAGCATGCTGCATCACACATTTGTTCTGGAACCACAGAGTAACAGACAACTACCAGAAAGAACCACAGATGCACCTTCTTCCATTTTTAAGACCTAAGAGAAGTCAGCCATGCTGTATGCAAAAGAAGATCTGAGAGTATAGAGTAAGACTTGACATTTAAGCTGCAAGTCTGAAATGCATGCATGCAGCTATGGCTATGTGAGAAGATGAAGGGAAAGAATGAAGAGGCAGAGATGCATTCAGCCTCTGATGGTGGCTTGCAAAGATGAAAATAAACTATTATTTATATGAATGTTGAGCACATCTTTATAAGATACACTTAGTATTCAAGACAAGGAGGCTGTAATCTGCTGATTTTGCTGAAAACATTAGAAGATACGCACACATGGAAAAATGGGTATTGTACACAATACTCATATTGCATTTCCAGTGATGCTATTTCCCATAAAGAACTTCCCATTTGCAGCATTTTATACAGCTTTTCTGTAGTTGTTATTTGTTTGTTCTACTGGCCATGAAATTATTGGCAAAACCCCCCCTCTATTCTGGCTCACACAGGGCTGGATTTATTTTTCCTTTAATTAATATTTTTTAATTTACTTTTGATCATAATCAGAATTACTATCTTATTAATTTCTTAACTATCTGCTTTCCATTTGCCACGTGGCCATTTCTCAGGAAAGGTAAATTGCAAGCGGAGAATAACTTTCTATGGATAAAAAATGATGCAGATCCATTTCTGGATTTGGAAATCATGAGGAAAATTCACAGCTGGAAACACAAACACAAACACAGTGGAGTATGGAGAGAAAAAGCAACAACTGCATTCTCCAGCCTGACAATGGCATGAATCTTCAATATTACAGCAGATGGACTTCAGCCAAGGCTCTAAGCTATAAAATATTCTAAAAATACAAAAAAAAATCATTGCCCTAATTCATCTAGAAGACGACGACTGCAAATATGCTTTACAATGTGCACGACAAACAAGGGTAGCATCGAACATTAAATCCACAAGCACTTCACAATGCAGGACTTCTTTCTAACCAGATATGCAATCTGTTATCCTGCTAATTTTGATTCTGTCTCTTTCTATCCTCTTCTTTTTAGTGGTGACTGGATATGATTAAGAATTAGTTTGCTCCATTTAATCCTAATTCATGCGTGTCTCAAACTTCCTACCTTATTTGCCATTGCTGTTTACCTATAATGCTATAAGCTATAGTTCTCAAGATTCCTATGATGACAGCAACCCAGAGAGAGAACATAACTGATCCAAACCATTCTCATCATCAACCTTAATGTAAATGTCATCTTTTTATCCTCATGTGATTACAAATCAGCCAGGGATCTTTGCAGATGTCTATACCATAGAAAAGAATGGATTGCCATAGGCTGCTGCATAGTGCAAGCAGATCCTTCCCTTCCAAAAGGCATGGAAACAGTCAAGACAGCTTGAAAAGACAATCAGTGTTCAAACATCATCTCAGCTGCCTCTCTTTGCTGCTTTCCCAGGAAACTGTGTCAGCTCCTTGAAGCATTTCCTCCAGAGCCTTCTTCTGAAACAAGTGAAGGGTAAAAGCTTACCCCAATGCACAGCAAATCTCTGCTTGCTCAGTGAACAGTATATGTACACTGAAACATTCCTGTAGAGTTATTCCATGGCAGGAGATAGTGGGAAAAGACTATCATACAAGTTAGACTTTGCTTATAGCAGTTGATGGTGAAAGAAGAAAGTCAGCTATGTGTTTATCTAGAAACAATGTCAATAGGATATCATAGAGAGACTAATTTAGTGCCTTGAAATAATTTGAATGAGACTTGTTGATTCTCCTAGCAACAGAAGTTCCTTTTATGCTTTTATTGGCAGAAGGGTGAAACACAAGAGAAGCTCTTCTCCACAGGAAACATCAAATGATATTAGAACTGCTGACACCACCTTGGCCAGAGATAGATATTCAATTAACCAACTCACTTTTTGACAGTAGGCATCTGCACGCCCTGCTTTGTGATTCAGTTCCCTACACATACTGCAGGCAAAACACCAGCTTATATGTATGCTTATAATGTGAGGATGGGTACACATAGGCACAACACCTGAGTGACCTGAACAGGGAAATTTCAGCCCATCCTTAGAGCTAGAATTGTGAGAATTTCACAATCCATTCTGCTCTGTAATACAGACCAATAACTCATGCCTTTGCAGAGGCAGTCCTGTTAGCATGCCAATGGTACAGCTGCAGCACAAAACTTTACTCTCCAACCTTCCCTTGGAAAATATACTCCATAGAACATCCTGAGTTGGAAAGGACTCACAAAGACCATCAAGCATAACTCCTGACTCCGTATGGGATCATCCAAAATTCAACTGTCCAAATGCAAACTTGGGCAGCTTGGTGAGTTGACTACTGCCCTGGGGAGCCCATACCAGCACCTTTTATTTTTTTCCACAATAAATGATAATTTTCTTCTAATTCAGAAGAAGTGTGGAGTCTTACTTTGACTATAAAAAGACAAGAGATCATTCCCATCTGCAAGAGGCTCTAGTCACCTGAACACAGATACTGTGGAATCCCTGTTACTGGTGAAGGCCAGAAGGCCAGATCAGATCAGTATTTGCCTGGGATGGGGTGTGAGTATATTTAATCATGCCTTCAAATCAAGCGGTAAGAATAGATGACCTCTTGCAGTCTGCATTTCAGTGAGAGGAGAATAAAACATTTTATAACTTCTGATCAAATTCACCATCTGCATGAAGCTAAAATACACACAGGGCCATGGAGGCTCATGAAGTCTTAGTGTGGATCCAAAGACATATGACAATGTCAACAAAACATGAATAAACGTGATTAGCACCTAACTGTTTTCAACACCTAAAGTCTCCCTCTCCCTTCCTCCACTCCGCTAAGGCAGCAGTTCCTAAGCAGGAAAGAGAATCCCAGAAAACTCCAGCCTTGAGTTGTATTTTATCTGGATTTCACTTCTTGGGGCATCTTTAGAAAACTTCATTCATGGCCACACCCTTAATTATAAAGAGCAGGAATGCACTGTAAGCACAATTAATTCCTCATAAGGAGCAACTGTGAAAAAGGTAAATTCCTGTTTAGCTCTTTTGATGATTTGGCAGATTTGAAATTTGCAGACTTGAATAAAATCAAAAGAGTTCAGAGTAAAATACCCATTAATGACATTTCACAATGGAGAGAGCTGTGGACAAATGTAGGTCAGAATTTGAGAGCAAACCTTGCTTTAGGTATTGACTGTTCTGAGCTGGGTAACTTGCCACTCTCTAAAGATATTCACTTTTCAGGGAGTGTGTAGATCAGATCTCTTAGAAAATGAAACTTCTATGAAGGTCTGTCCATTTGGTGATCCATCATTATGCACCACTTCATAAAAATCTCAAGTAGACTCTTCTCTACTCTAAATGCTATTTCTGCTCTAAAGCTGTGCAAAAGAGGCTATACTCATTTCTTGTCAAGAACCTGAATCAACACTCCTGGAAAACTCCCATTAGCTTGAATGTGAATTGCCTCATGCCAATATAAGGTTATAAATATGGAATAGTACCACTGGCACAGAACTGACACTATTCTGAAATATGAGGAATGCTTACCTTGGTCTATTTTATTCTATGTGCTGCTTCAGTAATATAGCTTCCAAGGCCTACCAAGGTTTGCAGTAATCCCCTAATTTGCATCAAATGTCTATCCTACATTCAATGGCTTTTTAATGTCTCTGCGATTCCAGAGGGCAGCGATACTGGACATGCAGTTTTGGCATAAGGCCACCTGAAATATGGTGTTTCCTTTGCAGCATTTTATTAGCAAAAGACTAGGTAATAGAAAGAGCGTTCATGGAGGTGTAAAATAATAATAGCATTGAGATATCGATTTATAAGGAACTGGTTTTAGATTACAGCAGTATAAGCAATACTTAAAGGCTGACAGCAAATAACAAAAAAAGTATTTGAATTATTACTGGAGAGAGAAACGTGAAATGCAAGGAGCTACAAACTGAGCAGCAAGCTGGAGATGAGAATAAGATGCATCATCAGCACAAGGAGTTCTAGAAGGGAGCGCAACATGTCAGTTTGATGCCAGACATTGGTAAAGGAAATTAAGTCAGCATTTTGCAAGCAAAGAAAAAGGAAGAAGAGAGAAACTTGCCCAAGCAAGCTAGTGGAAGAACCAAGAAGTCAAGGACAAGGCTATGATCTTCATTTCCATTGGCTGTAGCATTTTCTTTTTGAACGAAGTGACATTAACATGGTGCTGCAACACCATCGGAAATGAAAAGACTAAAGGGACAGCTAAACCTAAACAGATTGCATCACTATATCACCTTTCTTTCCGGCACGGAAGAAGATTAATCAAGACGGAACTAAAAGTGTGTCTTTGATGAAATGCTTAAGTGGCCACACTTGAACTGCGAATTATTTGCATCAACTAGAGGATGAAACAGTAGTTTTCCACTATGCTGCAGGAAATAGTGGCCTGCTAAATAACTCTTTTAACTTTCCTCTGACACCTATTGATTATATTCAATAGAAATTAAGAGTAGAAGGCAATTAAGTTCAAAATTTAATGGTGTTCTGCTCCTGTTAATTTACCACCTGACCTGATCAATACACTGCACTAGATAACAATCTATTCCAGCATCCCTTGGTTCCTCCAGCATCCCTTCCATTAGAATTATTATAATGACAAACAAGTAACTTTTAATCAAAAAATACATTAAAAAAATAATGTATAAGATAATTAAAAATTGGATTATTCACAGTTTGCAGTGAAAAAACAGCTTAAAACTATATTGATATTTTCAACACAGAGCTTGGACTTTGTCAAAATATTGGATAAGCTACAACCTTAGCCCTGCAGAACCCTCTGGAAGTAAAATATCAAACAGGTTTTAAACAGCTTACACACAGAGCAGTGTGAGAGAAACAAACACCTTAATCTAGAGGGCAAAACCACAATGTGAAACTAAAGATCAATAGCAGTGAAAGAAACTGTATTGTGCTGCAGTTTCTTTTGTACATAGCAGTTAAGGTCTCCAGGTGAATAAACACAGTGTAGTTTCAATGTAGAACGAACTCTGTCAAAACCAAATAGAAGTTCTGAGCTGACTGACATTGGAATGATGTCACGTAGGACCTCTCACCAGAACTCAGTTAGCACTTGTAAATTCACTGAAACATTAAAGAAAACAGAGATGGGCCAGTACTCAGCACCTCCTCTGTTCCCCAGGGTGACACATTAGAGCTGGAGGGTTACCCCCCCTTACCCAACTTCTGGGCATCCCCTCATCTTTTGCCCTGCAGCTCCACACAGCACTGGGTGACCTTGCTGACCACAGGGATGCTTTTGCTGCCTGTGCTGCAGAACTAATCCCGGAAGCAGACAATGTAGTAGGAAATGGTGACCAGCAGTACAGCACGTGTCAAGCAATGAGGCTTAGATGGAGAAAGTTCTCCATCCAGCAGCAGAACCATCCATCATCTCTCTCCACATGTGTGTCTATGTGCACACATGCGTGCCAAGGCAGCTGGCTGAATTTCATCACTTTTCTTTTTTCTTTTGCCAAAACTCAACATATCAGCATAAAGTCAAAACAAAACATGATGAGGCTTTCTCAAAATACTCTCTTCCTTGATCGGCTGCATCTCTACCAGCACTCACTGCCTAACCAGAGCACCATTAATCACTATGAAACATTTTCATTTATTTTGACACTCAAGAAAAATTGGAAGGAAAAACATTTTTTGAATGGGAATGGAAAGCAGGCTGCAGGAGTATCTCCTTTTACCTTAGGGCTACCTAAAATGGAGCATAAAGCAGGACTCGGCCAGTCTGCCCCTCACCCTTCTATACGTTCTATATGTTTATCTCATTCTTCACAGATACAGCAACAGTTGTATGGTTTTACTATATTTAGATACTGCACAGTGGCATTTCTAAGAAAGAAAGATTACAGTCCCCTGCTGGGGAGAGGAAACCAAGCATAGCCCTCTTGGTCCCTGCAAAACTCCTGGCAAGAACCTCCCAGTCATCGATGGAGCTGTTCTTTTAGTGAAAACAAACAAACAAACAAAAAAATGGCTGTAATAATTTCAGGCACCTGTCATTTTAGCTAAAAAATGTGGCAAAAAGCAGCAGCATCTACATTCCTTGATATAGTGCACTATGCCATGAATTGAGTATGGGGTAGACAACCAAAATATGTTGTACAGGCAGGACACCATTCTTACACAGCTGATTTATAGTCCATGGAAAGCTAGAGTTAGCAAGACCTAATATTTCAGGGAAAGCCAGCAGAACAAGCTCACAATCCACATCCTGAGCACAGGGATATCACATAAAGCCTTGCCCATAACTCTGCTCAAACCTACAAGCTCAGCAGAACCAGGCTGTGCTCTGGAAGGCCCTCTCTATTCTTTTGGGACTTGCCAGCAGTGTTAATGCTCTCAACTACAAAGTTCCTGACCATCAAACAGTCATAATTAGAAAAGGAAAGTAAAAAAGCATCAATATCAGAATAAAATTCCAGCGAAATGCAACTAATACTCCCTAATCAGGTGCAGATATCCACTCGAATAAACCCAGACAAACAAAAAACCACAGAGCCAGCACTCAAAGTGGTATTGAAAATACAGCAGAACAGGTCATTAAGATCCAGGTTCTTACAGGATTTCTACTAATGATACACCAGTGAAATCAAGAAGGTGCATTTATCACTTTGCATTTTTAGCAGCAGCAACAGAGATCCATGTGTTATATTTGCATCTTATCTCACGCCATGTAAAGCAAAGCCTAACTAATGCTTCACAGTCAGCAGTTTATTTGATTTAGGAATGTATCTTCCATCCATGAGCAGCCTGCTCACCGAGGGCATTGATTACCCTTTGGTTCTTATAGAACTATTGGGTGAAAAATTTTGAGAGGACATTTTGCTTTCCAGCTCTCATGGCAGCATTTCAGACATGCATTACTGCCAGTTTGTTAGCTGGGCTGAAGTCCTTTGCTCTAAACCACCACTGATTTACTACTGAAGTACTGCTTCCTCACAGGTCATATGTTTGGATTAGATCTGAGACCTCAGGGGTGTTTAAAAGCAAGATTTTCTATTGCTATTTCTATTGGTTTAATAGTAATCCAATAATAAGTGATTCTAATCCCCATTTTCTTTTCTAAATACCAGGCTGCTTTTCTTTCATACAGAGAGGAAAGGAAAAAAAAAACCCTAATTAAAGAAGGTTAAATCAGTAGGGTAGAAGCTCCTTACAGGGTTTAAATTATAAAAGCACTCACAATCATTTTTTCTTCTACATCAAATACATTTTTTAACAATTAGGCTGTAATATTATTAGCAACTCTGCCCCAGACTTCCACACTACATCACATGCAGATGCACACAGCCCTTTCATACCATCTCTCCTTACCTTTGTGGGACCAACTTCCTCACCACTGAGAACCAGAAAAAAGAAGAAGGAAGAAAGAAAAAAAGCTTGTACTCCTGTACAAACAACAACCAACCTCACACTTAACTTTCAGCCTCCCTACTACCTGCTTGGCCAACAGAGCCTCAAGGTGCAAAGTGCCCACAGCTGCTCCCCCTCTCACCCTAAAGGAAGTCATCATTAAACCTGGGTGGGAGCTCTCATGTGGAGCTTCTGCTTAATCACTGACTTTGGAAGCAGCTATAGAGTAGTGGGAAGCTGCCAACACTAACTTCCTAAAGGTTAATACTTACAACTACATTTTGGCTGATATTTTCAAAGTTGCCTAAAGGGAATGGATGCCTAGTCCCCATTAATTTTAATAGGAACTGGGCAGGAAGAGTCCTTATGGGGCTCTGACTATTTCAGCCCATTACTGCTGGTGACATAAGGTTTGATATTGCAGAAGGCTGATTACCTGCTGGGAGTGCTGGAGCTAATGCAGCTCCCATATTTTGGCTTGGAAAATTGAATAAGTAAAATGCATGAAGAGCGTAGCTGTGCTTACCATAAATGATGAGTTTAAAATTAAAGTGAGTCATGTGGAAAGGGTCTCACCCAGATCTTGTTATAAGTGAATGAAATATACTGATTCAGTATACTGAAATATACTGATTCAGTGCAGGGCACACATGCAGGTGTTTTCACTGAAGATCTGTACATAAGGGTCACTACATTCACTATTAAAAATAGTACTGTATTTTGCCACACTACATCAGTGCTTGTGCTTGCTTAACCTTGAGCAGTTATTGCAGTGAACTAAGTGGTTCATGGAAACATTAACTGGAATAATGCTTTTCTGGGATAGCAGATTAGCAAACTGCTTTCTGACAAATATGGATGGAGGCCTGTTTCAAAACCTGCAGGGTATGTACCTGCTGAGTAGGAAACTTGGCAAAAAGTCTCACTTGAAATAAAGCTTGTGCTTGAAATGCACTTACTTGATTCCTAAATGTAAGGCAATTCTGCAATGTCAGTGTGTGAAAATCACCCAAAAGAGGTTATGGGCAGACAGCAGCTCCTACAGCTACCTGCTGTGCTCTGGGAGGAGAGACTGGAAACGCGTGTGATCAATTTTATGGATTATCAGTTCTCTGAAATCAATAAAACACCTGCTGACTTGTCTGCCTCCAGTTGCAGTGGCCAGATTAATCCACGGAGTTCAACACAACGGACAATCCTCTTGCTAAATTAGTGACTCTCACTGGAACTTATGGCATCAGTAAAAAGAATTAATGACCTGTATTCTCCTTACAACAATTTGGTCATTGTCTCTTTAAAATCTCATTCTGCAATAGCTTTAGGTTCTTGTCTCCTAAAGAGCAGCGTTTTCCATTTTTAATCATCCATTTTCTTTGTGTTCATATCCTAATCCTACAAAACACATTCCAGCCTTAAGAACTGGCTCCTTGTTTATAGACACAAGGTAGCTGTGGAAGAAAAGAAAAAAAATCTTACTGCTCTGCAATGCTCCAATCACGTATTTTCTTCACCACGTTGGAGCCGCCTGTAGACAAGCAGCATTTCACAGCCCTGACACACTGAAAACACAGTAGCTGATGCAGAAAAGATGTACGACGTGACCCTATGCAGAATTAGCCACTGAGAAATATGGTCCCTCCTGACAAAGATAAATTATCATCTGAATTACCGCAGAGGTTTGATGCAAGGAGATGTAGTACAGATGCTAACCTGACCTTAATGTTTCTCTAAGCAGCTCTTGGCCACTGGTTAGCTGAATGCTGGCTCTTGACATTCCCTAAACACCATAGGAAGGATTAATAGACAGTCACCATTCTCTTCATTTTCCTAAACTCGACAAACCATGTCCTCATTTGGTATAAACCAGCGGCTTTCTCTGGATTTTCACAGCTGAAAAGCTGGCTCTGGGTGCCCAGTGCTTTCTGGATGCAATTTGATCATCGTACTGATACCACACATGGATGCCACGACCCAGATTACCTCAGTGTTCATTTAAAAGCAGAACGTAAATATTTAAAGCTGTACTTCCTGAGCTGCCACACATCCTACTTCAGCTGGCAAGATTGCTCCATACAGACACAGTGCTTGATAACAAAGCTCTTTCTCCAGCCAGCTCACTACCTCTGCCTCCAAAACCCCCTTTTCAGTATTATGATTAACACTTAATTCCACCTGTAGGACAAGAAAACTCCTACTGCTTTTCCATTTAGCCTCTGGCTGGCTTATGAGAAGTATTTCAGAGAAATGTTACTTTCCTCTGTATGTTCCTGTGCGCCTTCCTGCAGCTAAGCAGCCATGCTGGGCTCTCGTTTCATTGTAAAGTGGCTGCTTGTGCACCTTGGTGACTATAAGGGTTCTCCTCCTTTATGTGGTCACTGAGGCTGCCAGCTGGGGTGTGGAAAGTGCCTGCCCACCCTGTGCAGGTGGAGATACAGCCATGCTGATGGTGGCCTTTTCCCTTCTTAAAAAAGAAAAGCAACAACAAAATTAGAATAAAAATATGTTTTCCTGTGGAAGAAAATCATTGGGATTGAAGTCTGAGCTCTGCACACTTCCATACTCCATCAGAGGTGGATTAGTCAGCTCTTTGGGCATGGTATTAGAGGGGTGATTGCTTTGCTTTGCAGGAAACCATAATGTCAATAAGAAAAGAAAGAAATATAAGATGTGGGTAGGGAGATAAATTCTAGCTTAGATGAAGAGATGCTCAGGTGATCTCAATGGCGGCACCATCCTCACTCCAGGGAGACAAGCTCATCCATCTGCTTCTCCTCAGTGCCTGGCCGAGGTCTGCAGGCAGAACACACATGGCACAAATGGGAACTTCAGCCCATACTGGCTACAAATTTGACACCCGAATATCCTCCCATGGTGTGCCTCAGCCACCAGAACATGCCTACACTTCCAAACAGCACTGGGTGCTACGTTGAAGTGGACGACCCTCCATGAAGTCAGCTCTTCTGCACCAGCTGCAATGGCGGGGCAGCACCAAGGTCATTTCAAGAAGATGAGTTTCCAGACAAAAGCAAAGTCTGAAAATATTCCAGCACAAAGTTTGGCTTCTTTCTCTGCCTCTATTTTACAGTGTATGCAATACGCTCTGATTTTTTTATTTAATTTTTTTTTTTTATTATTTTTTATTTTTTGAGCTTACTAAATGGGTGTCAGTAGGGAGCAGATACTTTTTTTTTTTCCTCTTCACAAATGAAGTCATCTGAATTCACCAAATCAAAAAATACGAGACTCCCGCTCGGTTCCGTGGTGCTGCAGAAGGACAGGGCTATAGATTTTCCCAGGAGTGTGAAATAATTCACCAAGCCTGCTCGTTATTCATACAGACAGTGCATTAATAATGTGGGACCCTGAGATCTCCTCTCATCTAGGCTGAAGCGCAGCTAGAGGGATGAGAAGCTGACTCTTTCCGTTGCAAAAATTAAAAAAAGCACCTTCTTTTTTTCTCCTTTTTTCTTCAAGAAATAAAAACTGATTGAAAGTATTTTCACAGAGTGGGGAAGGAAAAGAAAACAAGAAAAAAAAGAGGCTTTTTGGGGATACCACCTAAAGTACACACAAGATAAATAGAAAACCACTGGCTTTGCGACGCGAACCATTTTCACTCGATGTAAGCGCTGATAGATACAGAATTATATTTAACAAAGTATTTGCCAAAGATCTGGCTCAAAGTCAATGGGAATCTTTCATCTGACTCTGCAGGACTCGAATCTTGCTTTTACTCTGGGAGCTTTCCATATTTCCTGTGCCCATCTCTTGCTGGTATGAGCTGGGGTAGGGTGTGTGGGCAGGAGCCAACTCAAGCTCCTGCAGGGGGTGAGCTGAGCCTCTGCTGGTGCAGGAGCACAGCCCTTTAATTATGAATGCTCACTTTACAGCTGGCAACCTGTCCATAATTTAAAAATACAATAACCTAGCTCTTGTCAGCAGCGTGGCTGCAATTACTTCCTGCCCAAGGAGTGACCTATGGGCCATGACCTTTTTACGTGTAGGCTCTGGATAAGAGCAAGGAGGGCGAATGCCAGCAAAGAGCCCCAGTGTTGATGAATGCTGTCCTCTCCCTGCTCCTAATAATGCACAGGGAAAAATAATGTGCAGTATCTACGATCAGTAGCACAGGGAGAGTTGTGAAGTACTGGCCCAGAGTGGCATTAAAAGTCGTGGTGCTCCCAAGAGTCATTAAGACTTGTTTTGAGTTTGTTAGCACTGTCCTGACAAAGTCTGATGTAAATTCACAGGGCTGCATGGTGGCTAGTGATGGATGGTCCTCAAACTAATAGAAACCTGAAGTATGTACATGCGAGTGAATATTTCATACATTACAGAATGATTTGAAAGCTGATGTGCTCCAAGGCCAGGCTAGGAGAATAGGAAACACTGGGTTCATTTCATTTTATTGTTCATATCAGTGACTGATTTCCCTCTGCCCTGATGCATGGCTGGGGTAAAGTAGGCCAGCAGTAGGTATGGGATGCCAGCACACTGGTCCCACTCCATGGGAGCAAACACTTTAAATCCTGTGTTGCTGACAACATGGAGGGCAATCTCTTAGACCTTGGCAGTGACATTTCCTAGAGGAACAACTTGGGAGAAAGAGGGAATGCACAGAAACTGGGAACAGTTTTTGTAACGCCTTCCTCCTTTCTCACTGATTTTGACCAGTGCTAAAAAGCTCTCATTTCCTAAGAGCATTCAACATGTACAGCCTGTGCGATGGTCCCTTCTTGACCAATTTCTAAAGCCAGTGCATGTGCTTTTCTTTTATTGCATGCTCTGTGGTCCAATCAATTTCGCAGAGTGTTGTGTAAAAGATGCTGACTGGCTCTGACAGTTTGAAAGAGAGTGGAGGAAGAGTGAAGGGAAGGAAACTGGGAATTCAAGCACTACAAAAATGTGTGCCTGAGAGCATCATTAACCATAACACAGTAAACTTCAGCACTGTTGAGCAAATTATGTATTATTCAAGGCGCTGAAGAACACATGGGCATAACCACCTGCTGAGTGTACAGAATGGCTCAATACCTCTGTAAATGATATGGTAACATGCACATTATTTGCCACATGAAAGTGACAGTACTAAAATTATGAACATTTTGTATTCCTATTACATTTTAAGAGCAATGATGTGAAGTATTCGATCTGCAAGAATATTTCTAAAGCTTTTCTTTTGATACTTACACAGGAACCCCAGGGGGTCACTTGGCCTCTGTGCCCACTTCCTTCACATTTGTTGTTTGTGACCAGGCTACATCAGTGTAGAAAAGGTATTCTACACCTGTGTCTGATCAAACACTCAGGTGGAGTTTACTGAGTACTAAAGTACATGTAGCTTTCCAAAAAAATCTCTGCCTGCAACACAAAAGTGACCAGAAGACTGCTTTGCTAATGGAGGAAACTGAAGAAAACTGCAAGTCATGTGCAAATAGCAGGGAAGGGGTAGGGGTAGGGGGAAGGGGAGAGGAGAGGAGAGGAGAGGAGAGGAGAGGAGAGGAGAGGAGAGGAGAGGAGAGGAGAGGAGAGGAGAGGAGAGGAGAGGAGAGGAGAGGAGAGGGAAAAGACATGAGTTGAGTGTACAAATCAGTTCCCTGCTGTCACTTGTTCATTGCTGCTCTCTTGTTCACCCAGTCAGCTTGATTGGTGCCAGCCACAAAAGGAAAACTTATCCTATTCGGAAAGGTGACATCAATTTTGCATGAAGATTAAGTCACAGAAGAACCATGGGTGGACATTACAGTCCTGACTCAAATGTGATAGTGTTGGTATAACCTTCACTTTTGATGCTGTCGTAACAAAGTTATTTTAAAGCCTGTCTGAAGTTATCAGACCTCAAACAATGCTAACATTTAGTAGAACCACCAAAACTCAAGCAGCCCTCAGCCATGTATTTTAAGGAAGTGTTTTGAGTAGTAACAAAGCAAAAGCAAAATAAAATCAGCATTTTTGTGTTTGTGTGTGCATGGAGCAATTCTGATTGCAAATTTCCCAATAAACAGGCAAGCATTGGCCTTGATGTGTTTTCTGATGCTATCTGGAATGAGAAACACCAAAAATTTTCTTCTGATCTCATTAAGTCACAGTTTAGCTAATGGTATAAACAGGGCAAGACTGAGATTCAGTTTCAGATTCAGATTCAGACTGCTGACATGGTATCTCTTGGTTCCTCAAACCTCAAAGTTGGCTGACCTGTTTAGCTGAGAGTATAGTGCTGTTCCTGAATATCCCCAGTAAAGTAATGGATCCAAATAAGTTTTCTGAATGATGGACAGTGGCTGGAAATCATGCACACTGTAAAATGCAATGTGACTAAAAGGTGTCCATCCTTTCACTGCAATAGGTGAACAAGGTAACAAGTTGAACATGACCTTTACATTTGGATGTAAAAAAAAGACATCAAACTCCAGATCTTCATGTGAGTTAAAGTATTGCTATCTACAGATCTCTGGCAGGAAGTTTTTTGCACCAAACAGGTCAAAGATCTGACTTAACACCATTCAGTAAGTCAAAAGTCACAAAGCAAAGCCTGGGATAAAACAAAGGCCAAAGGAAATGCCCATTCTATTAATTTTTACAAGCAACATATTGGGCTTTTGAACTGTTCACCAGCCATCCTCAAAAGACGCAATGGTCTGACTACAACAACTAAACTTGAAAGGGGAAGACATTCCTTTGTAGTTCACATTTTTGGGCTTTGAAGTCACCGTGAATCTTACCAGTGACTTCAATGGAACTAGCTTTGCACTTTTATATTAGTCATTGTTTTATCCTTCACTCCTTTCAAAATTCCAGACAAAAACGTTTCTTTTTATTGTAATCCTGACAAAGCAATTAGGCTCCAGTCCACACCTGCACCCAGCTTTCTTTTCTTAACAGAGCGCTCTTTGAGCCCCTGTCTTCTGAGCAGAATCGTAAGATGCGAATTAATGGTGTCTGTTCCACCCAGTGCCTCTCTTTCTCATGACCCTCTGAAGAACATGAAACCTTTCAAGGCTTCTACAGCTGATCTTTGGTTAAGATCAGTGGTAGATTTCACCTGTGGTTGGTTTTTTTTTTTTGTTGCTGGGTTTGTTGTTGTTGTTTTTTGGGGTCTTTTTTTTAGTGTGCTCAGCAGAAAAGGTTCTTCTTATCGAGTTAATTAAGCAATAAGAAAATGATAGAATGTGGATTACAGTGCAGTCATTCAGAGGTCCATTCATTGTGAGTTTTTAGTTATGAGTTCAGAAGCTGAATGGCACACCCAGCCTGACAAGGTACAGATTACTTAAGGCTCTGAAAGTCTTTTTGAAATCATGCAATATTTTCTTTTAGACTTCAACCTATAAACCAAACACACGTTCACCACAAATATCAGGTTCTCATGCCTTGAAGGTACCTCCAGCCTTTCACCTCCTTAGTACTGAAAGTAAAAACCTCTAAGCTTTGTCTACAAAGTCCTCCAGTCTACATCACCCAACTATTCTTCTGTCTCACTTAAGGTATTCTTGAAGTGATACAACAAATAATTTCATCTAGTTACTAAGGACTTGACCCTGCCACAATATCTTTTACAGTGATCACTGGCTGTACTGAATGCTTTACTCATATTTTTGTGAGTACACCTTGGAGTGATCCATGTGCTCAATACAGCTTTCCTATCGAGCCGAACAGACAACACAGTAAAATTCCTACGTGAAATCTATAGACTTGAAGCTATTTACTGGACAGTACAGATAAAGAGATGTATATACAAGAGAAGCTACTTGCCATCAACACAGGAAGGTCTGTTTCGTGTTGTCCCAGCCACTTTCCCAGGTAGACAGGAGCATTTTACTGTTTGTGATCTTTCTTCAATTCGATTCTTATTACAGCATCTGTGCGCTGCTATAACTTCACACGTTCCTCCTTCTGTCAGAAAAAGGAAAAAAAAGGGAAAGAAGAAAAAGAGACAGTATTGACATTCTGATTAGGAAGAGCAGAAGTAGTTAATCAAAGCACTTGGCATACTACTGTCCATATCTCTGTATGGCTTCTCTACAGCCACAACTACAATACTACTTTTCTCCCACTGTGTGTGACCCTTACTAAGGCAGATCTTGATATACTTATAGGAAATGCAGATTAATGTCCCTCTAGAGTAGATGTTTTTTGCCTGTCATGTATTAAAAGCTTCTCTGACATCTGTAGACTTATGAACTAAGAAAATGGAGTAAGTCACAGTCTGGGCCTGAAGAAATGCAGGTAATGTACTACCTATGTTGCATGCATAAATGAAATAATTCTTGGATGCTTTTATGCTTGTAATACAGGAGGACCTTTCTCCCAAGTATTCTCTTGTACAAAAACAGGGGTTATAGGCATCCATCTAGAAGGATCTTTTCTCCAAGTATTTGATTTTAGTCTGTAGTGTGTGGTAATCAGCCTCTACAAAGTAGAGAACGGTGCAACATCATTTCCCTCCACTACCTTGCTCACAAAATGGGCAGTTTCAAGCCAGAAAACATTGTCATCATGGGCAAGGATTAATTTGTCCTCTCCTCATTGCCCCTTATTATTATTCGCAATGATTTGTTTGGGTGGAGTACACAAAGGAGATAGGTAGAGAAACGAAGCCATAGGGTTCACAAATCCCTAGTGCCTGTTGCGTATGCTATGCACAGAAGTGAATTGTCACATGTACCATTCCCATTAACCTCAGCAATGTAGTGCAATGATTGGCACTTTGGCACTCATTCTTTTACTGAAAAAGCTTTGAGAGCTTTGGGAGAGTATGTAGATGCTGGCCCACATCTGGATGTGAAGAAGGAATTTGGCCTTCCAGGATGAGTCAGTACATCAAAGCTTGTGAACATGCATTAAGGTACATGAGCTTGGGTTGCAAGGTCTTGGGGTCAAGCACTGATGAGTCTGCAAGCTTGAGACAAGACTGCAGAAAATAATCGCCTCATCTGGAAAGAAATGTTGCTGCATGTACTACTCATCAGGTGCCTTTGGTCTGCTGACATGGGATTTTTGAAAGCCAATAGGTATCACAGAAGAGAGATCTCAACAATTCCGAAAGCCATTATCTGACAAAAGGTCATTTAGTTGTCCCTTAGGAGTAAGAGGAATTGTGACAATCAGCTCAGTCCCAAATCCTTGTGTTTTTCTAAGAAATAGTTCTTCACATAAACTCCCTGTTCCCCCATCCAAATCATATTGAAAGCCATAAAAACATTCTCATTGGTTTGACTCATCTTATGGTCATGTCCTAAGAGAAGAAGGATTTGTGATTTTACTGATTGCAAATATAACAATAAAAATAATGTACGTGGTAATAAGCATTTCTAAGTTTAGATTATGTATACTATCTGGTAAATATCTGTGAATAAACTAAATGCTTCGTTTTCTCTATTAATTTCCTGTATGAGTACTAATAACCACATGAGCTAGTCCTTCTCATTTGATTATCTATTCAAAATAATGGGTTGTGGCTGATGAGCTTTATAACACCTTTAATTGTAATGTGGAAGCTCAAGTTGTTGCAGCAGTAAAGAATTTAACTCCAAGTGCATGGCTGCATAGGAGTGGGAAAACATAACAAAACTATAAAAGCAATGTAAAAACCCCTTTTGTTACCACTGGATCGTTATGTACATTAATTGGAACTTTTAATTGTGCCATCTATAAAAATATAAGAACATACCCACAGTGTTGCTACTGCTAGCACTAAAGATTATGCAATGCATTATGAAGTTTTCTCTGCAGTGTTTGTTTCTTGGATGGAAACGTCAGCAGAACCGTAGCTGGAAGTATTTTCCTCGAGCAAACGAAAAATATTTTCCCCTTACTTTCATTTGTCTGGTTGCTTGAGCTTCTCAGGTTTAATATCAAAGATTAATTTCACTGAAACCATTCCATGGGAGATGTAGCATGGAAGTAGCAACCTCACACGGTGCCAAGAGGTGAGCTGTTAATAAAACTGCTACTTAAACAGTGCACAGAGAACATTTTGGACTTCATGCTGCAGAACACAAAGATTGTTTGTGCAGTGCGGGTGCATTATGACATTTGTTCTCTCTTGATGCTGTTTGTTGTTTGGGTGTTGAAATTACATATGTCGACTTTTAGTTAAAAGGAAGGAAAAAAAGATGTTGTTCACAAGAAGCATTGCATTTGGAGAGTCAGTACATTTTGTTCACCTGCCTGGAGCTTGACGCTGCTTACTAAAGATCTCCTCACATGAGGAGTAAATTTTATTGAAACAAAACTGATGCCCAGTCAAAAATGACATCTTCAATCCTGCTGATAAGTATGAATTTCAACCCTCAGGGCACCCTTTGAAAGTTGGAAACTGGAACATTCCCCCCTCAGTTCCATTACTGTCATGGAAATGAGTAGAGATTCCAGAGCACATTATTTTTCATTGTCTTCCTGGTTGTCATCAGCAGATCTCTGACAAATCACAGAAGCTTGCAATATGCTCATACTATACTAAACATAAAAATATACATCTCATAGATATATCAACTTGCTTTTTAAAAAAAGAGAGGAAACAACACTCAAAGACATTTTGTAGTGCCTACCAGTATTGACCTGGATGGTAGACAGAATATATATATATATATATATATCACAAATGTATTTCAAAACTGTTAAGACTTTTAAAGAACATGGATTATTGAGTCCAAAGATCTCCACGGGAGCCATTCCCATCTATTACAAAGGCATACTTAAGGATTTAAATAACAATGTGGATTATTGTCTGAGTGCAGTGGAAATTTGAATCTTTGTCACAAAACAACAGAAACGACACCTTTTTTTTTTTTAACAGTTCATGGTCTGCTGAGCTAATGTGTCTTCTGTCTTTGTTTCTACAATAATGGCCTTATCCGATTCATTTAAGTCAATAGGGGATTTTCCATTGATTTTAAAAGGAGAGGAAAGCATCCTACACACATCTCAGTTAAGAGTGTTCTGAATGTCTTGCTGACAGCTACATCCCATGAGGTGATTGCTTAGGTAAGAGGGCAAGAGAAATAGCTTTGTTTGGTTGAATATTTGCTATTTCCCCTCTTCCAGGAAAATGGGAAGATTAGAAATGCATAGAACTCACAAATCAGGTGCAGTTTTGCTCTTTCTTCAAGAAACTTCGGAGATGAACAGAAATGTCCTGTCATGACTTACATCTTATTGACAACAGTCATTAGCAGGACTTGATAGGAAGAGCAGTTGATCACTTCTGAGAACTCAG
Source organism: Excalfactoria chinensis (assembly GCF_039878825.1). Classification (NCBI taxonomy): domain Eukaryota; kingdom Metazoa; phylum Chordata; class Aves; order Galliformes; family Phasianidae; genus Excalfactoria; species Excalfactoria chinensis. The sequence goes on from NC_092836.1 coordinate 5,064,893, forward strand.
TTCAGGATGCCCTGAAATTTGGGAATTTGCAAGATAGAAAGAATCAAATTCTGGAAAGGAATTTGGACTACCAAGGATTGCTACTGTCCATGGTATAATGACCACCCTCATATGTCCTCGCTTCCTGGATGTCTTTATTCTGCATAAGTTAAAGTATTAAAGTGTAGAAATGACCTATCATTCTTACTGCAAGACGGGGACAACTGGTTGCTACTGCCTGCAAATGGATTAATTCTAATTGGAGGACACCTAACTCCTGAAAACACATTCATTTTTTATCTCCGTTATAAAGCCACCTTGAGTTTACACATCGCAGAGTGAAATATTTTATCGTAAGTACGAACCTACAGTGGATGGCTGTGATTTAAAACACCTAATCAGCTACAGGCGCTGAGTGCATGCCTGGCAGAAGCCAAGAAGCCATCCTCTAGTCATCTCTGTTCTTTATATCTCTAGCTGAGAGGTAATAATAAAAGCATATTTTGCACTTCAAAATTATAACTTGCCTCTGTATTCTAGCAGAGCCTGAACTTATCAGTAAACAAACATAAAAAAGGAAAAACAGCACTACTGATTTGTGTTATACATTGTGGAAGTCATTAACTCTGACTCAGGTAGCAAAACTTATACGTTCTCTCTTTGACAGTGATGACAATTTAATAGTATTTGACTCTACTGAGTTGCACTGAGCATCCTGCAGCAATGAGAAAGGTTGTTTATCAAAATGATAAACATGTTTTCATTTCCTTCTTGGCTGCATGTATGTGATCAGAAGTCTAAGACCATCAAGAATTCACTTATTCTGGCCACCAGGCAGACATTAAGCTATTCAGGACCATCTGTGCTTGAAATGAGCTCCATTTAATGGACCTTCCTAGGGCAGGTCAGTCATAATGAATGTGTGTGTGCATGAACGCTTGAGCAAAGCAGCACTTCGGTGAGACTTCTTGGGTTGTCTGGCAGAGGCACAGGCAGCTGATAGATCAGACAGGCCTTTCTTTTTGGGGTCACATGCCCAGTGATTTTAGAATTCAGACCCTCTGTTGCATTTGTTTCTATCTCATCTTCAATGCATCACGCAACCTGATTCAGCTGAGGGTTGTTATGAGAAATTGTTTGTTTCATGCAGAAAAACACTGATACCCAGACAACTTCATATGCTCTGCTGGTCAGATTGTGCCCTCTGTTACACCATATACAGTAACCATAGGAAAACAAACAAAGGAAATCATATGGACCAGATCCTAACATTTCCAGGTATCCTACTAGACATATGACCAGATTTGATAGCTGTACTTATTAATACAGCCTCAGTTAGGTCTGAGTTTCAGTGCTGTCATCCTATGCGAATTCATACACCCAATGACATTATTCTGAAAAGTGCTTAAGTATATGCAGATACTGCTAAACCTAGGTGGGGGTCACAGAAAGCTTTGAACAGAATTAATGTCCTTTAGAGTGAAAAGAAACCAAGAACATGACAGCAAAAATTCTTCAGATGCTTACAGACACACTGCACAAGTGCTTACAGAAACCAATGGATAAAAAAACGTCACATTTGGCACATCACGTCTTTATACAAACATCCTAGAGAAAGAAAAGGTAATGCTGTGATGGTTTCTAAAAAGGATTCAGATTTGGGGGCAGCAGTTTGAAGTTTGTGGTTTGAATAAGCTTTGGAAACTTCCCAGGTGTAATTAATACATTCATACGCTTTAATCAAAATGTTTATGCCAGCTAATGTGCCAGAACCACAGACTACACTGCGCTCAGGGGAAAATATCATATTTTACTTTACTCTAAGAAATAATAAGGCACTACTCTATTACCTACAAAGGAACATTTTTGCTTCTAACAGCAATGCGCATACAAATGGAAAAACAAAGTCCCCATGCTACTCCGTGAGCCACTTCATCAGTGAACAAATAAAAAACTCATCATAGCCCCAGTGCAATTATACTCCCATTTTTATTTTACATATCATCCTCTGACACACTGTTTCTGCTCCAGACAGAGAAGGCTCGAGTTTACAGGACACATTTCTTCACACACAGTGACAGTGGCTGCAGAGCACGCAGGGCTCAGGGTTGCTATTCATTTTGATGAATGTGAGGGAGGATAACTGCAGCTCAGCTGCTGGAGTGCCACCAAGTTACAGAACAGTTGAATTGGGCCCATGAACGTTTAATAACACAAAGGTACCCTCTGAAATAAAAATAAAAATGAATAAAAGTATAAAATTGTAGCGTTAAGCCAGAACCCAGGTTTCTAATTCATATTTAATTCTTGCCCATTATGATAACTGACATAAATAGATTCATGGGCTACTAATTATATGCAGCACTGCAGCAAGGGTGGTATTTGTAACTCACTGCACGTGTCCTCCTGGTTATGCACTGCATTACTTTTGCCCTGGGGATCAGAATAGGCTGCAGAGTTCTGTTTCCTAAACTTATGTTTATATTTTCATTAATATTCAGTATTTTCTTTGTCATTATGTGGCATATATATTATTTTCAGTGTGGAACACTCCATGCAACACACACGATTCCCACTGTGAATCATTAAGTTTTAGGTTGGGATATCATTTTTGTGAACGTTGTTGCTATGTGAGAGTTCTGGAGACAGAGGGTATCTCCTGCAATGAAAATGCTATTTGTTTGCAAAAGACCAGAACAAGTATTTCCACGAGGAAGTCACAAAATTTGGATTCTGACAGATTCACATCATCAGGTTGGACACTGGAAAAAAAGCCTTCCATGAAAGAGATTAGGTAGTAGCACAGGCTGCCATCTTTGGAGGTGTGATGGGTTGGGGTTGGACTTGGTGATCTTAGTGGTCTTTTTCAGCCTTAATGATCCTATGATCCTGGTTGATTTCAAGATGCTACCAAAGCTTCTTATGATGTCTGATCATTTTCCTGGTGGATGGTGCAACTTGTCTTCTTGGTTCAGGGCCCAAATTCCTGTATCACTGATACAATGACCCTAATTTCTCATCAGACTAATCCTCTTGGTTCACACTGACCTGTGGCACATGCGATCTGAGTCTGGACATGAACTGCTGGGCAAAGAAGGTCCTCTACAGCTGGAACAAATTTCATAGGAGGTAAAATCTCTGACTGATTTTAGAGTCAGAATTCAAAACCTAAGAGGGGTGATGTGCATTCAGCAAAGACATCTCCGGTTATTTACTGTGCTCAAAGTTAATTTTCTAAGACCCTTTTTTGACAGAAAGGGCTGTTTCCATGAAATCCAACTTTTCTACAAGAAAAAAGAAATCCATAACAACAAGAAGAATATACTATCTTTAAAGTATTTTGTTCAAAGGAATGTTAATATTTCATTTGAATACTAACTCGTGACTTGTTGTTTGGGGTGCATTTGCATTTTATTTCCCATTCAGTATAATAGTGAAAGAAGGGATATGCAAAGCTCTAATTAACACATGGATTTGTAGCCTTTTATAATGTTTTTACTAATGCTCTCCCATCAGCCACAGGAGGCTTTTTATCTGGGAGATTTACAGATTCTTACACTTACACTCGGAACAGACTCTGATCTGCAATAGCTGGTTTATTCACAGAAATTAAAAATAAGGAGTTTTTGAGAAGGAGATATAGTATGGATTCTACTCTCAAATTCACAAAGAAAGCACAGGGCACACCAATGTATAAGATGTGGGTGGATCTAGGGCAGGCTTATGGATTTCCATATCAAACCAATATACACACTAGAGAATAGGTCTTTCTACTAAAGAGCCTTGCAAATTGATCTCCTGAGAAATTCGCACAGGACCTTATTCTTATGCATATAAAAAAAAATAATAAAAAAAGAATTAAAAAAAGAAAAAGAAATCTCTTAAAGATGAATCAAAGGAAAAACGGTATCCAGGAAAACAAGGCAGGCTTGGAGCAGCTCCTGCCTCTGGCACACTGCATTTCAAATGGCAGCGCAATAACCATCACTGGGCGCAGCAGGACAACAGGGCAGGATGGGCTGGGGAGGAATGCTGATGAGGAGCTTGTTTCTAGCATTTAAGTAAAGTTGTTGGTAGGCTTGATTATGATTCTGCATGCCTGTGTACTGTATGCTCGTGTCTAAATGACAGAATTTAGGAGAAAATCCCACCTATTGTGTGCACGTGCTTTTCCTGATAGGCAGCAGAGTGCAAGCTATCAGGCAGCATTGCCTGCAGACGACCATGCACGAATCCTGTATGTCTGATTGCTTTTTTGTCACAGGGAGTGTTGAAAGTGAATTGTAATAGGTACTATTAGCATTCTTGTATAGATGAACTACAAAAGGCAGAGATGTAACCCACGAGGCAGCCAAGAATCCAACGTTCTCTTAGTGGGGATCTTCAGTCTTTTAATGAGATTTTTCTACTTCAAAGGGAGATCAGCTTACAGCAACTTCAAGAAATGAAGGCTAGAAATTAGAAGTTTTGGCGGATTTACAGCTCCTGAATGACATTAAGAGACGTATCTAAAGAGACAGGACTTCAGCAGCTCAGAAAGAGAAGAACATTATTTTTGAGAAAACTTAAGTTTGATACAAAAAAAAGTAATAGGCACCATGACTAATTGTCACTGAATTTCTGTATCACTTGTAAATGGGATTTCTTTGACAAAGTGATGTCGGCCTGGACAAGATGAGCAGAAAATCTTGAGTCTTTACAGAAATCTTGCCTTCTGTCGCTTGAGTGCTTTGCAAAGTTTAATATTTGATTCTTCAGAGAGGATCTGAAAACATAATATGGGGAAAATAGATGTACTATGCCCACATTCAGGCAGTGCTCCTTATATAACTTAAACTGCAGGCAGCAGTATAAGCTAGAGATAGAAAAGACCCATGATGCTAACAAAGCTGTGGAGAAATGAACTATCCTGCTATTGACTTCTCCAGTTCCTTGCCAGAGTACACAGAAAATCCATACTGGAATTAGGCTTGAAAATGCCCTAAAAGAAAACTTGAGGTGAGCCACAGAATATTGCAATGCAATCCAAAGAATGGATATCAAATGGAATGAGTCTTACTAAACAGATACAGTGAGAGATAGGATGATACTCAGTTCAGACAGTATAATTAAGCTGGTAAGAAATACATGATTGAGGCACAGATGTTGTTGAGAGATGAACATGGAAGTATGCATGAAAAGCAGTTGCTGAGAAAGTTTTGAGATGTTATTCCATGCCTACAGTGTTTCCAGATCTTCAAAATGACTGACACTTTTTATTCAATGTTCACAGCTTCACCCTATTCTCCAAACCAGTAAAGAATACTCCTTTTCCCATCCATCTCAAAAGAGACTCCAAACTGCTGTTGCTATATTCATAAATTATCCTTTGTGTGTTTCATATAACACTAGAGAATCTCTCACTTAGGCATTTTTAAAAACATTGATAACAATATATAGCAAGTTAAAAGATCATCAGTAACCAAGTTTAAAATCCAGACTTTCATTGGAAACAACATGAAGCAGGGTTCTTAAACTTGTCAAAAAGCAGAACCATGTGATTCTACACAGTTTGCCTTTTGACATGATTGCTGTAAATAAATCCATCCCCAGATAATTTTATCCACTAAGGTGATTAGCCTATGGAGAGACTATGATGTGTTTACTGAGCAGAGTAACATAGTTTATGGTAATGTTCTTGTCATGCTTTAAAAATGTGCTAGGTGGTTTTTATGAAGTAGTTAGATAAGGGGTGGTGAAAGTAATGTGAACCATAAAGAATGTACAGTGATAGAGAGCCACAAATGCATAGATACTAAGGACGAACTGATATGGAGAAATATTACCAGCACAGAAGCTGCATTAATCTTCCAAAGAATGGCAATAAATAAAATAACAAGGAGGCACAGGACTGAGAGAATTTGACCAACATGTGAAAATGAGGTGGTAGCGTGGCATCACAGGGTAGACATTTTAAATGGGATCTCTTACAGACAGGTTGTCTTGCTATAGTGACAATAACTTTTTTTGTCAATGGGGTTGACCACCTGCTAGAAAATTCATGAATAAGAAAACAAAGGTCCATAAGTTACAGCATATGTAATGAAAACGTCATTGTACAGGTGCTGTGTGACATGAGCAGGAGCAGTAAATTCTATACTCTGTTGCAGCCACACAATGTCAAGCAGTCATTTCTCAGTGGATGAGTGTGCACATTATTCCACCCCATATATTCCTAGAGCCGTTCATATCGTTTGACCAGCAGCTGGTCTGACACTTGAGTGGAAAACTATCCCTTTTCTAAAGGAAGTGCAACGGTACAGAGAGACAGAGGGTGGAAGTGAAGGACCAGAAGCAATCAGCTGGTTTTGCACTGGAAAGTGTTTTACATCATATATATTATCTGTAGCAGAAGAACCTTATATTCTGCAGCCCAAGGAATTTATAGCACGTTCATTACTGAACCGTATTTAGTTAAATACTTAAGGAAATGTTACAGCCCGGATAGGTGAAGAGCAGTATTTTAATTTTCAGGCTAATGTACGAGAGTTATAAATTGATGAGTTTTAAACATTTCTTTGTCAGAATAATCTATTTAATCCAGATTGAAGCATAACTGAACTGTTTAATGTCTAATCTGTACCAAAACAGGTCTGAGTACGAGGGAGAGATGCAAAAGATGATGTGGGATTCAGCCCTCAATCCTCTCAAATTTAATCTCTTTATTGTGGCTACTTCCATGAGAAGCCTTAGTGGAAGGGTGGTTGCCTCCTCCTCAAAAGCATTTTGCAGATGAGGACTATGGGCAATATTTTGTTTCATTATAACTTTTGCTTCCTTGTATTTGCTTCTTGTTTTGTTTCAGTGATGCTAATTTCAAACAAAACAAGTCTGCTAGATTTTCTCATTTCCCAAACAGATTTAATCACTCTCAAGTTTTCATTTCCCCTATATTTTTGAGTAGTCTCTACCCTGAGCTGCCTTTATCTCAAGTCTCCATGTTTTGATGTCTCTCTCCTCTCTATTGCTGTTGATGAGCAATATTTTATTTCCTGTCACCTTGATTTGCTCTGTCTTTCCGCTCCAGCTCTCAGCACACAATTCAAACCATGATTTATTCTAGTTCTCTCTTTTTACCTTTTTTGTAACTGCATTGAATGTTTCTCTCTTTGACAATTTCTTTCTCGTCTCTCTTGAAGCTCCCGGTGAACAACACAATACAATACTACCTCCTGATAATTGATCATCTGGCTCCTGTTCAGATTTGTACTGCTTCTTTGAATACATGTGCAATTCAGTTCACTCTGTTCCCTTATAATACAAATAAAAAGGGCTGCATACTTGAGTGGAAATACACGAAGTCTTGTGAGCACATAATTTCCTACTTTCAAAGCAATGTGTGATACATTACAGTGTTGGCTTGAAATTCATATTAATTTATTTTTTTATTAGTTAAACAGCAGCAGTGTGCCGAAAGCACAGAAGCAAAGAGGCCAGGCAGAATATGTGGGTATTATTCTTCCTCCTGTTTACCCATGGTAACGATCAGTATTCATCCAAACACTATCTCTGAGAGTTTGAGCTTGGCTTTTTCTTAATTAATAGTTGCCTTTTCAACAGATATATATATATATTTTGTAACTAAAACACTGTTTGTGAAAAATACTGGCGCTTCATTGGCAAACATCAATAAATTTCAAATTTAGAACAATCCGTTTGTTTCAAAGGGATTATTATTTAAACAGCTCATTTCTTTTTAGTGAATAGCTTCCAGTTTCTTCTCTATACAACACTACTACTATACAGAAAACCTCACAAAATATGCATATCTTCATCAAAAAGGGAGAGTATCCTGCAAGCTGAAGGCCAAACAATGAAACCTGAGCATCAACTACTTAAACTGTGTTGGGTGGTCCTGAGAATTGGGAAACTTCACCATTCTGGGCAGATTCATTTTCTCCATTCTCAGTTCAGCTTCCCCTTTCCCTTCTCACCTGGTGTTTCCAGTCTTGAAAATGTTGGATATCATTTAATTTAAATGAGCTGACATTGGAAATAGTGAAAAATACCTGCCATGGAAAATAATCTGAATGAAAAAATACTAGAATAGGGCATCTCTGCCAACTCTTTCTAATAAACGGTTAGAAATTATAAGCAGAAGAGGTCATCTTGCCCATTCCTCTCTCAGTAACAAAATGCTTTGCTCTGCACATTCATGACCATCTTGCTCAATTTATTTTCACATTATTTAAGCAATTGGGCTTCTGCTGGCTCAACAAGGGATCCTCTGAAGACAACATTCCAGCATTTAATGTGATCTAATATTGGGCTGAAAAGCAGAAAAAAAAAATATTCTGTTTTCTTTTGCTCTGTATTGCTCATTAACTCTAACTGTAATGCTATGACCAACTGAACACCACTACTCCCCATTCTATGTTTACAGATGTCAGATACATTTTAGATGGTCATCACATCCCCCATCATCATTATCGCCACTTAGCCAAGCTGTGCATTTGCTGCCTCTCTTCATCTTTCTTCATAAGCCTGCCTCCAACACCTTAATTATGTCTACAGCTCTTCTCTGCATCATTGACATCACTGGTACTGATGGTCTTAGGATTCTACTATATAATAATAACATTATTATTAACGGTAATAAAAATTCAGCACACTTAAGTTGAAGAGTATTATCATCTCCTTTTAAGACAGGCAATCTGCCCTCTTTTCCCAACCTAGCATTTATCTCTAGTCTGTTCTTCAGTACAGTATTGTTAGCTAAACACAGGCAACAAACATGAGTTAATCAAGTTTCAAAAATATTTGCACATCAGCGTATAAACTGAAATTTACACAGGCATTTTCTGTTTCTGCTTAGGCTGTATGGAGACAGACAAGGAACAGAAAACAAGCAATAGATGGAAACAGAGACAGATGCTATGTAATAGAAAAACTAGCCAACAGACTGAGGGTGGAAGAGGAATACCATATCTAATTGAAATGGCGCTTTGTGCTTTCCAGCAGTGCTCACAACCAGGCAAGTCAGGAAGTGGCTTCTATCTCCTGCTCTTTGACAAAACACTGTCACATTCTGGCTTTTTCTTCTCCATTGTAACAGCTAACAATTTTCCAGCATCAGTAGCTGAACACATCTTTTTCCCCAGCTCTATTAGCTCACATTTTTTGAGTTCCACTTGGGCTATTTTTTGGGCCCATTTTTCAAATTTTCTGTTCCTTTTTATTATGACTCATCAGTCATAAAACATATTTTAACATCACAAATAGATAGGCTGAAGCCATTTCCAACAAGCCACAACCTGGATAGAGCAGTTGCGAAATACTCACTTTAAAACTCAAAAGATGAAGGCATTTTCTTGCTTGGCTCAGAACTAGCACTTGTACTACCCCTGTGGCTCAAAATGGAGTAAGTGGAACAGAGTTTTCAGCCTAACCTGTTCCGATATCCAACAACGCAAAGATGCAGGCTTGTATCTTTTTCCAAAGAGAGTTTTCTCCTTACTGCTAACAAACACCACAGTAGCAAAGAGGGATTTTTAACCCTGCAGCCAGGAAGCTACTGGCTCTTCACTGAGCAAACAAAAATGTAATATCAGTAATACCTTAAAGGCAGGCTTGGTTGACAAACAGGTGTTCTTGCTGTAAGACAGTTTTCTTATTGATCTGTGCTAACATCTTGCAGAAGTGAACAATCTCATTGCCATGTCAAAGGCTAACCATCTGTGAACAAGTAATGCAGCCAGAAAATCCATGTTGCTACAATAATAGCTTTAGGACGTGGGTCTTATTTCAAACACCACAGAAAGAAGCGCACAGAAAACATCCAAGAAAACCTTGTTCTGATATATTAGTTTGTCTACAAAAATATATCTGTCTAAATGCATTAAAATAATTTACATATTCTCCGGAGGAGGTAATCTACCGAAATCGTTATGAAGTTCATTTATGCCATTCCCATCTTTGAGTCACAGTCACTTGCATCTTAGCCCTTCTCTTATTTAGAAAGCATAATTCACTCTGTGGGACGACTTACCTATACAATGCTTGGATATACATATTAATACTTTCAGGATCAGATACTTTTCACAGCAGTTACTAACGTTTAACCACACTGAAATTGGAACTGTAGACTTAATAACAGTTCTGAGCGATTGATATGCAATCACAGTTTCATACCAAGGGCATTCCAGAGAATGAATGGTGGTGGAATGGAAATCTAATGGCTGCTGTTTCTCAAACCAAAAGATGGCCTTTTTTGTGAGAAGTTTCCTATCTCAGTGAGATAGCACCAGGTCCTGAATAATTGCTTTGTCAGAAGATGTAAGGCTGCTTGCCCCAGGTTTTGAGTGGGTAACTTAATAATCTGTTTGCCCACATAAGGACATGGACCAGGATTTTCCATTTATCAAGGTTATGAACTATTAGTTTTATCTGCCTTTGTGAAGCCACTTGACATTGCCTAGTGAATATCTAAGTATTACAGATATGATTTTATCATTGGAAAATCTAAGGTCCCAGCTAGATCTATAAGGTAAAACTATTAAGTTTTGTTTTCTTACTCTCTGGCTATGTTTGGGGAACATCATGCAATACCACAGAGCATGGCATCAGGGGGCAGCTGCAGTTCCTTTTCTCCTGATGGGGACCTGTAAGGAGCAGAGCTAAGCAGGCAGCCTCTCAGACCAAGGCAGGAGTAGTGAGTGTACATGAACACAGATAGTTCACTGCCATCGCCTTAGCAATTAGGATGCTTGGCATCACTAGCAACCAGTGAAGTGCAAATTTGCGTCCCTTCCCTCCTGCTTACATCTAAGATAATGACATTGGAGCAGAAAGTACACATGCTTGTAACATCTATGGTCCTGAGCTTCAGCAGTAGCAGTGTTAGGGAGGGAATCCTTAAGCCTGAGACCTTTCATCTCAGCACAGCAGGACACTGTTTGAGCTACTTCATATTTCCCATTCTGCTTCCCTGTTCTGTTCCTTCATGTTTTCATTGCAGTGATCCAAAGCCTATCATTCCCAGCCAATGTAGGTAAGCTGTCTTTGAGGTCTGTTCGATATATGAATAAATATTACAAACAGATCAAACCTCCTGGGCACTTGTGGTCTCCTTCCCACTATCAGTTTTGTTGACTTGCTTCAGATGAAAATATGCACAATCTTAAAGTACTGATTCTGATTCCTTTTAAACTGGGTTGAATAAAGAAAGCATTGTGGAGACTGACAATAGAAGAAACTGCTGCAGAGAGCTACAGCAGAAAACAGAAAATACAACACTGTCAGGAATTCAGCAAAATCATGGCCCTCACTTCTTGGTTTCTTTCAGCCGCAAACCTCAAAAACAACCAACTGGCACTTCTTGATGTATATTTGCATACTTGTTTACTTTTCAAAGTAATTAGCTTTTAAAGTATTACCAGGGAGCTGAACAAATGTACCGTACAGTTCTGAACACAATACAAGAGAAACTGTTTGCATCTGAATGAATTTACTTTGCTGGTACCATGCATGTATCAGCCGAGTGGACGCTTAATGTTGAACATTAATTATACCAACAAAAGAAATGGCACAAAGCTGTTGTCTCTGTTAGTTTTCTTCCAAGATTAATCCCTCTTTCTGTTAAAGGTTTTGTGTCCTAAATAAATTACTAGCTGTGACTGCTTCAAAAGAGATGATATTTAGGAAGATTGAAAATATGCAACTGATCAATGTCCCCAGACAAACAGGCTTTTAGCTGTTGCTGCTCACTCACCGACCCTCACTTTCATCACGCTGTGAATTCCATCAGATGGTCATCAGCATGATGGACTGATGATATCTCTGCTCCCTTCTTGCCAGTTATCTAACTTACGGGCCTCCCAGTCAACTGCTTTAGGTTTTATGGCTCTGTTTCTGACTCTCCAGAGGCAGAGCAGGGACTTCGGCATAAAAACAAAGTGGAACAAAACACAAAGTGTAAAACCGCGCTGTGAATTCTTGAAGGAATATAGGTTTTGTTAAAGTGGATGTTTAACATAAACTCATAGATATTCTTGGCTGTAGATGATAATAATAATAAAAAAAAATTAATGCAATTTTTACGAAAAATAATGGCATTCATCATTGCAAAAGATGCAAGCAATACATGATGGAATCTACTCTCTTGTTTTGGACAAACTCCCTGTAAATGGGAATGAAACAGTGTCCCAGTAAACCCAGTAGTTCCACAAAGCAGAAGATATCTTCTCGTCAGGATTATTTTCTGAGAAATATCATCCAGCAAAGTTTATGGTTGCCCCACAGATATTTGAAAGTCTTGTAGAGAATTATGGATTGCCTTACCCAGCCATCATATCATGATATATATTATAGTCTTATTTGTCACTTCTTGACAGAAGGTGGATTTGGTGTGTGTGTGTGTGTGTGTGTGTGAAAGGAAACATGAGCTTTGAACAGCTCAATCATATTGCCAGATGAATTAGGAATATTCAGTCACAGGAGAACCAATCTCTCCACCTGGTTTTCCCCTGTAAAGCTAAACCAGATAACACTCATACTCTTCTGTATGCTGTAAGAATTACAGTGAAGAATAACATAGAAATATATTATTTCCATTAGGCAAAGAATGCAGCAACATGAATGTGTCTTTCACTAGTGGGGGCTGCTTAAAAACTATGATGCCAAATGCCAATAAAAGGTGTACAAAATGGTGCAGAATTCTGACCTGAATAATTCCACTGCACATAAATTTATGACATAATTCCAAACAAATACGCCCATTTCTTTACTCTTGGAATTGCATGTAGCTTGGATTTAGGTCCTCATGTCCCACCCCTGAGAAGACTGTACCACAGAGTGACTCAAGATGGCATTATACATTTCTTACTTCTTTGCATGAGATAGAACACCTCTTACAGGGTTTACCTGGCAAATGGACCCAGCACAGCCTCTCTGCTATTAGTGGAGTTGTATAAGCAGAATGTTTTCTCACTTTTTCTCTTGAAACTATTTGAGTTTCTAGTATGAAAGGTGCTATCTTGAAACTATTTGAGTTTTTAGTATGAAAGGTGCTACTGGGGAAGAATAAAAATAAGAGCTTGCAGTTTGTTCAGAATTCACAAAGAAAAAATATAAACTGCAAGAAAGTACACGTGTATCTTCAAAGGAATGTGCATATTTCTGTTCCTGAAAGAATTGTGACCGTGCTTTTAGCCTCTGTGTGGAGCACAAAATGGCAGCTATAAGGGCAGCTCCTGCACGGGACAGTCCTCAGAACACCTGATCCCACTCCTAGCAGCAGCTCTGCACCTCTCTGCCTGCAGACCGGTGTGAGCACTTAACTCCCGTGAGCAAAACAGCTCTCCACTGAGCCCAAGAGCTAAGAGAATACCTAACTCTGCAGTAGCCATTGATTTGGGGTGACTACTTGAAGATGTGCTAAGACACCCAAGCGCTGGAAAAGGTTAAAGATTAACAGGCTGCAAATCGGGCACCATTTAGGAATTTCAGTTGCAGCCCCTGAAACAGAGCCCTACAATCATTCTGGAAAGCGTTCACCTTAGGTCTGAACTTATTCATGATAAAGCAAAAGCAAGAAAAGAAAGAAAAAAAAGCTAACAAAACTCAGCAATATAACAATAAAGTGAATAGAAGAGGACAAAGAGGTCAACTTGTCCTCAATGCAGTAACCCCTAAAGCACAGAACTGAGCTGAGCTGGCCAACTGTAAAATATATACTAATATAGTGACTAATATCAGCTCAGAACCAAATCTGAATAGTTTTGAACCAGAAAAATAGGTGAGTTTCTGGAAAAAGACTACTACTAGGATTGCTGAACAAGCGATGCACTTTGGAAATGACGTTTGATCAGCGTGCCACTGCAAGTCATGGCAGTAGGAATTCCCACTCTCTTCCAGCACCATCCCCAGAAGTTATGGCTGACTGCTGCTGAAGGTTCAGCCAGATGAGACAGGCTTTCTCACACAGTACATGAGCTAACATTTTTCCATGGGCTCGCAAAGCAGTTGGAGAAGGAACTCCCTTAAGGATTGTTATATCCCAGAGGTCATTCTTCTAATCATCCAAAAATAGCAACCTGGTGCAAAGTATTACCATTTTATTTAGGACATGTATTCCTTACATAAATCATATATTGGGAATTTGATATACCATTGCAGGATTTGTATTGCCATTATTTCTGTTCTTACTCAGAGCAAACCATCACGCTTCCATCTCCTCTATTCTCTTTGTACTCCAATGACATCAGTTTTGACATGCTTTCTCAAAAGAAGACTTATGCTATGAAATGCCATCAGAAGTACATACTCAGAGTTTCATATGTTTTATTTACCATCTGACAGCCTGTCTTGCACAGCCTCGTCCAGCATCACTGCTACTGGACAGAACAAGGAAGGAAATGTCAAAGTGGCCACGCACATTCCCCAGAACAACCCTCCTATTCCTTGTTTTTCCTGCTAGCCATGCCATCTCCAAGATTTTGTTCTGCTTAGGCTTCAAGTGAGGGTTGTATCTCCAGCGCATCCCAGAAATCCTCAGACCATCCCAGGTTCACTGCTAAATGGCCCTTAAACACGTACAAATGTGGAACATAAACACTGACAAACTAGATCAGAACAGTTGTCCATCATCTGCTCTGCCCTCTTTCTGACAGTAAAAAACGAGGGCTTCAAAAGAAGCCCATAAATGGGACAATTACAATAAAGCTTGCTTATATACTTATATCAGAAGCAGTAAGAGCTCCCATCCCTTCTGAAACATTTTAATCCTATACAAAGACATAATGCTCAACTGATCAGGCAAAATATCCATATCATTTTATGTCTCTGGCACTACTGGAATCGTGTATTTCATATATATTGTGCACTATAAATAAGAACCTTAATCCTGATTCTGTACATCAGTTTCATAAATATTTTGACTGCACTCATTAAGAGAGCTGCAAATTTTAGCTGCCATTATGCAGTTCTATTTCATGCCTCCTCATGAGCTTTTCCTGTACTGTACCTCACAAACACATCAATATTTGCTCACACAGACCTACTTCCTCGTGTCTCAAATCTATGATGCAGGTCCTTCTTTAGTTTTCTAAAACTAAAACTGCTTTAGATCTGCTAATGGAAGGGGAGATGTGAACCCATCAGACTTTGATTCCCATTAAAACACTCAAAAATTCAGCATTCACTCTGTTATTTCCCACCTCATTTTACAGCAGTGTGCTAAAGCGAGAATTTCAGCAGTCTCCATATGAGCACACCTTTTTCACTTTGACACTGTTGTTTTCAATAACCAGCTCTTTCAGCTCCTTTGCAGTGGCAGCAGATGCACAATGGCTCTCTCACTGCCACTGGAGCAGTAGATGATCCCAGGTGAACCACCCTGAAGACTTGCCTAGCTTTTCTTTCTAATGATTCTCAACCTCTTTCTCTACTTCCTTCCTGTCCTTTTGGGCTTGAACTCCTGTCACTCTACCCTGCAGTCTCTGCCCCTCTGCTAGAGACAAGAAACAATTCCCCACACATTCCCCAGGGTGCTCTTCTCTCTCTGCAGTTTACATCTTGATAACATCACCTTCCCTGGTTCTTCACTTACGTGATCCTTCATGAATCCATTATTCATTTCCTGAGAACAATGTTGCTAACCACATCACACACTGCATCATGTTAACCACAGTGTACAGCGAGCAGATGTTCTACTTAAGCGATGAACCAGTCTTTGAATTGAATAGCTATGATTTAATTAGAGAACAGTACTGTGGGGGACATGCACAAGGACTAGCTTTAGCCTAGAGATGGTTGTTCAGGTGGCAACTTGAATGCTCTTTCCACTGAGCATAAAGGCATGATAATGCCCCAAGGCTAAAATGTGCCTTTCTGATTTTTTTCCCTATGTATGCATTCTTTCTTCCATTTTTCCTGATTTCATCAACACAGAAAACAAAGTACCCTTATGCTACACATTCATTTAGTTTTCTTAGTCTGTGTGAAACTCTCCGCCATGCTCTCTGTCACAAAAAACTATCAACTTTATCAGTCTTTCTAACTCTCTCTGTCTATTACAGAAAAAAGAGGAGATTTTAACATCATGCTTTTCTAGACTCGTCAGATGGTTGCCCTAGCCTTTCTTCTAAACTAACTTAGTGTAAACACATCCTTAGTGCTAATTTATAAGCATTAAAAATGAGATAAAACTAACAAATATTCCTGGAATATTCATGAAAATAGTGTCAGCATATTAAGGACAGCAGCGGAGATAATTTCATTGCTTGCGCATATACACCCTCACCCTATAATGTACACACATTCTGTAACACGAACATCATTTTGCTTTAATTTGTCTTGGCTGCTGAAAAAGAAGAAGGTCTTAATTGTAAGACCGGCCTGAACACAGCACGCGAGCATTTCATGTTACAGTAGGGAATGTGGACTCAAATATGTATTCTGGCTGAGGTTGTGCACACCAGCTTGTGAAAACTCTGGCTGTGCAACTGTGCACATCAGCTCCCATCCAGGTCTGCAGCCATCAGTGCTGAGCACGCCTGGCTGTGGCTGGCATGCAGATCTGCAGGGTTTTGCATGTTATACTCACAGGGCCTATTACAGAAAATTTGTGTTCATTAGGGACAAGCAGTACATTTTGCTGTATTTTTCAGCACAGTAAAATATGTTGCTCAATATATTTTTAGCTCAGTTCATTAAATACATACAAGAACATGCACAAATGTATATAATTCCACTAGGCTATTCTCACTGCATTGCTAAGCAATACTAAGCACTACATACTGCGAATTTTGTGTTTTACTGTTCCAGCTACGAGCTTCACAAACTTAATCAGCACAGTGACAGTATTGCAGACAGAGCTGGGACTGAGGCCATTGTTGGATATTTGCCATCAGGGGTTTTGTGCCTAAATGTGGGAGTTTTATCCATGGAAAGCCAGTTCTGCTGAGTACCATCCATGCCTCAAGGGTATTGTCCCTAAGGGATCTGTCAAAGCCTTTTGATTCATGATGCCAATCAGTAAAGAGCAAATGGAGAAAAGGTAAAATGCTGTTACCCTCAGATAATGTGTTTTTTTTTATTCTTATAAGCATGCTTTAGACTATGGATATGAGATGTTGGTTTGCCTTCCCAAATAAGCTCACAGGTTAATGCCCTCATTATCAGGCCCGAGTGAAACACAACAGAACAGTTATCTGTTACAGCAGAACTGATAGCAATAATTAAGTAACCAGATAGTATAATAACTATATATAACTATAATAAGTAAATGGAGAAAGGAAAAGAAAAAAAATGTGAAGGGTGAAGTTCAGAATCAGTAATATCAAAAGAATATAAACATTTCTACTTCTGGATAAGCCCCCTTTTGTCACTTTGAGTTTCTGCACCTGTTCTGACAATAGGCAGTAAAATCTACTGAACTACCCATAAAAAAGAAACATAAATTGTCAAGACATCTCTTAAAGTTGACTGGGGATTTGGTCCCACAGAATCTCAAGGCAAAGTCCTGGTCTCAGTGCCAAATCCAGGCAAGACTTCCCTCTACCTGCTTAATTATTGAAACTACAATTTGCTTTATTTATGGGATGTGGACAGCATTAAATCAATCTGCCTTAATTTCATCTGCACAGCTCCTTTTCCAGACTCTGATAAGGGATTCCAACCTCTAAATGCAAGAGGTTAAGTGGGATTCAAAAGCTCATTTTATGGAATTGTTCCCTCCTCCACTGTTCTGGGCTGCAAATGATTCAATTACTTTGACACCTTCAGAATACCTCCTAAGTTCTGCAGTTTTACCCAAGAATCCAAGCCCTTCTTTGGTTATTTTTAACCTCCCAGATTTATTGTTTTCTTTTTTTTTTTTCCCCCTCCCAAAACAATTAAAGGATGAAATGAAACATTCAGAGTGTGCAACACCTGATCAATGCGCTGGGGCTGAAGGGATCCAGCTTAAAAGCCGACCCTAACAGAGGCAGTGCTGCATCCTTTCGCTGCTTCTAAAGCAAACCCCCACACTGATATGAATTAGTGCTTCCTGAAAACTTCACTAAACCCAAAGTATTTGTATGACCTTTGCAGATGCTTCTATTTTAATATCGAAAGTGTTAACTGAGAGATAAAATATCATTTGGATTATGCTCTGATTGTTTTTGCTTGAGTGGAATAGACAATGAGGCTTTACACCTAGTTATATTCATGTTTTATCTGGATTAAAAGTTGGTGCCTAACCTAACTTGGAACTCAGGCAAAATGAATAAAATCATGTTATATTGCCATGCCTCCTTCCATAACTTATGAATTTCTTTTATATAATGTACTTCTGCCTTCATAACTGAAAAGTTATGCAGGAATAACAGAAACAGCACTGTGACTGCTTTATAAACCTCCAATCATATGATTTAAAAAGTATTAAGATACTGTTGTCCAAAACTATGGAAACACTTACAGAAATAAATACACAATTGTTTTCATTGATGTGTGATGAAACTTTCTCCTCCCTCTCTCATTATATTAACATTTGAATGCATAGATTCTTGTTCAGCATAAAAGAGTAGGATTTCCAAACAAATCACTCTTTTAAACATCTTTGTGTCTTAGCAGGATGCAAAGCTGTGGATTTAAATGGCAGCATACGTCATATTTATTTGTATAGGCCATATTTCAAGTGACTAACTAGAACAATATTACCAATAAGAAATTAGCAACTTTTCAAGCTGCTGAATGTGGCTTTGTAATAAGAAATGTATCGAATGGCAGATCTACTGAGCAAATAAAAAAGCAAATTTTGTCCTGTTTCTTCCATCCACCGACCCTTTTTTCTGTTGGAATTTACTAGGTGGCAGTGCAAGTTGGCATCTTGTTATTGAAGGAAGTCTTGAATTAGCCTTGACAATAATACCACTGAGATCCAGTAACTAATGAGTCCTGTCACTTACAGATGGAACAAAGTAAAAATCAGAAGTTAACCAGGCAGCAATCAGCTCAGCACCTGACCACATACATCTTCTCAGGAAAGGTATTTTAAGCATTCATGTGAGGACTTTGTAAGCTCCCAGGTTTGCTTTTCCATCCTCCTACCTTCCTATGGAACAGCCTAAGCATTACAGACAGTCATGTACAAAAAACATCGTCAAAGATTGCCTTGTTTGCCTTCAAATATCATCCAAACACCTTCATAATTTCCACTGCAACACACCTTACAAAACTTATACAATAAAAAGTATGGATGAGTGTAAAAAACATTATCTATATATCCTAACATTTGCCTTATGGAGTCTGCTGAAAATGCTGCAGAATATTGAAATATTTCCATTCAGAACATGGTTTTCCTGAGAAAACTCACAGACACGAGCAAAAAAAACCCAAAAATGTTGAAGCTGCTTGGTTCTGATCAATATTTTTACATAGTTGGACAAAACTATACAACCATAATTTCCAGCCTTTTGTGAGTAACATGTCAAGAACAACCAGGACATTTCCTCATTAGACCATATCATCTCATTTTCTTTAGAAACAGTGTTATATTAACATCAAGCTTTGACATAGTAGAAACACACTCACTCCTAAATGAGGAATGCTATCATGTCCGTAATGGTTACAAGTGGTTATCACTGTAAGGGAGGTGCATTTTTAGCGGTGCAAGTCCCCACACTGACCCTGAACTGTCTGCTTTATGAACCACCGTATCAACTCTTCCTGGTGATCTACTGAGGCCATCATAGCATCAAGTATCTCCCTCCTCCATGCTTAAATTCACTGCATTTTCTTAAAAGAGCTGTTGTTTGCCTGGCTGGAGACAGTTTTCCACCTGGATGAGTTAATAAAATAACACTGCCATTGATTTATTTGAGAAAGGTTATTGCCACGGCAAGAATAACTGGAAGTTACTTGGCAGCTTGTTTTATTATGGAAAGAAAATATCATTTCAGAAATGATATGATTCTGGGATTCCTGCACTTGTCAGCTTGTATGGCTGAGATTTTCCTGTTTTTACTACAGGAATTGAGCAGTGATGCAAATTGTTAAGACACTGAATGAGTTCTTCGTTTGGCCATCATTATTCCCAACCCAGGCGTTACTCCTGTTTTCTGAGTGACTGTGTCTCTTATTATTTGTCTGTTGTTTTCTTGCTGCTCCTCTAATTCTGTTTTAATCTTCACACTGTTCCTGAACACTGATGTCTCCTAGAGACATCGTGCCTCAGAAAGACAGACAGTGCAGCAAACAGCTGCTAAAAATGCAGAATAGAATTCTCAACCACATAACCATTTGAGAAATACCAGCTCTACTAAAGGTGAGGAAACCTGTTTCAAGTCACCAGACAGCAATTATTAGTACGGCTTTCATGCTACAGTAAGCTGCATTATGTTTGTTCTAGAGACCAAGCAAGAGAAGATAATGAAAGCATCATCAATGAATGCTAAATGATACTATCTATTTTTACCTATAAAAATCAAGTCTGAGTGCAGTTCACTCCTGTGATCTTTGGGGGGGGGGGAAGCAAATAAAGGAGAAAAGAGAAATGTTATCTATTGACTGAAGCAGAGCATGTTCTGTACTTACGTGGAGATTATATTGTCATTTAAGGATGTATTTGCACATGGAGGGAATATCTCTACAATGTGTGTACATGCCTATAAACATATTCATTTTTAAACATATATATGCATAAAGGTTCGGTTAGCTCAGGCTTTTAAATTCAGTTGTATATTCCTCAGAAGTCTGTGACTGTCTTGAAAGATACGTGCTGTTAGCAGATAGCTCGAGGTACACTGGAACAACTGTTCTGCCTTTACCTGCTGTTATTACCAAAACAAGAGGGAGCTGACTGATGTCTTCTACTTCTATCTAAAAACACCACAGGCACTAGCAAGTGTTTTAAGATAGCTTTGCTTGAATAACTTTCTTAATGTCATCTGGCATATCCTGACATTTACTAGCTATTTGCAAGTTAGGTAAGAAAGTGAACATACATATCCTTTTCTCCAATATAATGTCACAATTTGCTGATAACCCCAGTTCAACCAATGAATACTACCTCCCCATACACCCAGATAAGAGAGAGAAAGGATGATCTGTTATGGTAATTAACTTTATCAGGTTTAATAACTCATTGATTTGTTTTTCTGTTCCCTCATATTTTAAAAATATCAAAATCAGAATCTTGAAATAGATCCATAACTTATGTGGATTATGGTAACTGTTATGGCTTGATATGACTAGCTGATAATGCTTCAATTAATTAAAATCTGTTTCACAAAGCAAGCATCACCATGAGCTGCCTGCAGCATCTCCTATTAAATGATTGCATTTTCTGTCCTCATTTGGTTTCTCTTTGGGTATCCAGAGTGGATTCTTTTCCTAGTTTGCACTCTTATGGAAATTCAGACTAAGCACATATTAACACTCTTACTTTTTGGCTCAGGTTGTGACTGCACTTTCCTCAGTCTATTACACAGTCCTGAATCACAATTATTTATTCTTGGTGTGTGATTCCATTATTCCATTGTTTGACCAAAGCCCAACTGTGACATCTCCAAATCTGATGCGACAACTAAATACAGCAAATCATGTCTTCCAGCAATATCCAAAACACAGAAAGCAACAAGTTTTGGTGATGCAGCACATTTGTGTGCCTCAATATTTCTGTCTAATCTTTGATCTTGCTGCTCTGTGTATGTGTCATCATGCAATTATCATGCAATTATCACCCAGGTGTCCCTGAACTCATGTGCATTTATTCTCCTCACGCTTATTTGCACGAGCTCCTTCTGTAGATGCAGCAACTGCTTTGTGCAGATGCATTAAGCAATCTTCCCCACCATCACACTCTGTATTTAGAAATGATCAATAGCAGAGAAACTGTATCCATCTCCTGCTTGCATGTCTGTGGCTAATGTGCAGATAGACACACACAGCTCATAGCCTTGCAAACCTTGTTCTGCATAATTACAAAGCATATTCCCTTGCATTGCAATAAATATAGAAAGCAATCCATATACATGTCGTTATGGTATCAGGCAGGACGGATAAAATCCCTCCCCACTGAGGTGATAAAGTCAATGGGATTTCTACTCAGTAAGATATGAAAAAAAAAGGGACATCTGGAATTTGTCTGATATTATTAAGAGTTTCTTTCCATATTACAAGTAAAGTGCATTCTATTACCCACTGTTTTCAATTGCAGAATACTTTAGTTTGTCACATTATACTACATGCTGTTAGAAAACTCGCAGCTCTTAAGCACTTTTACATGAAAGCAATTGAACTCTGATCTATCATATGAAAATCTTTGAGGTGTTATTAAAGGGGGAAAAAATACAGAGGTGTTGTAGGAAAAAAAAAAAAATCCCCCAAAGATGGTTTTGTTACTTATATACTTGGCTCTCAAGCCGGAGCTCTGAAATTGTAGGAACTACTCAAGAGTAAGCTATTATTCATTGCAGTCTTTTTCGCTATCGGAACAGTAAAATCAGAGTGGTACCAGAAAAAGTCCTTGCACACCCCATGGAGAGGTACACAGCTGCGCACGCACAGATGCATGCTACTATTAAAACTCTCAAGTTAGCTGGAAAAATTCATTCTTCAATCCTAAATTGCCCCTGAAATTTGGATACAGCAGATTTCAGATGAATATTTTATGTTACATCTTATAGGCTCTACACTACAAGAAGTAAAATAATTGTTATTAAATTCTCGGCAGATTACAAGGCATCTCCAGAACACACTGCAGAGGAGAGATTGGGCCTTTGTGATGCGTAACGTACTGAGCGCTGGGGAAGTGGATTTTTGCCTTTTGAAGGATATTTGCCTCCAGCATAATACCAATAATGGAAATAATATCAGATCATATAAAGCTGAAGCTTTTATTCTCTATAGAACTGAGGAATGATGAGAGAAGTACTCTGGGAATTTTCCCCTTTAGATTAAATATTTGAGTCGTGAATGTCTGAGACAATCAGTTTCAGTTCTGAAATTACCTTGCCATCTCAGGCATAGGAAGAATAAAAGATACTCTCTGTATTACAATTAAGACATGAAAAATCTTATTTTCAATAAGATTTTATGCTTCGCACAAGACTTTTTTTTTTTTTTGAGTGGCACTTTCCCTTGACGTCAGTTTTTCCAGCACTGAAACTTCAGCCTGCCCCCCTTTGCTTACTGCAGCAGCTCAGTGGAGAAACGAGCCATTAGGTGGAATGCACTGGGGGGACTACTCTGGCCTTTCCATTGCATGAATATCCCCTTGCTTGGTACTCATGCACAGCTGCTTGCTGTGGTCACTGCCTGCAACTCAGGGAGAGCCAGCACGGGAAGACTGCTGATGGTTCCTGCATAGCATCCTCCATCCTCTCAGATGTACATGCAGAGCTGTAGCATTATGTGGTGTGATAATACGTTTGAGAAATGTGTTGTACCTCTGTATTTATGGACATGAGTGTTCATGTGGTAGGTGTGGCACTGAGAGACACGGTTAGTGGGCACGATGGTGATGGGTTGATGGTTGGAATAGATGATCTTAGTGGTGTTTTCCAACCTCGCTGATTTTACTATTCTAAGCTTTGAAGCTTTCCAGGTACCTGAAACTGTACTAAAATTTTCCCAGGATATTCAACTTATCAGTAGCAAGAGCTGTGTCAGTAGTTTCTGCTGGCATTGGTACAGAACCTGATTTTTCTCTCAATTTTTCCTAAGATTCTCCATGAACAAGTACATTCTGCAGAACAACTGATGCGTAGCATTTGTCAAGTTCTTTCTCACTCCATATGCATCAGGGCTAAACAACACCCCGTTTCATGCTTCTCTGTAGCAGTTTCTTACTGGTTACAATACAGATTGGAGCTTCCACTTGGTTTGGTTACAAAGAAATGTCTCATCCAGCACCAGAGAATCATAGCCATTGAGGTTGGAGAAGACTTCTAAGATCCCCAGGTTCAGCCATTACTCCATCCCCACCATGTCCACTAAACATATCCCTCAGTGCCACATCTCCATGGTTCTTGAACACCTCCAGGGATGGTGACTCCACCACCTCCCTGGGCAGCCTGTGCCAAAGCATTACCATCCTTTCAGAGAATAAATGTTTCCTAATATCCAACCTGAACCTCCCTTGGAGCTATTTGAGGCTATTACCTCTCATCCTATTGCCTTTATCTCACTACAGCCTCCTTTCAGGGAGCTGCAGAGAGTGATAAGGTCCCTCCTGAGCCTCCTATTCCCCACACCGAACCATCTCAGTTCTCTCAGCCACTCCTCATTCCAACCCCAGCCTGGGGGATAATGAATCACAGCTACTTTCCTGACATAGAATGGGCTGGGGGGACCCCACCTCAGTTCCAAGGACTTCTTCACCCTCCTGGAAAGCATCAGGTTGGCCACTGGTGTCCTGGGCAGCAATCAGAGCCAGCAGGCACCCAGAGAACGTCTGGCCATCTGTGGTGCCTGAGGAACAGGAGTAGTGACAAACCAGTGCCAAGCAACTTCAATAGGGACATTTTTTCTACCAGGTTGGAAGCTCAACTTAATTACTGAGTCATTCCTTCCTCTTTGAATTTGACTGCAGTCATTCGGGCTGCAGATGCCATAAGCAGATCACTGAAGGTTTGTTAGAGGAAAATTAAACAAACAAGCACAAACCACACATTTTTCATTTTCGTTCCAGAAGCATCGCTTCTGTGAGACAGAATTTTCTCCACTCTGTAAATTTGATCTGTAAAGCTTTTGTGAAGTTTCTGAAGAGTTTCCATTGCCTAAAACAAATGGATTCTACAGACATAGAAGTGATCATGGCAGAGGGATTACAAATGTTTGCAGATCTAAGATAATTTATTCTCAGGAAGATTTTATGAAATAAAGACTAGTGTGCGTGAGCATGTGTGTTCAAAGGAACATCTCACACATGTCTGCTTTACAACGAAGAGCTCATTAGCTGTTCTGAAAACAAATAATCACCATTATCCTGTCATTACTAGTAGGACCAGAGGGAATGGTTTCAAGCTACGGCAGGGGAGATTCAGGCTAGACATTAGGAGGTATTACTTCTCAGAAAGGGTGGTCAGGCACTGGAATGGACTGCCCAGGGAGGTGGTGGAGTCACCAACCCTGGGGGTGTTCAAGGAACGACTGGATGCTGTGTTGAGGGACATGGTTTAGTGGGAGCTATTGGTAATAGGTTTGGACTGGATGATCTTTTAGGTCTTTTCCAACTTTGGTGATTCTATGATTATATGTGGAAATAAACTTTTAGGAAAAGATTGGCATCTTGATTGAAAACAGAGAGGCAAGTGGGGATTTTGCCAGTTTGAGAGAAGAGAAGAACTCGATTAATGCCTTCAGTTCGTTGACTTCTGCCTTGGTAAATATGCTTATTCAACAGAGCGTTCAGGGCCCAGCACTGAAACAGCTGGATGAATTCCTGTGACCCGTATTGCACAAGAGAATGGAATACATAATTCCGATGACACTTTCTGACCTTAAAAATCTTTGAGTCGATGAAATACTAGAAAAAGAAGTTTCACGCACTTTTGAAATGCTGAGCCCATGAACCTTGAAAGGATTAATTCACTTATTTCCTTTTTAAGCTTTTTTTAGCTGTTGAAATTTTAGATGGTCAGATACAGAGGAGATTGAGTCAAGTATCTGACACAATTATGCCTCCAACTAATTCGCTGGAGTTAATATATAGAATAATGAAAAACTTCAAAATTGCACGAATTATACTCATTAAAATGATGTAACAGAAGACATTTATGAAGAGAAAGTATATGAAATTTTTGGTATTGGAACTCATGCTTACATATGGAGCAACCCAAACTGCTTTCTGAGGAGTGATGGGGAAAAATCCATGACTATGAAGAAACTAAAGAAAAATTAACATGAACTTTATTTGTATAAATTCTTCTTCAGCAGAAGAATCATTTGCCTCGCACAGGAACCATAGGTGGGCTTGGCAGCATAAGAGAGGAGTGTGCAAAATAGGAAGAGTGGAGAACTACAGGCAAAGAAGCAACAAAGTAGAGGTGTGGATCTTCAAAAACTGCTTAAGGAGGACAGAAATACCACTCTTAGAATTAAGCCAACTACAAGAGAGAGAACCCTAAATCCAGCAGAACCTAAGCAGACCCTAATCAAAAGTGAAATGGAAGAAGCAGGCCCTTTAGTTTGTCCAATACTTAATTATATTCCTTGGATGAAAAACATGGAAATGATTCATGATCTTTTTTTCCTCAACTATTTTCCTTTCAGTTTTAGCTCAGCTCTCAAAGACCACAAGATCTTAGCTGAAAACTTCCGGATGATTACACATTAATCAAAATTTGAGGTTAGTAATATTAGTGAAAGCTATGGGCATAGCCTCATTGGGCCGATTCTTGCTTACCCGGGACTACACATCAATTAGCTCTATGACAGTGGGAAGTGCTGCATTTAGCAGGCAAATGTGGTAAAGTATGTATGCATAATATATGAAGACTGGAAGTTTCAAATCTCATTTTGCATATGAGCAGCTTAACTCAAATGAAAATAAAAAAAGAAAATAATACAACATGAGCAATGCCTGATAGAGATGATCTCCTATCTACCATTTGAAAAGAGGCACTGTGGACAAACACTATATAACTCCATGTAAAATTACCCCAAGACAGCTGTCAGCTCTCACACTCAGGACCTCTGCAGCTATGCCAAGGGATCCACTTCTCTCTGAATAGCTATCAAGTTTTGGAGGCAAAGATCAAACAGCTCAAAGGCAAGCCTCATAAAATCAAGTCAACCACTTCAGCAGCTCTTGATTTATCTAAATGGGGAAAGCGCTGCAGGATTAAGACACGCAGTATGTTAACACATAATGATATCTGGGCCTGATGTATGTGTGTATGAAGGTTGTTTGAATATCTGTCTTTTTGTCTGTGTCGGGCTAATTGTAGCTTAATGTTGAGCCAATTATTCATGGAGACACCAGGGGACTCACATCAACAACTAGTTGTCTTCCAGGTTTTCAAGAGAAAATGAAAGATGCATTTTAACTGTTTGTCTACAAATATTCAGCAATTATACAGATATGAAGACATTCAATAACACTCAGTAGCCATGGCAACCTACTCTCACTTGGATATATGGATATTCAAAAAGCCATTTCACTGGAGTAAATTATGTCATTTTTTCTTCTTTATTGATTTAGGAGCAAGATTTTTAACTTTTGTCCTCCGTTGTGAACCTGTAGTAACAAAGATTATACCCCAGCTGTGCAGTTGCCTGCTCTCTATTTTCATGCATCCTTCTATTTATAGAAATAATTTACATTTTGACTCACTTTCTCAGTTTTACTTCAGATTTGATGGACATGTTTTACTGACAAACCCCTCTACCTGCTGGCCTCCCCTCCACATACCCACACTTCCTCTCCTCTTTCCTCACCTACAAGGAATTTCATTAAACTTTTAGATGTTAAGAAAGCAGCAGCTGACAGCTCTGTACTGCTCACTTGAAATTACGTTCTTGTTTTCAGACATAACAAAATGCAGCTAATTTCAAGCTGCTTTATATTTCAAAACTGCAGGCTGTGTGGATGCAGTTCTGGGGCAAATAATGTCTTCTGACAGCAGGCAGAAGGACCCAGCCACCACAGTCTTCCATGTCAACCCCTAAAGAAACTGTTTCAACATGAAACTATCAGGCTACAAAGATGGAGATAGGCCAACCTTGACTTTTCCGCATTCGAGAACTGAAAAAATTGTGAAGATGGAGTTGAATAAACCTGCAAGGCAATACGCCAAATAGATTTGCTAACAACATTTCCAGGCAATGCTCCATTCCCAGTGGAGGAATGTATTGATCGGCTGTTGCTCTTGCTTGTAATCAAAAGCAGAGTTGAAAAAAACACGTCTCTTTAACAGAGCATCATCATAAAGTGTATCAAAACATAATCCTTCAAAGTTCATACAAACTACAGAGGAGCTTTTGATTGCACTGTATATCCACATGTTATTTTATTTCCTCCACTTGCCTCCCATTTGTTTCATTTCATTTTTTTTTTTTTTCCACCTTTCTTTGTCAAACACTTTCAATCACAAACGACTCTGCCATGGCCAAACACCCCATCACATGGGGTAGGGATCACCTCAGCCCTGCACGATCCTGCTGAAGTCACCACTGCTCTGAGCAACGGGACCTCTGCCAGTGGACACTGTTGTGGTTGAGGGTTTGGATAAACTGACTTTCAGCTCTTGTGCTGAAATAAGCCTATGAATGACTCCATCTTCCGACATGCTTGAAGAACCCTGGGAGGTTGCACACTATTTGCAAAAGCAGAAGTATGGTCTATTTTGTAGGATACTCCACATCTTATGTTTTTATTCACAGAAAATAGAAAAAGCAGGGTTGAAGAGACAACTCAAATACTGAATATTTAATTTAGCAGACTGTGAATGTGGAGGTTTTTATATGTGTACATTATGCTTATGTTTACAACCAAACCCACTGAACTCCAGCATCTGACTTCTATGTCTACTCTCCACAGGTGCCACCTTCAAAAGAAAATGCAAAAGATAGCTCCTTTTAGATCTTTTGCTCTTCTGTTTGTATAAAGGTTTGATTTTTTCCTTATAGCTCCTATCCTTCTGCTGTGTTCTGCCGCAAGAAAGGTATTGTCTATGCGAAACAAATATGTGTTTGGCTTTAACCACCTCAAAAAGTAGATCTGTATGAATGCACGTTACTATAGTTACACTGGTGTCGTGTGTAATTCTTTCATTATAACTGCTGCATGTTTGTATATAAACAGCTGAGCTGTGTTTTTTAACTTTAATCTAAGAAGCCACAGGAAATGCTGCGATTCAAAACTTGCTGATCAAGCCCGCAGGATTAAAAAAAAAAAGTGAAATCGGGGTGAAATCAGCACATTTCACTGCATTATTATTCTAGAACTTAAGGAGAACTGAAAAAATGTGGGAATTGACATACACGAGTGGGTCCACAATCCATTATGATTAAACATGTGTTTAACTGTTTCACAGATTCAGATTTTAATGCCAAATTACAGGCTTCTGCTAAGTGGACCATGAATCTAAAGGTTTGCTGTACGGCAGTGCTTCTGATACATTCAGGTCTATTAAAATCTTTTTCTCAAATCCATCTTGATCTGGTCATTTTTTTCCCCACTGTGTGACCAATCACCTCAATAAAATGCTCCATATTTATGCATGGATAAAAAAGAGCAAATAGCAAATGAGTATTTTAATATTTTCTAAGAGAAATGGAAGACCTGACAGAGTTTTCCCACTTCTTTTGGTTAGAGCTTTTAACCGCTATATATAATTACTACCAGAAGTCACCCTGATACGTGGCAAAGTAACACAAGGAATCTGAAGAAGGAAAGCCCACAGTAACAACCTGAACCTCTTGCAAATAGCTTAGGATGACCTCTGCTTTATTTGATCTACCACCGCAACTGCAAAGCAGGGATGCAACAGCTTGGGGTTCTCAGGAAGTCTGGCCAAGAAGATGAAGAAAACTATGTGAAAGAGAAGGAACATTGTTCCCTCCAGCAAGAATATTGCACAGCAAGACATGCTGGGAACAAGTGTAGAATCACAGAATGGCTTGGGTTGGAAAGTACCTCAAGGATCAAGAAGCTCCAATGCCCCTGCCACATGCAGGTCCACCAACCTCCGTATTTAATACTAGACCAGGCTGCCCATGGTCCCATCCAATATTGCCTTGGTGTGGAGGCCAAGATGAAATCACAGCCTGGAATGGGGACAGTTCCATGATCAGCCGGAGGAAAAGTATGGGAATATGAGCTCTTGTGGGTGCTCCTCACACAAAGACAACAAACAAACCAGCAGGAAAGAGCAAAAAAAAAAAATAAATACCAGAAACAACAGCTATAGTCAATACTCTTTGTAGATTCTCAGCCAACAGAGAAAAGCAATAGACTTCTTTATATGAAGGCAGACCAAGGACTGCTCTATCACCAGCACATCCATCTCAGAACAATGTGATCAGTTTCTCCCTTAAAAATCAGTGCAAAGTGCAATAAATGGAATGAAATCTGAAATCAGCTTTAGTTCAGGAATAAGTGCCACGTTTCTGTATCCAGACCTGCTTAACAACATGTCCAGCACACTGCAAATGTGGTTTGCAACTGCCCCGTGCTTAAAAGCAAGGGAGGATAGTGAGGGTCATAATATCTCTTGTAGCATTAGCTATAGGAGAAAATACCAACTCCAACAAAAAATTAAGTTCAGTAAACAGAGAGCATGGCTCATTGTCCTTAAGTTCTTCCCTTTGAGTGAATTAAGAACTAAAGCACTCTGGTTTTGTACCTGGTATTTTATTCCTCATTATTTGATACTACTGAATGGTACTAAACAGTAACAGAAGACAAGCCCTCCTCTCTGCTATTCATGCTTTATCTTACTGAATACACATAAATTTTTGCCTAAATCAGCCTGCCAGCCACTCAGGACCTGAGCAAAAAACCATTTGCTTCTACTAGAACCACCAAAGTCACTGACAGCAAGTATCCAAAGATGTAAATACGCAATCTCAAAACAAAGCAGAAGGCACTGGGATGAAAAATAGATAAGAACTTTAGAGGGTTTCAATCATGAACTTCCAGCAACAGATGTTGCAGCTATTTCTGTTCCCCGCGTCTTACACTTGCACAAATTACAATTCACAACTCAAACAATCTCTATTTTTTGTTCTAATTTGGCAGTTTTACTCTCAGTTCTGTCTTCTGAATTTAATACCTCTGCCTTTATTCATTTCAGGTAGGATTGCTTATTTAAAATAACACATTTTTAATATGTGCATTAGTGCTGTTATAGGGAGAGAATAGTCTCCACTTGGTCAGATTAGTGTATCTCTCATTTAATTACAACTGGAAAGGTTAGAAAGTTTTATCATGCACACGTATTCTCTGGGAATTATCTGACTCTAAAATATAATTAATCATCCTCTGTCATGCTTTTATTATACTCGCTGCTCTCTGGAGTCATTCCTTTATTTCTTCTTCATTCATATTCCTCTGACCTTCCTCTTCACTCTGTTACCACAGACCTCAGGTGAATTTTAGCTGACTGCTCCGAAATGAGTGGATATTGTTAAACCCATTTGTCAACCACATTATCAACTCACAAACACGAGATCTCTGCATATGTTTAGCATTTTCCACATATAGCAGTCCAAGTATTAGCATGGATGGCATCTGTCAATGTTGACTAAAATTAAATTTTGGAACTACTGTAAATAATAAAGCAGTCATATAAAGATTATTTCTCTGGAGCATAAGCTACCAGTAAACATGATTTGCATATTGTGCTTACAGCTGTTTCAACATGAACTGTTTGCTGTGGTTCATTAAAATGATTTGATTTGTCAGATTCTGGGATAGTTGTAAGAGTACGCATACCAGTGTGGCTGAATGTGGTGACAATTCAGGTTTTCAGAACTATGCACATGTGTACCAGATTAGTGAGCTGAATTGAACAATAAAGCTTAAAAAGAGATCATTAATCACATGTTTCTGACAAGAGAAATGAAAGAGGGAGTACCTCTGAGAGACGTTCCTAAGAAACAAAGAGTACAAATAGCAAAGCAACATCCCCTGCGAGAAGAAAGCATCGTTTATAGGCCTGCATCTCACTTCCATTCAACACATCACAATCTTTTCTATTGACTTAGTGGAAATCAAACTGGGACTAGGGCCTGAAATGATATTTCCATCTAATACTCTTCATCTAGATAATAACATACATATATCTAGGAAATGCTTTACTCTAAGTTATAGCAAATCTGCACAAATTGTTTTGTTTTTTTTTTTTGTCCTCATGAACATTTTCTCAATTTTTTTGTTCCATAACATTGTGAGAACCTAAATTTTCTCTCCTCTCTCTTCTTCCCTATACACATAATCACAGCCGAGCTGCAAAGAGCAGGCAGAAGTCTAATTTCATCTATGATCATCTATGATTTCATCTCTTTCCCAAACAGAAAACTGGGAAGATAGTGCTAAGAAAGAATTAAAAGGTACCTATAAAGGTATGTGTTCGCGGCACTGAGTGACGTGGCTAGTGGGCACTGTAGTGATGGGCTAATGGTTGGACTTGGTGATCTCAGTGGTCTTTTCCAACCCCCGTGATACAGTGATGGTGACGCACTGGAACAGGTTACCCAAGGAGGTTGTGGATGCCCCATCTCTAATGGCATTCAAGGCCAGGCTGGATGTGGCTCTGGACAGCCTGGTCTGGTGGTTGGTGACCCTGCACACAGCAGGGGGGGTTGAAACTACATGATCATTGTAGTCCTTTTCAACACAGGCCATCCTATGATTCTATGAATATGCATGAAGACTTGCTGTAGACCCACAGTACTGTTTGGTGTGATTTGGACTGTATTTTAGAAATTTCAGGCAAGAACTTCATGGACATCAGTTAGGGTTTGTGGGTAAACTTGTCATTATATGCTCTGGGTATGAGCAGGTCTGGTTGTGAGCTCAAAGCTGGACCCCAGTGACTGCATCATATCCCACATACACCCAGATCCTGGTGCTATAGGAAATGAAAAAGGCAAATATAGTGAGTACCGGAGACAACTGCAGTTGCTGTCCTGGTTGTCTGCCCTTCCCCTCTATTACCTCCTCTGAGCATTCATAATAGGAGGACCACAAAGGGGGTGCTAGATATGCATGTATTTTTCTCTGTTTGCATGGCATTCATGTTACAGAGAACAGGAAAGAGGACAGGAGCTGCTTTGTTACAGACAAAGCAATAGATGAGTGACACCCACTTCAACAGCTGAGTCCTGAGCAAAATATTCAGTCTTTGTATTTTCTGCCTGTGCCACTCTTCACACTCCTGAAGTGTTTTTCAGCATTACTAAAAGAGATAAGGACACCAGAGTGAGAGATAAGGATACCAAAGTGCAGCACTAAACTTATATCATTTGGACATCATTGAACACGTCAGTGCAGCTTTTAGAGATGTATTTTCCAGCCAGGAGAGAGCCTAACTGGAAAAAAAAATAAGGGATTGAGGTAACTCTGACTAACCAGTGCTAACCTGAGAGCTTCTGTGCTTAGCAAAGATCCATCATTTGACCCTTAAGTCTTTGCGAAAGGCAGCAATGGACACATCTTCACTGCTGGCAGATTCCTATTACAGGAATCGAAAAACCTAAATTTATCCTAACAACACAAATAAACTCTGAATAACTCCTCACTGAGTGCAAGGCCAAGGAAAGTTCTCCACAGAGCAACACAGTCTGCCTCAGAAACAACGCATGTGCAAAATGTTTCAACAGAGAATATTGCGCTATTCACAGATGGAGAGGTTTGCTTCCATAAAAACCTGTCCTCTCTCAGAAAAGTCTTCTAAGGAAACGTAATGCTTCAGGAATGCTGGAACAGGGAGAAAAAAGAGACAAAAGAACAGCTTCTTCAGTTTCTCAGCCCATTCTGAGATTGAGAAGGAAATTGGTTTAGGTGAAAAAACTCATTATCAACAAAACCTCTCCATGTAGAATATGGACAATATGAAACACTTCATTTAATCTAAAATGAAGTATTTTATTGTGCTTTTTTTTTGTTTTGTTTTGGTTTTTAGTACCTAGGTTCTCTTTTATGGAAAAGGAAAAATAATAATGCTGATTTGAAGCAAAAAGCTCAAGAGTTGGATCATTAAAGCACTGAAATGAAACGTTCTGGTACTTGCCATGAATTCTTTCTTGTTCCTGTATGTTTCATCAGGAGCTATTTATAGAATTTGACCCACATTCTTTTCTTCCCAGCTACCTCCTATTTTTCAACTAATTTATTAGTTGTCCTGTAAAGTAGTGGCCAGATCTAAAGGTGGAATCAGTTCAGTTATCAAGAGGAAGCAATAAAATAACTCCTAAAAAAAAAATAACTCCTAAAAACCTCAGAAAAAGGAGAACTACGGGAAGTCCTTACTGCACTTCTATTCTTAAAAAGATTTCCTAAGAAAGGACCCTCACAACAGACCTACCCTGTCTTCAAAACACAGCTTTCTCCTATTTGATGATATATTCCCTGCTCCATGCCTTCTTTAAGGGACATTTCTTATGTCCAACACAGGTATCGAAGCCCAAGAGACTTATGAAATCACACCAGTGCTCAGATGTCCTCCAGGTTGATGCTGCAGGATCTCTGGATGCTGGTGTAGGGACTTGGAGCTGTGCATCCCCCTTGGCAACTACATTCCTAAGAACTTCTGTGCATTTAAATGGGGACTTGTACACTAGGTGAGAACTTGGGTGGAAATAGTCACATTTCTATTTTATACCCAAAGACAAAGGGTTCAGGGTAAGGGAGTTACTGATGCTTCTCCCAGCAGATAAGGTTAACTGAACCAGATCAAACATTCCAACCTGGACTTCACTGGACTTCACACAGAAGCTGTGTTGTGAGCCACAGAGTACCTATCAAGGTATGCTTGCTTGCTTTCCCCCCCCCCCCCCCCTGTTTTTTTACCCCTACTGTTTTTCAATACTCATGTTGTGTTCCAGTTTTCAATCTGAAGTGATTTATTGCAGCCAAATTGTAGTTCAGCTGCTGACACCAAATAGCACCCCAGAAGTCGGCAGAAAGACAATGTGAGAGTAATTGCTAAACGGGCAGCACTGGGTTATTTGATTTCAGCAGGAAGAAAGGTTTTGATTTACTTCACATTTTATAACTGCATTTTCCTCAAGAGTGAGAAAGACAGACATTATCAAAGTCAAAAATCAAAACCTCCTTTTACTTAAAAGTGCCAAAAAGTGAAAAAAGAAATGAATCTAAAATCACCATTTCATTAGGAAGGGCTGCTGTCTATTTCAGATTACCACTGATAGCTTTGTGCCCTGATTTTGCACACCAAAACCTGCCAAACATCACTCTGAGATGGATTTTAGTGCCATACAATTGCACACATCACCTCGTACCAGAACTGCAGATCTGATTAAATAATGCATGCTGCCTCCAGACTAACGAGTTTTTTTAATGGGTTTGTTTATATGTTCAGGTAATCCATTTCATACGAAAATGTAAAAAGGAAAAGAGAAACAGCACTTGCTAACTCATAAAGAGACATTTACACCCTCAGAAAGGCCTATTACAGAAAGCAGGGAGAAGAAGGAACTACATTACCCTACTGCAGGGCAATATGTACAAGAGTGTGACAGAGCACTAGATGCTTCAAACAGACAGCAACAAATATGAGGTGTCTAAAACCCCATCACAAATCAGGCTGCTACCAGCACATGAGCAGCTTGCAACGACCTCGGCACCACTGTGCACCCTCTTATCTGCTAAATTGCTTTGCAGTAACCTCACCTCATGTCCTTGACCACACTTTGAAAAGCATTTGTCTCTTGGTTTCCAGAGAGCTGACAGTCCTTCTTTGGGCTTCTGAATATCAGAGGGATGTTTTTAGAAGAAATATTAAACATTCTTTTCTTAATTTTTAATATGTAAATGAAATCCATGTTTTTCATCTTACTATGGATAAGAAAGCAAAGAGCAGAACCAACTCTGGAATGTGGTATTCATTTAACACATGAACAACTTCACTGTTAATTAGCCAGTGGACAGTAAGCTAGTGAATCACATATGGAAGGGTATGAAATGGAACAATTTCAAAGGAAGGTGTAAGAGTCTAAAGGGAGAGCCAGAGCTATATTCAGCCTTTCTCAGTTCTTCATCTCCTTTCCCCACCAGTTTCTGTGATGGAAGGTACTGGTTGTGATACTTGTTAATTTATTTTCCCCCTTTCCTTTGTGTATTCTACCTCCTCCTGCCTTTTCTATTTATGGAGTAAACTTCTTGAAGCAGACACTTTCTTCCATTCTGTCTCTGTTATGTCTCAAACCATAGGGTCCCATCAATGCTGTGTCTGTTGGCACGACAAAAATAGACTTGATAATTATTATTGGTCCATGCTATTAAAGTTATATCAAGGCAAGGATGTGGAAAAGCATGAAGATGCTGGGAAGAATATCATTAATATCTTGGCAGGTAAGGAGCTAACAAGCACAAATCTGTTTACAAGATGATGAAATTGATCAGAAAGGAGGGAATTAGTTGGCACAGAACAAAACTGAGATGTTGTGGTGCTAGATACTGACTTCACCTATCCTTGTTTTACATCATGGGTCACACTCCTTTATTTTTTTGGTCCAAGTTCCAAGTCAAATTTGATTAGGGACTAATCTGATTCCACATAATGAGAATACTATCTAGGACTCATGTTTTAAATGTGCCTTTTAGTCTGCAGTTTGTTAGGTTAATGAATTTAACAATTGAGATGATCTGTACGTTCCGTGGGTGATTTGGCATGAAAGGCATTTTAAAATGTGCAAAACTGGCTTAAAATATGGCATACCATGCAAAACAAGCAAATAGATGTGGCTAATGCTACCACTTGCATTTCTTCTTCATTGATATCTATAGTTTACATATCAGATGTTTTAGAAAGTACAATTAGAAAGCACAGACCTAAAATGCGCTAAGAATATTTTATTTGTCTGAGCAGACCTAGTAAAGGCTGTTGCTATATCTACTTCTTTTATAAAGCACCTCGAAGTGCCACTTACCAAAAGCCCTACTTCTAGCTCATTTCTGTCCCACCCAAGACCCTCTCAGAAAACATGCAGCCATGCCCTCTCTTTGAAAACATGGGCTCTGATCAGTCTTCTGGCTTTTAAACGTAGCAGCCTGTGCTGG
Source organism: Excalfactoria chinensis (assembly GCF_039878825.1). Lineage (NCBI taxonomy): Eukaryota > Metazoa > Chordata > Aves > Galliformes > Phasianidae > Excalfactoria > Excalfactoria chinensis. The sequence continues at coordinate 5,101,587 of NC_092836.1, forward strand.
AGCTTTCCATTTTATTGGAAAGCAGTTTTGTTCTTTGACCATTCAGCCAGCAAAACAGACTCAGGTGTCCTCATCATCCACCTCTGCTGAGCACTTTGGTCCTAAATGACAGGCAGAGCAGCCCTGCGCTGCTGGGTAGGAGAGATAAGAGGAGAGCTGATCACTACCTCTGGGAAGGTAACAGCACTGGATGCTGGACCCCACTTCCAGGAATACTGACATGTTTTATCCAATCACTCAAGGCACACTGTTCAACCAAAGCATTCAGGTATCCCCAGAAGCAGGTAGCCGCCTGAGCTTTCACAGTCGCAATTTCAGACACAGGAACCTGAATTCTGCCCAAGCCTTACAGTGATGCTTAAATCCTTTATTGGATTTGTCTTGCTTGTTCCTGTTCCAGGACCTGAGAGCCAATTGCTTGTCAGAGGCATTGAAGCAGAGTGGTGGGAGGGCAAAGAAACTCTAATAGCACTACAAATCAATAATGACTTCTCTTATATAACAAGTTTGTTGCAGCACAAAGCCCTATAATTGGATGCTGCATGTATCATTGTTCTTTTTTTAAATATTGAAGGCACAGGGAATCTACTGGCACATAGAGAGATCTGGTGCTAAACAGTCTGTTCTAGAGGAAAGAGACATTTCCCAGAGCACCACCAGCCCCTTCTAGGCAGCAACAGCAACAAGGCCATCTAAATGATGCCATTACAAAGGGAAAATGAAAAAAGAAAAAAAATCAACTGCCATGGTTACACTGCATCTCAGCACTCGCTTTTCTGTATTTCCTTAGAGCCCTGCTGCAAACGATCCTCTTGCTGCCGGCATGTCACCATTTCCCATGCTCCCATGGCTGCTGCAGGGAACACAAAGTTTGCTCTCCCTCTCCTTGCTGAGTCAAAACCACAACCTACAGGGAGAAGCGTTGGTGCCTCCAGACAGAAAGGACAAGAAGTTCAAAGAAACTTGGAGGAGGAGGGAACCTCCTGGCAAAGACACACCAATCAATGCCTGGGAGGAGAGGCAGGAGATGAAGAGGAATTCCTCCTCTGGTTCTCACTCCTAACCACTCATGACACGGCGTGTGCCACCCGTGGCAACCTGTCTTCACTGAAATCTATTTGCCTTTGCAGCACTCTAAATATCATTTACAATTACACAAGATGTTCTTTACAGCATTTTAAATATCATTCACAGCTACACGAGATGTCAGGTCAACCCTCCAAGCCTTCGTGTTGCTGTGGTTATCAGACAGCCCTGCTCTGCATGGCGGAGAGATGCTGCCCGCTGGCCACCTTGTGCTCTCTGGGTCCACATGGAAACACAGATACAGAATCTCAAAGGGTTTTCAGTTCTGTCACACACGAAAGCTCAGAATTTTACTGTTCTGAAACACTCTTGTGTCATCCTATTTAAAGGCAGAAGTCTCCTCTCTCACTAAAGCAATATCTCTCTGTTAAGTGCACAGGGTATATCACAGGATTTGCCTTAGGGCAGAAACTGTAGTGACTACATTTCCTTGCTAATGAGCATCTGAGAAAAGGCTGTACAAGGAAGAAAAAAAAAGGAGCAGAGAAATGCTTTTAGTTAAATATCAGCCGTTTGATCAATCTTATTCAAGCTCAATATGTGCACAAAACTATTAAGATCCACACTGCAACTTACTGAGCTGAGAGCAGCAGACATGAGCTGGGGTGGATGATGCCTCTCCCACTGCTGGTCCAGGATCTATCACTTCCAAACACGCAGCCCAACCACCTGTCAACCCTCTACACATCTTACAGACAGCCCATTTATCACAGGGTACCTCCTAACTGATACAGATTTACTCAGCTGATTTCCTCTAGCTGAGGATCTTGCTTTGGAATGATGACAGCAGATCAGATTGGAGGAATATATTGAGAAATAAACCGGAGGTGTAAGTTCTGCTGTTGACTGGAAGCGCCTCCATTAAGTTTAATGGCAACTGTTTACAACACAAAGTATGATGTCAGTTATAAAGTGGGAGAGCAAATGAACAGGTTACAGAAAGAGAAAGGGATGTGCAGTTGTTGTTTATTTTTTTGCCACATGTGCATTCTGTTCTAAAAACAAATGAAGGGATCTTCAGCAAGAAATGATTGTTGCAATGAGCACAGCACTGAAAGCAAGTATCACTGACCGCTGGATGCTGACCAGTGCGTTAGAAATCTGAACTCTGAGCTTTGTGTGGATATTTAAACACATCTATTGCTTATAACTTCACAGTTTGCTTAACACTGACCTTCTGATTTCAGTTACTCGTAATAACCAGGAGTAATTTGCTGAAGGTAACAAGGGTAACAAGGAACAACTGTACTTAGGCTCAGCTCCCATATTGCCACAATAATATAACCGTATTAACATCTGATGGCAGGGAAGATTTCAAGTCCCAGCACAGTGAGATAAATGTTACTAAATGTTAGACTACTGTGAAAGATTCAACAAAACATAATTACTATGATTATAGGGTATAAAAAGCAACATCAAAACAGAGCTCACTTAATACAAAGGCGAAGAGGAACAAAAAATAGATCTCTGCCTACAGATCCCTTTTACATGATTATAGCACATTTCAAAGCTGGCACAAAAAGCCAGGTGGTTGTATCCAGAAAATCAAAGAGACTCGAGATTTTCTTTAAAGTTGTGGTATCTCCTCACCTGCCTTCCTCTAGCTGGTTCTACAGTTTTTGTTCTGGTGAGAATCATTTTGATTGGGTAACTTGTCATACCACAAAGGTATTCAGACAATGCATCTTTCACATAAGGAGCTCCACTTGGCCCACAGTGGCATGAAGAAGGCAAGTTTCCCAGGGAAACATAGAGGTAGTGGAGAAGCCAAATGGACACAACATCTGTGCAATAAACTATATAATATTCTTTCTTTAGGGAGATGCTGGCCACTCTCATTAGATTTCCTGAAATCAGACAATCATGATGGACCCATGCATACATTACATGAGATACATCACAGGAACGTGCATTTCTATATTCAGAGCCACTTGGGGATAACATTCATCCTACAATACGTGCATACAAATTGAGTGAGCATCTACTCTTCCTCTCTGCAACGTCATCTGTGCCACAGCTGTACTTCAGCTTTTGGCTTCTCATGAACCAACATTAGGGGCTTTTTGTGCACTGGCATTTGTGAGTATTTACTCAATATTTACTCAGACATTCTTCTGCTAAATTGCACTGATATTTTCTATCTATTTGCAGGAGAAAAGTAAACAGACAAAGATATTCCTTTCTAGTAATGCAAATGCAACTGGTTCAGAATAGTTTAATGACAAATATTACATACAACCAGAATGTTATTGTTGTTATTATTTTGTACCATCACGCGTTCTTCTAAATTACACTTTCCTCACTGTGTCAATCACAGCTGCAATCAGTTCAGACTCTGCTTCGGATCAAATTAAAAACGTGACCCAGAAAGTCCTACAAGGGAAAAATGATTGCCAAAATAAAGTTTTAATAACGATTCTCTGCAATAATTTGGAAATAGGTCACCATCTTCTTGTGGGTCAGCTGCTTGCTGTTTTTATATTACAGGAGCCATTTTCTGGGCTAGGTCAATCATTTCCTGCCCTGCCATTTTGAGAAACTGAAACACAAATAAAAGTTCTGAAAGACTTTTTGAGCCTTTTTGCACGCATCAGAGAACTCATATCTCTAGATGTGCTGTAAGGGCATAGATCTGTTGTGCCATTCACTGGCTGAATGCAAGCAGTTTGAATTCAGCAGTGATATACTAAAAAAATACATGGAAAGGATGCACATTGTTGAAGGGGGGAGATTCAAATAAACACATTGTGTATGTTCTCTTTATCACAAAAGGCAGAAGAGAAGGATGAAGTGGGTTTAAAGTCACAATGTGACTTTAAATACCAGGACACATGAGCTTATTTGAACCCCTGTTCCTAAATACCAGGACACATGAGCTTATTTGAACCCCTGTTCCTAAATACCAGGACATATGAGCTTATTTGAACCCCTGTTCCTAAATACCAGGACATATGAGCTTATTTGAACCCCTGTTCCTAAATACCAGGACATATGAGCTTATTTGAACCCCTGTTCTTGCTAGATCCTTCACGAGAGCAAGGCATAGAGTGATGCTCACAGAACATCTTGCTTTCATCTTCAGCTACTTAAATAATGCAAATAACCTTAGTCATAATCAAAACATCACATTGCATTTATTTGCACTGGAGGCAGCATTTCTATTAAACTCATGCCAGGTACTGAACAAAAGAGAAAAGCATAAATGAAACTCATATTTACTATCTTACATATAGTACAGTCTCTGAGGGGTATTTACACAGCATGAGGAATGTCCCAAAACCAGCCTCATTAGTGGTCTCCCACCTCCTCTGGCTGCAATTTAAGGAGAAGCTTCAATCATGACATGTTCACGATGTGCCAAAGAACACTGAGCCAGAAGTTGTTAAGAAATCTACAGCATATTCATTAGGAGCCCCAAGAGAGGCGTGCATTTCTCCAGCCAGCTTTTCAGGCAGATGCACGTATCGATCTCAGCAAGCCGCCTCCTTCAGGGAGGCCACAGGCACCCTGGTCACATCTTGTGGAAGTCCTCATCTCTCATAGAAATCACTGTGCTCCCGTGAGCAGAACATCCTGGTTTTACCCACTTCTACTTTTGTATCTCTGAAATTTATTCTTCATGCATGCATTGATAATACACTTTCAGCAGCTTCCATATCGCCCTCCCACATTTACTTTTCAACTGGCAAACCATCTGGGTCCCTTTTTATTCCCCCTAAATTATAGACAACCAGAGCAAAAGCACAGAGATAGGGATGGCTGTCAGTTGAGAGCAGAAGATATTGGTCAGGGGGTTTGGAGCTGCTGAGTTCAGCAATGCAGTCACTAACCCCTCATTAGCAAACTGCAAATGAGCCCCCACTTAATCCTGCTGGGTCACAGACTACAAATGAGGGGTCTTACAGCAGGCAGGACTTGATTTAGGTGACACACTGTGACTCTGCAGCCTTTGTTTTAGGTTTATTTACTCGTTAATTTGCAACTCGGCCATAAGTATGGGGAAATGATATGGTGGGAATATATTAAAGGTACAGATGCATTTTATCTTTGGCGTTGCTTAGGTCAGCAATGATGATCACTTATCATAACTACTGATCAAATCAGAGGTGAAATTTCCTGGTGAAAGTAATGAAAGCCAATGAAAAAGAGACTTTATAGTCATTCCAATTATTTTCTAAATTTGGTTCATAGGTTATAAATTAATGCTTAAGTATACTGAGGGAATATGTGTCTTTTATTTAAACAGCAATATAGATATCAATTAAAGGACAAATTAGTTATACCTTTTGACTTATGTGCAAAGAAGAGAATTGCTACGGTATTAAAGGGTTTTTAACTAGTGGGTAGTCTGGTAATTAGGGAACTGTCAGAGCTTGTTATGTTATCTTGCAGCAGTTGGTGTTCAAAATACTTCTTGCCACTCATGATCTGAGTGGGATGTTGTTAATATGCAGCTACAGTCTACAAGAGTTCAAAGGGTAGAATTTAATTATGATACTGTAACTTCTTAATTTTCAATTACTATGACACTAGGGAACTGCCCTTGCGAAAGGGCAGATAAAAGACACTTTGGCATCTACAAACGTATGAATAAACAGTAAGGCAAAAGGAAATAATATTTGTAGGACTGTAATGCTTGCAAGTTCTGCATTTTCCTAATTTATTTTTGCCATACTAGAATGCAAAACACAGTTTTCCTCTGTCAACAGTTGTAATGCATCATTTGCATCTCACTCCAGACAGCGGTTTTGAGGCCTTCAAAAATACTGTAGTATTATACACTGATCTGTAGTGTAAGCACAGCTGATGGTCACAAGAGTTGCAAATGAAAAGGAGCTACATATTTAAAGAAACAATCCGATTTCTATACAAATGAGCTTCTTTGCTCATTTAGGTTGTTGTTGAATCATCTCTAAGCCGGTGATACCCAAACTGTGGGGAGTAGGCCTGTTTCTGCCCTGTGGTTTTATCACTGCTCATCATTTAACTCACCACCAAAATCTGCTGGGAATAGGACAGAAAAGACCCAACCTCACCCCAACCACTTTCCTCCTGGAGACTGTGGACCACAGCAGATACAGTGGATTCAGCATGGACCCTTCCCTACTGGGGCTCCATCCCTCACTGCAGCCAACTGAATGTAGAAGGCTGTTGTACTAAGATCATGTATTCATTAAATGGGGTACAAGAGATTCTTCTGAAGTCAATGTTAATGAAAAAGGCAGAAAAGAGAAGGGAGAAAAATTGCCTGGATAAAATAATTAAGTTAAAAAAGCAAACAGCTTCTACCATTTAAGAGGGGGGACACCAAATGTCCCCGTGCAGCCTCTCTCACTGAGGAGCTTTATCCTTGCACTACTGCTCATGGGGCACAGCCCATTATACATCCCTTACAAGCATTTTGTCAGCTGGTTTTCTCTTCACCATTTCCACAGGTGCCAACATGAATGCTCATCTCAGAGCAGTGCAGCTCCATATAGAACCTTAAATATAAACTGCTCTCCTGTGCCAGCAGTGCAGAGAGGAGCAGAGCTTCTCTCCTTCATCTACATTCAGTGCTGCACTCCATGAGGAGCAGAGCTGGGCTGGGGGTTTGGCTGGGGCTCACTTGCTACCTTTGCCTGGAGCAGAAGTTTTTCAGCTTCTCTTGTCCTAGGAGTTATCATAGGCAGCTCTGAAACAATCCTTAGCAGAAGGATAACAAGCAAATCCCCCACATGAAAGGGAAATAGGAAACACTCCATGACCCCGGGACATTTCTTTTATCGTCAAGAAGCACCAGTGGCTTGGATTTCAGACTCACAGTTGAGCTGCTGCAGCTTAACAAGTTCCAGCAGCCCCATGGAGCTGCACCAGCTGCCTACACACACTTTTAGCCCATGGCAACCACCAGCCAGCACAGCTTCTCCTCCACCATAGGGAAATGATGTTCAGGAGAAGTCGTGTTTGTGGCAGAGGCTGTAGAGAGTTACACCTGATTTCTCTTGCAGTGGGAAAATGGCCCATTGCCTGCAGAACCTTCCAGAGCTGCTGCAGGATCACGCTCCCAGTGTTGGTGCAGCGCTGAGCTGGGGGTAGGAGCAACATAAGGAAAACTCCATGTTCCTCCAGGAAAGAGCAGGTGCTTCTCTCTTATGATGGTCTTTATGTCACCTTTCACAAACAACCACTGTTGAGGGACTAAAGCAGAAATCACATTTGTGGGCGTTTCCAACTAACCCCAAACATTTTGTTTCCTACCTGCCTACAAAATAAAGATGAATGAAAGATGTGGAGGATTCTTTTATTCGAGATGAATAAATAGCTATAATCGAGTCCTGTGAAACCAACTGTCTTTGGTGGGGGAAGGGAGAAATAGCCATAATCAAAAGTTTACGTAGCATGAGGCTCCACAGTAGGAAACTGTGCTATTAAAGTATTTTTTCTGATGCATTTTAAAACATTTATAATTTATATAAAAACACCAGGTGGTACCTTTAAGGTTATTTAGCATGAAAGTCCAATAAAAAGGTCCTTAGCTTTTAACAGCGTGATACAATAGCTCTCACAGTATGTATAGTTAGCCAACTCTTATATTCAGTAGTGTAGGGAACAAAAGCACAGTTCTTAGTACCCTGCGTTGAATCAGAAGTCATCATTTTGCCTCTTAGAGTGATTTACATGCATGGTAAGTCAGTCAAAAACGCAGGTGCTTTCTCCAAGAAGAGAGGGGAAGCTCAGAAGGTCAGAGGCACCATCATGAGCACTAAATACAAAGCAGTTACATTAGACTTGCACAGATACAAGATGCTGAAGGAAATCCCAGCTGAAGCACGCCCTTCAAGAAACACACATGTAGCAATATCCTCATTTGCTCAGCTATTCAGCAACAGAGGGCATGTCAGCTCGTTAATAAGGCAATCAGCATCTGAGACACCAGCACAAAAGAAGCAGGAAAAACAACCTGTTTTTGAGATGTAGGTGCACAGAAATAATTTACTTGGGGTCTTTAATTTCCAATTCTGAGCTCCAACTTGTTCTTAGCTCTTTTTTTTTTTTTTTTTCCCCTTTCTTTTTTCCTTTTCCCAGAACGTAAAGTAAAGCTCAGGCAAACTCTTCTAGCCTCAGGTACCTCTCTATAATCTCTCACTGCAAGTCAGTGGGAGTCTAGAGATACAGATTTTGCCTCTGCGCCTGTGATTGGCGATTTGGAGGCAAGAAAAGTATAAACAGAACTTATTTTATGTAGGCCATATGCTTTTTTTTTTTTCCCTCTCATGCTCTGTGCCACTCTGTATAGTGGCTTTTGCTTAGACATGGACCTGCTTTGAAATAGGCGTACAGCAGAAAGAAATCATGACTGCATCAGCACCCCGACTAAAGGAGGGATGGGGTAAAGAGGAGACATAGTTCTCACTCTGAACTCTAAGAGTCCTTTTATTTTCAGCCAACCCCAATGAATGCAATTTAAGCATTTCAAGGTGGTCTTTCAATAGCCTGAAGTATTAATAGATTGCTTAACAGACCTCCACACTAATCCAGATAAGCAGCCTTCGTAAACTGAGGGAAGTCTAAAAGCTGTCAATAAGAAGCAGAAGCAATGCCATCAATTTGTTCAGCTCAGTTAATGGCCAGGGCTTGGAGGAGAGTGTAATGGTAGCTTTGTCTTGACAGGGAATTACCTTCCACTTTTTATACTTATTGTCAGAGACAAAAATCAAAGACTAAACTTTTAAGCTGCCAGAACGCGACTCTGTTGTGATCCCAGGAGAAATAAATGTTGAAAAATGCTGTCTGCTTCCAGATCCCGAGGCTGTCTGGGGCTGGGTTGGCCATCAGTACAATAAAGCCACTTCAGTCATCTCCAAACATAAACTCGTAACACAGTGCCTGCACTGGACTGAGCACCAGCACAGAACCGGCTGCCCACAGGGACCTGGGCACATCTGCTGGCCCTGTCCTGCCCTAGGATCTGCCTGGTGTTTCTGCACCCTCCTGCAGATGGGCACCATCTCTGGCCCAGGGAGGCTCACAGCTCACTCATGTTAACAACCCTCACAGCACAAGGAAGCAAAGCAGAGTGTAAAAGTCAGGTAGGTACATTCAACTGCTGTCAGATCAAAGGGAGTCTGCCAGGAATGCATTTCTAATGTTTGTGCAGTTCTGCTGACTCAAAATCTATGAGAAGTGCTAGTAATAACTTTGTAAGCAAATGTGTTCAAAGAACAATTAGTTCTTTTTTTTTCTTTTCTTTTTTCTCAATTTACTTTTAGTTTTACATCCCAACATTGCCACCCAACTTCATCTTAGAGGTAATACCAAGTGCTCTATACTGTAACTACACCAAAAAGGAAATAACGTTTCTCTGTAATGGAATAGCTCATCATCAAGGCCACATTCCCCATTGATTTACATTCCACGTAGCCTCAGGAATATTGCAAGGGCTGTAAATCAGTGTACAACAGCATCCTTTGAGTCTAAATCTCCCCAGCCGTTCAGAAGTCATGTTAATATGTTGCTACAGATGTAGTGTACACGAAGCGACTGCCGGTCGGGGCTGCTGCAATCAATGGTATTGAAAGACAGAGCTGCAGTTAGCTACAGTATTGATTATGTTAGAGTGATAAACAGTTACAACTACCAGCCCAGTATCATTGCACAGGACACTAAATGAAAGATTCCCACGTCTTTAAGGTTGCTTTTTTTTTTTTTTTTTTTTTTTTTTAATAGTTGATTACATCTTTGTTCAAATTATTGAGTTTTACTTAATCTGGTTTTCAACTCTCACTAAATGATAAAAGCACCAGACTCTGGAGAACAAGCAAATTAAATCAATACAAGGAAGCTGCACTCGAGGAAGTAGCAGAAAAAAAACACATCATGTTGCAAATTTTTAGCTTCTCAGTAACTTTCATCACTTTTGAGCTGGTAGCCACATTCACAGAATCATAGATGGCTTAGGTTGTTCCAGCACCCATTCCATGGACACGGTTGCTATCCACCAAATCAGACCACCCAGGGCCCCATCCAGCCTGGCCTCGGAACTGCTACTCCTCCAGCCAAAGGCACTACAGCTCCACCTGGTGCAAACCTGGTGATAGATGGGCAGAAACAGCACCAAGGTCTAGGAAAACAGCAGGCTGAATTAAGGGGACAAAGTCAGTCAGCAACAGTGGCCCACTATCACTGAGACATGATATGCAACACTACCAGAACAGAGCACACCTCTCTGTTTTCTACATGAAACAAAGCCATTAGAAAGACATGCCTTGTTTTCTCACAGATACACTTTTGATGGTAATTAACACACTTTGAGAATTTAGGCATTTCTTCATCTTAGCAAAGACAGCTGAAAGCCACTTCAGTATAAAGATGGAGCAATCAATGATGCTATGTGCCATTATAGGCTATGTAGTGACCTATATGGAGAAAGGGGAAAAGAATTTTCCCATTGTTCCCTTTAGTCTGCACATCATACTATCACTGAATGGTGTATAGGTAGCTGATATACAGATGTTAGCAAAGATGGTAGTAAATGTACAAAGGTTATAAGCAAAAGAGAGACTCACCAGTGGTGATGCCTTAGCTGAGGAAGCTGGGGCAGTCCTCACTGAAGAGCAGTCTCCAAGGGATGCTGCCTCAGTGGGGGTCTGCCCTTAAATGAGGTCACAGAGGAGGTAGAGTCAAGCTCCACCCCTTCTGGGAGCACAGCTGCATCACTCTCACCTGTGCTCCCACAGCTGACCCCACACTTGCCTCAGCTGATTAATCAGAGGTTCAGGCTGTGATTACCAATCTCCCATACAAATGGTTTGGATGAGAATGGACCTTCAAGATCATTGAATTCCACCCACCTTGCTGTGGGCTGGGGGAAACAATAGCTCTGCAGAGGGCCTATACCACAAATCTCTTTTTTTACAGAAATTCCTGGCACAAATATACCATCCCACCAAGAGCAACATGAAGAGAATTCCAACCTGCGATGACACCCTCTCACTTTAGAGATCCCTCTAAGTCTTCTTGTGCAAAAACACCTCTGCATAAGCGTTTTCCAGAGAAGTCTTACAGCTGGTATTTCTACATCAGTAATTCCTCACATGTGGTTCACTGGAGCTACCGCTGCCACAGCAGTGCTGGGGGGAATATCGGCGCTTTGGAAAATACAAGATTTCGTTTTCCCAGAGCAATAATAGCACTGCTGACTGAATAAAGAAATAGGAATTAGGCCTCTTAGGCTTCCACATTTAAAAAGTGGCCATGCACTCATCAGGTGGTAAGCACGGTGTGGGAGCCTTGTGCACAAATCTTATTAAATAACCTGTGGGATGCACACCAAAAGCCAGAGCACCTCTTTAAATAAACGTAGCATGAACATTTATTTACCACATTCATTTTCTGTGTCAATCATCTTCCTGAAAAGGAACAAAAGCAAAACCAAAAAAAAACTGAACTGTTGGTCTCCATAATGGCTCTGAGCTACTCGATTGCTGTCTCCAGCATTTTCCTATGCAACCTTTGATAAAACTGGTCATCAAGTCCGGTTCTATAGTGTTGAGAGTTTATCCACAAATGAATCAAATGCAAAGATTGTTAATAAATAAACAGACAAATCAAAGGACTCTTCATATCGCAGTGCAGGAAACAACAAGCAGAAGAAGTCACCAACCCAAACATAAACAACCCCTGAAACATATTGGAAGGCAGGCTGATTTTTGTAAACTCATTAAAACAATTCCCAATTAGGCAGAAGATAGAAGAGTCAAGACTCATTTTGCAAAGAAAGAAACAGCGTCTCCATCCTCACGGCTGATTTATGTTGTGATTTGCCTGAACTTTAAAAATAAAACTCCACACCACCCTCCCTCCCTTGTCCCCATTTTAAAATATTGCTTTCCAAAGCAATCAAGAATACCTCCTGGAAGAGCCAAATCAAACTATATCTTGTCCTTGAGGATATTAGCTGAGAAACGATTTTTGCAAGCTACACTGGAAGGCAAACATTGATCTGATGACAGCTTTTGAATCTTTAGCTAGGGGTGAACTTTGGCCTTTTTTCTCATAACGCCAGCAAGCCTGTCTCTGTGAAAGTCCTCGGAGTCACCAGTTTTTTTGGCCAGAGAAATAAATCTATGAATAATTCTTTTGCCATTTCATTTTGCTGTTCCCATTTCTCATGTACGTTTGAGGGTCTGCTCCTGACTTTTTTTTCCCCCTGCCTTGCTGTGCACCAGCATATGACTTTAAAGAAAGACAAAAGTAATTGCCTTTTGCCTTTTTATTATTACTTTCTTTTTAATTTTCAGACTTTTTTATTAAAGGGAAATGATTTTTGTTTTCTTTTTCCCTTCTCGTGTTTTCTTATCTCAGGACATTTGTCAGCCTTTTCCTCATGCTTCAGTTGTGGCATACGGACTGATCCCAAACAGCATGAAGAAACAAAGAAGAAGTTGAAAATGTGATGTCTAATGGATGGTTATATAACTCACAGCATAATGATACGTGGGATACTTTGCAGAAGGGTAAAACAGACATCACTTAAGAATTGAGCAAGAAAGCTTCATGTCCTCTAAACATTCATGAGAACAAGGTCTTCTGTGAGCAGCCCAGCTCACCACTTCCATAGAGTTTATGTCCTGGAAGGGAGAGTTTCTCTGCAGCTCCCTTACGGCTCCCAGCAGCTTCCATGTGCTCAGGTTTTAGTATTCACAGAAACCTAATGAGGTCTTAAAATGAATATTTCGCTACCTGGAAAACAGTTTGATGGCAGCAAGAAAGAAAAGATAAAATAACTCTTAAATATAGAGGTAATTCCCTAGAAATAAAAAACTGCTGCACTCATCCCCTGCATCAAAGGCTGCTGGTGTCAACTAGACTGCTCCGCTTTGGCAGAGATCTGTAAGTTAGTACATGGTGAAATCCCAAGGCAAATGGTGGTGGTGGCTAAAGACCTGCTTTTTCTCCCATTGCGTGCTGACTCTGTATTCACATACTAAAATCAAAAAGGCTGAAGAAGCCAAGAAGCTAAAAATGCAACCTGAAGAAGGTATCCTCTCACCCTTGTACCTCTCAGGCAGATTCTGTAGTATGTTAGAGGTGAAATTCAGATATGCTTGGAGTCCACAAGGCATTGAACAGTAAACGCAAAAGAATACCTATGGCACAGTTTCATTTAAACACATCTCAGGTTTGTCAAATGTGCACTGCAATCAATGCCACAGCTGCAAGTTGCTGAAGAAATACAGCAGCTACCTTTTAAACTGTTATCAGCTAGATATGATTGGACATTGGAATTAACGTTAGTTCAGTCAAGCGTGACAGTTTAGTGTAGTGACTAAGTGTCAGCTACTTTGGAAGTTTACATCTCTTCTAATTACTACGATTGCCCAACTGAGTGGTTTTCTGCTCCTGTTCCTCCTGCAGGCTACAAACAAGCAACAAGGCATCATATATCAGCGAGGTTTTGCACAAAACTGTAAGGATCAGGTGCTGATCCTTATCAGTCTGCTGTCCCCCTGCTAAGAGAAACACTGCAGAAAGCCTTACCACTGCTTGGTATGGGCAGATAAATCCTACTTTTGTCCTTTTACTCAATATAAAAGCTTTTCCAGGCAGCAGTACTGGTGGAAACCTGACAGATCAAGGGGCTTTTTTACTACAAGGCCTCTCCTGTATCCCACCACTTTCAGGGGTGTTGAGAGCCTGCTTATTTTTCTCCAAATTAAGGTTTCCCTCTTTGTCTCCAGGCTAATGCAGCTTTTTAAACCAAATCCTGTGGGTTACATACAACGCACAATGACTGCTTTTCCCCCTGTGAGCGTGGCGAGGCTGGAAACACAAGCCTAACTTTTAATGAGTTCTGATTTCAGCTATGACACCTTTCACTCTATCATCTCACAACTACAAAAAAGCCACAGTTCCACGTGAGGGAGTGCTGGGTGAGCACACTTGTACACAGCACTTTTGACTTTGGTTAGTCCTCACGCAGACCTGTACCAGACAAAAAGGGGCACTGGGACCCATCATGTGCTGTCTCCAGAGCTTGTGGAAACCTCTGATTTGTGACTGCACACATAGGCACACAGCCTGGCTGACAGAGAGCATTCTGCAGTGGGATCTGCTGCCAGGCTGAGATGTCTCTTCACCATTGCTCTTGTCTACCTGTACTTTGGCTTTCTTAGTGTTCATCCCCCTTCTGTGAATTGACTCCCAGGCGTACTCCTCCTTAATACATTTTTGAAGCAAGTATCACAAGAGCTATGAGGAGACGTTTTCTTAATGAGGGTAATTATCACTGCATTTTAATGCACTGTAATACAGAGGCACGGTTCAGTAGCTTTACTTTAGAGATACTGTTACAATGGAGAGCTTTAGATCTATCATGAAACACATCTGTAACTAACCTTTGGTGCCACATGCCAGGATATTCTCATCCTAAACACTAATGAGGTGTGCTCTGGCCTGCCTGCCACAAGTGGCTGAGGCTCTTCTAATGAGTCTACAGCTACAAAAAAAAGAAAAGAAATAACTATCAAGTCACTTTGGCCTCTTTTTATATACAGTGCCATCTAATAACTCTAATTGTGACAGAACATTGCCTCCTAGAGATTGATATCACTACATTCAAAAAAATCAAATCAGAGTGCAGCAAAGGACAGTGGAGCTCAGAGAAAAACAAGATTAGCTGTAGATATGGCCAACTATCAGAACCATAATAGTGTTATAAATCCAATTACTTTCAATATACCTGACACAGTATACACAGATAGCAAGACGCAGTGAAACACCACGCACAGGTTCATTATTTTCCTTGGCACACAGCACTTGTTGTATAGCTTTGTGAGGAGGAAAAGAGGACATTTAGGGGTTGGTGAAGGAGCACTAGAGGTGGGCAGCTCACCTATTTTTTTTTCAACAAGAAAAATCCCCATTTTGGACACATGCAAGGAACTTCTCACAGGAGAAGTGCAAGCCATCCCCAGGTATCACCAGCAGCTGCTCCAAAGCCTCTGAGCCTCAGCAAGCCTTGAAAATCCTTCTCCAGCCTGCAAAGGCTTGGGGAAAGCAACTGAGCCTTATTAGCCAATCGGCCAGACAGAATAGGGTAACTTCAGTTATCCCAAAAGCCAATTAAGAGGACTTACAGGGCAAATCTGGTTGGTCAGCAATAGAATAGAGATTGGCAGCCTTGGCTGGAGAGGAAGGAGGCAAGGTAGTTGGGATAATTACCAAGGCTGTGTGAGTGCATGATGCTCTCTGGGTCTCAGCAAGGAGCAGGCAGGCAAGCAAAGCGCAGCACAGCAGGAGATGTGGGGTGGAAATGTTGTTAATCTGAGGCTACAAACAAATCCAAGGCTGAGCAGAGCTCCCCTATGCATTGCCTGGGCTCTGCGTGAAGTGTGTTGTTTCTGCTGTGCTGGCTTGACCCTTCCAGCAATCCTCTATTAGACAGCAGAAACATTAGACATGTCACTGTGTCTCCTGCCCAGGTATGCACCTCTGCTAAGAAGCAGCTTTTGTGCATAAATAAGTAAGTGTGGGGAATCTGGGATGAGAGCCTACAAGAGAGACATGAAACTTTAAAACCAAAGCTGTGAAAAACCCAAACTGGAAGCAGTTTAACTACTGGCACCAGAGTTGGTGGAGGCAGCTGATGGATCAAGGGAGAGAAAAGAACAGGATGCATAAATTGCAAGGCCTGAGGTCAGTTGGAGGAGAATGGGTAAGAAATCTCTTTTATTCCCTATTGTGACTTCCCCTGCAGGAAGTAAGAGCTCTCCAAGTGAAGAAGTCATCAATGCAAGCTGAATTTTATGTCGACTACAAAACTCCTCTCCTATTAACCCTTCCTCTGAGAGTCACCATCAGGCTCTTCCTGCACAACACAACATCCCTCCTGTTCCAGAAAATCTCTTTCTTCATAAAAGTCGTGCTGTTGTTCAGTTGCATTTTCCAAGGCATGAGCCAGGTAGCTTCAATCGCCTCCTGCGGGAGCCCTATCTCACCCCAATCAATCACTCCCTTCAGAAAGCCTTCCTATTTCTCCATCTCTCAAGGTATCCAGAGCCAACTGCAATAAAGAAGACATGGGTACAACAAACCTATGAAGTGAGGGGCTAGGTAACTCAGAAATGTTAAGTATTCGTAATGCATTACAGAGCCAATGTGCTAACTGTTCTCGCAGCTAAAATCTTCAGAATTGAATCTCACCTTCCACACAATTCCTAGCATCCACACAGAGAATCTGAGATTATTGCTTTGGCCATAGAAAGGAAAACAGTTTTCCATTGTTATTCTACCCACAGCTTCCAGCACTGCTGTATTAAAATAACTTGCCCCTGACTTTCACAGTATTCTGAAGGTGACAACATTTTAAGACGTGACATCCTTCTCCAACAGGGAGCACAGTTAGAGGAGTCTCCTAATGGCTCTTGTGAAGTACTAGCTCTGCAAATAGGAAAAATAAATACCCCAAAAATACGCTTTTATTAAGGTCCTTGTTTTCATTAACATCTATATATTGGACCCGAGTATCATCCTGTGGATATTGATGGTAGAGAACTGGGTTGTGCAGTGCTCAAAGAGTCTCCTCCTGGCGATTTATTTTTCTGTAAATACCATCCATTCACTTTATGTAAGAATGAAGGAAAAAAAAAAAAAAAATAAGGGAAAGAACATTTTGATGTAGATTGTTTTCTTCAAGCTCAGATGTAAGGTGTCCCTGGCAAGGATATTCTGTCAGTATTTAGAGAACAAACTCCAAGCACCACCTAGATGTTTCTGCTTCAGTCTATTGGGGAAATGAAAGAAGAGACCCTTGGGAGCTCTATCCAAAAGAAGAATTCTGGAGATCAGAAAGAGCCATTTGCTTGGAAGTTTCCATGCCAGCAGAGCTGCTTGTTGTACAGACTTTGCAGGGATGCAATGCTGCCGGTACCCTCCCCAGTGGCCTTCCAGCACCTTCCTCGAGCATTCCCATAATGATTTTATGTTGTTGAACTAGATAAAATTTCGGAACCCCTAAACAAGTCACAACAACGTAAACATACAACAAAAGCATGCAGCAGCCATCTCCAACATTCTCACATCTGGAAAACCTTCTTAAATAGTCCGGCAGAATAATTTAAAGAAAATGCTGGTTCAATTCTCCATAACCTCAGGCTTGTCCTTGACTCATCCAGCAGGAAGATTTTCTTTTAGTAATTTTACAGTTTCATAATTTAGTCTCAGAGCTGCTCAAGTACAACACCACTTCTGGCAAGGATCCTTTGTAGATGAGTTTAAATGCCTCAAATGTCAGCGAGTGTGCTACAAAAGGGCACCCTACAACCACTTGATTTCAGTTAATCAAGGACGACAGAATCTCCACCTTTTTCTTAAAGCTAATATGGCATTTGCAGATACTGACCATACTTAGAATAATTTTTATGTGCATTTGTTCAATACACGCATCCTCCCCCAGTCTCATTATCGGTGTCTGCCTCACCAGGGCAGCAGATCAAATATTACTTTGGTAAAAAAGTTACAGCTTAACTTATGTTTTTGACAGAATTATATCACAAAGATCAACACATCAAAGATCTGAATGAATTCAGTGAGGCTATGTCACTACCTCTACTTTTTATGAAAGAGGATTCCTTGAGAAGAACATCCCAAGAAAACTTCTGTGGATTGCAACTAAATTTTCACAGCCTTCCTAATTACTCTGTTGCAAGCATAAAGGTCTGGTGAGAACAATATTTCCTCATAGAAGATGTAGGAGAATAGCAGACAATGCTGACAGAAGATGGTTAAAATGGCAAAGTCATATTATACTGAGTCCATATTTTCTGTTCACTCATCCCAACCAATAACAGAACACATCTGGGCATAGTATGGCCCCAGCTGGGGACATATTCAGCTGTCACCGACCCAGTCATAATTATTACAATGATTACAAATCTCCCTTTTCTCAGTTCCCAGCTAACTGAGCATCTCTGAGGCCACAGAACAACCGGGGGCAACCTGGAGCCACCCCTTCAGATGCTCTAATTGAAAACAAGGCTGGAGCAGATGGGCTTTGCAAGTCTGAGACCTGCAGTTGGCTCCCTGGAATGTCTCCTCTGCAACAAGCAGATCTTGAGTCTGGGCCAATATACACTGCACTTGGAAGGGTGCTTTAAGTAGCTTAATTAGGGAGATGCATCGCAAAAGCTGCTCTCATTCAAAATGATCACTTACAAGCATGAAGTATGGAAACAATTCAATTGGTTTCAACATTTCTGTGTCCGACGCTCTCTGTAAATCTAAGGAACACATTTATGGCTTCTTTAGAAAGAAAAGCAACAATGGAGCATGAGACGCCAAAAGTCAAGCAATTAAAACTGCCTAATATATTCATGCTTTCACATATCAGATGCTCACAAACTGTTCTTGCTGCATGTCTGCCTTCATTACAGTGTGTAAAGCTGTGAGTGATAGTCATGGTCTTAAGTTACATTATCCACATCAAAAATCTGTCTCTGCACTTCCACCTCAATCTTAACTTGCTGGTTGGCTCCAAGGCTGGTCACTTCCCATAATATAATCCTTATCTTTAATACTTCTTTACTTTCCCCCTCCTTCCACTTAAAGAATGCACTGTACTACAAAATGCAATAAGAGATTTTAGGGAGAAGGAAAATCCCCACTGCAGCAATCTCATATCCACACACCAGTTTAGAAACTCAAGGCACCAAGAATCTCCAATGTAGCCTTTCCTTCTCATAGGCTTTACACTTCCCTCCCCTGAGGCGACACTTCTGAGATGCCACCTGTCCATCAGCAGCACACCGACTGCTCTTACACGGCATTGTAATTAGTGTCACAGTCAAGGAGGGTCGTGGAGCCAACTTCATAGCGAAGTACAGTGCCAAAGTGTGTGTTCAGAAGTGACCCAGGAAATGAGATCATTTCAGCTGATGGAAATGGGAAGCACCAGGATTCCCCTCGGATGCTCCAGAAATGCCAAACACAGAAAGGGAACAAAGTCTAAGTTAATTACTAGAAGAGTAGGACGAGGAAATGAATCATAGCAACAGAAATCTCAGCAAAGGATGGTTGTCCTCTTCATCACATTAAAACCTGGCATTTCCTTTGGGAAAAAAAAAAAATAAATCTAAAACATTTTCCTTCATTTACCATTAATAAAAGCCATGCCAGAAACACTCATTCAGGTTTACAGAAATGTGACAAAGTTTTACATGTGTAGAGTTGCATTTTTGGAAAGCGGTTCGAGCATGCTAAATAATCCTTAGTCAACTGGATGCCTCACACTTGATTTGTGTGTGTGTGTGCATTGTTTTTAGATAGGAGAGACTTTTTCAATTACATATACATTAATCCCAGTCCTAAGACACCTCTTTAAAGATCAGAGCTCTGGCTGTGCATTCAAGTACTTCATTACTGAGGAATGTACATCAGCTGGAAAATCAAAATGTTATCACCTTGACATACAGACATTATTGGGAAATGAAGATCAAGTTTCCTATGCGTACAATAAATATTAGGAGATGTTATAATTAACATGAACTAGAATGGTAAATCACATTAACACAGTGGAGAAAAAACTAATTCTTAATATTTCAAGAAAGAATTGCCGGAATTACAAGGCCTGGGTTGTCAGATGCTGTTGACATCTTCCTCACTGAAGTCAATGGCAGAGCAAGAAAGAGATTCCTTCGAAAAGCAGTGTTTCCTGCCTTGAAACAAACTGGCAGCTCCTGCTCGTCAGTGGTCAGTTTCATCTCTTTGTTTACTCCAAGAAAGGCAGCACATAATTCAGGAGCCTAATTCATGGCACTGAAACCAGATACCACAAGTTTCACATTGGAGTTTCTCTTCTATAAGGCATTTCACTGCATAACAAGGTGTGTTGACCTCTACTAAAATAAATAGTTTTCATCAAGGACAAATAGTGTCCAAGCAAGTATTTTGATACACTTACAGGAAAAGAATGAGCTAAGAATAGGCATCATGTACAGAATGGATCAAAAGACTCTGCTGTCCATCTAACCATTCATCTGTGTACGACGAATTTCTACTTGAATCAAAAAAACAAGTAAAGTTTTCCTATAGAACTGTAGCAAGCTGTTAAACCCTGCAGCCTGTGAAGGTTTGAAATGTACCTAATGCAGAGCATCAGGGGTATTTTAGGTCTCTCTTCATGTCACATCAAGCCATCATTTTTTTTATTGATGCGTTACATTCCTGGGGCTGAGATGGCAGGAGCTGCATGGAGGTCTCTGAGGTGCAGGTCTGGGTAAAGCCGAGCATCGTGCCATGAGATATTTATCAAGAGTGATAATGTGAGCGACCAAAAAAGAGATGAGGTGGGGACAAAAGGCTTCTCCATCTGGGAAGTTATTGAGCAGTTGGAGCCTAGGAACAGAGAGCTTAGTGGCAGCTGGCTGCCCCTGGCTCCCTGAAAAATTAATCATTGCAGATAAATGCATAAAAAAGACAACACCTTGGGCTCGATCTGTTTCCCACTGATGCTGGTGGCAAAACTCCCATGTCTTGTTTCTACCCACCATCCAATCTGTGCCCTGAGACCCAGATTTGCTCACTGCAATCCTGGTGTAGGCTTACAACAAGTGTGCCAGCACTTGGATTTGCTCAGCAGCGCCTGTGGGGAAAACCCACAGGACCCAGGTCCTACTGCTATGTGCTCATGCCTCTGCCCCTTTATGCTGTGCAGAATGAGCTCCCAGCATCTGAGACCGTGCAAAGTCAAGCTTGCAGGTACTGATGGGCACAAACACAGGCAGCTCATACTGAGGAATTTGCTTTTACTTCTTCTGTTAAAAAACCAGACTTGCAGAACAGTCTCACAAGGAAATGGAGATGCGGTGGTACCGAGTAACCTTACTATCAGCCTTTCCTGGCATTCAACAAATTATACTTGCAACACTAGAACTCAGTTAATACAGGAGGAAAACCACTTGTCTAAGTTGTTATTGTTTTCAGCAGGCATTAAAAAAACCAATTCCTTACAAACAATGCAAGAGCTTTCCTTCAGTACAAGCACAAGTGAGCACCAGGAGTGGCCTTGCAAACATAGCTTGGCTTTGACGTAGTCATTCTATGAATGTTTGTATTGATACAACTGTCTTACAGAAACGTTCATAGAAAATGAACACAAGTGGAACACAGAATGGCCAAAGGAAATTCATTTACAAGTATGATGGAATGAGTTTTCCCAGGAAACACTGAGCAACTGAATTGACTCCAGTTGTCATAGCTCTTTTGGTGCTTTCAACATTAGTGTTATACTTGAAAGAAAAATTCTTCCACATCCAGCAGAATGGCACTCACACACAGGGCTGATAATGAAGCCCAGCTAGATGTCTTTGTACACTGATAAATGCAGGTCTTACAATTGCGGCATAAATAACTGTTCTGTGTGAAAGTAGCAAATTCCCACTTCGTGCCATATGTTTGCATCACCAAGTTGATATAAGTATCTTTGCAGTCTATATGGGACAATGTCTTTCTTTTCTTCTTTTCTTTTAATGAAAAAGAGAGTGTGTAGCAACCTGCAGTTCTGTAGTTACAGACTGCTGTCAGCTGACACGACTTGCGTGCTGACATTTCCATGGTGTACACTTCACATTCATTGTTCCAGATTTTTAGTATTTCAAAACAAAACAAAACAACACTGTGGTTGCAAAGACAGCACCTGTCAACAGCATGGACATCTCAAAACAGCCCTGGGGAAGAGCAGGATGGGGTGATCCAGCTGACAGGGCTATGCCTGAGGTGCTCCCACCTCTTGCTCTCCTGTAGCTTGCCCTGTCCTCCCCACAACCCCATCACTTCTCTTCCTCCCAGCTCTGTTGTATCAGAACAGCTGCATTCAGCAGCAAGAAGGCTTTTTGGAAGTGCAGCCACGTTGCAAGGGACAGAGCTGCACGATATACTATCTGGAGACATAACTTATGTGAATTTCTTTTCTTTTTTTTTTTTTTTTTCAAGAAGCAATATAATTAAGGAACTGGATGTTATTTTTCATGCTAATAGAAGGGAAATGAGTGTCAAATTAGGTAAGCTTAAAAATAGCCACTATATTTGATAATCAGATAAAACGTGGTTTCAGGAGGAGCAATTTTTCCTTGTACACACAGCAGTAATACCCAGCACCTACTAAAGTCAGGGAGCCTTTGCCATTGCATCAGTAGGTTGGGGTTTCCCTCTGTGTATACAGCAGACCATAAACATCTCATAAATGATTGCAATCAAATTGAAATAAATATATTTAATAGAGCAATCTTCTCAAGATTGATTCTCAAGAAGCTCTATAAAGAGATACGTGCTTACACATATAAAAGAAAGTAGAAAACCAGGCTTTTTTCCTTCATGCTTTAAATTACAGAATTCTCCAGACTGGTGCCTTTGATTTAATCTAAGAGGCTGAATTTGCAGATTGCCTAAAGATAAATGAATATTCGTCATCTGTTCCAGTAACATTTTTCTAACGTATTGCTTCTTTTGGCAAAGACGTTAAGATTTGTGTATAGTTTTTATCTCCCGTTGTAAAACCAAATTTGTTTTGAATGACAAGTAATTCATTACAGAATAGATATATATATTTTTTACCTTTCCATGCCTGAGCCATCTCTTCAATGGTTTCAGAGCATTACTCTAGCCAAGGCATCAAATCCACTCTCCTATTTATTGCACCATGCAGTTTTGTGTTTTGCTCTGGCAAGCTTCCCGCTGAATTAATTTGACATTCACTGATCAATCAAACTGTCTCATTACTACCTTCTGCCTGCCTTGTCATCATGGTCCACTGTTGACAAGAGTAAGAAATGAACATCAGCAAGGTCACCTTCAGAAAACCTTTTATTTAATTGTAGCAGACCTACCACTAAGCCCTGGGGCTATCTGCAATTTTCCTGTAGGTATCTCCCTCCCTCTCTTTTACATGGACAGTGAATTATTTTAGGTAGGTTCACTCAGTTCACAGACCGGGTGACTCCAACAGAGTTATTTAAGCAGTGGCCTTAGTAATTACAACTGAGCGTTCGCATAAGGAGGATTGCTGTATTTCAAAAGCCACAAGAATGGCAGGCCAAGCGGATCATTCAGAGGAAGCTATTCAGAAAGGGGTGCTGGGAAAAAAGACTCAATCCTCATGGGGATTACTTGTATTGGTTATGAACTGGGACACAAGAAAGCCACTTTCCATTTTACATAGCAAATGAATTAATTACCACGTATGCAGAGTGCTAATCAATGTGGTGATATCTGTCATACAGACAGTGGCATTGCTCACCATTGCTCACTAACTTGTATTTGCCTGAAGCAAGTTCACATCTGTAGCAACTGTTACGAAGCCCTCAGGGAAATGAAACCTGTATGTCCTGCACAAGAATAGAGTATTTTAGTGGTGCTATTTGCTCTTCTGACTGCTTCTGAGTTGTCTTATGTTTTCCATAGGAGTCACTGTCTTTAGACTCTCCTGGATATTTGTGATAGGGCCATTCTAGGGTGACAGGGTTCCCATTTTGCACAACTGGTTAGTGCTCCCTAGAAACACACATTGCTGGAAATGGAAGTCCTTTGCATTCTCCTGAGACAAATACAGCAAAGTTTTGGTTGAATATCCCAACATTTACTGCCAGCTGGGATCACATTTGACATTTATCCTACAAGCCGTCAAGTTTCAAGGAAGCACAATTAAATCTGACCAATTTTGTCTGAAAAACAGATGAAAAAATGGCTCGTAGTAAGATTTGGGCATCTGTAGAAAAAAGCAATTCTGACTTAATAGAAATCATTCCTTTTAGAACATTGCCCCCTATGTGGAACCGCTTGTCTCTCATTTCTCAGAATTTTTAGGCAAGAGAATTTAACAGTTAAGACAATAATTAATCCAGTAATTTCTATGCAGCATATATTGTATTTTCCGATAACAAAACATATGTCTGCGTTAGTGTACACACCACGACTGGAGCTCAGTGTGTGTACATATGGCAGCAACCACTTCCCAATATCACGGATGTGCAGATGATTAATCAATAATGTCATTACCAATGGCGCAACATGGAAACACCATCACTGCCACAAAGTGGATAAAGACATTTTTACAAGAGAGAAGCTGTACAATGAATGGGGGTGGATGTTTCAACAAGTCAAAGTCATAAGACACCATGGGACCAGTTTATTAGGTACTTTGGAACCAAAGGGTGTCATTATCTTTAAGAGGAAAGCTCACTTTGCAATAAAACACGAGCCATCAAACTGGAGATGGGAGAGTTAAAGGAGTTATTAAAAGGATAGGAAGTAGGATGGCAGCAAGTGTTGCAGTGTATTTCCTGAATGCAAAGGGGAATTAAAGCACTGCTTCTCCAGTCTCAGAGGAGAAACTGTTGGCTTTAAAGGAATTTGTAGAAACACACAGTTAGGCTTATGCAAGGTATATCAGAAGCAGAATTACTATTAGCACAGTGGAGACAAAGCTGAAAAAACAGGAAAAATTAATGAAAAATATATTATAACACTAATAAGCACATAACTAATTATAACCAGAAGTAAGGTGTTGGAGGACGTGTGTTCATTCTTATACAGAGGAGGGAAAAAATATATATATTTCCACTCAGTTTAGTACATATTGCAACACACATTTCCTGCACTGAAATAAGCTGCTGAATTCTTCATACCACAGAGTCCACCAGATAAGTCTATCTAAACCAACACTAACTTTGGGCACCCACTCTCACACTGTCCCATAGCCCTCTACTGCCAAACAACTGTGTGTCTCTGCCAGACAGGAAGGACATTTCTCAGAGACAGAATTCAAAGAAGAAGAAAAACAAATCTCTGTACCCTGTATTGCATATTCATGTGCCACCTTTAGTAACAATTTAGAGTTCAGTCAAATTTGGAGGTTTCAGCTTTTCTGCACACAGACAGATTCCTCTACCTAACTGACCAGAAAAGGCTTTGAGGACATCAGTCCGAGAGGACATGGCATAAACTCATTAACCATGTACTAAAACTGAAAGAAAAAGGGTTGTGGAATACTTAAAATAGGCCTATACATGAAAAAACTTCTTGAACATCTCAAAGTATGGCAGGATTTTGAAGATACCTTGCAAAATGAAGAAGTACTGACTCCTGTTGTGATTTTAAACTGCTAATAGTTTAGACGAGTGCGTATGCCTAGAGGGAATGGCCTCAAGTTGCACCAGGAGAGATTCAGGTTGGATATTAGGAAAAATTTCTTCTCTGAAAGAGTGGTCAGGTGCTGGAATGGGCTGCTCAGGTGGTTGAGTTCCTGGAGATACTCAAAAAATGTTAAGATGTAAAATAAAGGATGTGGTTTTGTGGGGAAATATTGGTGGTAGGTGGACAGTTGGACTAGATGGTCTTGGAGGCCTTTTCTAACTTCAGTGATTCAATGATTCTATGATTTTCTAATTTTGAGCAGCTGAGATATTTTTCTATGTAGGCACAATGGAGAAAGGAGAAGAGGTAGATGTTACTTCCAAATATGATACAGGACATTGCTCTCAGCTCACAGCTCTGTAGAAAAGTACAGAAGACTTCCAGCTTTCATACTAAATGAAATGTTATGCTCAACAGAGATTACTGATTTGTTCCCAAAACGTTTTAATTGATGGTATAGAGAACTACTAATAGCACCACGGTAAGTGCCTATGCCACAATGCAATTTGCATTCCCCTCTTCTTCAGGTATGTAGTAAATTCTCCAGGCTGACTGCTACTCTGGTTAGGAGTTGCTGCGTGGTCTGCCAAAAGCATTTCAATGGTTTGCTCACTCTCAATATAGGAAAGCCCCTCCAGCCCTGGGTTACAGGTTACAAGCCCCTGGCTCCCAGCCACACACCCCAAGCATTAAGCTCAAACTTGTTAATTCAAGCAGAAGTGCAAGAGTACAATCATGTTTTCACTGGGTGCCAAGAGAGATATTTGTTGACATCAAGGGAATGCTCGAATTTTGTTTCCTACAGTTAAAGCTATAATAAACTTAGAATCCTCTTATTTCCCTTCTTATTTACAGCACTGAGCTGCAAGACAGATGGTAAGAACTGTTCACTAGAAAGAAAAGGGTAGTTTTAATTGGCATCTCTGTTAAAAGGATTACTGTTTGATAAAGGCTTGTATTTTTTGCTGCTGAAGGGAGGAAATTAGATCTTTGATGGAGGTTTAGGATTATGACTGAAGAAAGTATATATTTCATCCTTGGGATGGATGGTGTATTTACAGCTGGCTGTGTAGCATTAGTTTAACAATTACCTCTCAAAAAGTGATTTACCTACGTGGAGGGGAAAAAAAAAAACACCAAACAAACAACACTTTTTATTGTCTCTAATGATTAGTTTTCACAGTTCTTGTTATTTCCAGCTGCAATAAAATAGTTCTGGTGACGTATGTTTCAATGCGTAGAGGAAGGTTTTATTGCTCCTCTCCATCTTTTGTTTTATGTGAGATTCCACTTAGAATATTAGATATTAATAATTGTAAGATAAATATTTCATTTTTTGGATCCCAAACAGATTAATCTATGTATCTTTACAAAGATATATATTTACATTAAAAACTAAGCAAGTAAGAAAACGACAAGACCATTAAATTCAACTGCCCAAACCAATGAATTAATCCCTCTGAAATTAAAGACAATCTTTCACCCATGGTCCAGATAGGAAAAATGTACAATATACTGTCATAAAGTCAAGTGTCAGTAACATTTCTGAGAGTGTGACCATTTCAGCAACTTTTGAAGTGCAGTGCTTTCTATATGGGAATGATTTCTTACAATCTTCCCTATTTTTTCCTTCTTTGGCTGCATACCGTTCGAGTGTTGATAAATTAAGTCCTTGATATGGCAAAGGTTGTAAGCATGTGATTAACATTAAAACAGCCTGTCAGCAGTCTCAAAGTGGATTTCATCATGGGACTACCGAGGTGCTTAATGTTCAGTGGGAATTAAGTGCTCTGCCAGTTAGAAGGCCTGTGCGCCATGTTGTGCCTATATTACTGCTGTAAGTTAAATTACCACAGTCTGTAAAGCACCTTGTAGTCCATTTCTTCTGCATGAAAGGATCTAAGCAGAATAAATTGCAGTTTCTGAAACATAAACATCCGCCCCAAAGCGATTATGGAGAAAAAAAAAAAACATGCAGGAAAGTCGTTGTGGATGTATTTCCATTCCACTTCGGTATCTCAATATTCAGAGTACTTTGTTTGTATTGGATGATTCTGCCTTGCTAATTTTCAGGACTCACCAGTGACAATTACCAGCAAAATGTCAAAATAACAGGAAGTGAAAGCAGCAGGGGAGTCATTTGTCTGTCAATAGTTAAATCTAAATACAGCTCAGATTTTATGTCAAAAAATCAATGTAAGAAATCTTTCAAATAAGCATATTCCTACCCTGTGAGCAACCTCCTTCAGACTGAGCTTAGAACATGTTAGAAGAAAGAGATGGAACAAATATGCGTATGCTAATATGATCTTCAAAACCACATTTCAGGGAGCAGAAAAGCATGTCAAATTCTTCCATATTTTTGGCTGGCCTACAAGGAAATCGCATTAGTAAGTGGCATAAAATCATTCCATTTTGAGCAGGAACCTGACCCCTTGTTTTCAGTTGTGTCAGAATTGAGAGCTCAGAAGGACAATGGGAAAAGATGGTACCCGAGAGACAGGAAGATCACATATTTTTTCTATCAATCAAACGGTCTTTCTTTGTGCTTGGGTGGGTTGAACACCACTTGTGGCTCAAATTAGAATCAGTGTCATAAATTTACCTTTGGCATGTGACAGGTGAACTACATTTCCATGCAAGAATTAGGACTTTTTCCCCGATTGAACACACAGTTCCTTGGACCATGCAAAATGCCATAGAATTAAGCAGAAAAATTTGACTACAGACCTAATAGAACTACTAAAGTGTTCTAAGATACTGTGAGGTGGCAATAACCACCATAGAGCACATAGCAACTTTCCTAATACATAAACACAGGTGAAACCCTACCTGCGTACTAAGAACCAGGGCAGCACAGACTGATATGCCAGTTAGCATCACCCATACAGTTCCCTGAAGAAGTAGAGGGTAAAATGCTTTGTGGCTGTGTGCTCTATTTGGCACCTGACAAGGTTTTATGATAAGTGTTTGGCTGATTCAATGCTGCCGTCAATTCAACTTACGTGTACATCAGTTTTGCAACTGTTTTGCAAAGTTCAGAAATAATTTGGGGAAAAAAAAAATAAATTGGGAAAAAAAAATAAATTATTTGCCCTTTACAATTAAAGACAACAAAGAAAATGGGCTGAGATAATGGTTTTCTTCAGATGTCCTTAAAGAAAGCACTCAAATAATTGCAAAAACCATCTGTGGCTCAAAACTTGCAGTCATACTGAAAGGACCCACAGTGCTGACCTTCCCCATGGCCAGAAGCTGAGGTTAATGGGATTATGATTAGGTCACAGGGACTCCCCTCTTGGTGTCTGTGCTCCTTCCCTTGGGTGCTCCCTGTGCAGGCACCCACACATGTACACCGACAACTATGAGGGCAACCTGCATCCCAAAATGCAAACTGCAAAATCAACACTTAAAATGTGGTTGCAGATGGCGAAACAAACTAGGGGTCATGTACAAGAGGAAGAAGATATTTATGGCCGATAGTTGGGAATAGATGGTGAGCTCCTGGAGTAGATACATATATGGGCTTTTCCAGATGGCCAGGGCTGTAGAGAGGAAGAAATTCAAACAGCAGTAACTGTGGGATTCGTAAAGGAATCAGATGGAGTTTCTGGTAAAATCAGGTCATGAGTCCATGACAGAGATATTCTAGCCTTTATGTGCTCAAAAGTTTCATTGACAACTATCTGACATTCAGCCTTTTTGGCTATAAAGTCTGATCCATTTCTCTGAGCATGACACTGAAAAGAGATAAAATGCTATGGTATTTAAGCAGTAATGTTCCTGATGATGGGTAGGTGGGAAATTGCCATTAATTTCTCTTTTTAGTTATGCATTATCAGGAATATATATACATCACATATAGATAGATAGATGCATAAGAATCATTGCACCTGGTCCGTGGGAGCATTGCAAACTTGTAAATATCATTTAGTGATATTTAATAAACCAGCCACAGTCAGACAAAAATAAACAGCGCCAGTGTGAAAGAAAGCAAGCATTTTCGTTAAACAACATCTCTGAAATCAGTTTCTTAAATAGGCAAAACCCCCAGTACCTTGGCACTCAAACTGGTATTTTGCTTGGCACGCTATCTGGATTGCATCTCTTGAGCAAGGAAGAAAACTTTGGTTCTTCATTTAAGAATCATTTGAGACTTCACATCAATCGATTATTTTTACATCTGTAAATATATGTGTATCTGTGAATATGTATATTTAAAGGCTTCAAAACTACTGATATACACATTTCAAATAAGCACACATATATGCACGCATATATGTATAAGCTTGACTTTCAAGCCTGTTCCCTAGCTACCACAGGAAAGGAACACTGCTGCATTTTCAAAGCTGGGCTGCTCATCATAGGCTTCTTACCTTTGAAGCTTATAAAAAGTCAGAAAAGCAATTTTAAAACACTGTGTCTGGATTTTCAGGATGGGAAAAATCACAACAGCTCTACATTCACAGTAATATAAAAAGTCATGGATAGTTTGGTCAATGTATTTACTTAAAGCCTAAAAATCCCTAAGTTTAATATAAACTTATTTGGGATCATAAGACTACATGGCTACCCACCTGCATGGGGCTTTGATGTTGCTCACTATTGCTTCTACTGCATTACCATTGCCTTAGCTAGTGATACAATAATGTATACAACCTACACGCTGTCATATTACTTCTGAATATCCACAAAATATGAACTGAATCATACAAACATCAGATAGTTGCTGAGTTGAGGCATGCCTGCTCAGCTGACTTTCCAGAAACACAAAGTGAAACAGAGACAAAAGACACGGCCACCTTAATCCAGGTTAATTCAGACAGTAAGAAGGGATATGAAGATATGAAGCCCCTGTCTTTTTCCTCTTTGTGAATTATTTGCAAGAAGATTATCTTTTAACCAAATATAGTTGTTGTGCACTGTTGTTTACCGTGTCATTTCTGTAAATAGCTTGTGGTGTTTAGTTTATTACTAAAGGAGGAGCTGCAAGTTTAGGGTACCAGAAGATGGAGGGAGTGAGGTTAGCACACATTCACCAGGAGCAAGGCCACCTTCCTATCAGTGTCCTGCTCATTTCTCCAAATTAAATGCTTTTCTCAGAGTTCTAGCACTGCCCAACACACTTTGCAATTCCCACAAATGTTCTGTTTTTTGTAGGGATTGCAAAGGGTTACAGCTTTTGCTGCTTCCACGCTCAGCCCTCATCTGTGACCTTTGGGCAAGCCTACCAGGAATCACTTGCATATTTCAGTTTTAAATACATTTAAAGACTCCAAACTCACGGCAAGTCTATATCACAGATAATATCCAACACGCTGATCTCTGAGCTGAGGTCAAGCAGCAGAATTAACCTCCCTCCCAGCGCCTGCTGACATGGCCATGCTCCTGCTAGAACCCAGCCAGCTGCCTGCACTGCACTCGGGGGAAGAGAAATCCCAGTGCTCTGACCGGCCCCACCAGTCAGAGCAAGGACATTATGGAGCTCCTCCTGCATTATGGAGCAGAGGAGGCTGGGGCTCCAATCAAATGGAAATCAATGCGCCACAGATTTTGCTACTTTCTCTTCTTTATTAAATCATTCCATTCTGTTGTTCCACTTGCTGCTATTAATTTAATTGACCGTAAAGACACACGTGCATAGATTTGCAAAGAAAAACAGTATTTCACCATAAAAGAGATCACATACACAACAGGCAAACAACCAAACTCCTCAATTAACACATCAAAACATTCATCTACATTTAATCTTTTATTCCTAAACAGACCAGAATCTCAACTAACCAAACAAGTGTGCTGCTGCTGCAGCCAGTGCAAGAATACTGAGTCACTCTGGTCCAAATGCCTCCTAGTGATTGAAGCTGTCAAACATGACACTTGCACACACTCTGCTTGACAAAAGCTCTGATCCAGAAAACGTGTTGAGGACAGAAAGCAGAAAGGACCCGTGGCCATGCTGAGGTTCTGCCAAAGCAAGTAGCAGTGGTGTGCAGCTAGGAAGGCCAAGCTTAGAAGACATCAGACTTTCTAAGAAACCCATGGTGTAAAATTAATTTAAATACATGTATTCCAAGGACGCCATATAAAGTTGATACCATGGCCTCGGATATAAAATCTAAGATGAACTAGAAGAAAAACATGACATGATTTATTTTTTTCTCCCCTAAAGTGACAAGACTAGTTCACTTGTCACTTCAGCTATTTACAAGACCTGTCTTTTCTGCTATATTATAAGTGAGCAGCTAACCAAATAAACATGCTAAAAGACCGTTTTTGCATTTCCTATTTAACAAAAGCTTACACAGCAATTTAACCATAGGAAGTCATCCAAACTCCATCAGTCCTCTGTTCTTGAGAGAGATGCCAAGGTCATTAGGTGCCAAAAGATACATTTACAGGAATGGCTACAGTGGCTGTGCTCCCAGGGAACTGGATGCCCAGCTTAATTACTGGTCTTGCAAATTGCTATCTCTATCTTAAGATGTTTTTATAACCTTGAAAATTTGGCCTCAAACTACTCCTGAAAATGGGATTTAGAGACATAATATACTGTTGGCATTTAATCTAGGATCTCAGTACAGAAGAATGGGCACCTATTGTTGAGTAATTAAGAAAAAGGCATGAATTATTCAGGGTAGTTCTGTTTCCCTTTCCAAAGGAAGCATTTACATCCCAAATCTGAGGCTGCAGACAAACAGGCTTGTGTCCTGCTGAGTTAGAGCCACCCAAAGCCGTAGGAGAGCTATTGCTGATACCACTTCCCTCCTGGAATCCTTGGAAATATTTGTGGAGGCAGCTGCTCCCAGGAGGAAGCTCAGGGGCTTGTGTTAAGAGAAGGAGTTTCACCAGTTGAGTCTCCTAAACTGCCTGTTTGATGGTTCTATTTCTCCTCACTATCCAGAGAGTGTATATAGACTTAAAAGTCTTCTACCTGGAGATAAGATTGCCCTGTAACCACCAAATCTTTGTTGCAAAGCTTACCACCAACCCTACTGCACTTTTGTGTTAGAAAGTTAAAGGAAACTGTCTATGAGATAGAATCTAACACCCATCCCAGCCATAGCAGTCCTGCCCTTATGTACATTTGGTTTCTATAAACTAGATTCAGCTGGTCAGAAGTAAAGCTTGGACATGGACATTATCCACCTTGGGGTGACAGGAGCCCCATGAACTCCTGCATAATGGGTCATGGAGGAGAGTCCCAAGTCATGCTCTGCCTGCTGCTGCTCACCTCACACCCATCCGAGCCTCTCCAGATCTTGCTTTAACAGCAATAGAAAGCACTTTTCTCACTCCTCTCCTCTGGCAAAGACAAACAGAAAGGTCCTAGAATAGGCCTTAAAATAGAAGCTTTTTCCTCTGCTCACCTACTGCTTTGATGACTTGTGCCGATATCTAATTAATTAATTAAGGTTAGTTGATGTCGGGGCCTGGAATCAAAGCAATTAAACTGTTTGCTCTCCTGCTAAAACAAACCACGTGTGTAAGGCAAGCTGCCAAGATGGGTATTGGTGACATTTGAGAACTTGTGTGGTTGCCATGCCCCTACCCCTCACTGTGCACCTCCGAGGGTTGGCTCCATCCGTGGGGCTGTGCCAGAGGTTCGGAGATGGCACGGAAGATTAAAAAAGAAATGCTGCTAACTTTGGTTTTATGGATGACTTTTCCTGTCCTTACTGTGAACTTAACTATCTGGTATTTGAATTTTAAAGCCCATCTCTTGAAGTCAAGTGATTAGATACAATATCTTGCCTTTGACAAGAGAGCTTTCGTGGGTTCAAAGATGAACTTGAAAATGAAAGCAGATTAAAGCCTGAAGGGTCAAAGCCAAGGATGGAAATAAAAGTTACCTGACACAGGCTTCTTTTTAAAGATCACACACATTTAAACCAATTGCATGAGTTTTGACTTATATAATTCAGTGGAGCAGAAGCGGAACTTAGAGTTTGCAGGCGGACAAAGGTGATGTGGGCTGTTTGAGACATGGGGAAAAGGACTCTGTTGCAGGACCTCAGTGGTAGCAGAGCCTGGTAAGGAAAGCTGCCCCCATTAATCACTACCTGGCCTGTTGTAAATATAAATAGATAATTCCTGCTGTAAATAGCATAGAGCTACCAGCTGTGAGGATTGTGCTCAGCAGTTTAAAAGTGAACAACATTTCATTGAGAGCTTTTTAACACAAAACCTTTTCATACTCTTCAGGAAAACAATGATGTGCTGGAGAACATCCTAAATACTGCTGTAAATGGAAGATCAGAATGCAGCTCATGGACATCGTATGGTCACAGCTTGGCAAATCCCTCAGCATGCAGATGTGGATGGATTATGCTAATTATAGCTTGGATTTTCTATCATCCCCAGGAATTTCTGTATCTTGCTCATCATGTTAATGGATCTAGACTTACTGTTAAGTGATCCAGAAAGTTTTTAGAAGATAAACATAAAAATAACTCAGAAGTTACTCCAAAGCATTGGAGAATTCCTAGACGTAATCTACGCAGTGGCTAGAAATGTTATAACCACAACATTTCATTCCTATTGGTTGCATTTGAGATGAAGAGATAATAGATTAGAGCCAATTTCATAATAATACTGGATGTGAAATTAACCCAGCTTTGATAGTGCATCCATCCCCAGACACACAATTTTAAGTATTTTTTTATTTATTTATTTTTTTTTTTCCAAATCACAGAGTTATTGGCTGTAAAAGATAGACGTGACCCACCAACCTCTGCAGTGTCATGCATTTCATCCAATTAACTCAGGGTCAGTCTGCCTGCTGGATGGGTTACTTACCAATAAATTCTCTTTATCAATCAGAAAAGCAAAAGGAGATATGGGATAAATAAATAAATAAATAAAATAAAAGCCAAGAATTTTCTAAATAAAACAGTTACTTCAATAACCGTTTTAACTGATTTACAATTAACAGCATTCAGAGCCTCAGTGGCCATGGAGCACACAGCCCCACCAGGGGAGCCAACCTTCCAGGCACAACCAAGACTTGGAAGACACTTCCAGAAACAGAGTTGTCACCTCCTGCTCTAAGGGCCTTCCCCAGCTCTGACCTGGACCCACAAGGACAGCGGCCCAGCCATGCCTTCTGCAGATCAACTGCTTGCACCAGGAGGAAGGGAAGGAAGGCAGACAGAACAAACTTTCTTCTGTGACACAGCATTTCTGCAGGCCAGCTTTATTTCTCACTTGCTTGCCACTCCCCAGCTAATGGATGCACTTGTATAACATGGAGACACTGTGATGCCATGAAGAAGTCTCTGACAAAGCACTGCTGATGAGCTATCTGCATGGCTCATTCACAGAGTACGCATAAGCATAACATTCCCGCATAAGCAGGAGGCTGTGAATGCAAAACCTGCTGACTGCCTTTACTCTAGGTGGGAAAACTGCTTTAAGTCCGGATAAGAAGCCTGGGTAGAAAAGCCATTCAACAACATCACATATAAAGCTCACATCTGCAGTCGAGCCTGCTCAGTTTTTACCCCATGTGTGTTTTCTGATTGTTAACGCCCACAGAAAAGATTTACAGGAGAGCTTGAATGCTTTGTACCCTACAATGCCTCCTGGGTCTAGAGCAGCAGGAACTAACGTCCCTAATTCTTTCTTTGCTCCTCCTTGGCACATCAGAGAGGCCTTGCTGAGGAAAGCACTTGAGAAGCTGTTTGATTTACTTATGCACATGCTTACAGTCCCGAATGGCTGAGCAGAGCTAGACTTAAGAATGCATTTAAATATGGGAGCAGGGTGAGTAAGAATGCAGCTGTAGTGAAAAAAAAGGTGAAGCATTTTAACATATATGGTAGCAAAACAGTAAAGCAGGAGTGTCTAGCTGACATCTGTAGGGACAGACTTCCTCAGGAAGAGCTCTGCTTTAGGCTAACATGCAAAAGAATTAAAACACCTTGCTAAGAATATTCTGGTTTACAAGGCAAGCTATTCTAGAGAGGAATATAAATGCATTGGCTGCTTCATTGATAGTCTGTACTGAAGATTTATTTTTTTTTTTAAATATGAGTTTTGAAGCCATATTTCCCTAGAGATAAAAATCCCGATAGTAATCCTGACAAAATCCTAAAGGGATAAAAAGCAATGAAGAGGATTTCTAATGGTAAGTTATAAATCCTTTTAGAGATTATCTTGCTTTAAAATGATTCAGGGAAAAAATAAAACCTCTGGAAATGAGGTAGTGCTACTTAAAAATCCTTCAGCGAGATCAAGGACGCTTTGCAAAGCTGCTGCTTCCTGAGGGTGACGCTGAGCAGCAGATTTGCTGGTCTCTGGGCCAGTGAGCCACCAGGTAGCTGAGGCCGTGATGAGAAAAGGAGAGATCATTTGTTCAGCGCTGTCTGTAATCCCATCTTCTAGAGAAAATATCGAGTTCTCCCCCATTAGGTCAATAAGAAGATAAGTCAAGATCATGAGAAAAAGCGATGTGTGCAGCTGCAGTAAATGGGGTCTTCAGAGCAAACAGTGATTTTGAAATGGAAGCAAATAGCAGAGTGCAGTACATTTGGCCGATTTCTCCCATAGCACTGACAGGGCTTCCTTAAACCAATTTTTCTTGTACCACAAACGATTTCCACTTACTGCTCTGCACAAGGTTCAAGACCTGATCCTCAGGCTCTTTGTTTCATGGGGTATTTGTGCCACGTGAACATACGGTTTGTAATTTCAATAACTGTTTTAGAGCACTTGCAGTTTTGATCCATAATTTGGAGGTGAAGGAGTGCACGTTTACATACAAGCACAGCACGCACTCGTGGAATTCAATACCTTCTGGTGAGGAACAGACATGTATGTTTAAAACAGTCATGCAAGAAAAACTGAAATAGCTTCATTAAGTTTCAGACACTGCAAATATGCAGTTCATTCTACCAACAGGACAGGCAGAGAACACACCTAAGATTATTCTTCTAGATTTGGAATGAACTTGGTGTGGAAACTCATCGAATGAAACAAGGGGCGGAGGGAATTAATTGGGGTCTTTGCACCCCTCGCCACCAGAGGAAGAACAAGAGACGTGATTAAGAATTCATTACGTCCAATCACTAATTTATCAAAGAGGCTACCTTCTGTAGTCACCTGGGCTTTAACAGGGATGAAATGAAACAGATTCCACAGGAATCAATAAACCCGCTGCATTTAAATAAATAATTATACATCTTCTGGAGAGTTTTAAGCCCATTTATAGCCTCATAGAGCAGCAGTGTAGCACTCATTAAATTCTGCAGCCTGCAAAGAAATGATTACCAGTCTTTATCAGTGGCAGCAGTACTGCTTTTTACACAGTGAGTAATTAGAAAAGAGAGCCACTTCTGAAACGTGCCCACGACAAGAGGTTGGAAGAGTCAGGAAGGTCTCCCGGGGACAGGCTTAGAAAAATGATCTTGATAAATTGGGGGAACGGACTGAAATCAAGAAAGGGAAATACAGGGATTGCAAATCGCTACGGTGTGGAAAGGTAAACCAGGTGTGCCAACCCAGACCAGGACACGGCTGGCTCTGAAGGCAGTGCGATGCAAAAGGAAGTGAGGGAACAAAATTTCCTCATGTGCAGGTAGCCCAAACCTCTGATTGGATTTACCCTGAAATATTTTATTCAGCAAATCTGATTTGAACTTCTCAGTGAGGCATTATGGGCCAGCTCCAACCTGTGTGTGTGAATAGCTTCATCCCTGAAATCATTTGCCCGACTATAAATCTAATCTTTATCTGCAGTGCTCACCGCACAGGTTGTGGAGCCCTTCCAAGGCAGAAAGGCACGGGAGAGATGTGTACAACCGTGCCAGATGCATGGGAAAGGGTTGGGTAAGAGAGCACCTCAGAGTGACCACACCATAGGGGGTTCAGCCTGAGGAATTAAATGAAGGTGGGAGGGGCTGCTGCTGCACTTCCATGGGGCAAGACCTAAACAACGAGGCCATGCTCTAATCTACAGATGGGGAAAGGTATTTAGAAGAAGAGATTTTTATCAACAAGCAAAGCTCCGTTTAACCTCATCATAACAGCAGCATCTCCTTCTCAGGACATTCTTTATTCAGTAATACATGGCTCAGTTTTGTTTTAGAAGTCATTCTCAGTCACATCTTCAATACAAAATGAGAATGTAATGGTACGTTAATATTGTTTTTCTGCTGTGTCATATAAAACTTGTCCTGCATTCAAATATTAGCTCACTCCCGATAGGATAAAAATATTAAGGACACTGAAAAGTCATTCGTTTCAGAAGTACTGCAAACATTAAACCTTACAATAACTACCTGGACTACTAAAACATACAGAAACACCCATAAAAATGTTGTATGGTGCACTGCAATCAGTTGCTGAATAGATTGCATATTATATAAATATAACGCCTGGTGCAATAAAAGTGCTTTGCGATGAGGTGGAAAAGCTTCCAAACTGCTTATGAGTAACACATACTGCAGAAATCTAATTAATCAAGTCACCTACTTAAAAACTGATTCAGGAATCAGATCTCAGAAGATATCTTAAGCAGGCAAAATCATTTTGGTGTGTGTCAACCTTCTCCACCTCATCCAGGGAGGCTCACTCTGCCAAGAGCTCAACCCACAAGCAGTCACTCTGCCCAGAAGAAAACAAGGATTGCAAGGGATGGAAAAACAGCACATGAGACATCTCTGCCATATCACATGGATCATGTCTGATCCAGACAGCGTCTCTCTTTACCTTTAGTTGACTGCTATCTAAAGGTAAGTTTAAAGAGTCATTAATGCCTGAAGATAAAGTCAGATTTGAACACACACCAGTGAGAAGAAAAATTACTGTTTACTTCCTGATTTGTTAACACTAGCCCTTAAGTTATTATTAATTGTATTTTATGAAGGCCATTTTTAGTAGCCATAGTAGAGCTATTAATATTACTTAGTTTTAATATTTAGAACTTCAACGGTTGAATGGACTCACATCCCACCAATGTTTTAAGAATTATTTTGGGCCAGTTGACACCATTCTCCAACTATGTATAATAACTGAAGGTAATGGAAAAAAATATTTCATTATTAAGCTTTGTTTATGGATGTGGGTATAGCCAGTATTTCACCCAGGGCTTTTACTTTGATGACTAAAGCAATAGTGAGGAAGTAAAGCAAATGAGTGGCAGCATAACAGATATTTGCCTTGCTTCTCTGAAGAATATTGGAAGACTTGGAAAAAGCAGAGCAGGTTTTCACAAGTGTTCAGGGAACACTTCCAAAAGATTTGTGCTGAACCATAATACTGAGAGTTTAAACGTACACGCATAAACACAAAGAAAATAAACACGGCTCCCAAAGTTGAGCCTGAGTTTGGAGACTTGAATATGCAAAAGAGGACCTATTTCCAAAGCAAAAATGTGCACATCCAGTTGTTTGCTGTTGTTCCTAACGTAACTATCCTGCAATACTTCAACAAAAGATGTACATAAAGAAGGTCGCCAACCCATGATGGAAATCCATCTTCAACCTCCCTGCTCCCAGCACCTTTATTTGTGATGAAGAGCAAAAACTATGCTTCAGATTCTGGAAATCAAAGTGTTTCA
The DNA here is from genome assembly GCF_039878825.1 of Excalfactoria chinensis. Classification (NCBI taxonomy): domain Eukaryota; kingdom Metazoa; phylum Chordata; class Aves; order Galliformes; family Phasianidae; genus Excalfactoria; species Excalfactoria chinensis. The sequence goes on from NC_092836.1 coordinate 5,140,399, forward strand.
TAGAGGACTGATATCTGAAGGAGGTATTGAAATCCTGCTTGGAACACAGCAGAAACAGATATATATTTGTAACATGGATGCATCTTTATGACCCAGTCAGACCCCATACGCTCATGCAACTATGATATGTAACCAGCATTTGAAATGTGACCTTAAATTGAAAGGCTTATTAATCAGAATTATACCGGAGTATCCCTGCAGCACATTGCTGTATATGAAAATATCACACAGGCAGTAAGAAAATCTACTCACAAGGAGTCTGTGTTGGAGGATGAGGGGGTTTGTGGTTGTTAGTTAATAAAGACTCGGGGGGAAATCATTCATAAATACACAGCTGATTTCTAACCATCACAAAATGAGGAGTCTGAGGTATTTTAGCAAACCTTCAAACTACATTTTAAACTCCCAAATTATGAAACAAATTGCTCCACATTGAGTCACTACTGAGAGGAAACTACCTTTAATGCTAGCAGAAATACAAGCACATTGCAGAAATTCCTCACAACTGCAAAGTACCTTGCTTAAATGATAATTATCTCCTATAAAGTGCTTTTACTTTTAGTCACTATTTGCTTTATCTATTCTGAGTCATATTAAGCCTAGCGTCTCAGCTGCAGAGAATTTCTTTACACCATTTGTTAAAGCATCTTTAATAGGCCAATTTCAGCATCTGTCTACTGTACCTTACTAAATGGCTTTTATTTGCTAAATGGTACCGTTCAGATGAAACACACACTCTACAAGACGTCTGCCTGCACTACTACAGATGTCATACTAACAGCCAGAGTACCTTTCTCCACATCACCGTGCCTACCAGTGAGGTGAGAGTCAGTGAGTTCAGTTTACAACTCCTACTGCCTGAACCTGGAACTTAAATTTGATGTTAGAATGCAATCCTGTGGGTTTTACTCAGAAGAAACAGAAGCATTTCCTTCATGTTTTCATTTGTAAACTCTGATCTACACACATAGATTAAAAGCTCAAATAAATACTTCAAGACCTACTTGGCTATTCAGTTTCAGCTATGGATTCTGCAATAGTACTCTGTATGGTTGTGAGACACCGCAATAAAGAAACAGAAAGTACAAGGAGTACAGCAAGTCTTGCTGGTTACCTGCTCTAATTCCAAATGACTCTTTCCATCCACATTTCCAAAACTGTACACAATAAGTGGCCTTGTGGAAAAACTATCGAGTCTGATTTGTACTAGAAGATTTTAGTAATGTGTATTGTTACACTGCTTAGCTACTTACAGGTAAAAGTCCAAGCTTCAACCATGTCTTTTATAGTACAAATGCTGCCCAGGGTTACAGCACCTCAATTTTTGGCAAGCCCATAGAATAACCTCACATTATGAGGTCAGCAGTGGCTAACAATGACAGTTCCGGGGACCAATAGCCAAAGAAGCAGGTGAGCTCGGGAGCAGATACCTGCAATTAACTCCCCCATGGACCTTGACTTTGTGATGTTTATTCATTCCCAATTAATTAATTCCCTTGGGTAGTTAAAAGGACTGTTAGCTGCATGCTGGGTTTTAAGTAGTCAGCAAAAGTTTCATTGTTTCAGTGCATCCCAGTATGTTTTGTAGTTAGCCAAAGACTGACAGTTGCTTTTCATGAAGCACAATGATTTACTGACTTTTGATGCGGAGCAGAATTGTTAGCCCTAGCTATATCCTTGTACTGTTTTCTCCTGCATGCACTTTCTCTTTAATTAAGTTGTTGGAGGTCATTGCACATTGTTAAAATCTCTGCAGGGAAAACATTCTCTCTCTGTTTCGGTACAGTTTGGGTCTCTGACTCCTTTCTTCTTCTCAGTGAAGCTAATGTTTCCTTTAAGGACACAACTATGAAATGGGAGTTAATTTGCAAATGAGTGCAGATTTTTTCAGGTATCTTTACAAAAACCGCTTACCTGCATTATTGTTCAACACAGCCAAGCACTTAAGTACATGCTTATCTTTAACAGCTCCATTGAAATCAATGAAACAACTCGCATGACAACAAGATACTGATCAGGGGTTTACTGCAATAGATGCTTTATGTCTTATGATTAAAAATAATTCCTACTTTGGAGCCAGGAAAGCATTTGTTCAAGCCTGCTGTTTGCTGGTTTCTTCCATGAATGTCCTCTTGATTAGAGCTGCATAAGCACCGCAATCTCCGTGTGAAATATTTGGAAGATACACATTTTCTGTGTATCCAAGCAGTGCTTTTCTTTTGTATCAGATGTGAATGCCAAGGCAACTTTATGCTCCTTTTATACTCAAACACTCTGCTGCCACATGCCTGCAATGTTCTCTGGCAGGTCTCAGGAGTGCCAGCAGTACAAAGTGCACCTGCTGTGGCCATCTCCGTGTTTTCCTTTCAGTTTTTGTTGTGGCTTGAACACATTCTTCTGATTATTTCCTAGCGTCATTCAATGAATTTCATCTTACTGAGCTGATCTGCTGGATTTTTACCTGCATCCAACTCTTTTGCCAGCAGCATAATCTCAGCAGCTTTTATTGTTCTCTTTATTTAGCTCCATCTCTTTAACACATGCACTCCTTGTGTTGCTATGCCTGTTTTTCAGCTAATAAGCTGAAAGAAGCCCAACCAACAAACAAATACAAAAAGCACAACTCCTTTAGGGAGGGGTGTAGATTCAAAGGAAAAGGTCTCTGTTCTCAAGGGCCCAGGAGTGTACTCAAGAGTGGCCACAGCAAGCTCTGCTGTCCCCATTACCATGTGCTCTAGGCAGAGACTGGTATGGAAATGAGCCCTCTGTGTTCACCTGAAGCATCTGGTCAAGCCCAACCTGGGCCAGTCCTTCAGCAGAGCTCCTCCATGCCTGGCTATTGGATAGATGGTCCCACCATGGACTCTGCCACATGCCTCCTCTGTGATCTGCCATATAGAAGTGACTCACTTTATGCATTTTCATATTTCTGGCTAATTTTATGGAATATATATATATATTTTTGACAACTTTGTCTCTGAATTTCTTGGACACGTTTTAGCCACCTCCAGGCTGCAAATCTGAAGCGTAGCTCATGGTTACAAAATGACAATGAAAAAATTCATATATGCAAACTGACTCCACAATAAGGTTTTTATTTTATCTCATTTTGCTGCTTCAGAATGAGACAATCTGCATAACTCCTCCCATAATCAAAAAGCAGATTTGCCTCAGTTGAAGAGAAAATGCAAATTCTGGTTCTGTTCTGAGAGTAGGAGCCCAGCTTGGATTTGGTGTGAATACAGTTAGTTCGGCCTTAGGACACTGTAATACACAACTCAAAAGAACTCATCAAGTTGATCTAATCTAAGCTTCTCCTCAGAAAACTCAAATAAGCTTGAATTCTTGGATTAGTCAATGTTTGCAGCTACTTGAATTACATTTCATACATACATAAATTGAACATATGAATCTCAGCAGTTAAGTACTCTGCTGTCAATTTCCTTTTTTTTCCCCCCTTTTCTTTTTTCATTAAGAGTAGAATATATTTAAACTCATCACTCCAAGAAGTATCTGGCTGTGATCAGATACAATCAACTGAAAGAAAAGGAATAGCCATATTTGCATCCATAATCTTTTTTATCTTGACACTGAAGGCTAATTGTCATATCAGTAAATGTGGAATGAAATATAGTATGTGTGCCTGAAGGTTCCATATTTGCTAAATTGCTTAACAGCAGCTACTGCTTGCTGTTTTGACATAGATATACACTTGCTGTCTGATAGCACATTTCTGTAGGAGATAATTTTGAGTAGTCTCTGTCAAATAAAGTTAGATTTAATGCAGCTACAATGCTAGTAATAAAGGAAAAGCATTGACGTTTTCTTCTTTATAATTAGATGCTGCCACTGATATCCAGACTGAAGACACCGCTGTCCTGAATAGTGATTGTTGCTGGAATGCTCATTGTGTTTCCTGGAATCTGTTTTGTCCCTGCGGGTATGGAGCATGTGTGTGTGACTGTTGTACATGTAACCAAACTGTCAGAAATCTATCAAAACGTCAAAGAATACCACCAAATGAACCCCACCTAAATGTTGATTCCGCACTGTCAATGGTTATTTGTATTCATTTCACATTTTAAAGAGAATAGTAATGTGTTATGCTCCAGGGGAATGTCTTTTACCAGTTTAAAAATTACTAGGGGTTCAGATATGCTTTCAAAGACCATTTATATCTATATGCTTTTTCCTTTGTTTTCAGAGAAAATTTCTTTTCGGAGGAATGGAGGCAATACGTGATGATGCATTTAGTGGCAACAGAAATCCCTCTGCCTGCCATCCCCAAACATCCTATCACATCAAACACCTCAAAGGCTGATGGGGTTTGCCCCCCCCCTGCAGCCCAACTCCTAGGAGATGTGGGCACGTTCTTGGAGACAAAGACTATGTCATGGTTATGTCCAAAGAGTCCGCCCAATGGTTCTTTAGCCCTGGGGGATGTTCTTCTAGACTGGAAATAACAAAGATATACACATGATGTATGCGCTGGTTTGTGGAGCGAAATAACATAGCTGTTCCTAAGGCAGACACCCTACTGTTTGGTTGCTTGGAGCAATTTGCAGCGCTACGCTCAGCTTACGCATATCCTATGTAAATACAGAGAAAGAGAGCGATGGAAACAAGGAAACGGAAACGGAGAATGTAAAATGCAACTATAAATATTGTAAATCCTGCAGCAACCAGGCAGCCTCATTTCATCCTGAAAGCTAGAGAGATGGAACTGATTAGTTCTCGCTGAGGAAAGGATATTGATGTTTAATACCCTTTTGAGGCTGCTGGATTTGGTTATTGGATTCAAAGCAGGACACCTGATGGTATAGACAGTAGTGTATAATGAGGTTTCCTTTCATAACAACTGAAAGTCCTCAAGAAAATTACTATTTCCAGCTTAGAAATGGAGGTGCTCCATTGCTGACTGAGAATCATTTATTTATAAAAACAACTTTAAATTAGATGCCATTTACAACATCAGGGGAAAATCAGCACATTCCTTATGTAAGCCAAACTAAAGTTCTCTCTCTCTCTGCAGTGATATTCAGAGTTGCCCTACTGTTTTTCATCTTGTTTTTAAAGATGACTCTCCGTTGTTTTTAAAGATGACTCTTCATATCGTTAAGAAAGATTTTGCCAAAATAGAGAATGTTAGAAGAGATGATGGTTGGGTTTTGCCTGGCAAGGAAATACTTCTGAAGATGAAAAGAAAAAATTCATCTAAAATGAATAATCTAACAGTTGGAAACGTTGAAAAGTGAATAGTTCACACAAGGAAAATTGCATTTGTAAGGCACAATCCACAAAGAACTTTGGCCAACAGAATGGGATAGTTCCTTTGGAAAGGACCTTCAAAGATCATGAAGTCCAACCGCCTGACCACTTCTGGGCTAACCAAAAGTTAAAGCATATTATTGAAGGCATTATCCAAACACCTCCTAAAACACGGACAGTAATGTGGCAGCAGACACATGTACGGGAAGCCTGTTCAGTGCCTGGCTCCATGCCATCTCTGTATGACCTGTTCAGGATCCCAGGGAGCAAAAGCTGGCACCAGTAACAAGAAGAAAAGAAGGCCAACAAACAAACAAACAATAGAACAAAACAGCTCAGCTGACAAACAGATCTATCAATTATTTACGCAGCTCTCTGCTACAACTTTTATTCACCAGGTATGTTTTCTAGCAGCCAGACATTGCACCTGGCTCCTGTTTCAAATCAGAGGACAAACCAACTGTATGAATGACAACTATAAAATTACTGGCAAAATGGGATTGTTGCAGATTACAGAAATTTGGGAAACAAATGCATGTGTGTACAGTGGCAATTACAGTGTACCCCACATATTATTCCTTCCTTGTATTTTGATCTTGCAGCACCTTTGCTAATATCTTCCATACTACAGTTGCTAAACATTAGCCTAAAAGCAGACTTTTTGAGCTATGAAACAAAGGACAGTTATTTTCTACACACGGCCTGCAACCCTCCACATGGAAACTGAAAAGGATACAGCCTAATTCCATCTTTGAGTAGAAGTTTTATTACCTAATGAACTACTTGAATTCTTTGTTCCCGAATAAGACCTGGCAATAATATATGGCAAATATACATCACACAATTTGGGAGACATTGAGTGAAGGATATTTTTTCAGCTTGACTTACCCTACCTGAGGTGAAGGGATACAATTCCCACCCAAATATCACAGACAAAGAACTACATACTACAGTAATAATAGAAGCCGTATGATACTGGCCTTGCCTTACAACATAATTCGTTCAATCAAAATTCATCAAGTAAAAATGTGTTTCAAATAATTTTCAGATCTGAAATCTGACAGCATTAATATGCACCAAGCTTTATACCTCACTGGAGACAATGCAGAGAGCCATATCAAGTCATGAAGTGCTACAGTGCATGATAATTCATGGCATGCAGTTCATTACATCCTAATGTTATGACACTGTTCTTCAATATTTGAGTATAATTAGGGAGTCAAGGTGCTATATTAGCACATAACGAAGTCCAATTAAGAATCATTAACTTATGACCTTCTTCACACACTTGATGGACAGTGAGCATCTAGGGGAAAAAGGTAAAAGGTGAACTTGAATGAGTTCGGGTCAATGGATGATGTTTTGAGGAGTTAAAGATACCTCAGATGATAATTTACATCTGATGCACCAGGGCATGTTGACATATTGACGGATAAATGGAAACATTATAGGAGATGGTCATGCTGGTTGAGCATTTAGAGTGATTTATGCCGAAACATTTGCTTTTTATATGTGTACCATCATTACATGGTTATTTTATGTTAAAAATAAAGTGCTGTAAATGTTACATTAGTAATAAAATATGCACTAGATATGTGCTTTATTGGTTTTATTTGTGTATGCATAAATATCAACACATCCATGCAAAAATGATATGGCAATAATATACCTAGACCTGGCACAGTGACAACCTGTAGCTGCCTGATGGTGGAATTAATGCTGAAATCCACATACAGAAGTCAGCGCAAACCAAGATTCATTCAACTAATATATGCCAGTGCTTAGGTACAGTTTAGACTTTTGATGTCTCTCTGAGATGAATAAAACCATCTCTGCTCATTATATGCACCTACACATGCAGAATTGCTCCACTGTGATATGAGACACAGTGACTAAGCAATTACAGAGATGTTAGTAAAATCTCTGTATAACGACGCATTTATAGAGAACTACCAAGCAGAAGTGATTTTCCTTTGTGATTATCCACTTTTTTCCCCAGTCAGTCACACACCCCTTTTTTTCTCCCCAACAAGTTTATAACCTCCAGGTGATCAGTCCATTCTCAGACTTGTCTGGTCACCCTTTAGGAAGACCCACTCTGAAAAAGGAGCCAGCATGGAGATACACCATAACATGTAGCCATGAGCCATGTTCTCTAACAAAGCCCATGCTCTCCTGGAACACCAGAGTTAGTTTGGCTTTCATGAAATTGTGAGAGTTGGAAAAGACCACTAAGATCATCAAGTCCATCTGCCAATCCATCCCTACTGTGCCCACATCTTTCAGTGCCACATCTCCACAGTACTGGAACATCTCCAGGGATGGTGACCCCACCACCTCCCTGAGCAGTTGTGCCACTGCATCACCGCTCTTCTGGAGAAGAAATTTTTCCTAATATCCAATTTGAACCTCCCCTGGCACAGCATAAAGTCCCTCTTGTCCTATTACTGTTATCTGGGAGCAGAGACTGACCTCCACCTCACCACAGCCTCCTTTCAAGGAGTTCCCTGAGCAAGAAGGTTTCTGTGTTCCTGCAGTACCCCTGACCATGACATCCAGGAGCTGTGCAAATAAAGACTATTCTGTAGCTGAAAAACATTACATATACAGGGCAATTTTCACTTGGAAAAACACGATAGCATTGCAAAGGAACACCAGTACAGAAAACCCCAGACATATGGTACCTCCAAGTTTGACTCACAATGTATATATATATTTATGATATAGGGTAGGAAGTAACATTTGGAATTAGACAGTATCAGCAGTTCTGAGTTAGCACCAAGGGGCTGTGACTTCTTGCAAGAGCCCTTGCCCTGAGTGCCTTAACCTCATAAAGATCAGTTGGCTCAGGCAAGGCATGGTGCAAGTCATTTTTGTTCTGAGCTAAGGAAGAAATTGGGACTTGTGGAATAAAAAGAGCATTGCAGGAAGGGAATCACTGTGCCATTACTGCAGAACGGCTCTTAATTTAGAGAGCAAAGACTCAGCTCTCTTGCAGGCTGTCAATAAAGTATATATTATCACAGCATCAAACATCTGGGAAGATACTGTGCTGCCCTGAAATTCAGCCGGCTTTCTCTGGGATAATAGAGCCCTGACACTGTCGGGAACCCCTATTTTGTTGGCAAAATCACTACCCTTGAGGGGACAGAGGTGACAGAGATCCTGCCCCAGAGCACAGCAGAGCAGCACTTTCATGTCAGTGGGTTTCCTAAGGCTCTGGCCACCTGTCAGCACAGCCCTCACTACTCCCACGTGCAAATTTCTGTTACAGAAGGCAACAGAGACTGCATGTACCTTTAATAACCAAATATCTCAATAACTACAGAACGTTCTGTAAAAGCCACTTCTTCAGTTCAGCAAGGACTAAACGGCAATAATGGAGAGAATGAAGCAGGGAAAACGGCAATTAAAAGCAGAAGGGATTAAAAATATCCTCAACATGCCTCTTTCCATAGAAACAGTGTCTGGCCATAGAAATGGTAGCATCTAGGCAGTATTTCTTTGATATCCGCATCATAGAGCAGTGTTGTAAGTCCAGGGGGGAGGGGAATCACACACCACTTAGCAGATAACAATTACACAACACAAACACAGGCACGAGCACATTTATCTCAGACACACACAAACAAGACTGCTGGCACCTATAATACACTCCACAAACCCAATTTGCTTTCACTTCATTATTTCTGAATATGTAGGGAGAGTTCTGGGAATGCACGATGCTGCTATGCCAAATTCTCCAGAAGTACAAGTTCTTTTGGTGCTAACAGGAGCCTTTCTACTATTTTCATTCTAATTTTCTACTGTAGCAATGCCAAACACCATTTAGCATTGCTCAGAAAGTTGAGGCTTTTTGTCAGCAAAGCCCCAGAATCACTTCTTTTTTCTTTATTCCTGTGAGCAGCCACATAAATCCCAGATGTTCTCTATTCTACACGAAGTAAATATTGAAATTGTGCTAGGAGATATTCAAATAGAGCTGACAGAGAAGTGAGCCTGAGATCCCAACTGCACAGCACCTGAAACAGTTCTATCAGCAGATGCCCACTCTGACAGCACCACACATCCACTGTCCGCAATCTGTATGGGGTGCCATAGATCTTCCTAATCACCTTTCTTTCCAGTGACAAATATGAACAAGTTAAAGCTAAGGTCAAATGAAAGTACTAAACACCTTCAATACATCAGGAAGGTTACTTTCTTTCACATACAGTGCTGAGGGACTGTAACACCCATCCCACTTCAACCCCTGCTGTAGGCTGGTTGACCCCTATCAGATCAAGCTGGCCTTGAACACCCCCAGGGATGGAGCATCCACAGCTCTCTGGGTATGGTCCTGCAAAGCAGATGGTTCCCCAGTGAGCAGCTCTCCTCTGCAAGGTAGTTACAAACCTACTTGACGTTCAACTCCTAAGAACAAAGCTTGGGCAGGTGAAATGCTGCCCCTCTGATACAGTACACCTTTCCCTTAACTGCTATTAATTTCCATGTGAATGCCCGTGAAGACTTTCCCCTTCCTTAAATGACCCAACAAACACTGCACAGAGGTGCATCGAGATCAGGCAAGCAGAGGTAAATCTGATGCAACTTGAGGCTTTGCAGGAGGGAGCTGCAAAAAATATATCAGCATTCAGTTTCAGTCCATTCAGGGCTGACAGGTAACAAAAGATATCCCCCATACAGAAACATGGGATCCAGCTAGGCTGAAGGGGCTGCGAATCATGGCTGGGACCTCCCCACTTCCTGAGGACAGTTAAAAGCAGCTGTAGGGCAAACCAAAAGCCTTTTGGTTGCACTTCGAAGTGGAGCGCAGGAGTTGCATACTCAGACAGCAATGATCCAGAGTTAGATTGCCATCTTCCTTCTTTCTTTTGGAAAGAAAAGGTATCAGAAACTTTCCTCAGGAAAAAGAAGGAAAAAGAAAAAAAAAATAAAATCCCAAATTAATTCCCAGTCTGAGCACCTCAACCAGATGACAGAATCGCCTTAACTTGGAATGAACAGGGTAGATGTAAAAGATGCAACTTTTACCACCTACAGCGAGCACCAATAGGCACAGAGGTACCTGAATGAAAGTTCAAGCCCAAACTTTGTGCTAGGCAGTGTGAGCAGTCAGTAATTATTTATAGCTACAAGCCAGTACCTTCTGAGCATAGGAGAAGCACTAAGCAAGCTACCTTTCACCGTGAAAGAAGCTCTGGGAATATTTCAGGAGGTTATGGGAGGAATATCTGCTGAGGGGTCATGGCGCAGGGCAAGAGGCTGCCTGGTACAGTAGGAAATACATTATTTGCTTCTGCAACCCCAGAACTTTCTATTTCATCCATCACAGTGGCTGCCAGTCAGTTCTTTAAGTAGAGCCTGTATCTAAAATTATTTGTGTTATTACACGAGAGAGAAATGGCTTTTCCTCCTCTCAAATGAACCCCCTAAACTTGGTGAATGCACAACCCAGATTCTAAATCCCCACGACACAACAGAACTTCATCCAAAAGGGCGAAAGAGATTAAAGAGCAGCTCAGGCCATGGGCTGCTCAGGGAGCTGGGAAGGATGCAGGTCTCACTGTGTCCCCAGACTGACACATAGTGCTTTATTTGGCTCTGTCAACAAATCGTCCCCTTCCCCAGTTGTCAAGGTGGCCAGAAATACCCTGTTGCATTACAGGGTCACATAAATGTTGTTTTTGGACTTTAGTGCTTCAGCACTCATTTTCTAATTATATAAGGCTCAATTGTTCATACGAGGATTCCTTGTTGACTAATTGGCAAAAACATATACGTGGTTAAGTAGCACACTGTGTCCTACTTTGATTAAATGTGCTACTGTTCCATCCTAATTAGAAATACTCGTTCTCTCTTTTAATTGCATACCTTTGCATATTTACAGCAATTAATACAGTGCAAAAGTGGAACATACTAAGTCGGTCTAATATTTGCATTTCTGCTGGTTAGGTCTGTTAAGGCATCTCTTCTACATTAGGCTTTAATTATGTGAGGAATGCAAAGCACCTGATGGCATGCTGGAACACAAAATCATTTTCTTTGGATTCCTCTACCTGGTCACTGACCAAAGCAGTGTTTTTTCCCATAAAAATTAGCTAAAGATCTCCTTCCCAAGGAATTAATACTCTAATTGCATGCACTTTTCTAAATGGGTATTATGCCCTTGAAACATTGATACAATCTTAATTATGTAAGTATGAACAATACCATAATCATGAACTGCTTTCTATTTTATGCCAATTATACAAGTAATAAGCTGCATTCAGTAAAACAACACCTTTTAGCAGCATTAGAGTCTTTTCTAGATTAGCAAGTTGGGGAGCTGTTTATTTTTGCTGTCTCCAAACATCCCACCCCACAAAACATTCTAAGAGCAACATGGATTAATAGCTTATTTCTGAAACTTGTTGACTGAGCAGACTGAATTCTTGGCCCTCTCTTGGTGTCACTGAGACTACACCACATGGCACCAGCTGGGAGCCTGGCTCACAGTATGGAGTTACATTCACCTACCAGGTTGAGTAGGGTCCTTTTATCCCACACTAATCAACAATCAGAGGTCATTCATAGATTTTAAAGGGTTTGGTGTGCAAACACATTTAAATACATGCATGTGCAGCTGTAAAGTATGTCCCAACTGAGAAGCCCTTTTCTTGCTACTTTTATGCTTTCTGGACTCAGCATTAGACCTTAATAAACAGGAGCAGTTTGTAGGGTTTTTAGATGCTGTTCATTGGCTTAGGAAAATAGAAGTGATGCAGGGAGAAAAGGAAAATGCAACACTACAGGCAGCATGTTACTGAAATAATGTTTCATGCAGTTTCCCCCAGGTCACGGGTCACTTCTGATCCATGGGAGTGGTGGGAATGGCAGGACAGATGACTAATGGGAACCTACTTACTGCCTTTCTAAGCAGTTTGTACAGGAAAGTTGTGCTGGAAGAGCCTCTGCCATGGGTAGAGACAAAGCAGGATGGTGCTTACCTGCCCAACAGTTCTTAACACGCAGGCTGCTGCCTGCCACATCAGTGGCTTCAGAGGTTGTGTTTAAGTTCATCTTCTACTTATTTCCCGATAGAAAGCCAAACCAGTTTCCTACAGCTTAAACTAAAATCACTGTCATTCTCTAAAAGCTATTTCTCACCCACTTTTCTCACTTCTCAACATTTCATACAGACAAACATTTCAGTCATGGTATCAGTGCTTTGGTAGAGAGCAGGATTTGATTAGCAAACTCATCAGCTGTTGTGTTTTGCAGATGACATCCAAAATATCAGACAGGGCAGAAGAGAACACTGTATTGCTCCCCCACACACACAGAGTGCCAGCTCCATCTCTGCCTATTGCAGTGCCATTATGGCACCATGTTTAAGCATGCAGCTATATTTGCACGCACTCATTCATTCAGAACCGAGCCTGACATTTGTAAGAAATATACAGCTTGTGAAGGAAAGAGCTGTCTTAGGCTTTATAAGCAGAAATTCCAGATTTTAGTGTCACAAGATAAAAAGAGCAGGGGAGGCGGAAGCTTACACCTACCAACTAAACAAGCAAACTGTGCCTGCAACTTCCTTCCTTACCAATTTCAGGTGTTTCCAGAGGAAAAGGGGAAGAGAAGGCCACGTGAAGTTGATGAAAGGGAAATTTGTATCCAATGGTAAGCTTTCAAAAAAGCCTGAGAGTACAAAGCAAATCTGATCAAAAACTTGCTCCCAGAAATCAGAATGCCTGTGTGTGTCGTGGGCTTGGGGGCAGAAGTGCAATACTCGAAAGCAAAGGAAATACGAGTACAATAGGAAATGCTACTGGAGGTCCTCTGGGAGACAAAATGCTTTCCTGTGAGCTCGGGGGAAATTACTCTATGGCTATCTGTCAGAATGCTGGGACATCTCCTGTTGGAACCATGTGGGTATTCACTGAGTTACCTACAGATAAGGGTAGAGTTTAGTCAGGAAACAAATATCAGCAAATCAAGTGACAGTCTGCTGCCAGGGACACCATCTGAAACCAGACACAGAGCCCACTGACATGACCAGGTATCTCTCTGCATATTTTGGATGTGAAATAGCTTGGAAGCATAAGTCCCACTGACAAGCAAAATTTAATTTCAAATGATGCCCTACAGGAAAGAAGATATTAAACATTTGATTCTCTTGCTGTATCATAAATTACTCAATATTTTAAAAAAAAATAAATAAAATCAGTAGCTTTATTCCCCCACAGTGACATACAGGGATACAGGCCCTCAGCTGCCAGCATTTTTAAGTGAGCCCATTAAGATTAGAAGTGTATAGCCAGAAGGGCAGGGAGGGACAGGGCCTTACAGCCTGCTAAAGGGCTGCCCAGCACCAGTGAGAACAGTTCATGGGGCTCACAAGAAACCTCATTGATTTCTGCAAGTCTGCACCCCCAGCCATAGGCAGGCAGGCAGGCATAGACAGGCCTGAGATGATCCGTACACCTGCACAGGTACAGAGGGAGAGAGTGCACAAAATCTGTTTATTTACCAAAAAGAAAAAGGAAGAAATTGGCCTTCCTTCCCTCCCAGAAATGTTTCATTTTTCTCTGACAGTTCTCTGATCTTCTGCAAAGCTCTCAGAGGTGATGTCAGACAAACTCAGAGCCTTTCTGGAGGCAGATGCTCTCTGCAGAGCATGCCAAAATGCCTTGGACAGAAGGCAGCAGAGGTGTGCAAATGACAGCGGTAGTCTGCTGCAGATGGGAGGTCTCTCCTTACACAGGATATGTAAGAACTCGGTTGCAATGAGAATAGTTAAGAAAAAATAAAGTTGTAACGTTCCCTTCAAGAGCAATGGAAAATAAAATAAAATAAAATAAAATAAAAATCCAAATGTAAAAATAAACACATTATAGACATCATTTTGCAAGTTTGGTGGGAATGGCTCTTTGATCATCTGTAATTTCCAACTGATAACTCTGACTGTCATTTCCTAGCATAACTCTGACATTGAACAACAGGGCTGTGATTGACTGTCTGCACAGAAATGAGTTATAATGGGATTTGGCGCCTCTGAGGTGGGAGGACAAGGGGAGGCCAGCAATTGTTTGCCTTTCTGGAGGAGTTATCCAACTTCAGAAGCGTTCAGCAGCGTGTTTCAATCAAGAGCGGGAGAGTACAGCTATCTCCGCTCTGAAGAAGTTTAATCTATGGCTGGGATCCAAACAGACCAAGTGTCCTCTGAATTCAAAGGCAGCCAATCTTCATAGACTTGAGAAGAGATTATCTAGAGATTATGCCGGTAATTAACTGAGGAAATGGAAAGTTGGTCTAAACCCTGTGGATCTGCCTCAAAGTCACATTGCTGTTCTCGTTCCGTAAAGGTTGCGCATTGGAAGCTGTGGTCAGGCTTTAAAGGGAAGCACACTGCAACTTGGGTAAGGCAGTCAAAGGAGCCTGAATACAGGCATCTGTCTTAGCTTTTCCTTCACATTGTACTGGACAAGTGGCTGACAATAAGTAATTTCTTCTGTGAAATTCAAATTAAAGCTAACAATTACCCAGCAATACCCACCAATCATCCTGTTAGCACAGACATGACTGTTACTGTCATTAGGAGCATTTATTCCAACTCCTCTGTGTTATATCACTAGTTTACTGCAATTATTCTCAATCAGACATTGGAAGCACTGGCTTATACACCTAGTGAAGCCCATCACCATGCAGATGAACAGAAGGACCCCCTGCTGCAACCCTGTTAAATGGCAAAGCCTCACATTATATTACTCCAGAGAGCTTCTTCAAGAAAAACCACAAACAAACTCAACAATTAATTCTTATAGCATTACTTCTCCTCCTATTTCAATGGCAATTCTTTACTGTTCTCCGATATCTTTGATTAGACGGTAACTATTTTTCTTCCCTCATCTGCTAGAAGCATAGAGCATCACAGGGGAGTGCTTCCTAGCTGCAGACACGCAGCAGCCCTGCTATTTAGCATTTAGATGGTGCAACTGAACCAGGACCAGTGCACCAGCGAGGAGGAGGAGAAGTGGACATGAGCAGTGACAGTTGGCTGGACAGAATGCCCCTTCTCATTTCTCTCACTGTGTCCCTTGCCAAAAACATTATGCTGTTGCAGACAGGCAGAGGAAACGTGCCTGCTGTCCACAGGTCATCTCTAATCACCACATCCCACTCTGCGGATATCTCAGACTTCCACTCATCGCTATTTTGCAGAGTGAAGAACAGCTTGAGACAGCTGCAACAAGGCAAAAGGGCCCCGTGCACCGGGCAAATCTCCTGTTGCAAATTGAGTGTGCAGAATAGACATGAATACTGACATCCCACAATTCATCTTCCCACAGCCCTGAATGATTACCAAGTCCCTGGCTCCCCCAGCACAGGCTTAGCCCCTTCACCCAGAATATCCATAGATGTCTGGGAAGTTGTGGAATCAGCGCTCCATTTTAAATGATCCTTTCACTCTTTCCCACATGAATTATTGTTATTTGCATTAGCAGACACGCTCTATGCCAAATTTCCCACAGGTCTCTTTTCAAATTAGCCATCTGCAGCCTCATGAAGCTTTACGTGCACATAAGGTATGTGAATGGATACCCAAAATACTATCAAATCACACAGGTACTTATCCATCTCTTAACATATTGCATACACACATTGGCCATTTCAGGTAGAAGCAGGGAGATTATTAATGGTGGAATAACACCTGAACACCCCCCACACACAATCACAGTGCTGGCCATTGCTCTTTACCATCAGCTTCAATGCAGCAAACATCACACAGCAGGAAGGAGCTCCCTACTTGAAGCGTCCTTCACTCTTTAACAAGAAGGTGGTGTTTTTCCATTATTTGCTCCTTAACAACAAAACATTTAAAGGTCTTTACAGCCTGCTGCAGAGTGTTAATTTTTAATGGGAGAAGCTACATGCTGCCTGATTCCTTTAGTGCACAAAGCAGCCAACCAATCGTGAATCACCTATTACTCCAGAACAGCAGTTTCAGCAAGGAGTCTTTACAGCTCAGAGCATCCTTGAGGGCTAAAGATGTCAAGCAGTTTAAATGCCAATGAAATCAAGACGACACCAGGCTCAGATGTGTTAGGTAAAAAGGACAGGAAAATGGAGACCTCTACTGAGAGCATAAAACTCTGCTCTGCATTAAGAAATAAGAACCCACTTAAGATGACTATAAAGGACTCGCCTGGTGAAACAGGGAAAGGGATAAGCAGTGCCAATGACAAAGTATATAAAGAACATCATGGTGAAAAATGAGTGAAAAATGGCCTGAAGGATGTGAGAGTCCATCCCTCCCTCTGCCCACTACTGACACATTACTTGCCTGTCCTGTTTGAAGTCTGATGATCTGATAATGGAAATTCAGTGCAGCCCTACAGAAACTGTCCCAAGACTTAACACCTAGAAAGATTGTTTCCTGTTTCCAGTTAAGTCTAAAGAGTACTGAAACTCAGTGCAGTTTTGCTCATTGCCAAGCCATATAATCATAAATGTTGGAAAAGACCACTAAGATCATCAAGTCCAACTGTCAATCCGCCCCCACCCTACCCACTAACCGTGTCTCTCAGTGCCACATCTCCACAGTTCTTGAACACCTCCAGGGATGGTGACTCAACCACCTCCCCAGGCAGCCTGTGCCGCTGCATCACCACTCCTTTTGAGAAGAACTTTTTCCTAACAGCCAACCTGAACTTCCCCTGGTGCAACATGAGGCCATTACCTCTCATCCCATCACAGTTACCTCCACCTCACTACAGCCTCCTTTGAGAGTTTTAAGCACTTGAGTAATACAGGATTTATTGCAACTCAAAGATAAAACTCTGTTGCAAAATTGTTAGTTCATAGTGCTTTCAGAACTGCCCATTCTTGGACTGAAAGTTGTCATCCATTTAAGCCATTGCCAGAATGTTTTTGCTTTTGTGTCCTATAAAATCTCTTCTAAAATGAAACTGTGGGTGCCAAGTTTCAAGGTTGAGTGAATTCTTTCTGCAAAATTAGAAATCCCTGAAAATAGAAGATAAAATTGATAGTGTTTAATAAGCCTTAACAGAAACACTTCTATCAGTTGCCTCTTACAGTTTTCATAGAAATGCTTGTTCCCTAAGAAGCACCCCACCTGTAAATAGAGCACTCAGTAGTGGCATCATTCTGCTTCATGTCAGTATCTAAAAGTTCAGCATCTGAAATGCATTGGAGAGAGAACACAACCTACATGTAGTACCACAGCAGGCAGCAAGATGACAAACCAAAAGCAGGGCAAACAGGTTCTCCCTTAGCCCACCTGCACACCACCATGGCTGGGATGCTTCAGGCCTAGGTGCTCCAACTTCAGGAGCCAACCCATGAGCAGCACAGTGAGAGGAGTTTATCCTTAGCACATGCAGTATGATCATTAAGTGACTCTCTCGTTTGTCAGTGCCAATTGGGATGCACTGAGCTGAAATCATGAAACACATTTCACAATTGCACATGCTGACTTCAGGAGTATTTATGGATGGCTTCAGCCCACTTTCTCCCCAGAATGTAGTGAGGTGAGTTGACTTTGTAATGACAGCGACGTGCTGGTGCACTCATGCATTTCTGCACTTCAGAGATAAGCCAGCAACAAAATGCATCTTGATGATGTGAAATGACGGAAAGGACAGCAACATGGGGCCCAGTAAAGGTCCATAGGCCTTGGGTCAAGCATTGATTCAGTACTTAAATAACAACAGCATGTACAGCTGCTCTTGTCGTGTGGCTCTCTGCTATTACCACACTTAACACTAACTCAAAACGCTGCTTGTTCATCAAGATCAATCAATTTTTCTGCCTTCCCTTTTCCTCAAGCCATATTCAGATCAGCCCTTCCACGCTGGAGGGAGAAGATGCACTTAGTTGTGAAAAACCATCTACACCTTTTGGTCTGTCCCAGCTTTAGCTTCAGACCATGAGCTGATACAGACAGCAGTACAATATGCAAAGATAGAAGAGCTTCAGCCAACATTCCTTAATAGAAGTGGCAGCTGCTATTGATTTCCTAAACACAGAGGTTGTGACCTTCTCATCTATGACAAATTGGTTAGTAAAGACTCGGGACTCAAGGGAAACCCCATGGTACGTAAACATGAACTTGTGGTTTACTGTTAATACAATATACTCTACAACTTCTTCTATGGTGAAGTTCAGGAGAACACAGGAGGAGCCAGCAGGTGGCTAAGAAGTATATTTACTAGAAAAAGATACCATTGACTGAAACAGAATTGAATATATCAGTCAAAAGAATCAGCAGGTACATAAGAACAACAGGAAACCATAGCTGGCATTAGAATTATCATTAAATTTCTAATCAAAATGAAAAAAATATATATAAAAAAAGTAAATCAGATTAGCTCTTGTTGCAATATAAAACATACGGTGATAAAGCAACATAACCTGGCTTCTGATAACAGCAAAGTGCACTTAATGTAATTAAAATCAGCGTTAGAACTCAGTTTGACAACAAGAAACATCTTATCATTAACGGCTGTCATGATAGAAAAGACAACAAATATATTTCTAAACAATAAAACGAGGTTAAGAAGCTCCTTACTATTTGGTAATACATTTTACGTATTGAATATGGGCTACAACCTATTTAGTAGCAAAGCAAGTTGTCCCTGCAGCACTGTTCCTTAATATGCAGAGCTCTTCCAAGCAGTACTGGGCTGGGCTACATGGGGATGGCAGGAGATGTTTGTGGCCCCTCTTCTCTCACAGCTAACGATAAAAGCAGTGTAAATAAAACCACTCACTGGCCTGGCTATATCAGCAGAAAGATCAGATGGACAGCTTAGATGAATAACACTGAAAATAGAACCGCTTATTCTGTTCTTGAAACAAAAGCAACTTCCTTACACCCTTTAAGTTAATAATGCTTATTTTGTCTCCAGCTGTTAAGTTTATAGAAATTAAAAGTCACGACTATTTGTCTTTTGCCAGCATGAATTTAAAAGTGCCTTTAAAATAATCTCATTATCATTGTGCTTTATTTTTTTCCCAGCAGATTCAATACAAAACAGATTACATCCTGCCTGCACTAGGAAAGTGCACATAAATTTTTCACAAACCAATTTATCTTAAAAATTTGTCTTTCCTCATTTTGATTCTGGACACAGTGCAAAGAAAAAGGCACTTCAAGTGTTTTTTCAGATAACTCAGTTCTGGAGATGGTGATTCATTAGTGTTTCTAGGGTCTTATTGTTTTATAACATAATTTTCAGACCGTGAGAAGGCACTTCTATGAAGTGGGATCATCTAATATGGAACAACTGCATTAATGTGAGATGTTGGTTGACTGTTCAACCTGGGTTTTAAGACTAGAGCTAGAGGACTCACTCAAAGGAACAGGAGTAAGGAAATCTAGAAGTACTCAGCAAACAGTCACTAAAAGGGAAGTGTGAATCACCTGCAGAATCCTTTGGGCAATCTGCTGTCCTGTCTCAGTCACAGCATGACATCCAGTTCCCCATAACAACACCAGCAGCCAACAGTGTAGTCACTGGATCAACAATCAGATCGTTTCCAAGGTGCAAGATGTCCTTTCTGAGACACTATTAGATGGATACAATCATGGTTCCCACCAAGAGTCTTGAAGAGTAATGGAAAGAAAGGCTAAATTCCCAGTCCCATGGGGAAGCATTGCTCTGGAGAATAGCCTGCCCTCTGGCATGTGGCAGGCATTTCTGCATGGGGAAGAGTCTACCAACTGTACTGAGACGTTTGTAGCTAGTTTTCCTTGAATGGCCAAAATGGCCAAGGTACTGCCTTTAATCTACGACACAGCTCCTAAGAAAATCAAGGCAAGGACACCTGTGGAACAGAAAAACTTCCACCATCACTTTTCATGCAGTATTTCTCTCTCTGGCACTGATGACAGCCTTTTCACAAGTACCACAGCTGCTTTACAGAGAGAAAAAGACAAGAGCAGCACTGTGCTCAAAAGACAGGAATAAAAGGTACCTTGTATGCTTTTGAGACACTTACTGTTACAACATGTCAAAACCATGAATTTCTCCTATTCTGTCATTCGCTTTCCTGTCTAAGGAAGGTTTTTGTGTACACTTTCAGCTAATCAATTGTTGGCTAGTGATAGATTTACAAGTAATAACTCTCTTGTCCCCCTTGTGCAAGACAAGATTTAACTGTCTAGGAACAGCTACTGAGTGACTGGGCCCAGCAGAGGAGAAACCAGATGTTTCTTGGATATTTGGGTCAGTTACTATGATTATGTTCCTATGCTTCATAACAGGCACTTCCAAAAAACAGCTGGAAAAACCAGATGTAAAATTTCAACTTCAGGATGCTAAACCATTCTCTACCACTGAAGACTTGATGGGAGACTGGTTCAGTAGGAACCCAAAGAGCAAATCAGTTCCTGATACTTTCTTCTCAATTTAGCCCCTTCCAACAAGCACTGACTCTTGGGAATTGTTGCACACTAAACCGAGTGCAAGCAGCCCATGGTGAGCAGCAGGAAGCCACCTGACTCAGAGATGCATCTCTGAATCACAGTCACCTACTCCCGTGGGAGAGAAAGCGTAGCTAGCAATTTACCACTGGCCTATAACAGGACTGGGTTATCTCCTCATACGTGGGTGCCAGCTTGATTATTTTGACCCAGGGAGTGGGAGGGCTGAGCCAAGGTGTTACCCAGCCCCTGGAGCTGCCTACCATCTCTCCCAGTCCTCTCATTGGGAATGGAGGTTTAAGCAAGCTGCAGAACAGAGGATAGTTCATATACCCTCTTCTTACCTTATTTAGATAGATGAAGTCAGAAACTACAAACTGTCCCATGCTTATTTTCAAATTAAAGCTGCGTTTAATGCACAGCTACTGTGTGCTTCATACTGTGAGTTCTGCTCTGAGATCTTTTCAGAAAGCATCAATGGACAGCAGGAAGCTGAACGTTAGCAAAGGTTGCATCCTGCAGCATCCTGAAATCGCCAATATTGTTGAAAAAGAGAAAATGATTCTATTTTTCTGGCCCCCGGTCTTCTATTGATGCAAAAAATAATAGTTCTGTCTTTATTCAGGACAAACTGAATTTAAGGTAACTATCCTTGATATGTGTTGCAGCAGGAAACCAAACATTGAATTACTCAGATTGTGTATCGAACAATTCTGTGGCCAGGGTAAGCCTACATCACTGAAGTATCTGAGTGGAGATCAGCAATAAAAGATCTGCGATACAAGAGTAAGTGTTCAATGCAGCAGGAACCAATTATACAAACAAGCATTAAGATTTTCAACTAAAGTTCATTAGTTCAGCATACTTAGGGATCAACAGCAAAAAGCTAATTACAGTGCTATGTGGCTATGGCAATCATGAGCACGAACAGAAGAGCTTTACATTCTAGCAAATGCCAGCAATAGGAACTTTTTCCTGAGCCTAGAAAACTCAGTTTCCATTTGGCACAAAAGAATCAGTTAGATGTGGCACTCGCTGGTCAGCTGGCAGTTGAATGCACCTCTCCTCTCTTCTAACACTTCAGACTGTTACACAAAGTGATGATCAGAGTAAACAAGTTTGTAAGTTTGTCATAAAGCCATTCATTTCTGAAGTTGGTTGCTGTGTGTGGAACCTTCTCATAAAAATAAGAGATAAGTGCTGTCATAAGCAGCGCCCATTGCTTGGCAGAGGGGGGAAAAGGCAGAGGAAATCAATAGGTTTGCAAACTCAAAACTAATAGAGTTATTTTCCAACACTGCATGATTTGCAGCAACAAGAAGGAATCATTTAGTGACTGTTGTAGTTCAATCTAGGTGGCTTGGAAGAGAATCTTATTTAAAGACAACTTCAGATGTTGTTAATAACCAGAGATAAGAGCTAAATCTTTTTCCTTCTCCCAGAGAAGCAGATGAGATGCTGATAGTGCAAAGACAGTATCCAAAGACCAGTGAAGGTCAGGCTTTGGAGGAAACTATTTGAGCCCAAGCAGGAAAATGACCTTAACTGGAATTGACTTAAATGCAAGGCCTAGTAAATGGACCAACCTGTAGGATTTGGTCATCTCATCATCTCTACATATCCTGATCTTACACAGAAAGATGACTCTAAAATGATCCAACAAAGACAATAACGGATTGGAAATGTACTTCATCTATCCTATACTTCCCTGGAAATAACAGCTGGGAAAGAAAGATTGGAAAATGTAGCCTACTGTTAACATTTTTCTGTATTTCATCTGTCCTTTTATACCTCATTTTAATACAGTCAGTAGAACAGAATCATGAAACAGCCAGGATCCACTCAGATGTCCAACCAATATTTCCATAGGGAACGATACTATCCCTAATCCAACATACAACGAACTCCCATCCACCTTTCCTCATTTCCCAGGCATTTCCACAACAATGGAAGTTTCTTGTTCTTTTAACTTTAATTTTTCCTTCACTCGTCTCCCTGCTCTTAATGAGCATGGCAAAAGAAACAAACAAGAAAACCAGAAGATACAAGCTATTATCTCTTCTATTTTTAGACTCTAGGATAAGAAGAACATGAGTACTTTTATTGTTCCCATGCAGATGTCCCACCATTGGACACTCCAGTATTTTTACAGATGTCAGCACAGAAACAAACATTATTAATTCCAGTATCTCCTGTATTTATTTATTTATTTTTATTATTTTGGAAGTTCATTATAACATTAGCTCTCAATTTCTTTCAATTGAAGGCACCTGTCCTGGTATCTGCCTCTTTCACCTCAGTTCCCCATGTCCCCTTACACAAGCCTTGCTGTTCTGATTCCAATTTATCTCCTTGCCTGGCACTTTCCTAGCTGAAAACTGTACCTGCCAAGCACCACAAGAAATGGAGGTGTGATGCTTGGTAGTACTTAACATCCTAGATATGATGAAGAATATTTAGCTTACACTTAGAATAAACATCATTGCATGGTAAGGTGGTGCCAAGGCACAAAGTCTATTACCTGAGTGATGGGGTCAGTCTGTTTTGTGACAAATATTGCAACCACAAAAGTACCTATCTCAAAATCTGATGGCAAGGCCATAAAACACCTTCTACTATGTTCTCATACTCTCTTAGAGCACAGAAACTTCTGAAACACTGACTTAACCCTCCTCCCCTCCAAAACCTGTGACAAACATTTTACACATCTCTGAACATGTCAAGATATATGGAAAGGATTCAATCTATTTTTGCCCCAGGGCCCACATTACAAGGCAGAAAAGACCAACTTTATTTGAGGCAGAAAGCGTATTCTATTAGCTAGACTGCAAGAACATTCCTGAAAAAAAAATAACCAAAAAAATCAGTGAACATGGAATACACAGCAAGTTTCTAGAAAAGATCCTCAGGCAACCAACAGTTGTTTTGTTGCTGTTGTTGTTTTTAAAGAAAAGAGACTTCTTCATGAAACACACAGTACCTTTGTGTTTAAATTATGGCAAGTGACTCTACCTCTCTCCCAGGCTCGGTCATTTTATTCTGTTCAGCTTCTGTGCTATTTAACTTTGGTGGTGTGGCTTTTTTTTTTGTATATAACATTGTGAATGAGAACAATCCTTTGAGGTCAAGTTGAGGGAAAGAGGAAGAACGATGCTCTGCCCAAGGAGACAGAAATGATAAGACGAATGTACCTGAGTATCACACCTGGTCAGAAACGAGAGGCAGCTCATACAGAGAGCAGAAATGGGCAGACACAAACAGTGAAAGGAGATCAGAGTGTTTCTGCTGTGCTGATGGAAAGGTTTGAGCTTCACCTAAGCAGCTTGCAGCTAATGGGCTCATCACTCTTTGCTGGGTGCTCCCATACAGACAGCAGCCACAGAGCAATGTTCCCCGAGACACAGACGGGAACAGAAGCTCTCTGTGTCACCTTCTTTTCCATCTTCATGCTACGCAATAATGTTTTGACAGTTCCCTGTGGAGCCAGAGTTTACTCTGGACCGGCTGAAACCGTAAGACCAGATTTTATCCCCATAATAACAGGCCAAATGAGAAGTGCTGAAAAATAACAGGAAAAAAAAGAACCCCGAGATGTTATTTGTATGATCTGAGTCTCAGTGCTCTACCTGTATATTCTGCAAAATGCACCGAACCCAAGACTGGTTATATGGATAATAAAGCTACCTGCTTTTTTCTTTTCTAGGTTTTTAAACCAAAGCGGTAGGAACATCTAGAAGCAGAGGAGGGACAGGTTGTGCATATTTAAAGTGTTTGTGCACAGCATAACAAATCTATTTTAAAACTATGCTCCCAATAACTTCTACTAGCTGTATTCAACACTGAAAGGTAAAGGTACTGTACTCGTGCAGGGCTGAACAGCATCCATCATCGCTCGACCATGGAAATAGAGAGCAAGGCCCTGACTAGCTCACATCCCTGAAATCAGTTATCTACTGATTCATCTTTGCTAACAGTTGCAAAAAAATCAATTCTACAGCTTTACCTCCTTCCAAAGTCTTGGGCTTTGCATGGAAAGGCAATTATTTAAATTAATTATTTAAGCAAGTACTTTCAGAAACCTAAAATATAGCAGTTAACTATGTTCTCTGTTTATCTCATGATTTTTTTAATCAGCAACTCAGATACACAGATGTGATTAAATGCAAACACTTGTAAGAAAAGTCAATATAAATAGTAGACAATGAAATACAGCTCTTCACTTCATTAATATCTACATCTTAGGTGACTGCAGGTGCACCTTAATGAATTACATGACTAGCAAAATACAATTAAATACAGCTGCATGTTTACAAAACTGCAGAACCAAATTACAGGTATCGGTAGCACCCATAATTCATCCATAATTGACAATTTTCATATTACCGGAATAAGGAATCAAGTCATGCAGATGATTACTGCATTTGCCTTTGAGCACTAGAGACCTAGGTTCATTTCCTATGCAGTACCACAAGTGAAATAAATTACATGCTTTCAGGTTAAGATAGACCTGAAAGCAAAAGCACCCTTGAATGACAGCCAAAACTCATGTCATTCAGGTTCCATCTGACTGTCAATAAAAGTTCATGAATGGCTGGCAGTTGACATAACTTAAACATATCGTTAATAAAGTATTCTTCTTTACACAAGACTCATCACATCCCTGCAGCGGAACCTACCTTGGACCGAAACTACTAAGCCGACGGATTTCCTGACTTCAAGGACGTGAGAAGGCTGTCATAGAAAAGTCAACTTGTGCCACAGATTTTGGCTTTCTTGTCTTCCTTTTTACATACTGTATAGCAATGATCTTTTTTTTGGTAGTGCCTTTCCTACTGCAGAAGCACATGCCTGCATTTAATTTTAGGCTGACCAACAGACCTCACCAAGGCTTCACACTGCATGGGTTACTCTGACTGGATTTGCTCCTTAGAAGCCTGTCCTTCCTGCCCTGCTGTGAGGGCAGAGGTTAGACTGGGTGATGCTCAGAGGTGTCTCCCCACTAACAAGAACCCATGGTTGTCTGAGTGCTGTGTTTTATAACATCCCTTCAGAAGTATTTTGTCAGAGCCATGTGTTGTCCAGACAGCAGCATACCAGACAAGCACAGACACTGAGGAATGTCTCCTAAAGCAGGACTTGAGATGACAGCATCAAGAAGATGCTCAAGAACTTGAGGTCCTTCATGAAAATACTCCCCATAAGCACAGACCAAGAAGTCTGACAACTGTTACATGTATGTTCCTAGAGCTCCTAGGCACTGCAAAGACACCATGAAGCTCCCTCTTCTAACACAAGGCCAGCAGGGCAGAAAGTTGGTAAAAGCAAGTTAAAGGTATTAAAGACTGCAAAATAAGCACCCCTGATAAACATGAAAACCCGCAAAATGAATAAATGTTGCTCAGTTTAGTTTAATGCTACCATACAAATACATAAAACAAACCTTCCTGAGAAACACCCGATACAGAAAAAACCCAGTTCAAGAGACATCACTAATCTCAAAGTAAAATCCATCACCATTTCCTCTCTCTTTTAATAATACAAATCCATTGGACGCAATACTTTTGATATGTAAAAAATAAACAACCCAAAATTAAATGCATCAACCTCTGTTGCTGGTTTTGTTTTGCTTTAAAATGGATGAGAGCCAGTTCACATTTTTAAAGGCAAAAAGTAATTATTTCTGGAAAGCAGAGACAGAAAGGAAACAATTCCGCATGTTTCTCTTTGACACACTGGCAGATCTTTTTATTACACTAAGCAGTTTTATTGAAATCCTCCAAACCATTTTGGCATTATATCCCAACAGAATCAGGGATCTGGGGAACCACTGCTCTGATTCTCCTCTGTGAAGTTACTGTGGGTGAGGCATGGCAAGCCCAATCTCCCAAAGACAAAAATCACTTTCCTGAGATGATCTGTTTGAAAGTCTCTTTGCTGGATTTAAAGAGAAGTTATTGGTAGGATGTCATCTCTTAAAAAAGGAAGGCCAATTTTGAATATCTATACTGACAAGTAGGTGTTTGTTCTAACTTAGATTTGCTAAAATGACATAGTTTTATTTTTGGTTGTTTTACGGGTTCTATTATTGAAAGCAATCAAGGCCACTTCTCTACGTGACCAAGAGGATGATCTCTGTTTTCTAAGTGGGGAGCCTGAGATCGTGAAATGCCAACTCCCATAAAGGTGCTCAACACTGTTAGCTGTCATTACTTGCTAGAATATGAAACAGAGAATGAGCTGTCAGCATTATGGGGCAAAAAGCCCATAATTGTCAGCACAAAATACCTGGAAAGCTATCATGCTTAAATTCAATTGTGCTTATTTGGTAACTGAGTATTCTGGACGTATGCAGAACGACATCACAGAAGCAAAAAACCTGTTTCACAGTCTAAAAACACATTTCTTTAATGCTTATGGAGACATGAAAAAGATGTGCTGTTTTTTTTTCCAGATGAACATAGTTCTATATTCTGGACAGTCACAAATACAAAGACTGAAAGTTTCCATTCTTGGCTCAGCAAAGCTTTGCTCACCATTTTTCCAAAACAACTGCCACATCTGACTGCACAGAAATGCTGTCAGACACTGTATGTCATTCACACCCTTTTCTTGAACAGCCATGCCTGCGAAGCTGCCCCTGGTGTGGTCAGTTTGGCATGTGTGTTGGAGCGGTTTCAGTCCTAGCAGCGCTCAGCTGCTCAGTCCATAGTCAGGACTTGCTTACTTTGAAGATCAGCAGAAGGAAATCATGACAATAATTGGGCCGTAGGAATCTATTATTATGCCAAATGACACCATTTTAAGACAATGTATGTCTGAGGAAACATCCTTCTCTCGGCAGATTCATCCTTCTAGACAAACCCAGACCTGGTATGTACCACCTATCATAGACCTCCTTGGAAGTGGGTGCTCCCCAGGTTTCTTCATGACCTCTCCAGGTGAGCCAGGCTTACCAGCAGCTCACAAGGAACAAGGCTGGCCCAGACTTCTCACTGTAGGGTACAGCAAGAAAGCAACTTTCTATGAACACTGCCCCAGCAGATCTGCACCAGCAATTCAACACCCAGCAAAGGCACGACTGAAAGCTATTGTGGGTTCCTATCCACACAGCCCTCCCACTCCTCTGCCCCCTGAAGAAAGAAAGAATCGGAATACGTCGCAGCCTTAGCGGGAGCTACTTATATCCTGTAGTGGGAGGCTCTACCAGTTTCGCTTAGTTTTTAAGTGATATAACACAAATCTGTCACCACAGATGGTTTAGCTGATAGCATCTGTGGCTGAAGTGCCGAGAAAGGAAGCCATACTTCTTACCACTGTGTATAAAAAGAAAACTCTCCTGCAGTAATATTTCACCACTGACAGCCGAGCGTTTTGGTTAAAAAAAGAAACGCTCATGTATCCTAATATTCTGCCTTCCTAAATAATAAAATCAATCTCTACGTTTCCATCCTGTCTAGTCAATATTTCCCCTATAAAGATAACTTATATTCCATTTCTATGTCAGAATAACGTTTAATGGAAGGATAATCAACACATTATAGAGTCCGAATTTTCTCCGTGCTACAAAGATTCCTCTATCTTTGTTAAATAAAAAGGAGGCAGCTTGCAGAACGATTATTCGAGTCCAACCTTACAGCATACACCATTCCTTCTGCTATTATTTTGCAAAGGCTTAGCTTACAAGCACAGTTACATGCAGAATTCACCTCATGGATTTCTCCTCCGTATCTATAATCACAGCCATACAATTTATATTACATCCAAAACTACATTGTCTGCCTGCTAATATATTTCTCTGTGATTTATTTCAATGTATCAGGCCTTTCCATCCTCAGCAGGCTCAAACGGTCATTTTTAGGAAGACAAAAGAGTCCCTAAAGTCATCAAAACATGTTTTTCTCATTTTCATTAAATGTAGAATGCCTCTTCACCAATTAATCTTATCAAAGCCAAGGAAGTGCTTGGGCATCGCTCTTGGCCATGAAAAGCTCTTCTAGAAGTATAAACGTTGTAGTGCAAAAGTCCATTATCTCACATTCCTTCAAAGATAGGAATACAGCAAAGGCTGTTTCCTCAGAAAAGACTGCACAAAATTCAGCGTGACCTGAAAATCCAGCTCAGCGAGTCAAATTTCTTTACTAGATATTCCATATGCATTTAGATTTCAAAAGCATGACTCTGCAAGATAAATGTCACTACTTCTATTGCATTCTAATGAATTCTTGAAAAGTAGGATCACTTTTAATTGCTTAATACATGGCAAAATTTCACTCGTGTGCTGCCTAAATCCAGGCATGTGATACAAACATAATGACATAACGAAACACATGTAGACAGCAGATCTTTCAGTAACATTGTGATGGAGATTAACCAAACACGCCTTGAGAAAAACAAGAAACCCTAATCTACTCATGTACTTTCCACAGCCAGAAATGCTATTTGACAGGAGCATGTGTTAGACTTCCTAGCTTAATTGGTATTTTCAAGTTTATGGGATATTAACACATACAAACCCCTGCTTTTGCTTTTTATTTTTCTTTAAGTCTCAATATTGTAAGCTGGACTGCTGATACATTATTTTTTTCCCATCTAGTCTGATGCTCATGATGCAAGCTCTGATCTGAGAAGATAACGAATACCTGGCTTACCACATGTTAACTGACAACAAGACGGCATGCTATAGTACAAAAGGACTTTAGCTGCCTTGTTTACAACATCTCTTGCCAGTGGAACAACCAAGAGATGCAATCGTCATCTTATTTTAAACAACACTCTCCTTTCAATAAACAGTTTATGGCAAATATGAACAGACAGCTTTATGGGGAAAGGAAAACTAACCTATAGGGCCCTATAGAACAGGTGGTGAAAATCATTTTCCAAGAGCAAGGCAGATATGACAAGTTTACTTCTTCAGGTGTTGCAATCATGGAAATTAAGCTCTGTTCTCCTCCCACATCTAGGTTTGACACACTCATTTCTTCATTATTTGGATAGCCACACTGTGCAGTCACCAGCTGAATTTGGGAAGTATAACACCCATAATACAGCAGGGCACAAGGTCTACTAAAAGTGAAACAGGCCTAGACTACAAGGATTGTTGTCAGCAAAGCTGTTGGAAGGTCTCTAAAGAAAGTTCCTCCCTGAACAATAATCACAAAATGACTGAGAAGAATGTTCAACTTGCAAGGTCAAGTTCTCAAAAAGCAGGATCCAATCTACTGTTGGTTCTAATCCTCCAACATTAATCCTGTGCATTGCCACACGGACTGTACATAACTCCCTGCTCCTCAGGACCATGCCCAAATCAGTATGTAGTTCAGCTGGCAATGCAGACTGTGCAACATCTATTTTTCCCTTCAGCATTCAAAGCACAATCCCAGTGCTTCAGCCTTTGCTCAAAATCCAGATCCAGCAATAAACGAAACAATAAACTTGCTGAATTCCTCACCAAAGAATACTTCATTCACTATCCTACTTATACAAGCAAGGAGATGGGCGTCCTGAGGAAAATACAAAGACTGAAGGAGCCATGCCTCAGGGAGAGGAACAAGCTCGGGAGACTCATGGAAAAGATGTCACTTTGTTTAAAATCTGCATGGTACGGACAAACGGGATAAATGGATGCTTTAAGACTTAGCTGTAATAAAAAACAACAGCATCCATCATTTTATTGCTACTGCAAAAAATATTTCTCTTTCCCACATGGGGAAACTGGTGCTGATTGAAACGTATTGCCCATAGAAATTCTGCATTCTCAGCAAAGGCTGTTCATGGATCGCATTGTGGATCCCATGTGCTGCCCCAGCTCCCTTTGGTTGCCCACAAGATAGCAGTAAGCAACTCACAGTGACCCATGGAAACACATGAAGCCATGAAATGCTTTAATTGTTTCAATTATTATTAAAAGCTTTGCAATAAGGCTAACAAAGCAGAACCCTCTATGATTTTTTAGTTTATTTTCTAAAGGACCTGTACAGGCACGGATGACTAGTACCAAATCACGTCCATTTTAACCATTAGAAATGTATGTGAACTTCTGTTCAGAGAGTACTCTGAGAATTTCAATAGTTCTCAATGAAGCAGAAGAGTCCATATTTCCGTGATAAAAATTAACTATTGTTTATCTTTTGTTCTCCCAGTGGAGTCATCTCCGTTATTTTCAGCAGGAATCCTGGGCTATTTGTTTTTCAAGAGAGCTCTTTGGAATTAATTAATGTTAGGCTAAGTGACAGAATAGGTAGCGCAGAAGCAAGGATAACAAATTTTCTCTCACAGCTTTCAGGAGTCAAATTCTTCTCCCAACATGGCTGACAATGTTGTGTTTCATCACTATTTTTGCCAAGATATATTTTTAAAAATCCTAGATTTTCACTTCTCCTTCTGTTTATTTCACTTTTGATACGGCTGATGGATTTCTTAATGCCAAATGACAATTAAATTGGTGCTTTAACTGTTTGAGACAAATACGTGTAACAAAAACTTAATAGATGCATCTTATTTAAAATCTAGATAGTGTTTCTTCTATCAAATGGCACTGTATCAAACATGACAGCTGCTCTTCAGAGCCTGTTGTCAAGCCCACCTGTGGTACTGCTGCTAGATCTCATAAGTTTGTGTTGTTTTGGAGAAGATAGAAAGGTAGAAAGATAAACTTCCCACTACAGTGTTAACTGTAGTTAAATATCAGAGTTAAAATGGCCTTTGTAAAGAGGCCATCAATATTTTAACTGAATAAAACTAGCTTAGCTTTATTAATCACTCCCTCTGCTTTGATGGCTGCAAAACAGCAAAAAGCACTGCTTCATAATGTACCAGCAAGCCTGTGTTGACCCTTTGTTGGCATCTTAGTTCTGCTTATAAAGCTCTTCATTGTGTTATAATATAGATTGGATTTCCAATAGTGATGTCCATTAGAGAGAGGCTGAGAACAGCATAGAGTCATTAAGGTTGGAAAAGACTTCTAAGATTACCAAGTCCAACTTCAACCCACCCCCGCCATGCCCATTGACCACATCCCTCAGTGCCACATCTCCATGGCTCTGAACACCTCCAGGAACGGTGACTCCATCACCTCCCCCAGCAGCCTGTGCCCATGCCTCACTACCCTTTTATAACTAGAAAGCTGAGCAGACAAAGAAAGCAAGACTGGGCCAGCACCAGTCATTCTGGATTTGCTACAAGTCAGCATTGAATGGTTCTCACAAAGAAGAGTGATGATTTTAAAATTAGACACAACCTGCAAAAGCTTCCAGAAGCAACCTTAAATGTGACAAAAGAGCTTTCACATTGTACATAGCCTTGCTGAAACCTATTAGATAATGACTTTTGTATGTCACACTACGTGGGTTTTCAGGTGAAACAGATGTAATGTGGCTTTATGTATCGGCTTTAAAAAGCCACGGGTGAAAACCTGCCAGCAAAACTGTCAGAGAGCGGCATTTCAAATTCATGTCACAGGACAGGTGAACTTATCCACCAGTTTGCATATTCATGCGTTCAGCAGAAAGGAGGGGGCCCCATTTTGCCCCATTAGCTTCTATAATGTGGCACAGCATAAGGAATTGAACACAAAATAGCACATCCAGCGTACAACAATAACCTTGCATTTGGAAATGAATCATGGAAAAAAAGACCTTCCAAAAGAATGCATTATTCCCAAAGACAGCGGTCTCCAACAATAGGAAACCATAAAGAGAAGCTGATTTCTAATGAAACCCTTGCTCTTGGATTTCTGTTGGAAACCACACTTGCCTTACTAAAATGAAAAGAGAAAATTAAGTCTAAAATAATTGGATTTTTTGGTGACTATTGTATAGCTGACAATGGATGTGTTTTCTAGTCTTTGGCAAAAAAACCCCAAAAAACTAGACAGCCCCCCTTTTTAGGAGCAGAACAGCATGTGGAAGCATCACTGATAACCAGTGAGGTGAGTCCAATATGAGAGAGAATAATCCAGTCACAAAATACATTCCTCCCTCTTGTTTCTGGGATGAAGGTGCAAAACAAAGCAGCTAGCAAGGCCTGACCTTCAGCTGATGAGAAGGCGGTTCTGAGAACAGAAGTAGGACAATTAATTGCCAGACAGAAAGCAGACTGTGGCTGAAAAAGTGGGGAGAAGAAAGTTGATGTTAAGGAAACGTCGGGGTGGATGTGGGATGATTGATCAAATCAGTGTTGTAATGTCTGATACTCAGGAAGGGGACGTGGAAAGACAAGGTAGACAATTTATTTTAAACTATATATATATATATATATATTACCTCCTAGAACAGAGAAAAATGGGGATGTGAATGGAGGAAAGGGCATCTTTGGCTAAATCCTCCTATATACTCTGCTTCTGTCTGGTCCTTCCCATCCTTCCATTTCTAGGGTGAAAGTAAATTTTCAAACATACATCCTAACATGTCCTTCTTTAAAAATAGGTGAAGACACACAAGACTTATTTGAAGCAGTTGCCATGGAGAAATTTTTCCACTGAAGAATAATTACTAGGGCAAAAATCACATACAATATGGGGATTGATCCTTCAGCTTTTACCCATGCAAAACTCCCACTGAAGTCAACTTGTTATCGCACGTTTTTAGCAAGCCAGGAAAAGAAAAAGAGCTCAGACTGAACTCCTACCAAAAGAAAAAAAACATTTGTTTGCATAACATGGCAGAAAAGATGGGCTTTTTCAGCAAAATTCTCTTTTTATTCCCGAAGAAGACACTGCGAGTCACCTCATAGCACAGGTGGGATGTTCTCACTCTGAGGATCAAAGAATCTAATTAATGAGTAGTAATTATTATTTATTTTTTAAGTGCATAGTGTGCTCTTTTCCACAGTACCAGAAATACAGCCGAACGTGTGCTTAAAACAAAATGAGGTCCCTCTTTTTAATTTAATCAGAACTAATAATTGCAAATCTAAAGAGAAACCTCTTTTTTTTTTTAGGCTGGTTCCAGCTGGCTACTAATGCTGACTGGCAGAAAGAAGCAACATTTCTTTGTCCTGAACAGAAATAACTCCAAAATTAGTTCAGTCTCTTCAAATAACAGTGGTTATGCAAATAAGACTCCTGATGCTTTTAACTGGAGCTTGCACAGAAACTTCAGTAAATTAACTCCCAGTTCACCTGCACGACATCTCCCACACTTCAGTTTACCCTGGGAGGAAAGCCCTGAGACTGGAAATGTTCTCCTCCCAGCCCTGAAGGGAACACTTGCTGAGTGTGCTGCTTGCACTGCTTTAAAGCAATGCTTTGGATGTTTAATAATACACTTTCATATCATCTTGCTGAATGTGCTCATTGCTTCATCCCCTTTCAGAGTCTGTGGCACCAAAGAGATGGGCTCCTGCTAGATAGCTGCTTTCTATTCTACAGAATAGCAGCTTGTACGTGGTCATGGTGACCCCACTGGTTAGTGCAGCCCTCTTAGTTTTACAGTAGTGCTGGGACATCATTCATCAAGGCTGGAGAGATGATGGGATGTCCATCTGTGGACAGCTTGGCACAGCAAGAGCTCCAGCTCCCTAGTAAGGGCAAGTCATGCCTGCCAAAGTATGCTCCCTCTTGCACAAAGCGTATCATGACAGCAACACAATGAGCTAGAAGTCACCCTCATTCTGGAAGACACAGGATATTTACGTTGGTACATTTATAGCTGTATAATTGCACTGATGTAATTACTGCAGTAAATCTCCCCACGTGGAAAAGCCCTTAAGCCCCTGGGCTATAAGCACTGCCAACTATCCTCAGACACTCAGTGGTCTGTTCCCAAAGCAGTGATTACCATTTATGAAATTTCGCTGGGAAATAAGGACAATGCTTAGAGAGATGATGATCTTAAAACCACTCATACGGATCCTTCTGGTGTGTTTTCTTCTATTAAACAGACTACGCAAGGATTGGACTGTGGTATGTACCCCATGATCCTAACACCCCACGGGCCTATTTCTCTTCTCCAATATCCATTTCAGAGGAATGATAAAATCATTAAGAACTGGGATCAGGCTTAAATGACCCATGGCTTTCATTCTGTGATCTAATCCTAAAAGAAGCATCAGTTCCCAGCAGTGGAATGATATCCATCAATTACCAACTGGAGGGCTGTTGAGAAGTCAGACCCTGCTCCAGCAGCCATGTCACCATTTACCCAGGACTCACAGCATCTTTCCCACACTGTACATGGCAGATGCTTCCCTGATGTGCTTTAATATTATGGGTATCATATTGAGGGAAACTTTAAAGGAACAAAATCTACAACCCAGTAACAAGAGTTTGTTTTGTTTTTTTTCCCTTGAAGTACCCAAATTACTTCACGCAGCAAAGAGAGTACGCAATTAAAAAACTTAATTAAATAAAGCTGAAGGTAATGATTCTTATTTTAAAATCCTTAAAGCAGTTAAATTAGTGAAGCAGTAAATGCTTTGCTCCGAAGCAAGCATCACACCCATTTGTTTGGCTCTGCAAACAGACAGTGGCTGGGATGTCCCATCCCTCCGCAAAGGAGGAAACGCCACAGAATGCTTTTCTATATTCCCCAGAGTAAACCAGAGCTACAGACAAAACAGTTGCTCTCTACATCATACTGAGGGATGCAGAAAAAAATACAGCAACCCTGGTTGCAGCCAGGAAAGGCAAAGCTGAGGCTGGGGATACAAATGTGTATTTTATCATTACAAATGAGGAGGATGTGTTCTATCAACAGCAATAAGAACTGGGTAAATCAGAGTGTTTACATGATTGCAGCATATTGAAGGCATGGCTGAGCCAAAGTAGAGCCCTCAGTAGTACCCAGAAACTCCAAAAGACACTAT
Organism: Excalfactoria chinensis; assembly: GCF_039878825.1. Taxonomy (NCBI): domain Eukaryota; kingdom Metazoa; phylum Chordata; class Aves; order Galliformes; family Phasianidae; genus Excalfactoria; species Excalfactoria chinensis. The sequence goes on from NC_092836.1 coordinate 5,175,899, forward strand.
TAGGGCTGAGGTGGGCCAGTGAGATTACAGACAACCAGCAGTAAGATGTGTCTGAGGAGGGCAATGGAGTTAAAATCCACCGGGCTCTTTCCAAAAGAGAGAAATCACAAGGAAGCCAACTAGAAAACCCATTACAACATTACAGGTTCTGACCACTACGAGGGGGCAGGCGCAGATGGTGCAAACTCTTCATCAGTGTATAAGGGAAGGAGCACGCTCACACCAGGCAGATGGCTGGGTGGAAGGGAAGTGCCTCGCTCAGTGGAAGCAAAGCAGTGGAAGCAGCAGCTGACGAAAGGACTGTGAACCCAAGCACAGTCCTTGCAGCCTGTCCACATGCTCCCACATCTGGCCAACTGAGGGCCACTGGGGAGCAGCCAGCAAAACACCTCCAGGGCTTCCTCAGTCTTAAAGAAAGGTTCGTTTCTGCACTGTTTCCACAACACAGTGTAGAACAGCCCTGGTGTAAGCCAAAATAAACTGCTCTGAACAGAAATAAGAAAACCAGAGCAGGTGAAACACTGCCTGTGAGAGGAGTGAGGTACAGGAACACGAGAAAGGAGAGGGATGATGTTCTCCCTGCAAACCTCTCTCTTTTTTTCTTTCCTTTTAAAATCCCAAACGTGTATAAAAATGCAAGAAACAAACAAGGAGCAAAAGCCTGCATCTTAATTTGTGAAAGTGGCAGTACTAAATACCCTCATTGGCATAAATAAGAGTCCGGAGACATAACATTACAATGCTAGCAAGATTGCACTTAGGAAAACATTCTTCTATTGATATTTTTATTTCAATGAATGACCGTGCTGAAAATAAAAAAGCATACACTCATTTACTATTGTGGAAATAAGAGTATCAAGAAGTATGCATGGAAATGAACTGATAAGTTATACCCAATTAAAGATTTCTTGATTTATGTCCTCCCATGATTTTCTGCTGACAAGTCTATAAAACCAATAGACAGAAACAAACTTGAAATACTGCTGACGAATTCCCAGAGCCTGAATAGCACATCTCAAAGCTGATATCTAGCTAATAGAGAGAAAAGCAATTACATTTAAAAAGATACAAGCAAACTCATTCTTCAAATGACTTATTTTTCATTTAAAGGAGTTTCTTCCCTCTCCCTCCACTGCCCTCTAATAGTTCCTTTATGCCCACATCATTTTAGGTCACTAACAGATAACAGGCCCTAGTTCATTTCAAGATGAGTTCTTGCCCTTCCCATACAGGGAACACGATGTTGCCTTTTGCTGTAAGGAGCTGACTCCTCCTCCAACTTAAAACTTTAATTTCACCCCTCTCCCCTTCCCCAGGGACCATCTTTGATATCTTTCATCAAGAATTCCTCTGTCAAACAGCACTCAGTGATGCTTCTGCACATCAGCCATCCCATTAGAGCACAGAACTCTCACAGACTGATTTTCAGAGGGATACTTTTTTTTAGGAGAGCCAAGGAACTCAAAGCTTGGCAACAGGCTTCCTTCCACTTTCAGCATTATCTGTGCCAAAGATATTACTGCCATATTAATGTATCTGATGCTCACAGCATCGTTTGGATTTGAGCTTACGCCTCCCTCAGGAACTTCAGCATTTAGATAGAATTAACTTATGAACCTTGTGACATTATTTGAAGCAGAAATATGTTTTAGATGTCCACATAGACTCTGCGAGCATAGTAAGTGAAATGATCCATTCTTGGAGCTATCTCTCCCACGTTAGTTTCTTAAGACTTTGCTTCAGATCCTGCTTGGAAAGGTGAAAGTCCCATTTTTAGTGGATAAAGGAATATTAAATTGCTTCTGAACACACTGGTCAGTTCATCTGGAAATGGAGGATGTTGGGTACCAAGAATTCTATGTGGAAGTTCATTCCTGGCAGGATGAAATACCAGAATAGAATGTGAATATTCTCATTTAGGCAAACCACTTCCTTCATTTCTGGAGTTCTCCTACATTCGAATTAAAGGGCAGAGAAGCACATGTTGGAAAACGCTGATCTTACTATTCTGCCTGATAACACTGGGAAAAATAACAGTTCCAATGTCAATCTTTGCTGTTTCTTGTTTCAAGACAATGAATCACTAAGATCTGGCATAAGCAAACAATTTACTGCTTAATAAGTTCTTAAGAGAATTAGGGCCCCAACGACTACAACAGAACCACTCAACAGCCCGTTAAAAATCAATGAAGGCACAGGAACAAATTGAAAGAGAAACTGAATTATGCGCTTCAAAACTCTTCCTCACCCTTTTCTTTTAATTTGGGTTTAAAAGCTTTGTTATGTTAATTAGTTGCATACCCACCTATTTGAAAATCAAATCTGGCCATGCCCTTGGCTTTCTACCAAGCATGGAATTTCTTTCTTGTTATTATTTTATAATAGGCAGCACAATGAATTTTCTAACAGATTTATTTCATTTTTAATAGCTTTGCAGCACCGAGTAACTGGCCCTGACATATCAACCTGTGAATATCAGAATGGCATAACGGGGCTCCTTGCAGCTAAGGAAACGTAGCACTCCGCAGTTAGCAATCTTTCCATTTCTCTGACTACATTAGGATCTGCCAAAAGCTGCACCATCAACAGTACAAGTAGGTTGGGGTTTTTTTTGTGGTTTCTTATTTATTTTTAAGAGTTTCTGAAATTAACATTAACCCTGTCAATATGCATTTCACAAAACAACTGAAATTATCCTCTTTATGAAAATCCCTTCCCCACCCCTACATGGTATTTAACCGATTTATGCAATGCATCATAAAGTTTGAGACTTAATCCTGAACAATCTTTAAAGACACAGTACTATAGCCCACAGCACTGCCATTAGAATTAGACATATTTATAAAGTCAATTTAATACACAGTTTCCATGTCAATCTAGCGCTGTAAAAATGCACAAACATGATTATCATGAGTAGGAGAAGGTTTTTTATATCCCTTCTTTGCTTGAAAAATAACGTCCTGGGACTCACGTGTCTGTAAATTTCCTTCAGGAATATTATGTCCTCATTTTCCTCCATATATTATAGAGTCATGTTGCAATGGACATCAAGGAGAATTCTTCAGTCCTAGCTACAGTCAAGTCCAACTTCAGCTGCTCGATCCCATACAAGGCCTGAGGCCATCTGGAGCTACAGGCAGTACATGCAAACCCATCCTGCTAACGTGACATGATTGAACTAATGGAAGATACGAAAACACATGGAATCTTCTAGCTTAGAAACAAACAAGCCAATTAATTACTTAATAAATATATGCTGATTATGTGAAACAAATTAAACTAGAGAAAAGCTTCCCAGAGGTGCTGGAATTTTGAGGAGTGGGAGCAGAACAACAACCATCTCCTGGACCCCAGATCCCTAAAGAGATGATGCCTGCAGCACCAGGTGCAGAAATGCAGCACATGGCATGTCAGCATTTTCAATGCTAAAAATAAACATCTGAGAAAACCTGAAGATATTGAAACCAGAAGACCCTGAAATTATAGAGGTGATTTCTAGACCTCATCTCTCCCTCAAAATAATGAGACTTGCTTGAACACAGATGCATGAAAATGCATATTTTTGTCAGGAAAGAAGGGAGGATGGACAGAAGCCACCATGACTTCCCAAACACCAGGAGAGAATTCGGACAGCAGTATCTAGCACTTGCTGCTCTAAGTTTTGGTGCCAAGGGGCAAACAGTTGCTTGAACATCATGTGCTTCCAGCTACCTCCCACGTTTTAGAACCAAGCAGTGTAAACCTTTCAGCCCCAGCAGGTTTGCACAACGGACAAAACTTCTAAGTAGAAATCCAAGACCCAAAGGCTGCCATGCAGTTGCAAAGTGTCAGGAAGGCTGATGTCAAAGATTGCAAAGATCCAAGTGCTGCTCAAATTAAATATATGACCAGACTCTCACAGCTGTCAAAAGCTGCTTATTAAATAAACAAAAGCTGATTAATAAGACACTTGGTGTTAAATGGTTAGCCTTCTGCTTGCTCTGCAATGTGCATCCTGCAACAATAAATGAAGAATCATCATGTCTAAGCATGTCTGGGCTATAAAGATTCTTAATATATTCCTGCAGCGATGCAGACCAAACAAAGAATCACTGACATGAAGAAATGATACAGCATAGACTAATAGAAAATCTGAAGTGCTGTTGCAATTGACATGAAGTCTATTCCAATCCTTGAGAGAAAATAACAAAATTTGTTAGAAGTTTTCTTTTGTGGCTGAAATAGGATTCAAGGTTCTTACTGGCTTGAGAAGAGTTTCACAGCGGCATTAAGACTGAAGAAGCCTGAGGCTATGAAGCATCCATGCACACAGAGGTTGCTCCCTGTCCCTTGCAGCTGAGGACCCTGGTTCCAGCCCACTGAGACTCAGGCAAATCTGCACCTACTACAGAGGGGTGTACAGGAGCTGGCCATGGAATCCCTAGGGAGCACAGAAAGCTGCAGCAGTCCCTGTAGCTCACAGGAACTGCAAGTCAATCAGGTTACTCTTCTTTTCTCTATGTTAAAAACCTCAGAAAGATTCAAAGCCCTTTTTTCACAGCCAGAATCGCAACTGCAGCCTAAACATCAGGGTATGGAGCCATGGTACCCAGCACCCACTCAACTAATCTCAGGCCATAGGTGAAATACCTCCATCAACATTGAAACATAGTTCTCTGAATAGCCAGGCTAAGAGATTTTGGTAAATTGCATCTCTACCAAATTTTTGAATCTACACAGTGTGAGTGGTTTGAAATCTGTGCTGCAGGATGGCTTTGTGTGGGATAAATAACGCTACAATGAGGATTATTATCACATGTGCAAGATGGTGAGCTTTCCCAATTTGAAACAGAAACTACATGCCCTTCAACCCCCCATTTCCGAGACCAGTCACTTGAATTGAGCAAACTCAGAGAAATGTGCATATTGCATAAACCAAACAAAAACACCCAGGCACACTGCAGCTCACACTTCTCTTCCCAAGGAGCAGGTGAGAAGGAAAATGCATACCAGATGTTAACAATATTACATAATAAACAGCAAAAAGGTTTCCAGGTGCAGTGTGGATGTGAAACCCACGAGAACCTATAGAGAATATGAAGAACAACACTGGATGCAGTCAGTGCTGAATCTTCCTCTTCCTTAAGATCATGTTTTCACTTTTTGGGCAGTCAAATTTTTTTTCCAGACCTTTGGGTCAAAAATAATTGTTTTAGGGCTTGTCAACACAGGAAAACTGCTGAGAAGCAAATTATAAACATAGCCTATCTTCGCTACTCTAAAAGAAATCTATGAGGACAGTTAGTACACAGTAAGCATAGGGCTGAATACTAAACTCATATATATTGCAAAAACAAATACAGAAAATAATCTGTAATGAGAGCTCCCAGATAGAACAGCAGCACCAGGCAGAAAGAGCACTAGGATTTCTGAAAGCAAAACACTTCTCTTAGTGTTAAATAATGAGGCTGTGGTAGATAAATAACTAAGTAATTAAAATGAAAGGTTAATTAAATAGCCAGTAGTTGTTGATGATGATTTCGGAATAAAGAAATAACTACAAGACAGAGGCTACATGTTATTTGTTCATCCCAAAAGTAGTGCTCTGCAATTTAAATTGATGCTTGTCATGATCCATGGAAAAGAAGAGCTTCTAAATACTGGGTTTATGTCAGTCATTATTTAGTTGATTAATAATAAGGACAAAAAGAACATTTAACATTAAGACAAGATTTCTAGGAAAGTAGCAATTAACTCGGCAAAGCTCGTAAGTTGACTCCAAGTGATAAAAAGGAGAGCTTCGCTTGCCCCAGTGCAGAACAGAGTGGATGGTGGCTTTTATCCTGCCATAAAAGGTAAAACAGCATTACCTACTTAAAGCCACCAAGCAGAAATGCTGCATGAGACTAAAGATCATCAACACAATGAGGCGGTGCCAGGACCTACACAATCATTGACAAAGGAGGTAACAAAACACATAGCTATATGTTGGAGCTCACGTGTTACATACTTGGGTCATCCATTTTTGTCATGCACTGAACAGAAGAAATCTGAGAAACCTGCTCTTTCCTGAGGGTAAATATTGCAAAACATTTCTGTCCTGAGGTGGAGGTTTGTATTGAGTGCTAAGATCAGCACTGATCTTAGGACGTGCAGAACTGAGCCTGCTGTGCACTCAGTTTCAGCTGAGAAACCAGCAATCAGGAAACATGTCCAATGTGTCCACTTGATTATGACAGAGTTTCCTGGGGTATACGAATGCTAGCGATTAGTGAGTGTAGTTTAAAAACAAACCAAGAAGCAACCCACTTCAAACCAAAACAAAATAATGATTTCAAAGCAGCTTTATCTTATTTTTCCTTTGAACCCTCATGGCTCAGGGATAGCCTTGGCTGACAGCCTCAGGTTACAAAGATACACAAGTCAGAATTGCCCTGTCTGCAGACTGAAAGCATTAGGCTTAAGCATGGCTTTCTCAGGACTGATATAGCACTCCAGGTTTAGCTTTCGTCTCCTGGAAGCTGGCAGGAGATGCAGGAACACAAACCAGCTTTCCCCTGACAAAGACCAGTCCAGCTCATCCCACTCTACATTCCTTGCAATGGTGACTCACGTTGGAAGAGTTTGCAAACAGCTCACTGATGTCTGGGAAGCAATGTTGGGATATTATATAAAGCCTGGGGTTTGCACAGCAGGAAAAGGTCTCCTGCATAGTTTTAAAACCTGGCTCTGATTCAGCCATCATGAGGGTCTGGACTGGAAGAGCTCTTGCAGCCCAAGAGGCTTCCCTTTCCTCCTGAAAGGGAGAGGATTTGCTTCTTAAGGGTTTGTGCCAATTGAGTAAAGGCTAATGCCCATTAGTTGCCATTATTTCCAGATTTCCCTGAGTTCCTAAGAAATCTCAGTGCTCTGCCAGAGTCCTGGGGGTTTTATTTAAAGAGCTGGGCATACTGTGGGAGTTCAGCACTGTAGAGAAACTCTTCTCATCTCTTTGCCAATGTTTTCTAAACCAGATCCAAACACAGAGCACTTAACGTGCATCCATCAAATATCATTGCCTCCCCAAATGTCAGGGCTTCATACTCTAGCGATCACTAAAACCAGATTTGGACTTCCCTATTCTGACACAATAGCTGCAGTCAGATGAGCAACTGGGATGGATTTGGGCTTGCCTCTCTACCCAGTGATGTGCTCAGCCAGACAGAATGCACCTCTTCCAAGTATTCCCCTCCTAAACACACATACAAACACGCCATAGTGTTTATATACTGCACAAACTGTGAACTACTTCTAAAAAATAGCAAGATGAAAAAGATGAGTCAATTAAACACCGAAACGCACACATAAACTCACACCTCAGAATCTATAGCGTTTTTTTCCTACATTTGATCTGAAGGATCAAGAGACAGATGGAGGAGGAACGCAGGGAACAATGCAAAAAGTAAATCTCTCTTAAATAAGGCACACGTACATGCACTGTTTTGACAGAGGTCTCTCTAAATTTAGTTTGTCTTTATTATGTATATTGATTTTGTAATTCCCCTGCAACTCCCCATCTGAAGGTAGACTGCAAAAGTTACTTCCTAGGAGAGATTTAAATGAATTAACAGAGTTGCTGGGGGGAACAGAGGTACTGCATAGCCCAACCATCTGGGAGCAAGGACAGGCTGGTGTAGTTCAGCAGCTTTCACTGTGACGTAAATTAAGGAGCACAGATAAGCCTGCTCTGAGCAGAACTGAACTGCCCCCTCTCAAGAGTGACTCCAGACTCCCCAGGGAACAAGACATAACTGCACCAAGCAGTTTAAGTGCCTGTTTGTGTAAAGAGATGACATCCTAGCGTTGTATAAATCCTGCTCACCTGCTTTCTTGCTCATTTAGCAAGTGATTTACCATAGCAAGTGGCAGCATGACTGCCTGTTCCCTGTGCAGCACCAGGTGGTCAATACCCCTGTGTGGGTCTTTGTCACTTGCACCAGGGCCAATAGAAGTGCATCTCACACCTCTCAGAGGTGCCCATTTCACTGTGTGAAGGACACACACCACAAGCCAATTATTCTGCCTCTCCATGGCCCTGAGAACATCCAAAACAGGAAGAGGGCAAACAAAGTCATTCCAAGGCACTGGCAAATTAAAGCCTTGTTCTGGGGTTCCACACTGTCAGCCAGCAGTTCCCAGTCATGAATAAGCTGAGAAACCTCCCTGATTCAAACCCCACAGATGAACTTTTGGGCTGAAAGGCACCCCCAGTGCTCTGCTTCTTGCACAGCACTAGCATTAAATTGACTGCCCTTCCTAATACAGACCCGCAATCCTGCCTGCTCCCAGTACGCCCGGTTGAAGTGACTGGATTGGGGGAAATCATTAGTGCCTCATTCCTGACGGATCCACTGAAAAGCTGCACCTGACTCTCAGCTTTGTGACCCAGAGCACAGCCACAGAGCAGAGCTTCTGAGCAAGGACGCATCACTTGTCCATAGCAGTCTGTCCATGAATTACTCTCAGTGAAGCAAAACTTGCAGAAGCTGTGACTGCAAATGCCCACTGCTTGAGGCTTTTAAGCAAAACATTCTGAAGCTCTACAAGTAGAAAGATCTAATGAGCTGCTGCTTTTAAAGGAACAGATTATTTAAGAGGCCGCACTGTTAACATGGATACGCCTAAGCAGAAGGTATTTCTGTGGTGTCATCTCCATGTAGGCAGAAAAGGATGGGGCCTCTGTGTCTGGGGCTTACCAGGTTGGATGTGATTTCTCTATTGACCAGAGGGAAAAAAAAGTATAAAAATCAAACAGCCCAAAATCTTGAATCTGATTAGAGCTCAGTAAATAAGCAAACTGGGACCATTCATTCTGAATAAAGTTTACATAGTAGTAGCACTACAAACGCACACTTAAAAGTACATTTTAATTTTTGCTACTTGTCAAGTTCATTCATCGCTTATTTTGCTTACAACTGAAAATGCTCAATGTGCAGAATAAGCCACTTTGAAATGAAGTGAAGCAAGTCCCACAATGGGAATGCACTTTGTGTTCAACACACCAGTGCCAACTATCACAACTTCATCTGATGTTTGTTGGAGAACTGGGGTATTTAGTTTTGATAACTCATATTTCAAAGAGAAGCAGTGTTTTATTAAGCTATACCCTTTAAGCACAGGAATCACTACAGCTTAAGAGAAACATCACTTCCACTATGAGCACTGGACTGTAAATTGCATTGAAATCCAAATCCAAAGTGAGAAGAAACTGTAAGGATACACCAGCGGTGAGCTTTATATGAACCTCCATCTTGTGTTATTTCTATTTTAGTGTGATGTTGCTGTGATATATCCTCATGTCCTGCACTGACATGATCTGTAAATGAACGCTCTGGGTTCACCTTCAATTAAAAGCTACCTTCATTAAGCCAACAGCAGAAGGTCTTATGAATGGCAGCTCTCTTCCTTAGCAAAAGTATTTGGCCACATTCTCATGCAAGTTTGTGCAATTGACTGCTGTTCTCAGCTGGGGCTTCTGGGCCCAATTATTTAAAATAACAATACGAACCACATGAATACACAGAGCTCACAATTAAAAATTTAGTATTTCTCCCACCGTTAGAGTTATTTGAGACACCGTTTTTGTTTGCATGTATGCCTGAATTAGCAAATAACTGTGGTGAAAACACAGCATCTGTAAACAAGTTCTGAAATGTTCATGGTGGCCCATATATATAGATAGATAGATGTATATGTGTATATGTATATATATGTATATGTATATATGCAAAAATATGGTCTGGTGTAATTATTTAATTGCCACTCATCAGGACAGTCTCCAATGCAGACAGTGAAGTCCCAGGGAACTTATGAAGGTCAACCTAAAGAAATGTTTGTGAACTCCTGAGAGTTCCTTAATCCATGCTGCTACATGCAATATACTTGAACATTAAAAAAAAAAAATAAAATAAAATAGAGCATTTAAAGTTAATTGTAGTAATTTTCCCCTTTTCTCTCAGCTAGTAATTTAGTACCAGGGGTACATTTACACCCACCTGAAAAACTTCTGAAAATGACTTTGCACTAAACTTTCTATACAGGAGTTGTTTATTTCCAGGTGAGTAACACAGAACTCCTTGATGACTTCTCATTTCAGGAAGGAGGGAGTCCATTCCCTCTGTTAACCCTATTGTTGACCACTGTTCATTCCATCTCAGCCCTCCAACAGGTCCAAGAACAAATCCAGAACCAACAAATACTGCACAACACATCAGATCCAAAAGTATGCAGAGAGCTCTGCCTTGCTCAGAATGTGGGGAGAGACTGAGACTGTCGTGAGCAGACAGCAGGGAGGTGACCAAAGATGTACATTACAGTATCAGACCTTAATTGGTTTTGCAACGTATGCAGGACTGTCATTTTCGTATACAACTAGTTCCCACAGAAATGTTTATGCATCAGTTTGAAGAGGGAGAGCTATTAAATTTACATACACCTTAATTTTGGTTTAGATCCATACCCAGGTATCATATTATCAACATATTACTACAGTTGAAACAAAGATGAGAATCCCTAAATAGTATAAGTGAAAATAGGCCTTTAGACAAATGCTTTGGGAGGGCTCTGTTAATCTTAGTGTTTCCATTCTCGTAACTTTAAAGTGGAACAAGTGTGGTTCTGTACCTAAAAGGCACAGAGGGGGTGGTTGCTAACATTCTATCATGTGGAAGGAAGCACAAAGGCACGAAATGAACATAACTTGAGAGCATGTAAAAACTTCCACAAGATTTTAAACTCCAGATTAAGAACTGATGTCATCAACTTTTTACCTGTATTAAAGGTCTCTTCACCCCCATAATAAGCAAATGGGGCTGACATCTGTACACATCCATCAAAGAAAGAAGTCTATCAATCTTTTAGGGTTCCAAAGGAATTAATAACCTAAGATGGCTCTGCCTCAGAAGTTCTGAAGAAGAAACAGATCCGAAATCAAACTCAAAACACTCAAAACAGATTTTAGGCAGGGTCTGCAAAAGATCAGGAAGGAGCCAGGAGTCAAGGGGCAGATCCACAAAAGTAAAACCTTCACAGCAACAAGGACAGACAGCTTTAGGGGGATTTCTGGTAGCATCTTCAGGTACCAACATAGCTGTTATCCTTGCTACCAAGAACCACAGAACACTAAGAAGCTAAGCAGGACTAAGCAGATGCTGCAGGACAGCAGCAATACTGACCACTTCCATGGATCCTCACCTCCAAAATTAGCCCTAATAGCATCACCTTCAGAACCAGTCCTGTAAAGCACTGACCATAGTGTGTGAGATGCTCAGTGTTTTCATCAGCTCCTAGGGAGAAATAATAATTACACCTTAATTGAAAAAAAAAATACAAAATAAGATCTTGCATCTTGCTGACCACAGTTCTTAATCTGCTAACTGATAACCACAAGGTGAGAGACATAGCTTGAAGCAGCAGGCTGGTCAATTCGACTTGTTCTTCCCTATGGAGTAGATCTAAGAACCTAGAATACAGTGGCTAAGAAATCTTTATTGTTCTCACAGAATATGTAAAGGGAAGCATTCACCTCTCTCCTGATTTAACAAATCCAGACAAAAGCAGAATCCCTTTGGAAATGGACAGAATCTGGAATCTTTTAGCCTCACACTGAAGGATCAGCATCTTTCAACAAAACAGAGTTGTTTGGGGGGGTTCCTTTTGCATTCTGTAATTCAGACTTGGCATAATTCTAATTCAAGCCTTGTACCAACGACAGGTATCCAATAGTAACTAAGCAGTGCCATTTGCAAAACACATAAATATTTCATACAGTTCTTATAAGCCATGAATGCCAAACTGGAAAACATGCAAACATTGGAGAATTCCACCTCTAAAAAGAGAGCTCAGCCTTGGGATTTGGGTGGTATCTTGTCAAGGAGACTCCTTTTCATTCAGCAGGCTGCAGATTCATGACAACCTTACAAGTGGGATAGTGTTCAATCATTAAATTTTAACCTCCTGTGCATGATTGGAAAGCAAAGCTGTTGTTTCTGTGTCATTTAAAAGAGGCTCTAAAGGGCAGCAGAGGTGTTAGCTGTACCAGCTGTTAATGCCTCCACTGTACTCTCTTCTGGAGGTGATAGAATTGTACAGCTTTTGGATTAGTTTCTCCTTTTTTTTGGAATTGAACTGAGAGAAGAAAATAATATAGGAATATCAGTCGCACACTAAGATTTCTGGGGACCTGAAGTGAAAGCTGCCACTGCCACCATCGACTCTCTGAAGAGCAACACAATAGCATCACTTCTGCCATCCTTACAGCTCCTGAGGACAGAATTAAGGGCATCAGTTCAAAAACATCTCCTAGAAAAGGCAGAAATGAGACTAAAATAATCAATATAAATTGAGCTGAAAAGATTGGCTTGTAGCAAATGTTGGTAAACTTAATCCTGTATTTGTTTACAAATAGGTTTAATGCATTATGCATGCATAGGCCTGATAGCATTACACCCTAAAAAGCTGCATACCTTGCACAAGCTCGGACACAGGATAATAAGGGAACTAAACAGAAGATTAATATTTCATATCGGACCATCTGAGGCGAATCTACTCAGGAAACAAATTAAGCAAGTTGCAAACTAATCTCAAAAGTATTTGTCCGTATCACCAACATTTCATTCAGTGCTTCAAAAGCAGCAATCTGCCTCCAGGTGATGACCAGAGCTGAGACTGTGTTGTTGTTAGCAGGTGAGAAAATGAGAAGAGTTAGAAAGTAGGATAAGGTTTTCCTCATACAAACAGTCATTACAGAGGCACATTCATCGATGTGGGGGAAACAGCCAACGCATCCTTTCTCAGCTCAAATTCCTATACCTGCTGCCTTCTCAGAATGTATGAGGAAAAGGCAGGAAGACTTTTTAGAAATGGCATTCTACCAAAAGAAATGCCCTGGGGGTTGCTTGATGCTCCCTCTCCCACAGAAGCAGTGAGGTGCTGTTTGGTGCATGAGTCGTGACTGCTTAATACCATCCCATCCCCTTGCGTTTCCCCAGCATCTCCAGCCCTATACTGAAGAAGTTCATTGATTTAATCTCTTTCATTGGACACCCTTCATTTTGAAGGGTTTGGTGAGCAGCTTGCCTTGCCTTTGCCATCTGATAACCACATGCCTCTCAGCCTTCTCCTGTCCAAACTAAGGGGCCCCAGCACAGACTCTCCATTTGGTGCTGTGTCAAGGAGCACACTACTCATGAAAATAGAGTTGTCTTCTTCATCCGATTATTGTCAATCTATAAAATAGGTGCATTAATAATTCATCTAACCTATTTAGGTTGACATCTACCAGTCAGTTCTGTGGTGCATAAAGTCTTGATTGTGTCTGAGATTTCAGACCATCAGAAAAGGGCTTACTGAAAGAATAAGTCTTTCTTGCCTTCTCTCCCACAATAGAGGCTGATTGAGAAAAAGCTCCCAAGTATAAAAAGGGTGTTTAGCACCAATCTACTGGAGATTCTGGCAAGGAATATGGTGTCATAAAGGGCCTTCCCCCCCCCCCCCCCATCCTATATTGTTTGTAGACTCTTGGATACAAGTGCCAGTCTTTGTCAAAATGGATATTGTTCTGCAGATTCTGTTGACTTCAATAAAAACTTCAACAAAGATACTGCAGTATATAAAGCACTCCAATAAGGTACTTCCTAAAATGAAAATTTAGTAGACGTATTTAGATGTTGTGTATTGAAATGCATTTGATGTATTTCACATCTTGCAACACAATGATAGTAACATCCTGCACTACATTTCTACTGACATGCCTTAATGTATGATGTTTGTACAAGTGTCAGACTTCCCCTTCATTGCATCTCAAAGCAGACGCTTTGCTCTAAATAAAGGGAACTGCATTTGATCAATGCAAACCAATACCGACTTTCAAAAGAACATGAAAGGAGATACAACATGAAAGAGAAGCAGGAATATCGAACTACTATTCACTTGTAAAAACACATTGCAAAATTAATAAATAGAATACGTAAATTTGGAAGAACAAAAGAAATTTCACGTGAAAACAAATGAAAGTTCCACTTCCCAACCTTGCCCAAGATCTGATGTCCTGTTGGGAAGGAGAGCTAGAGAGTGGTCACACACCATCCATAGAGAACAGGAGGTCACAGTCAGCAGGGACACTGCTCCAGGCAAAGCCACAACTCCTCCCAGCCAGGTCATCTCCCTTGGCTGCCATTCCCTGCCAGATGGATGTGTTCCTCAAAGCAACATCAAGCTCCTCATGCTAATGCAACAGTCAGTGTAAGCCTCATCTCATCCCTACTGCTCACAATGCTCAGTACAACCAATCTCAGCTACCAAAGACAGAAAGCAAATTAACAACGCACATTTGGAATGCACCTTAAGCAGTGCTGAAGGAAATTTTGCCAGTCCCTTCCCTCTCCTACAATAACAACTCGCCCTCTTGAGACCATCTACTGAGAAGGAATGGCAGGACCTCATCAGACTGGAATAACAGCAAACATACTGTAACAGCAAAAAAACCTGAGCAACAAGTTTCACTTGGTGATGAGGTAAAACGGGAGCCATTTATCTACTGCTTGCAATATGATTTGTATTTTGCTGGCAGGAATGAAAGGGATCCTGAACTGGAAAATAAAAGTGAATGCTCATTCTCCTTCTCTCCCCTCTAGCCAAACATGGTAGAAAATGAAGAAAAACTGTAAGGAAGGAGAATAAATTTAAAGAGACACTACATGTTCTACAGGAAATGTAATATCAATAATCATTGAGCTATTGATAAACAGAAAGCACTCCAGTGATGAAAAATTAGACAAAGCTATGCATGTTGTACACATTTTGTCAAATAGGATAACCCTGAGCCTGAAGATACTGAGGGAATAGGAAGAGACAGGATTGTTGTGAACGTGCCTCACATGCCTTGCACCCATACTGTTGGTGAAGGATGGAAGGCAGCAGCGCTCCCAAGGTTCCAGGGAAGACACAGCTGATGTTTGCTCCTTTTCAGCTAGTAAGGAGCAGGGAGACAGCAGTGAAGTCATTCAGGGCATTCAGCAGCAAAACTCAGACAGGAAATAGCACTGGGACCAATTATATATTTATAGGGTTCCACACCCCGTGGTCTAATCAGCATTTGTGGCTTAAAACTATTATAAAATCATTTGCTGGCCTATAAACATCCTATTGGTTAAGATTATTAAAAGATGGCTGTCGCCAGAGAACCAATAACATTTTAGTGAGCTGTGCAGCAGTAAATTAAATCAAAACCAAGAAATATGTGTGCAGAAAGGCACTCAGATGGAAGTGAGCTGGACTCTCTTGTTTCCATAAGGATGACCTTCAGGTTCCCTAATGTATTCAGTACATCCACTGAGACACTACAGCATACTCACACTGTCCATTTGCAGCCCACAACACTGCAGCATCGTTCTTTTCCCACATCTGCCCTGAAGTACTTTGTAAATTATGGTCATCCCTGCTCTCTGTGACCAAAATTAATTATCTGATAAATAGAGTTAATACACATGGCTGCTCTGCAACAATCTGTTGGATGGGATTTGCATTTGGGGGCACTGCAGCAGGATGCCTGGGTTATGTGCCCACAGGACGCACTGCAAAGCAATCCTCTGTGCTCATTACGGCCCAAGGGGCTCTCCGATGTTACATAGTTGCTGTGGATGGACAACCTCATCTCCAAGCAGAGAAGCAGACATTTCAGCTTTAAATGTAAATACCGGCCCCAGCAGCCAAAACATTGCCTTCCAGCATCGATCTAGCTAGACAAGTCAGAAAATGTGCAATGTGTGCATCAGCGCACAGCCACTTTCATTTGGCAGTAACCTAGAATGCAGGCAGATGCTCCATGAGCCCCAGATGCTTTGGAGGAGAGAGGACAGAAAAGAGCTAGTTAACACCCATCCAGAGAAGGGACAATTCTTCTCCAACTAAATTAGTACATGAGGAAAAATGAACATCAGTAGGAGCGGCCATAGCACAAACAAGAATATCACAGCCACATCATGGGTTTCTCCAGCATCTCAAATTAGTGGCAAGAATTAATGCTGGAAACATACTCGGGTGTGCTCTTTCCATTTCAAAAGCAAAACAAGAAGCAAAAATATCAATTGACTTAGAGTAATAGATAGTCCAGTGCTAGAGACAGACCAAATTCAGGTAGCATGACCTCTATTCTCAGCAAGAAAATCCTATCCCATAATGAATTCACTTTGAAATCACCAAAACAGACACTTTTTCCTCTCTCTCTCTCAGCCTAACTCTCTCTGACTGCAATGGTCTGTGACCAGAGACATTCAGAACAAAGCATGAGTTTGAGAAGAGAAAACAAAACCCTTCTGACTGCAAATTCACGCAGCCAGGCTCAGAGTGGAAGCACTCCATCTGTTATGAGCTCAAGCCCTTTTTTTAGGAAGCTGAAAATGCAAAACAGGCAGCAAACTCAAGTAGAAAAATACATAAAAACACATAGGAAGTGTGCTACTCTCTGCCCAGCCCAGTAACAGCAGCATCACTGACACCTGACAGATCCTTTATCTGGGAGGAGGAAATGAGCAGTGCCTTCAATAACCAGAGGTGTCTCCTTTAGCTGATGACTGTGACACTTTATCAGTTTGTTACAGCAAATGTAGCAGTATTTAATTGCATTTAGCCAAATTGGAAGGGCAGTTCATTCCTTACTGCACTGACCGCTGCTTCTTAAAGACAACTGATAATGACTTGCTGTCTATTTGGAGGTATTTTTTGCTTCAAATGACTAGAAAGAAGAAAAGTCTTTCCTGAAGCAGCTGTACATTTACCTGCAGACCTAAAGGAGCCAAAATACAATGAAACATTCCAGCTTAACAGGATAAAGAAATAAGTACGTCAAAAAGCACAGGTCCCCAGACTCCACAATACCAAAGCTAGGCAGCCAACTTTGAACATCTTTTCTGTTTATGTGATTATTGTGAAGCAAGAGCTGATGGCTGAAGGTTCATTTCAGTCTGCAGCCCAAGTTGCTGCTGACCTTCAGAAGTTCAAAGTGAAAACTCTGGAGATGGATACAAGCATTCGAGCTCTACATTTGGAGGATGTAGGACCACTGGAGATAAGAACTTGCTGTTACTGTAAAGCAAGCAGGAGCCTAACTGACATATCTGCTATCCCCAGATCCATGGGTGATGTGCCATGTCTCCTGCATATCAAACTTTACCTTTTGTCATAAATTGAAGATGTTTGAGATGCTTTCTTTTATATTACCGTTATCTTAAAGAAGACAAGCACCGACTTTTAGTGTCACTTACTTGCATGAATCAGATTGCTTCAACGCAATTAAGTGCAACATAAGCCTGGATAAACGTGAATTTATCCAAAATGCAACTTGCAAATAGAGAACACTACTGGCCTATGGGACACCAACAATATCTACTCCGCCTTGCTTACAAGGCAGTCTAGAGATCAGAGGTATGAGCTATCCCAGATGTATCCTGCCACATGTGCTGCTCCTTCCTGGGAGAACACGAAAATATAATTGAACCTGAAAAGCCCAAAGACTCAGAGGCTGTTACAGATTCAAGGCCCCAAGAAAACCTTAATTTTAATCAAATTTTTCAAGGTTTCTTTGAAGAAAGAGTATAATATCTGTAGCTTCAGAGCTGACCCAGAGATTCCCCAAACTCAAAAGAATCAGTTTATGAATTAGTTGAAGAAAACATAGAACTTGGCACTGTATTTTGTACTAAGAGCAAGTCACACACTAGAAACCTTTCAGTGTTTTCCATGAAATACAGAAAATTACGCACTTTAGGCTTTTGGAAGCACTGAAAGGCCACCTACAGTTGGAGTGATTGACATGAAATTTCACGTTATTACTTTCTCCTCCAGCTCTACGGTAGAGGGCAAAAGTCATGATGCCACCTGCATAATGCAGACACAAGTAACCTGTCACAGTGAATCAAAAGCCTTAAAGGAAGTCTTCTTCAGGGTCAAATGTGTTTGAGTACCTAATGCAGAGCAGAAAAACATAAACAGGCACTGACTGCTAGACTCCTGACAGGCTTTTCATTCAGCTCTCTTACATCGTGGGCATCAATGCCAGAACACAGAAGAGAACAAAGGAAAAATAGTTAAACAAGAATGAGAGCTTCAAAGGGATGATATCTTCCAGGCTCTGTTGTAAAATACATATTACTCCTGGCAGATCAATATCACCAGTCTCTACACTTCCATCTGTGGATGAAGGAAATTCTTTTAACCCTTACAAAAAGCAGATTTTAAAAATATGGCTCTACTAATACCCAGAACATTATGACATTAAAGCCGTAATAGTTAATTACACAATATATTATAGCTAGTACTCATTTTGATTTGGGACTCAGTTTGTCCCAAGGAGGCAACAGGAGAATGACTGCATAAGGATCATCAGCATAGCAGTACTGATTGGTATGATATCCATAAAGCTCAAACCTTAGACAGTGACCTTATACACTGGAGACTGGCTAGCTGAGAAACACCTATTAAACAGCTTTCAGATACGTTTCTACATTGTGCTCGTGGCTGAGCATAGTGACAAGCAGCCATGTGCAACAAAAGTGAGCAAGGAACTCCTTCCAACAAGGGCATGTGCTGCAAGAGCAGAAAAGCAAATGCAAAACACTGGAGTTCAACTGGTCCTTCATAAACACCAGACCTTTGTCCATGACCCACGTGTCTGCTGTGCCCCCTCATTTGAGAGCTCATAGGAAAATACCAGGTGACACGCAGGATTTATTACAGACCCTCTATATATGATTAAGTTCCTTCTCAGCTTCAGGCAAGGCTAAATTAATTTGACTTTAAAACTAAGCAAATGTTAGTCTAATGTGCGCATGTGTTTCTGCTCTTCCCTGTGAGAGCAGGTCCTGCTTTTTTGCAAGCAGCTGGGATTCCTTCCTGAAGCCAATAAGCATTTTGATTGATTAATCACTAAGGATTTATTGCCTAGTGAACAAATGATGTATTATCTAAAAGAAATGGAGCAAGTGGTGTCTGTAGGGATGTGTCTGATGATCAGACACTGAAGATGAGTCGTACATTCCTGCAAAAGCATATCTATCATTTTAACTGGTATTATTTGCAGAGGAACGCGTGAGGAAGGAAACAACCTGCTTCCATTTAACTTTTTTAAAGGGTAATCAAGCTTAGTATTTTAGCCCAAGGAGACACATCCTTATTCATATTCAGAGTGAGCACTGCTTAGAAGTAGAAATGCTTGACAAAGCATGGTAAGAATGGTCAGTACTTAATCATTTCAAACTCAAGGAACTAACTCATTGGGTTTGTGTGCTGCATTGATCATGTAATCCCAACTACAACCCTGATGTAAAACTTCAGTTTCTTGGATATATGAGTTAGCAGCTAATTATGACGTAAGTGGTCATTAGCCTACACACATTTTTCAAGTCTTTGGGCTCTTTTCTTTATATCCAAAGCAAAAGAAAGGAAATATTCTGGAGAGTGAGCTCTCCCTGTTTTAGCGATAATTTCTACTTTATCACCCATTTCAGATGAGAAACTTGAAAGCAGGAATTCTGAGCCCTGTATCCTGCAAAGAGCCATCCCATCTCCCGAGAAAGGTGAGGAAAAGGAGATGGGTCCCACTGGGGTGATGGAAGCATGGCCCCAATGCAGCAGCAATGAGCACAAGGACGTTTTGAAGCATTAGAAAGGGAAAAATAACATGAAACAGCAAATACAGAAACAGCTAAGGAGCCAAGCTGGTATCTCTGTGTGGCACTGCTCTGTGCTCTGCACTGATACTGGCTTGCTTGGAGCTAACCTGCAGATCTGCTCCTAACACTGCATTGCACAGAATGGATATTACACTTTGGTGCTACCACATTACAAATTAACAGTAAGTGAAAAACAGCACATGGGTTTTGCACCTGCTTCAATCTGTTTGAAGCTGCCTGTTTGAAGTCCAGTGGGGTACTATAGAAGAATCCTAGCTACCCCAAATCCTAATTAACCCAGGCGATCATGTCAGGACATGCACTTTAATAAACTTGAGAAGAATTTATGATGAAACACCTTCAGTTGTCCTTCTCACACCTATTTTGCTAATAACAAATAATTTTAATGACAAATATTATGTAATAGTCTTAACTATAAGAAAACACTTTGCAGGTATAAAACTGTAAGAAAATGAAATGTTCTCTGCAACATTAATGGGCTCTCTTGGACAACTTATGTTTCAATGAAATATTAATTTCTGATCATTTGTCATGTGTTAATTAGCAGAATAAGCTGTAGGAAGTCTAGATTACCATTCAAATGTTAATTAGGTCATAATTTATGTTAAGCATTTCTAAGTATAGGAGCAACAGAATCTCATTTAGCAGCAGTTGAACTTTAGAAATAATTTGCATTTGCAACAGCTATTTTTCTGTTTAAATTTGACAGTTACTATGTTTTAATAAATACTAAAGAATCCACGTTTAAATAATGAAAAGGTTTGAAGCTGTCCAAAGTCTTTTCTTACTCTTCTGCCCAAAGACACACCTCTGCTAGAAGTCGTTGGTCAGGGACAGGGAAGCTGGGAGCAGATGGCGAGGTTGCTCTCCATTGTGACAACTCACGGGTGCCATAGGAGGCCTGGGGATGAACTAATGGCTTTAATTTATATCAGAGCCAAAACAGACAGCCCTACAAGGGCAGAGATGCTAGCTTGTCAGGGTGGTGTTGGAGGTCACCCTCCAAACTGTCAGCAGCAGAAGCAATGACCTGAGGAGTTCATGTTTTGTTTTTCTAAGGGAAGTGTCTCCTAGAAGCACTTGAGATGGAGAAGGTGGCTGAGGGAGAGGAGAATCCTTTTCATTGTTTCTCCCACAGCTCCATCAGGAATTATATGAGGAGATGGAAAAAGAAAGTAAATAAAGGGGGGGATGCTCCTGCCTTTAAGAGTCAAGAACATCCTCTCAGCTCAAGCTCCTTTGTGCACTTTACAGAAAGTGGCTTTTTGTCACCTAATTAAGCAAGAACTGCACACCCAGACCAAGCCAGCTGTGGCCATGCAGCCAACTTTAGGGGCTGCTGTTGCTTATTGGCCCATTACCTGCCAGTCTGAGGCAGTGGAGAAGCTGACTCTGTGTCGGTATTTTATGTGGAACAACTATTGAAATAAACAGCTGCAATGACACATTGCAGTGGGACGAAGATAAATTTATTTTTCTATTTCCACACTCCCACAACTTTTACACCTCCCCACACAAATCTGCCCAAGCTGCTTCCACTTAGTCGGTATTATCAAAGGAAGAAAAACAGTGCTGGGGCTCTAAGGGAATACTGGCATCGACTCTCCCTTCCTCACTTTGAAGGTCAACATTAATTGTTATTTTAATTTGTTGAACGGTGCTTCAATTGACTTCTCCCAGTTTTTGTTGTTGTTTTGTTTTTAAGAAGGAAAAAAACAACAACATTGAATTAAACAAGAGTTAACAAAATTGATGCAAGCCTATTTTAAGCCGTAATGGTCAACTCTGTCTTCTCCAATATGCTTCTAAAGCACACAACATCAAAGTTGGGAAAACACAGTTCAGCCATAATGTCATATGAATTGGGAGCTAGAAAAAATAATACCTTGGAAACAGATGTAGTAGAGAGGAAACAAGTTTTACAAGTATGCAATTCAGAATCCTCACTATGAACAAGGCGAAGTGGGAGCAACACAGGACAGAGAGAGCAGCAAAAGGACCAGGAAATAAGCAAGGGCAGTGAAGAACTATTTAAATACTTAATTTCCAGCAGGTACAAACAAAGGGCATGGACAAAGGAAAGCATAAGATGTAACTAATGACATGGAAAGATCAAGAAGAGAGTTACTTACCATTCTTCATAGTAAACATAAAAAACAAACTAGAGAAGAGCACTAAAAGATGCCCAATACCCAATTGATTTAATAATCATGGCACACTCATCAGTATTTTACTCCAGCAAGCCTATGCACTTTCACTCACAGTAATTGCTTAGCTCTAGGTCACTACACAAACTTGAGCTATACTAGAAAGGGGAAAAGAAAGCTAGAAAGGGGGAAAAGCAGGCCCCTGTATCCCACTGCTGCAAGGGAAATAATTTCCCTATCGCCACTGAATCCAACAGCAGCTTACTGAGCCATAGCACCAGCAACCCTCAGCAAATAAGGGATGCTTTGTGAGCATGCTGCACATGTACACAGATTGGTCACTGAAGCACCACAGATGTTAGAAATGCAAGTTTCTCCTTTTCAGAGAGTCATCTTTAATAAGTATTACTGACAGTATTCTGTGTACTATTGATTGGAGCAATGTAAGCCTCCCAGCTCTGAAGGAATTCCCTACTCCACGCTTTAATTAGTATTATTTTTAAACAGAACATAGTTATTAGCAACATATTTCAGCAGAGATGAGCTACAATGTCTTGCCCTCATTTTAGAGCATCACTTAAATCACTTTTTATACTACAGCAGGGTTGATCTCACAGCATCTCAAGCCAAAATAGCTTTCTTTCACACTGCCTATACATTTTTCAGGGCAGAGATACAATCGATTCTAGCAAAGGAGTCTGAGGAACCCAAGAGGAACAAGAACAGTTTTTGTGGAATTGATGCTGCCATGCATCCATTAGCCCCACTCACTAATTAGGAAATTAAGTGTCTGATTGCTCCCCTCTACTGAAGGTCACCCTTAAGGCCCTAACACAGGGCTTAGATGCTAATTAAGTGCTTGCTGGCTGCTGCCAGAGCATGGGCTACAAGCACTAACAGACATCTTAAGTCTGACTGTTATTATCAACAAATACATACATGCACTTCTATATATTTTTGAGAGCTCCAAAGCCTTGGGTTTACAGCTGCAGTTTGTAAGCCTATAGCCCAGCCATACACATATACCTCACTTTAATAACGTCTTCCTTCTTGCAGAGCAGCACAGTTTGGCTCACATTAATACAACAGGGCCATTCCACGTTACGCATACTCATATAAGTTAAAACTTAATATTGGTTAATTTAGTATTACCCACACATTTTAATAGCTTTTTTTAAGTAATTATTTATCAAAGTCTGAGAACCACACAACACACGTGATTTTAAGACAATCCTCCATTAATTTTTAATTATTAAAAGGAGTATTCAAAAGAAGTACAACACCCTAAAACCAGCCTATGCTAAACAACAGAACATAGAACTGCAAAGAAACCAGATGTGATGCTGGAGCAATACGCATGGTAGCCCAGCTAGGGTAGCAGGACAACAAACACACACAGCAAGTAGATCAAGCTTATATCACCTGCTGCAACTACCTTGGCTCTGGAGCCAGCATAGGCTCCAACAAGGACATCTCTGTCTTCTTTTAGAGCATGCAGATATGCCCAGAATAATCTTTTTATGAAAGAAACGTTCAGAAGACTAAGACCCATTGAAATAAAAGCCTGGTGCAATTGGCCTTTTTAAACTAGATGCCTAATCACAGTAGGTGCCTAATAAAAATCTAAACCAGTGCCCCAGGAGGGGTCCTTATAGATCAGACACGGTCTCTTGAGTTCAAGAAAAATCTCTTACCCAAACTACAGATATTTGCAGTTAGTTTCTAAAGACAGCCTTCTGTATGCTATCAGAGAAACTATTCTAGCATACCAAACCGATTGTTACATTTAATGCCTTATCCCAACAACAACCCTGAAGTGGCTTAGTACTTTAAAAGAGAACACAAAGCACTATGTGAATGAACCGCATGAAAGCCTGAACAATGGGATATACACGAAAACACAATAAGCAGGGAATAAATCTGCTGAGGACAGACCAAAAAGGCTATTAAAATGAAATCAAGGGGTTTATGGTTGACATAATAGAGAATATAAGAACAGCAAGAAGATACAGACTAAGGAGAGACCTTGTTTCATCTTTACAGACGGACATCAGGACAGAATAAAAACACGAAGAGTAGACATGCAAAGGTAAAAATAATCAGAGCATGAGACAAGAGCCTCAACTTCTGACTGAGCACGTAAGCTGGAACGATCACACCTTAGGCAGCTCATGCAGCACAATGGAGAAGTGGCCTGGGTGACACAGTTGAGGAGCTGAAAGTGACACTACTGTTACAGGAAGGATGGAGCTGTTCAGGGGATGATACTGGAAAGTGTGATTTGGCACAGCGAGTTCTGCTTCAGCCACGGTAAAAATCAATGCTCTAGATACAGTGGTCAGTGTCAAAAGCCAAAAGATAAGGACATCAGAGATGGGAGCAGATTTTTGTGCAGGCATGACTGAAATTCGCATTACAGACAAAATTAAGTGGTGAATAGACCTATATTGTTAAAACAAGGGCTGCAAACAGAAAACAGCACATCTGCAGATGTTTTCATTAGTCATTTTAAACCTCTAGTCTGCTGAATCCCAGATTGTGGTTGATTTGTGGTCATAATAGTGCACTGTGAGGTGGGGTTTGGCAATTTTGGCCTCCTTTATTCAAGACAATTGCTTCTTTTTCCTTCCCTGTCCTAGCCAGACACCTCTTTGCTGCCTGCAGACACAGTTATGTATCACCCGCCCTCATGGCACTGAACAGTGGTAGTCCTGATACAGATTTTCTGCCTCAGTAGAAGAGGTTAATTTTGCAGTGGTTAAGATCAAGAGCCTCTATTAACCATTCACTCCTTTCTGTGACGGATCACTTAGCAAATCTTTCATAAGAGCAACGAGTAAAACTCGCTTTGTAAGAAGTTCTACAGACATATATATATATATATATATATATAATACATATATGTATACATATATAAAATATATATGTATAACCCCAAAAAACAGTTCTCCACTGCCCCAAGACTTTGGGGCAAGGCTTGTAAAATGCCATTGAATCAGTGCAGTTTCAGAACCCATGACTGCTGATGGAGTAACACTACGATGAAAATTCAACTGAGTGCCAAATGCCTGTTTTGGAAGGAGTTCTGTCTTCTCTACAGGAGTAGCAACTTCTTCCATCACCTTTTCCTTGCCAGTTTTGGAGTCTGAGCTCCAGTTTGCATCATTTAGCAGCTTTCAGAAGCACTGCCACCCTCACAGCATCGGCTGTTCTCCCCCACTGCTGCCTGCAGCCTGTCTTGGCTCCTGGAATCAGTCTCCTTCTCTCACATCAGGAGAGCCTGGAACTACTTCCCACAGCACAGTTCATCTGGCATCACTCAAGGACATCGACCCCGCCATCCTGGTGTGCACTGTATTGTCACACTGCAGGTAAAGGCCCTGTGCCCATACTTTAGGAAGAAGAAATCCAAGTCATCAGGTTTTAGTAATCAAAAAGAGATTAGCACAATGATATTCATGACCTCTACCCACAAAAAGCAGTCAAGAGAACTTCTCTCCCTTCAGAAAATGAACAATTCATGGGAGTCTCACAAATGGTAATTAGTATCAATTTAGCTGATTGTACATTCAGATAAGTTGTACATAAAATGGCTTCAGACGTTAGGGGAAACAACCAGCTACATACACCAATTATGAAATTTTTAAAAGACCTGGAGATAAGTATTTAATTAGAAGAATGCAGGCAGTGAAGGGATTCCAGCTCCAGAAGCTGATGGCTGTGCAGTGATTGCAAAGAGGACGTGGGACAGCAGGAGGAGCGAGCCCTCTCCTCTGTGATGCTGGGCTTAGCATCTCCGTGAGCAAAGGGGATCAGCTCAGCTTAATTGAGTTAAGCACGGTGACTAATGCTAATCAGATTTTTTTTTATTATTAGGATTATTTTCAAGGTAACAATATTTAAAACCTAATAGCATTGAAACTATTTAACAGTGATTTTAATAGGAAGGAGTTGCTGAGGGTCAGGGCAACCCTCAGCTTAAGGCACAGACTGACCAGAGCAGCCTTGTCAAGGCACTGCCCTGGACCACGCATAACAGATCAGCACTCAGCACCACAGCCCATGCCAGGACCTAACTCTGCCCTTTCCACACTTTGCTTTCCTGCACCACCACGTTCAACCCTGCAACAATTCACGGATCTTTAATTTGTTCCACTCTCCATCAAAACTCTGACAGACTTTTCATTATACTTTAAAGCAGCTATTTTTAATTGTTTCCCAGTCAAGTCTAATTGTGAAGTGTAACTGCTGCAGCTCAGAAAAAAACCACTGCCAAGTGTTACATAGATGTGAAGTGACAAAGTCAGAATGTGAGCTGCAAGGATAAGCAAGCAAATTAGTTTTGAGGAAGGCCTCAAATATCCATGAATCCATAATTCCCACATTTTTGCAACGTGAATCTGGGCTCAAGCCAAAATTGCTCTGTGCTTACCAGTCAAAGCCAGTTTTGCTTTCTCTCCAAATGGCCAAAGATCTGTCTGGGCTGCAATTATGAACCAGTGTCATGATGACATGAAAATGTAATGTTACAGTTGTAACAAAAGCAAATCTAAAGGATCTCGAGGTTTTAATATTTCAATAAGGTTAAAGCAGGAGTGTTAAATTATTTAAGTTCTGGAATAAGATATAAGCACAAGAGCAATATTGCATCCATACTCATATCTGTTCGTGTGCAGAGGTGATATCTACGTGATAAATTGCAGAAGTGTGAGGTAAATTAATTTACTATGCACTTTGATCACAATACCCTCTGCCTGGCCTACTAATCCCCTTCCCAGCAGACTTGCTCTAACATCCCAAATCACTGAACATTTTCATTGCTGCCATTAACAACAATGTTTTATAGTCTACCTCATTTTCTCCTCGCAGGTGAGGAAATTTCCTTTCGAGAAAAATACTAAATGTAAATTAAGCTGCAGAAACACACACCAATGGAACCTTTATATCTTCCACTCCCCCACATTATATATATCTATATAAAAGACTTCAAAATGAGAACACATCTTCAGATGCTGACAGCTGGGTGAGACGCTGCACTGTCTGTGTGTGTCTTGGTGGCAGGGGAAAAATGAATCAAGAGCAGATGTACAGTTCTCCAACTACAATGACTTAATATTATTATTCATTTATTGGCAATACACATCTATACATAATTCCTGGAAAAGCACTAATAGTTTAATCTACAAATGTGCTCACAGTTTGACATTTTCAGGCTATAGACAACGACATGAGAAAAAAACTAATTAATACATCCATCACTGCCAAAGGAGGTGTGATGAAACCAAAATGTTTGGCAAGCTCACTGTAAAGAAAGCCTGCTACTACCTCCAATCTCCACTCGCTGCTGAATAGCACATCTCTGCACCGCACACAAAAACACAGCACAGTGCAGGGCAGATGCACAGAGCCAGGAGCCCTGAGCATCCCCTTGGTGCCATAGCACACATGGCTACCAGCTGAGAAACTGCACCCCCTCCTGGGTGTTATGAGCAGCTGATCCCCAGGGGGATTGATTGTATAGTTTTGAGACTTCTGGATCTCACCATATACACATTAAGTGTATAGCTACCCAAAAAGCCACCAAAGAAATCTAGATGATAGCATTAAGCACAAAGCAGAAAATGAGTCGGCTTATGGCTAAGGTATGGATATGAATGTACATGAGAACACCTCAGCTTCCTTCCACCAATATACCAAAGCTTTGTTTACAGCATAAAGTGCACTTAGCCAGATATCAAATATTGATAGAAACAGACATAGCACACTACAGGCACTTTCTCCACTTGCACCAATATATATTTGACAAGTTCTTGCAGGAGCCACAACTCAAAATTTAGTAAGAAAAATATTTATAGACACGTGAGAAGAAAAGCAGGACAACTCATATTGCTCCATGCCTCATACGTTTATCCTTTATGATTTTAAGTGCTTTGTTAGAAAACACAACCCTTGAGAGCACTGACATCTAACTGGCCAGCTGAGCTTAAAGGTAAAGAAATTAAAAGAGATTGGAATATCCCTGAATAAGGAGGCTTTGCAACAGAACAAAGTCAAACTTCCTTTCTTAGAGCATCTTTCCACAAGCTCCAGCTACAGAAGGGAGAGAGACTTCAGAGAGAAGAGGGTATCCAAAACTGGGTCAGTTATTTACTGAGAAATGGTTACATTACAGATGTCAAAGTATTCAGAGCACCAGAGCAAAATGGAATTTTTTTCATCTTTTTCCTGTTACAAGATGTGTATTTTTGTTCTTTTGACATTTACATGCCACAGTAAAAGCAACAAGAAAAGAAATGTGTACAATCCAGCATAAAGACTCACACTTTCATGTCATAAATGCTAAGAAGACATCAAAAACATGCACCTTTGCATCATGACTTACTGTCCTGAATGTGTTAAGCAGGGTTTTAGTAGGATGGCACCATTACCTTCTGCAGACACAGATATTTCACAAAACTGAACTGCAAACAAAGTATTTGCTCATTGACAATATCCAATATCCTCTATAATTTATAGGCATCATTCTACATAAATCACTGGAGGAAAAAAAAAGATGGACAGGTTTCAAGGGCTGTTTGTTGCTTCATCTTAATTTGTCAAGATACGAGAGCGGTGTGAAAATACACACTAAACCAACACACAGACATCCTTTGTTTTCTAACAAACAATTACCTATGAAACCAATCTACGTTTTCTATTTGACACTGGCTTGCCACTGAGCTGCATGACAGCAGAAAAACACATTGCACACAACTAGGCAGGTATCGTACCAAACCCATACAGCTGCAGCAATGTTGCCCTTGGTCCTGCTGTCACTTATGTCTCCCACAACACTCCACTCATCCCCCAAGAAATGCTTGTGAAACAGGCTTAAGTAGATACAGTTTAAATAACTGTTGTATCCAGTGATTAATATTATAGCACAGACAACATCAGTGCTGATAATCATATTTTTCTCTGGAAAAGAAAAAACAGTGGTGCTTTGCAAAGTTGGGTTTATATAAAAATGACAAAACTCGATGCTATCACTTAGAGAAGGACATTTCTAATATAAAGACTCAGCTAAACATAAAGTGAAACCCTAGAAGCACCACCTCTTAAAGTGAGATTCCAATCTGTATTTCTTCAAGGACAACAAATAAGTGCTACAGGTGTATATTTGATGAAGAAGGAGCACTGATCTCAGACAAATAACTACATCACTCTGACAAGTGAAACCATTAAATTAGCGGAGGTCAGGAGATGACAGAAGTCAGCTAATACTGCAGTAGCATCACAGACATCAACCTGCCCAAGCTGTACCTTCGGTCCCCACTGGCTCCTGCTTCTGTTCTGAGTGAAGTGCAGTGGCCAGAAGTGGGGCTTTAAGGCACAGCTCTTGCCTCCTCCAGAAGTAGGCAGAGAAAAATCACAGACTGGAATCATTGAGGCTGGAAAAGACCCTTAAGGTCATCAGATTCAACAATCAGCCTCATGCAAGTCTAACCACATCCCTAAGCACCACATCCACACATCTCCTAAATACCTGCAGGGATGGCTGTTCCACTGCTGCCCTGAACAGCCCATTATGACACCTGACCACACTTTCTGTGCAGAACTTCCTCCTGATATCCAATCTAAACACCCCCTTCACAGTTTCCACAGTTCAGACCCCGATGTCCCAAAACGCAGCAGCAGAACAGCAGACAGTCTGTGCCCACCTCACACAGAGTTGGTATCATAAGACCACAGCACTCCATCTTGGCAGAAAGAAGAGCAGGAAGCCAATAAAATAAGAGCATCTCAAATCGGATACAATACAAAACCCAATTTAAGGAAAGAAGCAATACCTTCTGCTCTAGACTTCTTCCCCCTCCCCTCCCTTCCCATAAAATAATGATTTAATCTGGCTGTTCTTTGCTTTTCTTTCAGTGTTTAGAAATCAGACAAATTATTTCAGGTTTTGTTTTCTTTTTCTTTTCCAGTTAGCAAGGAAAACAATTAAATTGCTCTAAACTAATTTCAAAACATAAATACTGTGCCAAATCAGCATTTGATATCTTGCTTTGGCTGTCACATAAAAAAAATTCAATTATTTACACTGCTTTAGTCACACAAAGGAAATATTGCTTTGCAAAATGCAGTGTTACCCTGCGTATTCCTCCTGCCTGGAAAATAAACAATTGTCACAATAGAAATGAAAAGTCTGCTACAATTCCTTATGCACACAGAAGTTCATAAGCACAAGATGTTAAAAATAATTACTTTTACATTAACGCAACAGTACAGACAAAAATCAAGTGCCAGTTTGATTCTCAAGGCCTAATAGGAGCCTCTAGATACCTTCTGCTAGCCAGATAACAGCCACCAGCTGGAGCTTCGCTGCCATACTGCATGAGAGAAAGAAGATCTTGTGGAAGAACCCAGTCCAACCCAACATGAGATGGGACATGGGATTCCTGCTATGCTTCTATGACATCACAAAACCCTTCTAGGAAACGTAACGCTGGTCAAAAAGCATTCAACACCAGTTCCCACCACACCTCCAGCCTTTGTGAGTCCAAGCAGGAGTCTCCACAGCATCTTTCTCTTGGGGAAGACCTTTCAAGTCTCAACTCTGACCAATCCATGTCTTTAGAAGCAACCAATAGAGCAAAGCTCATTTACAGCAAGTAGGCTGATTCTTTCCCCTCTTATTAGGAAAAAAAAAAGATTTATCTTGACACAAGTTTTTATGCTGCTGTAGCCAGCCTGCAAGCATTTTGAGATAACAGCATGCAGTTAACAAGATTTGCAAGTCAGACGTGTTATAAAAATACACTCTAAGTTATGCAGAATCGGTGTCACACTGCCTGCAGGAGACTGGAAGCATTGCACTCTGGTAAGAAGCACAGCCATGGAGAGATAAACACACTTAAAACAAATCTTTTTGTCCAAAGACAAGCCCAGCCTTCTCGTGCCCTGAAAGAAGCAATTAAGCAAAAAGTAGAGAGTTGCACATGGAAGCCAATAGAACACTGCCCATCTGCACGTGCTGAGCCTCTTTGTCAGCTCAGAACAGGAATATAAGGAAAAGAAATCCACTAATTTTACAACTTGTTTGTTAACTGAGCTGGAGTAAGTGAACGTGAAGGCTCTTTACACCTCACAGCTGGGGCAGTCAGATAGATTATAGCTTAACCACCATGAAAGTTTAAGCTGCTGTGAAGTTGGCTCACACTAAAGCACTTGATTTCATAAAAAGAGAAAAGCAAAAAGCCTCCGTGATCCTCACTCAGCTCACAGCAATGCTTTCACTTGCTCACCAAGCCATGCGGAGGATGCCCAGGGACAGTATGACTGCCGTGGGTACCAGATGAGAGGACAGACTCTTTCACAGCCACCAGAAGCTCACTTAAGGAACAGAATAACAGAGCCTCCACTACCCTAAATACATCTGTGATGGAGATCTCTCAGTATCCTCAAGTGATGCAGTGCTGGATGCTGTGGAAGTGCTGCACATGGGGATCAGCCGTCCCATGGTTGGGCATGAAGGGAAAGAGACACCTCAAACAGATTAGCAGGTGCTGCTTTGGGTGCTCTCTTCACAGCAAATATTGATGCTCTGGAGATCTACATGTGCTGCCAGCATATATTCTTCCAACAATAGTACGTAAGAATTTTGTTTATATACTTGGTTCTGATATGAAACAGCCATTAAAGCCCTTTGTTAAAAGCAGAGAGGATACAGCTTACTGAAGGGCCTCCAAACCTTTTATTAAGGTGTGCTACGTAGTCAGTACCTAAACAGAGAAAACAATTTTTTCTATTTAAATCTGAAAGCAGGAAAATTCATATAGAGTTGAAGTGAAATCCCAACCAGACTTCGCTTCATAGATTCTACCAGGACAAAGGGATTATCCCTTCTCACCTGTTGAACTGCACAGCCCCCTCAGAGGCAGGGAGCAGCACCATAAAGGCATAATCCTTATCAGAAGAACTGCAACGTAACTGTGATACTACTCTGCAGTCTGTTTCCATCTCTAGACTCTATAGATTCCTTTATTTCTTTGAAAGATTAGAAAAGAAAACAAGAACATAAGCAAATAATTCAATTTACATAAGAACTAAGTTCAAGAGGGACTTACACAGCCTGAGCCTCGGAAGAAGAGTAATACTGAAAAAGAAACCACTTGATACCCTACTGCATGTACAAAGCACATCATCATGAAACACTGCAGCTCAAAGCCAATTCAAATCCAATCTAAAAAGTCAAGGAACTCTTTTACCAGGGGAAACCATCAAATGACTCACATTGAAAACAGAAATCCCTTTCCCTTTAATTTGTGTCTATTTTTATCCCCAGCATTTGTTGGTTTCCAGTGCCTGCGTCCCCCAACCTGACCAGCACACTTATTTCTATGGCAATGTCTTGACTCTACTACAACATCAAAGCAGTAGAAAAAATTAGGGCTATAAAGGATGAGGGTCTGATTCCTGCACGAATACACAAATCCAAGCACAGAAGGAAAAAAATACAAACAAAAGCCATAAACCACTGCAATGGTAAATTTCCTTTGTATACAGTCTGCAGTAGGAACAGAAACAAAACACGTAACTTACCCCACTGGAAAATCTGATTCACAGAAAGGGTCTTTCCTGTGGGTGAAAAAAGTTATAGATCATATTTTCCTGTGTTAAAAAATACAGTTAATAAAATTTGGTGTCAATGTCAGAAAATGAGAATGTATCTTTCATATCAAATCTTTTTCCCCAAACAGAAATGGTTGAGACTGATGGACAAATACATATGTTGTTCTAATTGGGATGAATTTGAGTGTTATTTTGTTGCTATACCTCTCATCCAGGTGCATCAGCTCTGAAGACTTTTACAGAACCTTGTAGGAAAGCGGGGTCCTTAAGAGCATACGTAAATGAAACTGATTCAAATGGTGACATTTAGAAAGAGAATAAACTGAGGGGGTGGGTGGAGAATGCATGTGGCTAAAAACTTATAAGGAGCAGCAGCCAGCCTGACTACACTGAGAACCTTCCAGTGAGATACAGCCTCTCTGCCTGGTGCTCTCCTAGGGGTGATAACACCATGTGCCCACTAATCACAGCCTGCACCCAATCAGGGCATCTTCAGATTCTCTTTTCAACAACTGCATTCCCCAACACTTCCTCATACCATTCTTTAAGCAGAAACCTTGGCAAAGCCCACATTTGTCTTTTAACACTCTACAGAGTCCTAAGTAGGCTTGTAATGAAATTCGAGTAACAAATATCAGCAGGAGATGAAGATCTAATAACCTACGGAATTGAATGAGTTGACAGTTATCAATGGGAGACTAGCATTAAACAACTACTTTGTTTTCAGGGATAAAGGAAATGCAGAAAGTTTCCAGCCAAGACAACAAGGAAGAAGAATGCCACCTCTGGAGTCACTGGAGCACCCTACTTGGCTGCTCACCTGCACTCAACCTGCTGTGACAAACAGGGATCAGCACAGTGGAGCACCACTGATGGGGCATCTTTATATCTGCTTCACCAAGAGCCCCATACCTCTTTTCCACTGCAGATGGGTGTTAACAGGCTGTAAACATTCTGCCATTGTGTAGCCTTGGGAAAAATCAGGGGGTCCCAAGGCCACCTTTCCTACTAGGTAAGGAACAGCAAACATCTTAAAGTTTCCTCACTTTTTTTTCATCTTATGGAAATGAACAGAAGAGAGCTGCCTTGCACTTAGGCATTGAATCAACTCATTTAGGGACTGCTATCTGTGGTGTTTGGGCCTCATTAATTTTCTCTTCCAAAGTTGCATTCAGACAGTCTCAGGCTTTTGTCTATTGCTGTCATCGTGGTATTTGCATGCACTAATCCGTGACAAATGGTTTCATTTGATGCACATTGGATTTTCTTGCCTGCCAACTAGAAAGATAATAGAAATACCAAGAGAAGCTAAATTAAAACTAAAGGACAGTTTAGTTTTGGAGAAACTCAAAACAAAGTTAAGATAAACACCACCTGGGCAGCTGAATTTGCAAAGAAAGGGTTGAGGTTTCAGCCACGGAAAGCCAGTTTCTAAAATGCAGCTTTTTCCCCCCAGGTCATTAAAGCCTCACAAAAATACAATCTTACTACAGAAATAATTATACTACAGATGTGGGAGCTGGCTTAGATGCAATCATTCTCTGTCAAATCGTGCACTGGCAAACTGAAACCAATTACAAACTCATTCGTAGACTTCCATTATCTTCAACTCATCTCTTCAGTTCTCATTTCCATGCACAATGGTGCCCTTCTGGATGACTGACCACTCAAATTCAAAAGCACCCCATGGAAGCAGCCAAAAAGTTCTTCATGAGTTAATGACACTCACAGTGAAGAGCTTTAGTGTAGACCTACTGGCTTATAGATTTAAGCAAGACTTAAGATCAACACTATTGGTTGCTATTGCAACAGCAGACTGAGAAAGTTAAAGAAAAAAAAGAAGAGCAAGTTTTAGTAACAGAAGTCCTCCTTACTGTTCAGTAATTCCACACACTAAACGAGAGTGGTGTCACCTAGAACACATGAGAACTTCTTTGGGTTTGCTTTGGTATTGAATCTGTCTGAAGTCATAGCTGTTATTGATGATTTCTCTTCAGCATTTAGGGGAAAAGCTGCTAAACAGTAAGTTCCCTTCATTTATTCGTGTCCTATTAAAAATAAACATACTAATCAATGAAACTGATTTTCCAAATAAACCATTCTTGCTTGCTCCCAAACACTTAATTAAACACAATTAACTCTCGTTTGTTTTGGCAGCCAATTAATGTCATGATCAAATAAATAGACTCCACGAGAAAAGATTATAATTAATAAATCCCTAACAATACACTAAAATTACACTGAAGCTTTGCTTGACAAAAATACTTAATGGCATTTTTAATAGCATTAATGAGGGCACTAAAATAAGTTTTATCAACTGCACACCAGAACTTGAAAGGCCCAGTTCCTTGCTTTCCAACAAAGCAGCACATATGATCAGAGATGCTTCCCAATCAAGTCTTCCATCTGTATTATGGCTTTCACTCACTTGCAAGTTGACTACAAGAGAGATTTTAACTCCTTGTATCTAGTAGATCCACAGTGAACTTGATTTGTCACCTACACAATCTGAACTTTGGACCACATCAAATGACAGATTAAATGCATACTGGAAGCAGCAGCTTTCTTAAAAAAAAAAAGAAACAAGGCTTACCATTTAATCTCTATTTGAACTGCCTATTGCATGACATCCAACTCCATACAACGCCTACAGCTTGTAGGAAAAATATTAAGACTCAATTTTATAAGAAGTTCAGCCTGCGTAACTTTCAGTGGGAACTGCTGGTGTCGATCAGTGTTCCCCCAGGTTCAAAGTCAAAATATCACAGTGAGAAAATAACTGAAGAAATTACATCCTGCTTCACTTGATTCTGAAGGGATAAGCAAGCCCCAAGCCTTGGAAGAACGTTGCCCATTGGGCAGTGCAGAACCAGCCAAATACCGTTAATGATTAAGCCATAAGAGTGCGCTGAATTCCAGAAATGCTCAGAAGCAAACGGGTGCCTGCCACTGGAGTGTAAGGTGCTTGGATCACAGTAAACATTTAAGGAGCTGATTCTTAAAATCCCAACTTACTCAATATTAACCCAAAACTAACAAGGTCCTTCCTTTGTGCCTCCAACTCACTTCCCAAGCTCATCTGGTTTTTGAATTTCTTATTTGTTGGGGATTTTTTTCCCCATCCTATCAAAGAAAAACAAGGATTACTGTGGAATACCATGAACAATTATCATTAAATAGTAACCACAGTTACTACTGGACAAGTGACCTTCCAAGGTCAGCAAGACTGGTTTCTTCACTGAATGCAAAGGAAAAGGGGAAGACTGATGTTCTGAAAGGAATAAAGAAGGCAAGAGAGAGAGATGTCATATAATCTTCTAAATAGAGCATAGAAATATGAGTCACAAATACATACATGGGGCTTTGTAACTTCATTCAGCTTAATTTACACCCCAATTCCCCATTGTGCATCACTGACTGAGTCTAATAAATTCAGAGTCCAACTGTGCCGCAATCGTAGCAGTGCCTACCTGGAGCACAAAGAAAAGAAAGTCTCCAGCACT
Source organism: Excalfactoria chinensis (assembly GCF_039878825.1). Lineage (NCBI taxonomy): Eukaryota > Metazoa > Chordata > Aves > Galliformes > Phasianidae > Excalfactoria > Excalfactoria chinensis. The sequence goes on from NC_092836.1 coordinate 5,211,866, forward strand.
GCTACCATGCAAAAAATAAGTCTAGCTGGAGAGAACTGTTCTATACAGAGCATCTGGAAATGGCAAAAATGCTGAATCCCAACAGGAGAATAAATCTTGCTCACAGCAAAGGTTGATTTCACAGCAGCATAGAAGAAGAAAACATTCAAAGAAATCCAAAGATTGTAAGAGGGATAGGATAAAACAATACCAAATTTAATGGGAGAAAAGACGCCTATCTTATGAGGAAATGTGCTTGGATATTGCCTTTTAAAATATAAATGAGTCTTGGATTTAAGTAGGCTAATCATTAAAGGCAGGCTTCTGATGTTATCAGCAGAAATACTTCTGTGCAGAGCAAACTGTATTGCCTTTGGGGGTTATATTTGTAGGTGCCAACTTTTCCTTAGAGCTCAGCCACCACAGTATGAATTCTCACTGTCTTTAAAACTGTGACAGCGAGCTACAAATAGTGCAGAGCATCAAGAGGTCCCCTCTGTGACTCATGGAGCCCCAGGGCAACTCCAGAAGGGGAAGGCACTGCATTCAGGGGGGCTTTTTCATCCCTACTCCCCCACAACAGCTCTAGCCCTGCAGTGTGATGTTCCACGCTTCTGCCTGCATGACTGCCCATAGAGAAGCTTGAGGGAGAACTTGAGGTGGCATGGGCAGCACATACCAAACCTGAGCACAGAGAAATTGTGCCAGTTGCACCTGTGAGAGACACAGCTCTCTCATAATACCACTGTCGGCACCCTGGGCTCCTGCTGTCACACAACAGGACAGCAACGCTCATAGCAGCTCACAGAGCCACGCTGTGCGCAGTGGGTATCCAGTGCCCATCATGCGCCTTGGCCATGCTGTTCTTCACAGCCCATTGAGCTGCAACACCTGCTCCCCACAGTCTGTGTTGCCTCCCTGGATCAGGAGTAACAAGGCAGCTCAACAGCATGACTGGTGACAGCTTTCCTCCACCTGCAAGTGAGCCATGCACCCATCTCACGTGAAGGAGAGAGGCACTCCCTGCCATCCACCTTCCACTGAGGGCCATATACTCCTCAGCAGCACTGCAGACCCTTTCCTCTCTATCTGAGACAGAAAATACCAGCCCAGAGGCCCTAGAAAAACACAGCCAAGTCTTCAGATGCAGGGACCCCCTATAGCCACATTTCTCTTATTTGGATGTCTGACTCCTCAAAAATCACTTACTGCAACACCTCTAATAAAGCCTGCTGCTGTCAGTAAATGCACCGCACAAGATTTGCAGGCAACTCAGTGTTATCATGCAGGCAGCAGCCCTACCTCACCCTCAGGCACAGGCTTCATTACATCAGTTCTCTGCCTACACAAACCACAAGGGTGTTCATCCACTTATATCCAAATATATTGTGTGGGACCAGGAAACACAGCCAGTACCTCCAGGCTGGATTGCTTTACATTGCAGTAGGTAATTTCACATTTTCTAGAACAGCTTGTGAAGACCAGAGTTGTGCAACAAAAGTACTGAGAAAGAATTCCAACAAGCACCTGTGGGATACCAAGATGGGTATTTGGGATTGCCTGATTCTGAACAAGCCAAGATGTATATAAACAAGATGTTTCAAAGTGCATTTACTGGCATAAATGAGAACTGAATCAGGTGTTAGAGCTATAAGTTTGTTTCTTCCAATTAGCACAGCATGAAGCACCAGTTGCCAAATTTCACGTCCATGAGCTGATCTACTGCACACAGGTGGAGTCATTGCATGCCATTATGGACACTGAATAATAAAGGTAACAACTTGCATCCCCACCATATGATTAATGGAATACAGTTCTCACAGAAACCACACACTTCTGTGCATTAACTACTTAGTTCCCCATCTGCTTCTATCAACACCAAGAACAAAAACCCTGTTAAATCCATCTTCCATCTCTCATTTGGCAAGCAGAAAACATTCTATTTACACTTTGCTGGGGAATGAGATTCAGACCAGCATTCTTTCCCAGGCTGTTTTGAATGGAATAGCCACATACTTAGAGCATATGAAAATAGCAGTCTTTTGAAATAAGAAAATATACTGTTTCCTCCCAAGACTATAAAATACACAGTGGGAAGGCCAAGATCAGAACAAAGATGTTCTGCTCACAGTCACAACCTCAAGTTTCCACAAAACACTGTCTGCTAAGAAAGATGCTCAGAACACTTATGTTGACGTTGGTCATTAACTTGTGCAGAATTGCTTTGATACAGATTTTCCTCCTCACAGTATGCGGTATAGAGATTCCTTGAGATGATTTTTAATGGGCACATCATTAACAACTGCCCCAATGAAGATACTTTTATATTTAGTAGACTTAGATTCTAGCCATCCTTGATTCAGTCTGTGACTCCTTCCTCTGAATAAACTTATTTTTAATTAACATATTTGCAAATGTCAGCATTGCTATAGTAAGTACATGTTTCTGCCTGTGTCTGCTTCACATCTTTATGCTGTATGCAAGACTAATCCGGCCTCCTTAATATGTAGCTAGTTATCTTGCATGAACTTACAGGCTCCAGTGTGCTTTCCTGCGTCTTTAAGCAACACGTTGCCAGCATTGCCCACTGTGATTCAGTGCTAGCTAACAGTCCTTACTGGGTGCAAGACATCCCTCATTTAGGGAGCAAAGCCAGAAAATTCCCTAAGAACTGCACACTACACAGGTTTTCAAATTATTATTTTTAATTTAGGGAAAGAAAAAACCCTAAGACCCCCCTCGCTTTTTAAATATCTCATTTTCCTGCCAAATGCCGGCATCTACTCACTGTCTCTGGGGCAGAGTCAATACTGTCAATCAGATGATCAATGGACTATCACAGGCACTTGGCTAACTCTGCAAATCACAACCTGTCCACTCTAATCCTCAGGCCAATTCAACAGCTCTACAACCGTCTGCATCTTACAGCTGAAAGCGGCCAACGTGGAATTCTTCTCATTACTGCCGGTTCTTATTAAATCACACAGAAATGACATGCTTCTAAAAAATGAAGGTTTTTCTCCCCCCATAAAGTTATATTTCCCATGAATGCTTTCATACATCCTTTGTCTAACAGCTTTCATGAAAATGAAAAAATATTCATTAAAACACTGCAGACAGTGATGTGTATTACCCAGGGGGAATCACACTGTAAAGGTATTCAGTTAACTTCCTCCAAATACGATCTTCAGATTCTATCGAAGAAACCCAAAAACCCACCTTGCCCCCCCTCTCCTTTGTCTCAACTAAAAAGGAACAAACACCATCACGTGAAGGTACTTAACAGCGGCACTGAAACTTTTTGTTGCATTAATGAGATAAGAAGGAATTCACAGACAGGTACAGACAACACAGAATAATCCATCTTAACATGGAGCAATATTTACTGTCCTCTTACTACCTGTGCCCTCCTGCCAACCTTTCACAGCAAACACAGCCCCACTCAATTACAAACGCTGTCACGTAAAATGGTTTATCACATTTGTTTTCAGGTTTGCACCCTCTGCCAAGTCATCTAACCAAATAAAGGCCTGAATAATAAAACTGCAATCTAGACTGAAAGGAAGCTTTAAACTTCTGTGATTGCACATTGTGTGTAGAAATCTATTTCAATCCACTCAGACGCTCGCTTAAGAAAGTTTCAGGGAGGGAATAGAAAAGAATAAGGTCAGAAATATCTGATTATTAACTATATTGCCCTTGATTTCCAGTGTTTCAAAATGGGATTAACCACAGCACTACAGATAGGTATAGTCACTGCATTAATCCACTGAGTTCAGTTCAAGTTTATTATGCTAAATCCACTCCATGAGGATTTTATCTTTTAACTGCACCTTCTTGTGCTCAGTGAGACTTCCATTCATCAAGTATGAGAAGCACACAACTGCCTGGAATTTACCTTTTTCATCATCTTGTACCAAAGTAACCCCACAATGGAGCTGAACAGCTCCAAATTGTTCTTGTTTCGGAGCTTTTAATTATCTATGGAAGATCACAATCTGAAGGAAAAGGCATGCTGAGCATGCTATTGATTACAGCTAGATTTGCTGATTCACTAAGTTGAAATATCATATACCAGATATTAAATTACTAAAAATCACCTATTGGTTCATCTGCATCCATTTTTTTTACTCACTTTTATTTAGCTGAACACTTTAATCTTACTTACACAGTGACTAACTAAAAGTAAATGACGCATTCCTAATATCATAAATATGAAAAATAGGGTGTGCTCAGGGACTGCAGTTGAATACATTAAAATCACTTCAGCTGCTAATTAACATATTTCTATCCCCTTTACATACAACGTGTTCCATTCGGTTGGCAGACTGCAAATTCCCTGCCTTATAAAAAACACACTCTTGATTTTCAGTTGTGACAGCGGAAACTGCCCCAAATTGGGAACGGTTTCCCTAAAGGATGTTTGCTTGCAGGTACTTCCCAGGTGCCACACAGCCTGAATCAGAGGTGAACATCATGTCAAATTCCACTCATCTGTCAGTGTAGTGGATTATTTCTTGAGAGACTGAAATTGGCTGCGTGGGATCAGAACACCATCAATCTTGTTCACGTAGGGTGCGGAGATGCTGCCTGAGAAAGGCTCGCAAGAGGGAAAGCTGGGCTGTTTCTAAGAAGGTGATGAGGCAGCTGTAAAACCTTCACTCTATCTGTATCACATCTCTGAGTGAAAGATTTAGTCATATTTCGCATTTCCCCAACACTTGGTATGCACTCAGTGTCTCACTGTTCTCGCCTCATAAAGGAGGCGATTTTTCAAGCTTAGGCAAATGTTGCAGAGTTCTGAATCTGTCCAGCTCATTTTTTCTCATAATGTCACTTTGTTTCAACCAATTTTTGCAAAACAAGATTACATTTTCCTTTTACCTATCTGCTTAGCTGCACCCTTTTTTCTTATTGCCTTCACTGGAGGACAGATTCAAATAACCAGGAGTAATATTCACGCATTGTAACAAACATTTCTATCATTTCTCTGCAAGTGACTTCAAAGACTCAGACTTCCAGTGGCAGCTGGTAAAGATGATGGGATTAGATTGATAGATCAGCTCTGAGTAGCTACTTGTTAAAGACTTAGGTCTATTCTGTACTACGCTTATTTTATTACAAGCAAACCAGACGATGCCAAGAAAGAAGATCTATGACTTTTACTCAAGGAAAATAGCCAGAAAAACTTTTGGTTGCTAAAGATCTGCAGGCTCGCTTTGAAGATAGGTCATTAGATAAAGAAAGATTTTTAAAAAATCAAAGTTTTCTTTATTAAATATTAAATGATGCATCATTGCAAGTTAACATTTGCCATCTTCAGTTTCTTAAGCTCTTAAGACCTCTCCCTTCATTCTGCGGATCTAGATTAGTAATACAACACTGAGTTTATCCAAATTCAACCAGATGACAGAAGTTGCCAACTCCTTGGTTTTTAAACATGGCTCATTCCCTTCAAAGGGCAACTAACGGTTGAAAAATTAATGATCAATTTCTACCAATAAAAAACACAAGTGCAATAAAACTAATGTGCAGTCTCTATGGATCACAGCGGTAAATGTGTCTGAGTTCTTCACCGCAGACCTGTGGGACTAACTCCAACCTTATGCGTGTTTAACTCCATGGGAAGACAAGCCCAAACTCTCTTCTGAGCCACACATCCACATCCCCATCAATTTCGAGAGGTAAATTTGAGAATCGTATACAAGCTCAATTCTCAGGTACACTGAGGCACACTCCCAACCTCTGGTGAGCAATAAAGACTGAGGAGATATGGTACCAGCATTCCAAACTGCAAAACCTTGTCCTGTTTGGGTTCAGTACTACAGAGTTACCCAAAACTGCTATTGCTATGTCTTTCTGAGTTGTACATTCCAAAACTGCATGAGAAGGGGTGAAGAGGGGACAGAAACAAGGATGCAGACTAAAATGATACCCAAAATGAGATTCCCATGTTAGATCGTTAGAAAACAGCATTTAAAAGAAATATTCTAACATCAGATTGGCAAAGTACAACACGTTTGACCAAAAAAAAAAAAGAACCAACCAATCATGCTCGGTAACATAAAGGCAGTCAACTTAGAAAAGTTAAATGACAAAATGGATTTTTATGATTATTCAGTCATTCATCAAGACAGACACGAGCACGGCAGAAAGCCTGCAATCTTTGATCAGCTGTGGGATGCTGTCAGTCCTACCTGGTCTGTGCAGGTGATGCTGCTGGAAAGTGTGATGGAGGGATCCCTGACAGAGCAGCATTGCACAGGCACTTATCCACAAATACAGGACCCAGGACATTGCAGAGACCACTGCCATTCTCTAAACAAAATATTAGACAGACGTTATAATCCATTGCCTTGCAGTATATAGAATAGTCAGCTTCCATTACAACAATGCTGTTACTTTTCTACTTCTCTGGTTAAAAACCTTTTGTTCCCTGCCTATTCCCCCCCCTGCAGGATGCAACTGTCATACAACAAAGGTCATGTCCAAAAAAGGACAGTTGCTGTAACACTATGCAGGAGCCAGGAGAACTTTAATAATTCAGTGACAAAAATGAAACTGTAATGATCTGATGACCAGAGGGGGGAAAAAAAAAACAAGGCTGGGAAATTTTCCCCATGCTGGTCCAACATCTAATTTACAGCTGCGAGAAAAACATCACAAAGGCAGCTAAAAACACTGATGTCCAGACAGCAACAAAACTAATTTAAACGCCTTATAGATAGGCATGCAATGTCATCAGGCATTGCAAAAGCATTCCACCCTGAAGCCTGGGAGGTTCGTTTTGTCCCAGAAGGTACCGGATTATTGTTTTTGACTTTTGTGAGCATTAATTTTTAATTCCGATGCTGTCTGCTAAAGAAAGTAGCCGTTTCTCAGAATTATCCTCTAACCCCCAAGTACAACCAGCTTTCTTTTGTTTGACCTGCATGTGCACAGGGACCAGCCCGGCTGTATCCTGCATTTCATTTGTTCTCTGTAAAAGCTTTGCTCTGTTTCACAAGGCAGGTTGTGCCAAAATTCTACAGAAACTCTTACAGGAAAGGCAAAGAGCACATTGTTTCTGTCTCCCAGCGCTGACATACTTGGGCATCCAAAACAGACAATCGAGCATTTCCATACTGGTGTTCACTATTGTACTATCTGCCTGAATTTCCCTCTGACTTTTCAACTTTGGCTGCTCTTTCCCAATGCCTGTGAGGATCTGGAGGCTTGTAAGGCTCAGCTATGCTACACATCGTCCGGTTCCCTTAACAACACCTTCTGCTGCATTTCATATTGCTAAATTAATCAAACTTGAGGCACTCTCCTTATTCAGCCAATGACACGATGCCATTTTCTATCTAAGAATCCAATCAGCTGAACATCGCTTTCACAGAGGAAGAAAGACTTAGATATTAAATCTCTCACATAGAAAAATCGTGCCTTTCCAAAAATAAAAGGTGGAAGTAATAATTCTGTGTGTTCTATCAGGGGGTTCTGCAGCAGGAAAATCAGCAGCATGAGAAGAGAGAAACTCAGCATCTATAAAATATACGCAAGGAAAAATATTTTCCCCCAAATTTTAAAGGAGCAGACATAGCCTCTGGGTAGCTTTAAGACTAACTGGCAGGAGAGAGCCACATAAACTGACAAGTCTAATTAACAGCAAACAGCAAAACATTGTTTTGATCAGCATGAGACTCTTCCTTCCCCCATTCAGAGTATCTGAAGCACTACTCAGCATATAATTGGTTCCATTTCTGACTGTTTACTTCCAGCATACAGCGCACTCTGCTCCTCTCCTCACACCCAGTTCCCTCACAAAACACGTTCTGTCCCCTCCGCTCAGGGAGCTCCCAGCAGGCTCCCCACTTCTATAGGAATTAATGCCTTTATGCCACGTTTGGTGCTCCCATGCTTTTTACATGAGGGAGAGGTCACTCTCACACGCAGGGATGTTTCAGACATTCAGGCTATTTTAAACCAAACTTCTGAAATCCTGAACAAAAAGCAAAGCAAAGCCAAACTTCCAGTCTGCTAAATGCTTATGTCAGCCTTCAGGAATCATGTTCCAAAGCACATGGACAGCAGACTTCCTTAACCCACTCTCTTTTTTTAGTGCTTTTTATTTCTACCTTTTTTTCCCAAACCTTTCTCAAACTGTCCTATTGTAAACTGCCCTTGCTGAAGCCCCAGCGTTTCCTATAAGCATTTCTTTCCACTCTCATTCATCAGCACTTATCACAGTTCTACACACAGATCATCTCCTCATTATTAAGAAACACAGCACCAAGTATTCCACCCGTTATTATCTGATGAGTTCCAGATCTGCTTTCTGAATCCTAAATCCTAAAGAAGCTTCTTACCTGAGTAATCCAGCCACGAGCAGAGCACTCTATTAGTGTTCATTGGAAAGGTCTAACACTTTTTAAAATCCATCTGCACCACAATAAGGGATTTTTAATAGCTTCCCAATAATCTTCTTTATCAGGATTACGAGGGGAAAGAAAAAAAAATCTCTTGTTACAAATCCTGTTCCCAGAGTAAAGACGACATCTGAGCTCTCAGGCACTGCCGTCAGAAAAGTGGCCGAGGCTTGAGGGGTGGAAACCTTCTCATTTTCACCTTTAAATCATCTCCTAGCATCACCTTCTGCTTGATGAGACCTCTGAAGCGATCGAGACAATTTGCAGCTTCCAGGCTACTTAAGGATAAGGAGCAGTTTGCATTTAAAGATGGAACAGCTTCACTCCAGTGCGAGCAGTGCAGCGCCGGGCAGCTGTACGTACACTGCTATAGGATGCTGGAAGTACCGGAGCCTATTTCAGTGCATCCCTGCTCAGGAAAGTATCACATGCCTTAAAGCGACACAGCTCCGGATCGCCCAGTGCAGCACTGAGGCTGTGCTGTCCCCAGGCGTCCCCCTGCACTTGTTGGTAACAGCATCACAGCCCTGAGGCAGCCACTCCCCTGACACACGCGTGTGAGCTCTACACACTCGCGGGGCTTTGCTACACCTCACTGTAAGTGAGGGGGGGAAAGCTTCCCTTCCAGCACTGCCCCTGCATCTCACTGACAATAGGAAGGAGCCTTGCTTTGCTGAAGCTGTTTTTGTGACAATTATTTGTTACACTTCTTTATTTATTGTCCACATCTGAAGTGGCCATTTACAGGAATGGCGTGGTTTCCTCTCTTTCTTGTACCATGTGTAATTATTTCTTAAAGAGCCACTGTATGTACTCAATGCCATTCACTCAGCTTTACAGCTCTCAAGCCTGCCTACAAAAGGAGGAAGGCAAGGAGACGGAACAAACTTCCATTTTAAGAGCTCTGTGTACACACTGTAATACAACGCTGTTTTTTTCCCCCCCTCTCCAACTTAACCTATTGTAGAAAAGCTTTCTACCTTCACCGCTTACCCGCTCCTGACACCAACAATAGCAAGTAACAGCAATAAGTGCTTTTCTTCTCAAGCACCTCACTCTCGCACCAAGGACAGATGTCTCTGTGGAGACGTTTGCTGAGAGGTGTGACAAGTTTACCTGGTGGTGCACACACTCCCCTGCAGCCCCTGTGTCATTAGGTAATGAGAGTTTGGCCCCACCAGCACTGCTTTACACACATCTCCAGCACAGTGCTCAAGGCAGCTCTTCATCACAGCTTTTCCACAATAAAGCAATGGTGATGTGGGACGAAGTGACACAGGGGCGAAGCAGTCAATGCCACCACTGCCACAGAACTCCTGGTAGGGCACTCAGGGCAAACCCTGTGGTAGCCAGAGATGCTTTCAAGAGGTCAGGGTTTCTTTTTGGTGCTTCATTTGGAAACACATGACACTAGTTCACTTGGGCGCACACAATATTCTTCTCTAAAAATGTTTTCTCGTTTCCCCCAAGAATTTCCTTAGATACTGGAAGAAAGCCAAGAACTGGAGCAGTTGCTGTTACGTTCTGGCTTCAGAAGGGTCTAGGTATTTCCAAAAGCTGCTGCTAAGTGAGGTAACCAAGGCATATTGGTTGCTGATGCCTGAGGAACCAACCTTGGCCATTTCACAGCAGGAGGTGATGGGCAAAGAGCTGATGGTCGTAGCAGCCCTGGTTTGCTGCCAAAGCCACAGGGAGGCTCAAGACCTTCCCCCTTTCTACAAGAAGATGGAAGCTTTCTGCAGTACCTGGTGATGGGAGTTTATTTTAAAATAGCACCTGTTTAACAAGGTACATTCCCTCTTGGAAAGGTGATGAAGGGTATAGTATGGTGAGGTGTGAGGCAAGAGTGAGGCCTCAAGAAGATAGAAGGATTTTCTAGGAAAGCAAGAGACCCCCTGGACAACAGGAGGAATCAGAATAATTGTGGCCACACACCTCAGCAGAGGAGGCAGAGTCAGATTTATGCAAGATACAGATATACGTAAGGTACCGCAGAACTGTCACTCTGCCAGGCACTGCTAATTCCCAGCACCATGAGGCTAATGCCACCATAACCCCTGATAGATGCTGCTATGGCTCAGGACGAGCTCTGCAGAAACATGGGACATGTTGCTTTTGTGGGGCAAAAGGGATATCAGAGGGACAGTGTAGAATATCAAATGGGCTGCACAGTCTCCTCCCTGCCCTGGCTTGTGGCATTAGCTGGAAGCAGAGGAGGCCTTGGCAAACCTTGCAGTAGCAGCCTCACACCTGTATTGGTGCCCTTCCTGTAGGTTTTAACCAGTAAGACTGGAAAAAGCTTCTCTTATTCTGTCTCAGCATCTCCTTCATCTGACACTTTGGGGCTTTACTTTTGCCTCCTCACATCAGGAGTCACTGACTTTGACAGGAAGGGGATGCATCTTCACATACACCCACGGGATCGTGTATTGAATTTGGAGATGCTAACACTGACAAGGCCAGAAACAGAAAACATGAAGGAAAATAAGATAGGAGTCAACAGTCTGCACATTTCAAAATCCTTTGTCATAACAAGGGAATGCTGAAAGAAATTCCTTTCTAGAAGAAAGAGGCAGCAAAAGGCTGCACCATCCATCCAGCAGAATGGCAGCTCCATCCAGCACTGGAATAAGACGGACCCAGGACCTGCAGTGAGGAGATCAGCCCCTGGGTTGCACGATACCTTCTTGGGAGGGGACGTAGCAAAAGCAAAGACAGACCAGGGAGAGCTGCAGTTTGCTCACCCAGAGGCAACAATACAAGACACTGTTTATCCCATAGTGTCATGTAAGTGGGAATACAGGGATGCAGGGTGTTCTAAACAGTCTTGCCCCATCTCCTTCCAAACATTTGAAGTAGCCTGCCATCTGTTCATCTCAGAATGAAGAGAGGCTTCTAGGTATGGAAAAGGCCAGGGACAGCAAAGGTGAGGGTGCAGTTATTAGCTTATGCTATTTACAGTGAATGCTCTTCTCACATTGGCCTGGTCTTCTCTGCCCTCCTCCTCACTTGGCCCATCCACCTCCACTATGACACCTGACAGCAAACAGAAAAAAAAGAACAGAAACCATGAGTTTAAAGCTACCCTGAACAAAGAGAAATGGGAAACTGCCTATCCACTGCTCCGATTGAAAAACTCCATGGGGTTGCCTGCAGGGCTGCCAAAAGCAGACCATTGCACTCGTGATATTTCCAAGGTGAAAGTAGGTTGCAAAAGGGTCAGCAGGCATCAAACTGCCTTTGAGACAGGCTGCCTTACACAAACAATGATTGTATTCACAAGAATAGCTTTTTTCCTCCTGGTTCCACCATTCATCTAAAGATGCCAAGTGGACAACAAAAATAGGCAAATAAAAATAAATGCTCTTCACTCCCTGAGCCTCTATTTATTAGAAGTTTCCATGCAGACAGAAAAGGAGAGCATATGCAACTCGGGCAGACTCACACAGACAGCAGATTGGGGACTTGCACTCAAATAGGGGCTTCTGGCCTCTACTTTCTCATGCTGCCATCTCTGCTCCTCTCCTCCTCCACATACGCCTTTGACCCCATGTAGAGATTTAACACAACAAATCCCAGGAGCATATTTACAGGGCTTGAAGAAGGCTCAGCACCTTTGAAATGCAAAGCTCATTAGTTCTAGTGCTCCTGGGACAAAGCAGCTTCGGTTTTCACAGATTGTATTCTCCATCCCAGCCAGCTGCTTCCACCCACCCTATAAAGCTCCTTCCCATACACCAAACTGAGCGTCATCTGCTGCCTGAGCAACAGCCAGTGCACATTGCAGCTCATGAGTACCTACATGTTCCTTCTCCAGGTGAGCCAAGGCAGTCTAACAGTACATTTTAATCTTACCTTCACTAGAAAGAAAAATCACAGACTATTTTCTCATGTCCACAACATTTATGGAAGTTATCTTTAACATCCAACACAGCAGAAGTTTTCCTATCCCACCGCATCACCACAGCGGCTTCCAAGGAAAGCTAGTCCAGGTGAAGAAACAGCAACTGGGCACAGGATGATCAGTATGCATACATGTAATAGCTTGCACAGAAGCTGTTAGCTCTCAGTAAAAACAGCTAAGAAGCAACCCTCATCCAGAGCATCTCTGACTCGTGGCTTCCTCCCACAGGAGAATGCTAATGCAGGATTCTTTCAGGGAGAGCATAAGACTGAGGGTCTTCTAAAACTCATTTGTGGACATAGCTTTGCCCAGAAAAAAAGATGTTTATAAGCTTTGTTTAATGTATGAGTACCTGCAGCAGTGTTTGATGTTATGTGCACACCCTCTATGGTCAGCCAGATGCTCACAGTGGTATTTCACTTCCTTTCCAGCACTTTCTATATGTTCCCAAGAAAATCTCACCTCCCCACTTTTCCCAGGCACTTTCTCTTTTAAGTCCCCACCATCTTCATTCCTCTTTTGTGAGGAGCCTGTTGTAACCTCAGTGTTTGAACTGAATGCATTTCTTTCTCATGTCTTCTGCAACAGCATTAAATTATTTAGTCTATATTGACAGGTTTTCTTCTCTTTTAGCTTTTCCAGTGGAAAGAAGATGCAGTGATTTTGCTCATGTGTATCCATGCTGAGCATGAAAACCTCAGCTAGAAAGCTACATGATTTTTCCTGAAGGAAGAACATCAAAGAATGGTTTGGTGATTTGTCTGGCTGTGACCACAGCCTCTACTGGTCAAACAACAAGACAGCACACAACCAAAGCCTGCAGAACCAGAGCCAATAGACAGCACATGCAGGGAAACCACTTCCCTCATAAGTTTAGGAACTAGTTGACATGGTTATCATACCACATCACTCCAGGAAGTCCGCTCTGTTCCCAAGGCACCTGTGTATGCATAGGGGTCTTCTCAAGAATAGAGTAAGATCAGGGCACAACATTCAATGGAGAAGCTCTGCTAGGTACACGAATACCTGGTGGCTCCTTCCCATCATCCTGTCTGTACCACATCCTTGTATCCCCTTCTTGTTCCTCAGCCATAGCAGCCTTGCTTAACAGAAACTGTTTTCCAGCCACTCCCAAACACAAAGGAAAGATTCAACCAGCAAGATAACAAAGCCAGAGCCATTAGAAAGCAAACACAGGAGCACTGTAAGTCACTTTCAATAAACAGCAACAAAGAATTAAAAATCCAGTCCAAATATTGATGGAATGAGGAGAAAAACTGAGAGCAGAGCACAAAAGCCTACCTTTAAGGTACCACTCGCCCTTGTTAAGAGAAGGCCTAGTTTTCACAGTTCCCATGCTTGGAAGGCAGAGTCTGCTTCTTACATCTTGCCCCAGCTTAAGACAAAAAGAAGAAAAAAAAGAAGAGAGTAAAGAAGTTAATCTATCTTTGTCAAGGAAATTCATATCAAGACATTTGCGTCCCAGTTATTTTTGAAGTACATAGAACAATGCACTAAAATCAGAACCCTTATTGTAATGCAATGGAAAGCACAGCAATGACAGCAGAACAGTGAGGTCCTAGGCTGCAGAAATGCAACAGCTGTAGGCACAGAAATAAAGGAAAGAAGCTGCTTACCTTCAGAAGGCCTCACATATGCAGAGACCTCCAGCAACTGATCCCCCCACTTCCACCACCAACCCTTAAGTGAGGTCTGGGAAGGGGTGGATCCTGGCTCCACCCCTTCCATCACTCAGTTACACTACATGCACCTGAGCTCCCCTGGACTGGCCCTGCTTTCCCACCAGGTGCTTCATTAAGTTCAGGCCATGACTTTGCATTTCTGCTACGTTTATCTGTAACTTGCATTTAGCCAACTAGATCAGTATTTTCTAAGCAGTGAGCAACAAAACTTCAGTAGCACAAAGCATATTATAAACACAACCACAACAACACAGGTTCATCACACTACGGCAGGTGAACATAATTGCCTTATAATGAGATAAGCTGTTTATCTTGTTTCTGTTCAGAAAGTTTCAAGAAAGCAAAACAAAACTAAAATAACCTAACAACAAAACCTAAGTGAAAGCAGCCCTAGAGAGATGCTGATCGTGGTGATCTTGTCAAGCAACATTATTTTTTATCTTTTACCAGCTATCCAGTGGCTGGAGAGATCACATTGATCTGAAAAATTCAGAATCTCTTATTCTCATTGAATCTCAAAGTCTTCATGGCATAAACTCAAGAGCCTTCAGCCCATGCATTCTTACATTAGCCAGTTGAGTCCATTAAATGAAGTTCTATTGAAATATCCCAGTTCCTAGGAAGGAACTCCTTCTAGCATTAGCCTACAGGTTCCCTTCCAGATGCAACTAGAACATTCCATGAAGATCCAGATACAGCAGCCAATCAGGGGCCAGGGTACATGAACTGAAAATAAGTGCATCTGTAGTTAGAGAAGACACTTGGTTTTGGGTTAATCAGCTTCAGGGAATCAAATATCAGCCTCCAGGTATAAGTTTAGTGCTTACTTTTGCTGCTTAAAAGTCAAGTTTTATATGAAGGAGCAAGTAACTTCTAAATTCACAACATAAATAAAAGCAATTCAACCAGAACAAAGTACCTGCTACGTGCTGGTAGGCAAAGAGCGCAGAGAGTTCAGCCATGGTCACTGGGGTGCTTTTGTTCCCTTCTGCCTCGGTACGCTCCCAGCTTTAAATAAAGCTTAACGAGCAGTAAGTTTTCATTGTCTCAGACCCAGCTGAACCGGGTCGGACTGCTGAACCCAAGGAGAGCAGCTGGAGGAACATCCAGGGACCATGCTGACCACGTGGCCCCTTCTCCCCAGTCCCTCATAGAATATCAATGGGGTGAGAAAGAGCTTCCCCAGCTCACCACAAAAGCTGAAAGCTCGCATCTTCAACAGTACCCAAAACCTAGATCCTAAGCTCCAACCTTAAAATACAGAGTTCTGAACAATCAAGCAGGCTTAGGTGGTGTTTCTGACTGCACCTAATTCTATAAGTTTGTGAGTGCATTTCTTTACCTCGGTCCTGAAGCAAACTCTTCAGCTCAGCCCTCACTCCCTGCAGCTGCACCCCAGCTGGGGTACAGGAGCTTTGCAAGCCCAAACACCTCAGCTGCTAATGGGCGACAGCCTGGTGCAGGGTCCAGGTGCTCTAACAGATCCAAAAACAAAGCCACCACACAAAATTTCTTCAGATAGAATAAATCCCTGTGATAACGTGACCAGAGGGATTTGGGAAGTGTGCCAGAGTGGGTTGTGTTGTGTGATAGGGAACACCAAATGAAGCCAACGTGTTTATGAGCTCAATGCCCTTTTCTGCTCTGAGATGCTTCCAGGTCCCATTCCTGTGTGCTCCAGCGTACAAGGAATGCTCACCTTGCCCAGCTCAGCAGCTGTCCTCAAAAAGAGCTTATTTCACAAACAGAGCTGTGCTTGGTGCTTATGCAAAAGACAAATCCGAAGAGCCAGCTCTGCCCTTCAGCCTATCACTTTCGAGCCCCTTAACTGCAGGTGCTACTCTGAAAATAGCACTTAAAAGTCAATTTACTCTGCATTGGTCTCAGCTGCCGAGGGAGTATCAGCTCCTGTGCTGCACCAGGGCATTTAACCAAACAGATAGTTTGCAAACTTGTGCATTTCTTCCACTTCCCCACAAAGTAAACCGATAGTGGAAAGCAGATAGCAAATTCAGAGGGTCCTTTGCTGCCTGCACCCTGCAAGCCAGCTCTCAGAATGGATTCACAGTGTGATCTTAAAATTTGTTTCACTTTATTGCTTAAAAAAATGTCCTGGGTTTTGCAGGTGTGTTTTCCACATCCCTATTTTAGCATGCTTGAAGCACCGTGGGTTAGAGGTGTTCCATAAGGCAATTCTGACTATAATTAAGTAAACTAGCTTAAGATACAGTAGCCTGGAGTTTGTAGGAAAATCCTTGGAAAGATAGAGCAGGGAAAGAGGGAGGTGGAGGAGAGAACAAGATAAAGAAATGGTAAAACTGAGGAGACAAAAAACAGCATTGGAAAGTAACACAAAAGCCTCCCTTGAAGAGGCGGAAACAAGAAGTTGGGGAAAATTCATTCCCTGGAACAAAAAAACAAAGTGAGAATCAACATGACTATGTGATATACAGGAGCCAACGGATCCCTGATGCCATCGCTTGGAAGAACACAATACCTTCAGATTTAACTCCCTGTCACTGCCACCAGCTTTGCCATTATTTAAGGAAAACGCTGCAGGCACTCCCTTCCACAGCTCATCTACTTGTTTGCAGGGCTGGGCAGAGTGCTGCGGCCAGAGCCCTGTGTGCTGAACTGCAGCTGGAAAAGAAGAGCTGACGGATAAGAAATTAGTGCATAAAATGAACACTGGAAAAAAAATAAATAAATAAAAATCATATACTGTTCTGCTTTTGCCTCAAAACAGGTTGGTTGATTGACAGCCAACCCTATATAATAATTTCTCCCAGGCAGATGGCAAGATCACGATTTGCTCTTCAGTTGCAATTTTCTGCTGCCTCGCACAAACAACCCAGCTACATGATCTGCCAATAGGAAGGGCCTGGGCCGCTTTGTGTGAGTTTTACAATACTCACATCAAAACATATGGATTAATATTGTGACTAGTTATCGTATTCCATTCTGCAAAAATTTGCCTTGAATTTGCCTCCAACATTTCCTAGCTGATCCTATGTAGATAATAGCTTCAGAAATGCACACAAAGGCAACTTGTAAATTGCTCCACCACCCCTGACAGACAATACTCTTTTGAACGTTTGCGTAGGTGTTGAAAATCTTGCCATACATCTCAAGCTCTCTCAGCACATATTGTTTTTAGGCTGCCATCTGCTAATGCGCAGTTCCACCCTAAGAGAGATGCAGGAGTGCTCCAGCCTCCAGTCTGTTCTGTTTTCAGATTTACTCTTTTATTTCTTCCAATTCCCAACACTCAGCCCGTGCCATTCGTAACCCCGACTGTAGTAATGAAGTTCAAGAGACACGTTCGCATCACTGCTAATTTTCAGTGATAAAGAACATTTATTGAGCGGGGATCCAGGCAGTTGTTTTAATGAAGCAAAGAAACACTTCATGCAATTGTGTACCTGGAAGCAAATTCATTTATCTCCATGTTATCTGGTATGCACGTGGAGAGGTGTGGGGCTGGTCGGGAAGCTTGGAAGCACTCATTTTCAGTGCATGTATATCCTAAAAAGCATGTATGGAGGTGGTGGCAATGGAAGACGACTATGCCTGAAGAATTAATGTGTGTAACATCATGAACAAGGCAAGCCATGCATGTCACAATGCAGAATGCTGGGGGATTGAATTATCATAGCAAATAAGGAATTATGAACATTATACTCTACTGATTTTGCTCTTCACTGTAATTGTCAATAGTGCTCTTCATCTGACAGCTGATTCTGCTTCACTCCCAAGAACAACTGTAAAATTTATAAGATGATTTTTAATTCTTATTTGCTTGTTTGTTTGGAAACAAATTTATAAGGGACAATTTTGGTTAAGTTTGCTATGCGGGATCTGTCACTAAGATATAGTGGAAGCTACAGATTTAACTCTAGGAAACTGAGGAGTATGTTATCACTCGCTAGCTGAAATTTATCTGCTTTGATCCTTTTTTGTATTCCTCTTCTCCCACACATCCCTTTTACTACCTCACCTTCTTTTTGGGTTTTTGAAGATTTTGTTGTCATTTGCTTCTGAATAAAACACTGCCTTTTGTTGGCATTGTAGGCTCTGTACATCAAATTGTTGTTCACGTCACACTGAATGCTGTGCGGCAAGTAGAGAAGTCAGAACAAGTGAGCGTACGTAATGGCACAGAAATCTTTCCATACTGCTTGCAAAACATGAACATGAATAAAGAGGGTCAAGGTAAGAAGACAGAGATTGGAAAATGAAAATATAAACAGATATGTGTTTAAAGGAAGCTCACCTAGTAGGTCAGCTTTCTCCCCCTGCCCCCTCCCCCTCCCCCCCAGTGTTTGCAGTGATTCTCCCTCATTTTCTTCATTGTACAAAAATGGTATGGCAGACTTAGGTTGGATGTTTCCCTTGGTTCCAGAAGTGAGAGTAAATCAGAAAAATCTTTTCCAGTGAAAAAAATAATAATTCATTTTACATCTAAGCAACAGCGGTACTTTTTGTTCCTTCAATCTATGCTCCAGCAAAAGACTGCAGCCCTTTTTTTACAAGCTTTTGGCTGCTAGAGGCATAAACTCTCTCACCAAAGTATGACAGATGAATTCTCACAACCATGAAGTATGATACCTTTCAGAGAGCCTGAAAGCGACTAATAGACTTTAAGGAAAATGCTGAAAATTAGCTTAATGTTGCATAAATAAAGATATTTATGCAACCTGGAATGAAATTTCACCGTGAATAGAAAGCTAGGCCCTTCCTACAGTGCCAAAACTGCCTTCTGACAGTTCACGTTGCTTTGATGGACTTGGGGTCATTTGCTGGCCTTCTGAATCTCAGCTGATAGAGTCACCATAGTGAGATTTTAAATATGAATCATTTCCCAGGCAGTGTAATATCCATTTGGCTCCTCCTTCCACTTCCCACAGGGGGCTGAAAAATGTTAAACTGTTCTCTTCACAATTAAATTCATGAAACACTTAAATTCTATGGCAGCCAGACACCAAGGAACAGGAAAATCATTTCATCTCATAATGTTTTAGAGCCCCTAGGCAAATGTAAACACTGTACGCTGTGATAGTCAAAGGATTTATTGCTCCTGCTGAATAGAGAATCTGCTGATTTGTTTCTAATTCCAGTAGATTTTTGAGAGCAATTTAAAATTATTTATTTCAAAATTTTGGTGGAGTTATTTTTTTAGGAATTTGGAACATTCCAAATTCATTTGTGTGGAAATACACCTTAAACAGAAAGGAAGAGAACCCAAATCAATCTGTATTGAATGGGCCTGGAATAGACAATTGTTATTGTACTCTCTTTCCTGCCAGAGCATAGAGGTGGTTAGAGTTGTCTCACATCTCACAGCTCCCTGAGTCCAAGCAGCATTTTATGGGCCACCGCTGGAGGTGCTGCTATAGAGAATTCAAACTGAGGCAGAGAATGGTCTAACTCACAATTAGGTTCTTGCAAGTGTTCAAGACCCATTTCACTGGTTTTGCTGTGAATATCATCACTAAAGTGTGTGACACCCAAGTGTTGTTCCAACCACTCATTGATATAAGACTCAGAGTGACTAAGGTTACCATTTTGAGTAAGTATATTGTTGTTAGTGTATCAAAGTGATGGAAACATCAGTGTAAATATGACTTCATGTCTCGCCACTTACTTTCATTGTAGGCACTTAGCTTCCTGGAGCACACTTGTGTGTTGCAGCTGTACTTAACAGCCTGGGGAACTGTTTGGAAAGCTGAAGGTGAGTAAATTCACTTTCATGGCAGAAATTGAGCCACAAGATCCAACATGGGTTAGCAGTGGATGGATGCTGGTGGGAGCAGCCTTATGGCTGTATGTCTCTCTGCCAGATGTTCAGGCTTCTCTAATGGACTGCCATCTTGTGCCCTCTTTGCTTTTTATCCTCTCCAGCCTGGCTCCTGTTGCAGTCTGTGGGTGAGCTCTTTGGGCAGAAGATACCTGCTTTATGTCTGTGTGTATGAAACCTAACACAAGAATTGTGTCAGAACGTGTAGTCACTCCACAGCACAACTAAAGAAAACTATTAGGAGTTGTAATCTGATCATCATTCAGATTTGCCAACTTATCACCTGTTTCCACTGAAAGATGCCTGCACATTACACAAGTAGTTCAGAATCCTTCTAGGTCTCTTTTTACCTTCCATGTTTATTTAGAAGTGCCAACAGTAAACAAGAAGCTTCTTTAAAAAATGCACACTGTCTGAATTTCTCTTCAAAGATGCCACCAAAACAACTCCAGACTGTCTGCTTAGCCGGCACTCCACTGAGACTCTTTTAGCTCTGCTATGGCTAACCTGAAGCAAGAACTGGAACCACAACTCAAATAAATGCTGTAGAGAATCAATTTTCAATTTCCTGCTGCACTTCAGATATATATTTAAATACTCACTACTTTTGGCACCTGGAAAGAAACCAACAATGAAATCAAATGATGAAACTATTCACCTGATAAGAGAAAAATCTGTAATAAATCAAGCAAGAGGAGACTCAGGCCTGAAGGCTACATTTTGTCAGCACTGATATAAAAGTAGTGCCATGATCTTACTGTCTTCTTTACAGAAAGAAAAAGAAAAACAAAAGAAAAACAGCTATAAACTGAGGTTTTGCCTAAATCAGGATACTTCCATAGAATTCATAGTCAGTCTTCAAGAAATATAATTCTTTAGGGGGAGAGAAAGAGTGGATAAAGTTCTTGGTAGGGTTGAAAGAGTTGATAAAGAATTAATTGGAAGCAAGACTCGGACAAAAAGAAAAGTGAACCTCTGCTCTTACAAGAAAGCCACTGGAGGAAATGCTGATGTCCTGGAGACTGTGAGTTTGGTCATTGCTCATGGCCAGACTTTTATCCTCAGACAGATACTGCATCTCACTGTACACTGCTATTAGGATGGGAGCCTCTCAGCAGCCCGCAGGTTTGCCTGCTTGATTTTATTCTTCTCCATCTGCAGTGTCCTTGATAATAGACAAATAAGTAAATAAAAAGCTACTGAAGAAAATCCACACCTAAAACAAGGACACTGGAAAGATTAATGTGAAAAGACTCGTATTGGTTTTGACTGGTTTGTTATTTGAACAAAACTAACAAATACATCAGTGTTCCCTGAGAACATTAAAATGTTACCAAGTAAGAAGCAGTGCATTCTGGCTCAGCCTCTCATCAGACCAACAAATGCCTCTTGCTGCATTCAGAAGGCAAAATATTAATTATGCCCATGGAAAATCACAGTGGTGAGGACACGAGTATTAAACTGGAATAGACAAGCCAGGGAGGATGATAGTAAAAAACATTGTGGCACCTATAATTGTCCTCCGGTCGTACAAGATGTTGCTGCTTTAAGGGACTCAGAAGGGTAAAACGCCTCCCCTGTACCAACTGTTGTCAGGCTGTTGCTGGGAGTAGCTGAAGGGAACAAATACTTTTCTCTACAACGCTCTGAATGTATGATCTCGTAAAACACTTCTTTGATGTCAGAGTGATTGCAAGCCAAAGAGTGGAAGCCATGCAAACAGTATTAAGCCTGTGTCTCGGGGAGGTTTTATTCCTGCTAACCTGTTCCTGCAGCTTGTCCAGACAGCTGCCGTGCCGGGAGCCTTCTCCTGCAATGAGCTATCAGCGTCTCGCAAAGAGGAAACAAAGAGAAATGACAACAAAGCATCAGATATAGAAGCTCATCTTGATGCAGCTGCTGAGGAGGGAAAGATCTGTGAGGCAAACAAGATAATGGGCAGGCTGGTGACAACTTCTGGGTTCTTTTGTTTTCAGAGTTGCGAGACTACAACTGGAAAAATTAATTGAGTTCCAATTTTACCCTCGCTCTGTCAAAAATGAGTGAGCAGCTATGGCCAAAATGGCAGTAATAGTAATAACTAATATGACAGGAACTGACTGAAAAAGAACAACAAAACAAACAAACAAACGAAAAACCAATTATAAATTTGAGGATTTTGAGACTCCAGCCTGAAGGACATTTGGAGGCTGTTTCTTGCAGAGTAGTAGGACAGCCCTGTTAGTGGAGTTAACCAGGAATTAAAGATACATCTTTCTGTGTGGTACCCTGTAAGGCACCATAGCATGGCTCTGTGTTTCTGTGGATCTGAGGGAAAGGATGGACACCCATGGAAAACTAATCCACATTATGTCGTTCCTGTTGTTTAAAATATGCCCTGCAATTTTCTGCAAAGAGGTTTGGGGAGGTGTTCTCTTACTCCACTCTCATGTAAACCAACAGTAAAGCTCCCACAGCTTGAGAAGAACTGGGTCCATATCAGCTTCAGATGGGGTGACAGCAGGGACACAGGAGAGGAGTCTGGCAGCCACCAGATGAGAGGCGGTGTGGGCAGACTGGGCAGTCCTTCACCCAAAGGAGAGTGTGCTCTGCAAGCAGTTAGATTCACCTTAACCTGGAAATGGGTGCAGAATACGACTCCAACAGGAAAAAAATATTTGATGTCTCAGTTCTATAGATATCAGTGGCATTTGGGGCATCGGTGTAGTTAAGGAAGAAATCTAATTCAAAGTCATTTAGCTGTATGGATAATTTAACCATCCCGGTATTACTGAGCAGTTATGTGTATTTGAAAAAGAGAAAGCAAACACCCAAAGGCCTCCTGTTTACAACGTTGCAATTTCAAGAAGTTGCTATATGGCAGAATGGGGTGCTGATAACAGGGGAGATAATCCAGTGTGATGGTGCTATCAGCACCTGAGGAGCAATAACTGATCTACTCCATATTTACTAAATGTACCCAGCGCTGCCTATTATGTTTACCTAATGATTAAAAGGAACAGTAAATGGAATGACTTTCTTTTAATCAGTATGTCAGCTTGAGCAGCATAATGAAATTAGTCAGGGGTGAATAAAGGCTTCTGAGCCAAGAGGGGCATTTCATTGTTACTTACTTCTAAAATCAGTAACTTTGCTGTTTCTATGGCATTGCATCGTGCGATGCTGGGGTCTGTGTTAAAGTAGAGTATATCCAAAATTAAAACAAATGACCTGTTTCTGCATTTTGTTGTAGCTGCTCTCCCAGCTTGCAAGTTCACCAAAGTCTCAGCCAAGGATTCCTTTTCTTTAGGATACATTTATTAATCATCCGTTCATGTCTACCTAGCTACACATGGATGATATCTGACAGTTTATCCCAGTTATCATTAATAACTATTAATGGCCTTGTTGTTACAATCGAGCTGCATCAACTCACAACTTCACTTGGGTTCATCTAATTTTTCACTTAATTATGAAATCCAGGATGCAGCTGTCACAGGCAAGCTTGTTTACTTAAGGGGCAGGGATTTGTCCATTTGATTGCTTAGAGAAAGGTGGTAGACTACACCATCAGTGACTTTGATTAGATGTGGAATACATGTGTTTCCTTAATCCTCAAATATAGGATATTGTCACTCCCATGAAAGTTACAGCATATGAAAGCTGTAGCTGCAAACAAATCCAAATTAAGAGAAGTCATATTTTCTCAGTGCTGAGAGGGTTTAACAAATTTATTTAGACGCTAATGAGTATTACTAGGCTTATGTAGGGTCGTAGAAAATTAGAGTGGCTTTTTATGCCATTTAATACAGATTTCTTCATTGCTACATGCTAAGCTCTTTACTGTTAGCATAGCTTACTTTGTCTTTTAGCAAGTGGGCAATGTTTGAAGCTTGGTGACATGGCTTTCTGTATTGTTGGTTTCTTTGGAAACCACATACTTTGTGCAGTATTAATGGAAGGATTTCATTTTTAACTTTAACTCAATGTCCTTTTCCAGAAATCTGCTTTGTATCTGTTCTGAAGAGAACTGTAATGCAATGCAGAGCACTTATTTACCTCATTTTCTAATCAGAAGTTGATAGAACAATGTATGTCAGCATTGCACCAAGAATGTCTACAGTAAGAAAAATATGAGTTTCCTAAAGATACTGTGCTGAGCTCTGTCTTGATGATGTACCACTGGAGTCAGCAGTTTTCAGAGTGTAAAAGGAGTACAATTTAAAAGCATGCATATAGGGCTAGTGTACATAATGCATGCCCTTCATTCCTAAAGTATACTGTCCCGTGTTTCAACGGAGCTGACACATTTCACCCAGTACAGCTTCCTGACATTAGAGGGCTCCATAATCCACGGAGTATGGCAAGAGGGTGTTTCCTTTCGAGATCAATGGAGATGACACTGGGAAAGGATTATAGACTCCTGTTGGAGTTGTGGCTTGATGATGGTGTTGTAAGTGCAGCTTCTGAAGTCCTTGTGTTAAGTCACAGCAGCAAAATGTAAAGAGTTGACCTTGTATAAAATCACCCTACTGACTCATACTTGCTTTAGAAAGGCTGAGTGGGGCTTGATTTTGCCATGAGTAGTAGACCATGAGTCTCTACCATAATATGCTGCACTGGTTGTCATTCTGGCATTATCTGTTTTCTCAGGGCTCAAAAAAACCTGGCACAAGTTCTCTGTTAGGGGATCCTGTCAATGAGACACAAATGTAGTGAGTGTCCATGCCTAATGCAGATCAAATCTGCATCTAAATGTGGCTGAAACACTCCTAGAGAAACAGCTGGGTGCCGTGCTTGTTGTCCATCACTATCAAAGCTCTGAAGGAGCTGTCACACAGCAGCATGGCAGCAGGCAGTGGAGCAGGATCAGGCAGTCAGAAAGCCTGGGAATGTTGTGTCTTCAGAAGGAAAATGCATAAAAGTTTCTGAGGGGATAAAGAAAAAGACAAAACCAAACTCATTTATAAAATAATATAAATGGTCAAATTTCAGAAGGAATTTTTACATACGACATCGTGGTCTTTAGAAAGCGCAACTTGTCTTTGCTGCTTTTCAAAGAGTCTAATCCTAAAGATACATTCCTATGGAATAAATAAGCTCATGAGATGAACAAACCCCATTCTACATGAGATAAAACAGTTTTTCTGATGTGTGCTTGCACAACTCCAGATCTATGAAGGTGAGCTGGCTCTCTGGTAAGGCAGTCACTGATGGAAGAGTTTCATTTGCACCATACTCCCACAAGTAAACTGTACCCCATCAAGCTCTTCTTACACCGCCTGGATTCTGAGTTAGTGGCCACTCTGAGGCCAAGAAGGTTGCTTTAGTTCTCAGAGACTGCAAAAGAAATCAGTGTCTTGAAAAGAATTACATTTTCCCTTTTTTCTATACTTAAACACGGTCTTCTATAATTAAAGATCGATATATCGGTGTAGCTTTCCCAGCAAACATTGAAAGAAGGTTGGATTATTTTGGCAGGGCGGGCCAGACTGTTAAAAATACTATAATTTCCTAAAAGAAATTCAAGTACATCTCATGCTGTACATTTTTTGTCTGCCTCGTCCTGACACATGGAACATGTTTTTCTCATTGTGCTGCGAGCACAATTTGTTCACGTATTGCTGGAAAAGGTCTGCACAAATAATAATTTTATTAATCAATGACAAGGAGAGTAAAAAGGAGGAGAAAACTGCTTCTCTGAGTGCGGACAACAGTAAAGCATGGAAACATGCAAAGCATCTTTTCTGAAGTTACAGAGGTGGACACTTCAACTTCATCACTTGCCAAATGTGTATACCCAAGATACCAGGAAAATTCCCACCGTGAAAGGCAGCGGCTGCTTTTGTAGCAACGTGTGAAATTTATACCAGCTGAAGATCCGGTGCTTGTTGTTGAATTTATTGAGCTTGAACCAAATCCCACTGTAACCAATGGGGAGAAAAAATACAGAAAAAACCCTTCGTTTCAGTTCCTTGCAGAGCAGGCTTGCTGTTTATGGACCCCTTTGGGCCATGTGACACGGCTATCAGCAGCTTAGAAACCATGACCATCTGATTAATACAAGGACACCGACTCATTCTTGGCTTACTGAAAAATCTCCTAAGTAATACAGAGTGTATATTTGGTCACAAAATTGCTATGAAATGCTTACAGATTTATGTATCTGAAACCAAATACTCTCTGAAAAGACTGGGGGCGAGAGGGAGAAAGTTGTCTCTTTCACATCTGTGTCTACACTGTGTTGAGCCTGGTACCCAAATCACAGACCAATAATACTCTGGCTAGATGAGTCCTCACTGTGCTTCATTTTGAGATAAACTCACGCAATGTGGATTGTCAGCCACAGGAGGAGAGCAAATAATTACTCAGTATTTCCTTATGGCAATTGAATTTTTTTTGCTGAGCTTCTAATTTGTGTCTGCATTCGAAGGGTCACTGATTTAAATAAATTAAAGACATAAATCACATGAAAACTGTGATTGAGAGAGCCCTTAATCTGACTCTCTCTTGTTAGTACTAATGGGGTTTATTTTGTCTATTAGAAAATAATTAACTACAGAAGAAAACAAGCCTGAGATGAAAAGAACAATAGGAGAGAGATGATTTTTAAAGCTAAAGCTTGCTAGCCTTTTGTTAGGCAATAACAAAGCTACTTTGGTATTGGTTACTGGTACCTGCTGTAAAAAAATCAGAGGAAATTTACTGTAGCTGCAGCAAAATCATTTCCACAGTAGCATAAAAGCAAATATTTGGTTTGTGTGTGCAAGGGTAGCAGAGGTGGATGAAAAGCATCTGTAGGACATAAGGCTCAAAATAGTTCACATCAGGCAAGAAAGTGATAAAAGAGGTTGATTTTATCAATAATTTATAGAGGAGCAATATTTATAGCCTGCTCAGTGTGTGGCAAATTGAAGGTCCACAGTAATAAACAACTCATCAGAAACACTAAGCTTTAAAGCTGTTCACAACTGCATGCAAACCATTAAATCCCTTTGAAGGAATAAATGTACGTTTACATAGGCATTCTCTCCTGGGAAGAGCACCCTTCTCCCTCATCTCCATGGGCCCCATTCTTCCCATCACTGAGGGGTGCTTGAGGGCAGCAGGGTGGTCGATGGGGAGAGCCAGGAGGCTGCCTGCTGGGTGATCTGAATGTCACTGGTGCCCAAACCCGGCAGCTCACTGTCGAGATGTTGCTTTGGGTGTCTGTACTGAAACAAAATCAATTCTTTATGATTAACCTGAGAAAGTGTTTGTTTACCACTCCTAGCTGAGGTTCACAAGGACAGGTATTGGGTCTAGAGCGGTGATCTTTGTTCCTTGGATAAAAAATAGACAATACTTCTTTTTCAAAATGAAAACGTGACTAGTAGCAACATTTTTAGCATTCAAAATCTGTTTGGTGAAAGAAAAACATACATATCTCAGATACAGACCCAATCTTTGTTTCGAGCACCACTAATTGCTGCTTCTCGCTGCCTGTTTGACTGACGCTTCTGTAACAGGCTGGCAGCTTTCTGTCCAATGTTTTGGGCGGATCTTTCCCCCTGCTTTCTCTGGGGACTTTAGAGGTATTAAATCACTGTTATGGGAGCTGGAAACGAGGGCTGGGATCTCGTTCAGTCTCCAGCCTCCAGCGGAAAACTGTTTACTCCACTTACTTTACTTCCTTCCCCAGCAAAATTTCTTAGCTGACAGTGATGTATGAAGATAACATTTCCTCCACGACAGAACTCCAAAAAGAACAGATATTGAAATGATGTCAAAGCTACCAAAATTGTAAGCTGAAACAATTAATTTAATGCCTAATGCTGTAATGCTCACATTGATCGGATTTCTACCAGTGCTTACATTAAACAGCTCCTTGATTATGTGCATAGGTGATTATTATTAAAAGACCGCCTTTAAAAGACCCTCTCAGTACACTTCAGATCAATAACCTGTCCAAGAAGCAGGGAGCTGTGGAAATGAGTTATAGAGGAAGATAAGTTATATTGAGAAATTAAATATAAAAGCATTTTGTATGATTGATGGCGAGAAGGCATTTTTGTGAATACCTGCTCAACATTTTAATGACTTTTTTTTCTTTATTTTTAAAAGATGCTGAAACATTCAAATTAGGCCTTTCCATTACTGTGGGCTTTGCAGATCTCTTAATTAGGTCTAATCTCAAGGGAAGACACATATATGATTCTATACAGGATGTAGGGTGTCACATGGAGAGGACCAGAAAAAGACAAAGATGTGAGAAAGACTCACATTGCACTCTCATGGTTCAAAAGGAGCAGAAACAAAGCGTCAGTAACTTATAAAGCAGTTGTAGGAGATGGCACAGCCTGGAGAGGAAGGAGAGTTGGTCAGGAGCTGAAGAGATAAGGCTGGAGCCCAGAGTTCCAGTGGCCACAAGACTGACCCAGTATGGGGAGACTGACCTCACACTGACGTCCAAATCTGGAAACCTGAATGACCCCATCAGACAGCTTGGCAGGGTATTGATTTCATGAGAAACAGAACGAGAACTCATTCTAAAATGTCACACCATCCTGTGAACTAGAAATGCCAAGCATCAGCTATCAGTGCCTTTTACAAGAGACTTCAGAATATTAAAGTAGAAGTTTATTTTGCTACTTAATGGCCTAGAACTCAGGACTCAGTGCATGTCTGAGTTTACTTTCCTGAGATGGCAATTGACAATACAAGTTAACACGGTAAATGCTTTTCATTCATTTAAGGGGAGTCCAAAGTGATGAAACCACATAGTCTGAGTTTCACAGGCACAATAGTCATACTTTTTAGTGTGCCCTATTAACAACAGATTTTTAAATCACGAGTGCCATCACATTAAGTTACAAGAAATTGGTCAGACTGCTTCCAACTTCTGTACCAGAGAATAAAATGCTGTGCTAAAGATACATAGTGTGAATAGCGCACGTAGTCATTCATATTTCCTATTACTTGTATGGTATAAATTAATTTATTATAAAGCAATGGAAAATGAAATATTTTAACACGTTCTGTATTTAAGTTTGCATGTGGTATTCATGTCTGCAAAATATGTTTGTACAAGTGTATCCAGTAATTTAATGGGTTTATTAATCCTGGAATTACTGTAATAGTAAAAGCATTATTTCTTCAGCCTTCAGTGTTTAATAGAAATGACAAAGTAGATCAGACATTTGAAGATGAATGAAGCAATGCTGAGAACTGTTCCCTTGGAAAAAAAACTCAATAAACATATACAGCTGTAAATCTCACCACTTTTCTTGGCAAAACAACATTAAAAAACTGTTACAGAACTATAAAATGTTGTAAAGTGGCCTTTTCAGGATTGAACAAGAATTTTGAGCTGTTCTGCTAAAGAAAGATGGTTGATCACAAATCAGTTTTTCCATCTTAATTTGTAGGAATGACATACATGTAACACTAACTACTCCTACCTCCGAACATTAATTTTACTGTAAATCACATGACATTTTATCAAGATTCTGATAAATCTAGTAAGTACCTGCCGTGGTAGCATAAGATCCTGTGTTTAGCAGTGCTGCTGGGATCACTCACTGGGGATAAAGCTGAGCAGAAAGGTACTGCAGGCTTGTATGAGGGGGTGTATTATTTCCAGAAGACAAGATGCACTATACATGCTTCTAATATAGTCTTCCATCAATGCCCGGTCTGCTAAAACAGTGAATGGAAGTGACTGATCTACAATTTGCATTCTCTTTTCAGTCCATCAACACAACATTATTAAAACCATTGAGCCAAAACCCATTAGAACAGCACTCACGTATGAAACAATGCACGGGTCTGCTTGTTCCCATTTTTATGCACTGATATAGGACTATAAATATTCATCGTAATGTAACTGAAAATTATTGAAGTGAGAAAAAAGAGAAACAGGGAAGCCATTTGCTTCAATTCATAAACAGCATCTGTTGGGAAGTTATTCATAGATTGCTTCAGGGCCTGCTGAGCAGTAAGCCCATGGAAAAGGATGCCATTGCAAGCAAATTGGCCAAAACTGCAATGGAGATGCTATTAAACATGATTCACTGACAGCCAGGGAGAATGATCAGGCACCAGCTTGTTTTATGTCTTCTTTTATCACTGGGACACAGAAGTAGCCTCCAGCCAAAGTCTCACACAGTTCAAATTAGAAGAGCAACCTTCTAAGCGTATTAAGGCCTAACTAGTGGCAAGAGAAAGTTGCACGGAGTGATATTATAGCAAACATAGTTGTTTATTTGTCCCTACCCGAGGCACATGTGAAATCCCCTCACAAAACAAAGTGGCCATAAACTTTCTTACTGTACAAACTTCCCTACTATATAGTTTTGGTCAAAAGATATGTAAGGATCTTCTCGCAAAAAGGTAAAAAATGTGGCCTAAAGAATGAGCAAAAACAAATTAATAACCTGCCAGGCATATTTTAGCTTTGTTAAATTTTAAAATACATTACTGCTGAAAAGTGACACGATGCCAAAGGAAGGCGGATGGAGTAACAGGATATATGAATCCATGGAGGAGAGGTAGCGCAAACACTCACATACAGTTTACTACAGACAGCAAAATACTCAGCTACCAAATTCTGCTTGCAGATGTACAGAGCAGAGCTGCTGGTGTTGCAGAGCTGTTCAGCACTACAGAACTCAGTGCAAATGGAGCTGACTTTTCAGCTAATGATCCAGCCCAAAGTTTTTTTTATGGCATTTGGGATTCACCACATCATGAGGGATTTGAAAACTACACTTGCAATCAATATGCGGACAAATAATTTTCTCTCTTGTTGCAAACTATTTATACTTTTAATTAACATCAGCAATTAATGGCATGTAAGTAACTAAACTCGCAGTCCCCTTAGCAGGCTGCAGGAGGTCATGCCCCATCACCTCCTTGCATTTCAGCCAGGATCATCTATTGGCCATGGTTCACAAGGTTAAGCATTTCACGTATATTTGCTCTGTTTTAATATGTTCCAACTAAAACAAACAGCAGGAAATACGGAGCTATACTATTTTTGAATATTCACATACATTACTTTCTCTTTCCACAAAAATCTGAGGAAAAAGCACCTTCTCTGCTGCTTGACCTGTGTAAAGTCTTTCAGATAAGTGGCAGGCTTTAAACCAGGACCACATAAATGCCTAAATTTGCAAGCAAATATAGATATTTTCTCCTAAGCAAATATAGGTATTTTCTCCTAAGCAAATATTAACCATTTGTCATTTGGTATTTGCTTTTTTGCTTTGTTGCTGTTGTTGTCAAAGCACAGTCTCACCCATGACTCATGAAAGTGAAGGCCTTTTGCACAAAGCATGCAATGTGGTTTGTATGTACTTTTGACTAGCAAGTGCATTCCACAAGTAAGGACTGTTCCATACAAGGGAAAAGAAAAGGATAATTTATTCACCACATATCCTAGAACGTGATAAGAAGTGGGCATCAGCTACTTTGAACTGGTTCTGAGGAAAGTTAAATTAGCTTTAAACTCTTCACTTAAAGGTTGACATAGTCTCCAGGAACAGTAAGAGATAGGAGGGTGTGATACATTTAAGCACAGAGAAGCCTCCACTCGATTTTGAAAGGGAAGAGAAGCCCCAAAGTTATTTGTAGTACTTTTGGCCACAATATGGCCCTTTGCAATTCATTTTCCTGAAACTGTTGGAACGACTGAGAATTGAGCACTGCCTGCAGTTGCAGTCCCAGAGCAGGTCACTGGGGGATGTAGCAGGAGGAGGCCAGGCCAGGAACAGGCAGCTGCTAAGAGGATGCAGAGGTTTGGCAGTGGGGCAGCACTCATTGCCCCATCCCTTACAGGTCTGGAATGCAACTGGTGTGAGAAGAGCAAAGACAATGCTCACCAGATGAGAATAAATACGGGGACAAACAATCCTGCACCCGAAGGAGGCTTGGAAAGGAGGCTTTTTGGCTTCTATCACAGTCAATGCATCAGTAATCAAACTAAATGGGAAACAGTGCAGTGGGCCTGTGTGGAAGGTCTCTCTCTGGGGAGACCTCATTGCCTACCAGTACTTAAAGGGAGCTTACAAATAAGAGGAAGATCGACTTTTTACACATTCTGACAGCGATAGGATAAGGAGGGATGGCTTTAAAATAAAAAAAGATTTCTGCTAGCTGTTAGGAGAAAATTCATTACTCAGAGGGCAATGAGGCCCTGGCACAGCTGCACAGAGCTGTGGGTGCCTCAATTCTGGAGGTGTTCAAGGCTACGGATGGGGTCCTGGGCAGCCTGAACTGATGGATGCCAACCAGCCCACAGCAGGGGTTTGGAACAATATGGTATTTAAGGTCCCTTTCAACCTAAGCCATTCTATGATACTATGATTTTACAAATAGGAAACATGACCGAGGAAATATTTATGGACAGTAAATGATACAGGCATCTAAACACCTACAAGATGTGATTCACAACTTCAGCGCTGTCCTATTCAAGATGAAGAACTGTCACACGATTAACTGCATAAAATTAAACAACACACCCCAAAAGTTTAAAGTCAGGCACAACTATTGGAATGTGTGTGATATTATCAAGTACTAGTGAGCTTAAATGAGAAAATCAATGTTTGACAAGCAAAACCAGATCTTAACTCCATGGATTAATTATGCATTGCATGTAACTTACTTGTCCTTTCATCTCTCCACACCCACATTGTGTAATCCTGTTAATTCCTTAGAGAACCCAATTTTAAGCATGTGAGATCTGGAATTTGAGTGTGGGTTTTCTAGCTCAGGAGCACCCTAGCTAGGGAATCAGTTTAGAGCTGATTTAGGTGAACTCCAGCACTAACTTCAGCCTGGTTTCACCATGTGGAGTAGATCCTGTCACTCTCCCTCCTTTGCCAAGGCCAGTAATAAAACTGTGGGCTCAAGTTGGAAATTTAGGTCCCCTAATCTCTAAACAACTGCATTTTGGAGTGTATTTGTACCTGTCTTCTTACACATTCAGCACACAACAGCAGAATGCATTTGAACAACACACTTGTACAAATCTCTCTATAAATAATTCCCCTACTTCCCAAGTGCTTTGGTGACTATTTAACTAGAATTGGCATAGATCTAGGCAAATTAAAGTAATTTCAGCCATGATCAAAACATAACATTATTGTTTAAGGAAGACGATAATTAATTTTCAAAAAATGATACTGCATATATTAGAACAGTTAAGAACAGCTCTCGTTTGTGCTCAGACCATTTAAGGACATTTCCATTCCTTTATTTATTCTTTTATTAAATAAAGGAGATGCCATAGCAACCCTTGTAACACACTTCTATTTTCTTATTGATTCTGCATTATTCAATCCATGTAGGTTTTATTGTGGCCATTGTCTCGCATTATGCCGCAGACTCTCCAAAGATGAGGCCAAATCAAAACCATTCATCCTAATCCTCCTGCATTAGGGGCCCTGAATTACCTGAGACAGAAACACAGCCACCCTCACAAGCTGGCTGGGGTCTAAGGCAACTTTACCAATGAAGATTTTGACTACATCCTTTCCTCTCTACTCCCATTTTACACCATCTCCACCTAAAACACCAAGCAGCCCAAAGCCCAGTCCATCCAACTGAACAGATCAAATTTATACAGTGAGAGAAGACAAAAATCAGTAATTTAGCTCTGCTTTGGATGTGCCTTAGTATAATCCTAGGACAGTGAGTGGGAGAGGACACCTCCTTCTGACAGGAACATGAGGACAAAACATCAGACAGACAAAGCCTTGAAAGGCACACAGGTGTTCACCACTAAGAAACTCAGGGAGGTGCTTGGGAAATCTTCCATTGAGTTACTCACCTCCCCAAGGAGTTAACACCTTTGTTTTTTTGCCTGGCAATGCTTTGGGCCTGTTCACACACAGTGTGAGAGAATGTTGGATAAGCACTCTTAATGGCATATGGCATGTCCATCTGTTAAGGAAACAGCACATCACACATCTGCTTTCTGGCACTGGCCAGGGAGCAAGGCTGCTCCAAACTGCTATCAAAACTATCAGCTGCCTTCCTAAATAAAGAGCAGTACCTTTCCCTGGAATTAATCTCTTACTAGCATCCTAAACCCCACCAGCAGCAAACATACAAGTGCTTCTGCCTCCTCTAACTTGAAGGGGCTCAGCAAACAGCAATGAATACAGGTTTTGCCCACACAGACCTCTGTTTCCTATGCAGGTGGGAAGTGGATGAAATAAGACTGGAAGAAAGAGAGAACAAATCTCTTGTAAAAGCTTTGCTCACATCAGTCTCCTGACAAACTGACCCCGACCCTCCTCACCAAACAAGCTGTAAGTAACAGCAGTGGTGACATTGTCCATCCCTTTCTGGTTTTCAGATCATGCTCTGAATCTTAACAGATTTGAATCTGAAAATCTCAGATCTGATTCTACATCACGAGTGCCTCAGCAGGTAGCTGCATCTGTGCCTTTATGGTGAATCTAAAATACATTAAGATTCCTTCCCCCAATATTCACTGTATTTCCAGGATGGTGACTCAAAAGACATGCAGCCAGGCAGCTATTTATTGTCAGGAAATAGCCGCAAAGGTAACACCCCACTGTAACTGTAACTAACCTCATTAGTTTTCTCCTTTGAGGGCAACACTTTCTCATGTGGGGTGTCACCTGAGGAAATCTATGGAACCAAAAATCCATCAAAAATTATTTGCCAGGCTCTTTATGATAACAATTTGACTCATTTGTTTATATTTCTAGTCTAAAGATAAATGGAAACAAACACGAGAGTTTCATGTAGGCTGTTTGTTTTTACTCACTTGAAAAAGTCTAATCAATAACACCAGAGCAGTTTCAAAAGTGGACACAGTCATAAAATACAGGAACAGAGTGTGTTAGTGGGGAAAAAATGAGAAGAAATGACATGGCTTCAGCACGTAACCCAGGAAACAAAAATGTCTCATTCGGCTGGCATTTTTCAAAGTGATATATGTCAATATTGTTGTTCCCTTGCAGGTTAACTAAATCTATCAACAACGGATACAGACTCTGACTTGGCTGAACAGCCTCTTTTTTTTTACAGCTTGCATTTTCTGAGAAAGTTCAATTTCCAGTACAGGAGGCCACCAGTTGTTAAAGAGAGTCAAATCTCTCTAACTTGCCATTCTCCTTCTGCGTTTGATTTTTATAACTCCGTGCCGTGGTACAGTCAGAGCTTTCAGAGCTGAAAACACGCAGCCTCTTTTGTTAATGCTTTAAAATTTGAAAAGTCAGCAGCAGGAGGTTAAATCAAAAATTGCTTGGCTTTATTCTTTCATTCAGTGGAGGAAAAAATAATAACAAAAAGAAGTTTTTGTTAGTCAGACAAAGCAAGCTGTTCTGTACTACAAACAAGAGCAGTACAAGGGAATTTTAAATAGCGGGCTGACAATTGCTGATGACAGTAGGTGAAGAACGGCGTGATTCTCAACAAAACAGGCTCAACTGCTTCTTCACTTCTGCTCACAAAGAGAATATGGAGCATCACATGGTTTTCTAGCATTATTATTATACATAAACATACAATGGAGCATCATATAGCATACTTCTGTTACTATTGTGCACTGTTAAACCTGGACACAGCACAAGTTAGCAGTTATACAGAAGGAACCAGTGAAGGTTTTCCCAAGGCACCCAAATGACAACATCCCAACATCCACTCCTGCATGTGAAAATCTCTCTTTTTATAGACAGACAATACAGACAGTCCAAAAGCATCTACGAAAGCCCAATCATTCAAACCATCCACGCAACTGGCAAGGATGAGTACATCGTACATTAGTAGTGTCTGTATTCTGCAGCTCTATGAATTCTGGTGATCTAAGAGTGGGAAGCAAACACTATGTAATGTATATACGTATAATACATGTATTGTAACGTACTCAAGAAAAGACTGTCAGACAACTTTCCCCTTTCACACAGGAATAGTCAAAATTTTCATGGACTGACAAACTACCTCATAGACTGCTTGGCTTCTCTTCCTGCTTGGATTTGACTTCAGGCCAACTTGCCCTCTAAAAGCACTGCATGCAATCTGTAGCCCAGCCAACTTTCAGCTGAAGTAACCAAAACACAGACACAGGCCTTGCTGTGGCACCCCCAAACTCACTGGTGATTCCAAGCTGGGGAAGATTCCCAGCAACAAGCCACCAGGAAGCTTTATGCTGACATGCTAACAAATCTAAAGCTGGTTAGTTTAGTGCTGCCTGTGGTATATCTCTGCTCTGTAACATTCACAGCAGAAGTTGCAGTGTAGACTTACCCAGGGAGAGGCCAACAGATGTGGTGAGCTGTGTTCACAGCAAGAAGCGCAAAGTGTTTGATCAGCTGCAAGGAGGTAATTAGTTCTATAATTTAAAAAGTTTCTGTTATTCCTGAGCCTCCACACTAAGCTGCAACTAGAGAAATGCTTCTCTAAATGCTAAATGGCAGAGGAAATTTCCATTTACAGGAACTTAATTTTGATTCAAAACAGAAGAAATCAGCAAGGATACACCAAAGAGTTACAGGCCCATCTTTCTTCCTGAAAAACTCAATTGAAAAGAACACTTACAGCTTGCCTCTGAAATCTTATTCAAAATATTTGCTAAGAAGCAGAGCAACAAACATTATGATAGGTGCTGTTCCAAAGCAAGAGCCTATGCCTTTTTGCTGATCAACTATTTTGAGCATGAGTCTGTTGGACAATGGTCCTGTGAGGACACCTCATTGCAGCCTTCCAGTATTTAAAAGGTGATTATAAAAAGGAGGAAATTAACTTTTCACCCTGGTAGACAGTGATAGGACAAGGGGGAATGGTTATAAGCTTAAGGAGGGAAGGTTTAGATTAGATGTTGAGGGGGGAGTTCTTCACAGAGAAAGTGGTGAGGTGCTGCAATAGGCTGCCCAGAGAGGTTGTGGGTGCCTCTTCTGCAGAGGTGTTGTAGGTCAGGTCGTGTGGGGCCCTGGGCAGTCCGGTCTAGTACCAGATCTGGAGGTTGATGGCCCTGCATGTAGCAGGGGGTGGGACCTGATTATCCTCAGGGTCCTTTCCAACCCAAGCCACATGATTCTGTGTATATATGCTACGTGAACATGTGAATGCAGTACGGTACTACTTGACCAAAGAAATACAAATGGCATTCACCTAACCTCCATATACATCAATACCCAGGGACTGCTTGCATACAGCACTCTTGTGCCAGCTCCATAAGAATTTCCTCTATGAAGAATAAAGAATATCCACTACAAGTCAGGCTTTGGCTGCAGTTAGAAAAGGCAGTTTAAGAACAACACATTTTTCTATGCCCTATGTCCTTTTCATACATCTGTCTTTTTATTTGGCTGACTGTTGTGACAGAAATTACTTTAATTGTTCTCAGCCTCTGAGAACCAACTCAGAGATAAAAGAGTGAGATGGAAATTAATTCTTTTGCACCATCATCATCTGAGCTGTTTAATAAGTCCTAGCCTAGTGCAGACACATTAAAGAATCTAAAGTTCTTGAGGTGTTAATTTGGGTCTAATTTGACATAGAGCCTTCATCTCTGGCTGTCGGCGTGCATGACAGAAAGTTTGCGCCTTGACTTCCAGAGTGCAGGCTGGAATTTGAAGAACGGAACAGAATATGTTTCTAATTATAAACTTAATAGGTTTTATGTTGGATGATCGAATGCCAAACACAAAACTTCATAAACGTCATGTTTGTGGCCACTTACTGGAGCAGAACAGCAATGTTGAAAGCTTGCATTTCTGATGTTCTATTTTTGTAAGCCCTGCATAGCTTTGCCATAAAAAACTTGAAAATGTTAGAACGATACTTCTACCATTTCTCTGCATTCAACTGAGTAGAGCACTCCTGACTTTTTTTCCCCCAAAGCTTTTAATTCAAAGCATGCATCTCTTTAAGGAGTATATAAAACAATTGCTTAAAGCACTGCCCAGCGTGGTGTAACTGGCATTTAATCAACACTTACCTATTACTCTGCATCTCAGTACCAGTAGATAAATAAGGACTTCTCCTATTTTTGAGTCATGCAT
Source organism: Excalfactoria chinensis (assembly GCF_039878825.1). Taxonomy (NCBI): domain Eukaryota; kingdom Metazoa; phylum Chordata; class Aves; order Galliformes; family Phasianidae; genus Excalfactoria; species Excalfactoria chinensis. The sequence continues at coordinate 5,249,656 of NC_092836.1, forward strand.
ATTTGTGCATATCTCAAAAAAGAGGCACAACAGACTTTCTTTTGAATTGGGCAGGGTTTTTTTTTGTCCAGCATAAAGCACAGAGATAAAATTCTGCTGCTTTTGTGCATTTATCTGGAAGAGTTAACTTAAAGAAAATGTTGGATTTTCAGCCCATTTATGCAAATGAGAATTTTGTTATTCAAGACAGCAACAAATGAATATTTGAGTTCAGACCACGGATGAAAAATGGCTAAGAAAGGCTCCCAGGTTCTATGCTACACTCCCTCTATTTCTCTTTCTTTCGTTTTGAGAACATTGCTGACAGTATGGCAAAATGATGTCCAAAAATGTTTGCTCACACATAAAGAGGGCAGTTTTGATCAGTCATCATTGTTTCTGTTCTTAGATTCAATTTTCTTACTTTGGATAAAAGGATGCTAAGGCAAAAGTAACTGTAGTACCTCTTTGATGTCAATGAAGCTTCTCACAGCAGAAAAGACAGTAGAAACTGGACTATGGACACGAGTGGGACAGTAGTGATATCCTTTAGTTCTGGAAAAAGTCATAACTGCAGATGCATAAAAATGACCTCTTGTAAAAAATATTTTGGAGAACAAGGGGAGAAAAATTATGGTATGATTTCATTCCCATCAGGGAAATAAAGCTCTGTGGAACACGTCATCACTTTATCCTGCCGTGTAACCCATAGATACACTTAAAAAGCAGAGGGATTAAATGGGCTGCTTGTTTTGCATTTTTTTTTGATAGATTAGCTATGATGAGGACTTTGAGATTAGACTTGGAGTTCTTCTTTAACAGCTGGCTTTGCATCTACAGTGTCCTAAGTGTATAAAGCAAAAAGTACACTTATCCTTTATATCCTCATTTAATAATGTAGAAACTTCTTGTATTAATCTCTTGTAATTAGGACAAAAGATGCCCTTGTTACGGAACTATAACAAATGATCTTTTCCATTCAAATTACTTTCACACAGCACAGCATCTCACTGTACAGCTCCTTCATCACACTGTGTTTTCCCCATTAGAGAAAAAGATAACCACAAATGTTTACTCTCCCACAAGGTACTTTGACAGTCTATGTGAAGGGTCCTAAACAGCCTGAGGAAAATGACTTCCAGAAGAAATCCAAAGTCTTTTTTTCTGAGTAACTAATTAGAAAAATTAGAGACAGAAACTGCTTCTCTTACCACTATTCTTGAGATGTACTTTTTGTCTAGCAACTCCTTATCTATAATATTTGACAACAGGGAATAGATTTCAGCAACTGGTACACAGCTAAATACTCTTCTTTGCACCTGTTTAACACATTGGAAGTTTAATAAATATGACAGATTACAGAGATTTTAGGGCTTGGATTTGGCTGCAAACTACTAACAGTTCCCTTAGCTAACAGTCACACGTGCTTCAGAAGACTATTGTTTTTAAGATATTAATGACATCCCGAGGCTGCTGAAGCAGCCATTCTATATATTAATAAGATGTTTCAAGGAACATAAGCACAGTCAAACCCTCTTAAAACCAAATAAATTGACTTGAGTTGAATTTAAACATATGCATAGAGCCATGCATGTGCTTAAGTGTTCTGCTGAATGGCATTTTCCATCAAAGAATAGCCCTGTTAACTTCAATAAGACTATTTATATGATCGTGTTCTTCCAGTCTTAAGCTATAAATGTACAATCCATTAATCAAAAGCTCAAACCTATGAAATACCATTATAATGAACCTATTTAATGAAATTCACCTTTACTCAGTTCTAAGCCTGATAACATATCTGTAAGGAATTCCAAGAGCATTGGATTGCAATACTTAAAAGGTACCAAATATGGAATTTCAGAATCTGCAGCTATTGGATTTTATCCCCTTGTATTTGACAGTGTATTTAAAGAAGAGCTCAATGCCATTTCAAATAGAATTCTGCAATAAACAAAAGTACTTCAGATCAACACGAAACTGTTGTTGTTACTAAAAGAGGAAGGAAACAGTCTAGAAGCACAGAAACACTTCTCAGCCTTTTTATAAAACACATAAGGCAAGTTGTGCATCAAGCATCTCTAAGTTTTGCTCAGAAATCAATTTTATGAGTATTAAACAGGTTGTACAACACCTTTTCCTTAAACAAAGGCTTTCATGTTTCCTGTGAGCAACAGCATCAGCTGGTTTGCAGTCTCTGCAGTAAGATCCTTTGAAAGGTTCCTGTTTTGGGAAGGGAATCATTGTTCAAGACAAGATAGAAGCAACGGGTGGTTTTTTTACTGGTATTCTGTTGGGTGCCATCATATACAGTTCCCAGATTTATTTATATACTGCCTCCTAATACTAAAAATAGCAGGAAAAAAGGTACCTCAAGATTTACCTCAGAGGTTCTGCAATGATTTCTGTGGAAAAGACCAAGAACAGCCTACTGGGGTTTGGGTATTTAATTTGTTCAAAGACTGGGGGTACTGGCACACTTGGAAGTTCTACCACTGACTTTCAGGGCATGAACATTTTGTCTACATTTCACCACAACTATGACTGCAATGCAGCATCACTTCTATGCGTCTGGGAAAAAGAAGTTGTTCTCTCAGCCTGTCTCTAAACAATAGAAACACCTGTTAAAGTCACTGTTAAAAATGTTAATTGGTAAGGTGTTGATGCTTTTAGAATAATGCATTATTTGCTCTTGCATTTAACTTCTAATGAGATTAAAAGAAATACGGGCAAGATGGTTAAGTAGCTAGAAGTGTAGGCAGATTTTCACATACCTTTCTCCTACTCAAAGCAATATTGCTAGCCATACTCCCACATTTTAGTAAGTTATAGGGTGAAATGTAGCAAAGATAGGATGCTGTTAGGTCAAAGCATTGTATAATTTAGCTTAGCACAGAAAAGCAGACAAAAACCGGTCTCTTAAGTGAGGTCAGACTAAAGAACAAAAGTCTAATATTTTACATAGCTGCTTCTAAACAGACTGTAAAATGTTTCCTGAAGTTCAATGAAAGCATTTCCTACTTTTCACTCCAAAAAAATAAAGGAACAAAAAGAAAAAGAATAATCTGTTATTGCACATATCAGCAGTGCTTGCAATACTTATGTATGAGACCCAGCATTGGGAGCAAGAAAGAAGTCAATTTAAGCCTTGGTAGAAAAGAAGTGGTGGGAAGGGGTGGGAACATCTGAATGGGTATTTGCTAGAAGCGTGAGCTGTTCGTATTGCATTTTGGTTTTGTAAACTGAAATAATTGGCAGGGTGCTCAGAGCAGGAGGATGGTTATTTCTAGTCTCGTCTATTCTAGTCTGGATCAAAAGTAATAAATAAAGTTGAAAATGCATTCAGCCTCTGGGTCCTTATGTTGGTTCTATTGCTTATGCACTACCTGTAGCCTCAACCATTTGCTTAGTTTTGGTGTGTAATGAATTGCTACTTTCATTTATGGCTGTAAGCATGACAGAAATCATTATATCCTGTAAGCATGACAGAAATCATTATATCACACCTTATAAGAAGTAACCTTTTTTAATTTCACTCTGCTTCAGTGACTATATTCAGGCTATAGTGCAGCATTATTATCTCTTATTAATGCACACTGCACTCCAAAACTGGCAAAACAGAAGTGCCCTATATACGGAAATATAGAACTTCTGCAAGCATTTTCAATATCTGAGATGAGCCTGTTTTCTTCTGATTTTCATTCTCAAGACCTGCCCTTCCTGCTACAAGTATTGTGCAGTTGAATGTAGCATCAGATTTCATAGAAAGCCATGCAAGAGCATCTGGGCAGGGCTTAGCACTGCCTGCCTCCAAGATGTAGAGTGAAGTGAAAAACATCACAGCAGCTGGACTGCTGACACATCAGGCAGTATTTGGAGGAGACAAACACAAGAAGTTCAGTCACAGATCCACAGTCCCTGATGTGATGGATTCTGATGTTGGAAAGAAAGGAAAAAGCAATCAGGAAACACATTAAATGGCACGGGATGTGCTTGAAGTGGGCTCAGGGAAATGCAAGAAATGGGTAAAAAAAAGGACGAGTTTCAGCCCCAATGGAGAAGCAATACAAAGGCACTTCCTCCCTATGCAAGCCTGACCTCCACTACAATGTTAAAGATGATTAATAACAGGGCCATTGATGAGCACTGAGTACAATTCTCCTTTAAAATGCAGCACTTCAACAAAATGACAAATATCTGAAAACAAACACCTTAATTTCCCTTTCCCCTCAATGGGAAAAAAAAGAAAACAAAAACAAAACGTTAGATTTTTTTTTTTTTCCAGTAATTTAGTTAGCTGCTTAATTGATCAATGTAGAAGACTGAACAAAGGATAAAGCAATGAAAAGTAGGCCATACTTTTTACTTGTTAGCATATTTTCGATTTGTGTAAATATTTGCCTTCAATTCTATTCACACTCTTACACTACAGAACATTTTTCAACAGCAAACAATTTTCACTAACAAAAGACTTGTCATCAGAAACTTCACTCCCCAAAGGTAAAGAGGAACCACTTAACCAGCTAAATGTTACAGGCACCTCTGTGAAATTCTAAGCAAGAGACTGACTGCTCAGTGAGTGATGTGTTGGAGAGCACAACTCCAGGCCCCAGAAGCTGAAAAGCCATCATTCTTGATATTTTTTCCAGTACCTCAAATTGCAAATTAATACTTTGTTAGGCTGATCCTCAGTGGCTAAAGATTACTAGACTACAAGATCTGTTCTGTAAAGCAGTTTTCTTTTTGCTAATTGCACTGTGCTTTGTTTAGGAAAAACAGCTAATTACACTTATGATGACAACAAGCATTTGGCTCTCCGATTTTGTTTGCACCATTAGATAATGCATGGAAGGACTGTTAGTCAAAAAGAAAGCCTTGATAGGCATTATGTTAGGAGAGTTAGAAGCAGCAGGGAGAAAAGGGACATCCATACAAACTGGCTTAGTTATTGAAGAAAAAAGCTTTTATCCCAGGGTTATCAGAATCATGGGATGATGGTGCTATAGTAAATGTATGTTTCTTTCCTGTTCACTGTGGCATTGCTTTAATTTCACAACTCAGTAGCCCGGGCACCACCCGAGTTCTTAAAGCATTGAATAATTGATCCATAATTAATGGATGCATAGAGGAAGGAAACAGTACAGATACTAGTTCATACAGCAGTCAACTGCAGGGAATGAGGCTGTGCACCTATCTAACTTTGTGATATTGTGTTATTAACTTCTATTAGATCTACATGGACATAAACTGAAAGACATTTTTAAGAGCAAAAACCATTTGAGACAACACCTTGTTCCTATGCCAAATTGCTTTCTATGAAGAATAACCTAAGAAGCACAGTAAACGCACAAGGAGCTGTGCACACGGTGATTCAAATTGACCTCATGGCCACAATAATCATGAGCTTTTCTTTGTACAGATGGAGGGAAGCAGACAGGTGACACCTTCACGTTGAATCAGTCAGCATATCATGAAAACACCCACAAGATGTGACAAAGTTTATATGGAAAAGGTAATTGCAGCAGGGAGACTTTTGCCCTGCCATCATTTTTTTCCCCAAAGCTTGTTTTTTTACTGTCAAAAGAGCAAAGCCCTTCTTGCCTCTAGGCATGCTGCCATATTAACATTCCTTGCTCCCCTTACATTGCTTGTGAAGGAGACAGACCTTCCTTTCTTCCTCCCTGCCCTTCCTGTGCATGCTGGGCAGACAACATTGACTGAAGGGCCTCCCAAATTCTGGGCTGTTCCTGGTCTCCATGCTCCTGCCAGCATTATGCACCCACACTTAAATGTGCTCCATGAGCATAGGCATGAGCTCTGCAATTAGCTCAAGTTTAAGAGACTCAGGTTACCATAACACCCAGCTCTCAAATATGAACAGATGGCAGTTATAAATGCACAGAAACAAGAAGGTAATCCTCTGAAGTAAGTTTGTTTCTGTAAGCCTTTTAGAGTCATATGAAAATGACAGAGAGTGTTAATCCACCAGTTTGTTGAACAAGAGCTGCTGAACAAACAGCAAGCTGCCTCGTCCTGGTATCTTTGTCTCTTAATCTGACTTCTGGCAGTCGAAGACATATTTAAAAACCTATACAGATATCTGAATATTAAGACTACAACACTTGCCTTGCAACTTTGGCTACCGACCTCAAGGCTATCATTCAGCCTCAGTCTGGTCTCATCTCATCTCTGAGCATGAATGAAAGACTTCCAAGAAGAGGAATGTCAGAGCAGTTTGTGGGCATCTCTCCATCTTGCTAAGCACTGAACAGCTCCTGCACAGCTGCTATATAGCTTAGAGATCCAGCCAGCAATGCACAATTGCAGGACATAAATGAACTGAGTCATGCACTGCAGAAAGCAGGCGGAAAACAAAAGTCCTGTGCAGCTTTAAGCACTGAGAGTCTCAAGATGATGGCACTATGTGGAACTAGATTCAATAATAAAGACTAAGTTTTCTGTGTAGAGCAGATGGAAGTAAGTGACAGAATGTGGATAAATATAGAGGACTAAAAGAAAAAAAAAAAAAAAAAAAAAAAAAAAAAGAGATATGAGAAAAATAAATCACCATGCTCATAACCAGAGCAGGATCTGAAAGGTACATACCCAGCAGAAATAGTTGGTTGGCATTAGCCAGCTCCTCCTGACTCATGCCCCTTAAAAATCGCTAGGCACTTGCCAAGCACCTGCAGAAGGAATGCTGCAAAGCCACCTGGTGAGTGGTCACAAATGGCAGGATGACATACAGGAAGAACAGTGAACTTCAGACAGGCAGCATTTCTATTCAGTGCCTGAGGAAAAAGTTGGGTAGCAAGAGTGTGTAACACAGGAGATGCTGCAATAGTAGGTGAGCACTCCAGCTAGAGCACATTAGAACTGACGTCAGTGCATATGCTGAGGAGTGATGAAATTCCTCACTGATCTGATGGCTTAGGGAAGAAAAGTACTCCAACAGCAGGAAAAGGCACTTTGCCTTTTCTAGTCTAAAGTTGTACATGAAATTTCATCTCACTGCTTCTTGAAAAGTTGTAGGCTAAGACTATATTTTTTGTTTGCTTTGTGCTTCGTAGTGATGCCAAAATTCAACAGTAAACAAACTAAAAGCAATCTAGCTTCAAAACTGATCTTATTTAAAAGAACGTGCCAGCAGTTGTCCATTCAGCTGAAGCATAAAGACTCAAAGCAATTAACATAAATACAAGTATCATCTATGCTATGGGGATGGATTCCTGTCAGGTGGGTGTACACTGTCTCAGTGTGGACAACCAGATGCTCTAGTCATTCTTTTAAAGTACCTAGAACATTTATAATGATTAATCACATTTCTAAAGCAGTAACGTGTGCTGCCATCTGTTCAATTAAAACTCATACTTCCAGACATATGCCAGTCAGCTCATGAGGGTCAAACATTATTCCCTGCCTTTCTACCATCAGGAAAAAAAAATTGGCTTATACCATCATACTTTTTACTCAGTCCTTCTGGTTTTAGGCACCAACCATTAATAGAAATATGACTGACAGCATGACTGACCTCAGATCACGCCTTCTCTATAATTACCCTGTAATTTTTAATCACCCATCGTCACTTGGTGCCTTGGACAGCTGTAGGGATCCTACTCTACAGTGAATTGCAAGATCAAACCCAATAGTTATGAAACAACTAAACTGCTCTAGAAACATTTTCTCACTTCTTCACACACTTGAGCTTGCATGCCCAGAGGCCTCTGCTGCGCTGTAGAAAAGGATCTTGATGGGATTGTATATATCATCCAGTGCTGTCCGTTGCATGAAATTTGTCACTGTGTGTTTCAGGGATTTTTAAACATGCCTAAAGCCTTTTTCATCCATTTCCTCATGCTGACTAAGCTCTAGGCTAAACATGCTTAAAAAAGTAGCCTCACAGATTTGGGATATTATCACCACCTACTTCTATTTTGTAGAAATAAAGTATCTGGATTTTAGCATTACCATTAACATAAATTATTGAAGTATATTGCTAAGAATTCTGTTTCAGATTGAACTTTAAATACCACAGCTCAAATAGTCCAGCACTTTATTTCTTAACACTGTTTCTGTATTTTTGTTTGGATAATGCAGGTACTGTGCTAAATTGCTGAACTGAGAGTCTTCCATGATGAATTATCTTGGAAGGATTCCTGCCTGACAAGCCATACAAGCTGTTGGAATCCCAGATGCTGCCTTGCACAAGGAGCATGATAATCTTACTGTCCAGATTGAAAAGATGGTCATCTCAACTGTACCGATTCCCTTCTGAAGTAACATAGATTGTTCCAGAACATAACTATTCCTACAGAGCATGTCTGATCTAAGAGTACTTCAGGTTTCTTGCATAGATGAGTTGCTCATTGTTTTATACACAAAAGGAGGAACTGTTTCAATACTGTACATTTGCTGTTGAGATGCATCCATTTCTTACTTAGATAGCATTCTAGATAGCAAACTAAATGCCTGAAGGAATATTACTGAGTTTAAGGTCATTTATGAACCCAATGGTTGTTTTCTGTTAGAGTGAAATTAAGCAGATTTACTACTTAGCTATGCTAGAGTCAGACTTTCGTACTTTCTGTACAGTATATTTCTGAAGGTTATACAAAGGGAAATGTTCAGACATCTAAATGTAACCACAGGACCGAGGTAAATAGCTTGTACCTAGTATAGTCTAGCGTCCCTCAGACAAGGATAAGATAAATGCATCATTACTGCTGAAGCATTGAACGTTGGTGATTATGACAGCTGAAATGTAGCACCAGAGAGAATATAGCTTGATCTGCTCAAATGTTTGCTCTGAACTGAAGTGTTTCATAAAGCAGGCCCAAAATAAGTAGGCAATTTTTGGAGTGAACTTCAGAAACACTGCAAACTGAAGTCAGAAAAAAGTAAATCTGCTTTGGGCTTCTCTGGCATCAAGATTATGTCTCAAATATCTCATCAGTCTTGACTCTTGTCAGTCATCCATCCATCTCTCATGGATGACTCTTCTAGTTGGGCATTCTGACTATAGAAAAAACCAAACAGCACTGACATATATTAAATGAAACCAAATAGATTTAGCATAACATGAAATTTTGTAACATCTCAGGGCTTTAATCTCCCTGACACATCTGAGCTGGCACCTTATTCCGTTTCTCCTTGAACAGATGGTGACATTACAGTCACCACAAACACTAAAGAAAATTTGCAATTAAAAAAATAAAATACTTCTACTAGAGTTTGTGTGATGAAGAACTTTGCTGATGAAGTCAAGCCCTGCATTTTGAGCTCCGTCCATATTTAAAGTCATAAATCCCAGGCAGAGTTCAGAGCTTAAAACTTAATAATTGAAATTCCACTAAGTCTTTGGAAGCATTCAATATGGATGAAGGTAAAGGTAAAATAAATAAATAAATAAACCCCTAAAAGATAATGGAATTGATTTTTGGAGCGATTTTTAGAGTCCTCCTATACTGAGAGAATGAACCAGCATCTTGCTTTAGTGGATGACACTAAAGCCTGATCATCTCAGCATCCTGAAGAATGCCAGAAGAGGCACTGAAGCAAGAAAACCTCTCCACAGTCTCATGTAATACACAGCTCTAAAATATATATTGATCATAGCTGCTTGATTTGACATAAAACTAATAGGTTATAAATTTGAACATTTGTCTGCAAGGATGCTCAGGCTCTCAAGCTGTCAGTGCAAACTGTGTGGCACAGTCTCTTGTTTTGCACTGGGACCGTGCCACACATTGCAGCATGAGTTGCACTCTGCCAGACCAAGAGGTCACCACCTGCAGTCTTTATCACACAGAAGGCAAATGGTGGTTCTTCACAAGCACTCTACACAAGACTCATCAGTTTTTCTCTTTAGTCTATTACATAACCTGAGATCAGCTCGCTTAATGCACTGACTTGAACAGTTTTAGGAGTTCTTCATCAGATGTTCTCAGGTCTCTGAACATATTTTTTTTTTATCCTATTTTCATCAAGATTAGGCTGAGAGCTAGAAAGTCTAGGCACACTTGAAATCCAATTTTCATCCCCCAGATGACACTGAAGCCTCTACAGACCATTCTGGAGTTACGTACATAAAAAGACACCTCTTCTCAGGCTGCTCCAGCAGTGAGAACAGCCTCACATTGCAATCTACAGTTTAGCTGAACTCTGAAACAGACCAGTTGTTTGCTTGTGTTTTTCCCGACTGATAAACAGGTTGGATTTAGCTATCAAGAGAGTCCCAGCTGTGCAGGTGAACTTGGTTAGCTGTTAGAACTAGAATGCAATTAGTCATGTACCTGTAGCCAACTATTTTTACAGTTTTTAGTTTTGAATGCTCTGTGGCACAGGCCAAAGGAAAGGATTTAATACATGAACCTACTGTTATGCAAAGGAGCAATCCTGTTCTGTAATCCATCAAGGTTGGAATGCATGCAGGTAAAATAACTGTGCTATCTTTCCAATCGCAAATCATTGAAAAACAATAGTGAATATAACGGGAAATGCATAATAAGGAAACATTGAAGAACATAAGTAAATGAAATAGAACACCTCCAAGCTGAGAAGAACTAAGAGAAAAGCAGAAGTAAACCATTAGAATATCAGATTAAAATATATGGATGATCAAGTGATGACCAGAAATAAAGTGCTGTGTACAAAAAAAGCCCCACTTACTACCGTTCAACAGTTAAAGCAGTGCTTTCATCTTCCAATAACAGCTTAAAAGAATTGCTACAGAATTTCCTGCAGTTCTCTGGAAGGATTACCTGACTTTTACACAATTCCCTCTACTAGTCAGGTCCATTTCAGTGAGATGCAATTCACAAACCTGAAGTGATTGGCAGTACTTTGGAATTGCTTTCAAGTAAAATTCACCGCTAACATGATCACATTCTGATCATCTGCTAAGTCTGTTACCCAACAAAAGTCCAGCGTGCAAGTGGTTCAAGGCACCAAGGGAGGTTGTAGTAGCTATTGGACTTGAAGGGAATTAGATGTATTTAACAGCTTTGGAAAGTTTCCAGGATTCATCACTGAAGCCTGTTGGAAACACTCCTAAGAGCATCTGGAACTTACAACAATATTTTCAAAGGTTTGTTGTAGTGCATGACCCTTGGGCAATTTCCAAGGAACGTGGCAATTTTACAGTTATTAGAAAGCAATGCAAAAGTCAGTGGCTGAAATTTACTTCCTTTAAATTGCGGGATTAAAAATGTCATAAAAGAGCCAAAGGACTACTAACTTACTCCACTTCCAAACTACTGCGGCCCTTCAACACAAACCTGTCAGCATCAGAGCAAGGTGGGCATCATCATTACAACAGCATCTCAAGCCATACTCACCCCTCATCTCAGCTGTCCTTCCCACATGACTTTCTATGGGTTGCTTCACATTGTATTCATAACAAATAATAGAAGAAAATCCTATTCAGTAACACTGTAAGACCTTGTATGCAATATCCTCAAATCAATAGCTCTGCAGTTGCTCAGCTGCCCTTAGGACATACTATGAAGCTATTATCACAAACTATGGGATCTTATTTCTGTTCCACTTGGCCAGATAACAATCACTCCTATTTTGAGTTATAAAAATATACTATTTAAGAGTGATCCTTAAGTCACATGTTTTAGATAGACAGTTGGGCAGGATAAACATGGTAGCTCACCTGGCAGAGATGCTGGTCAGTAACCTCTGCTCTACATTGGCTTTGTTGTTTTTGTTTGTTTGTTTGTTTTCCAAAGGAGAAGAGGTTTGAGGGTAAGGTGTCAGCAGACTTCATATGGCCAAGTACTCCCAATGACCAGTGATGGAAACTGACGTGGAAAGCAGCACTATACTTACAGTCAGTTTTTCAAACAGTTGCATGTTCTGAGACTATATCCCCAAATTCCAAAACCTGAAATAATCTAATATCATAGTCTGACCTCAATCTTAATAGCTATATGTTACCAATTGATCCTTTAAGCTGCAACACATTGATGCAAAGTGCTGCTGTAAATAATCAGCCTTCTGGCTGAACTTGCAGTTCAGAGTTTTCCATCTGATTAATTCATGGACACAGTTACCTACAAAGCACCCAGAAGCCTACATCCTGATAAAATCTAAATGCCAGGAAATGAGCCTAGCCTTGATACAGGATTCCTCCCTTAGATCTATGGCTCTGATATTTTCCCATGTGGGCAGGGCTGAGAATTTCTCTTACCCCATCCAAAGCATGTCTATGTGTGATAAAAATCCTCCTCCAGAGAAGGAGGCAAAGGAAATATCTTAGATATTTCACTCATGCTGCCCTTTCCTTTCTTAAAAAAAAGCATGCTTAGAACTAAAAGGAACACTGCCCTCTTCCTACGATTAGGAAAGCAGGCTCTGATCCTTCGTTAGCTGCTGGGATTGCATTATACAGTCTACTGCCTACCCAGGAGATAAGGTCTTTGACACATAATTAATTTACAGAGGCCTTCCCACTACAATACAAACTGTTATTCAGAAAGATAAGCATGGATCTTGCTTTATTTTTGATACAAAAGTGACTGTAGCAGTGGAAATGGTGGTTATTTGAGATATTTTATCAGTCTTCTCAAACTCAAGTCTTAACACTGCACCTTTTCAATCTGCTCTGCAGTAATAAGGGCACTTTCTTGCAGTACCTGGTGATTTTGACCATGCAAGTTCCTTTGTGCAGGAAGACTGGGAGGTGACACCTGTACATCTCAGTTGCCTAGACTTAAACTCATACAGTGCCTTTCATCCCTTTCTGTATGCAGTCCTACCAGCCCAACCTGTTATACCCTTGTCTTTCATTTCTTTACTGTCCCTGTGAACTACAATTGACGGCTTGCTTATTCAGGCTTTGAGTAGTATGGAAAAGCAATGAATTCACTAGAAATTGCAGTCTTCTTTTTCTGCACAATCTTTGGCTCAGATATCTGGAGGTAGATCTGCAAGAAATCTGCTTAACAATTCCCTCCCTATCTGCAGCTTCAGATGGATTTTAAAGACATTGTATCAAAGCATTCAATTTCTACTCAGTCTTAACTGCCACATCTCCACCCTGCAAAAAACCCAAACACCTGAGATGTTGCTGCTGCAGAACTACATTTTACTTTTCAGAGGCAGCTTTCTGTTTAAATCTCCGATAGTTGTCAGAATGTATTGCGTTCTTGCCTGACATTTGCATGGGCCTTCCATCAAGTACTACCTTCCACTGCAATACAGCTGTCCAGACAAGTGAAATTCTCCTTTTCTTTCCAGCTCTTCTCCTGCAAACATTACTTTTTTGTCTTCCTATATTCCTCCCACCTTCATCAGCTTTGATTTGGAACTACATACACACACAGACAGTATACTCAAACACTAAGATGCTGTAGAAACTAACTCAACTAACTCAAAAACTAAGATGCTGCAGAAGAAATCTAAAGTGCCTCTCAAAGCCTAAACATGCAGAGTAAAACTAGGAATGCAACGCCTACTTTATCACTGTTGTTTTATGCAGCATTCTTGATTTCACCACTGCATGCACCTCTTCTGGAAGTTGGGACACTGAATTTCTTGCACGCAAGGATGTCCAAGGAACGATAGTGCTTAACTTCCACAAACAGCAGAGGACTGTTGCAAAGAGATGAACGTGCAAAAACACTCATAGTTTGCTTGCTAAAGATGAGTGACATTTTTAACAGTCACAGCTTTAATTAAAGTGGCTCTATACCAAATGAATACATTATTTTCTGTAAGGTGGTTTTATAAATATAATTATATATAATCTGTACAAATCGACAAACAAGCATAACCTTATTAATGAAGCTTTTCCTTGTAAGTTTATAAGCATCCAGTAATAAGTCTAGAACTTCAGAGATAACCATTCTACTCTTCTTCAAGATCACTCCATTTTTCCTCAGCTGTTTAGAGCATCAGTAACATTTCATGAAAATAAGGAATTTAAGAATTCATTTACCCTTCCATTGGTTTCCTGAAGATCAAATATATACTTCACGTAGCAGAGGTATGAATCAAGGTACATTCGCTATTTTTCAGACACTTCTCAACTGCTTTCTTCTTACTCGAATGACCATGATTAATAACAGAAGTTTCAAGCTTCTCTGTTACAGAGAGCCTCCTGACTTTCCATCTGGTGTTTTACTTTCCATGCAAGTTCAGCTTCTTTTTTGCATTTGTTTCATAAGATATTGAGCGCACTCAAATCAGTGTCAGACACGCTACTAAAGTCAGCTGGAAAAGCACTGAACCTCAGTTACAAGGTAATCACTACTCGTTACCTAGTCTGGCTCCTAAACTAGAATTCTCTTTCCTAGAATTTAGTTAAAGCTGTAATGTTTTTGCATTTTACTTTACATCTGAGCACGGAACACTTTACTACTGCTGAGTCATTCCGATATGTTTTTCTGAAATGCCTCAGGATGGTTTTTGAATGGATGATAAGAAGTGAATTCTTATGTGTTCAGTAGCAGAAAAAAAAAAACACTGGCATAGAACGAGTGGATCTTATTTGTTATGCCCCAGTGAGATGACAGCCCTCAAACATATAGTCTGCATATTCCTTATTTAAATACATCTGTCCTACCAGCAAAGCTGAAGGGGAGAATCTTCTAAAAAAGATATACTTTTGAGCATCTTATGTTCTTAAGATCTTGGTTGCTGATTCTAAGCAGAATTAGAGAATGCTGGAGTCCTGAACGGAAAAGTAGTACACCAAGCAAGGTACTATATGAGGGAGGTAAGGAAAGGGGTCACAGACATGCTACAAGCCATTTTTAAATTAGAAAAAGGAAAAAAAAACAAAAACAAAAATTGAAATGGGAAATTCTGAGCCAGGTTTAGAACAAACCTAAGTGGTACTTCATGAGACAGATAGAAGGCCTGCAAATCCTTTGGTCAAAAGGGATCGTGGATGCTAGGTGTTTAGAGTGGTTAGAGGACTTGAACATTCCTGGAGTCAAAATCCATTGAAGTTTACTTAGTAGAGGTATTGAGAACTGCTGGAGTCTGACAAAAGTTTAAGGAGGAGAATCAGATGTGACACTTCCTGAGCTCCTCCCCATCTATCCATTTCTGACAAGTGTGAGAGGCAGCATATTGACCTAGATGGACCTTTAACTTCGTTCACAATCCATTCATACAGCCAGATACAGCCCTGCGAAGTGATAAACATAGACCAAGAAACAGCTGAGTAGGAACACTTAATATTTTGCTTTCTCTCTCTTTGAAGAGGCTACAGGTAGACAGCCTGAAGTGAGTGCATACATATGGGGGATGTGTGTATGCAATGGCTGTCAGCAATCTGCACAGCCACCCTACCCAACAGAACGAGCACACAGTGGAGACTGAGGCAGCTGCTCCTGAGAGAAGTGATATTTTAGAAGCTTTAGAGTTTCCACTAACAAATGCCAAGCTGGCTCATGCAACACATCTGTGGCTTGCTCCTGGTGAAATTTTACTGTGCTCACATACAGAAAACTGTCTTTGCTGGCACTACAAGCAGAATTTTCTTGCAGAATAAATTCACAGATTCTTTGCAAACATCTCTAGCTTTGCGTGCAAATACTAACAAGAGAAAAGTGGGTCATTTTGTTAAGTTCAAACCTACTAAGAGGAGGAATGCTGTTTGAAAGCAACAAGCAAGGAATTAGTGACTGAAAAGAGGAGAATTTTTGCACACTGAAAATATCTGTGGAGCACTAAGC
The DNA here is from genome assembly GCF_039878825.1 of Excalfactoria chinensis. Taxonomy (NCBI): domain Eukaryota; kingdom Metazoa; phylum Chordata; class Aves; order Galliformes; family Phasianidae; genus Excalfactoria; species Excalfactoria chinensis. The sequence continues at coordinate 5,265,324 of NC_092836.1, forward strand.
ATAACAAACTAAATATAGATCCTTAATAATATAAATACAAGCTTGTTTGAGATTTTCAGATACAAAGCTTGAACTTCATCTCCTCAGCCTATTGCAACTAGTTTGTTTTTCATGATGAAATCATTTCAGTTTGCCCCCTAAAACACTGCAATTTCTTTCCCCAGAAAAGGGGACATTTCAGTACAATGATATTAACCCTGAAGACATGTGGCTTATTTCAGCGTTCTGAACTACAGGAACTAATTAGAGCATTTTCTCTAGCTCGTTCCTTTCTTCTTATTACTGCTGACCAAAGACAACTGCTGAGACATGATTATTGAAGAACTGACTGCTAGTGTATGCATTATCTTTTCAGAAGTAAATCAGCAAACGCTCCCAGAACAAGGGGTAAGGAATAGAGAGAACAGCCACCATCAGAAAACAGCACTCACAACGCAAGAGCACTTCTAAGGCCAAACCAAAAACAGCCCCAGAAAGAAATGCTGTCAGAGAAAGGAAAGGTAGAAAAAACAAAGTCTCTGCACGATGACATGAGTATTTAGTTATAAAGACATTCATAAAGAAAATGATTCTCGCCATGCAGCTCTCAGTGCAATCTGCAAGTTGTTGCAACCATTGGATATTTCAACACATGGTTTGGGGCACGTCACATTTTATGGAAGTCTGAACAGGTTCAAACAGTGATTTCTAGAGCTCAATAAGTGCTAATTACAAGTTGGTGTATTTGATTAGGGCCATTCTTTACCACCGTACTCAATGAGTGATTTATTTGACCTCAAAGCAGCATCTTGCTTCATCCACAAGTGCAAAGTTGTATGAGCAGAGAACTAGCAGTAAGAAGTCAGGAAAAGAAAGGCACAAGCTGTTTACCCGGTTTGCATGTGGCCATTCATACTAAGGGTACAGCATTGCCAAACTTGTTATATTTTTCAACATATCAGTAGTATATATATATATATATATATATATTTATTTATTTGACCAGCTGCATGAACTCCTAAAATCCTCAATTAAGTTGTCAAAGCATCAACCTCTTACCAGACTGAATGTCCCATGGGATCAGCTGATATGTCCACATGTTGCAAAGTGGGAATAAGATTAATTGAAGGAAGAGCAGAGGGCTATTCAAAAACACTGACGCCGTCATGCCCCTTCAGAGCGTGAAGGTTGCTTTAGCTGTACCAACTGTCTTGCATGGCTTTATGTCTCAAACAAAGAGCAGGTTGCTTTGCTAAAGAGTATTAATAAGATGTGCCAGATCTTACCACAGTCAATATGACAAATTCTGTATTCTAAAAGAAAAAGAAAACAGGGCAGAATTTACCTTCAGAGAGAAACCCCTCTACTCAGAACAGGCTCAAGTAAGAATAAAGCCCATCGAGGTGCACGGACACCATTTAGAAGGGTTATTTTATCTCCCACAGTCCCCCAAAGTTTTCTCTTCTAGAGAGAAGTGTAGCTTGGAAGCCATGTGTTTTCAAAAGCGACAGATTTAAGTCCAAACCAAAATAACAACAAGAAGAAGGGAAAACATCACACCAGGTTTATGAGGGAGAAAAATCAGATGGCATTTTTTACATAGAAAGGATGAATATCTGTGGGTAAGAATTCAATATGATGAATGTGCTTTGTTTCCTCTCTGCTATTGAGTGAGTTCCTGTGATGCATTTGCCTATTCTAGCCTTACATTTCCATAGGAAACTGCGCAAGCTTTCTCATACATTTTCGCTGCAGCTGTACAGGGGCCACAGAGTACAAGGGTAGGACTGGTTGATCCATCAATTTAAAGTAACTGATGGATCTTTTTCCTACCAAAGAAGTCAGCTGAAAAGAAGACAGGCTCTCTCAGAGTTGTCTTTTTGTTTGTTTTCGTTGCTGTTATTTTTGCTGGATTTTCATTGTTCTTTTTTGGTTTTTTATTTCTGATTTTTTAACACTCAGAAGCTAACACACAAAATTATCATCTTGCAGTCCCTAAACACATAATGTTCACTAAAGGTTTTGCCAGAAAGGCTGGGATAGTAAACCAATCACCCTGAACCTTACATTCAGAAGGAGAAACAAAAAAGAAATGAGTTAATCATATTCTTCTTGAAAGGACACAAAACAGAAGGCAGTGCTAGAAACAAAGGGTCAGAATCATGATGGGGAAATTGTTTTATGTCAGTGTGTCTTAATTTGAAGGCTAGGAAAACTTTTCTCACCACTGTAACAGGCTCCTTGATTAGGAAGAAAAAAAATAAAAGGAAGAAACAAATAATGACAGTCAGTTTCCAGAGCTTTTAGGCTATTTCATATCAAACAGTGTGATGAATGTTGCAATATCACTTTTGGCTATAGCACAAAAAATATTATTCTCTACAGACGCTACAGCATAAAACAAAAATGCTTTTATTACCAGTAGCAATGATGTGACATGCCTGATAAATGCCACTTTAAGACTCCTTTGGGTCCCAGCATCCCTCCACACTTATTATCAAGTTACTAATAGATTCTGTAGGTTTGACTGGCCATCATTTAGGAATGTCATTTACTCTAAAATGACAGAAAAGTAAAATGTTCTAAAGCATTCGATTTTTCTTTTTCCTGACTGAGTGACTAATGACTATGAATAATAACTTTTATTCATGTTGTCTAGGTGATAAAATAGCCATTGTAGAATGATGAATATCAAGTAAAGATATTTTCATTTAACATAGGCAGAAAAAAAGAAAACCCACAAACTTTTAAATCTTAAATATATGAAAGAGAGCAGACAGCTATTTAAGCATTCACATCTCTTGTATGACAACTGAGTCTGTTTCTCTTCATTATTGTTTTTCTTTGTGTGTAAAGAAGCATTGATAAGAAAGAGGGTCAGATATGTTACATATTAAATTCTTATTTGCATGATGATGATGTCTGAAGTTCCCCGCTGACATAACACCCATTTATTCTAGGCATTTTAGAGGCATACCATAAAGGTTAATTCCCGCGGTAGAACACTGAACTCATGTAAACCAGACAGGCAAAAGATCAGAGCAGAAAGAGCTGCACAGAAAAGAGAAAATGGTTGTACAGCAGATTCATGGCACACCTGGCAATATGTTATGTTTAGATTAGAGATGATTCTTAGACTGCAAATGTCTTGTAAGTATCCCCACCTTTCAGATCATATCCATAACAATCAGCAAAAGAAAATACTCTGAAATCACAGATGATTTCTACAATATGCTACAGTACCAGCAGAGATATGAATATAAACTATATTTTTCTTCAAATTTAATTAATTGCTGCTGAGCACCTAATTTTCTTAATCCACTTACCAAACAACAACAAAAATAAAAGCATAATTCCTTGTCTGTATTGGAGGATTTGATTTCACCGTGACTAAGATTCACTAAGTAGTTCTGTATTAACTAACTCAGAGTAAATGCCCACCTGACCCTCTGCTAAGCATGCTCTGCTCTCGTAGTCCCATCTGGGAAGCAGTGGGGTTTGGGAGCTGATCTCCTTTGGGAATTACAAAACACTAAGCAGTAAGCTTTCCTTCCAAGGAAAAGGATTTTCTCTCTTCAGTTGTTACAGAAAAACTGAAAATACATTTCAACCTGTTTGTGTGTTTGATCGTGCACGCAGTTTTCACAGTTTTCCTAGGTTCTTCTTAAGCATTTATTTTCACCCAAGGCTTGCTCAGTCCAGTAAGTTTACTTACAGAGCAAAGGCACAAAGCAACACACAGGATTATTCTTAAACACAGTAGCAAGTAAGTATATTCTAATGTTATTTTCACACCCAATATATCCCATGACTTTAGCAGGATTAGTTTACATTTGACATGGCAGCAAATTTCAGTGAATTTAGTGGTGTTAAAACTGATTTCCACAAATTATGTCCTGGTTTAGTTTCATTGACTTCAGTATTGATTTTCACCTGGATCCAGATCTTTAACATTCCAGATCTGCAGGGAGGCTGAAATGTCACCGGATAGCTCAGCTGTGCCAAACAGGGACTAAGTGAGCTCAATTTCAGCATAAATCTTCAGTTGTTCTCCTCAAGATGAAGAAACACCAAGAGAAGGGGTCTGAAGGATGAAGGGATTTATAGTGTGAGGAAAAGAAAGGCCACCACCTCAATCAACTCATCAGGCAGAGCAAGCTAGAGACTGCGTGAAATGAAAGCACTCCCTGCCATGGCCTCAGAACAGGAGTCAGCTCTGCAACACAAAAGCCCCTTCTCTGATCCACTCTGGGAGGACTACACTGCTGAAGAATTTCTTATTCACTAGACAGACTTTGAAACATCAGCTCCTGGTCACTTAGTGCTCAGCTTTGATCCTTACAGATTCCTTGGCAAAGAGAGGAAGAAAAAGAACATGATCAGAAAGATCACAAAACACCACCCTGGCTGAATGGCAGGCCACATAATGAAAACTCTATCAAATAAACACCCCCAGATATTTTCCTACTCTCTGATTACTGCACTAGAAATGCTCAATAACGTTCAAAATGTAAGAAAACAACATATGTCAGTCCAGCATTTCCTTCAATGTGTTCTATTCCAGGTTCCCACTTGTTCAAATAACACTATTAGAACTGACTCACTCTGGGCACTGCTCATCTGCTCAGGGAGAACAGAAGGAGTTCTTGTTAGCACTGTAGATCTGTAGTTTGGTGACTTTATAGCAACGGCAGGAACAGGTCAAAGTCAGAAAGCCCCAAGGTTGGTTGTCCCCTTCTTTCTCAAAACGATGACAAGAGGTACATCCCTAGGATTGGAACTAAGGATAAGCAAAGTTTGTCACTCTCTTCCAGACAGAAGAGCTGCAAAGAGCACCTTTGCAACACATGCCATCAGGGACCACTCTCATACATTAACACTGGTAAGAGCAATAACCCTTATTCTTCCTATAATATGTTTCTCATTTTTTCCTTTGTGTATTAACAGGCACTGTTGTCAGGCACTGGAATGGACTGCCCAGGGAGGTGGTGGAGTCACCAACCCTGGGGGTGTTCAAGGAACAACTGGATGTTGCGTTGAGGGACATGGTTTAGTGGGAGCTATTGGTAATAGGTGGACAGTTGGACTGGATGATCTTTTAGGTCTTTTCCAACCTTGATGATTCTATGATTCTACCTTTTTTGCACAGCTAATTAACAGACAGTACACAATACACAAGCTACACATTCATTCCAGACTCCCCTTTGAACTGTACATTAGAAATCATTTGTAAAATTGTTTTTAGTCCTAAAGATAAATTCATTTTACATGAGCCTAGGAGACTCTCTTCCTATTCAATTATCATAAAAACATAAACAAAAGATGTTTTTTTCAATATTCTCCTTTAATATTGCTAGACCCAAATTTCACCCGGACCTCTCCGCCCGAGGCACTCTGTTCCCTTGCTGCTTGAGTGAAGGCCAGCTGCCATGTGGATACACTTCACAGTGTATTTTGAAACTATTCTCTAAACAAAAATTGGATTCTGCAGGCTGCAATAGGCAAAAATAAATAAGAAGTGTATCACTAGTTCAAATATAGTAGGTAAAAAACATCATTAACTCAGAATAAGAAACACTTCTAAATAGAGGCAGGAAGGTAAGGCATTACTATTTAAATAAAAGCTAACACTAATGAGCAGTCCTAAGATGGATTTGTTTTAAAATTAACCAGAAAAGATTTTAGAAGCTGGTACATTAAAATGTTCATTTGAAATTGTTATGAACTTTTATCTGAGAAGCAAGTTGTCTTAAAGGCTCCATTTTCTAACATGGAACTGTTTTCACTTTATGGAATATTTTGCATTATATTTTAATTAAAGTTATAATTACAGAACTAAATATAATTAGCTTCTTTCTTCAAAAGAAATTGGAAGTGAACTTACTTTATTAAATTTTCAATTTGTTTCCTGCAGTGTTACATAGTTTATTCTAATTAATTGAATGAGATCTCATAAATATTTTATCAACATAGGGATGTGATTAACAGCTCGAGTTCTGTGTGGTTTCCTTTCTTCTTCCCAGCTTTCTTCTTCTCTGTGGAGCTGTTCCCTACTTTCTATGCACATACCCATTCGTCAGTGACCACATAAACACGGGAGCACTGCCGGAGTCCCTTCTCCCACATCAAAATGTTGTGTTTTACCAGTCTTGGCCACAGGAAGCCATTTTTAACTTCACTTTGGGTTTGCTTGTTATCTAAGGGTGCCCTCACATATCACCGAAGTGACACTTGTGTGATTTAAGACTTCCATGCTGAATAACTTCCTGAAGGATCTTCTCTACACTCGCATGTGCATGGGCAGCGTATCTGGCTATTCCCAGAGCAGATATAGTTCAAAGGGATATAGGGGACTGCAACCCCCCACATTAGCACACCCTATTCTTGGGATGGAGAAAAGGGAGTTGCGCGACATGCCCCTAGTCCCCACCAGGTTGCAAAGGACTTGACTTGTACCTGGCATCACTGAAATTTTAACTCCCAGGAAATTAACAGATCCATCACAGTTTGAGCCTCCTGCTTGAGCTACTCAGCTTTCCCATTCGCTATGTGGACATTTGGCAAGGTAGAAACATCTGCACGGTGCCCTCAGGCACCTCTTTCAAGATCAAGAGCTAACATCAGTGGGAAAACACCCCAGGAGCTTCATACACACACAAGGAAAGATGCAATCCCTGGCTTCAAAGCATGTCAAAGCCAACAAAAAGAGAGGCAGAACACAGAGGTGACGCAACCTGCCTGTAGTCACACACTGTACAGGACAATTGCTCTCCTAAGACCCATCCCTCTCTGCTCTTCACTACTGAAACTGGGATGATGACAGCTTCTGTTGGAAGTGCTACTCCACAGCTACAGCAGGGGGTAGGTGCATTTATCAGTAGGAGTAGCCAAGCAAACAAACAGTGTTTTGATCATATATAACAGAAAAAAAAAATGTGATTACAACCAAATAGTAAGAAAATAGGAAGATAATCATTATGGCTCCATCAGATTGAAGCTGTCACTGCCTAGTTTTGAGGAGTCGGGTCTGGTGTAACATAGCAAATGCTCTTTGAATATATCACAGATTTATTTAATTAAGGTCTGCTTTAGTAATTCTCCCAATGTAAAAGGAAGGCTTCACTGTGACCTTTGCCATCCAGCAATACAGAACTTGTGGGATAAACCAAACAAAAATGAAATCCATACGTACTTTATGTACTGATTTTGCTCAAGCAGGCATTATTGTCACTTGCCCATCTTGTATTGTTGACAGCAGTAGACTGAGCACCTTTTAATATCTACAGAACAAAATGTGTTCTTGCATGCATGCTTCAGAAGTCCCACTAATGCAAGCTGGAAGTGTACACATTTCTCTTCCCAGGGAAAAAAAATCTCCCCCCGTTTGTTTGTCTGCATGCATTCTGGTACTACTTACTTTTTAATTCAAGGCAAATCATGGAGTAGAAAAATGAATCAGATTTGTTCCTCATGCTGTACATTGTAAAGAGCTGGGTAATCTCCATCTGGGTGTACAGTAATGCTTCTTTTGGATAATGAAATAAGCCAATGGAAATCCTGTTGGCAAGAACCCTGCACTGATGATTCAAATGGATCTGCTTTCCAAAACCCAAATATTTTCCAATCAGCACAAACTTTGACATACCAAGGTAACTTTGATGTCTACAATCAATTCCTGTAAGAGCTGGAGCTATGACTGTTGATGCCAGACCTGGACCTGACCAGTTATCTCTTCTATGCTAACATCATATGACTACAAAGCAGTTTTATTGTGCTTGGGTCTCCATCCTCTCTTAATTTACTTAACTTGTCTGAAATCAGGTAAGCAATTGCTTGCATAGATGTAAAGGCAGCAGCAACTGTACAATTTCTTTATGTAGGGAAGGCACGCATATCTCAGTTCCTAATACATAAGGAAGGATGAAAAGGCCAGAAAACTTGTTCTGCTGTTAAAATGACAAGATTATGGATATTTCCTAAAATTACTACAAGAGAGGTTTGGGATTCACACGTAACATGTAAAGCACATCCAGCATACTTTAGGCACTGCATTATTAATGTCAAATGAAACATAATATCCAACTGCTTGTTTACAGCTCTCCAGTGTTAAAGCTCAGAGGGGGGAGATTCCTTCCCTTAGCTGCATAGCCCGAGCTGCAAACAACCTACTCCTTCTCAGGGTAATGCAGCCTCCTGTCCTCCTCAGTCAGGCATTCTTGTCTTCCCTTCCAACCCCCACCCCCAGGTTTTCACCTGGTCAGAACTTCATTTCATATTTTTTTGATGAGAGGGAACTTTGTGCAATATCAGCAGAGTCAGTTGTACCAGCACCCACACTCTTAAAACACCCTCATCACCCTCCAAGGAACTACAGCATCACAGTATTACCACTTCATCTTGTAAAGGGTATTTTATCTCCATCTCTTGTTTTAGTTTGTTTTCACAGCCACAGTCTTGTCTTTTACCTTGTAACATAACTTCAGATACTTTTCCTGTTAGCAGCTTCTTTACTGGCTGCTGCAGATTTTTTCCTCAACATATGGGCAAAACAGCCTTCACACTTTTCTTCCCATTCCATATCTGTGACATAACGTGTGGTTTAAACAGTTTGCATATGTATACACAATGAAAAAGGGAATCTATGCTGACAGAGATGGATGCTTTAAGCATTTCAGCAAAATAATTTCAGAGAATATTTTAAATTTAGGGGGAAGTTTGGATTGATTTGAACTTATGGTAAAGTTAACTCACAACCACTGGTAACATCACAGCTATTCTGTTCTCTCATTCCACCCATTGATAAAGAAAAAAAAGCACCTGATATCCCTGTGCTAGAAGCAGGATAAGCAGTTGCACAGATCCCTCCATGGGAAAGGCTCTGCACCACACAGAGTCAGGAGTTTCCTTTATGTTCTCAAAGCAAAGAGACACAGAAGATGTGTGGACTTACAAAGCCATGCTGAAAAGAGAAGAACTAGTGCACCTGGTTCAGAGCTGACACATCAACTCTGCTGTGCCCTGACAAGATGTTGAATTATGAGTTGGAAAATGACTTGCCATCTCTCTCACTACTCATTTGTACAGAATAGTTTCTGTTACATATCTCCTTTTCTTTTCCCCCATAGTAAGTCTGTGGTGACAGAGATACTATGATCTGGGTTATGCCAGCCTGGTGTATTCAAAGAAACCAAGAGTCCTTGGAATTTGAAGACATAATAAAAATCAACTTTGAATATTTTCAGGTTGTGAAGGAGGACACAAAGATATTTTGATGCTCGAACTTAGATCAATATCAATTTTTACTCTAGCTGCAACAACAACAACAAAATCACAATCTGGATTATTCAGCCTTTGTGGTTTCATCACAGCATTCCTGTGGCATATGTACCACACCATCCTGATCAGCAGGCAGCATCTGTCCCGAGTTTTGTTCTATTTAATTTGATAAAAGTGGAGCTCATGCAAAGAAAACTAACTGGGGAGCTGAATACACAACCTACCACCCACCACGTGTCATTACTGGAAATAACTCCACAAAGAACCCACATTTGGAGTTGAAAACCAAAAACAGCTTTAACTCGTGATAGAATTCTGTTTCATTATCTCTCAGTGTCTTGCAATGTGGTGTTTCGTTTTGTTTTCCTTTTAACGTCCTCCTCACCACACAGAAGAAATCAGATCTAAAGACATTCTGAGTAAGGGCACTTCTAAATCCCACCAGCTGCCATCATGCTGACTTTACATTGACTTCATGAGGGGACAGCTTGGCAAGAAGACTTAACTAGAGCACAACTGCTCTTCCTTTGTCTCTTCTGGTGCTATGACACTAATACAAATACTAGACACAAATTTAGTTAGAAGCTGCCACATGACCTGACAATACAGGGGCACAGACACCTTGCAAAATACACAGCACTTCTCTTACCAGGGCTTTACTTTCTGCAAAATAACCAAAGAACGGCACCAACAGAAAAGCAGGTAAACAAACATGCAGTAGATGATGGCTACAACGCTACCTCCCTTCAACTTCACCCAGAGAACCATAGACAGAGAGCCTTGCGGTTATCAGGGAAACACCACCCCAAACAAAAGTCATTGGCCATCCTTGTTCTCCTTCCTTGGCTTTAGTTGAACCCACTACGAAAGCATATCCTTTTCTCTACAGAGATCTGTCTCACTGAGGACTCACCCCTGGCCTCACTCACCTTGAATCATCGCCAATGTGACTTAAGTTCTCTACTCTTTGTATGACTTACATATTTGCTCACTTTATTTTGTCCCTCACAAGCATCTGTAGCCCTTATGGATTTTTGCCCATTGAATGCAATGGAAATTCAACATGACTCTCATAAATAAAGACAGAAAGAATAAATACATCTCACTGTAACTTTTAAACTGTTGCAGAAGCTCAAATTCTTCCCAAAGTTGCTTTTCCCCAATTAAACTGTAGTATATTTAGTGCTTATTTCCAAACATCAAATGCTTCAGTTCAGAAGTACAGTAGGCAAACAAGCAACGTGCAAGGCTTCTTAGCATCACTCAGAGGAAACACTAAGAACCTGTGGCATGTTTCTCAGCAGGAAGAAAAACAGACAATTGTGGATAATTTAAATCAAACTACTTCGTGGTGTTTTTCAACCCCACAATTGTAATTTCACAACAATGATTTCCATTTTAAAATGTACAAAAATCAAACGTTTAAGAGTTTTAGATACACGTGGGTGTGAAGGGAACCACGACTTCTTTACTGATCAGTAGATGAAACATCCACATTTTTAACAAGCATGTTTTTGTCACCCCACTTTTTCAGGGAGCAGCCAAAAGTATAAAATAAGAAGGGACAGTGTAGTTCTATAATCAAGGTAATGATGTGAAAACTCTTAAGTGTAGAAACAAACACAACCACCTTGAGCAGAGAAAAGCAATAGCAGAAAACCAGTTCTGAATTACCCAAAAAAGGGTGATGGTCACAAACCAGTTAAAGAAAGGAAGATCTGCTTACCAGACACAAGGATCAGGGATTGCCAAACACTCCAACAGGGGGGATCACCTGGTAGAGACCCTTTCCCTGTGGCAGTCAGCCCTTAAATGAGACTTAGGAAAGGGTGAGTTCCACCCCTTCCAGTCTGTAGGTGAACTGCTTTCACTGGTCCTCCCAGGGCTGGCTGTATCCCTTCACCAGGTGCTCAATCAGTGTTTCAGGCCATGACTTAGCAATTCCCATCCACTTCGTGGCTAACAAGAGTCAGGCACAGAAGAAAGCAGATATTTTTCATGTTGACCATTGTGAAAATTCAGGGTGACCAATGTCCTTTAATGACATGTGGGAGAGTGTCTGCAGTAGCTTCTAATTTCTCTTCTTTTGGACGTGTTCTGATATTTCTGATGTAAATTTTATTGGCAAATGTCAGTTATGCAACCTGAGGCAGTTCACAAGGAGGGCTTAGTTTTAATAGATTTCCTTCCACACGTTTCTGACTCACACAAAATACCAAAATTAGCAAACAACTTGTTTGCCAAGACGTTTCATTTCCCAGTCTAATAGATTGCCAGTATTTTCAAAGCGATTGAAGATCTTAAGTGATGCTGCACAAGTTGCTCAGTTGCTTTGGATTTTTCCACTTGCAATTTTGTTCTATTTCAAAATTATTGTTTCTGAAATTTTATAAACCTCTGCAGACTAAGAAACCAATTTCTCACCAAGGTACAGCATCATCCCTTTACTTCTGGCCAGATGTTCTTGCAGAGAGATGCGTCCGCTCCCACAGCACACTTTCATTTAGAACTGATTCCAAACTGCTTGCTCCTTCATCTCTCCCACACTGGAACATGGTAATTATTCAGCACTGAATATTCAAGCTCCTCTGGGTGCTTTTTAGCCACGTAGGTACATTTCAGGGCTCAGACATCAGGGAACAGAGGTAGATGAGAGATACTGTTTCCTGCACAGGATTTCATAGATATACACATACGGATAGAACATTGATATGAACAGCATCTGACTATGCAAACTGTTGTGAAAACCTATTCCCACTTAAACAACCCCGATATGTTTGTGCCTGTGCAAAACTGCCTCACCTGCATTTCTCTGAGCATCGTTAGCTCTGACCTCCTAGCTACAGTAAGTGTTGTGTATGTGTTAGCCACATTTTACAGAGGCAGAAAGCAAGCAGCCCATGGTAGCAAGATTTCTCTTTGAAGGAATAGAGATACAACAAGAGATACCAGGAGCCAATGAACACCTTAAAGGGACCTCTGGCACTGATATCTATAGTCCCTTAAAGTGCTCTCTATGGAAAGGGATAGTTTATATAACTTATAGTAAATCTTGGGAGACACTGATGATCATTAGAAATTCTGTAGAAGTGCAGCTAGCAGCTTTTTACGTAAATAAACAACAGCTCTTGGAAATGATCTGAGAGGACAGAGCCACAGATCCATGCCTGTCTTTTCTTCCACCCACTTACAAATTTTACTTGGACTCTGCAATCAGAGGAAGCTGAAACAGACTTTCCACTACAAAGACTGAAATCAGAAGAGGCTGCACATGTCAAAGTATATTTTCTGTTCAGTTTGTTCCTTACATGCAGGCTAGAGAGGGCTTTCTGTTGAAGACTGAGAGCAGCATCTCACTAAATAAGTTTGCTGGAACAGATGTGAGAGATGGACTGGTAGAGGGAACAGAGAGTTGGAGGCTCCCTGATAACAGATGGTAGAGCAACCCCAAGTCTGCTCTAACGTATGCCCCGGGAATGATACCCATACCATCATCCCTGTTCTGGCTTTCAGGGAGGCTAAACATGGCAGTAAAGAACACAGCTTACCAGACTGCACAGGGGGAGTCACAGGAGACAGCTTGACTGAGTCCAAATAGTGCATGCTAGTATGTTATGCAAATATTAATAACAGCTGCCGGAGATTTGGATGAGCCAGCCAAGTTGGAAAATGCCCTACACATCTGCCCTTTTGTAACCACATGGCCAACACTTACTCTGCCCAAGCCAGAGCAGTATTCTCTGTCTGTGAGGCATTACATTTGGCATGTGTACCCACCTGTATCACTGCCAGTACCTGGCAAGCATACTGCAGAGAGCAGTTGTTCTCCAGTCCCTTACCTTCCCACATTCACTGAAACCCCTCCAAGTTTGCCAGTGCATGGCCAGGGGAAAAGGGGTTATTCCCACTACTCTGCACTGAACACAAGGAACTAGGGAGTACTTACTATTTGATAGCACTCCTGGCTATAGATGGAAATATGCAATAATACGTTTCTGAGAATTTAGCTTATTATTGGTCACTGCATTTGTCTCCTTCAGCTGGTTGCAGTGATAAAGTCACTAAAGCAGGGCCCATCAGACCTTTGGATGGATTAGCACATTTACTGCCACACCAAAGGCATGTGTACTTGTGTGCCCTTGGTTTTTGTTAACATATCCAAACTACTGTTAAATTAACTGGTCAGGGAGCAAAAATGCAGTAGCCATAAAAAGCACACATCTCACCTCATGTTAGGCAACCCAGCAGAGGTGGTGCCAGGCTTGTTAAATGAATCCAGTGGTTATCTTGCCATTACTGCAATGGTCTCAACACCAAGCTAGGTTGCTTAAAGCTACCCTAGACAGCCTATAAGCTCTACATTCGTTGCAATATGGATGTGCCCTGAGATCATAGTGATTATTGCCAGGAGGAGGTAGAGAAGCACACCACAGCAATAGAAACCTCATCTGCGAGCACTGCATTTTTGGTTAGTGGTCCTATATATTAGAGTACAGAATGCAGCACACTCAAACCCCAAAGTTCTTGATAACCTTTCATTTCTATACCTTTTCTTGATGCATGATTATAACTGTGTTTATACGTACTCATCTGCTGTTGAATGCATAGGTTCTGTCAAAGAGAAAACAGTACAGTGAGAAACTTTTCCACTTAAAAGTATTCAACTCCAATGAATCATGGCAGTCATGTCAAAGCTATTTATTGTGTTCACAACATATTTTTTCCCCAGAAGACTGTATCATTTAGCTATTTGGAATGTAAGTACAACTGCAGAGGAAAAAAGTAGCCACGCAACCGTAAGATCAAAAATCCACAAAGGTTTCAGAACATACAGAAAGAGATGTATTTTTAAAAATCCTGGACATGAAAAGTAAAAGAATCAGATTAAATTCTCATAGCTGTAAGGCTTTTGCTTGCTATTCATGAGAACTATGGAATTCGCTTCTGCTTGACATCAGAAATGCAGATTCTGTGAATTCATTTAAGACAAAATTGAAGTCTTATCTTTCTAGTCTGGCTTTTCCAGCATTAAATGCAGCTCAGTATTAAAGCTTGCAGATATTATTTTATGTAAAGCTGTGTGAGATCCTTTGTATTTTCTGCACTGTATATATTTAGGTTTATTGCATTTAGTTCACGTACATTATAAAATACAAAGGAAAATAGTTGAAAGATGACAAACAGGATAATGGGAAAGGCAAAGTAGATATTTGCTAATGCAAAAGAATAAATAGTGCAGCAATGGAAGAAGAAGACCTCTAAGCCATCTTCTTAACTACAAAGAAGTATTTAGTGAATGTACTACAAGGATTCCTATATCCTAATTCTTCAGCTGGCATGCACAGCTGTGTGAGTAATGGGGCCAATTAGGAATTGCATGGCTTCGCTATGCACCCACTCCTCTCTTTCCAGAACACCGCACTTCCCAGCATTCCTCTTTTCCTTAACTGTGATGATTCCATCTATGCTCTCCTCACACTCAGTTTATGCCAGCTGCTATACAAAGACTTTGAACCTGAGGAGCTGAAGCCTTAACGTTATAGAAGTACTAACGATAATCAAAAAGCAAAGGTCTTTCTTAAGCTGAGTTGATACTGTTCTAGTTATTTTAATCAAACTACTCTAGCAAGGAATTTGGTTTGTATCTTCTAAGTCAAAAACCCAATATGCAGTAAGAAATTTCAACAACTTCCTTTAATAATATCAGCTGAGCCAAACGATGCCATGACTATGAAAAAAAAGCATAGAACACAAGCAGCAGAAAATGAAGTGCAGGTGGGTACCATGAGTAGAGAGATCAAGGTGCAAATATATCATTCCAAATACTCTAAACGTGAGTTAAATATTCATCAAAATATTATTCTCTAATTTACAGTTCATTCATCTGCAACTTCAGGAACCACATGATAGCAGGCATGGACTGAATTAGGAAGCCCATCTATTCTAGCTTAGTATTCATCTTTACATGAAAATAGGTAAATTGTATTTCCTCTTTTCTGGGTTACCCAGGCCATGCAGAAAAAAATAATGATAATTATCTTCCTTTTTGTGATGCTTTGAGATCCGTAATGAAAAAGTGCTCTGTCAGAGCTTAGATAAGGCAATGGTGTAGGAAACCTCACTGAGTCTGTTTTTCCTTTTACACAGTGTCAATCTATGTTAGGTGCCCTTTTGAACACTGTCACGATTTCTCCAACAAACTCATGTTTCTTTTAAGTGACCTCAGGTCTCTTAAGGTCTGTGTCTTTTCATTCAATCCCTCTGTGAGTCCTGTTTGCACAGGTGACCAGTGGGCATGTTTCTGCGCTGTCACACTAACTCTGGCTGTCACCATTCGACTGATCAGACTCGTTGTGATGGGTCTCTTCATGCACTTGCTTGAGGGCAAGCCTTACATTTTGAAATGCATCGCATCTGTGATAATGACCCGAGTTGTGGCATCAGACAGGGAAATGCGTTGGTTTTGTGATTCAGATTTTGTTCTGCAGCAGCTGAAAGACAGACTCTTGCTGGACTGGAACCAGACAGTTTTTAAAGTAACTCAGTTCTGACAATACGCTCTTTTTATCCCAGGTAAATATCCCACAGATTTTCTGGAGTTTGTGTGCAGCCTTCCCATGTTTGGATAGGTCTGAAATGGAGTAAAACTCACTCCCATTGGCACTCTCCAGTCTAGACTACATTGTGTTCTTGGCACACATAATAACTATTTGCACTGCATCCTTGTCAGCTTGTTCTTCCAGGAAACGCATTCTATTTCCCATTAAGTCCTTTTTGCATAAAGTAATTCTTACATCAAGTAGTCTGCCAAGATTTATTTATCCTTGACTGACCTTTGCTGGGTTAGTCTGGCTAATGCCTTGTTTATCAGCTCAGTTATCCACAGTCTGGTGCTGTTAGTGAGGGCAGTGCTTTCCAGGAAACACAGGCATAGCTTTGCAAGCAACCACTTCAGTCATCTAAGATCCTGATGAGATCTATGTAGCATAAAAACCCTTCATGTCTGATCTTAAATGAGAAGCTGCTCACATTTCTGTCCCCAGTGCAACACTCCAGCTCTGAAAGCTGGATTTCCAGCCTCCTCTGGATTTGGACAGGTCTTGCAGGAGAGCCAAAATGCTTTGTTCAGATAGGGCTGTGCAAGATCTATGGCAATCGATGTCATCTCAATCCAGTCTTTGGGAAGTGCGTGCCAAATCTAAAAGCACTGCTGTTTTGATGATTTAATGGGAATTCTGGTTGCTCTAAATGAAGACTGTACAGATTTTTGCTTTCTGCCAAGGAGCAGCAGTAAGTTTATAGCCATGCAGGATCTAAGAGGTCATTTTTTCTAGCACCTTGTGTCACACAACCTTGTGAATTTTATCCAGCTCAGGTACTGAACTCACTACTGTCATCACTGTAACCTTTACCATTTGCTAAATAGTACAGAGAATTGATGTTTCAGGCTACCAATATGCAGTACCACATCACATGCTTGGTTTTGAAATGAAAACAATACAAAGACATCTAAAAGAATGTAAATTGCATCACTGCTGAAAATCAGGAAAGTAACATGGTGATTCCTTGTCTTTGATCTGCCATGTTGTGTATTGCTACATTTCTGAAATGACGGAAAAGATGTTCATTTCAAGGCACCAAAATGTCTGCACTACTCAGGAATTGTCGCCTTCAATCAATCCTGGTTTCATATATTGTGTCTTCACAGGCATTACTTCTTCCAAATCAATTCCATCTCTAAACCGGTTGTTTAAAAGCCATTATTTCAATCCCATGTTAAGGGAATATCTGTGGCACTCCCAATTACAATATAAATATTTACAATAGAGCATGCAATGGTATTAATAATAGTAAAAGTTTCCACACGTAGGTCTTTTGCTTTTGTGCATACATAAAGTAGCTTTCTAAAGCCTGGAGTGTCTATGTTAGAAAAACACAGGGTACCTACTTGAGCTTGAAAACCAGACATCATTTATAATTCATGTGAGTATATTGAAGCTTCCCACAGTCATCCAAGAAGGATGTTTTCAAATCTATGGAGTGCAATAAGCCAATATTCTGTGTAGTAACTTCTATATATCTCACATAGATTTTACACAGGAGATCATTTTTATACTGAGATCTTCTCTTCTACAGCATGATACATTTGGAACCATCATTTTCTCTGCATATCTATCAGTGCTAATCTGGCAGTTTGTACTCCATGTTATTTTCATAAAGGCTCTAGGGACATGGATTTGTTAAACAGATTGAAGATAGAGTTAAACGTAATCCAGGAGTTATCAGAAGCAAGAGGAACTGTTATCTCAATATTACAACTATATTTTTATTCATATCCAATAAAAAAAGAAGAGAAATGAATGATAGCTCTGATCAGTTCCTACCGCACTGATGGGCTGATGCAAAATTGCAGCATATAACTCAGCTATTTCCTATAACCACACAGAATTTAAAAGCTCAACAAGCCAGCTGCTGAGCTAAGGGAAGTTCATTACTGTTCAACCTCAAACAATTCAGTCCTACTCACACAAAGGCATAGATTGTATTTTCCAGCGTGATAAATTCAAACTACAACTGCCTGCAAGGCATCAAATGTATCCAAGACTTCTTTAGAACACAAGAGCAATTCCATTTTCAGCTCACTTTATTAATGAGACATGCAGTCTCTTAAATAATCCTCTGAAAGTGGAGGGTCGCCATTAAATGACTGTGCCTTAATGTATAAAATCAAGTTTTACACTTCTGTCAAAACTCCTGGAGAACTTGATTTCTAATCAGAGTTCCCTCCATCTCCACAGCTGGTGATAGTATTTAGTGCAGAGCAGAAAAGGCTACGTACTGTATAATGCATCTCAAATGACTTTATTGGCTGACGTGTACTTTAAAAGGCTTTGTTATGCACTTGATTAATTTGCAAAGCAGTTTATTTCAGATATCGAATCTGGTTGTTCTAAAAGATTATTAAAATTATACAGAAGAAACAGAAGTATCCATTATTGCCTAGAAATAATGAATGCAAAAGAGGCAGGCACTTGGGATCCAAGGAGGTGACATTAATGTTCAACATCTTGAAAACAGCAGCATATCAAATTATTGATGGAAAGCATTTGACGACTGTCTTAAAAAAGGCAGGGACTGTCTAGACGTGATCAGATATCAAAGTCTATGAGTTTTGTGAGCTGATCATTTTGTTTCCCTATTGCCAAGGTAAAGAGGCGCCTGTCAGCGTTTGTCAGGCTGCAGACACAATGATTACAACAACAATAACTGCTCTCCATAGTACTATCATCTTCTGAATAACTTTGTCAGAAGAACTCTGTTGCAGTTTGTTTACTTGTTTGTTCAGTGGTTTGTTTGGTTATTATCTCTGATGGTGGGTAATGTCTGTGTACCGCGGCTCCTTGTTACAGTTCCCATTAGATAAGGATTTAAATACAGACCCCAAACCAATCTTGAACTATAATGGAGACACTCAGTGGCAGCACCTGTAGAAGCTGATTTATAAAATACTCCAGACCAGGTAAGTCATGTGTTTTTTTTCCCCCCTCTTTATTTGAGCACAATGGATAAAATCTGGCTGAACTTTTCATATGCACCAGAGAATTTCTCCCAGCTTCTCACCCTCAAGATGGCTGAACAAGATGCAGGCATGACGATTATAACAATAACTGCTCTTTTTAACTGCAGCCTCTGATAATAGATTTCCAAGTGATATGCTATAAATTTAGCATATGCCAAAGGCAATTTTAGGAAGCACTGTGTGCTACTTTTATAATTATAATTCACTATATCTGTCAGTGTTGCTTTTTTTCCCCCATACTCCATAGTTGTCCTTTTCACCAACAGAAAACAACAATACTTTCCTCCAGAAGAAAATTCAAAGTCAGACCAACATTGAAGTATGTAGAAAGCACAAGATAGATGAAGCTATGATGCTACAATTAAGGCATTTGGTTTGTTTTTTCCTTTGTAGTGGATTGAGTGGACAGACCTTGATAAAATATACATAAGCACAAATTCCCCGCTTGGTATTAGTGTTTGATTTTATTTAGACAATGATGCTGATGTCATCTGGATGAATGCCTATGAGAAAAATAGGATAAGACAGCTACTTAATGGGAGATTAAGTGATTCAATGTGGAACGTCACAACTGTAGACTAAAGAAATAGAATGTGTTCTGATTCCTGAAACTGAAACTGTCAACACTGTATTATGTCCATAATTTTATTTTATATTGTCATCTCCAAGCTTTCAAATGTCTTTTAAGTAATGCCATCACATGATGCTGTGTTATGACATTTAAGCCTCTGGGTAAGAACACCAAGCCTGCATCAAGTCATGCTGTCGCATACCCTGATGTTAAATCACATGAACAGATTTTTCAAAGGCATAAAGACCACACAATGCCAAGCTACTACTTACCTTTGGGAGCTGGAATTCTAACTCCACCTCTATAAAGACTGGTCTTCCTACTCGTGAATCAATTTGAATAATGCAAAACTGATACTTTTCCCTGTTACCAAGAGGTCTTTAGACAACTAGTCAGTAGCTATTGCTTGCAGCAGCCAGTGCAAGCTTCCAGTAGAAACTGAGAAAATTAATACAAATAGGCCTTGCAAATCTCACCTGTAGAAGGCATTTCCCATTTCTCAGCTTGAGGAGACTCAGGGGGTTAACTAGGGAGTTTGTGTTTTGCTTTGCAAAACCTGCAAAAAGTTAACTTCACAGGGGCAAGTACAATCTAGATTGATCAGAAAACATCCTATTGTCCCATTTCAAAGCAAGGAAATCAAGGGCATTGTGTGAAAACAGAAGCAGAAGCAGGAAGCAAATTCACTTCTTCTAAATATGCACAAACATTTTCCTTTTGCATGAAGTCAGTGAGGGGGAAAAAAAGGAAAAGCTGTGAAAACTGCACATATTTAGGCAACTGTGTAGGACTGAGAATAACCAGCAAGGGCCCTGTAAGCTTCGCACTCGGTTAAAATGAAACTGCTCCAAGGTCTATGCTCCCAGAAAGCCATGGCAATCCTGAGCCCTGTTGCTCAAGGTCTGAAATATGGTGTTATCACCACTCCTGCACTGCCTGTGAGCTGTTCTCAAACCTTCATGGTTGCCATTTCTCTTCAGAATGCACCCACTGGGATTTAGGTGCTTAAAGGTGCAATGGGCTGTATCTGATGTGCAGCAGTAGTGAATCCCCACATTGCCTCTACTCACTGCATGACAGCCTGGCTCACATAGAAGTGTAGGTGTCAGACAGGTTCCAGACCTTGCTGGAATTTAAGAGATTGCAGCAACAAACCACCTAAATGATGGGAATGGTCAGAAACTCAAACTGGTTTTAGTTCCAAGTAACATTCCAGCCACATGGAGTGCAGCACCAAAGGCCTTTACCCATTCCTCCCATCTTGCCTAATAACCCTCACAACATTTACTGTGCACCCATGGGACTCCTAACAGCTCCTAAACCACTGGGGGATGAAAAAGGAAAACTGAAGAACATACAAACAAACCCACATTCTAAGAACTTTTATTCACACATCCAAAGTCCCAAATGACTTTGAATTCTGCAGCTCAAAATGCAGTGCTAGCTTATAGGTAGCTGGGATTCCTACTTAGTCAAAGGTCAACCATGTCAGTGCTTGACCCACATCTTCCCTTTTAACTGCATAGCTTTGATTCACTACAGACTTCTGATAGCTCCTGAACTCCTGATCTGTATTATGAATAATGACGGGTAAGCAGATAACATTGCCAGGTTGCCCTACACCGATCTCCGAGCAGGAACTCCTGCTTGTCAGTACAAACACTGAGTCTTTTGTTTCTGAAGGAGTCTTCACCTATTAACCCCTTCTTCATGAGAAAAGCACCAAATGGGAGAGTTTTTCCATACAAAGTTTACAGCACAAAGGAGTCATTATTTTAGAAGTTAGTTCATAGCATTGCACACAACTGACCACAGATGTCAATTGCTGGGAAGAAGGGCCACTGGATACTTCATGAAATCGCAACCATTGCTCAGGGGCACTTATATTTGAGTCTTTCTGACAACATCTACAACACTCTAATTGAACTGCCTGGACATAGAGGAATTGCTTCTCGCTACTGCAAAGTAGCTAGCAGAATTACAAAAATGGCGTTCCAGAAAAATGCAGTGTATTTTCAAGCTTTTGAAATGTCACACTCCTGGGCACCAATTTATCTGAGTTACACTGCAACATTACAAATAGCCAGCAAGTCCTACAGGGCCATTTTTCACAATAAAAATACTTCCCTAACTGCTATTTTACTTCAGTAATGATTGTATAGATCTGTTTATTATGCATTTATATTTTCCCCTAAATAATACCTTACTGTTAGCAACGTATTGAGGCAGAGGAAGGTGTGTAATATTAATGGGAACAACCACTTGTTCCAGTGTAAAAATATTTCTCACTTTTTGTAAAAAAACAAAAAACAAAAACAGCCACAACTTGAAAAAAAAATCCATAAAGAAAACAAATAAACCCTTCAGCTATTTTTCTCATTTAATATTATTTCTACTTGTATCAATTGTCTTCAGGACAATGGTCATTATGATCATAGTGAAAAGATTGCATTGATTGCGGAATGCTGTGGAAGCTATATCAAAGGTCAATAGGGAGAAGTGGTACATCTCTCTGCTGGAGCTGTGATTCAGCCTCTTGAGATTACTTCTTAAGAAATTCCCATTGTTTTCTCTTGTATGTAAGAGCACAGATAAGTTGCCATTTTTATAAGAGCACAGCCAAAAATATAGGAAACTCAGCTTCTGAGTGTTTTAATGCACCCATGTTTTACTTGTAATACAGCATCGGTATAGGCATGGAAGCCTCCACTTTGGGAGCCTTCCTTTGTTAGCCTAAAGATAGCTGTTCTTGCTGATGCACATGCTGCACTTAACCAGGTTAGCTGGCTTCAAGGGCTGAAGCTGGGATTCCAAGCTCCAAATGCACATGCTGTACTGCTAGAGCAAAAGTACAGTGCTAGTGCTACGTCTCCAACTAATTCCTTCTCCTGGGAGGAAACAGCATGCCTCACCAAATGTACTGATCTGAGTTTGACCATGGAATATATGGCCCCTCTGTATCAGAAACCGCAGCAGTAAGTTAACTCACATCTAACCAAGAGCATGCTGTGCTAAGGGAGATGGCTTTGTGAGAAAATAGTAGTAGTAGGTGAATGGTTGGACTAGATGATCTTGGAGGTCTTTTCCAACCTTAGTGATTCTGTGATTTATACCTATGTACCTATAGCACCATTTCCTATTGCACCTGTCCTGGAGTTACTAAGCAACAGTTATTAATAGTAAATTAACATGCAATTGGCAGCAGCTAACTAATTAATACTCTTTGCAAACCATTTGCATGTGAAGGTCAGAACTTGATTTTAAATGAACTTTTATGATTCCAATTGCATCCATTAATGTATGTGCACACTGTACATATATTTATACTCGCCTGATGTTGGGAATTAGAGGTGTAGCTGAATGAACCTATTACACAATGGATATATAGGAATGGATTTAAAGTCACTGAAGCAATAAACTAGTTCTTCTTTAGAAAGTTTTAAGCCAATAAAGAAATGGGGTAAATTTAGTCTATATTCTTCTGACACACAGAAAGACTGTTTTCATCCCAACTCAGCTCAGTGTAAGCATCTACCAGAGATGTCTGTTCTATAAGTACAAAAGTCCTACATCCCAAGAAAAACGTTCTGCATCTCCAGAAGGTGGCTTAGACTATGCTGGATCTTCATACCTGAAGAAGTTAGTATCTCTCCACTGTCTACAAAAGTAGCCTAAAGGGAAGAAACATCTTAAACTCCACTTATAATTAAAGAGTATGAATACCCACAATGGCTATGAGCCAAATTTCTCTGACAAAGAAAGGTTTGGGAATTCACTTCATTCTGGCTCCAAATACCAGTAACTTCCTAACTGAAGGAGCTGTTAAAGGAATAGCTCTACCACTTGAAATAATAGTTGTTCTTCAAAGAATTAATTGCTGCCAGCTTGCTTGGCAGCGAGAGCAATTGAAAATAGCTGGCGTCTCTTATATAAGAAGAAATTGAAATGTTTTAGGACTCCTTAGCCTTACCCTCTGATGTCATGCAGAGGTGAGAAGAAACTACAGATAAGTATTTTTTACACTGCAATAAAAAAGTTTAAGTACTAATAACTACTGTTCATTCTGTTGGCAAGGTTGTAATACAGAGCCCTTTGTCTTTGATTCTTTAGAAGTGTGATACTACAATCTGGAGAAAACAACGATTATTCTTCATACAGACATAAAGCAATTCTGTGCATATATTCTAAACACATGCCTCAGCACAGACTACTATGCTGGCTGCACACATCTATAAAGTAGACTCTAAAATAAACTCTGGGAAGCTTCCAGACCAATTAGCAAATAAAACACATGGAAAATAGTTCAGACCATGGTTTCGTATGTGAATAACATCCTTGTTACAGTTTACATTTATTTTTACTTTTAAAATGTATTTTAGGAATGGTTTGAGGAATTACAACAGTTGCTATAGGGAAACAAATAGCCTTGGGATAATCAAAAACATGCCTGAAGTTGAAAAGACAGAACATTGCTATTCTGAAGTGAAGCATTTAGAGACAGGCTATCAGAAGTCATTAGCTTTCTCGCATTTCTTTCTAAACTAATTTTCTGTATTTCTTTGATCTCAATGAGTTATTCCCCTCTCTGTTACACAAAGAGGGCACATATCCACGCAGCACAAAGGATGTAGGCACATATCAGGATTTGGTGAGGAACACACAGAAATGAAGAGATGCTGACCCACAGTCAGTCTCACGGCTTTGAGTTTCAGAGCAGAACGTTCAGATTACTCAGAGGGATGCTGAGGCTGATATTCAGCAGGTGCCAACCTATTCACACTTAGGAAGCTGACATTTGGGACATTCAGCTGCCTTGTTTTTAGTGCCTGCTCATCTCTAGGGACAAAGGCACTTCCTGCAGCAGCTGTACCATGACTTTGCTCAAGTTATCATTTCTCTCAAAGGAAAAAGTTTGAGTGACTACGTGCTGCTGAAGAAACCCGAAAGGAATTGCTTACAGTTTCCTACCCTTTTCTCCACTTTGAGTTTTATTATATGTCTGCCAGAGTCCGTATGCTCTACCTATCATTCAAGGGGAAAGACATTTGTTTTATTAAACAGTGAATAATTAAAAAGCAATATGCAAGAATGTAATAAAATCTGTGCAACTAGTCAATTTTTGTCAATGGCAACTCTAATTTCTAGAAAGTAAGTAATAAAGAGTTTGTTTTCATTACATACAGGGTGATTTGTATATTATAAAAATAATTCCATATGGCTTTGGGTCAGCAGATAAGTATCCATATGAAGAGTTCATGGGAAGGTGATCTACCTTAGGCACTGAACTGAGAAGTGTTATTCAGGGAAGATAAATTATAGTTTACTTCTTCAGGTCTCTAGCACATTGTGCAGAAATGAGTTTAGTTCCTTTGGGAATATCTGTCATATTCAAGCAGGGAAGAATACCTTAATAGGATGTGCCCATTTCATAATGCATACAAGCGAGATGTCTCCAGAGGAAGGAGAGGAACTGTCTTATGTTTAAAAGTTTCTGAGAACAAGCTTTGATAGGAAAGCTGGAAATCAATTACAGAAACTAATCCACTCAATGAATTATTAGTGTTTGTTAGTAAAGCATCACCAGTGAGCCATAATTTCATTAACTATAACAATATACATGCTACACTACACCCTAGTCTTCATTTTCTCTAGCAAGAATAGCAGCCCATTTTTATTTTTTTTTAAAGCCTGACATGAGTCAATGACTGGCAACTAACCAAATCAAAGAAAACAAAAACACTAATCCTAAGGATTTTACTTCCAAAGGAATTTAAACCCAAATGGTACCTATCAGTTGCAGTGCTTGACAGGAGCATGTACAAGAATAGCAAAAGCAGCCTACAGATTGAAGTGAGATACTTCTGAGCAGACCTCAAAAATGCCTGAAAACATTTCCAAAAGGATTTGTTTACGCCAAGAAAAACAGTCGTCTTTCCAAATGTTGCTCAAGGTGCCAAGCATGATACCAGCTCCCGGAGACAAAGCCCAAAGCCAGACACAAGCAGCTCCTGTGTGGACTGGAAATGAGCTGAAAAGCCCAGCCTGGTTTACAGAGCTCAGGCTGAGATTATATTCTCAACCTTCCAACTGCCCGAGTCAGTCTGAAATCAGGCTCTTTGCCCCAGATCCCTCCTGAGCCTGCCTTGTCTGAATGAACTTCTTGTTCTGAGCAGAAACAAGGAGGTGATTTGACATGCAAACAGCACAGCTCTGCAGCAACAAGCACCTGAAAGATAGACACAGCAATGTAAAGCAAGTGTCAGAGTTTGTTTTTTGTTCTGAGCAAGGGCATAGCTACTGAGAGCAGCATTCCAACACAGAGTGCATCTGACACAAGGGAGATGAGGATAGAAACATTCCATGATGCCTTCTCCAACCATATAGTACCAAAAGAGATGTCTGATTGCCTATGTGCAGAGCACTCCTCCATTTTAGCCTTCCGTATACTGTACAGAAGTTTAGGCTGTGCTGCAGAAAATTGCTCATATCCTCCCCCAGCACCCCCTGCCTCCCTGTCTGCAGTTACACCATCCCTTGCAAAGACTTCGTAATGCCTCCAGTCATAGTAAGGGAGGAAACAAATTATTACATCCCCAGCACATAAGCAGAAGCACCACCACTGGTTTCTCTGCAGGTGCTGCATATCCACGCTTTCATTAAAGTTACAGTGGAAATTTCACCCTGCTGCAATCATCAGGAGTCTGGCATGCATTTCATCCCCTGCAAATGACTGTTACATATCTCGAAAATACTGGCTAATATCTCAGCATCCCCAGGCAAGTAGAGACAAGAATTTCTAGTTAGATGATTATCTCACAGATAAATTAGGAGGTTTTAGTTAAAAAAAAGAAGTTACTTCAGTGTTCAGTAAAGAACAATCTGTATAACATCAACAGAAGCTCCTCTCTCCATACCAGGGACTGCCTTCATGCAATTGCACATGAAATGCCTTCAGATGACTCACAAAAGCTCAGAGGCAAAGTGCTCAACAGTGAGCACATGGCTGGGCTCTGCCCTGGCTCACAGTGCACACTTGTCGGGCTGCATACAGGTTGAGGGCACACACCTCCAGAGAGGCAGCACAAGGTTGCAGAGCCTTCATCTGCAAAACCTCCTCCTCTCTGGGCTTCTCTCAAAGGTCCCCAGCTCTACCAACCCATGTGTTATCTTATCCCAGGTGTTCTGGATACACCAGACATTTTAAAACACTGGAAAACATGATGACGTTTTGATGGAAATGTTCTTATCCACAAGCATGCAACCATTTAAAAGAATATTTATTTATTTATTTATTTTTCTAAATGCATGCAGCAGGGATTTGACATCTTTATGTTAAAATTAATTTTATGGTGTTACCTTCTGGCTGATGCTCATGACCATTTAGAGTTTGCAGTTACAGCCCATTATAAAAGGGAAGGGCTGGAAGACTGTGTTAACAGCCTATTTAGGATATAAAGCATCAGTCAGTACACAGATTTAAATTCAGGTGCAGTATAAGGTCAGCCTTGAGTTGTATGTATAATATGTTTCTCAGGCACCCCATGTGTAAAACTGACAGCTCTAACTTAGTTGCCACGGGCTGTTTTATACAGTTGGGAATATTATGTCTTTTTTGGCTTCAGTGATGTACACTTGAAAAGAGAATTGTTTTATTTTGAGGAAACTTGGAAAGCCAGAGAATATTGCAGTAATGAAATACAACATATACTTCCTAGCTAAAAAGGCTACTTGGAATTAATTAACATAGCTCATGCCACAACTACATGCGATACCTACACATTAATAACAATAAAAGAATGATGAAGCTCACAATCCAGATCTCCTTTTGTACAAATTAGTCACATGTGAAGCCTGCCTTTACTCTGGTACATCACAAAAGCGAGCTGAATGCTTTGAGCACTCCAGTCCCTGCTCAGTGCATGACTGAGAGCAGAGCAGGGAGCCAGCAGTGCTCACAGCTCGCAGCCTCCTCCAGCACTTGAACCACGTGTTTTCTGCAGGATCCTGAAGCGCACATTGTGCCATGATTAAGGGATTAATTTTCCCTTGATAACTTTAAGATGCAAGCTGTTTTCCCCTTCACACCATCATCTTGTGGAGCTGGCAAGCTGTGGCCCTACTGACTTCTAGCTCAACATTTATTAAGTTTTGTTTTGTCCTTGTTTTATACTCAGTCAGCTGTAGCAGGGACAGAATAACCCAGTCACTGAGTGAAACACAAGCAGTTTGAGGCAGGGCAATGCTACAGTCCAAATGATTTGAATTTAAACACCAGCCCCCTTCTCACCTACAGCAATGCTGCCTTTCAGAAAGGAAGAGGTAGCAGAAAGGGTGGCTCAGAAGGGTATTATCGGTGAAGAAACTGAATCATACAGTAGCAGTGTAGTTTGCCAAAGCCATATAATGAGCCCAGGATAACACTTTTTCCTACTCTATGACCTCAACAGAAAGCCTGATCTTCTGTAGCACACACAGCCAGCAGGCCAAATCAGAGGAGCAATACTGAGCAACAACTGCAGAAATGACAAAACCACGGGCTCTGAAGAGGACTCACCAGTGAGTCCGGGCTATGATACATCCCTCCATTATGCGCCAAAGCTTTCTTCCAAAGTACAACAATGCTGTTCCCCATCATTTCTCTCTCACTTTCTCAGAAGAAATGGTGGATGATTTATCAGGCCATTGCACACTGATTTAAGAAGCTCAGCTCTTCTGAGAATGGTCTGAAGATACCAATGACTTTTTTTCTTCTGGGAGTCAGTTTCTCAGAGAGTATAAAACACCGTTCAGTAACATCAAATAGAAACATGCCAATTTGCATCACCTGTGGATTTTATAGCTGTATTTCCTCATAAATGCTCTCAGTATCTTTCAGTCACCTCCCTAACAGGTGCAATTCAGATTGAATATTTATCAACCTTCTATATTTCTTATCTTCACTTTAAATTGGAATGGAAAATAACAAGCTGTCTGCAAAGTAATCAATTGCTACAGTAAACATTACTTTAGCATACAATACAGTACTTATCTCTGTTCTCCTTAATTAAATCTGTGGTGTATGTTGTCATTTGTCTATACAGAATAAGTGTTCTCAACAAACAGAAAGTTAACTCCGGTAATTAAATCTTTGGTTTTAGAACAAAGTAGGTAACAGGTTAAATTAGCCTGATTTACTTCAGATGGTTTTCTCATCTTCCATATGGCTGCAGAACAGCCATCTCTGCCCATCAACACCTCTGATGTACAGTCTATGTTACTGATCTGAACAAGCAGAATTCAGCACTCACCTGAAATGATGGAAATATATTTTTTTATAATATATAAGAAAGGCTGCCTTTATGGGCTGTATTTATCTTCACATGATGGGGAATATTCTAATGTTTTACTGAATATATGAATTTTTAAGCTGGGAGGATCATGCACAGGCACTGTGATACAAAACACTTTGTGCCATTAGTCAAGTTCAAAAGTATGAAGAAAAAACTCACAAAATAGAGGTGAGCCTGAAGATTTCAAACATTTAAGTGAGCAAATATTTAGATTTGATTTACTAATGAGCACAGATGCATAAAATAAGTATGAAATGTAAGGGTCATACGTTTAGCTGGTGCAGATCATTAAAGGTCACCGAGAAAACAGGCTTATGTCAGCAAAGTGTCTCATCCTATTACCTGAAGAGAGAGGCAGTGTGCTGCTATCTGGGCAATGGCTTTAAGAAAAGTGCAGTGAAAGCCCAGACTTCTTACCACTCAGAAAGCTCTTGCAAAGGAATTTTAACTAAAGTCTGGTTACTACATCTAAGAACCACTTACAGTGGGACGTCCAGAAAGAGATAAATAACTTTCTTTTGTTGAGCTATTCTGCCCCAGTCCAGAGAAGCTGCCCAAACAATGCAACAGCCCGGGAGCTGCACTGAAATCAATGAAAAATTAATGACACACCTAACTATTGATCATACAGGTTTAGGACCTCATTCTGCTCCTAGATACATTAAGGCCATGGCTCATTATTGTATATGAAGCACACTTTGTTTCTAAGGTCATGGGGAGCTGGACTTGATCTTTAGAGGTTCCCTCTAACCCCTCCAATTCTGATTGTGACTTGTTGATTCAAATGCTGTGCTATACCCCGAATAATCCAACTTTAGACAATCAGAAGCTGTAACAAGTACATCAGTGGTTGGAAAACACTGCCTGAATTTCTGTCAATGCACTTTGCAGGTATGACATTTTCCTCTTGTGTAACATTTATTACAATGTAGTCACTCCTAAGAGTTAGTGCATGCACTTGAGAGAGAGAGAGAAGAGGAAAATGTGTAGTGTTCTGTGGTAGGGCTCGTGGGCACTGATATAATTTCCCCGAGTCACAACAAGGCATCTGTAATATCACAGCAGAACCTATGACTGAGCTGGAGTTCACACAGCCATCACAACACCAGTACAATGCTGTCATTTCAATTTTTCATGCTTTTTTCCCTGAGGAAAGTTGCATCTCCCAGGTCTAATAGTATCAGCTAATAAGTGTTAACAGTTGCAACAACAGAAAATGTACCAATAAAAGAAGGAATGAGCTGTACTGATGAAACATTCTTGGTCCAACCCCAAGTTGAGGGAGTGGAGCAAGAAAGACATAAAGGCTCTTATGATCAGCTACCTGATGGAAAAACAGGAAGCCATTTTGGTTTTTTTGAACATATATGGATGTGGCATGATTGAGAATGGGCCCTAACAGATTTGCTGGGATATTACAAAAACAAATAGCAAAGTCGCATAGCACATCAAGAGTCTCTGCACGTCTGTTTTCCATATCAAGATCTTCTGGTACTTTTATTTGTGTAAACTCATTATCTGTTCCTGGAGTTGTGCTCATGAGAAAAAGATTCCATGATTGATCAGAACAAGGGACAATACAACAGGACCTCCTTGGAAAAGTGTAATGCATTGCAAGATGTCTTTCACTAAGCATCTCTTTGACCTGCCTTCTCTTTTTTTACCCCTTATTAAGGAATTCTAAAGGATAAAGAACAAGATCAGACCCATGGAAAGCACACAAATGAAGGAGCTCGCAGAAGGCAGTGCCACCTGTGCATACCAAATTGCATTTCTAAGCAATCTGCTAAGCCAGTAATGCAACATAACAGGGAATATAACCTTATACTACCTATTCTTCAAGGACCTTACTGTGCATAAGTTTATTAAACCTCATAACACCTGTAAGAGGCAGGTAAAAGATCTGAGACTACTTTACCTGTCTTCAATCAGCTGTTTAACAGTAGATTGCAGCATTACACATCCAAGAACGAAAAGAAGGGAAAGATTTAATATGCCCAATGGAATACTTGAGGGAACTTAATTCAGACTGATCCTGTATTCTTTACACAAACTATTCCAAAAGCTTTATAATTCATAGGTACTTAGGGTCTCTGCTTTATATACCATCAGTTCCTCTGGAAGGCATTGCTGACCATACCATTGGGGCACAGCTTTTCCTCCAGCTCACAGACAGGCACTGCTCATACTAAAAATCAATGAGGCCTTCCTGTGGCAGTGGTTGCACTGCATCTGACTGTTTTGCCAGTTATCTTTCTGAGTTGCAAACAGATTCCTGCACCATCTACAACGACTCTTCACAGCACAAAAACCTCAAGCTTAGAAGAATAGAAATAATGACAGTATCTGCATGCTCGGATTATCCTTTAATTATTTTCCAAATGA
The DNA here is from genome assembly GCF_039878825.1 of Excalfactoria chinensis. Classification (NCBI taxonomy): domain Eukaryota; kingdom Metazoa; phylum Chordata; class Aves; order Galliformes; family Phasianidae; genus Excalfactoria; species Excalfactoria chinensis. Next base: position 5,296,444 of record NC_092836.1, read on the forward strand.
ACTTTACCAAGATTAACTTCAATAGTTAAGGTTTAACAATAATCAAGAAAAATATGTAAGCAAAATTAGAAGTGTGAATGTTTAGACCAGCCTTATACTATTCATTTCTTGCTGCATAAGATGAAAAATGCGATTTCTTTCATTAAAAAAATTCAAACTAATGCACACAAAAATATGTTTGCCAGCTGCCAAAATTATTCTCCAATGATGCTAAATAATATTCATCGTTGTTTTTACTTAGACAGTATATTAAACTAATAAATTTGGAGATGAAATACTACATAATGCAAAAGGAAAAATGTTTATTTTTCTAATAACTTCTGTGTTTTTTAATCAGTTCAATGTGAATTCAATACAGCCAATCTTCTCTTGCTACCGCCTTCATTATTTAGATCAATTCTTCAAAAGGGAAGGGAATAAAGAAACAAAAGAGAATGCAAATGCCTGAGTTACAATCAATGGAAATAATTCCACAGTCCACTCCCACTCCTGAGAACAAAAGCAGCTGTGGGCTCTGCCTACAGAGTTATGCAAAGGTAGAAGTTGTCTCCCAAAAAAGCACTCAGAAGTGATGTGGTTTGGATACCGGTGGGCGTGAGTCAGACTGGTCAGTTATGTAGTTAGCCTGGCTGCCTAAAGCACTTCTAATGACTTCTTTGTTCCCCGCAGCATTCTCATAAAAACATGCAAAATTCTTTCCTAAGTTTATAACCAAGACAATATGAAACCTATCTCTCCCATTTGTTACTAAGAGACTAAAAGCCAGTGCCAGACATTATGTAGAAGAGACAGAGCTTTCACAATTTCCTGCTTTTGGAAAAGATAGTCAATTGCTCATGATTTGTTAGGACTATGATGCAAAACGGTTTTCAATGACTAAACAGCAACAACTCCACTCAGTTAACTACTGGGCTTGGTGTAATTGCTGTTGAATCACATGAACCCTAAGACAGCCAACATCATACTCTATCACTTAATGGAGACTTGAGAAGGGTAAAGAGGAATTACAATCAAACAATTTTTGGACATTCTACTTTTTGACCAGGACATCTCCAGAAGACATTTGCTTTCTCATCTTCTTCTCAATGCCTGAATGTCAATAATGTTGATAGTTTACATCAGCAGTTGATCCTATGCTGTTTCTATTAGGGAAGGGACATTAGTTCTTCCTAGTAAGCCAGAAAATATGTCTGTTCTCCATAATAATTAAACGAAAGTATCAAAAGGATTAGATGTCTTACATCACAACATTTGCATTTCAGATACGAGTATTGGGGGAGTGAGGTGAGTAGGATCTGCATGGCTCTGGAGCAGTAAGACATTAGGTGTAAGCCCACACACTCTGCTTATTTAGCTAATTGAGGACATGGCAGCAGAATAGCATTGATTTGCCCTGTGGTTTTTTTCTTTCTTTTTTTTTTTTTTCTTGTTTCTTCTATTGTTTCACAATGTTCACACACACACAAAACACAGATATGGCAGCAAAAAATCATACAAATGTCAGTTCTGAAACAAGTAGTAACAGAATTAGCTCTACCAGCTTCACCCAAATGAGGATTCCCTCCAGCACAAGGTGTATTCTCAAGGTGTCAGTCTGGCCAGTTAAGTTCATTTCATACTGACTGAACTTAATGGACTGGAAAATCTGTATTCAGTATAAGCCATTCTTATTCAAACCTAGAAGGCAAAAATTATTTCTTCTCCCTTTTTGAAGCCATCATCAAAATTCATATGAGTATTTTTTAACAATTTGCCATAGCATATAATGCTCCTTCCTCAGCATGATGCCACTTGAAGGATTATAACAAATTTCTGGAAAAAAAAAAAAAAACAAAACCAACAAAAAAAACCCATATAAAAGTATTATAAACAAAACTATTTCAGCTTATTCTCCAGTATGCCATTACTGCCCATTTGGGCAGCTGAAAGGGCATTTAGGGACCTCTGGAACTTTCCTTCATAGAATCCTGAATTTGTTCTGATTTCTTCAAGTCTATTAGTAAGTCAAGAGTTAACCAGCCAGATGTTCACCTACAGTTTGCTACTTGAAAGCACCTGAAGCCCAGAGTGAAAGTCTTGGATCAAACATTCTTGGCTGAAGTGATTTGTCTAGGGAACAAGTCATCCACCTGGGGAGAGCCTTCCCAACAATAATGGAAAAGATTAAGTGACCAAAGACCTGATCACCTAGCAGTGATCATTAACTGAAACGTGCAAAACATGGTTTAGACAGGAAGAAATTTCCAGGCAGTGAACACACTGGTTCAGAAACGCTCAGCTGGTGCAATGTTTAGGTGCTATTTGCAATATGCTTTGGCATGGAGGCAGACACTGCAAAACAGTGGAGGAGAACACATTTTAAAAGGATAAAAAAATAAAGGCAGAAACACAAGAGATTATGCTGTGTGAGGTTCAAGTGATTAGCACTGATACTCTCCTGAAATGCTGAAATATCGCCTTTATTAAAAGAAGCATCCCTGAGTGAGTTTGTCTTCGCAGTCCCTGTTTACTGATTAAAGTTCAATTTCTTTTATGCAGTGCAGGCATTTTTGACATTTGTAGCATGAGAAAGTTAGTTGCGCTCACAGTCTGCACTTGAAGGCATCCTCACCCCTGAGAGGTTTTCTGAGAAAAAGCAACCTCTCCCCTCATACAGAAGTGTTTTTTAGACTGGAGTTCGAATGCAACGAGATGATTTCAGCAGAATGGGTGTCCTTTAGAGGTACACCCTTACATCTTTTACACTGAGTTCTTAATTTCTTTTGTGATAGCAGAAGCCTGAGTCTATTTATTCAATTACCATGTGCCAGAGCCTACAGGCTTCGCATACTTCTGCCTAACTAAAATAACTCGCTCCACTGCTGAAATCTAATTGAAAGAGTTCTGTGCAGCCCCATTATGAATTATTCTGTGTTATGCTCAGAAGGCTAGAGGTTGTGAAACTAGTTATAACAGCAAAGCTGGCATCTGATTTCATTAGCTTGCACAGTAATTGCTTTACATATGATGGGCCTGAAACTACTACTCCTGCTCTGAGAATACCCACTGTCTTTGTGTCAGAGCTGTCAGTTCTACTTTGGGAGCTTATGACTCTGTGATCCTGCACATCGTTCTCCTATCCAGACTTCAATGAGCAGTACTACAATGAGTATCTGTCTGACAAATATTTCAACCAGTCAACATAGGACAAAGAACCATATGTATGCTTAATAGAAAAAAATGCTTCCACCAGTCTACCCTAGCCTAGTTCACAATTGGCCTACTCCATTTTTGGACTGTTCTTGATCATTATGGTCCTTCCACTTCTTTAGAGAGGCTAGGTATGACATACAGATGAGGTTAGGATGAGCAGAGACCATTTCGCCCAAGGGAAACAGTGCCATTCTAAGATGTATCAGTTACTTGGGAAAAGCAAGGCTACTCCATTTTTTATAACTCCTTAAATATCTCCAGGAATGGGGCATCCCCCACCCCTCTGGGCAGCCTGTTCCCATGTTTCACTTCCCTTCCCATTAAAAAAACAAACATAAAAACAACCACAAACCTTTTCTTATATCCAATCTAAATCTGCCTTCTGAGTTTGAAACCATTTCCCCTTGTCCTGTCACAACAGATTCTGCTAAACAGTCTGTCCCCCTTCTTTCTAACAGCCCCCATTTCCTTGCTTTGACTACATGTCATGGTTTTGCAATTTTGTAATTTTGCTATCAGTATTCCACATCATAACATCATGTTAAGCATAGATAATTTTGACGAATCTGCTGCTCACAGAAAGAAGACTACATGTCCCAGGGAGCACCACGGTCAGTCAAATGACCAGGACTATATAATCTCACTTCAGTGCTGGACTCGCTCTCTTGGACCTTGCCAGCCAGGGGGAGAGCCGTGTGGGAGCGTTCCAGCCGTTTCGCCTAGAGTTACAGTAGGCCTCTCGGTTTCGGGACTCACTCTCTCTTATTTTACTTGATTTGTTAGCTTTAATTCCAATTATATTGTATTATATTGTGTTATTCTGTATTCCGATATAGTATTTAGTAAATAAGTGTGCCTCCTTAGATCGCTGCCGCTGTATTTATTTCCTTTTCCCTGTTTTTCTTTTCCTTCTGGGCCAGCGGCCTGAGGGCCGACTGCCCCCCTGTCATGGGTGCAGGTAGATTTTAGGGTAACCTATGACATTTAGGCTAACCTACGACACTACAATAATTATATTTCATAATCCGTTCCCTCTATTTTCACCCAAGCAAAGGAATCAGAATTCACAAGGATTTCTGTAGGCAAACTGAAATTATAGCTGGAAGGCACATTACTCTATTAGTTTCTAAATACTGCTCTCTAATTCTGTGTAATATTTACAGCTGTCTTTTCCCACTTCTAAATTCACTGAGCTTCTACAGCCGGTATACCATGAAAAAAATATATCAACCATATCAAGAAAAACTGTGAACTGTAGTATGGAAGCAAGGAGAAGACTAAAGGAGATCAGTGTTCCTTCTTCTGGAGCTTCAGATGACATGCACAAGGTCTTTTCACATGCTGCCGACTGAGATAAAGCTCCTGGGGATCTAGACCACTAGACCATAACACCAGTACTATCACAGCAACAATCACTATCAAACACCTCCTAGAAGATCAACCTAAATCCTCTCAAACTAATTGGATAAAAATAGTGCAATTGTTCAAAATTTACTGCATTCTGTTTGAGCTCTCCATTTCCTTTCAGGGATTTTCTTTGGGAGTATACACAAAGGTATAAAGTCACTCTGTTTCCTCTGTCTTCTATTGAATGCTTAGGCATTATTTTGAATTGGTAAACGTACAATAGTTTCAGTAAGAAAAAAAGGTGAATCATGAATCTTTAGGCAACATCTATAAACCAGTGTCATAAACCAGCTAACCATCTGAGAACATTGGTTGCTTACAATACACACTCTACAAAAGCAATACATAGCGATGATATTAGCACATCTGACTACACTATTTACCATTGCTTCTCTTCTACGCTGCTTTATTGGTATCTTCTACCTCCTACATTGTATTTGATGTTATGTATTTGTAGAATACTATTTGAATTTACATAAAGTTTCCATCTTTCCTAGGATTGTTCAGCTTTGGTTTTCTTCTCCCCCCATGCTCTCCTATACAATTTTATGATAGTAAATTGTTCTGGAACATAAATAATTGAGTAGGTCAGGCTGCTTTGATTTGCTACAAAAACTTGATCTAATGAGGTATAAATTGTTGATTAATCTTGAGGAAGAAGGCACAGTTACATAAACAACAACTCAATTTCCAATGAAGACCACCAGGATTGACAAAAATAAGTTTAAGGTACCAGCAGCACCCTATTAATTGATGGCAATGGCTGGCAAAGAAGTGCAGTACACCCTGAGAAAGAACAACATGCCTAAATCCAGAACAATATATTTCTTCATAGCAAGGCACTGATGACAATATCAACAATGCTATGTCCAGAAACTAGGAGAATGTGGATCTGCAGGATCTGAAAATGCTCTTAAGACAGTTGGCCATCCAGATATCACAGAGTAGCAAACAACAAAATATTTTCATTGCTTCTTAGCACACATTGCTGTTGAATACATCCACATCCCACAAGTTCCTTCTTACAGAGCTTACGTATTTTACTGTAGAAATAATATAACCAGTGAACAAAATCAAGGCACTCCATCTTGTGTGTCACTCAAATGCAATAAGATTTGCTTTAAGAGAACAGTTCCAACCTCCATCCCCACTGTTAAGATTCAGACTCTCTTCCAGGTTTACTTATCTGATAAAGAGGATCTTTATCAGAACTCTGATATTAATTTACAAATCCTAGAAATGTGCTCAGGAAAGTTTACACTGTTCAACTAAAAGCATTAAACAAAGCACAAAGGGAGAATAATCCTTCCAGGATAAAATATGATCTCTATGATTCCTTTGGAACAAATAACAACAGACCACAATCTCAAGGGAAACTAAATTCTCCAGGGAACAGACAAGATAGCTGAAAACTGTAGAGATTGATATTTGAATTAGAAGGTTTTAACAAATTAAATATTCACAATAGTTCTGTCGATTTAGGCCTTTGCATTGTAACTGTGTTAGACTCTAGTACAGAGATAAACAAGCAATGAACAGGAGACCTCTGGACCTAAATATATCAGCTATTTCTTCTCAAGTTTAATGACCAACCCTGTAGCTAAAAGCGGTAACAGCATATCATCTGTGGACTGGGACCCGAGAGGATAAGGTACTGACTACTGGCCAATAAACACTTAATCATGTCTATCCATCTCTCTTAGGGTTTTATACTGCCGTCCATCACTGTACTATCTGAGCACCTTCATGTAAAAATCAATAGCAATAGTGAATTCTCTGGAGGACGTCACAAACTCTAGCACATCATCTTTCTGTGGGTCAAACTTGGTGTCTGCATAGCCATATAGTCACGCTCTTTGATTTTAATGAGACTATTCTTATGAGCTACATTAAGGCAACTTCCTGTAATGATACAAACAAACATCAAACTATTCCTCCAAATATTGCTGCTGACAAGAAGGAACAGGCTCAGAAACTATCATCTTTTCTTAAAAATTCACCCAGAATATAACACCAGAAATCTTGAAATAGCTAAAACACTTTCTGAGTTCCCCAATTAATTCTTTCATACAAATGAAGATGAAATGGAATTCAGCACTGATTTGCACCACATGCTCAGCAATGTTTCTACAAAACGTCAGTATTTAGAGTAGCTTTGTTGCACCTATGCAGAGACTTACACAGCATCTTTTGGTATATTCTTTCACCTAGTTTGAACATTTGATGAACAAATGATTTCATAGTTTGCCCATCAGCTGCACCCTCTTCATCATTTATTATGAAACAAGGGAAGAGAGATCTAAAAATACTTTCAGGAAGAGCTGTCTCATTTCATAGAGGAAGCAATTTACTGTCTCTCCCATTTTTATCCTTTGTCAATGTTAATCCTCTATCATTGTACCTAAATGATGCTACTATCGTCAACTGTCATACCAATGTCTGCACTCCATTTCTCAGCACACCCAATGCACCGCATCAGTTACAAACATGTATTTACACATACATACGCACTCAGTTTCATTTAGTATCCATCATCAGACTGAGGTTCCATTATGCTAACTCTTAATGAGATTATATTTAAATACTATTCTGATTTTCAACAAATATAACATTATTTCATTTCTCCAAGTCCCCAGATGTTAATGGTGCTCTAGAAAAATCAATCAAGATGCCCGTCAGGAAAAGGGCAGACAAGTTAATACACCAATAAAATACATACATACTTGTTCTCTTTTCAGCTCACTGAGAGACTGTAGCAAAGAGCTCCTTTCCTAAGCTTCAGAGCTGTCACAGTTTTACACCTCTGTTTTGTGAACACACAACTATGCATCAGAAATGATACCTAACAGAATGTTCTGATAACAACTGAAAGATTTCCTCAAGAGACAAGGCTTTCTCTCTTGCTATTGCCACATACAAGGAGCAGGTTAACATGATCATTGATACATTAAAAATAGAACACCACACCTTCCTGAGTCTACAGGGCTTGGCATACTATGATACAGGCTAGTATCAGTAGGAATGATATCCAAAGGAAGGCTATGGCAGCATCATACAGAGCTGATTTTGATTCATATAAAACAAGGAATAATGTACATGTGCTTTTGGCAATGAATCACCCCAGAACTTGAAAGAATAGCCATTAACTTGACCTTACTCTGAATATTCTCTGTGCTATCATATGCTGGACACTGGGGACCTCAAGACAACAAATGAAACAGAGACAATAAGTGAGCTAGAGCATAAAGTATCTCAGCTTCCTGCTGTCCAGCTGCAAAACATATGCCAGCTCAGAAGGTTGAACAAACTTCATCTCTACAATTCCATGTGACTGTATATTTCAGCTTTGAAATAACAGTTGCTTGAGTTCAGAGGTCTTCTCTTAATAAGCTTTTTGTTTCCTCCAAAGACTATTTCGCTGTTGTTTTCTTGCAATTAAATGTATAGACTAAAAATAAACCAAGCTTAATTTCCAATTACATCAGGAATAAAAAGTAAAAGAATCTCAGTTTATTGCCATGAACATAGGATTTCATTCACAATGAAGTTGAATTACAGAATTGTAGGGGCTGGAAGGAATCCTTAGAGATCTAGTCTGAACCTACTGTCACTTCAGGCTGAAGTGTAATACGTAGATCACTGAGGCAGCTGAAAGCTCTTAGTTGAAAGAACTAGGAGTGGGTACTGTGAATAACTTCAGTTCTGTACCTTATTTCAAGATCAATCCAATAAAGCCTAAGTGAATGAATAATAATGGAAAAGTGAGTGGAAACTAAAACCGTCCACAAGAGAAAAGTATACACCCTTAATACAGATTAGAACAAAACCCCCCAACTCCAGGTTTTCAAGACACCTGACCACTGCATCACAACTGTCCAATACCCAACAACCCCACTCAAATAGAATGGCCTGGGTTGAAAAGGACTGTAATGATTGTCTAGATTCAGCCCCCACTTAGACATTCCTCAGCTGTTATCCTGTTTTCCTACTGAACTCACTCAACACCAGGGAAAAAATAAAAAGGCTAGACATTTTTCTCATTTCAGTGTCTGCAAAGGCAGGTGGAATTTATAAACAGACAGCCTACAAAGATAGCATGGATACTAAGCATCTACCTGATCTGGTCTGTTAAGATATCAGCAGATAAGAACAGTTGTCCTTGTACTATTGCAGTGAAACAGAGGGTAGCCTTTCCTTAGCTTTCTGTTCATTCCTTACAATTCTGCTACTGAGTAACTGGATGGGAACTGAGTTCTTAAACCTCATAAGCTTAGTTCTAAGGCATGGTTTCTTCAAATACTTTATAGGTCTGTATCTATATCTGGATGCTTGCAAGGGGATCTGGCAAATCATGTTTTAGTTTCCTAGGTACAGAAGAATGCTTGATAGAGGTATCTTTTGTGGGTTTATCTCTTAAAATGGCCTCTAACATATAACAATACTTCAGTAATTGGAACGGGCTGCCCACAGAACTGGCAGAGTCCACATTCCTAAAGGTATTTAGGAGACAGGTGGACATGGCTCTAAGGGACACTGGTTAGTGATGTGACTTCGTAGGTCAAGTTGATGATCTTGAAGGTCTTTTCCAATTCAGACGATTCTATGCTTGTCCAATCCCTCACCCTGCTTTTGCTTCATTCTGGGTAAAATGGCATCTTGAAGGCTCCTCTTTTGATGCCTCTATCTCTAACCTTCCTTTCTCCTAACCCCAAAATTAGTTACATGTGCTCCTGTGTCTGTATGTTTCTTCTTTGCCTTACTAATCACAAAACTTCTTCCCCAAAAAGTCTTGATAACTTTTTAGAGAGTTACAAAACTGCAGAAGGACTGACAGAAAAACAGTAAAAACATTATAGCGTATCCTCTTATTCCCCAGCACTCAACCTTATAATCTCTGTAATTAGAAAGCAATTGCATTGCTTTTTGTTTTTCTAGAATAATTCAACTTTAAGTAAAGAACATATCTGGAAATTCTTCTATGTTCTAAACATAGAAATAAAAATGTTCTAATGGAAGTCAGTCTGCACTCTTGTCTATAGCATTCCCTACTGTGAAGGTTACTGTTTTTAAAAGTCTGTTTATACCCCACCATCTGTTAGACTTCTTTAAACTCACTTTATTCTTTATTGTGTGCTGTAATTAATGAGGTTTTCTGTATTATTACCACAGTAGCTGATGTTTTCCTTTATATATGAGAAGCAATAGCTCCCTGATGAAAAATCTGGCTTGCTTCTACACATGAACAGAATTTCCTTGAGCTAGGACCTCTTAGCTTAGGTTTCACTGTGGTATCTGAGCAGGAGCCTTAGCAGTAGTGCAGACCACTTGCCTAGAGACACCACAAGAATTAAGTTATAGATGAGCTGGATTCAGTTAGTATGGCAACCTCATCTGTAAAGGAGAGTTGTCATATATAACTACTGCATTGTTTGGCAGTTAACAAAGGGAACGAGACAAAAATAAGTCAGCATCAAACCTCCCTGTAAGCTTTTGCTTCATCTACGTTAAATAGCTTTGAAATACATCACAGAGATAAGGTTGTGCTTCTAAATGCCTTTTTTGACTAGGATGACAGTTGCTGCATGCTCATCTCCTCTTCTGTATTTCTATTTTTTTCTTATCTTTCTAGTATACAACTGAGTGTTTATAACTACACCAACATTCTTTATAAGATGAACAGAAACTGAATACCAAACGTGAACACTGGTTCAGTTTCACATAGCTAAGGAAGGAAAAGTGTCACATGATAAAACAATCTCTGGCTTTCATTTCATCAATAAGCATGCTAACCTTCTTCTCCTTGAATTTGCCTCTGACTTCGTCTTTTTTCTTTAACTTTCATCTGTGATAAGTACCCTTCACTCTGCTGTACATATGAGACTTCTGAACTTGCTATTTAATCTTGACTAAGGCCCAGGACATAATCAACAGTCTTAAATGACCTCTGATAGTTGCCTTTCAAAAACTTAACAGCCTACCTTCAAAAACACATTTCTCCATCTGCCCATCAAGAAAAATGACCTCTGATGGTCTTTACTCACAGTTCACTGAGGGCTGATTTTCTCACTTTGAGGGGGGGAGCAGGGGGATTAATGGAGCTGTTTCTCACTCTCTCAGCCCTTTGGTGTCTTTAAGCGCTACTTACTGTTAGACAACTTCAGTTTGAAATCACTGGGCTTCATTAACAACATATATACACAATTAACCTTCACTCTGCTGGTAATCTCTACAAAATTAGGTGTACTGAAACTTACTCATAATTTTGAATAACACAGGAAGAAAATGGAGGCATTACAGAAAAAAAATACTGCAGGCCTTCTTATGTCCAAAAACAACCTTTAGTAGATTTTTTTTCTCCCTCCCTCTTACATCATTATAAAAAAATATCCTGTCAATAAAGGACTACATTATATATACCCATAAACACACACATAAATATACGTATATAGAGCTTTACATAGTGCCAGAAATCTTCAGCTTACTGCTCCTACTGGCCTGAAAAGAGTAAGAGGCTTCACCAGGGCCTAGTGATAAAGGGTCTACAGAAGGTGCATTGCTACTGCTTAGACCTGTGCTTCTAATGTAAGACAGCATGAGCTGGGCTGTTCTTTATGTTGAGATATGAGAGTTGCATAAAGACTCATTGCTGTTTACCAGAAAATCTGAACAAGAGACAAATCTCTTGCCAAGCCTTTTCTTTGCCCGTGTATTGACTAAAGCTTGTATTTATATGCTGCATCACAAGATTATACTCAGCATTAAAGCTGATTGATTAATTCATAACAATCATTGCCAAACAAATTATTCTCTTCACAGAACTCTGAAGTATTTTTCAAATTCTTCAGTTATTTGTTGTGCTTAAATAACAAACTGAGTGCTTTCAGCTTCACAGAATGAGAATAGCTATGTTTTCTGTTGAAACATGACAACCACTTGTATACGTTATTCAAGTCATACAATATTGCTCTGTTACTTTTCTCCTGTCTGGCAACATTAGTGACAATTATTAAAGGAAATACTCATCAACTCTCAGATACACACTAATTCCATTAGAATTTGAGGGAGTATTTACTAACACACTATACTTTCAGTTATAAATACCACCTGATGACTTGATGTAATGCTATAATGGTACAATAATAGCAGGGTAGCAAAGTCTTCAGCTACAACAAACGAGAACAAGACCAAATACAGCAGCCAAAGATATAGAAGCAAAGAAAAAGAGCTGGAAAACCTCAAGTAGGTACAGACCTCCAGCAAGAGATACCCACTCCACTTCCAACCCTTAAATGAGGTTTGGGGATGGGTGGATCCTGGCTCCACCTCTTCCAGTAACTCATGTACACTGCATGCACCTGAGCTCCCCTGGGTTGGCCCTGCCTTCCCACCAGGTGCTCCATCACTGGTTCAAGCCATGACATAGCATTTCCGCTGCATTTTGGTATTCCTACTCAGATTTCACTCAGATTCATTTCAACCAGTTAACTATTATGAAGTAAATTCAATATTTTGTACATATGGGTCGCAAACACTGTAATAACTATGATCCCAGAGACCAGCAGAGATAAAATCATGACATTTATCCTTGCAAACTCTCTCATTTGTTGGGAATCCTACTCTGAATTGCATAAACCACATGTAGCCTTGAGTAACACACAGAGTCATTTCAGTATGTAGCTTAACACTCACTAAAAATAAGTTAAAAGCCAAAGAAGCTAAATCTAAAGTGAATAAATGAGTAATTATCTCTGAATACTACACTTTAGAAACACATTACCTTAATTCCAAACATAAAATCACCATAGCCTTTAAATGAGCTGTCCTTGTAGATTTTCAATTGTTTCTCTGAATTTTTATTACTGTTTGCATCTTGAGCTGAAATGATCCTCAAAACAAATCACATACCTCCTATGGCAGTTGTTTTTAATGAATTGGCCTTCACCGCTTTTCTGTTTAAGACAAAATGCAGCTTTTTCTGAAGCACAGCCAGAGAGTACGCAAATACCCACTGGGGTAGAATTTTGATTGTAGACTCATTCTTATGCATCAAAACACACCCAGGTTTCCTAAAGAAACAAAACCATCAAAACATTTATTAAGGACAAACAATCTACATAGCAGAAGCTATATCTGATTTGCGTTCAGGTATTTCAGTTTTCTCTAGTGGTGCATTCAGGTTTTAAGACTTTTTACGCAGTGCTGCAGTTCTCTTTTTAAAAAGGCTGTTTAAAAAGTTTATGGTTTTCATGAACTTCCACAATCACTGAACCACTTGCTGATGTCCATCCAGCTGTAATGAAAGTGAAACCTCCATCTATGCCAGAAAGATTTTATTGAAATAGGAAGACACAGCACGCAGTCTACAAAATCCACTGAAATGGTCCCCATGACCCCAAACTAGCTAGCATGGAGAGCTACATTTAAATCAATACTTAATTCGGCAGAAAAATCAATTTTTCTCCCTCTGTAATCCATAAAATTCATCAGGAAAAAATTACCCCTCACATATTATCAGTCCCTTCAACCTACAGGTTTAGAATTTAATTACAATAGACGATTTCAAGCCCTGTAACAGGTTGGGGTGATGTGCTAAAAGGTCTTTTGCAATGTATCAATTAAAACATAGATTAGATGCAATGTTGTATGGTAACTATTGAGTCACAGCTTGAACCACTGATTGAACACCTGGGATAAGGACCTGGCCAGCCCTGGGAGCACAGGTGAAGGCAATTCAGGCGTGCAACCAGAAGGGGTGGACACCGACTGCACCTCCCTTAGACCTAATTTAAGGGCTGACTGCCAGTGGAAAAGGATCTCTTTCTGGAGGTCTCTCCTTAGGGAAGTTTTCCATTGTAAATCTGAACTCCTTAAATATAGGTGAGCCACTTTCTTCCCTTCCTTTATAGCATCTTTCTATAGTGCTAACCCTTTTGTTATCACACCTTTGTTGTAACATCTTTCCCATTGTATTGATCTGTTCTATAGCTACAGATGTGAACAGCTATAGCTTTCCTAATTTCTCTAGCTTTTCTTTACCAAAAAAGCAAATATTGCTTATGGAAACACCTCAATTACAGCTGCCTACAGTGTCATGATATATACAGGTTCCATTTCTGGAAAATGCTCAGTTTTTTGCAGAGGCTGTGCAGGACTCAGACAATCCTACCTAACAAACAATCTGTTAGGTTTTGGTTACTTTTGGCTTAGGCTATTTTGCCTTTGTTTTTTCTACATGGTTATTCTAGCCCTACTATGAAATAGTTAGAGAGCTTAATTACTTAGTACATACTGAGCCCACTGATTCCTATTAGTAAGCATGTGTCATTGAGTATGGATGTTACACATCTAACTGGACATCCTCATCTGTGAGCTTTCCTTTATATTCTAGTTAGCCTGCTGTTGAGTATGTTTTTAAATGTAATGACTCAGTGTTAATTGTAGTTTACAAAACAATATTAATCTAGTAATTCTGTTTCATATTTGGTAAGCCAGAGGATTTTTTTTTTTTTTTTGAGTGCTTTCCTTAGTAATAGACTGAATTACTAGCACATACATGATAGAGCCTACCTACTTATTCCATTGCTGTTTTGCTATTATAACTTCCTTTCCTCTTCCCCAAGTAACCCTTCACCTCCCCCCCCCCCTTCTTTTTTGGGCTGTTAGATATTTCTTCCCTGAATTTAGACTCTCTATAGTTTTTAAAGGCTTCCAAGCCTTTGTAGGGATAGAGCCACATCTTATCAAAGAAGTCCAACCTCAGAGTATTTCTTCCACTGTATCCCACAGCTCAGTTCTCTACACTTTTTCTATTCACAGTTCTATATTGTCTCTGACAGAAGCTCAATAAAATTGTCTTTCTATCCACGATATCAGGATTCTCAACATTGTTGGAACTGAGTATTATAGACCGATAGTCTATCTCTGCTGAGAAACCTGAAGTCCCCTGCCTGCCTTATTAGACAGCAGGCTGCTGGCAAAAGGAAGATATCACTTGTAGACTGATGCATCACTTCTACTGTTTTCAGTCAATTAATTTATGTCATAATTCCTGAATGTTTTCTTTCCATGGGGTCAAATGTTTAGATATCAAGAAGGAATATTACTATTCTGCTGCCATTGGAATTTCCTTGCTTGCTAAAAATCTCTTAAAATTAGATTGCTTTGCTGCTATTTCTCTTTATTGCTACATTTTATTATTTAAAGCCTTCCTCATTTTAGTCATTTATTTCCTGCTTCTAGTATTAACTATACAATAAAGTTATCACATGGTGTTACAATGCAGCTCCCTGACTTCCTGCCCTATCAAACACAGAGTTCAGGAACCGTTTTAAGTCTCACTTTATTCTTTTGTTCCTGGCCACGTACAAGATATCCACTAGATATGACAGAAGTGTATATAATTTGAAAATGAAAAACGCAAACTGATATTTACACAGACTGATGATGCAGCAGTAGATAAAGCTCATATTTGTCCAAGCTTGCAACCACAAAATCCAATCCCACTTGGCCAAGAAACATTCCATCTTTCTAGCTTTCTGGATCCCTTATGTTATGATCAAGTAATTATTTAACAAATGGAGGCTTTGTGGCTGTGTGCAGTGACTGAACTCATTGACCTAGAAGGTCATTTACAAATTCTGATATTCTATTTTTCCTCTTTTTTTTTAAATAGTTTTCATTCTTTTGTGTTCCAGCATTGAATGCTGCTATTTTAATTTCACCCTTCTGCCACCCTCCCTCTACTCACAGGTATATCTACTGCTAACCATAACATTTTTATCTTTTTTCTTACTTCTGTATTTGGAGGTGAAACATGAACAGAGAACAGGGATGAGGAATGTGAAGAACGGATTCAGTGTTGCAGGTATCATTCAGCCTACACATTGTAAGGCTCAGTCTGTGAACTTATTTTCTGTTCTTCAGCCACTGTCAGTGGTATTCTGGTGAATTCCATGTAGCTTCTCTACATGTGTTACTCCTGGGAATGCTGTGTGTGAGATGTCTTACACAGAAACATACTCACCAGGAAATGTATGTGGATATGGAGACTGTTCTGCAGCTGACACAAGTATCATTACTAGGTGATAAGTACACGATGAAATGTCTTTTTGCCCAGTGCTAACAGTGCTCTGAAAATAAGGCTGCAACCCATCAGAAGCAGATTAGGGCAAGTGTATAATCAGTGATTAAAAACTAGAAGTGTGAGGGCTCACGTAGGCACTCCTTTGAAGTTGTAAGACTAATCATCTGAATGATGAATGATTATTTGTCTTAATTTTATTTCAGGCTAAATTAGAAGACTCCACTTTCTGTAAAAACACAAATGTTCCCTGCTTCATTGCTGTAATAATGGTTTTGTTCCTGACATGTATCAGCATG
Organism: Excalfactoria chinensis; assembly: GCF_039878825.1. Lineage (NCBI taxonomy): Eukaryota > Metazoa > Chordata > Aves > Galliformes > Phasianidae > Excalfactoria > Excalfactoria chinensis. Next base: position 5,312,422 of record NC_092836.1, read on the forward strand.
AGCTCAGATATGTTACTCAGGAAAAATTAGTAAGAAAAAAAACTCATTCAGCTCTGCTAGCTATAATGAGCTTGTATTTGTCAAATGGCTTTATGGTTAATTGATAAGTTAATGATAAATAACCTTTCTGAACTGCTGGGCACACCATCCATGTGCTGGCTGTGATGTCCATCTTTAGCAAATAATGTTTCAGGAGGTAATCTGTATGGGTGAGAAAATGAACATACAATCTTATCGTTAACAAATACAGATGCAATGAACAGGTAATTCAAGAACATTAAAAATATGCTTTTCTTTACTTGTGCAACTTGTGTGCTCTCACTAAATACTATCAACTATGTAGAACCAGGATCAGATCATAAGAACATTACAGCATGCATTATACAAGGTTTTTTTTGAACCTTACTTAAAGCAAAACAACCAGTAGTGTTTTGAAATTCAGTGAACCACTGCTGAGCAGCTTAGCTATAGTCAAGCTTTATATGCATCCTGGGGAATGCATGTTAATGCTGCACTTCCAGGAGAGGTACAAAGAGGTGTCTTTGGAAGCCTAGAAGGGATGTGCTTTGAAATCAGTCTCCCTTGACCCTATTTTTATGTTCCTGTGGGGATAGTGCATTGGGAATGATCTTTAGCTGATCTCAAGTTACTGCATCTTAAGTGAGGTTTCCTAACAATAATCCATATTGGTGTGTCATCTCTCAAACATTCACACACATCCTTCTACCCCACACTGCAAGGAAGCTGGCACTTGCTTGCCCTGCTGTGTGAGACCTGCTTAGTCTATTCTTCATTTCTTTGGCTTTTGTTTATGAACAAGGAAACTAAACATGAAGACAGTCCATCTTTATACTTTTTTTTTCTCTTCATACTTCAAAAGTCAGATATCTCTGACTAGAGATGCACCTCTAACACAGACCATGTGTTTGCACAGTGTTTTTCCACTTACCAAATCTAAACAATAAAAGTGTAGTAAGGAAGGTTCTCCACAACTTATATTATGTAGTGAAAGTGCTCCATATATTATTAAATGATAGAGTTGTGTGTAATCCATGCACATTATCTGAAGGTTTATATACCTATTATATATCTAAACCTAACACAGAAAGCCATAATAGTTTGTATGAATAGGAAACACTACACTTATTGAGCCACAGTTATGAAGCTAAAAATGAAATTATATTCCTCCATCATCATACCGAAGCCAATACACAGCAATTTGAAAGAACGAGCAAACATTAATACACAGGTTAATACTGGATACCATACGTTATTGCTCAATGCTATCAAGGAGCTGCATCTTCAGACTCTGTACTGAAACGCACATCACACCTGTGTTCGCTCCATCCCCGCGTGGACGGAATGAGGTGTTTCCACAGCTCCCTGTGGAGGGATGGGAGCGCTGGGGCCGCGCCGAGCTTCCGCCCGGGGAGCGGGGCAAGGGCGGAGACAGCGGCCGGCGGGCGGGCAGGCAGGCGTGCTGCGCGGCCAAGATGGCGCTTCCCGCGACCGCGCGGGCGTGCGCTGCTCTGCGGGACCTGGCCCTGCGATCCGCCCGCCTGCGGGGCAGCTTCCCGGTGAGTGAGCCCCGGCCGCCGCGTCCTGCCGAGGAGGGAGGCTCTGCAGACACCGCCCTGCTCCCCGTCCCGCAGCCTGCTGCTGGCCGTCCCTAGCAGACTTTCCTCCCTCGGGTTCCCGCTGGGCGCGGGGCTCAGCTCAGCCCGTGTCTCTGGAGAGTGACTTGCTTTCCCTCTTCACGCCCCGCAGGCTGTCCCTGGTCAGGTTGTGGCTGTGGGAGGTGTGATGAGCCTGAAACCCCGCTGTGTTGGGAGCGCTGGAAACAAGCAATGTGTAGTGGTGGAAACAAGCATGCTTGTAGCGTTGGGAGCCAGCAAACACGCTCCTCTCGCTGCCACGTGCCCGGGGCAAAGGTCTGGAAACAGCTTAGAGTCGGAGTGCGGCTCTGCCCGAGGGGTTCGAGGGTTAAACCGGTCTTTGGGAGGAAATCGCGTGACCTTTTGGTGCTGGTCATTAGTTTCGTTTAGCAGTCACTTGTCCGCTTCCGTAGTGCAAGTTTAAGCGGTGTCAGGAGCAGCTGCGTTCAGCTGGTGGCTCTGGCTCCCATCTGTGCGGCTGGGGGCAGGGACTCTGCTGGGCTGATGGGAGGAGGCCTTCGTTCACCTCTGCCACGGAACAGCAGGGCGCTGAAGATGAAATGGTGTACATACATTTGGGCTAGTTCTGGTGCCTTCTCCTTTACTTTGTTTTCTTATTAGATCAGCAGCTGCACGGGAGATCTTTGGTCCGTGCACTTGAATGTTTTCCCAAGAGTAAAAGCCTCCTGGGGGAGCATAGCTGGTTTGGGATTGAGTGCTGCGTGGTGCTGTTGCTGGGTGCTCGTGGCTGTGTGCCATCAGCTGAGCCGAATTTGCATTGTGCACCTTTTGTATGGACCGTCCTTGAGCCTGGGGGAGCCTTAGTTTTCTGATGGTGGGTACAGTGGAACTCAGTGCAGTTTGAGCACTTGCACGTCTGTTTCATGTGTATACAGATACATGTATACACACTTAACTCTGCCTTGATTGGCAAAGAGCCCCAGCAGCGTTTGGTGCTCATGTGTTACATTGAAGATGTGTTTCAGTCATGATGGCTTAAATAACTCAGACCCTACAGTACCAAACCCAGAAGCGGCTTCTTTTTGATTCTGTAGAGCTCTGATCTGGGCAGCTTTTATAGGGCATATCTGCTCAGATTCTCAAAATTATTAACATATTAACGCATCAACTTCTTAAATTTGTGTGTTACTTACAAAATAGAGCTACCGAGCTTGTCTTGTAAATTACATGTTCTTGTGTGTGAGCTATCAGCTAATAAGCACATCTCCCCAGTTACGCTCCTTCCATGCAAACTTTTCAAGAACCCTTTTTATACAATGTAACAACAAGTTAACTTATTTAAGTAATACATTTCTTTTTTCCTATGGAAAGGCCTTCATTTTTGCAACATTGCATTATAGAGTTCATATCTGAATCATGCTTTACCTTTGACAGTATCAAGCTACAAACCTTTCTCCTGGTGTAGGATCTGCTTTCTGCGGTGCTATGAAGTAGCAAGATGAGGAATCTGAGGGAGGCCTCTTATTAATACAGTCGCTTTCATTTGACCCATTCCCTACTTAATATAGACCAAAAATGGCACCAATAATTTATTTACTCTAAAACAGCAAAACCTGTTTTGTCTTCAAAGCCACAGCAACAAATAATCTTAAACTTCTAAAACTGTTTCTTCTGGGATTCTCCTCATTATTGCATGTTGGGAAAGCCCCAGCCTTGTAACCAGCTGAGCATTTGCTTGAGCAGTTTGTTGGAGCTCTGGTACCAGGAGGCTCAGGCAGGAGCACTGCAGATGGGTTTTGTTTCTGATCCAGTGCCTTCTGGTGTTTTCATAACCCTGTGTAAGTCGATGCCTGATGGGATTTGAAATCTTTCCTCATGAGCTTGGTGGTAGGAGTGGTATTCATGCACTTTGTTGCAGTTACTGATTGTAAGACCATTGGTGCTGCTCACAGCTGTTGAAACAAGGATTCGGAGGAGTTTGTGTGTGTAAAAACCTAAGTGAAGAAAAGTTTCTTTTCTCTGTAACTTTAAGGGTGGGCTAAATGGTGCACATTGATCCTATCGCATGCAAATATTTTATCATCCTTCAGCTTACTCTTTGTCACTTTAACTTCTTATAACTTATTTCCCCCCCCCCTTTTCCCCCCTTCTTCATGGATTCAGTTCTTTGCGCTCTTGGAGTTTCAATCTGACCAAGTGTTTCAAGAAGATAAAAGATAAATTTCAGTTGTCTGCAGTGCTTGTGGACAGGCGTATTTAGACCTGCTTTTACTGGAGCAGTATTTGTAAAGAGCTGTGACAAACGCTCCAGGGACCGTTCTGCAGCAGAATTCAATCTTGTTGGCTAGCAACAAATAGGCTCCGTTGAAGGCTGTTTATTTTAATGGGAGTTGGATTCGGCCCTTTGGGAGAGTGCTGTGTTTTCAAAATAGCTTCAGATGCAGTGAATTTCGGCGATGAATATAAATAAGGAACAATTAAGTCAGAGCCATAATAAGATGCTTAAGGTATCTCTCAAATTTTCCAGTACAACTATCAGATAATAGCTGGTGCGTTACACAGCCCTGCTCTGGCCTTCAAAACTCATCCTCAGTCCTACCCTGACATTTCCAGATTTCATGCATGTTATTTTAAAATAAATAGGAAAAGATTGGATGCAGCAATAGTCCTGCTTTAAAATCTACTGAATTCTGTGTGGGTTAGAAATAGACAAGATTGTTCACTACAGATGCCTTCAGTTCCTAAACTTGACAACTTGTGAAGCCTCGTTAATGCTGAATGGAGGAAGTTTTGTCTTTGTTAAGAAGTTATCAGCTGAAAGTGAAGTTAATGATCTTCCACGCAAGGGGAAGTGTTATTTTCAATAACTTGTAATTTATGACTTCAGCAGCTACTCGTGTGCCAGAAGTCTTGCTTTTTTCTTGGCTTTATGTTAAGTTGTTGAAAGTTTCTTGAGGGTTCAGTCTGCTTCTATGTTTGGCTTTGCCTGGTTATCAGTTTCACTATAATTCTTAATATTTTACATTTAGAGGCAGGCATTACATGAGCCTCCTGACTGCCAGAAGTGGTATTTTTTAGTATGTGTGCCTAAATAGAAAGAACAACTATAGTCCTCATCTGTAGGCAGCACTGAAATGCTGATATGCAGTGGAAGTTTGGCCCACTCCTTCCTGACAGTTCCCTTAAGCACAGTTGGAGAATCCTCTTTGGAGGATATTGATGTTTTTATTGGCCATTCTTTATACTTCATCTAGGTATATTCCAATATAGGGCCAATGAGCTGAGAAGGGGTACGCTTTATGTATATGGCATTTGGTTGTGAATTACCAGGGACACCTATGTTCTTAAACCTGGCCACGGACCAGTAAACTCTTCCACCTTCTGAACACCCAACCAGTTCACCCAAAGATAGCCCTTGCTTGGGTACAGTTAGGATTAACTAAATGTTTTCCTATAAAAGCAAGTGCTTTTTTTCATTGATCAGCCTCCTGAGCTGTTTGTTACTGCTGTCAGTAGACAAACTCTGTTTCCTTTATGGGTGTCTGAGAATTTTTTTCTTTCCTCCTATTCTTATTCCCTGGAATATTGTTGGTGTGTGTAGCAATTCTTTATTATTATTATTTCAGTTTCATTTAGTCTGACTGCGAACAAGGATGCTGTGAGGGATGTGGGAAGATGGTGAAGTTCTTTTGGGAATATAGAAAAGTGAGGTGTGTGTAGAAATGCTTGAAGTTTGATTGTTTCTTAGGTGTGTATAATTTTCCCCTTTTTGTTTTGAATATTAATTTTTAGTTGGAAATTACTTTAGTGCCTAGAAATGATCCCTGCCCCATCTTGAGGAGGCACTTACTAGGACAGTTCTGGGATTACTGAACCCTTCTTGATTTATTCTTTTGCTGCTGCGGTCCACACCTGCAGCAAGCAGCTCAGCTCATTATTGCCTCAGACAGTCCAATCTTTCTGTGCATGCTTGAGACTATAATCTGCAGCTTTGAGCATATACCCTAAGGATTTTCTACTGAAAATTCCCTTCTTTAATATTCTCTGCTGATGAAGCCAGTTTCTAGCCATCTGTGTATCAGAGCTGGATGTACATCTCCCACCTCAGCATTTTAATAAAATACAGGGCACAGACAGGAGTCAGGTTATCACTGCAACTGATTATGACAGTAACTTTGGGAATGGTAATTAAGCATTGATCCATAATTAATAGTGAGCTATTGATCTTATTTTAACCAGGTAAGTGTTAGTTCCCAACTAATAGGGGAAGTTAAGGTGGAATGCTGCGGCAAGTCCTGTTTGTGTTAAGGAAGGTGGATGAGATGCAGTAATGGCCTTCAGGATTTGATGGGCATTAACTCGATGCAGAGCAAGAGACTTTTTGCATATTTGTTTGCTTTTGATGATTAAATTGTAAAGGGAATGATTTTGTTTGTCTGAAAATAGGTAGATGTTTTGAGAGCATTGGTAGCAGCAACTTCAAACGCATTCGTACAGCGTGCATTTAGAATACTTCTGGAGCAATAAGCAAGCTCGTGGGAGCAATAGCTGGGAAAGATGAAAAACAGCAATGTATTACAGGGGTAGATAGACTCTGAGGAATATAAGCAATGAACAAGAGTCTCAACTTGTGTCAGGAGAGAAGAATCTCTTTCTGTAGTTACTTTGCTTTGGTGTCTAACTCACGTCCGCTTAAATTCTTGGGGTGATGTGAAAGTTTAATAGGAATTGCCTGGGATGGGAAAGTAAGGGAGATGTTTGACTATATTTGGAGTTGTCTTCTTGCTTGAAACTTTTGACAAAAAAATAGGAAGCTGCAAATGAAAAGCCAGGAACAAGTCACTTGTGGAATGCTGCTTTTTTTTGGTTTGGTTTTCTTCCTCTGAGGGATCCACGGGCAAAAAGAACAGCTTAATTTGACATCTGCTTACTTAATGGCAGCCAAGAAACCAGCTACAGCCTTGCAAAAAAAAAAGTTGCTTCTACATAATATTGGTATGAAACTGTCTGGAAAATTACAGTTATGGGAAAGATTACATATGCAAATTATAGTTAAGTGATAGGTAAAGATAACATAGATATCTATGAAAATTACAGATGAAAGTGCTATTAAAAGCAGCAGAATGCTTTTCATTATCAACAGTTTTCTTGCTTAGCTGTTTAAGGTCTGAAGATGGCATGAGAACTAAATTATTTAGCTTCCTCAACTCTGCTTCTCTAAACACACTGGAAACAGTGAAAGTATTTAATTAAATTCTTTCATGCAGAGTTTGAGTCTGGGTTTGTTTCTCAGTTAGATGGCTCAGTCTGAAGTAGTCTACAGCAATGCTGTAAAATTAGGGAACAGAGGAGCTGGTATTTAGAGCTTGTATTAAATGTTGTGGAACACAGAGAGGTGGGGCTGGGAAATAATACATACTCAAAGTATGTATTTGGGGCTACATTTTATTTACCTGAGATCTGTGTTAGGACTGTTGTCTTTTGGGGTTCTAGGAGCTCCACTGGTCTTATGTCAGATGTCAGATGGAGATGAAGGAACCTTCCTGCATAACTTGCCCATCTGGGGTCTTTCTCTGTGTCCTCTCAGTAATTACTTTTCTATATAATGTTAACAGAGGTTACTTTGGTCAGTCAGTTTTCCAGCTAACCCGTAGTCCATACAGGGAGACAAAATGATGCCACACAGAGGAAGCTGAGGGGTTCGACTTCTCTTCAAGTCTTAGAACTTGTTTTAGATTCAGGGTTGCAATCTGGTTGTTCCTCAGTGTTTTCTTCTACCAGTGCAGAGGTGGCTCATGTCACATCCCACCGATAGCTCCTGTTAAGAGTGAAATGAATCATAGAATCACAAGTTTGGAAAGGACGTGCAAGATCATCTCGTCCAACCATCCTCCCTTTACCATTGCTACCACAAGCTACTAAACTATATCTTGTAGCTCCTCTTCAAGATACCTCTTGAACACTGCCAGGGATGGTGACTCCACCACCTCCTTGGGCAGGCCATAATTAAAAAGTAAAATACGTATTTTTAATTCACTCACCACAATAACCCACCTTATTTCTTTGAAGATTTAGTAACAAAGATGCTCAGAAAAACCATCCATCGTTCCCAGTTGTCTGCAAATCTGTTTTCAGACTGCTGATGTGGAACTGAGGATGCGCGGTAGAGGTGGGATACTCACACAGGATTTGGTCGCAGAGCAGCATTGATTGTTGCTGACCCTACAGAGTTGGTGATTTTCTCCTTGTCCCCCTCATGCCTTCTTGTGACTTCAGTTCTCTGCTGTCTTTTACGAGCAGTCGCATTGGCTTTATTGGTGCCTTTGGTTGCTTAGTGCCTGATTAATGTTATCAGCTTGCAGGTAGGTAGTGTTTCTAAAGAGCTGCTTGATGAACATGTTTCTGGTGAAGGATTGCTCTCCTCTACTCCTTGGCTCGCTGATGAGCTTTTATTGTGCACTGCACTTCTACATGTCTGAAAGCCTCAGTCCTTGCAAACAACTGAGCACAGGCTGTGAACGTGTCTGAGTTTTCATAAGGCAAGAAACTGGAGATGGCTTTGTTTTAAAGATGACTTAAAATAGACTTTCATTGCCTGGAATGTTTGATCAGTGGTGTAAGAAATGTAGAAATAGACTTTAAGGTCAGTCTGTTTGATGATGAAGAGATAATGCTGCGCGTGTTGTCCCAGAAATGCTTTGAGATTTCAGGATGGCAGCAGGGTGAATTTTCAGAGTGAATAATAAAGAAATATTAATAAAGAAGAAGTGTCCCACGGAGTCAGGAAAAATGCTCATAACCTTTGGTTTCCTATTAAAGAAGCATACTTTCATCCTCTGTTCTGTGACACATTCTGATTTCTGTGCAGCTGTGCCAAAAACAACCAGGAGCCTGTCTTTCCAATTGTATGTTCATTCCTTTACATTCACTGCATATAGGCCTAAGTGGTCTACCTGAAACCAAGGTGATTTAAACAAAAGCTTTGTATCAGTCACTTTTGTGGTGCTTCTGGAATAGAAAGTGTTGCAGTCCATTCCATACAGTGCAGTTGTTTGGTAAACCAGTTATGACTTATGGATGCAGTAAGACTGTTACTGCAGGTACTTCTCTATGTTTCTCTACTGCTATGGACATTTGCATGTTTATTGCTTTAGAGTGTTATGCTGCTTAGTGCTCAAAGCTGTAGTCTTTGTGATGACATAATTAGATAGCGTGGAAATTATCATGATTTCACTGCAAGTATCGAAGAGCTGAAACAAACCCTCTGATAATGTTTCATATTTGCTTCTCTGTGTTGAGAAACAGAGCTCAGACTGTCTAAATTGACATTTAATCGTGTTTTTTTTTTTTTTTTTTCTTAAAATATCAGTGATTCCTAATGCTTGAGGAAGTATTTTTCCAGGGCATGGCAAGTGCAAAAACTGTCTTTGATAGGTGTGATTATTTGACGCTGGAGATCAGAAGCATTCCTGATCAACTCTTTGACCATGCTGTGACGTTCCTAATAACTCAGGGAGCTTTATTAGGGTGAGCTGTAGGAAAAAAATCATAGTGGGCTCTTTATATTCATACTCTTTATATTTCATGGTTGGTGGCAAAATAGTTTTCAAGGTAGTTTTTTCCTAGCTGTATTTAGTATGTAGGACCCTTCTTCATAGTTGTATAATAAAGTGATTAAAATCTTGTAAAAATGAGGAAGCTTAAACACTTCATAAGGTAAGAGCAGAAATAATGCATTTAAAGTAAATGACTATTTCTGATTTATGTGAGGAAGGTGGCGCAGCTCCTATTTTGACTAAGAAATGCATATCACCAGCAGTCTTCCTTCATTTACTAAGTCAGGTAATGTATCATGGTATTTTCTGCAACTGATGACTCAGTTGTATATGGTGATAAGTTGATTTTCATTCAGATACTTCAAAGCCTTTATTTTTTTAGGTCAGGGAAGTGTGCTTTTCCAAAAGCTTTGAAGTTTCAAACAAACAAAATGGGCACAGTTTGACTAAAGTTAATTACTAATGCAAAAGAGCTCTGTTGATAGCTAGCCAAAAGGAGAAACTGAATCCATGAGTTTGTATTCTTCTTTATTTTGTCCAAGCAAAGGCTCTGAAAACTGATTCTTATGTGGATGTACTATAAGTATTTTTAATATTGTTTTATTTATTAAGTTTAATTAAAGAATGCGAGATACATTATTTTATTTTATTTTATTTTATTTTATTTTTTTATTTTTCCCTAATGGTTTCTGAAGTAAGCTGAGGGAATGCTGCCCAGCCAGGGCAGAGGACTGAGAGCTCTGTGTCCAGGCAAGCAGCTTTGCTTTATTGACATCCTACTTCTCACATAGCCTTAAGCATGTTGTTCAATCCGGAATGTTTCTGTGTGATCCTGTAGGATGAGGAGCCCACTGTAGTTAGGTTGTGTTTTCAGAGCTCAGTGATTCACCTCTCAGCTGAACTTCGGTGGGATTTGAGCGGGCTCAGCCTTTAAATGCTAAGCAGAGCGCATCAGAGAACTTGTCAGTGTCTAAAATGTGCTGGCAGTTAATTTGCAGCAATTTCTGTTTTGGTGTTTGTATGTAAATAGAGACCTTGCCACTACCCTGCATTGTGGTGAAGAGCTGTGAAGGATTTGGCAATTAAAGAGTGCATACTCTTTTAATTTGGGATGAACATGTGACTGCTGAACAGAGCCATAGGTGGCAAGGCGTGGGAAAGGGAGCCCTGAGGTCAGGGCCTTCCTGATGAGGGGCTGTTCTTCCTGCCATCATCTCTTGTACCCCTGAGATCTGCAGTCCTCAGAAACGCATGTCCACACACACCCATTAAGATTATCCAGGTGGTAGCTGCTAAATATCTGCCTCATAGTGCACAAGGAGGTGGGCTCAGATGCTGGTTTTCGAGATAAGGAGAATAAGGCTGACAGAAGGAGCTCAAGTCTGACCCTGTGCTTGTTCCTTGTAGTTTACAATGGAGCTTAGTGGGTGGGAGAGTGTATTTAGAGAATAGCTGTCAAAATCCCTGTGTGTAAGCAAGCTGCAAAAGAGTCTGTAAAGTATAATCATTACTGGAGGCTTTAAATCTACAATGAGTGAAGGATTTGCTTCCAGTTCATTCTTGTCTCTTCTTCTTTGCATGAGATGTAAACAGAAGGGTAAATGAGAAAGCTGCATTTGTTATCGTGACTTAAAGATGCGCTGGAACAGAACTTTGTCGTGTTCTAATCTTTTTTTATTTTTCTTCCTTGAGCTAATGGCCCAAGTGAGGTGTGCAGTGTACGAACATCGCAGCACACTGCGTCATTCCTCGGGGAGAGTGGAGGCTAAGCTTGGGAACAATCAGTTTGCAATCAGACTGAGTATAAAGGGACAGGAAGGCAGACGAGGTAAAAGCAAAAGGACGTAGCATAGAGTTGTAGAGAAAAGTGTTCAGGAACTCTTGAACTAAAAATGTTTCTTTTAGCAGTGAGCTATCAGGAACATTCAGGAGAGCTGTTAAGGGAGGCTTTATAGTTTCGTTAAAGTAACTGCTTAGTTTTTTTCCAGCCCCACTTCTACTCAGAGTGCATTTATTTAGAAACAGGCAAAGTTTAACTAAGCCATGCTGTTTTACCTGCAATGCTGAGAGATATTCAAGACATAACTGAGATGCCTCTAAAACTTATACAAAGCCTTGGATTTCTTTTATGTGTGCCTTGCTATCACTGGAGTAAAATGGAACAGGAACTATTCAGGGACTTTTACTTCTCTAATCCAATCTATTTGACGTAAATTAAGTCTGTTTCAAAATGGAGAATAGTGTGAGCTGGTTTGGTGTTGTCTTCCTGTCAGTCCTCCTCTGGTTGTAGCACCTGTTAGAGGGCTGTTCAGCATTGGATCTGCTGGGTAAAGGTTTAGAAGATGAGCTTCAATGAAGGAGATAAGTAGAGCAAAAAGCCTTGCTAACAGCAAGACTCTTTGAAAGTAATGGATGTATTCCTGATGTTCCAACTTCCAACTAGTTAGTATCAGCATGGCAAGAGACACACACATATGTGTTTTCAAATTAGTTTTGGGAAGGTTCACCCATTGCAGTGAGGAAATCAATGGGAGAATGAGGCAATCTGATTTTACTTTGGGGTCAAATCCAGTAGGCTTATTTCTTTGGTATAATCATATGTAGTTGGGAAGTTTGCTGCTGCAGCACTGGGTTTGTTGGCCTGCATGGTTCTGAAAACTTGTGTCTTGTTCAGAGCTGATCTTGACAATTCACTTACTACCAGGCTTATTATTCCTTTACGTAGTGTGCAATTATGTTTTGTTTTAGTTTGTTTTGAAATAATTCAGCCATGTTATCTGGGGCTTTATGGAACCCATCAGTACTGCCTGTATGTCTGTCCGATAGGGCTTCAGTAACTCAGCATAATCATTAAACAAATTTGTGTTCTGTTAGTAATTGCTAACTGCCTGTTTCTCAGCAGGTGAGTGGAGCCACTTGGCATCTATTAGTTTCTGGTATGTTCTTTTATCTGCAGGTAGGTAATGTGTAGTTTATATCCTCGCCTTATTACATTGCTTTTGAATAATCACCGTTGCTTGGCAATGGGAGAGGAGATAGGTTCTTTTAACTAAAATGGGTAAAATGGCTACCTATGTCTTCTCTAGTTTTCATTTTAAACTGTAACATGCCAATATTAGAAACAGAAACTAGTTTAGCAACTTTGTTTCTTGTTTGTTACTGTTCTAATGTTTCCTGCTGGGAGATTTCTGCCTTCCTATCTCTCCTTTGCAGGGGCTCCTGTTAAAAGAACCTTGCAACTTGACAAGAGAAATAGGCTTTTCCACAAACTTTGTGGAAGTCTTCAGAGAAGGATTTAACTGATCACTTTCTATTGCATGAACTAGAATAAAAATCTTGATGCAAACACCTCCTATAATTATATATATATATATATATATATAATATTATATATAATATATATACATATGTAATTATTATTATTAGTTTTTTAAACCCTGTTTTAAACAGGAAGACTGCAGCCTTGTAGCAACAAGCACCGTGGCTTCTCCATTCTTAGGAATATGATGCTGTTATAATCTGTTACATTAACATTGGTGCAATAAAATGTGTGAGGCAATGTCATTGTTGTATGGGAAGGTGGTGGTGTAACCTAAACCAATGTCAGGTGCAGTTGGAGAACTACAGGAAGATGTGAGGCAGGACTGAAGGCTGGAGCAGCTTTCTGGGATGGCAGGAGCACACGAAGCAATCGTTTGATTGCTGAAGAGTGCTGCTCTCTAAATGTCACTAAATTGCCTCTGGACTGAGCTGACGCACTTCTCCTTTTGCGTAATCATGACTTAAGGGTGGATTAATGTTTGCAGAGACTACAGAATGCTCAGTTTTGAATAAGCTCGTTTGAGTAATTGAAAAACAATATTGAAGCAGTGCTAGGCAAAGATTTTTCCAGTGCAGGATTTAACCTTAGGCTTTGCTATCAAGGTTTATTCACTCAAGGTAGTGACCTGATTTTCAGTAGTATGAACTTCTAAGCAGAAACCATTGCCTGTTCTGTTGTTTGAAAACAGTTTGCATACTAAAATAAAACCTACAGTTTAGAAACCTTTGGCCGTGCCCTCCACCATTTGACTCTCACTTTCGTCAGTTTACCAGCAAAAATCCTAATAATAACATTAACATTTGGTGCTTCTCTTTTAATCAAACCACCAGTTTTTCTCCTTTTTGTTTTGCACACAGATAGAGTCGCTTTTTTATTTAACATGCCTCGTTTCAAAGAGTCACAGAGCTGTTAGGAGGAGTATTAAGTACTGCCTACCAGAACTGACTGCCTGGCTTCAGTAAACAGCAGCACAGTGGCATATTTCACGTGGGTTTTTCTTTATTAGAAGCTGTGTTACATAAACCTCAACAGCTGCAGCAACAGATCTCACTCATTCTGAAAAGTGAGTGTACAGGTCAGTGGTGTAAAAAAGTAAATTGCTCCTGTGGTTTATTGATCAAAATGCTGTAGCCTTAAAGGACTTGGAAGCGTGAACTCTTTTTCCCTCTCTTCTTATGAGGTATAGTTTGTTTTTACTGTGCAGGGTGCTTTGTGTGGTGCATTCTGAGCAGTAAATTTGGAACTGAAGGATTTGAAGCTGAAGCAACACTACTTGATATTAAGGTGATTTATAGTGTTTTGATACAAATTTTAACAATAAATAAACAATTTTGAGCTGCTGTGAGGGAAAAAGAAAAAAGCATGGAAAACTTGTTTTTGCCAGGAAAATATTCTAGGCTTCATCCTAAAGGATTAAACGAATTTCATAATCAAGTTAAAAAATATATCACAGATGCATTGACTGAAGTGTTGCTGAAAACACCCACTGCCGGGTGAAGCTGGTCTCTGCTACTATCAAAGTGTGCTTATTGTGTACCCAGTCTGAAGTCAGCACTTTGGGGTGCTGGTGGAAAATACTTTTCTCTTTGACTCTGAAGTCTGGGGGTCTGCTGCTGTCTTAGCAGGCGAGAACTGATTTGTGATAGCCTAGATGATGTCACCTGGGAAAGATGTTCTCCATCATCTCGTGTGTCATATAGGTAGATGGCATTAGTCATCTCTGTGGAGAAGAATATGTGTGGTTTAGTATAAGTGGCAGACCTTAGAGCCCGTCTTTCTATTTAAAATAGAAACTATCTATATATCTATTCTAGAAACTATCTATAGAAACTATCTATAGAAACTATCTATATATCTATATAGATATCTACATCTATATATCTATTCTATATAACAAATCTGTTAATGATTTGTTGTAATTTCCATGCGTTTGCATTTCATGACTTCCATATGTGATAAACTTTCCTCTCAGTGTGCTGCATTTTTCCTAAATGTTTGTTTCTAGTCAGACTAATGCTACTAATACTCATTTATTAACATGCATGCTGCCAGCAAACTAAGTATTCTGATTTCTTTTCAGTATCTGACATGGCATAATTCAAGTATATAACATAGTAAAATGTATTGCTCTTTGAACTGGTTTATAAGGAAGCCTGCCACTTAGTTGTATTTTTGATGCTGCTTTTTGTTACGAACTTCTGCTACAACTTTGTCAATTACAGCAGCTGTATGTCAATAAATATAATAAAAGTTTATTTCTTATATTGATGGATGGTATGCTGTTTCATTACTGTCATCATGGTGTATCTGTTTCTTTCATATGCGCTTGGAATTGTATTACACAAATCGAATAAACTGGAATGCTGCAGAATGTGATGGGTAAGCAAATGGATTTTTGGCTGGATGCTTTTATTTTATATAATGTAAGTTATGCACACTTTATAGTTTTGAGACAGGTTGCATCTGAAAGATGCATCTATAGAGAACCACGTTTTTTACCCCAGATAACTTCTTTGTGGTAGAACCATTTCATGAAACTAGATGTTATGTACATTTCTCATATAATCTGCATTCATCCAGAGACTTTGTGTTGGCAGAGCCACTTTATGGTGTGCAGGACCTATTATGCTGTGTCATTTCAGTGGAGCAGCAGAGGGGAAAATTATTATGCATTTATTTATCCAGCTTTACTTTCAGGTGTTTTTAAGTGGTCCATATTTGTTTCACATAGTTAATACTGGTTTTCCTGCTATGGATGGAAAGGGAATGTTGGCTACCACTAAAGTCTGTCTTGTGTTTAACATTGGTGTAATAAAGTCCATTAAGCTAAGTTCATGTAAACGGTGGAGCTGTTCAGATTTTATAGCTGTGCCAAGGGATGTTCAGTTACCCCTGAAATGTGCTGAGTGGTGATTTTGTTGTTGTTTTTTAATAGTGCCATTTGCATACGGCATTTTCTGGAAGTACAGAATTCCACCTGTAAAGATTTGCAAAGGTAAAATGTATCTTCAAGGTTACACTTTGTTAGAAGGAATTGTCTAAAGGTGATTACTGAACTCAGTGGAGGAAGGTAGCTGTGTAGTTAAACATTCCTAACCAATGTGTTTTCATGTGGAACTGGGTGTCAGTAGTACAACGCTTAAGACCGAAAGTTCATAGTAGTGATCAGCAGTTGTTTTCTTGGCTGGATTAACCTCTCTGTCCTTCCTTTCCACTTCCTTTGAATACTTGTGGCAGAGAGTTCAGCATTTCATCTGTGTTTAAGGAAAGGACACACTGTTTAATAGTCCCCCCTGAGAGGTGGCTTCACCAAGGAAGCAAGAGAACGAAAAAACAAGCTGAGC
Organism: Excalfactoria chinensis; assembly: GCF_039878825.1. Lineage (NCBI taxonomy): Eukaryota > Metazoa > Chordata > Aves > Galliformes > Phasianidae > Excalfactoria > Excalfactoria chinensis. Next base: position 5,328,260 of record NC_092836.1, read on the forward strand.
TGACCCCTCAGCGTGCTGATTCCTAAAAGGAAGAAATACTGGTTGTTTAGTTTGATGAAGCTTGTTCTACTGATGCTCTTATTAGTGGAGACACGGAATGTTATTCCTGAGCAGTTTTGCTGGAGTAGTTAACATGCAGCTTGATGACTTTTTGTGGATACATCAGGGTAGTTTCTCATGTTTTTTTAATGAAGAATACACATAAAAAGCAAGCACTTCAAGGAGATCTCCTGGGTCATCTGACGTGGGGTGTCAGAGTAGTTAATGGTGCATATATATTTAAGGACAACATTGTCTCTTTGTAATGTTCACTAATTGTATTTAATTTTTTTTCCCATGTATTGAAACTGACTCCTGCCATAAAATGTGCTTGTATTTCCACTCCAGATTAAGGATCCATATAGTTTAGCCTATCTTGTTTTGTTTTTGTTGCTAGCTGAAGAAATGGCAAACCAAGTAGTGGAAGAATCTAATCTGGCTGCTCTCCGAATACATTATTTGTATGCTACTCATAGTATTTTATATAAAATAAACCAAGCCAAGCAGTGGAAAAATAAGAGGTTATGCAGGTTATGTGAACAATCAATTTTTTCTGCTGCACTAGTCAATAAAGCATTACACTATGAAGCACGTTGCCTCGTGAAGATGGTCAAGAAAAGATGTTTAACTTCTTTGTATGCCTATGTTGCTGATTTTAGTAGCACTGTACATGTGTAATTGGACTAGATGCATGGTGTCTATGTATATAAAGTAATGGAACATAAGGCTTGTTGAGAACAAAGTAGTCAACTACTTGTAGCAGTGCTTTTCTGAAAGCCTCGTCTGTCTGTACATATTTGCTCCATATTTTTCTGAGTCTGACGTGGTAGCAGAACTCTTGGAAAGCAGAGAAAGGAAGTGAGAATAGAAGGGAACCCCAAATGCATATCATTGGTACTTGTGAAAAGTACCAAAGAATTCTAGCCAGCAGGAGAAAATGCACTGTGAAACTTGTATTGGATGAAATAATTCCGGCTTTGTTTTGCTTCATTTTACTGTTCACTTGAGGCCTTAGCTTTCACTTATTTCAGTTCTGGAGTTTTGATGCTGTTGTCAGACTAAGAAAATGTTATCAGTTGTAAGAGAGCCCTATTCAAGTTTATTAATCTCTTTGAGTAGAAATTTAATCTTAAAAAAAAATGTCCTAGCAGGAAGAGTTTAATTCCTCTCTAAGACCATTATAGTTATTTAAAATCATAAGCTATATAAAATCATGGAAGTATCTGCTGGTGATGTTTTGCTTATTTTCATGAAGTCATTTATTTTTGCTTCTGCTCGTGGTTTAAACTAAAGAAAAAACACCCTTTCAACTCACCTGCCATATATCGTTCTCAAAGAAGAGTTGCTCTCTACCAATACTGTGCACACAAAGCATTAAAAGCTCATATAAAAGCTTTGTTTTTAATTGTAGTAATATAAGGTCGGTTTGAAGTGTTCAGTAGAGCTGTGAATACTTCTGTCCTTTAATTTGGCTTAGTTTGATTTTCTTTTTGTTCCAGGCTGTGAAAATATACCATGTAGATTTTCAGTTCTTTCACATTTGCTCTTTGGAGTGATTTTAAAGTGTTCCTTTTCTATAGAAATTGTAGCTAACATACTAAGAAATAAAATGTCATTTAATAAAAGGGGAAACAGGATTTAGGAAGATGCATTTTAAATCCTGCTTCCCCTCTTTGGGCTGTTCAGGGCTTGAGATAAAAAAAAGTTGAGGTTTATTTACAGTAAAAAGGAATACACGAGTTTAGTAAATTGTGTTTCTGAATTTGTTTTGTTGTTAGAAAAAATGAATAAGTATAATAGCAAAGTGACACCTGTAGGTTTTCAAGTCCTTGCCATCTTCTTACGCTGGTGAAATATAAAGGCTTTTTAGGGACTTAAGTCTCAGCAAAGGCTGTTTAACGCTTGCAGTGTTTTCTCCACAAGAATTCCTGTGATGAAGTTTGTACTCCTTGCATTCCAGTGCAACCTTGCCATAAAGAAGCAGATAGAAAGTAGGTATGTCTTAAACTGCTTGAACATAACTGCATACTCTGGTGGTTGTCTGAAGGCAGGATCTGTGTGTGTTAGCATTGGCAAATGTGAGTATGTATTTCTATGTAGGGTGCCTGGAAGTTTATGCTGCCCAAGAAACTTGCACTGTTTCAAGGCCATCTCAAATTCCTATGATTGCTTGTTGTAAATGTTTAGAGGGGGGTCTGGAACTTCATTTTGCAAGGATTTTTCAAGAGTCTTGTGCTGATTCTTTTTATTGCTGTTCCTTTTAAATCTTTCAAACTTTTATTGCAACCAGAACATCTTTGTACTGGGAATTGGTTTCGAGAATCATGTTTACTCACATTTCTAACATCTTATGGTCACTTTTTTTGTGCCGCAAGCCTAAAACACATGTTTACAGCTGTTGTGTGTTTTCAAGATACTCTTGAAAGAGCAGTCATCTTCAGATTCAAGGTTTTTGCTTTATTTCATCTCTTTATTTTGTCTGTGCTTCTCAAGACATATGGTGTGTATACTGCAAGGGCTTTAAAGTGATTTTTTCATGTTCTGTGCTCTTCAAAGCTTCTAATACAGTCTGTGTCAGTTTCCTCAATATCTTGTACTCTGCTGTGCGATGGTAGGCTGTGCTAACTTGCTTTAGGAAGTCTGTTATTCACAGCCAGGAGTCTGTCTTTTATCAGTACTCTTGGCTGAAAGTCTTCTGTTGGCCTTCAGAAGTTGGTCTCCCTAAGCATTGCGTAACATTGAAAGAGACAAAGTTATATGCTTTCTAACCTTATGTTTGTAGGCTTCTCTTTTATGTGCCAAACTCTGTTTGGCTGGATTTTCTTTGTCTCACTGGGGATTGCTTTGCTAATTCTTTGGAACAAATTTTTCTCTCATTACTGGCAAACTGTGGGTTTGTGGCATCAGCTTTTGGTTGAAATTCTCTGTCCTGTTTTAATATGAGGTTGGAGTTGACTTTCAGGTCCTCTCATGTCTCCTAGTGTTAATCCCTTCGTGGGAGTCGTCATGAAGCAATAGCTGCTGGAGTCTAACAGAGTCCTTACAATAGGGAAAACAAACTAAAAGTCAACAGTTACGAAAGTGGGTTTAAATTGTAATTTGAAGGCGCTGCATAAATATAATAACACATTGTCTCTGAGTAATGTGGAGGGAATAAAACATGCTGAGGTGCTGGTATGATACCTGGAATTAGACGTAGCCATAGAGCATACTAACAATGTGCTGTTGTATTCTTCTAAAATTTATTAACCAGGTTGCATTTAGAAGAACTTCAGATGTGTAATTCTGAGCTTTTTGCAGCTGTTTAAGCTGTGTGGGAGTCAGTTTTACAAAGAAAAACAACAAAAAACCCCCCAACATGATTATATACAGCAAAAGATGGGTTTTGTGTTGCCTTTATGCATCAGTCTTTTGTGTTATTTTTCAAAGCAAGTAAGAGCGGGCAGAGGTTTGCTTTTGATGCAATGCAACATTTAAAATTCTAGTGTTCTGATAAAGGGTATGCATTATTGAACAACTTTAGCATGGGGGTTTTTGTTTTCACTATAAAGTTACATTAGGATAATATTTTTGATCATGCTGTTAGAGATGAAAGTATTAGTGTAGTAAATAGTCCTCTTTGTCTGATGTTTCTGAATATGCGGTCCTAGCTTACACACTGTGCTCCTGAACCTCAGGAGGAACCAAGAGCTGGCTGTGGGCTCTTTGCCAGGAGGACAGCACTTCGTCTCTCCATGTGGGAACAGCATCTTTCTCAGACATAAGCTGTGCTCCTACTGTTGCCAGCAATCAGAATAGCAGGATGACTTTTCAGAATAACTTCTCAATTTCTCTTGTTTTTCTAGTTGATGTCATTACTCCTTTGTATTATAGTAGAGAGGCTTGACTGGTCCATCGGGATGCCTGAAATACAGTCTGTCTTAGATGTGTTAGGTCTATGTAAATATGAACACTTTGCTATGCATATCAGCATATCATTATCAACAAATGGTATTTTCAGGAGTGTGCTTTTCAATACCATTTAGGGGGAAAAAAAGTCAGTTAAAGTTTCTTGTGATTAAAAACAAAAAACTTAAAACTGCATTTAACTCAAATGTTTTTTCAGAGCCGTGCCTGAAGTATTTATTATGCTTGTTACTGACTTCAAACCAACACTGCAGAACTGTAGTAATAACACAATGTTAACAGCTCCTTAATTCTTGTTTTTATCTGCAACTCACTGTGCATGGAGAAGGAGTTCTTTCTATACATCCTTCAGTAAGGAACCTTTGACTTCTGAAGTGTCAACAAGAAACATTTTTACCTCCAAGACAAGCAAACATGATGTGTGTGCACGAGTACAACTTTGTCATATCTTTTTTTTGTGATAAATATAAACATATATACATACAGAAGCATCTAAGCATGCATATTGAGAATGGAAGGTATAAATTTTCTAGCTGCTGTTGGCCTTGCTGGCTTCTTCTACAAAACATGCTTGTGACCAACTGAGCACAGGTAATGGACCACTGAAAATATCAGGATTCTATTTCCTACATGGTGATGCTAATTCTCTGGTGGTTTTTTTTGTTCTTTCTAGCTGTGCTACAATAGATGCGTAGAATAAGTAGAAATAATTTTAGTAGGCGAAATTATGTGAAGTTTAGTGTAAGTAAAGATTTAGTATGAAACAATGTGTGGGTTTTTTTAAGGCAACTTTTTTTAAAACAGAATTTCTACAGCTCAGGCTAACATAAGACAATATGTGGTTCGAATGACGTTTGCTGGTCTATGTTGATAATACTAAATGTAAGACGATTTAGCTAGAGAAGATCACCCAGGGAACCTTGCATAGCTTAATATATTCTGTAGCGTTCAGAACATTTTAAAGACATAAATGCATTTTCTTAACGTTTAAGTGAATCAATAACATATTTCAGCTTTCCTCTGAAACAGTGTTGTTTAGTTTCTGGCTTGAGATAACCACGGGGCTGAAGAGCTCAGTTGACTGTCTGATGAACTGTTCTTAATGAGCATTATGTTATTTTCCCCTCTCATTTTTCTAGGCTGTTCAATTAACCCCTAGACGATGGCTGAATCTGCAGGAGTACCAAAGCAAAAAGCTGATGGCAGACCACGGGGTTACAGTTCAGAGATTCTTTGTGGCTGATTCTGCCGATGATGCCCTGGAGGCTGCTCAGAGACTAAGTAAGTTGACTGATAATGGGAGTAATCTGCTTCACCAGATAGCAATCTGGAAAATAAATTGCTTTCTAATAAGTTGTACACAATCTTCAAATTGATGTTTATTGAAATGGTTTGATATATTTTTCAAGCCATAAATATTTATTTTATTTATGATCAGCAGTGCTTAACAGCAATATTTTCTCTGAAGTTTATTTCTTAAGGGTAGGCAACATATAGCATGGAGTCTTTACTTGATACTATCTAAGTCATTTTGCCAATTTAGAACAGAGAATTCCCTTGCGAATACATGTTGTGTACACTTGATAAAATTTAAGAAACCAAAGTAAACTTGTGGGAAAAGTTCTTTTCCAACATTTACTCTATTAGAAAGCAGAAGAAGAAAAAGGTTTTGAACTCTCCATTTTTGAAGATACTCAGAACTGAATTGGATGCAGTCTGAGGAACTTGCTTTAGCAGATCTTGCTTTGAGCCAGATGGGGTGGACGAGACAATAACCAGAGGAACCTATTAGCATCGGCTATTCTACCTGTCTTTAAAGGAATAAAATATGCAACAGAGAATTACATGTTTGTTCACACATACATTTATTCCATCTGAGGAAAAGAGAAAAGGTGAGTTGAGTTGGTTACCATCACAAAAGGATTTGATAGTGGCCAGAAGAGAAGGTTGTGGTTCCGGAGACAGCATCTTCATTTTAGTGTAATTAAGATGAGATTGTGGATCAGAAAGGAATTTATGTAACACCTGTCCTATCCGAAGGGTATGCATACATGCAAGTATGTTTTTCACCCATTTGTGGATGTCAAAAAGGTCTTATACTTTTCTGAAGTTAATAACAGTATTTTTTCTAGTTTTCCACTTTTGATTTAACTTTTGTTGAAATGAACATGTTAAAATCAACATGCCGGAGGACAAATGTTATTGTAGTCTAATTGTCTAATAACAGGAAGTTTTTTTTAATGTTCTACTTAATGCACAAGCCACTTAGTTAAATGTATTTCAGTTTTACACACTGGAAAGTAAATAACACAATTTACTGATCTCAGAGATCTCATCAGTCCTCAAGTAGCTGAATAGGATTAGCATAATGGCTTGATAAATCTTTATAATGTCATGAAGGTGATGTATTTTTCAGTAATCAAAGCCTTCTTATGTCAACTAGAACATCTGAAAATATATTTCAAGCAAAAGCATTTAACGGTTTTGTTATGGTCATTTGTCAGTGCAGAGTGAAGAAATGCCAGCACAAAGCAAAGCTTATAAAATTTGAGGGTTTCTTTGTGCATGGACATCTGAGAAAACCAGAAAATGCCCTATGAAGCTATGGCAGCTTTCTTCCACAAATCTTTCAGTGCTTAAGCTCTCTTTTCCATGATTGAGCTCATAAATGGATTAGCCTATCCAATAACTGTAACTATTCTAGATCCCTATAACTATTTGCAGAAATAAATTGCTCCATTAAAGGCAGTAGACCTTTTCTGTTCTATGACGCCAGATTTATTTTAAATAACCTTCTGTAGCTTGGTTGCTTTGCAAATTGCTTTGGTCTATTAAAGGAACCCGTTGAAATTCAAATAATTGAAAAAGATAAAAACAAAAAGATATTTGTTAATCAAATTAAGTCAACCACATGCTTTTTGTCTGGGCTCACTTGTTAACACGTTAAAAGTTACAAGTCAAAAGTAGCTTTTCTTTGTTTTATAGAATTATTTTCAGTCTACATTACTGTGCGTTAAAGAATTGTAGAGTATGAAGGCTGTTACATGTTGAAATGATTGACACAACCCATTGTCCCACTAAATAATTAAGCATCCTTGTAATCATTCTGATACTACGCTGTTGTATTTCTAATGTGTATTTGAAAACTAAGAATCAAGAACACGTTCTGTTTCTGTTGTCGTACCAAGATTTCATCAGATACATCTCCTTTGTGATCCATTTGGCAAATAGTATCTCTATCACTCAGTATTATCTGCATGATGTGATGTGAGCTGTTGTTTTCTGAATATGCAGCTGCTTGGTAAAAGGTTTGAAGCAAACCAGAAGCCTTTAGTTTACCACAGGCACAAAATATTCCAAAATAAAATAAGGAATGGAGGTAGCACTGGGATATTTTTGATAGGCAGACATTCTGCAGTAGAAGATGATGAAAAGAGGTCAATCACCCTTGCTAAGGCCTACTAAAAAAAAATGTGGTGTTTTAGGTATCATATGCCTCACTTTCACTTCTGCAAACAGGAAGGGATACTTGCCAGCAGACTCAAACGGTATTCATACTCAAAAGGTATTTTTGGGGGAAAGAAGATTCTTTCTGTAGGAATATTTCCTTGAATACAGAAGAAGCAGGTTTTTTTTGCTAGATAGTCGTGCAGCATTGTGTCATTCTCATGGATCTCTGTATGTGGTAGAATGGTGCAAATAAAGGGACAGAAATTCCCGATATTGAAGATTTGACAAAGTGTAAATCTGAGAAATAATTAAATTCATAGTTTTCTCAAAAAGAGAAGACTGAGCAGGTTGTACTGCTGCAGTGCCTGTGTTCACTTGTTGGCTTTCCTGTTGATGGAAATGGGAATGGATGGGATTACACCATTTTTGCTGCTGTTTTCGCCATGTCAGGAAGGTGTTAAGCCTTTCAAAAACACATGCATTTACTTTTACCTGGCATCAGCAGTTTTGTTATAGTTTGCTCATTTCTTCCATTGCTCTGTTTTATTCTTGTGTATACTGAATAGACTGAATATTAATTTTTGCAGAGATATTTTCAAAACTTAACGGTACAAAAGGCAGCCTACAAGGAATTTTTAATGGAATGAAAGGATTGTTTTTCTTCCTAAGATAAGAATGGCAGATGTGAAGAAAATTAAAATGACATCACTAATATTGACTTCAAAAGAAGTTGAGTACAGTAAGGAATACAGAATTAGATCCCAAGGAATTAATTGCCTTTTACGTGCTAAGCAATTTTCAGCTTTAAGTCTTGTAAAGAAGGTAGTATTTGCAGACCATCAGGAAGTGCAGTTATAAATGGCTTCATGTTTCATGCTGAATTTCCTAAGTTTTTAGGTGTGAAAGAAAAAGGTGCTGTGCCATTTAGCTGGATCAGTAAGGCATTGCTTGATCTGCCATCTGAAGAAACACAACCTGTAAACAAGTTCTTATAGTTCAAGTACCTCTATTTAATGGAAAACAATGTGAAGTATTTGGAAGCTGAGCATGTGCTTGAAATGTAAGGCAATCTAGCTGTTCCTGTACTAACTCTCAAGTCTTTTGATCCAGTTTTCACTAAATGCAGGTGTACATTTAGAGCTCATTTATCCCAGGAAGGAGTTTCCTTTTTCACACAGTAACAATATGATGGGGAGAAAAAAAGTCCTTATCTATGCATGCATACACGCATGTTATTAGGATGTGAGCGTTTTCATTGCTTGCATTGAGCAGATGTACTGTGCAACATTTAGGATCCATCATTTTCCCTTCCCCACCAAGGGTACTTAAGTCTACTACAGCTCTTGCACTGTGCTTTATGTTCTGTCTGATGGTGAAGCTGTTAAGGGGAACCATCGTTTTAAACCAGTAGGTGGACAAAGCTGAAAGGAATTGTAATTATGCTGGAGGGTGTTACTATGTACTGTCAATTGGCTCTTTGAATCAGTAGAGAACTTACAGAGGGGGCTGAAAATGCTGAGTATCCTAAATGGATGGTAGAAGCTAGGCATGCTTCTGGCATTTCTTTGCCTGATTTTTAACAAAAGCAATAGAGTGCTGCCTGTTGCCACTTAGAGTGTTTCATTACATTTAGGAATCAGTCAGGTGCAGTGTTCACACTCTATCACAGAGAAATGCAATTGAATTGAGTGCAGGGCCTTTGTTCACTCTTTTTTTTTTCCTTTTTTTTTTTTCCCCTCAAGAAAAATATAAGAACATGTAGTCTCTACATATCCGATTTCTGTTGTCTTATGCATGACTGAACTCTGCTCTGGACAAAAGGCAGGCTTTTTATATCAGGCTAAAGAGGTAAAAGTACTTTATGAAAAACAGAAAGAGGCTTCAGAATCCTCTGCTATGAGATAATTTACCTGTCAACTGTTATTCACTGTGTTTTTCACAATGTGGAGATTTCAGTCATGTGATCTCTGTTCCTTCCAGTCTCATGTGGGGATTTTTTCCTTGGCTGTGCTTACTTTTAGATGAAGTCTAAATTTGTAGGTGTTGTTTTACATCCCTTACCTCAAAATTCATCTACATTACAGGTCAGAAAACCACTTGAAAGCAGTGTATGTGTAGAAGGAATCAAAACTTGGTCCTTACATTGGTAATTTTCTTTTTTTCTATAGAAACCCTAATCCTACAGTTAACCTATACTTACATGTTATTGTGTGGTTCACTGTGTAGTAATAGTTTTTCACCGGTGCATTACATTTCATTTCTCCAAAAGCCACTGTGCTCTTAATGTTTTTTAACCAGTTATTTTTTTAAAGCCCTTTGGATTATACTTTTTTGCATCTGGTGAACACTCACATGTTGCTGCAACAAGCTGTGTGCAGCAGCTTGGCTTGCTGTTAGACTTGCTCTCCCAAAAGTCCTCTTACATTCTCTGACAGCTTTTATTAAAGTTCATTGTACCTAAGTTATGTCTTTGCAGAACTATCCTTTCAGACAAGATGATGCTGTAAGTTATTGACTAATATGATTCTATTCTCAAATGGGGCGAGTGTTTAGAAAACAGACTTCAATATTTAATAGAAAGCTAGTGGTGGTTGAGTTTGTTCTGGACCTCATTCAACATTATTGAGAACAAACATCTCCTGCATTTAGCAATCCAGTTAGTGGATTAGCACACAGGTAATGGATTTTGCCTAGTCTAGGTGGTGAAATCCAATACTAGATGATACCTACATTTTGCTGTGAGTTTGTATTAGGAAATACCTGTATTTGCCCTGTTACTCCCAGTCTTCTCTTGGTAGGTGCCTCTTGGGTGCAGTTTATGTATTTTGTCATCCATTTCAAAGCTCCACAGAATTTGCTGTGGTCTGTGGTTTTTTTTATCTGTCCCTTTTCCATTTTCCTATCTTTTTCTTAGAGCCTTTTCCTCATTGTCTGCCTTTTGTCTCTTCATATTGCCATCTCACTTTGTGTCTTCTGATGGGGAGCTCGCTCGTCCTCTTTTTGTTGTGCAGAAGTCTGCCATATAATATCTTGCTTACAACGAATTAATGCAACAGCTGCATTCTGCTGAAAGGCATTGTGTATTTTGAGTACACTCACTATTCTGTTTTCCTAAAGTCTTTTGCTGAAACCACCATTTATTTAACAGTCAGTTGGGAAATGAATGTTTGTGCGTATGATCACAAATTAAGTAAAGATCACTAGCACTTCTAATAATATTTCTCTCTCTATTGGTTCACGTTGAAATGGTTTGATTTTTGTCAGAATATTTTTTCCAAGTTTAGTTGTGCTGACAACATCAAAAACCTCACTCATGTCTGAAAGCGATGCAAATAATAAACTAGTGTGCGTGTGTGGGATCCATAATGACCACTGTGTCAGTGATCCAGTTCGCTCACCCTGTCTGCTGGATGAAGAAATCCAGGAGAATCAGAGGACCCTTTTCCTGGATGTGAGCCCTAAATACCACTGCTGCCTCCTCTTCCCGTGTTGTGGTTGGTTTGTTTATGACTCTTGTAATTCCTTTTTGTTCTCCCTGCTCCCCTCCTGCTGAGTTCTATGCAATGAAACTATTTCACAGATGCTGCTGAGAAGGGGCAAAATTTTCAGCCCTGCAATGTTTAAGCAATGTAATGTCCTTGGTAAGCACTGCAAGGGCTCCCTCACTTGGCTTTATGCGTGCTAGAGCAGCAGCCCCAAGCACCTGTGTGGAGATGGGCAGCTGTCCAACAGCATGTGCATTTGTTGGTAACGGCCACACGTGTTGTGTCCTGTGTGCCAGAAACACTGACAAAGCTATTCCAGCTTTCCTAACTGCAAATATGGGTTTTGTTCTTTTTGAAGCAAAATAAATGAAAGGATGTTGTCCAAGTTGGTCACCGTGTATTGAAGTGTTTCAAATCGAGCCTTCTGGATCCAGCATAAGTTATAAATTTCAGCATTTTTAATAGTTTGGAGATGAAAATTCTTCAAGAGACCCTGAGTCTGGTGAAAACATACTGGAATAGTTAATTTCCAATGCATGGTTGTGACAAACAAATGTGTTTTGTTTGTCTTACCTGCTTCTTTTGTTGGAAAATTACATGCTGAATATAAGTCGGTAAATGCAAGCTGGGGACTGCCTACAGTTGTTGGGTATTTTACAACTATTCTTTGTCATCGAATGTCTTCATATTTAATAGATTTATAGTAATATGAGTAATGGCTTGGGGGCTAACAAATCAAAATCTCATTTCAGATGTTTGACACTAATGTTGTTGTGACTTATTGTTCCCTATGTTGGATATTTTGATCAAATTACCAAAATAGCTACTTGGAAGTAAGAACTCGAAGGAAAAAAGGCTCTAGAAATGGGGTACTGAATATCATATTTAAAGCATGGCGGAGAAAGCGGTCACTTATAGATTCCTGTTGAGTTAAATGTATTAGTGGATTTTTGTTTATAAAACAAGGCGATGGCAGAAGCCATAGCTCTTGGTATGAAAATTTGAAGAGGTGGTATAAAGTGCAGCATGTCACGAGGAAGGTACAAAATGAGTGCTGGTGTTTATTTCGGGTTGGTCACACCGTATTTCACAGTTCTTCAGGGTAGTTTTGCAGCCTCAGAACAATAACCAGATGTGTAATCAGGAAGCAGCTGCATGAAATTCTCATTTTTTCTAATGCATGAGATCAGAACCATTAGATGTGCTTTATGTATAAGATCAGAAAAAATAAACAATTTTTTTCTCTGCAAAGGAGAGCAATCGCTCCTATGCTCTCTAGATGCCCATCTGCTTTAAAATGTTCGGGGCTGATTACTGAAACCAAATTCTGTTGCTCCTTGCTTCTCTGGCTCGCTCTGGAAATGTGATAAAGCATTTGTGTTGTTTTTAATTTATAAAGCTCTGTTGAAAAAGATCCATCTGTGACACCAAATAGCCATTTTTCAAATCCACCTGTGTCTGTAGTGGATACTTTTATCCAAATACCACAGCGTATCCCCTCCTGGGCCTGTCTGCTTCTGATGGAAGATGAATGAATGTGTTGGATTTTTGGTTTTGTTTGTTGTTTTGTTAGGATTCTGCCATCAACGACTGCATTGCTGAGTACATTTCAAGGTAGAAAGGAATACAAGCCTTTCATGTGATATCAAGTATACACTACTGAAAGAAATGCCAGCTTAGCTTAATGACCATTTAGTTGCCATTAGTGTTTTAACAAAGCATACGACTCAAATAATGTTGTCCAGAAGCCGTATGTGACTTTTACTTCCTTGAGAATTCTCTCACTTCATAGGAAGCCTGATTAATTTTTTAAATAAATATCAATGTTGATATTAATTATAGCTCAGCACATTTTGATAACAAACGCTGCCAATGCTATTGGTTAAACTTGTGATGGAAAGATCTGCTTCTCAGCTGGCAGCTTGCAGTTTGCCCTCTCTGGGGCTCATTACCACGGCTGCGTTGTGTTGTGATCTTTGGGGTGACCTTGATCAGAGGAATTGCAGTTCTTCTGTTTACATGGAACAAACTCTCAGCAGGAGACATGCTTCAAGTATTAATTTTGTAATATTGGTTAGAAACTGGAAATGAGATGACAGCGCTCCTCAGATTGATGGCTGCGTGATGGTATTTAATCCCACATAGAAGAGTGTAAAATATGTAATTGATACTTACGTCTGTAAAAATGTTTCATTTTTACTTTAAGCTTTTCTAATGGGAATACAAGTAGTAAAATTACGTTGAATTAGTATATAATTTAAGACTAAAATGATGACTGCCTGGAGATGAGAATGGTTTACAATTAATCCTTTTTTATAGCATCTCTTAGGTCCTCAGTGGCAAAGCTTTTTGTGTGGTCAGCAGTTTGATAGTAGTTGCTTGGGTGAAATAGCTTATTTATTCCTTCCTCCATACTGTGGATGTTTTTATGTTTGAAACTGATTTTATTTGAGGCTGCAGTTTCATCTTCAAGGGGGCAAAGATGACAGTAGGTCTGATATTGTCTCATCGTTAACTGGTATCCTGGGTACTGGCAGAGACTCTTCCTTTTGTAATCAGAGCCCAGAAGGGGGACATATTAAGGAGTAGGAGGAACCAGACCAAATGTAGTGAAAGTTAAACTGAGGAACTTTGCAAAGAGTAAAATTTGAGTAGTTATTCTTGAATGATTAACATTGTGCTGAAAAAAAAACAGCTCTTGCTCAGATGCTTTTCTTTAACTGAATTCTGAAGTATTGCTCCATTTATTTATTTATTTATTACTATTTTTTGTGCTGAGTGTTATGGGTTATGTTCTGGTTATTGCCCTACTTGGATGCCTTTGTCATTTCCCTGCTCTCCACCAGCATCCCGTAGGTGACAGAATGTAGCAGGAAAGTACAGTTGTTAGATAACCATTTTCAGCATGCAAGTTGAAGAAGTAACGTCTTTTAAGTCAGTTGTTTCTGTTAAATATGTCGGTCCTTATGGAATAGGTGCTGTTTTAGGAGGGGCTGTGATCAATGAATAAGAATATTAACCTGTTTGTTTGCGATATGAATATGTGGTTTATGAACCAAGCTGGAAATCTCTGTCACAGATGACCTTGTGAGCTGCACAATGCTCAGAGAGCTCAAAATAAGCAATAGAAACATTGTCTGATATCTCCTTTCCCTCCCTTCCTCCCCCAGCCTCCTTTGACCTATGGAGTAAGCTTAAGCGTTATTTTGCAAAGGTTAGTATGACTTGGAAGAGCTTTTTTTCATCTTTGAAGATGGAAGGAGTTTACAATCTGATATTCTGAATACATCCAGCAATTGAGAAGTACAACCGCTAAGGGGCTGTGATATTTTCTATGCAGATAATCTCAACTGAAGGTGGTAGGGCAGTTTTTTGAAGCTGAAGATGATCTGACATCATTAATCTGCTGCCTCCTATTTGAGAAAGTGCTGTGAATTTAAAATATGTTTATCTACATTTCTTCCAATATTTGCTGTTTCAGAAAAGTAAAACGTTTAAACACACTCATGAAAATGTAATGTGTCTTTGTAACTCTGCTGAATTCAGTTGGGAGATGCTATCTAACTTCATGTACCATGGTGTACTTTAAATGAGGCATTAACTCTCGAGAGTATTGTCATGAAAAACACTTAGTTCCAGAAGTTAGCTGTGCTATTACTTAAGTGATATTTGTTTTCTTACAAAATTTCCAAGTTGACCGCGTGCTGTACTGTCCCCTGTCCTGCTGTTCAAGTCAGCTATTGTTTCTTGCCTCATAGTGAAGGAGAACATTTTTCTTGCACCTCCCTTGGGCTCAATTGTACTGCTCACCTGAGTAAGATAAATAGGGCCAAACTTCATGCTATAAATCTTCAATATGTTTATTGTTCTAAATGCTTAAGAATAACTCTGGATTTTTTGCAGGGAGAGGAAAGTAAGGCAACCTCGAGAAGTTTACAGTATAAATAGTAAACGATATAAATGGTGAAAAAGAGGAGGAAGAGGAGGTGGTAGATGGCAAGAAGGAAATGTTACAGCGGTGTAACTATGGTGCACATGCAGAATTATTTTGAAAGTCTTGGGGGGGAAAAGTCAGATGCTTGAAATGTTCTGTGATAAGTGAGATTTTTGAGCTTGAAGCATCATTTCATTGCTTAGTGTATTTGAGCAGTTCTAACAGTTGCTCAAGAATGATCTGTTAATACTATTTCGTTTATGCTCATTTTTGGGTTGTTAGAAGGAGAAAAACCTCTCACTTAGCCCCATCCTAAGTCTATTCAAGTCACTGGAAGACTGTTCATTATTTCCCTGTGTTTCCCTTCACTCTCTGCCAAATCTCAGCCCTTCATCCCTGCGGGTGTTCACCTGTGTGTTTGAGCAGCAGCCTTCTTCATCTCATTGCCTGTCAGGTATGTGAGCATTGTGCTCCACTGAAGATTGTTGTCATAACAATCCAGATTCTGCATCTGCTTGTCCAGCATCCACTTTTGTGCCTGTTATCTCAGAGGGATCTTCTATGCAGGGGTTCTGGTGGGGTTGTTGGTGGTGGTGGTTTTTAAAGCTCATTAAAGCTTGAATTTTCTTTTGGCTACTTGCTTTTCCACATCTTACCTGCGGTATAATGCAGCTTTTGTTTTATATGTGGTTGGGATGAAAATGGAACAAGAGAGACTTGTGGCAGATTACTGCAAATTTAACTATTTGACAAAAAAAACAAAACTAGTTGCTTATACAAATTTTCCCTATAAATAAAATCTTATGTCTCTTACCATAAAGTGATCTGCCATTTAAATGCAGCACTTAACATGTACTATAAATAGCTTTTGAGTGACAGTCTGATCTTAAGTCCATATGCAGATAGTATTTATTTAAATAATTGTTTCTTTATAAGAAATTGTGTGCCTGAAGATCCTTACTTAGTGAAAAGTCACTTGGCAGTTTTGGGATGAAAACCATTTCATGTCTCTCCATGTTGCACTTTGTTCAGTTCCCAAAAAAGGCTCTTGCCTCTTCTGGGTTTGTTCAGCTTTGTGGCTGTTGTAACAATCAGAATGTTACAGATTCTGATTTATGGCTGTTTTTACACTTTTTGACATCTAGCATCCTGTAAATAGTGATACATACATACTCACTTCCACAGAGTGCATGAAGTATTCCTTCAGAAAGGAATGAGCTACTAAAGAAAGGAAGTAAATGGGTCAGCTTAAATACTAGAGAGAGACTCTGAATGGCTAGGATCAGAGGTAGCTAAGTGAAGCTACTCAAGTTGCCTATCTAATGTTGTACTGTCAGTTGTGCAGAAAGGAATGTAATTAGTGCAATTGACAGCAGGCAGGGTGATGTTAATTATATATTCTCTTGCCTTTCTGTGAGTTGTTTTAGCAAGGTGGGTAAATTATGTCACGAGACATTCTGGGAGTTAGTTGTGATGACTGTTCCCACCAATGCTGTTTGTGCTTCCTCAAACAGAGGATCTGAACTTGATCTCAAAGAAGGGTGAAGTGGAAGAGGCAGCAGAAGCACAGGTAAACCTCATGCAAGAATTCTGCTTCTTAGAGGAAAAATTGCCCTATTCTATATCTCACACCTCAACAAAATCTGAAACTATTTTCTGCAGTGCAGAAGAAAGTAGTCATATATTGTAATGTTCTTTTCAGCACTTGTAAACCAGGCAGGCACAATTCAGTGACTTTGTGAACAATGTGAGAATTGAGTTTCCCCTGTATGGTAAGGCAACTTGCTAATTAAATATTAACCTGGTCTTAATAGTTACTGGGATGTCAGGCACTGCATCTGGTTTTGAGGATACATACCAGGGGCTGTGGGGATGGTGCTTAGGTCACACATTTGTCATCTAAACGGCAGACTGACAGAGCACTCAAACTCTCAGCTGGACCACAGTCATGAAGATGGTGTTTAGATATGGTTCTCTGCTGACAAGTTTAATACGGGTCTCTTTGCAAACATAGGTTGCTGCTTATTCCAGTTTCAGTGTTTTGATTTTTCCCTTTATGTGTGAGTAATTGAGAAAGCTGCAGTTTGGAATTTGTTACAACTGCTCCCTCGTTGTGATGCCAGGACTGTGTGATTTCATTAAAACATGCAGAATGCAGATTCCAGGCATATACATACTTGCAGTGTCCCCCCAGGGCTCATCTTGCAGTGAGCCTAAATGGAACTGAGCAGTGCTGATTTCTACTCCGTGTTGAGATGCATCTTTCCTTGTAAATGCTGACTGCCAGACGAGAAGCTAAAATTCCCTGGTGCCTTTACATTTATTTATGTACACTTATCCAATGGTAGAAAATCTGGAAAACTCTTAAGTCTTAAGTATAAATGTACTATATAGTTCTATCTTTGGTGCAGAGGTGATGAGTGATTGGAGCTTGGGATAGAAATGGTAAGCTGCTTGAACTGGTGTGTAGGATGCTTGCCTTATCTCACAGGACCAAGGGGTGTCTACATGGGATGGTTTAATGGATGAGGAAGGCAAAGAAAGCTTCTAAATATCCAGTTCAACACTATGAGGCTTGCTAAAGTGCCTACTGTATGTAAGTGTCCGTGGCCTTCTATCTATCTTTTAACGGATTAGAAAGAGCCTTTTTCACTACTAAATTTGGTTGTGTTATGCATCCTTCTTTCTGCAAGATTTAAAGAGGTAATCATATAGCTTAAGGAGAGTCACAGCTTGTATTCTTTGGATGTAAACTTGTCAGTGGTTGGCCTCTCTACAGACTGCTCGGTCCCAATTACACTGCATTTGGTATGCTATCCACCCACTGTTCTGAATAAATCCCATGTGACAAATCAAATGCTGAATTGATTCAAGCAAAATGCTTTGGCAAAGCTGTGTAAGCCTTCCCAAGTTCATGGAAGAAGACTGATTAGAAGGCTGGAGCAACCATGGGAGACAGTGGATGGCTGCACTCTTCAGAGCCTGCAAGGGGCATGGGCTGCTTGTGCTCCCTGTGGGAAGTCATGAGCCTGTCCAAAGCTCTTCTGGAGCTTCAGGATCAGCTCAACAAGTTGTGAGCTCAGCTTCCTTCCAGAAGCTACAGAACGTGTGCAGTCTCTTATTACCAGTGATACCTGTAGGTGTTAGGGAACCTTTTTTTCTTTTCTGCCTGTGTCAGCACTTCATGCTGAAATTCAAATGTAATCACAAAGGAATTAATTCCTACCTTTGGTAATCCTGGTGATGCAGCGAGTTAAAATGCATATTTAATAATCAATTAGTATGCAGAATATTTCTCATTGAATGATTAACTGCTGTTTTGGAAGGAGATAACAAATGGCACGGTCACCTGCTTGTTTATGGTGCTCACAATGTTAGTATGGAGAAGATCCAATATTTTAGTTATGTGGTTTATCTCTGAAGATTGTGAGAAAGTGAGTGGAACACTTATACTGACTGTATTTTCTTGGCTTTATTTGTATCTGTCTCTATATAAACTGCATTTTCTCCTTGCCTATGACCAAGATCTTGAGCAGCCTAGGTTGACTAAGTCACCTAAGAAATAGGACTGCTGCTTTCCTGCAGTTCAGCTTCTGGAAGTCCCGCAGGCTCCCAAGGTACGTGCATTCCTCCTCAGGAGACCAATTTAGGGGACTTATAGCCCCAGGTTTTTTTTAAAGTTTACTATGAAACCACAGTCAGTGCACTGAGAACATTCCTTACCTGAAAGTACTTTTCGCCAGAACATAAACACAGTTTCTTTTGTATATAAACAAAGAAATAGGCTTATGTGGGAGAGTGAAGGATCTTACATAAAGTATTGTCCTTTTTTTCCTTTTTTTCCCCCCTTTTTTTTAATATAACTTCAGTTCAACAGGGAAAATCAATTTTTGGTTCTTCAACTGCAAAGAAAGATCAAAAGGTAGAATTGACAGCCTAAACAAAGGGTGAGGTGGGACGGGCTGCTGGCACTCCTGTTCCCTGGTGTGCTTCATGCAGGCACTTTTCCAAGCAGAGTACATTTACAGAAGAATCAAGTAGTGGGTTTTTTCTGTGTTATTTTTTTCATCTGAATCAATAGTATGGGGAGTAAAAAAAAAAAAAACAACAAAAAACTTGAATATAAATGTTTAAAAAAACAAACAAAAAAGGCTTATATTAATTTTATGGACTTCTGTTGCTGATAAAGACAGCGGTTCTCAGATATACCAGGGTTCTCATTGCAGAATACTTACATTATAAAGAATTATCATTGATTGTACTTCTCTAGAGTCCTTTTTTTAAGGGTAGTATATAATGCATTTGATATTCAGGCCCACGCACAGCTAGGCTACTCTTACTCTTGCTTAAATGCTTGGCTGGATGCATATTTGAATCATCATATAAAAGCTAATTTCAGTCACTGTATTGGGAAACTTTATGGAGATTGGCTTTTCTGCTTTATATTCAATCATATTTTTATCTTTAATAATAAAACGTGATTTATTCTTAGAGGCACATATTTACAAGAGGAGGACGTTAAATTGTCAACAGGAAAAACAGAAAAGGGAAGAGTGTGAAAACTTTAAAAGCCCCAAACTGAGAAACAACTTTGAAGGCATTCCTTTAATAAAATGTATTATTTTCTGCATAAATTAAACATAAACAAACAGGCGCGATAAGTTTAGCTCAGTTGGGAAAGCAAATCTTTTGTTAACACTGTGATACTGCAGCTAATTGTTTGCTTTCATTTCTGTTTTGCACACAGAGGGGTCTGGAGGCACAGTTGGCCCCTGTGGCTGTAGGAGCCTTGGGACTGTAAGACGCATGCTTAACTGTATGTGGCTGAATTGCTTTGTTGGGTAGAGAATGATAGAAGTAATGCTTGACTTCAATGTGTTTCCACCTTTTAAAGTGGATTGCTGTATAGACAATAGTGATCTTGCCATATAATATATTAATACAGTGGATACTATAAGCATAATAAATAGGCTGCATCTGACTTGAGGTGCATCTTTGTAGGGAAATACTATTTCTACTGTCCATATGTTTGTCTTCACCCATGCAGCCAGAAGGTGTTTACATTTGGGGCTCTGTACTTTGGCACGTCTTGGAATGGTAAAGGTGCAGAGAACTGTCTACAGAATGCTCATTTCAAATACAGATGGTCTGGAGTTTCAGAAACAGCAGAATTATCATACAGTTCTGGGTTATTTGGAGTCCAGAGTTGTCAGGGCAGGGTACTTTGCACTGTAGCATCTGAACAACAGAACCTTCATATAAAAGGCTTTCAATTGGTTGCCAGAGATTGAATGATTTATAATGCTTAGCCTGTGATTTTATTTTATATTTTTTGATCCAGACTTCCTCAAGCACTGAGAAGCTCCACGTCCTCCTTCATCAAATCAGATGTACTCAAGGAGAGCTTTGAGAGCAAACCCATGGACCTTTATTTTGGATGTCTGTGTGATAGCTTTGCAAGGCTGAAGTCAATAAGTGATAAAAGTCTGACTGTGTGTTTGATCAGCATAGACTTTGAGCCACTTTAAACTAATTGTAGCTCACATACTGCAGAATTAAATCTTAATTTTTGATGGCTGTTCTGAAAGAGGTGACTGATAAGAAGCCATGTTGAGGAATGGTAATAGTAATAAAATGTGCATGATCTTCTGACTGCATATTTGCAGGATTTCTCTTCCTTTGTTCATTGACTTGTGTAACAGAATAGGTCCTTGGAGACATTGACAGGAGGCTGCCAGCTCTGCCCACTGAGTGTGTGTGGTGTCAGGGGATGGCATCGCAGTGCCACTTCACTGCGTGGACAGAAGTTTGTGTAGCTCCGTTAAAATATTCCGCTCTTGATTTTTCATTTTATTTGTTGCTCTGTTTCTTCTTTCTTTAGGCTAAGACAGCTGAGAGCTTCATGAAAAGTTTACTGCATGAAGCACGCCTCACTAACCTGGATGGCCAAGGTTAGAGCCTCAGGTGTCTTGTTCTCTTTCCATCAACACCTTTCTCTGCAGTGCTGGCTGAGGCTTTTCTTTAGAGCTGCGCTGTGCAGAGCTATGAAAAATTCTACTCCTAGAGGAAATTACTTGATTTCTCAAGGCAATTCAGGTTCTTCACTCTGATATTCCTCTCTTGCTTCCATGTTTCTTGTCCTGCTGCCATTTTCTTAGGTTACAAGCACACAAATTACCCTTGATCCTGGGCAAGGCAAACCTCTATGCCTTGTTCTGGCATCTTCTCATTTGGCCTTTGGGATACCATACAGGCTGCCTTGGAGGGTTTTTCACAGGCCGTTATTCTGTGACCCACCAGGGTTTTGTTTAAATCGGTTTTCTTCATAATAATGTTTCCCATGCTGAAACCCAGGAAACTTGATATTTTAACTTTGCTTCAGGTGAGCAGGACCCAACAGCAATTTAATTACTGCTGCTTGAAAGTTCCTTTGGCAGATGCATACTTAGTTCTGCGAGCATCAGCTGAAGTAATATCAGAAAAGCAGGTTGTGTTAGTCAATTGAAAGAAAGGACGCGATTGTAGATGTTCAGCTTCAGATCAGTGGTGTAATAAAGTAAAAGAAAATTACTTGTATGTTATCTGATTTCATTTCTCATGTATCCAATATGCTTGCTTTTAAAACCAGTCCAGAGGCTGTGTGTCCAATTTGCTTTGAAGAAAAATATGGGAATGGCTACGTCTGTGACAGATTCGAAAAAGACTTCCCTTGTGAAACAATAGAAATGAATATATAAAAGAGGGGAAAATAGAAAAGGAAGAGCTAAGAAAGGAAATGAGGAATGGCTTAGATCCATTTGTTTAGGATGTGTGCATGAGGTGACGTTTCTTGCATGGTGAAGTTGGAAAGAGTTTGATTAATAATTACTTTTATAAATGAAATCAATTACTGATCTTAAAAAATGTCACTTTGGGATGAATGAGTGTACAATGAGGCCTACTTTTTTGATAACTGTTTTTCTTCAGTAATTTAATAAGTGAATTGCTGCCTTTCAGCATTTCTTAGTAGTTAAAACATTATTGATGTTTATAATACATAATTAAGACACAGTGAGTAACTTCTTATACTACCTTGTTCATTGCTAAAAAAATGTGTGCATATGTGAGGAAGTTGATGCCTTCATTCAGACTTGCATGTATTTTCTCGAGCAATACATGGTATTTCGGCTTAAATATGCATGGAATATTGAAAAACCATTCTGAAGAGTGAAATGGATTGCTCTGACTGTGGTTGGGGTTGTGTATCTTTAAAGAAAAGCTGTAGCTCTTCTCTGACAAGGAAATATCTGTGGGGTGCTGTTTTGCACCAAAGCGGTTGCTGTATTTTTCACAGTGTTGCATGTCGTGTCCTAACACTGATAGAATCATGTAGGCCGTGTTGCAGGCTGTAGAAAACCTAAAGCAAATACCAACATGAAATGCCCGATAGCATAGCAAGGAAGGAAAATGTGAGCAGTGGACCATGGGATTTGATTTGCCTCCCGGTACAGATGTTGGCTTCAGATGTATCAACTGCTGTATATACCTTCCCAGGAAAAAAGATCCCAGCTCCAGGGCTTAGTTTTCTGTATCTCCAATGATGTGTCTACCAGATCAGGGACTTAAACCAGGTTGACTTTAATGCAGAAGTTGAAGTATTCTCAATGGGAGGCTGAACACATCACTCAATAATAAGCTTTGTCCTTACGTAACACTCAAATTCTTTAATTGTGATGTGTTGCCTAGATGTAAGTGTAGGATTGCTGTTGCCATTTCATAACTAAGCAAGGAATACAGTATGTCTGGCTTGATGCAGTTTGGTGAGATATATTAGAGCTATTTACTTGTAATGTGCTTGTGGATTTGGGGGGAAGATGGTTATGCCTTCAAGCGACATTGCTGAGCATCTGTACTCTCTTTTAATAGCTAAGATTATAAGGTGTGTTTATGCAAAATATTGTATGTAAGCTTGTGTCTGTATAGAAGATACCCATTTTTAAGTGATTCCAGACCTGTGAAGTACGTAGGTAGGTATCTTTTTTGTGAAGTACTTTTAGTTTGTATTAGTATTAATGGAGGATACAGGCTTGACATTAATTGAATATTTCTGTATTATGCAAACAACAGTTAAAATTGAAATCATTTCAAATTAAATACACAATGGAGAGGAAGCTTTTTTCCCCTCTTTTGTCCCTTCAGTCACCATACATTTTGTATTCTGTACTATAAAGTATGAAAATTCTAAGATTTGATGTTAATGACATCTTTATGCCAGTAGATCTATATGTATATGTGTATAAAAATATACATAAAGCATG
The DNA here is from genome assembly GCF_039878825.1 of Excalfactoria chinensis. Taxonomy (NCBI): domain Eukaryota; kingdom Metazoa; phylum Chordata; class Aves; order Galliformes; family Phasianidae; genus Excalfactoria; species Excalfactoria chinensis. Next base: position 5,351,371 of record NC_092836.1, read on the forward strand.
AACATTCATATAAAAGTAGCACAAAGATTGTTAGGGGAAAATAATCCTGTGAATATGAATGTGCAAGGATGCTGCATTGTATTCTCTTTGGCTTACCTTCAATGTAGCCTCAAAATGTCTTTCCATGAAAGATGAGCATGACAAAACTGCACTCTTGAGAACTGACAAGGATTGTAGTGTACGGTATTTTTGAATGCAATAATTCAGCAGATTTAAAAATAGGTATATTAAGAAAGTCATACAGTCCCCATGACTTTAAAGTAATCCATTGATGCCTAAGTATATAAAATATTTTCTTCCTATTGCTCTTTGCTTAACAAAATCTCTTGTCAATTTTATCCCCAGGAGATGTGCAGATGATAGGAATCATTTATATTGTGTGTTCACATCTGCCTGTACTGGAGGTGACTTGCTTTCCAAGCACCCAAGGCTAGTGTATCTTATGCATGTCTGGATGCTTGTGCAAAGAAGTGTTCTCTATCCATCAGTGTGACTCCCTGTAGTGGGCAGTACTAAAAGCTGTCATCCAAAGTGCTTCTAAAGAAAACTTCCGTCAATGTATGTAGACCTTACTCCAGAAATGTCCAGTAATGCAGGTAGCCATGTTATTTCCATTTCACCTTAAGGGATTTCAGTAGGTAAAGCTGAGTATCAGAACACTCCATGTGCTACACAGATCTTTGTAAAAGCTGTTGTTGCTGTTTCAGAAGAAAGACCTTGATGGTGGGTTTGAGGCATTTAGTGTGATTAATTGGATTATCTGGAGGTTAACACAGACCAGAAATATGTGAAGGGGCAAGAAGTTGAGGAAGTCCTTGGAGCTTATAGGACAGCTGGAGACATTCCAGAGCTTCATTTTCTCTGTGCCCTTGTGACCATAAGGATTTTTATGGTTTTCTTTTTTTTTTTTTTTTTTTTTCCTTTGTTTTTGGTGCATAAAGATTAGGAAATAACTCTTAGTTGTTACTTACGAAGCACCATATGGCTCTGTAATTTTGGTTTTCAGTGGAATGGGGAAAATGAAATTAATTGAAAATCACACTTGAAAATCAATTATTAAGCTAATGGAGCTAACAGCTTGCCCAGTGTCCTCATACAGAGCATGTTGTAACTCTGCATAGTAACAAGCAGCTCATAAATCCACAAGGCAAAATGCAAGGGTAAAAAGTAGCTGAGACAAGAAGAGAGACTACATGCATTGGTACAGTGGCATGGTCATGAATGTTGTTAGTTCAGATGGAAAGCCAATGGTTGAGACTAAGGATACTGTGTATTTTGATAACTGTTTTACAGTGTGATCTAAATAATTAATTTGTGAATGTAGAAGAAAATCCTCATCTCTGGGGAGAAAAGGGTTTTATCCCAGTTTTACTTTCTCTTCCTTTGTAAAGCTAATCAAATAGAAACTTGTTCTATCTACACAACTAAGTAGTTGCAATCTTAGCTTCAAGGAGCAGCAGTCACAACATTTAAAACTTGATGAGTTTTTCTCATATCCTTTCCTAATAGGCAGCAAGTCTTCACAGCTAAGTCTGTAGCATTTACGTTATCTTGTTTCCACCAAACACTAAAAACTGAAGACTTTTTCTCAATACAATAGTTTAAAAAAACAGAAATCTCCAAGACTGGGAGTAAAACTTAAAATGTTTCTTGGCATACCTGGAGCAAGTTGTCTTTCTGCAGAGTGTTTGGAAAGTGTCTGTAGGTGGTGTGAAATTAAGAGAAGAAAACAGAGGAAGGAAAAAGAAATCTAGAAAAAACATTAAAAGGTAATTATTTTTCTTAGCTTACTATTGGCAGAGATGCCAGTTATCATTAGGGATGTGTTTTTGAATGGTTTTATGTTGAGTGCCTCAGCTTAATGCATGCGTGTGAAGGAATTATGTAGTTTGGTTGTCTTTGTAGATCTGTAATTGACTGTCATTCAGATGGTAAAGGTTTGGCACTGTCTTCTAAAGAAAACTTTTTTTAGGCTTTGAATTTAAATTCAGCAGTGTATCACTGGCCAGTGAGTTTTCCTTTTGGAGTAGTGGGTGGAAATTAAGTCTGAAATACCGAATAAGGTAGTAGCAAATTTAGATAATGGGTTTCCTCTCTAACCTTTTTCCAATATCAAATTATTTTGGCCATCACCCTTACTTCATGTATGATAAGTAAACAAAAGCAAACAGAGGATTATAATACAACCTCTCCCTTATTCGTTATGCTTATTTTATTATTGATTCCATCTTACATTAAACTAAACACAGTTGGGCTTACCGCAGATGAAACTTCATCTGCTTGCAGTACTTTGCTTGCCTGTTGCCAGAGGGCTAGGATATTTCTTCTTCGTACTGCCTAATGCCATAATAAATATGCTTATTTTCCTCTTGCAGTGTTTCTGTGCTTTAAATATGTATTTCTCCATTTATTTTTTTAATTTCATCATTTCACCATTTTTTTAAGCCTTCAGATGAAGAGGGCTTTTTTATTTTTTTTCTCTGGCTGTTTCAAACTTGGTTAACTTGATTTTCTAGTTTTGGCCTTTGGAAATGAATAAGCTTTTGCTCAGAAGTCTGCCATTAGTCAACCTTAACGGGAATGAAACATCAGAACCGATTCACATCAGTTTTTTTCTTTGTGACTTTTCTTTTCACACTAGGGTGAAATTTGTTAATATTCCAGATGGCCAGATGGCCATACCTGATCATCTACAAAGTCCCACTGACATCTACAAAAGAACTTATATAGCACTTAGCCTTGTGCAAACCCTTTGCTCGCCAGCTCTGCTCCTTGATTTTACTTCATCTGGATTTCAGACCTGTTACCAGATGTAACAAAAAAAACTATTATTTTAAATGAGATAGTTATATTCATTGTGTGCCTTATCATATTCTTTGCCAAAAAGAATGTGCTTCCATAAATTAGACTAGATTTGTGTAGCAAATATTTCCCACCCAGTTGTTTCCCGGGTGATGACCAGTCTAGCACGATTTTCTTCAGAGGTTCAGGAAACGTTCAGCTTTACAGCAAAAATCTTTGTACTTAGCTCTTCTATCTGAGCCAGATGATGGTTTGAACTGCTGGAGAACAGTTCTACTGGAATTGGTTCAGATCAAAATACTGCCAGATTTGCTGTCCCTTTGCATGGTTCTGGCATTGGTGTGAATTTATGTATTTATAGTCTGAGCAGCAATAGGTGTCGTGTTTAATGCAGCCCTACAAAATGAACAGCTGAGGGCTGCAAGTCTTAGAGGTAGAGCAGTATTATTTGATGGTGTCTCAGGAAGGAAACATTAATTTTGCTAAAAATGCAAATTTCCAGCTAAGAACAATTAAGTACTTTTACTTAAATAGATAGAAAAGTTTTAGGTGTGGAGTTTCATTAAGAAATTTTCATGAAACATGTCAAAACTCCAGCTCGTGAAATATTTATGCGTGTACTCTAATGCTAAGACGGCATTAGCGCATGCTTGAAATTAAGGAGATAATGAGCTGTTTTGATGAAAGTGTCAGTATTGTGAATTCATGCTCATCACTCTCAGTTATTATGAAGCAGAGATGACTGCTGCTGATGTGGTGAGGAGCGCCAAGGGAGCAGGGAGATGCCTGAGGCCGGGCAGCACGTGCACATCTTGCACTCTTGGGGTTAGTTGGTGTCAGGGTTAGGGTTAGTGGGTCCTGCCGCACTGCTGTTGCCAAACATGTAGAAATTGGGCCTAGAGCAGCTTCTGATTTCCTTCTTGTGTGTTCTCATTCTTTCAGAGGCTGCTGATTTGGTGCTCAGTGGCCATGGTGTGATGTGTTCCATCTCTTTTAGCTTTGCCCTCTTGTCTGTAGTGCTTATCCTTCAAGGATCTCATTGTGCATGGGTGGGCCTGGTTGTAAGGCTGTGCTTGGCAAGGGGCTGACTGGCAAGTAATGACCACATGCATTACATTATGAGTGAGTTGACACTCCTTCAAGTAATGGTGGTGACGTGGCAGTTATCTTTACTCTCTGCATATTTATTTGTGAGTTGGTTGGTTTTTTTTTGTTGTTTTTCATTCATGTCTGTTTTGTTTAGTTTTTACCATGTGAATTTCCTGATAGTTTACTCGGGATTCTTATTTTGTTCTCCATGTTTAATAACGTCACGTCTTCTATTGTAACTCTTTCATTCCTCAGCGTGAATTATGAAACAACTAATACATGTTTCTCAGTTTTTCTATACTCTACACTAACTACTTATTTTTCAAAATAGTCCCAACAGTTCAGTAAGGGACAAAAGCAGAATCAGTCAGTAAGACTTTCTGTCTTTCTGGCTTGTCTTCCTGATATGTAATCTCAAAGAATGAAGTTTTGAAATCCTTCCAGGAAAGCAGGTGTGTGTATTGTTGCAGCTAGGGGGGAGAGCAGAGTTTGGTTCTTAATGACTGCTTGACTTCGGCACTACAGATTGCATGAAACCTGTTCTCTGAATTGCATTAAAATAAATGGTGCTGTGGTGTTCAATCAAGAATTTAGGATGCAGTTGAACTGCCCGAGTCTGCTAATTTCTGAAATATGTTTATAAATATAAAAAAAAAAAAAAAAAAGAGAGAGAGAAGGCAAAGGAAACTTGAAACCAAAACAAGGTTATAGTGGAATGAATTTACTGAGATTTTTCTTTGCTTTTCCAAAGTTTATAGTTTTTTTTATAAGCCCTGGGTCTATCAGAGTAAAATCTTCATTAAATTGAATGAGAACTTAGGTTGAAAAGAGGAATTCTTGCTGGATGGAAAATATCACAGATAAGATGACTGATCAAATTTATAACATGAATACAATCAAATAATTTTAATGTGGAAACTTTTCTTTGTAGGATATCTGGCTCAACATGCATGGTTTTTTAATTCTACTGGCTCTTTGTTGTATAAGTAATTTATCAGCTTTAACTTTATGTATAAGTGAGAATACCTGAGTACTTTTACTACAAGGTTTAAAGGTGCAGTGTTAATAGTGAACTTTAGTGTAGTTTATTTTTATCTAGCTTTAAAATTTTTATCACTTGTGGAGTATGTAGTAATGGCTACAAAAGCAATTAATAACAGCACTGACAGAATCAAGAGACTGACTAATTTATCATTATAGATTTTAATGAGGCTTATAATCTAGCAATAAATATACAATATATTCAAAACCATGGAGTCATGAAAAGGATGATTTATTTAATTCAACACTTGTCTGAAAACCGAAGCATATAGAAAGTAGATGTATAAGAATGTAATTCCTTTTTGGTTTTACGGAGCGGAAGAGTGGGAATAACAGAAGAAAGGAGTTTAAAATCAGAAGAGGGATGAAGAAACTCAAATTGATTTTTCAACTGAAGGTGTTTAAGCACTGCAATAGTTCTGTAGATGTAGGAGGAATCTCCTTGTGGTCAGCTCCCATTCCCCATCTCAGTCTGTAGAAGACACACTGACAGAGCCTGGGGAAGGACCTTGGGCATCCCTGGAGCACCCAGAATTTGGTAGCAGCAGGAGAAGCAATAACTGCTCCTTGGGAAAAATTGTCTCAAAGTCAACGTAAAGAGGCCCAAATATGAAAAATTATTGGAGAAACTTGAACAGTCAGTGTTCAGTTTGGGAATTATGTTGTGTTACCATTTTTAACTATCATCATATTATGCTTATTATCTAACCTTATAGCTTGAAGCAAGTACATGAGAGTGTCTCTGGACAACAATATAAAGAACCGTAAGCACCTGGCAGGATCCTGCCTGAGCAGTATAGAGGAATTGCTGTTCTTTCCTAAAGGAAGGCTAGAAACTCCTGCAGTAGCATTAAAACAAGAAAAAAAATAAAATAAAAGAGGACAGTTGAAACCCCAGGAATGAGGTTTCCTTGCTGAGAAGGAAAGTTTTTACTATCAAATCCAATAAGGTCAAGTCTGGGAGTTGAGTTTGTCTCTGCCTTCCACACCTCAGAGTTCCCTTTATGAGCTTTAAACTGCAGACACCATTTGGGGGAGATTGGGATGTTATCCAGAAACCTTAAAGGGCACCTTTGCTTATCAGCACTGATGAGGAAGCTGAATCAGGAAAGGCTTAGAAAAATCACTGAGTAGGTTGGACTCAGTGTTTATGGTCCCATTTGGGTCAGTGAGCAGACAGTGCTTTTGCACGATGTGAATTAGGCCTGTCCTCAATGTGTCTTCATCACACTGTTCCCATGGGTTACTTCCATCTCTTTTTGCAGCGTGTCCTAACCTCATAACAGAAGAGATGCCTGAGTTTGGCCCTTTTCCTGTCATCAGTTGCCTTACACTGGGGCAAGAATACACAAATGTAATACTGAATCAGGCTCTGCATTTTCAAGAGGTGCCAACGCTAATTAATTTTCACAGAACCCCTGCAGACAGAGAAGCTGAGCTGCAGAAGGTTGCATGGTGAGACAGAGATGTCATTAGGATGCCATGTGAGGCTACCTCCTGCTTAGCCCTGTGCTCTCAATGTGCTGCCCTGCCGGAGTGCTCTGGAGCACAGATGTGTTGTTCAACAGGCAGGAGTGAGGCCTAGTGCTGTGCAGGCTTACATTCCCTATTCTTTACAGCAGCATATTTTTGGTAAGCTACAGCATGCTTTAATGTGATTGTTAACACGGCTAATTTGCAATCACGCAGTCGTATCAATAATAATGGAAAGTTGTTCACAGGTAATAAATTAACATACCATATAACAAGTAGAACTGTGGTTCTTAGTATATTGTTTCACGATCAGGAATTCAGTAGTTAAATATACACAGCAGTGGGCTGAGAACAAGCTGTTCATTTTTGCTGCAAGCATTACCAGTGGACCAGAGTAATCATAGCTCCCAAAAGCAGGACTGATTTTATTGATTCTAAATAGGCTTTCATTATAGAGCTGAGCCTGTTGCAATTGCAAGGAGCAGCTCCGCCATTGGTATGCGCTGCGTTGACTGTAGGGAAGGAGATGTGTTGCTGAATGCAATGTGGGGGATGCTTGTGCCTTGGACTTTTGTATCCTATTCTCCTGAAACAATGGAATTTATTTAAAATAGAAGCACTTAGGGCTTTTTCCTCTATTCTTGGAGGAAATGTTAGAAATGAACAAGGTTGGACCCAATTGCAGTTGTGAAATTTTAAACTTGGGGGATTACAGGTCTATTGTAGTTAATGGCATCTGGCTTAGGCATGAGCTGTATTTTGGTCTAAAATATATACACATATACATGCATATTTACATATATATATATATATATATATATATATATATATATATATATAATTTTTTTCTGCAGGGTAATGTAAAACATGTATGTGTATGGGATTCAATGAGCAAACTGTCAAGTCCGAGATAATAATGCATTCAAGTTAAAATTAGTTAAGAACACATACTGTTACCAGCAATGTGTCATTAATCTGCAAGAAGTTTGCAACTGTTTGCTGCTAAACGAGTGACACCAAAGTCTTTTTTTTATTGTTATTTTTAAGGTTTAGGAAGGTTTTGAATCTGTGGCATCAGTTCTGTGTGCACTTAAGAAACAATCCGTGTGGGTTTTGTTTTGCTTGCTTCCTTTTTTCATTTTCCAGAGAGTCTTATCAGTCACTGGACATAAACAGAAGTTCATTGGAGCCTTAATTACCAAATGCAGTGCAGTTGAAAATGTTGCACTGTGCTTTACGGGGGTGTAAAGCCGCGTTGTTTCTGCTAGTTGCCTTCAAATGCAGTATTTATAACTACACAACCCACCCTAAAAACATTTTTCCAACCTTTCTACGACAGTTTGGAAGGCTGCTAATTTAAATTAATGACAGCTTTTTGTTTTTAATAAGTGTAACACTGACTTTATATACTCCTTTTTAGTTCTTGTTTGTTTTTGCTAGTGCCTACAAGTGAAGGTGAATTAATTGCTTTATATATCCCAGCTAAAACCACGCTTGTCTTTTGGGGTAGATTTTCATAGCAATTTGGGAACTCAGGCAGAAGATGGCATTCAGACAACTTTATGTGAACGTTTCAGGAAACCAGCTCTTTAAATAAAATGGTGTTGTTAAGTAGTGAATCAGCTTGGTAAGTACTGAATGATCAAGCCTAGTTACTGTAAAATAAGATCTGGCTGGTTTACTTCATTTTACAGAGCTTGGGCAAATAACTATTGAATTAAATTGCTTCCTGTTGGTTTCCCCAGGGCAAGCAGAACCTGCCGTGCCGTGCTCTGCCGAGCTCCCACATTGATTAGTTCCTCAGGTCTAATCTTTACGTGGTTATGCTTACTTTCTAGTGTGCTTATTTATGCTTTTGATAGTTGTTTTTCTGAAGTCATTGCATTGCCTTGATAGTCCTCTAGTGGATTCTGAAAACGTAGACGTTAATTCCTTTCTTTGTCTTCGTTTGTTGTAGCCAAATGAGGAAAATCAACTCTACGTACCGTGCTGTTAGGAGTAAAAAGGAGCTGCTGGCTTAGGATCTGTGCACAGGGGTGATCAGCGCTCCCCTAATTGACATCACGTCTCACTGACATCCCAAACCCACCCTGTCGGTGTGGTCGGCACGTAAACTGACCTAATTAAATGTTTGCAGCAGCACCTATTAGCAATACTATATCAGGTTCTTTATCACAGCACCTACTGTAACGTTAGGGCCTACTGCTGTAGCTTGGAAAATGATTTATGGTTTTAATTCATCTTAATAATTTGTGTGCTTAGAAAATGCTTGATATAAAACTTTTTGTTGCATTTAAATTTCCTTGTTATCTGCTGTGGAGTGGCATGAGTAATAGGGAGCCGAGAACATATATTCAAATGCATGAAGTATTTTCAAGGAGGCTTTTAAGGTTCAGAGTGATATATGTCAGGTGTTACTGAACGGATAAATATGTGGAAGGGTTTGGGCTTGAGCAGCTTGGAAATCAGTCACTCTTGATACAGTGCCTCCAATAGCTATCTTTAAAATACGTTTCTGCCTTAGTGCACAAAACAGAATATTTATTTCATAATATTTATTCTGTCCTAAGATCCAACTTGCTTTCTATTCACTGAAGTTTATGTTACTGAAACTTTGAAATGATGCTGTGTTAGAACTGGTCTTCACCAAAAAAAGACTGCACCTCCAAACCTGTATTCAATCATCCGTAAAGTGTTTGCATGTAATATGAGCCTAGGAAGCCGGTGTTTGTTTGACTCTGAGTATCTATACACTCTGTGCCATTTAAGTAGCAAGTCTGTCAATTTAATGTGAAATTACCATGTTTTCTTGTGTACCTGTATCAACCAGTTTGATTCAAGGTGTGACCTCATCCACTGCAGTCAGAGATCTCCCCAGAGTTCAGAGGGAAAGAGTCAGTCATGAAACAAAAATGTTAGCCTTTTCTAGGCACTGCGTAATGTTGTTAATTAACAACAATTAATTTCCTGTTAGGGTCTCACATTTTGCAAAGTACCTGATAGTATTTTGGCTGCTGAGAGAAGTGTCAGTATTCTTTATTGATAAGCATTCCATAGCCACCCAGCTGACATTTGTGGTTCAAGAAGTGCTTTGGAGTTTGTCTGGGTTTTGGTTTGTTGTTTTCTTCTTCCCATTCTTCCTCTTCTAATAAGAAGGATGTGAAGATCCCTTCAGTCTGGAATGTGGATCTTATTGCAGTTAATTCTGTCTCTGTGTCTCCCTGCACTTTCTTGACACTGTTATACTCACATTACCACAGATTGAAATGATGTCTTGCCTCATGAACAGAATAACATGTTTTCACAGCTCGTGCCCTTGCTCTACGATTACCTGTCCTTTGGGGATGAAGATTTCTTCTTTTATGACCACATCCATAGCCTTGCCTACACGTACTCAGAGAAAGGACTGGAATTTATTATCCTTGATGAGCATTTTTGTTCTGCATTCAATACAAAATATGGCTTGATACATCCTTTAAAAAGGCCATGCTAGATTGTAAGCTGTCAAGTTGCGTGCTGGTAATACAGCTTGTTGTGCAGGTCATGTAGTATTGATAGCATGATTTTGGTCTAAATAATGATGTATTTATCCAGCTAATAGGTACTGTCTGTTTATTCTTCAACGTCTGATTGGTTTTTCTTTTTTGCCATGTGGCTTTACGAATGGTGAATTTAATTTCCTCTTATTGTTTGAGCTTCTCGATGTTTTTAAACAATCTAACCTGGAAATGCTTTTAAAACTTAAACTAACAAGCTCAGTAATTGGTAGAAGTGCATTATGTTTTTCTTTTACAGAGGCAAAGGAAATTGTTCTGAAGGCACAGATTCTGGCTGGAGGGAGAGGAAAAGGTACTTTCAACAGTGGATTGAAAGGAGGAGTCCATCTAACTAAAGAGTAAGACTTAAACATTGAGAAAGTATGCATAAACTGCTTCTAGCTATGTAGGTGTCTTTTAGTATCTTTCGATAAGCTAACCTTCTTCCTTTGTTTGTAGCCCTAAGACTGTCGAACAGCTTGCTAAACAGATGATTGGGTACAATCTGTCAACAAAGCAAACTCCAAAGGATGGTGTGAAAGTGAAAAAGGTAAGGCCTCTTGAAAATTGAGAACTGTTAAGCTGCGTTGTGTGTTAACACACTGGGGTGTATGTTGTAGATTTTTTTATCCCATTCCTTTACCAATCAATTTCTGTTCTTTTACTATTTCGCTGATGAAAGAAATGAAAACGATTACTCTTTCTTTGTGCACATGTGTTTAGTCTATCCATTTCAGTATACCTAGTAGTGGGAAAATAATTCCATTTTTGCTACCTGTAATGAGCAGAATCCTTTCTCATTGTTTCATCCTTCATCAGATGTGTACTTGATGCTGGTAGAACTCTGTATGATATAGTTCTATGTGCTCATTGACTTTCCACTGAAGGAAGCAATATATACCTGGTAATTTGCAGTATCATGGTCTTAATTCATTCACCACAAACTTTGGGAAGGAACGTGTCATTATGTGCTGGTCTAAATAACTGAAGCATAGATAGCACTGCAACAAGATTCACTTTTAGCTTGATGAAAGTCAGAAAATCCTAGCAATTCCATACCTAGTGTATTTATTTTGTCTTGTTTCATTTTACTGAGCAGAGTTCTTCAGACAGGTGTGTAGTTTAGACCCACACTGTATCTGATGCCAGGAGATAACTTGGCATCAGCTGAAAGGAACTGCAGCTCACTTTTTAATATATTGTGAACAGCTTGGTATTAGCATAGAAGGGGAACACTTGTCTGGAAAGCTGTCTAATGAGGGCTGCAGGAAAGTGCTCAGGTGATTCTTCTCTTGGGGAGCACAGACAGCAAATTGCCATTGCTACTGATAAGGTGTTGTTAAATACTAGATATTAAACAGACGGAACAGCATTAAGGTATGTTTGATAGAGATTTTGATAACACTAAGGATATAAAAAGGGTATATATATGTGTGTGTATATATATATATCTCATATAAAGGTGCTGTGCTTTGAAAAAGCAGCTTTCCTTTATAAATTATTTGATTCTATCATTTTCCATAGTTGAACTAATTAAAAATATATCAATACAGGACATTTCCTTCCTTTGTCTGAGCATAAGTCTGTTCTTTCAATTACATGTTCAGCTCTGACAAAGGAACTTCCAGTTTTTCTTTGAAATTAATAGAAATCAAAGGAAGGTCTGATTATTTATTATTTTCCAAACAGAAATTATGTTAAGATGCCAATTTACCATGTACAGAATAGCTACTGAATCAGAATATATGAAACTTAATGTGAAGTCTATGCTACTGAATTTCAGTGGTACAGGAATGTAGACTTGATAGCATATAGGATATAAGGAGCATTTCAGGAAATACTGCAAGCATTTTAACTGGATGCATGATAAATCCGTGCCACACTTTTCATGAGCAGAAGTGGATCATGTGTTGTCAGGCATTTTCCACTGATGATACAGTTGAATTTTTAAAGTCCTAGCCTAATTTGTACGTTTGTCACACGTCACTTTCTGCAAAGCAAACAGTGAGCTGGTGTCAAGGCAGGGAGTGGAAGTCACACAACTTCTAAATGTATTTGCAAGGGGAAAAGATCTTCTTTTTGTACAATTAGAGTAATATGGAACAGAAAGTGGATTTTTCAGCTTGCTCTCTCAGCCTGTGCAACTACTGCAGAATTTAAAGTGTTTGTGCATTTTCAGATAGATGTTCCTTAAATAAATAGCAGTCTCCTCAGTAACTTGGTAACTTGGAAGCTGTTTTGTAAGCTTACATAAAATCCTCTTGTGGCAGCTTGGAATTTGGAGAGTCTGGTTATCTGAGAAGCCAGTCTTTTCTTATCGTGACAACCTGAGAATTTGCTACCTGTGTTTTCTCCCCAAGCAATAACAGAATTAATGTTTTGAATATTTGATTCAGTATAAAAGAGCCATTACAGTTACACTCAGTAAAGTAGATGTGACTTATATTTTCAGGTGATGTTTTTAAGAAGGAAAACTTGAAGTTATCAGGAAGTTTTGGGGAAAAAATATTTTTCCCTAAGGCAGTTTTAAAATATAAACCAAATGTGGTAAACTAGCTAAAAATACTTTGCGTTCTTTGTCATAAGCAAAACAGGCAAAATATTAGATTTATTAATGGTTTGTATATACAATTGCACCAGTCTTAAGTGTTCATCGATGTGCTTGTTTTAGTTTTGTCATGTGAATGGTGGGTAGACAGTAACAAATAGTGCTTATAGACCCTGAGTGCCAGTTTACCTGCTTTTGGTTTGCATCGGACATGGAGGATGATGTAGGAAAGTAACTTTTTGCTGGGAGATGTGACACATTGCCTAATCTGACAACAATTGATATTGGCTGTTACAGAGTAGACAGACTAGCAGTAATTTGGTGAGGTAAGAGAAGTATCTGGTGATGTTGGCACTGTTAATTCACAGTGGTGAGGACAATCATTTGGATCTGAAGCAGCAGATCACAGATTTAATAGCCTAAATCCCACCTGCTGTGATGAAATTGTAGTCTGTAAGGCTCATGCTGATTTCTGACATGAGCCAAGCCTGGATCCTGAGGGCTCTGGAAGCTGAACTACTCCAGGAAGCTCCAGTAGGACCAGATGGTTTTGTTTGACTTGTGTCTAAAGCAGTTGACTCCAGTTTTTCAGATGCACTGATACAGGATATGTATGAAGGTGAAACTACACATGCAGGTAAAAGGTCTGATTGTAACAAATCCAGATGTTTTTGCTGCTAGGTTGATGAAAGGCTGCAGATAGCTGAGCTGTGTGTCTGACGTGGGCTTCTAGCATCCCCTTATAGAAGCCTTAAATAGGCAGATGCTTGTAAGAAACGTGGTATGGTAGTTTTCTGTATTCTTAGTTTGTCTCCTTTCCCTTAGTTTTCTTTAGTCTACTTTTGAACAGTTGGTAGTTTGAAGTATTGCTTTATGTTACCCTGTGTTACGTAAATAAAGCAAGGTAAAAGAAGGAAGCAAAATTACCATAAATAATTCTTTTTTCCAAGTCAAAAGAATAAAGAAATAGCATCTCTCCTTCCATTCTGACCACAGAGGGCTTCATTTAATTTTAATTAATTTCTTCTCTTACTTTTTTTTTTCCCCCTGTTTTGTTAAGATGTACAATCTGGCAGAAGGTAAGTACATTCTTTCTTATGTGCTCAAGAGTAGAATGTCAAAAAAGCAAGTACAGTGCAGTGCATCTTTCCTGTTTATAGTCCTTGAACTATTAAAACCCCAGGAATATTTCCTTGATGGAACATATCTCGCTGGGTAGACAGTTTTAATACTGCAGGTGTGTGGATTCCTTTTGTACTTCAGGAGTTTGAACTGCTGACTGATAGAATGAATTTCACCTTATGCTTCATTCAGAGTGATGATCTTTGTCTATGGTCATTTTTCAAAACCATCACCTGATAAACAGACCGTGTTAGAGAGACGCTGCCATTTACTCTTTTTAAATTATATTAATCTTAAAGAAATGTTTTCCACGATTTCTGCTGATTCCATTGAAAGATACAAAACAGTAGCTCTGCTAAAGAGAGCTATTGCCGGAAAGAGAAGCTGTAGGGAGAGTTGAAGTGCAAAGGTGACTGTTTAGCTTCCAAATTGACAAGCAAAATGGTAGAGCAGAGCCTCAGTCTTTGCGCTTGAGATTTTGGCACACGTTATAATCATAAGAACAATTGCTAATGATTGTATGCAGATGTGTTTATTTTTCTTGTTTTTCTTTTTTAAGATGAGGAACATTTGGGAGAATTTGGTATTCTTCTATCAGAACACAGAATTTTCTGAAACATTTTCCAAGCTGTAAAACTACTTAGTTTCTGAAATGACTTTTACGGATGCATCAAAAAGCCGAGATGCAGAAGATTTTAGAGCACTCTCTATGTTGATTCATAAAGGAAATAAAGCTGTGCTCAGATCAGATGGCACCAGCTCACTGGACCACCCAGAACTGTTCTGTTTTCTTCTCCCCTGTATTGTTTTTTAGGTGATGGTTGCAGAAGCACTGAATATTTCAAGGGAAACATACTTTGCAATCTTGATGGACAGAGCCTGCAATGGACCTGTAATGGTTGGCAGTCCACAGGGTGGTGTTGACATAGAGGAAGTCGCAGTTACTAGCCCGGAACTTATCTTTAAGGTATTGAAATAGTATTTTAGATCCAGTTTTTTCTTATTAGTTATCAGAAATAAAATATCATATTTTTTTCCTTTTTAATTCAATCATGCCACTTCCAAATACGGAAAGAAGATAGCAAGAACCAGAGATTGCATTTCACTAAATAAGGGGCTGAACCTACCATCTAGTAAATAAAGTGTGCATAACATTTGATTTATGTCAGCATTTGTGTCTGCAGCTTGATTATGATTAGATTAGATGATGATGTAGGTCTTTTCCAACCTTGCGATTCTATGATTCTGTGATTCTAAAAGCGTGAATTTGGCTGTTACGTGATATGTTGAATTTGACATATGAAATGTTTTCTGAGTGAGTCGTTGCCTTGCTTTCAGGAAGGTACACAGTTCTTTCACAAGTGGGTCATGGCCAATATGATCATTTTGCTGTGTTTTTTCCTAATTGAGAGTTGTTAATTATTTCTTACTACCTGGATGACTTTTGCATTTGCAATACAACTGATGTAATTGCTTTCGTAACGTTGATAACATTTAAGTATATTTTTTTGATGTTACTGAGGCATGATAATGAGTACTGAAGCTGCTCATCTGGGAAAATAATTGATACAAACACGTATAATTATGCGAAAAAATTATAGAAATATTTAATGTATATTTTGAAATTACATAAACTCTACAGTGTTACTGGGCAGTGACACCATCGCTTTGAAAATATTCCAGAAGATGTCATAAAAATTAACAGACTAAATATTCGTCAACGCCATCTGTACAGTAATTAAAAGTGAAAACTGGTGTCACATTGTCTTGTCAGCATGCCACTCTGAAGATTTACATATTTTTTTGGAAGGACTGTTTCATAGATAGTGTGGTAATTATAACATACCCTATAGGCAGCTGCTATAGCCTCAGTCTCAGAGAAACTTTGGCAAACAGCCACATTTTAATTACCAATTTGCAAATATATACTAAGTGTTTTCCTTTTGAAGTTATAAATCTCCATTCCAACAGAATATTTAGTTATATTTATGCATGTCGTTGTTACAGGAAGAAATAGATATTTTCGAAGGCGTACAAGATCATCAGGCATTGCAGATGGCAAAAAATTTGGGATTCAAAGGACCTCTGCAACAGCAGGTGACTTGACTCTGCTTCCTCAGTTTTTACTGATGACATTTTAGCTAAGCTATATGGTGAATGATTTCCAAGTGGACACGAGAGGCTAAGTTTCTATTAGATCGAGATCATTTTGACATTTTAGATTCTAAATTGCACCCATACTTGTCATCAGGACTTGGCAATTTGAATAAGGTCCTTGTTGTTCCAAACTGTAAATACTTGGTCTTAGAAGCAATTGATGACAAGCTGTTACACCGTGTGAAATTCTTTTAATTCCGCTGGAATGCTATTAGAGCTTATTGAATAACATGGGCACTTTTTTGGAAGACCTTTCCCTTAACATGAGGAAAAGTAGAAGCTTATCTTTTTGTGTTACTGAAACCTTTTTTATTACTTGAACTCAAACTTAAGCTGGACGGCTAGGAGCTTGTTGTATTTTCAATATCTTTTTTTCCTTGTATTTACTGGAATTCAACACAAGACACAAGGACTCAAGAATTTTGACTTTATCATTTTGCAGAGAAGAAAAAACTGGTTTAGTTTAACATTGATAACTGTAAGACAGATACAATATTAAGCTGCTTTTGCCCGTTTTTTTCCCGTAGTATCAAACTGTCATTTTTATAGAACTCTTATTTTTAATTCAGCGGTTTTAATTATTTTCTATCCCAACTGTGCAATTAACAAATGCATAACCATTAAGTTGATTAACACACATTTGAAGAGTTGGCTGTATGTTTAATGAGGAGGAATGATTCTGTAGAACCTTTCAACCCTTGAAGAGTTCTAGTACTTAATAATTAACAACTATACATGGACTTCTCAACATTACATTTAACTAATGCTGCAGTGCATGCATTTCTTTGTGCTATCAGCTCCTCAAAGGAATTCACTGAATTGAAGGGACATAGGTTGTATTCAGATGAATCCTAGTGTTTACTTATGCATTCAGTACTTCAAGGTTGGGATTTTATGCTTTGCCTTGCAGAGGCTTGAAAGAGGGAAATGGTGACATTAAGTTCCCTGATTCAGAGAGGTGCTGAGAGGTAGAAAAGCCCTTAATAAACTTAAGCAATTCTGGTGATGTGCCGGCACAAAATGCACTTCTTAAAAGAGTCTTAGGTGTGTTAGTCAGAAGGGATGTCTGGAGATCAGCTAGTCTGTTCTCCAGCTCAAAATGGGGCCATGGCAAACATGAGATCTTATCAGCTGTGACTTTGACTAGCCAAGCCTTGACAGCCTCCAAGTCAAAGGTTCCCTGACCACACTGGTCACCGTTCTCCAGTGTTGTAGAAGCTTTCTATTGAAAAGTATTGGTTTTCTTTTGTTTTTCACAGTATTCAATTTGAACCTTCCCAAGCCACAGCTTATGGTTGTTGTGCTTTTTTTTGTATTGTCTGCCCCTGGTAAAAAGTGTTCAGTTCCACCATCTTTGTTCTTCACAGCAGTCATAGTCTGCTATTACACTGATCCTCCACATCCTCATCACCAGAGTAATGAAGCCCAGCTCCTCAGCCTCTCATTGCAGGTTATGTGCTGACCAAGAACAATTTTGGAAGCCTTTTTACTGAACTCTGTCCAAAACTGGACATAATGCTTTGAGGTGTAGCCTTATCATCAGTGAGAAGAGGGGGACAGGGTTGTCCCTCAACCTGCAGATCACATTCCTCCTGATGCATGGCACCACTGGGGTTGAGACTTTCTGACTGAAATGTTTTCTCTTGCGCATGAAGTCATGGGAGAAAACTGACTTCTCATTTGCTTATTATGAGAGGTCCCAAATGTTTTTGGTTTGTATTCTTCAGTTAAATGATCAGTAATGAAGGAACAAATTTGAAGAGTTCTTTATTAGTGTACTTCTTCATCTGCAGACTCATTTCAGCTAATAGCTTGTTGCTGTGTAATGAACCAAAGGGTGTTTTTTTTTTTTAATGCAAGTTTGTGTTGCTGTTGTCAAAGACTAAGCTGTTCTTTTAATGGAAGAATGTCATATGGACAAATAGCTTGGTAGTTAGTAGACAGTGGCAATACTTTGACCCCAGAAGTAGTCACAGAGAGAGGTGGTGAGAAGCAATAAAGAATAAGCATATCTGTTAGGGAATAAACAAGCATACTTCTGATATAATTTCATGAAAACATTTGAGAGTGATGTGGGAAGGAGAAATGCTTATTGTTTCTAAAGATGCTTATATACACGTACTGCTTTATGGATTCTGAATTCAGGCTGATTAACGTGCATGCAACTTAGATCTCAGCGTACTGGAGAATGTGTCATTATGAACTGTTAGGCACTTTTGAAATTAAAATTGTACGTACTAATCATGCTGTTTATTTCATAGGAAAATCTTGTTCGTGTAGTCTTTAAATGCACATTTACTAAGTGTTATGCAGCATCATAATGCTACTTTATAGCTATTTTAGGTAGTATTTATATTTATAATTAAAACAGAAATAAAAGCCATAATTATCTACAGCCAGCGTGCAATTTAACACATTAAAAATAATCAATATCAGCTTACTTCTGCCTTGAAAGCATTAACTTTTATTTTTCTGTGCAGTAATTGTGAATCTCTTGATCAAATTTAGGCAGCAGATCAAATTAAGAAGCTTTATAATCTTTTCTTGAAAATTGATGCCACTCAGGTTGAAGTGAATCCCTTTGGTGAAACTCCAGAAGGGCAAGGTAAGAAACGAATGAATGTGTTAGAACTCTTTGTTTATGCAAACTATAAATTAAATTGCATGGAAGATGGTGGCAGCAGCTTTGCATTAATTTCATTTTGCAATGTAATTTAAGCAATATTCATAAACATTCCCACAGCAGATTTTACATTTCAATATCTTTTGTTATTTAATTCAAATAATGGAAGTATCAGCTTCTACATGTTATGCATGATGAGAGACAGCAATGTTTTTTGCTCTTTTTGTACAAAAGGTTTTTTCTTTTTATTTTGCTTTACTGTTAATACTGCTGGAATTACTGAGATTGTGGGGGAAAAAAACTAGGTTAATTTAGGTTTATAAACTTATAGGAGAGTGAAAATTCTAAGTGCTTGACTCCACAACCAACCAGAGAACAGGAGAAATTCCAGCTGAAACTATTACGTGCTTTGGGAATAAAAAAGGTAATTGATCTGCTCTCATCTGGAATGTATGTCCAAGAAGGTGGAGTAGGGTAAACAAAAGGAACTGATTTAGCTTTCATGTTGTTCTGCAGGTTGGTTTTCCAGTTAGCTTGGCCAAAGGCAGAGAGAAGAGGAATTAAAGAGGCAATCTTATATATTTAAGTACAGTGAGGCTGATCCCATTAGATCCAAGTTACTACCCTGCTAGCGATGTCCTAGAGGAGGCCTTGCCTAAAGTGTAATAGTGTGAGATTTGAGAGAAGTCTTTGATATTGGGAAGTGGTAGTGGGTATTTCCTGGGTATTCTAGTGTTCTTCAGTGGGGTTTTAAGACAGACAATTCCAGCTTTTCACAAGCTTTCGAGAATACACCTACAGATTAAAGTGGAAGTCATAAAAGGAGAGAACTTTGGCCCATTTTTTGAGACACTGGGAATGTAGCTGGTGGCTTTTCTGGGAACTTTTGTAAAAAAGTCACTGCTTTGTCCGATAAGACTGTGAGCTCCTTGCAGAAGTCAGAAACAACTAAAAAAATTAGTGCTTTTAAAGTACTTTTTGTGCCTACAGCTGGTTTGTAAATTGAACAGCTTTTCATTAAAAATCCATGGCTTTGGCTCAGTTGGTCAGGAATTCAGAAGCTGAATTGTGGCTAGAAAGAATGTCATTCTTCCAATCTTCTGACCTCGATTTTCCATTTTTATGAACAAACCAAATGCGAACAAACTGGCAGAGAAATTTCCATAGTTGAACACGACAATTCTGCTAATTGTGAACTCTAAAAGATTTCAAACAAATTCCCCCAAAATTTCATCTCAAACGGTGCTACATTCTGTCATAAATGCGCCCCTTCAGTGTGTTAATGTGACGTATTTAAAATAAATACAATGAAGAAATGCTGTGTTTATATCTGAGGGTAATTCGGTGATGATGGTAATAGTGATCAGAAGTGTGTCCAGGTTGCTTTTCATGGTGTTTTATTTTTTGACTTAATGAACTGAAGTGAGATTGAACTAAGATAGAAGGAAGTACTGCTGAAGTGCATGAGTTGTGCTTTGATAGCAGAACTGTTTAAACTCCCATTGTTTTTTGGTGTTCTTGCCACCATAACCCTTTACCTCCCCAGGTGGGTTTTACACTTTGAGGATTATTTTCACTGAGCACTTTAACTGTCATTGAGAATCTTTTGCAGCCATGTGTGCTGAGATTTCCAGCTCATTTGAGGTACCATAATAATGTGCAAATTGAATCAATAGTTGCTGCATTGTAAACCTCACTCAACTTGATAAATGGAAGTCAAATTCTTAGCAACTAATTCTAACTCCATTGGTTCTTGGCCTATTTATGAAGTGTGTACTGGGGGAGAAACAAAAAGCCTTGCTGTCAACCAGTACAGCTCTTTTGTACAGGCTCTATTTTAAATAGAAATGGAAAAGAATGCCTTTAGAGCTCTATAGGTTATTTGCTTTACCCCACTGTTCATATAGATCCATTGGCCTCATTAGAACCATCTGGAAATGAGGTTTTTGTGTTGCACAGTGAAGTTATAGAACAACAATGAAGTGGTAGCTTGTAAAATGAGTGATCTGGAATTTTCTGGTTCTTGCAGTGTGCACAGGTGACATTTTTGACTTTCTGAAGTTGAATAATTCAAATGAAAAGAAAATGAACAGAGGTACTGGAATATTCCAGCAGGTTATGAAGGTCACTTTAATACAGATTTACTGGCATGTTTGTTTGGTATAACTGATGTACTTATGTAGTACGTTTTCTGGGTTTAAGATAATTGATGTTGATAAAAATGTAAAGTACGTATTTATATACTTTCTTCTAAAAATTGGTTGAACAGATGATAACTGTGTTGTTTTGGCAGAGGAAAGAACTAGATCCCCTATTCAGTACATGCATCATCTCAGCAGAAAGATCTTGAAGTACGTCTTGGATAATAGTGATCACTGTGGACAAGTGAAGGGCAAAAATTGTGTTGTCAAGTAACCAAAGAAAGGGATTTTATTTAGGTGCTGAGGATGTGTTTGGCCAACAAAGAAAGGAAATCTGGGAGAAATATAGGGCAAGTGAAGGAAGAGATGGTTGGAAATGAGAGAAGACAAAACTGCCGGATCTAAAAGCTGATGTACAGGACCGTGGTGGCAGTAGCTTTGCACCCTTGCTGGAGGCCTTGGGGGTGGAGGGTAGGGTTGTTATTTTGCACTCTTTGAGGCAGCACTGTGCAAAAAACAAATGGATTTGGCCAAGTTACAGTAATGATTTAGGCACAATTTGAAGGATGCTAAGCGTTTTCCTATGGCTTTCATCCTTTTCTCCAAGGTTTCTCTCTATGCATTTTGCATCCAGGAAACTGAGGAGCAGCAGAAACATAGCAGGCTTCAAGCTGTGGAAGCTGCATTGCTGGCAGACATACACACATACTGACCTGCATTCATTTATTTATTTTTTCTGCTAGCAGTTTCTCCATTTGAAATGTCTTAAGAATAAAGATAAAACAAATGGAAGAACCATTGAGCAGCTTAAAGCAGTTATTTCTAATGAAATATAAGTCTGCATGCGAAGAGCATTATTCCTGTCAAAGCAGTGGTTAAGATGGATTTATTTCTTGCTGCGTTTTGTGTTTTTCACTTGTGTGAATTTCCATTAGAAAATACATTATCTTATGTGCTTCCTTTTGTTTAATTCTGCATCAAATTCTTTTTGTTAGCGCTCCTGGGTCAAAAGCCTGTAACTGCCAGGGTTTTTTGGTTTGTTTGTTCTCAGTGTAAGCTGCTGAATTGGCAGATGACATAAATCCTATACTGCTATACAAAAACAACAGAAATACTCCATAAATGTGTTGGAGCTTTTTTATATATTTGTTCAGAAGAAAAATTCATTTCTAAAATCTGTCATGCATGCAACAATGTGCTTTTGATGGTGAAAATGGTTTGATAAATATTATGAAGTGGTTGTTGGTTTTTTTTGCTATTTTGTACAGCACAACCTTTGTTAAAGATGAGTTTTCTTTAGAAATGAGGTTCTATTACTGTGTCATTGAGGATGTTCATATCTAAGGCAAGCTTAGAGCTCTGAGGACTTAGAGCACGTTTAGTCTAGTTTTGAGGGTTTTCTGTTTAGAACAATTGAAGGAACTGAAGGCTTGAAGAGGAAAAGTGGCACAGGTCTCAGTTTGTTGTTAACAAAAAATAGGCTTAAGGTATTTCTCCTTTTGGCAGTTTCCCACATGATGAGTCATGAGGTCGGATCTGGGCTCTCAACAGAGAATTATTACTTGTGAAAATTTGTGAACGGTTTTCTAAAACGGAAGTTTCTGAAATGAAATTAGATCCTGTTTTAATTTAATCTGGTATTTGGTTACAAGTCCAAGGTATTGGGTAAACAAAACAAAAAATTAAACACAGAAAAGCGATCCAATAATAAAAACCAACCCACCAACAAGAAATTGAAAACAAGAAAAGCCAAAACGCAAGTCGAGCAATTAAATGGGTTTGTTTTCTGCTTGCCGTGGTATTTTCCTCCAAGCTAAATAGTTATATTCTTCTACTCAAACTGTATTGTGTTTAGATATCTTTATTGATGGGTAGCCGTATCCAATTGTCTACTTGTTATTGGCTTCTAAATGCATAGATGTACAGTGCTTGTGAGTAGATGTGTGTGTACCGTACGTGTATGTCAAAGCAATAAGAATCAAAGGAGAATGGAAGGGTGCTAGAAATTTCTGGATGCAACACCTAAATGCTTGTAAACCTGGCTGGTTTGCTTTGAGAAATCAGATATGCTGCAGTCAGTAATTATCTGGAGTTGGTACAACCAAGATCATGGAAATTGTAAAATGATAAGTATATGGTCTTATGTATCTACTTAGAACACTTAAATTTAATGAGGTATTTGCCCATTCAAACCCATAAACGAGTTAGTGAATAGGCAAAAGAACAGTTTCTCTACATGCATTTCTATTGCTGTCTGATTTTACATGATTCTTATGTTTGCTAGCTAGTTTATTTAATATAGTCAAGGATAGCTGTTTTTTTTTTGCAACCATAGAAAATGTTAGCATAAAAATCATGTTTTGATCATGTTTAAAGTTAGTTCATTGTTTAAAGTTAGTTCAGTTTAGATCTTCAGGGAAATAAGGTGTGTATAGATGGTGATATTAAAATTCAAATAATTCAAAAATTAAAAAAAAAAAAAAATTGAGTTCAAACAAGTGTTAGTATTTGCTTGGAATCAATAGCCTGTTATCGGTTAAGAGCATAGACAGCCTTATGAAATTGCTGCAGATTGAAAACCTTCCTTTGTAACTTCATTCTGTTTAAAGCAAACACAAAAGATCATGCCATAACAAAAGCACATGACTGCGTAGTATGGAGGCCCTTGTACTTTCTCCCAGTATTTTTCTACTAGACTCAATGCAGGAACTTCAGCACCAAACCATAATGGAAGTCTGTCCTGTAGTACTCAGCAATGGTAGTATTTCAGAAGCTCTGTCTAACTGTACTCTCTAAATTGCCTATATGTTGTTTTATGTTTTTTTCTTCAGTTGTTTGCTTTGATGCCAAGATAAACTTTGATGACAATGCAGAATTTAGGCAAAAAGAAATATTTGCCATGGATGACAAGTCTGAAAATGAGCCCATAGAGAATGAAGCTGCCAAATATGACTTAAAATATATAGGACTGGATGGAAATATTGCTTGCTTCGGTAAGAACAAATAAATCCAAAAGGCATTTGAAGACATTCATGTTTGTTCAGTGTAGACTTTGTTTACATTCCGATGCTCAATTCACCCTTGAGAATATTTCTAGCAGAAATGAAACTGAAATTGTGTGGAAGTTGCGCTGAGGTCTGCAGCAGGCAGACAGGATGTGTGATGTGTTGGGGACAAGGGGAACTGAACAGGGAGCTGGTGGGTCTTCTCTGTTTTCAGTGAGATTTTAATCTCAATATAAAAGAGAATTGTCAACACTTCTTTAATTTTTATTATTGCTATTGCTATCTAGTATTGCATGTTTCTGTTAAATTCCTGATGATATGGAAGTCTTATTTTATCCATTGGGGAAACATACTGGGGACAAATAATTCTCATCTACTGTCACTAGCTTAGAGGATATTTGTGCCCATGGCACTGCTTCCAGACTGGTGCAGACACAAAGCAGAAGACAGTTTTAAGGCATGTCTAGTACTTGTCACAAAATGTAGTTGTTTGCTTCACAGTAATACTAAGCATTATCTCTTGCTGCCATAATGGAGGGAGAGGAGCTCGTATTGGGATCCCTGTTCTTGAAAGTTTCTTGTTTGGTTGGTTTTTTTTCTTCAAATTTCTACAACTTCCATTCCTATGCTGTTATGTGCCTAAGGGAAAGGGCATAAATAAGTCACATAATTGATAAAATCATAAAGAAAACAACATGTTGGTATATGTGTACCTGATTTTAAACAGCATGTTGCTATGGATATCCTTGAATAGGTACCCACTTCCATGGATAACTTGAATAGGTACTGATCTGTTGAGCTGTATTTATGGAATATGTTGGGCCATGTTAATGTGGTTGCGCTGGTGCCTTTATCCTTTTCACACATCGCATGTTTCCAATTACAGTGAATGGAGCTGGTCTTGCAATGGCAACTTGTGATATTATATCTCTGAATGGAGGAAAACCAGCCAACTTCCTGGATCTGGGAGGAGGTGTGAAAGAAGCACAGGTGTATCAAGCATTTAAACTGCTGACTGCTGACCCAAAGGTAAGAAATAAATAATAAGAAGCTCAGCACTGGTTTTGGTTAGGAAGCTCTCCTGTGCCCTGCTATGTTCCAGAGCTACAAATAGTATGCTGAAAATACAGTTAATAGCATGAACACAGGGGATGAATTTGTGGAGAGGCTGTTTCTAACAGTGTTGTGCCACACTGAGCGAGAAGGAAAATTTGATTTAAGCAGATAGTGAATTGTAAAAATTGATTTGTGCACTTTTAAGCATGGAGGGATCTCCTGCTCTGTGTGAATGAAGGCAGCCATCTGATCCTGGTGCACTCTTAACGCTTTTTGCATGAGATGAAGGTGCAGTTGCTCTTTCCTTAAACAACAGGAGAAGACTTTAACCGGTGTGTGTTGAGCAGAAGCTATTTCCAGAGATGCATTTTAGCATGCTGAGGTTATTGGTGCCCTTTTGCAGACAGAAGCAGAATAGCTGGTGAGAGGCTATTGATCAGACATTGGCACTGGAGCAGTGCCAGCCAGCCTTGCCAACAGAGAGTTGTGCTTTTCTTTGTCAAAACCTACACTGCTGTAGATTTTTCTCTTGCTCAGGAAGATCTCTAAAGGGCTTTGATCATCATATCCATTTTCTGCACCTGAGCGTCTCCACTGAAGTCCCAATTTCAGCATTTTTCTTCTTTTTGTGGATCTGGCTCTTTTTTTCTTTTTTCTTTTAAATTCTTCCTTCGTCTCCTTCCCTTTTCCTTACTTTCATTGTATGCTATCAAACCATCTAAATGTCACCTTCCTGTGAAAATTACATCACTGTGACTATATACCCTGGGCAGCAGTAAGCAACAAAATGTGATTTTTCAGATAGAAAAGGTTTGCAGCAGTCGTTCAAGGCAAAAATCAGGAAGAAAATCAGCAGTACAAAATAAGCACATGTAGGCTTTATGTTGTAAACCCTTAGCAGCTGCAATTCTTAATATTTTTAAGGCATATGCAGTACCTGGATGCCTCAACTATTAGAGTCATCAACAAGATTTGAAACGCTTCACCTGCATCTTTTTCCACTCTCATAGACCTGGGTAGTGCTGACTCTTTGTTTGTGGAGGTCTAGGTTTATGTTGTTCCCAATACCCTCAGTAAGAGAACCTGTTGTCTTACTCTAGTTAGTAATGTATCTAAAAGACCATGGACTTGAAGAAGTAGAGAAGCAGGTTATCTTGTGTAGGATGGAAGGGAAATGGGACTTGGATCCATGGTAGAGAATATGATAGCTTCCTTCATTGTCTGATGCTAGTAGATACTGATATACTTGTGTGTATTTGTGTCAGTTTTAGGTATTCTCAGGACATCGTCAACAGATTTGTTTGTGTTTGTTCAGTGCCTGCTTAGCGTGATGATGAAGATTTGTCTGAGATGTAATTTAGTTCTGAAACTTGTGTTAGTGGTGGAGAAGCAGGTGCGGTGAAGGTTTAAATGCACAGATTACCTTATGATTATCACTATGCTAATACATTTTTCTGTCTGCTGCAGCGCAAGCAGCAGGTACTAATTTTGGTGACGAAAACTGAGTTTAAGCCATCATGAATCAAAAAGGCATTTCAGTAGCTCTCAGCTGCACTGCATCTGCATACCCAATGTTGGCTTGTAAATCCCTAACCACCTTCCATTCTATGTTACCTTACTCAGCACTACCAGTGATAACCCAGTACATAATGGGAGACTGTAGCAGCTCTGGCAGTTACAGATTACAATTACAGTTACCTCAAAGCTCTTGTAGCTTTTCTTACTGCTCTGCAGTTGAATGCATTTCCTTTCTCCATCTGTGTTTGTTAATTCATTCAATTATCTTCTTTAACTCTTTCTTTTCTTGAGACTGGAAATCTAATGTTACCTAAGACACGAAGTTGTCTAACGTAGCATTCACAGTTTGGTCAATAATTTGGTCAGTAATTTCCCTGCAACCTTTAACCCAATTCACACCTTATTTGAGAATATAAGAACTTGCTCTTAGGAACTCTGAAGCCAGTTAATCCTTGTTCAAAAACATGGGGCTTCTGAGGAGTGAATAAAACTGTCTGTAGGGCATCAATGTGACTGGTTGTGCTGAAATATGGCACTGGCAGTGTTAAGGACACTGCAAGAAAAGAAATCTTCCAGAAGAAAATATTCAGCTGCACTTTCCAGGAGATTTCTTTTCCTTTCTCTTGCTGGCTTTAAAATGTCTGTATTATATTAAATACATGTGTGTCTGTGTGTGCCACCATTCCATTTAGTAAAACTGGGGATATTGTGTGTGAGGGGAAAAACGATCTTTGCTGGTTTGCTGTTGGTTGAATCTACCTGCTGTCAGTGTTTATAATCCTTTAAAAAAGAAGAGGGGGGAAAAAAAAGTTGTTTGCTGCAAAAGGTTATGCAGTGGCTTTTGGGTGGAAATGCTGTCTTTGGAGTCAGTGACCCTTTTATGCTCCGCTGGTCTTGTTTGCAGTCTGCCATATCCAATACTTCCTAGGTCGGGCAGGTCATTGCTATGGCTCTGAATTCCCTTCTTTTCACAATTTAAATTCCAGGCTTTTTTTCCTTCTGCCTGCCTTGTTTCTCTGAGTTTGTTCAGTGTGTCTGCTTGGCAGAAGGAAATGTCACCCTTCTTTTCCATAACAAAAGTGGGGAAGAGAGCTTGATTCTGGGAGCTGGAGCTACTGAACCTTCTTGTTCTTCTTTGGCCATGTAGAAGCACATAGAAGAGCATTTAACTTAAGTATTTCAGGCACTGAGTGTTGCCTGGCCCCTCCCTGCATGTATGAAGCAGTGGTACAGCTGTTCTTGCTGAGGTCCCCATCTTTAAGCATTCTCACACGCTTTGCTCATTTTTATTCACGGTGAAGATATAGACTGCCTCTTTGTAGCATCCCATGCTTTTCAGCTAAAGATGTAAATGTGGTCTTGTCAATAAATTTGCTGTCTGGGACACTGCAGCTCTGTGATCATCTCAGCCCTCTGATTTGCTATGGAGCAGCCCACGAAGCTGATGTTTCTAAATTACCCACAAGTTTTTTGTCAACCTTTTAGTACTCACTGCAGAGAGTTTTGAATGTCATAAGTTTGAAAACCTCAGCGAGAGCCCATAGTACGTAGGCTCTTAGTAGGGAGAAGTTAGAAGCATTTCATCTACAACCCTAGACAGTCTTTTCCTCTGCCTTTCCCTCTCATACTTTCATAACAATAAATGTAATATTGTGTAGGTTACTGGTGTAGGAGAGTTTCTCATTAATGCTTGCATAAATTCTATGTATGCTTCAAATACGTGACCGAGCTGTGCAGTCTTTTCTCATGTTTTTGGTGGCACACCGTGCCTCTCCCTAACAGACACTAAAATGCATAGATGTAAGCTGTGGAAGGTTTGTCGTGCCATTGACTGGTTGAACATACTGATTGATTCCTAACAGAAAGTAACACTGAAATACAGGAGCTCAAAGGCTGAAGTTGTTTGGTTTGTGGTGGTTTTTTTTGGCTCCTGTCCTTGGTGGTGCTACAAAAGGTTTATCAAATCAATTGCTGTTAACAAGTGTTTGCTTGCCATATAGGCAAAAAACTCCTGACAGATTGACAGACGTTTATCTGGAAAAAATGCTCTGTATTGACATCTGGTAACTGGTATCCAGGGAATAATTAATATCAAGCACACACAAAACTTTTGATTTCCCTGTAGCCATTCCTTGCTCCAAATTCAGATTATTGTTTACTCAATGTGGAATGTGTGTTCTTACTCCTGTCACTTTGCTTTGCTGTTTGCTTATGTCAGATGCATCTCTTTGTCCATTTCGGTGATGGGAGAAGTAACAGCACTGATGTGCCTAGCTGTTAAGTGGCAATGTGTGAAGCAGAAGTCTCAGGGCTTTTATTTTCCAGAGTGAAGAGAATTCTGAAGGAAGGTATCATTAAATCATAATTTTGCAATTCAGTTGTTTTCCAGCTGTGCTTGGTGTGAAAATAATACTGCTTATCCATCCTTATTATATAAGATATTTTTATGACTGGTTTATCCATTTGGCTTGAGGGATTTTTGGTATTACTTTTCTTAACGCTACAGTCCGTTATGTGGCAACAGAAGGCATAACTCTCTACGAAGACAAAAGCTTTGTGATACTCTTTTCTCATATTTCAGAAATAAAAGGAAAAAAATAGCTGCCTTTTGTAATGGGTTTTATTGTCCTTTTGGTTGAACTAATTCAGAACTAATTGAGTGAACTTGTTCGGTTTAGACAGTTTAGAACATCTGGAAGCGTTCAGGCAATTTGAAGTACAGTGACTTTGCTGGGACGATTCTGGGCTCTTTGCTCTTACTCTGCAACTTGAATCAAAGACTGGCTCCCAGTTTTAGGGGAAAAGCGTCTTTTGAGTATGGCTTCCAACTGCACTTGACTATAGAGCAGAGGATTTTGTCCTGGAAGTCATGCAAAAAATCTGTCTCATTCAGTGAATCTGTGCCTAGTGTTTATCTGTAGTGTTACAAACGTGAGCCAAAAAGGAGGTTTTGGCAGTGAATTTTTTCTTCCTACGGGCTGCCAGGTGCTTATTGTGTTCTCAACTAATTATTCCATGCAGTAGGTATAATCTAGGACTGTCTTGGAGGTGAGCAGAGAGACTGCAGGAAGAAGAGGGGAATGAATGCTATGAATACTATCATAGGGGCATACCTGATCCAGGGTTGGGCACTGAGACATTGTAATCACAGCAAGTAAGAATAACACCAGCAGTCAAGTTGTGAGTGCAGACAGCTTGCACAGCTGTTTAATGGGATCTGCAGAATGTCTGTTGCAATATTTGTCATGCCAGTCAGTCAAGACTGTCAAGTCTGTCTTATTTATGATGAGTTGCAGCTTGAGCATCAAAGGCAACATCCAGAAATGGAAAAGCAACAAATAACTTGATTTTCTTCTTGGGTTGCCTTTGTCTTTTGATGAGAGTGGTTGTTATTGTTGTCAGTTCTGGTACTTTTGTGTGGAGTGAGAGGAAGGTGCACTGGGGAGTGGGGATGTAGGCTATTAAGTTTTAAAAGTCAAATAGGGAATAGTGTGCCAAGGTTTCAACAATTTAACAGTTTAAATGGCCACACTTGCAGTGGTAGTGAACCTTGTCATAGAGACTGAGCTGGATGTGAGTGATTTGCTGTGCGTTTTCTGCATTTCACTGACAAATTGCTTGTAGTGGATTTCTCAGTGTTATAATAATAAATCTATAGGAGCAGAGAACCTTCGTTGTATCACACACATGGCCTATGTCAGCATGTATATAGTTGTGAATAACAAAATGAAATGTAAAGAGCATTTGGTTATAGATGTATAATAGTGTTAGCATTGGATTTGTTTGAATTGTGAGATTGCATGTCATTTCAGATAATGCAGAGGAACCCTATTCTTACACAGTCATTAGGAATCCTCTTGCTTTCTCATTCAAATATCATGCACCCTTTACACACTTCATTACACAGCTCTTCTTTACACAGCATGAAAAGTCTTTATGTCTTGTGTGTTTTTCTGATTCACACAAGAAGGTGAAGCATTCTCTGCTGTTTTGAGTACTCTAAAAACTGTAGCTGAGGTATTATTGTAGTGAAAAATGTGTCAGTATGTCAGCAGCATCAGACCTGGAAGCAATTCCAAAGACTAGAACTGACCACCATTCTATTGCTTTCAGCCAAACTAGAGCACCCACTGGCATACTTTAGCTGGAAGTCTCCTTCCTGGAAGTCTTGCTCTTCTTCCTGTCCTGCTTCCCTCATAAGCATCTCTGCATGTTTTTCTGGCTGTGCTCTATGAGAGCCCAGTGCTCTACAGAACCCAGTACTTCAATGGGTTCTGACTGCAGGCACTATGTGAGCTGTGGGTTGTAATACTCATCTTCTATAGGTGATGGTTCTCAGGACTAATCACAAGCTATAAAGGCTGTTAAAAGAATTCTAGTGCTATGGAAATAATAAGATACTGCTGTTCTTTTACTGCTTATTGCACAGCCATATCCTAGTGGCAGCTTTTTAGTCACAAATGTTTTTGTATAAATGAAATATGCAGTTTAAAAAATAAAATCATAGTCAATAAAAGTGTTTTTTTGTTCTGACTTTGACGTCTGTGCAAGGTGATGTCTAATAAAATACTGATGTATATTGTAGTTTTCAGAAGCTGGATCTTACGGCATCTTTTCAGTGTTATCTCTCAGTAATGTTGAGGGATCCCCTTTTGCTTTAGGGGAGCATGAACACGTATGGTGAGACCGTCCATTTCTCTTACTTAAGATTTAGAAGAGACTTAAAGGTTGAAAGGACAAGGCGCAGCAAGGTGAAGGAAACCTTCAGTTAAGCTGGGTAGTCTGCCCAGTGTTAGAGGTTAATGTCTGCTGTGCAAAGGCAGCAAAGGTTAGGTGTTCTGGAAATTGTTCAGTAGAAAAGGTGGTTGAGTCCTTCAGTGGTTTACATAAGGAGCTATAAGGTCTATCCACCACTGCAGGCTTTTACGAACTGCCTTAAAAAACTTACCGAGGGTGTTTCAGGAAGAGCTGATCATGCACTGGGGCCAATGGATGGACTTGTGGTTTCTTTTCTTCTTTCAGGTGATTGCAACTGTCCTAAACCTAATGCTGCAATGGGTAGCTCTGTATGGACTCTGTCTTTTTAAACCTTTGAATATTTAAGATTGCTATGGTAGGATGACAGTCTGTAGATGTAGAAAAGACCGATTAGAGCACAGAAACGTTCTGTAGAGCTGAGCATAGTTGAAAAAAGCACACTGTCTGCTTTCCATCAGAAACTTGTACAAGTACTTCACCTATAACCAAGGGTACTGGAGCGCATCTGGATGTGAAGTATTAACGCTCGTAGTTCTTTTCCAGGTGCTACAGAGTTTGGGCTTACGGGAGTAATTTAGAACTTATCCCAAATTTTTATTAGTGTTGCTTTGGTGAGGAAGTACGGCCTAATAGAATTTGAGCAATGACTTCAACTAATGTGTCTGTGTAGTTTCACAGGTATTAATTTAAGGTGGCTAGTCATTTTGTAGAGCAATTAAAGTATTGAAAAGACATTCTTTCATTTCATTTGAACGTTTTAATAGACTCTTAGCATACAGCCAATATTTATGAAAAGGTGAAGACAATTATGCATTTTTAAAATGCACAATGGAACTTTTTTGATTTATAATCAAGAGTTATGTATCTTTTAGAAGCATATGTATTATTGAGTCCTAGATAATTGATATGTAAATATACTTTAATGTGAATTTACAGTTCTTTCTAGGCACTGGGAAACTGAGTGCCTTTTGGCATTTTAAAGCTGAATATAATGAATCTTAAAAGGGGGATGCAAAAATAAACTTAGTAAGCAAGAAAAGGTCTTGCAGAGATTTTGCTCTTACATCCTGTGTATCAGAAACTTGAGCTGGAGAGCAGTGATGGAAGCTGGTAGCCACAGAGTGGTATTGAAGGTCTGTTACTTCAAAAGCCAATATAGGAAATACTGGATGAGTGTGACAGCTGGGGATTGTAACACTGGGGAGAATCTTCCATTGTTTAAAGAAGGAAAACTTCCATCTTCAGAACCTTGTGGTGGCATCTCCAGTTGCAGAATGCTGTATGTCTCGTGTGCAGCGTGTGCAACATGATGTGCAGTTATGTGTGTGTGTTAGAGTTGCTGGGTTAGAGGAAATGCCATGCGTAATGCATCTGAACAGTGATTAATCTTTTAATGTACTTTACAAACTGATTAAGTCTTGAAAATTTATGTGATTCATTCCACTATTACTGAGAATAGAAGGGGAAGATATTTTGGGAATCTCTATTTGGCACTTCATCTTGGTGAGATGAGTAGTTTATTATGAATCTATTTATAGATCATCTAGCAGACAGAAGAATGAAAGAATAATCACTTATTGATATAAATAGGAAATAATGTGATAAGAAAAATGTTAGTTTCCCTACTTAAATTACGCTGTAGAGAAAATCTCCTTTTATTGCTTATTGTTTTTAATGGGCTTCAGGTGTCGTGGCTGCTAAGGAAGGGGTTTGATCTTTCCACCAAAATAAAGAAATCTAATCACCTGATCCCCACCTGTTTCTGATAGAAACAGACCTACATGATGAATTGTATATTTCAGCTCGATGCTTTTAGCCATTTACACTGGGTTGAACGTATTCTCCTGGCTGGGAAATGCATATAAACTGTTTTTAATTGCAACTTCCAGAGCACCCTTGATGGATGGAGTGCAGATAGAAGGAGTAGAGGTTGGATGAGGAATAAGACTGAAACAGCATTGTTTTTAAATGAGATTTTTGCCTTTTCTCTCTAAGATAAAAAAGAGGCTTAATTTTAGTATGCCATGTTCAGTGATGTGGTTATTGGAAAAGAAGGGAAAATTACATGAATAAATACAGATGTATCACTCATCTCTGCTGTCAAACTTGCGCACTGGC
Organism: Excalfactoria chinensis; assembly: GCF_039878825.1. Classification (NCBI taxonomy): domain Eukaryota; kingdom Metazoa; phylum Chordata; class Aves; order Galliformes; family Phasianidae; genus Excalfactoria; species Excalfactoria chinensis. Next base: position 5,384,358 of record NC_092836.1, read on the forward strand.
TTGCATCCTAATAAAGGAAATAGAACAATATCACCTATCATAATCTAAGTTATTATTAATCCCATATGCCATCTGAAATGTCTGGCACAGTGATGTGACTAAGAATAATGTGTAGGGCTGGCAAGTAGGGAGCTTTTGAATTCATTCGCATTTGGGGGGAAAAGAGCTGTTAGAGTATCCCCCTGTATCTATGGAAATTGAGATGCACCGAATCTTCTGATGCTTTCTGTATTCCTGTGTATATGCCTTTTCATATAATTTTGAGGTAGGAAATATATTTTTCTGACGTATGTAAACTTCATTTTTGGAGCAGGATGTGCTCTTTCCTGTCAGAAGGATGTATTTAATTATATTTGAATGAGAAAGGTACTCCTCGACTTGTGTTCATCCATTCATTTGCATTGAGGAGCACAGAGTGATGAAAATGCATTGGAAAAGACAAAAATTATTTGAAATATGGCTTAATGAAAGAGGGAGAAGCTATTTCTTTCCTTTGAATCTCTGTTTTATTTCAGGTGAGACTGAATTATTTCACAACTTCATTATTCATGCTCCAATTCAAGAAGATATTCAAACTTGTTTCAGATTTAATATTTTATTATCTATTATTCTGAGTGGATGGATAAAGCTGAAATAAATTAGTCTATTCACTTTTAAAGCTTGTCATGTGCTTAAGTACTTGGTAAATCAAGTCCACATCTACTTCAAATGGGTATTTCTTATTCTTGTTGCTAGAGGTTTAGCTTCATCTTCTAATAGAAAAAGTATCTCAGTTATAGGAAGATGAAAATTAGGCCTGTCTCTCAAAATATGTTGTCTGTGTTGTACCCTTCAGTATTTTACTGTATTAGACATTCCCTACAACAGGGTGTTTTCTTTAGATGAGGGGAGAGCTTATCTCCTTTACTGTTCATACTTGACTTCTTAACATGGTCTGCAGAAGATGTTTGATATTCTATCTCCTATGGCCCAGTTCTCTTGTGTGTGCATTCTGGGAAGGGGGAGAAATAGCAGGAATATTCCCAACCAACCGTGGTTCCTTCAGTCGCACAGAAGTTCAACTGATTTAGGTCTTCAGCTTTCGTTCTTCTGTCACTGGGTGGGGAATAGAGGGAAAGAGTCTGTGTAAAGTAGAATAGAATTCTTGCAATGGCAGGTCTTAAGTAATAGTGGAAATGGTCACTGTATGTAAAGGGATCTATTTGAAAATCCTGGATTTTCCATGGAAACTCTTGTTTTTTCTTTGGATTGAAGGAAGACTACAAGTGTTTTTCCAGGACTGACTTAATGGAAAAGCTGGCTTTGTGACAGAGGCCTTCATGTGAACTAAGGATGCATGGTAGATTTGGAATTTCTAATAGTAATGGGGGGGGGAAGAGTAAAAATATCTCTTTCAGGGAACAAATGGTATACCTGCTTATAAGGTGTAGACAAGATTAGAACTTGAGTATGTGGTGAATTTCTTTTCCTTAACTAAATCTTGATGAAATCACCCTCCTAGATCACTGCTATAGGCTTGTAACTGGCAAAATAAAAATTAAAAATCATTAAAAAATCAATTATTGGATAGAAATGAGTGAATGTGCAGAGTCATTATTTTATTGTAGGTGGTGAAAGTTGGATGCCTGATGCCCAGCAAATCATTTGATTTAATGGTTTGGGACTGCAATGCTTGACTTCTCATTGAAGAAATATAAAAGAGCAAATTACTGTTTGCTGGAAAGCCACAGAAACCTTATCAGAATTGTTTAGTTTCTGCTGCACCCTGGAGGTTTTCCTCTTCAACCACTGATTGAGAATGTGCTCTCTGAATTGTGAAGGATTTGTCTTTAATCAAAACTTTCTCAGAGCCCCGTGCAGCTGTTTTGGGTGGGTTGGGGTGGGGTTTTTTTTGTATGTATTAGAAGAAAAAATAAGTTTTTGTTTTTATTTCATCATCCAAACTGTGGAAGTAATTGAACCGAAAAGATAAAATGAAAACAATTTTAAAAAGACAGCGCATACATTTCAGCAGCATTAGCGTATCTCCCTTAATAATGTTAAAAATCTGTTGCACTTCAGTAAGAACACAGATGAGTTCAGCCTTTTCCCTTGCCAGTGGAACAGATTTTTCCCCTAACTGACCACTGCAGATTTAGGCTTTTTATCAAAGAGCTTCCTTCCTCTGTGTGTGTTATCAGCAGTCAAGCGCTGGCTTTCCTTTACTCAGAGGCACTCAGGTCTGTGGCATTTTGAGCTTATCTAAGTTAGTGCTTTTGTTTGCACCTTCCTTCCCTGGATGTGCCCTGGTGCTCATCCAACAGTGCAACGAACAACGAGGAGCTGCCCTGGCAAGACAAAACCCGTAAAAGCAGGAATAGATTGGCTCCCTACGCTTTGCTGGATGGGATGAGTAGCTCCCAGAGGATGGTGCTGGTTTAGGGAAGCTTCAGCCCTGAGCTTTGGTCTGTTAGCAGACTGGTATTTTTTCATGCATCGCACAATGCCTCCAGCATTGAATGCTGCTGTTGAATTCAGAGCAACTGCTTTCTCATAGGATGTTGTTTTGTCATAACCTTATCCAAAAGGAATCTGGTTCATTAAGGGAAACTCATCGTGTCACATTGTTGAGGAGGAGGATAATTTCTTTGTAGAAATCATCGAGCGTTCAGTTGTCCAGCAAGAAAAACAAAATTATGCATCCATTGCTAGGCTCCGACTAGGCTTGAGCTTTGATTAGAACAGGCTTCCTTTCTTCATTTCATAAATCACAGGTAGTCTGTGTGCTGGGAGTTTTGATTCAGATCCAAGAAAAAAATTGAATTTTGTGTGTGTGAATATATTTACATATTTAATGTCCTCAGAAAAACAGAATTAAGCATTAAATCTAGGGAGAGATTTTCTGCATTTCACTCTGATTTGTGATCAAATGTGTTGTACTCTTCCGCTCTGACACCTGACTTGGTAATTAATTTGTTTGTTAGAGTCGCTGATTTGAAGTGTGTTGTACCATGGAGTGCTCAGTTTTGCTCACAGTCAAGTTGCCAAATGTGCATTATTCATAGTTTACTTTGAAAACTGCGGGAGCAACTTTATACCAGTTTGTTCACAATAGGATGTACAAGGGGCACATTGGTGCTGCTGTCCCATACTGGGATGGAGTCTTTTCTTCTCCATTAAGTGGAACCAAGAAGAGCATCTCTGTGTTGACTTCATTTTCCCACTTCTTATGGTCTCTGGTACCATAATACCTCTAGAGAATTCACAGCACAATGCTCATCAGAGCATGATGCTGCTCAGGAATTAAGGGGAACTCAGAATCAACCTAGAAGTGCTGTGTAGGTGTTGTTTTTGTTTTTTTTCCCTTGTAAGAGAAGAGATGAAAACTTTTTGGTGAGAATGGTTGCATTATATCATCAGCTGCTTCTCTGTTTTTGATGTACTTTTACCAGCTGATTTTCTCCAAAATAAAATGCCTGCAATGAATTGCTATAGGACAGAAAAAAAAGATGCTGTTTTGGTCTGTGCTTCTTTCCCCAGCTGCATTATATGCACTGATGCCATTTTTCGGTTACCTTGGGGAGCTGAGTGGCAGAAACGGGGGAGCTGTTTTGGAAGTCAGATTTTACACAGCCTCCAATTGCTGTGGAGGAGGGGTTGGTTGGGGGTTTTTTAAAAGGGATTGTCAGGACAGAACAGCTCCAGAGGCTTTAAGTAAAGCGCTGATTGCCCTGTCAGTCAGGGCAGAGAGCAACTTGGAACTTCACAGATTGATGCTTGACAGAATAATTAGAAAACTGTCACTTGAAGTAACCACTCTGGTGTTCCCTAAAGAAATGTGCCCATGCCAAATGTGTGCTGTCCAAATCTAGAGGTTAAATGTTCAGTAAGACAAAACATAGCGTGTCACCAGAGAAAATTACTTGCAGCATGCTGTGGAAGTGATGCCCCTCAAGCCCCTAAGCAGTGGCTACACAGTTTATTGAACTTACCTGCTTTGATCTTGCTCACGTATCCAAGAGCTTTTCAGTCCTGAACTATGGGTTTTAAGGTAACAAGGCACTGAGGCATTATCTAACACCACAGATAACACAGGGCCTTGAAGGGTTTGAGCCAAAAGCACTTAAAGCTGTAACAATGCTCTCCAATTTTACGGGTTTTACAACAATTCTTTGAGTGTTTTTGAATATCTTCCACTTAAACAAGAAGAGGCAGCACGTACCATGTGCTTCTTTCTTCATTTTCAGCCCACAAGGAAACCTGGATGTATTCTCATATTTTGGGGTTGATTCGGAGGTTGATCTGAAGAGTGCAGGAGAGGAACTGACATTTCATCATGGTTTGGTTTGTATTTGTGCTAGCATTACATTGTCTGGGTCAGTGCTCGTGTGGCAGAGATGCAGGATTTATGCTGGGAAAGGGTGCTCTTTGTTGAAGTTGATTTTGGAATCTCAAACTGGAGAGATTCAGTGAACATGTTAGGTTTGTCCTGTGCCAGCTAGACTTGCATGCATGTTGCATTGAGGTATGTCTCATTTGCAGCATGGAATTTCAAATATAATAAGCTTTTTCAGACTTAGTATTTCAGCTGAATTATTTATGGGCTTTCTGTGTAGTAAATATGAAGGATGATTTTAGGCTTGAGTTGAAGGCATATACTTCCCTGTTGACTTGGAATATTGTAAGAACTTGTGCTTTATATCACCACCCAAGATCAAATCCTATATAATAGTACTTTCCTGACTACTTGTTAACTGAAGGGCTGTATCTTGAATCTTTCAATTCTCTTGAGAGAATTGTAGAGGAAAACCTGCTTGAGTGAGTTAGACTGAGTGAGCTTTGGACACTTGGATTGTATTTCTCAGCCTTGGCTCTGGAGCTGCTGAGGCTGTATTTGCACTGGATCTGTCAGTTAGAAGCGTCTTTTTCTTAAACGTTGTAGATGCTGAAGGTCAGTGCTTCTGTGGATTTAACTAAGCATAATGTTCAGATTTGTTTTTTTCTTTAGAGTTATGGATGAAGTGTCATGACTATCTTAAGAAAAAGATCTATTTCCACGCGCAATCAAGGTCTGATTCTTTTCAGTGTCTGTTAGCTATAAAACCCCGGTACTTAAGTGTTAGTGCTGTTTTGTATTAATCTAACTGAAATCAGATTGGTTTCATAATACCCACGCAGTTCTTTCTTCTGCAGAGTGAACTAACTTGATCTTTTTCTAGGGGATGCTGTATGTAGTTTTGTGCATGCACACATACGCGGTCCTTAGCAGTGTTCACATAACTGTGAATTTTGCAGGCAAATACTTCATGCTGGCATTATGACAGTTTAGGAATGCGGTTCGTTTTCATAAACTATAGATTCCTCTTTGGTTTTATTTTCCAAGTAGTATGTGTGACTGTCATCTTTTTAGTGTTTTTATTGCTTCAGTTTTCCAGAAGGAAACAGGCTGTGATGGGGACAATGCAGTACAGCCACCAAGTGCTGGAAATGCTGCTTTGCTGGAAGATGGGATTTCTAGCCGCCTTGCTAATGCTACAGAGTTCCTGTAGTCACAACAGCCCCATAGCAGCACATCTAGGAATATCTGAGCAGGAGACCAAGAGGAGATGTCTCCTATGCTGACATAAAGAAAAAGCGTTCCCTCTTCTTTTCCATCTTATTAATATTTTAAAGGAGTTTTTTAGAGTTAATATTTTACAGTTAATCTCTTTGTAGTGTTTATTGGAAAAAGGAAGAGATTAGTTTTCCTCTGTGTTTATTAATTTCTATCATTTTTTTTTCTCTAGTCAACACACGTTGTTTCTCCCTTATCTTGAAAGCAAGCTTTTCCAGTACTGGAGTAAATTTTCTAATTGAATAGATCCAGTTGGCATTCTCTAATAGCTTGTCAATTTGCACATGTTGTTGTCTGACAGCTCGCCCTGTTGCCTTCACAACTAATGCTAGTCGAGTGCCAATATAAATGAGTACGATAATAGTCAGATATGTCTAATCTTCTAAATGTAATGTCAACATTTTTCTGTGCGCTGTTTTCCTCACGGAAAAATGATTGAAAAATAATGACATCTTGCTTTGTTTGTCATAGCTGCGGACAGTGAACTCGAGAATACTTTTGTCTTTTGAGCATCAGAGAATTCAAGTTGGGAAATGCCTTGTAGAACAGGTCTTATTAGCCGGAGAATGACAATAGGAAAAGAACGTAACTCTTGGTGTCTGTTTAAAATACTAGGAGAATGAAAAAGTTAAAAGGCAAAGAAATGGTGCCCTTTAAATGATTGATGGGCCGCCTGGACCAGGTACAGTCTGAATTAAATGCATTTGGATGATTGATCTTCTGAATGAATGCAGATTAAATCCGATTGATTTCACCATTTGAATAAAGACATTTATTTTTGTTGGTTTTGCTGTTTTGTTCTGTTGGAATCCAGAGACAATTAAGCAAGTACTTTACCATTTATCACAACTTTCCAAAAGAAACCAAAAACAAATGCTTTGGAGGAAAGGTAATTTCTTACATGCTGTTGCGTGTGGTGTACAGAGTGCTTCCATGTAAACATTGAGTTTAATGGGCCGCTGGAAGAGATTTGTTGTAGCTGTTTACATTGTAGTAGTGAATAGAAGCCCTGGGCTGAAATCAAGGTTCTCTTACTCAGAATCCTACTTGAGAAGATCTCTTCCTTTTCATTAGCAATCTGGTCTAAACAGGTACAACAGGAAGAGAAAAAGGTCTCGGGAAGCAATGAGGCTTTCCCAAGGTTACTCAGATATCAGCAGCAGAGCCTTCAATAGAAGCTTTGTTGTATGTCTTTGAGTCACGCAGTGCCACATCCTCTGGACGGTGTTATCTTCTGCTGCAGGAGGTCACTGCTGTTGAGTTTGGGAGGGAAAATGTAAAAGTGCATGCATATGTATGCATATTTATATAGGTAGCAGAGATCAATGGCATCTTCAGCTGAAGTGTGGAATGCAAGTAGTTCCTCTGTGTTGTGGTTTGAATAGTACTGTTTTGCAAGGCTGAGAGAATTCCTATAAAAATGAAGTGACTGATTTCCTTTTGTCTGTCTGTTTTGTTGAAATAGTACCCTATGAAGAGAGAAAGGTTACTTCTTGAGATTTAATGCCCTGAAAATTTACAGGCCTGATGCTTAAGCAGTAATAAGTGAAGCATTAAGGCCTTTCCTGGGGATTAATGACTGGCTGGGAGGAGTTGATGGCTCGAAGAATAGCTAAGGACCATTAGCCTCCATTGGTCATTAATCTTTGAAGACTGCCTTGAAATCTGAGGTCATTATTGCTATTAGAAGATAAATATTTGAGGAGGGGAAGAAAGGAAGGATCTCACGTACTTCTAAAATACAGGGTATGAATGGCTTAGTATCTACCTTGTGTCTACTGTGTGTCACTAGCAGCATTAATCTACAGGCTGAATAATAGTTTCTGATCTCCACTGCTTTGGTTGTTTTTATTATATTCACAAATTCGGGCTGTAACATCAGGATAAATACAGCTTTGGAAATGTGAGTGGAATGTGCATAATGCTGTGTGCTTAGAGAACAGGCCACGTAGCAGTGCTTCAAAGTTTTCATGCTTAAATAGGATGTCATGGCAGCCACCCAATATCCTTTATTCTGCAGCCCTGTTCCCTCTTTAGGCATGTGGTACTTGCTTATGTCTCATTTCCCTTAAAGTGTGAAGGAATATGTCTTTCCTTGTCTTCAGCAAAGATGTTTTCAATGTTGTTTGTTTTTTTTTTTTCAGAGCAGCATGGTGTAGCATTTTACTGCCTGCTAGTTGGACTTCCTCTGTATATGAAAAGGTCTAAAAATGGACCGGTTGTCTTAAATACAAGTGAAAATCAAGCTAATAACACTGCTGCTGTTTGCAGTTTGTGACCTACAGCTTCAAGCCACAGGATGGTGTCCCCTGGAGTAGTGTTAAATGGAAGTGAGTGTTTCTAGCAACCTCCAAAATGCAGCCTCCAGTACATTGCTAGTACAGTGTTTGCAACATGAGGAGTGTTTTGCATCGTTACCATTCTTTGTCCTGATAAAGGGGTAATGTCAGCTGAAAGCCGGCTTGTCTTTATCTTTGTTAGGGTTACAAAACTGAGTGAATAATGCTTTCATTTTTCTCATCTGTTTGTCTCCATTCAACATGGTCTTTTGCAGGTGCCTGCTTTTCTAGGTTAAACTTGCCTCTTTTTATGTCCTGCCATCACAGTGAGCTGTCAAGAGAACAGCTCATGGATATGTTGATGGTCAGTCATCTGTTCTCTGTGTACCTAGTTTGCTATTGCTGTTAGTGTTCCATGGGATGATGCTGTGTGACTCTCTTACTCTCAGTACTTTGTAAATGGTACATTTTACCAAGATATTCACTGAAAATGTGTGTTCCTTTTCACTAGATACCAACTACCGAACAATGTTTCCAGCCTTTTCGACCTACTGAAGGTCAGCAGGAGGATTTAGGTGGATCTGTTTTACTGTCTCTACTGATTCTCCCTGCTGAAAAGTGGGATACCCTTTGCTCACATCCAGCACTTGCTTAAGTAAAATAGAAGATTCTCTTTGGATTTTAGGAAGTTCCAGTGGAGGTTCTGGAGTGGCAGATTGATGCTGCATGGATCATTTTATCTTTCTCTCAGCTGAGGAAGCACCTGCTGTGTTCTCCAGTCACTGGGTATTCACTTGCTGGGAGTGTTCAGGGAAAGTAAGAGACAGAACGCTTGAGGCATCTATGAAGAAGCATCACTGAGCTGCATCTTCATAACCTTTATGGTACTACCTTTATTTTTTGTGCAGAAGCCTGTGCTTAAATAAATTAGTGTCTGCATTTCTGAAGGGTTCTTACACAAATACTTGGGAATGCAGTTTATTATTATTTTTTTTATCTTTATTTATAATACTCATAAGCTTGAAATTAAAGCCACTTTCCCTCCTGATTTCCCTTTTTCTATTTGGCAAAATCTGATTTCTTCCCCCCCCCCCTGTGTTTCTAATGAACCCTGAAATTACCATAGCCTCTTTCATCTCCTTCTTGATGGATTGTTAGCATCAGTATTACAAAAGGTGCCTTACTTGTTTCTGTTTATCTGACTTTCAGCATATATCCACAGAAACACAAGCTTTGATTTCCTTCACTTGCTTGAGAAACTCTTGTTGTTAATGTGTATAAAATATATTGTGTTCAGGATATCTGTATGTACTCCTTGAGACACAGAATTGAAGATTAGGAAAGATCATTATGATGTCTTGTCTGACCTCCTGCGAACTCTTGAGTGAAAATCACTGCTTTCAATTCAGTGCCCTGTGGCAGAATAGGCCGCATACCATATTGTAGAAGAAATTCTCAGTTTTCTTATACAAACATAATTAATTTAGGAGGTAGCATATATGTACCTGTAAGCTTTTTCATGATTTATCTAATTTTATGTCTATGATTCCATTTTTCACATTAGAATCTTCAGTTTGTGTTTTCAAGTTGCAGAGTATTCTTGCCTTCTCAAGTATTTTACCGACAAAATGTACTCTGTAATCTTCCATTGAAAAATGTATTAGAATTTCTGAAGTCAAGTGAATTTTCATGTTTTTATTGTGGTAGAATTCTTCAACTCAAAAAGATGTGAGAATTTCAGTCAACTCTTCAGTCACCTGAAAGCTCTAAGAGGAGAAATCCCTGAGACAGCCATTGCTTTATAGTCTTCTTGCCTAAGAAGGAATATATGTAAACCAGATACTTACGGAGGTAGTAACAGCAAATTTAAGTTAAAGACTTTCTTAACAGCAGAGCATAATACTATATTTGAACGATATATGTAAAGAGGGCTGGAAGTATTCTTTCTGGTTCAGCTTTTAAAATCTGCCTCTTCCTACTAAAACATTTTAAATGGAAGATTTTACCACAAGTGAAAGATGAATTAATCAATTTAAGCCTAAGGCAAGACAAGGTATGTGTCAAGCTACAAGTTTTTGGTGAAAAGCTGTCTGCTGCTTTGGCTGATGTGTGCAAGTTGCATAGCAAGCTATGCAATGAAATTGAAAGCTTAGAAATAAATACGTGTCTGGTGTTGAAAAGTGAATGGAACAGACTTGTACTGCCACTGAGCGCTCCTAGAAAAGACTTTTACTTGTAGAAATGAAAAATTAATGAGAAATAGGCGACAACTTCAGCTTCTTGTTATACTGAAGAAAACTGCTACCTGTAGCTTTTTCATAATTGGAAAACCAGAAGAGCTATCCAGAAATCAATAGAATGGTTCTTGTTTCTTTGAGGTTTTGTATCGGAGTTGTAGCGCTCCCAGCTGTGTGCAGTGTTTAATGGATTCCATGCTTATTTTTTGATATTTGGGTGGTTTGACATGGTTTCAGTTGAATACGTAAATATATATGATGTACAAAGTGAAGGCTGGAAAGTACTCAAGCTTAGGGCAATGAATGCTTGTTCTAATGAGTGCTAAAACCAGAGGTGTTTAGAACCAAGGTTCACGAACATCCATATCCAGTAATCCATGAGGTGAACTGTTGCAGGATTCCCTCTCTTAAGCTGTGGCACAGTAGGTTAACCTAAATGTTGGCCAGTGTAGTCATCTGATTTTTCTGAGCTGGTAACAAGTAGATTCTTAGTTCTTCAGCAGCAAAGTGTTTGAAAGAATTTTAGTGCCTTTTTCATGTGAGCCATTCACTGGGAGTGTTCACAGCTCTCCCATTAGATGTGTATGCGGATTTCATTTGTCCAGTAATGAATGTGGGGTATAAAGGAGGGTTGCAATTCAACAGTATTGAGTATGGCAGAAGAGTTCGGATGGATTCGAATAATAGGATTTGTGAAGTCTTGCTGGCTTTTGATTTTAAAGCCTGAACAGTAAAAATAAATAAATATTTCAAAAGTAGCTTTGCAACTTCTGCATGAATTTTATGCCAACGGGAAAGCAAGCTGTCAGTGCAGAACTACTTCAGCATTTTCTGCCAGTTCCACTGTTCTCTAGAAGTCATCATCACAGCTGTAGCTATAGGCAGAAATCAGTGATATTGGATTTGCTGAGGTGCAGGTAATCAAAACCTAGCAGGTAATAACGGAGGCAGGCTATGATGGTGATTAACTGGACCACAGTTGTTTTGTAGGGAAGGAAATTTTAAGGGAAATTGAAGTCCAGGCCAGAAAATAACTGAGATGATGACATTGAAGGAGTGCTCACTTTAAGTAAGTGCAAAAAAACAATGGTCGTTTCAGAGGTGTAACTGTTTAGACTAAGAATTTAAACATCCTGGGGACAGTGATATGACACGTTCTTGGTCTTCCCTTGGCAATTTGCTTGAATGAAGCTTCTTTGAAACATCAGTGAGCTGCTGCATCCAAAGTAGCCTGTCCTTCAAGGAAAAGAAAGTAGAATCAGTAAATAACAGGCGTAAGCATTACCAGTCTGAGTCAGAATTGTCATCTCTCCTAGTAGCTATCTCTTTGAGGGTAACCTCTCACAGACGGCTCCTTCCAAGAGGAAGGCTAAAGACACGCTATATGAGACAATTAAAAACCTAAAATTCTAAAATAAAAGCGAGTAAACAGAATCATTTCAATATTGCTGTATTGCTCCCTCTACTTTACATTGACTCTACCCAGCTTGCTTCCCTTATATCTCTGGCTGCGTGACTGCTCATCTTTCTAGACAGTTTCTGCATGTCTTAGGTGAAACATTGAGTCATTCAGTCTAGATATCTGCCAGAATAAACACTGACCCTTTCATTCTGCTCACCTCTTTGTGAATCCCACCTGGCTTTATTCAGATCCGCCCTAATGCAGCTTTTTTCACACTGTTACTACTTTGATAATCTCCTGCAAAAGAACCTTTGGAAATGCTTGTTTATTTTAATCACAATGCATGAGCAGCCGTAACTTGCTGACACAGATTGTTCTTTCTTTAGTTCTGAGTTCTGAAGCCTCTTGCTACGTTTTTAATCAAATGTTTGGATTTTGTCATCTGTCTAGTTGAAAAAAATCAAGAGATGATGACAGATGTGAGTGGAAAGTTTTTTGAGCATTTAGGAGCGAAATGTTCTGATTATCTCAGCAAGGACCTCGCTTACTTTTCCTGTGCTTCTCATTCCTGATTTGCATCAATTTTGATTGCAGCGACATGTTGCCTGGAGTTGCAAATGGGAATCCCCCCATTTCTGAGATATACACCATAAGGACACGGTCAGAGCTTTTGAGAACATCTTCATTCTGACCAGAATGACCATTCAGACCAGAATAATCCCAAAGGAAAGGAATGGTGCAGTGATGACTGTACTTTTACCTCGGCTTTCATTAATTTGTGGATTTTCTTTTCTTGTAAAGCTTACATGGTTTCAGCTGTGATAAACTTCTGCTTTTGGAATGAAAAAGAAAGTTTAGACAGTTAAATATCTATCTTTGTGGCTATAAACAGTAACGTCCACTTTATGGTGTTTAGGTGGAAAGAAAATGTTGCCAATGAAGTGAGTTTAAAAGCATTTATTTAGACCCTACTTATCAGAAGTTCCTATAAATTTAGATATGCCTCAAATTTGAATCAAAATTGGAACTGTTTAGAAGTTTGAAGAGCAAAGGTACATTTATGGTGCTTTGCTTCTAATACCTCTACAGTTTTCATCCAGTTTGTAATTCTAAAATGAATTGGCATTCCTGCAAATGCAAGGAGTAACCTGTTTGTTCTTCTGCTAAGTCGAACATTGGGCCTTGCAAGTCTTGAAGTGAGGTTTTGAACCATTGCCCAGTCAGTTGTGGAAAGAATTGAATTCATAGACTTGAGCTGAGGGACTGATTCAAAAGACTTCTCAGTCTGCAGCTGGCACAGGATTATAAAAGAGTGTGTCAGTCAGCTGCAGTCAGCAAAGACAAACGACAAAAGGAAACTTTGATAAGTGTATTATTGTCTGCTGTTATTCAAGAATCATTCAGTTGACTTCCTGGCTTATGAAGTTTAATTATTTCTCTTCCTTTCCCACTCATCTTTCCATCACACCACTGAAAACCAATCTGTGATACTACAGTGAGTTACAGGTGCATAAATTAGGTTGGTTGGTTTCTAAGTGAGGCTCCTAGAGCAAAACTTGTGTTGAGTCTGCAAAAAATGATTTGTTTTTTTGTTTTTTTTTTTTTAGTTCAGGGGTTAAACACCATGAAATAGAGTGTTGGCTTTGTGGTATTCTAGTTGAGGTTGTGGCACGTGGTGAGTTCTGTTGTGTCTTCAGTGGTTTGTGTCATAGTTTTTGCTTGTGTTTTTACCAGCAGAAACTTTTTACTGTCAAAGATGCCACTTGCATGACGTGCCTGTGTGCTATTTTTATTCTATTAGACCACAACGATCTTATGAAGATGTTGTGCATCTATTTTTCCCTTTTAAGCGGAGCAGAAAAAAACATACAAATTTTACCATTACATTTGAAACCATAATCAAGCAGCATATTACATTTCTGGCCTTATTTGGGTTTAATATAACATTCGTACGAAGAACTTAATCTTTTTACATGAACAACGTAGTTCTCAATGTCTTCATGTGGACTCCTGATTGTTGCATTTCAGATGAAAATACTGTTTTACAGGAAGTGTAATCATACAGTCTTTCAGATTTAAACATCTGTTGATATGAAAAGCAAACCATTCTTGCAAATTATTTAAGACTGTGAAATTAAATAAGCTCTAACGAGTATTCTTTTATTTGCGACTTAGCTTTTGTGTTGTCACAATAAGACAGGGTTTCAAGCAGTTAAGCTGTGAAAAGTTGTCACTGGAATTAAGTGCTACCTTATTTTTACAGAATTAATCTCAACCTGTGGCCTTTGACATTTTACCCACTCACACGGGCATTTTTCAATTAATAAGACTGCTGGCATCTTAGCAGTGAATGCAGATAAGGAAGCCTGCAATTAATAGATAACCTGAAACAATAGCTTAAATAGCCCATGATTGAGCTTATTTAATATGTAAGAAGATTTTCTCACTTAAAACAAAGAATAAGTGAATGTGTGAGAGATTACCAGTATGCACCAGGGGTGTGCCATTGTCTGGGCTGAAAGGAGCCGCGCATCTGTAGATAGTTGATAATTCAGATAATTATTCATTTGCGTGTAACTGACTATTTCATAATGTGAGAGGGGTACAAGTTTGGGGTTTTATTTTGTCTGAATTAGATAGGGAAATGATTAATTACAGAGTCGTATTTCGTGGCAAGTTGTGAATAAATATGTTTAGCATTAGTATGGCTGTTTACAAACAAGAAACCCACATTGCTTGCCAACAGTTAGATTAAAATAAAATTATTCAATTCATCTCTAATTCTCTGTAGGAAAGATCTTTACATTTGTGTGGTTTGGCACATTGTAATTAAATTCCTTTAAAACATTTTAATTAGGCTGAAGTAAGCCAGAGTCCTCTTGTTTGCTGTTTGTAAGCACTCCAAGGTGTCACTGAAGCAAGAGCTGCTGAGTGCTGCAGGGTTTCTTGGTTTTAGAGGAGTACTCAGTGTGATTTTCAGTGTGCATCATCACTTAAATGATAGATGGCATTACCAAACTGAGCAACTTCTTGAATTCCAAGTTTTTCAGCTCTGTGTTGGTGCCCTCAAGACCAAACGTAGCACACTGCTTCAGATTGGTGTCCAGTGGAAATAGGGTTATTGGTGAAGTTTTGCTTCTGCAGAGGACTTGTTGCAAAGGTATGCAGCAGATAAGATCTTTTGGGACACACCTGTGTGTCACCTTCTTGCTTCTCAGAACTAAGATCTGTCTGTTTAGGGCTGGTACTGGTGAGAGTATGTCCACACGCCACCGCTGTGATTCTGGCTGCAAGTGTCCACATTTGTTCAGCATTATCCTTATGGGGGTGAACTGTAGCATTAAAATGCCAACTGCAATGAATTAAAAGACAATAGCTTGAAGTGCACGTGGGTTGGCTTTCAGGGCCAGTACATTAGTTCCCTGTTGAACTAACGGTCATTTTGCAGCTGCTGGATGAGGCTAATTGCTGTTACAGTGCAGTGTCATTACTGCTTGTATTTCTCTTCTTGCTCTGGCTCTCGATGGCCCACGACCACTGTGCCATATAGTGCATCGATGCAGGATAAAATCCAAGTCTGTAATAAAAAGAGCTCTAAGTCTTAGGAGGGGATTTTGTATTGCAGGTAACTCAGTTGAAAAGGTGAGATCTTGGTTCTCCATCAGCTGGCAATACAGGATAGAGACAGGAGCAGCCTTTTTGGTTCTTGAAGAGAGGGTAGGAATGGGGGTGGTGTTGGGCCATTAAGGAACTAGAAAGTGAATGCAAGGCTTTGCTGATTAATCAGTGCTGCTATGGCAGACTGCGGCTCAGCAGGAAACACCCACTTGGAAGCATTTGTATGTAAAATCTCTTTCAAATTCTCTTTAGCTACTACTGTGTTTAAGTACTTAAAAAGTAATTAACAAAATCGACACCCAGTACATGCATTAAACTGTTCCTGCCTGCATCAATTTCCTTACGTATAAGAATTTACATTGTTATCTTTGAAACAGAGATGTTGAATTTGCATTTATTTGTACAGCTTTGCCCAATTGCGATAGGTTCTGGGCACTTGTCTGCAAACAAGGTGTGGTAGGTGATGAAACAGACTCCAAGAGAAGGACAAACTTTTCCATTCCATGCGTCATCCAGCAAAGAAGTACAAGAAGTGGCCACAAGAGGATCCTAAAACTATGACGTCACTTTTATGGTACCAGTTTGTAGATTGACTTGTTTAACTGATTTTGAAACTAAAGCCTATGAGACAGCGCTGGACTGAACTGTTCACTTAGTATGTAATATTGCAATTGAAATAGAACCGGGTAGGCTTTTTATTTCCTGTTTCGATTCCTACTCCAAGGAACTGATATTAGGTTCGTGATATGTTACACTATGGATCAGTGATTTGAATTTAGCCAAGTGAGGTCATTGGGCCTTGTGATAGATGGTCAGCTTTTGACTTTTTTTTTTCCTATTTAATGTGGGAGTTGAAAAATTACGATGACTTTCTATTTCTCACTGAAGTTGACAGACATCTGGATTTTACTCAGCCTGGCTCTCCTAGTTATTTTTCCTTGCCCATACTGCAGATTCTCTTGTCAAGGAGTGTAATAGGTTAAGTGAGAGAATTCCAGTTCTTTGTGTTGCAGACCTGCACTGAAGTAGAAGAAGCAGACTGTGATTTACATGCTTCTCCTGCTAATTTTAATGTCTATGACTCCCCATGGCTGCCTTGAGCATCTCAACCTTGATTACTCTTAAGTTAAGTTCCTTTATGCTGGCTTATCTGTGATTGTTTTATGCTCACTCCATCTGTTTCTTAATGTAGCCGTATAACTTCTTTCACAGTTCAGATTTGCTGATTATATCGCTTTGGGGTTGTGGTTAAAACGTTCCACTCTGCTTTTATTATAAGATGCTTTGATAAATTTGTGAAAAGTGTCTGGTAGTTCATTATCAAATAATTATTTCTCTGAAGCCGATTCCTTTTTTTCAAGGCAGAAAATAGGTTAAAAAAAAAAAAAAGTTTACTGAAAATGAAGATGAGAGTTTAGATTTATTTGAGTGAATAAGGTAACGTCGCTGATTTCTCAGGGCATTTTTCCATCTCTTAATTCTAAGGGAAAACAATAATGTTAAATTGCATTTTGTGATTTCACAAGTAGCAAGACAATCGAAAAAGGATGGAGAGCCACTTCGTCAGCCTCTGAGTCACCCCATTTCACAATAACACCGTTCTTAGCTTAGCGTCCTACTTGTCAGGATATTATTACTGGTCATTCATTTTTAACTGTCACTTTTTCTTTCTTTTTTTTTTTTTTTTTTTTTAAGTTTAAATTACTTTAAATAAACCTTGCAAATGATAAGGATCGTCATCCATCTTTCAGCAGTCCTGTTCTCATCTAAATGTCTTCAATATATAATGCCAGGCAGACCGGTTTTCCAAAGAGAAGTTTCTGGAACAAAAGTTCTCACCAATGTGGCAACAAGTCCTTATGGTGGGCTATTGATTTACCTGTTCAGTCATCTGCCAAATGCGTGTACTTCAACAGTGTTAAATGGAAACTGCTGATGTTGGTCAGTACCATAATCAGTGATACAGATAAAGGAACAAACATTCAAGCCCTAACTACTTTGTTATGTAATTTGAGCAGGGGATGCATAAGAATAAGAATTAAATGATGGATATACTGGTTTTTAATGGAAGACCATATCTGCACTGAGTACCATTTGGATCTGGATTGATATATCATCTTCTGACTCCAATAGCAGTCAAAACCCAGTTCCTAGAGCATTAGAAGAGGACAAGTATGTGAGGATGCTTTTTGATGCATGCCCCCTGCTTTCAAGTGATCTTTGATATCCTTGTATTTACCAGCTTTTGCCTTTCTTTCCATGAATATATATGGCTGTATATTCTGGACTCGTGTAAGCTTTTCACATCCACAGTATCCTGTGTCAGTCCTCACAGTAACAGTATTCAGTATTTTAAAAATGACTGAAAAATTGACCATCCCCTTTATTACTGGGTTTTCTTTGCCATCTCTGGCATTGCACGAATGAAGGACTAGGCAAGAAACTTCCCTGGAGGCAGGCAGTGTTGCACCTTGCTCGCTACTTGGGGCCTTCCCTAAATACTGTGTTTCACCTTTCCCTTTTCTAAGACAGAAAGCCTTGTTCTGTTCGCTCGTTCTGTATCCAAGGCTTGTTCAGTATCTTTGTTACCCTTCTTCGTACCTTCCTTAGTTTTACTGTTTCCATTGTGATTTCATTTAAGCGTTAATAGTTAGCTGATTTTATGTGATAGTGATTCAGAATCTAATGAGTGCAGCAGTTTGGGTTTTTGATGACTAGCATGTTGCCATAAAAGAACTGTTTCTAATTATTAGCAGATTTCAGCCGTGTACACGCAGTTCAGTACCCATGACAATGCATTTTTACACTTCTAATTAAGCTTTTGGAATTATAAAATCCCTTTGTAAAAGTTTCCGTTGTCTCAATAAGAAAAGTGTGACCTAGATAGGAGCTTGTGTAGCATTTCATGTTTGTCTGTGTGGGGAATACGTGCCAGAGATGGTTCTCAGGTAAAAAATAGGAAGATCTCATTTTCTCTAGAGCAAAAGATTCACTATTCTTCATGTTTTCTCCCTTGAGGTGGTTACCATCACTTAATATTTTGACGCTCTAGATACGGCATTTCTGTTCTTTCTTTAAATGTACCATTAGAGATGAAGATGGTTGTTGCTACCAGTTCTGAACTTTGAAGTTACTCTCTCAGTTTACAGTAAGGTGCAATGGAGCTGAACTTCATGTCAGAATCACATCTGTGGCCAACAGGCCAAGACAAGGCACACCTGAAGGTCTTCACAGATGCATCGTATGCATTTTTAATTGAAATAGAAATGAAGACTTAAACTAATTATCAGATCAGCGGGTCTGTTTAGTCAGGTTGTTCTGTGGTTATTCATGATTGCAAAATTTAATTGTTTGGGTCGTTGGCCAAGTGTTTGTTAACACCCCCAAATGCACTGAGCAGCACAACTTAGTGTGAACAATTTATCCGACAGCCGCTGTGCTGTGGTTGAGTATTGTGCTCCTTCCATTTTTATCTATCCGTCTTCTCCCTCCTTCCAGGAACATTGCGTTTTTGGAGTTTGAATGATGTAAAATCATTTGGCCTTTGGCCTTTGAACGCATCATAAAGCCCCAGTGAGACGGTGCACAGATCCATCCTGGGGCACAGCATGTCGCTGAGATAGCAGGCACACACAGCCTGTTGTATGACATTGCTCAGATGAGGATCACTGTGCTACATTGTTTTTCAGAAAGCTGATTATTGTTTGTCAGAAATCTGATTTCAACTTCATATGCTATGAATGTTACCGGTAGCACACAGTATAATTTCTCTGAGAAATTAAAAAGTACACGGGCAAAATTCAGCAAATACTGGATCAATTTTAAGAGGCCTTTCCTAGTCTATAAACCACCTTGGGTAAGTGGGTTTGGAGAGTATTTATAACTAATTATGCTAATATGGTGCAGTCAAATAACACCAATTCCCTAAGTGTTTAATGACCAGCACTTTCCAAATATGCCAATGAGAGGGTGGATGGCTGCGTCATATTTTTGCTACAATAAATTCCCTAAATCAGACCTGAACTTCCCTTGGTTCTGGGGGCACAAGGAGAACATTGTTAATCATCTGCAGTGTTGCACCTTTGTGAGATGCAGAATCGATTGTGTGCATTGTTTTGTTCTTGCAGTGAGCAGTCATGGAGGTATTCGTCATCACCCCTTAGTTTTCTTCTGATCTGCATGGGCTCATCCAGGGGCTTGATGTCCCTGAAGCTCAGATATTTGAACAACAGTCAGAACAAATCTAATTTATGCTCTTTTATTCCTTGTACCTGTGATCGTTATCCTCTCACACTGGCACCAAAAATACAGTTGTTTTGGGAACTGCCAGTTGCATTTCAGCCCCCAAATGATGGTAAAAGCTGTTGTCTCAATTCTCAAATATATTTTAGAATAGCACCGTGGCCTCGAGATTTTTCTTTCCCTCTCTTTCCTTATTCTTGTCCCTTATTATTATAAATAATGATTATGCTGGGAGGGTTGCTGTGCTTCCTATCAGTGAAAACATGCCTGCATGGTTGCAGGCACTCCTTTGCCCGCTCTGCCTGTATTCTGAAGTAGGATTAATTAGATCACGTTAACACAGTCGAGAACATGGTTTCTGGACAGAGACTGACTGTTGTCAGGCAGTAGCACAAGCTCAGAAAACATGGCAAGGTTTGCATCTTGTGAAACACACTTGAAGTGTGATCATGTGCCAGGTGCTGCATAGCAGCGATGGCATCGTTGTGATGAGTGTGCCCAGTGTGTGACCCACAGATGGGGAACCCTTCCAGAGGTCTTCTCCAGTGACTTGCCTCACTGAAAAGTAATACTGAAATGAATATTCCAAAGGCTGCCATGCTGGCTGCTGTGGTGTTTGGGAGTTTGAAGGAGACAGTGCACATAGAATGTTTCTGCTCCCAAATGATGTACAGCAACTGGATGTAGTGAGAGCCACACATTTGCTCTCTGTGACACACGCGATCCTCAGGAACCTCTTAAATAAAAGCCCAAATGACAGCATCATGGAAATGCTCACTGTGATTTTCCTGCTTGTCAGCCGGTCCCCCTCCCCCGCCAGAAAATCTGAACCTTTGGAGGATTCATCAGCATTCCTTTCAAGCTGTGATATAACGGTGCGTTATAGTGAATCTTAAACCCTGACCCATTTTAAAACAGTCAAAAACATTCAAAATTGCATGGCATTGGTATTTATTGACTGCAGGCGCTCTTGCTTTACTTTTGGATGACTCATCCTCCTTAATTTTATCACCTTCAGACTTTGAAAATTCCACCCTAAAGATGCAAAATATCACTTTGCCTCTCGTTTCGTAAAGTAAAATAAGAGAGTTCAGCTTTTAAGTAGGAAAAATAACCCTGCTCTTCTCTCCAAGGGGATTTTTGTATTCCCTTTCCACATTGAGCTGCACTGTCCTCTAGTGGGTGTCTGAAGCAATTGTCGCTGTGTATGTGACTTTCGTAGCACTGATGCAGGAGGCTTAATCTTTAATTGCAGAAGAAACATGTGCGTTGCCTGATAAAAGAAGCTAGTAGGTTACAGTAAGATTTCATAACTGGATAAGAGTAAGTAACTATGACTTGAAACAAAAGTGGAGTAATTTAAGGATGTTTAGAAACGTTTGGATCAGTTGGAGCAGAAATGAAGAGCAAAGATGCAAATGTATGCCATCTCTGTTTTGTGCCTTGATGCTGGGAGTTGAAGGTAATCTGCTTTTCTCACTTTGGAACAAATATTTTAAAACTGAATAAATGAATATAAAGACTGGTGGAAAAACAGAAAAGATTAATTGTGCCTTATTAAATTGAAAATGAAGAACTACCTATCCCATTTTATGTGTGTATTTATTTATTTTTTATTTCAGTTTTGCCTGACGGTGTTCTCCTGGCTTTATCTTGTTTAATTTTGGGTGAACTCATGGATTACTTTGGTAAAATAACGTGTTTTTGAGGACACAGATTTAGACCCTGCTGACCAGCGGGACTGGGAGATAGGATTTGTGTTACAACCTTGGGAAGCACTGGAAGCCTCCAGGCAAGAATAAGTTGGCCAACTGCAGCCCATGGATGGACTGTCCTCAATGTGGGTGTGAGCTGCAATATCCCGGATAACAAATCTTGTGACAAACACAGGGTGTTTCAGAGAGTTGCGTATGCTGTTAGCTGATGGAAGAGCTAGGAGTGGTTAATAAATGAATTCAGTTAGCTCCAAGTATAAAGGTGGCTATGTTTTGTTTTCTTTTTTTTCTGGCAAAGCAAAGTATAAGTGAGCTCTTTGCTAGCAGAGCTTTTAATTTGCTGCAGGTGTGGCTTTATTGATAGTTGCTGAGTAGCTACTTTTAAAATAAAATAACAATTTGCACAAGGTCAGAGATTATATTGGTGATTTTACAATAATATTTACAGTTCATTGTGAGTATTCTTGCATCTGTGTGTGCATATAAGGGAAGAAGAGGGCAAGACAGCCCTCACTGGTAGCCACCTGTGCTTGGACTATCTCCAGGTGGTTGTGAAATCTCAGGTTAATGAGTCATGGTGGGGTTTTTCTATGTGATATTTGGGGTTTTGTTAGAGTTGAAGCACCTGCCATTGGTCTGTTACATTTACTTTGTTGGCTTTAGTTGGTTTTTGTTTCATTTTTCCAGTGTCAGGTGTTTAGAGCATGACTGCAGGCTGTGTCTAACCTCATCTGGGCTTGCTTGAATAAAAAGTGGCTGTAAATTAGAACTGTTAGTAGTAAGCAATATAGATTTTATATAGATGTGGCTACACGGTAATATTTCTTATAAAGAGAGGGGAGGCTGTGTCTGTATGTATGTACATACAGCATTGAAGAGCTGTGAAATTAACAGGCAGTGCAGTGTTTGCAAAACCTCATGCTGTACCTGGCATGAAGGCAGCAGTAATGCAGCCCTTACTTAAGTTTCCACCCCTTCTGCTTGGAGCTGGCAGCCTGCAGGTTGTTATCACCGCTGATGGTGACATCTTAATGCTATTGTGGGCTCTTCTCTTTCTCCAGAGGAGTCTATAATTAATTCACATCAGTTGTTTTGGTGAATGGAAAAAGCCCAACCTTTGGATATGCTGGTATCTTGAGTTTCCTCGATAATGTCACTGAAATACAAATTAATGAGGGATACTATTTGGTAGATGTGGTAATAATGCTACCAAGTCTTGTACTGGGCAGTTTACCCTCTTGCTTTTAATCACTTGTTCCATATGCAACAGATATTGAGCACACTGATACTTTACAATTCCAATTAAAAAAAAAAAAAAAAAAGAGAGGTTTTATGTTATAGACTTGAGTAACGTAATGATGCACGTTCTCTGTGCACATGAAATACAGAAAACCTTTTCATCCGTATGCTGGGTCTGAATGTTAAAGTTCTTTCAACTAGAAATGCAAGATCTCGTCCATCTACACAAGCATATATGAACAATGTTCACAAGTTTCAGTGAAGTTAAAGTGAATCTCAGCATCACTGGGACTGATGTGTTGGCTTATTTGGAAGATTACAATAAAACCCAAGATTGAATTCTCCACCTGAATCAGTTTCTTATTGATTGAATCCTTTTAGACTCCTCTCTAATTTAACAGTGTATTTTTATTAAAGTCAAACATACAAACATCAATTATCTGAGCTGCATCTAATTTCCTTCAACATTTTTTTTTCCCTTTGCTGCCAATGGATTAGAAGACCTGATTAGAATTCAGCTTGAAAGCTAAAAAGCAGATCCTTAAATGAGAATGTCTGCATTAGGAATTAAAATATCTGTACTGAGCATAATATCCTCCTCCTTATCTCTAATAATGTAAACACCCTCGGTTAAGTTGATATGTCACATGCCTGATGCAATGTCCATGATTAAGGAGCATGTGTTGGGAAGGGCAAATCAGTGCCTGGGGCTTGTCCTACTGAGTTACATCCCCAGTACATTTCAACATCAAAGCATTTTGCATAAGTAGCTCCCTACCGTAGGGGTTAATGTAACAAGACTTCGAAGGGCTCTGTTTTCCCTTAATGTGTTTTTACACCCCAAGCCCATGAATATTTGCATGTGCACAGGTAGATAGTTGGAGCAAAGCAGAGAAGGAGCCCTGTAAGGTTTCATCATCATTGGTAGCTTCTACAAAGGTGAGGACTTTCTGGGAACACAGTGGTGAAATAAATAGTTGCATCACCATAAAACCCTCGACTGGTGAATGTATGCATTTAACATGACATTAAGGTGTTGGCCTGTGTTTATTGAGGGCAGTGTCATGAGACGCCTTGGAGCTGGGAGCAGCGGAGGGTATTGAGAGAAGTCAGCGATGTGCTCCCAGTGTCACCTTCATTTTAGGGTTGTTGAGCTGACGTTGGAGTTCTGCATTGCACTGAACATGCCAGCGATAAACAGTGGCTTTGCAGTCTGGGTTTTTGGCGAAGGATACAGATCTTTACTATTAGTTTTTACTGTTGCTATCGTTGATTTCATGAAAATCAAACATATCCAGTGTTTCTTGAGCCCCAAACTCTGAAGATTCTTCCAAATCCAAAGTGTAGATTATTTTATCTGTTTCTATGTTAATTTATGAGCAGAAATTCTCCTTTTCTGCCTAGTAGTGTCTTTTATGATGTACATTGCAATGCTGCTTTAGACCAAGGCATTTAATCATTGTTATATACCATAGAAACTATACACTCAAAATTGACTTCTTCAAGCTACAGCCATGAAGCTTCCAACCTTCTGTGAATGAAACTGCCTAACAGAGGGAAGTTTTTACCCTGCTTTGGATCTTTTACACGTGTTTATTAAAGATAATTCTTTCCCACTCTTCTTTCCCACAGGTTGAAGCAATACTTGTAAACATTTTTGGCGGTATCGTGAACTGTGCCATTATAGCCAATGGTATTACCAAAGCCTGCCGAGAGCTTGAGCTGAAAGTGCCTCTGGTGGTCAGGCTGGAAGGTGAGTATTGGTAGTCCCAGACAAAATCTTCTCTCATGTTCACAATATTGTATTTCAGCTTTTGTTGCTTTCTAAGCTCTAAACAAGCAAGTCCACGCTGTGCACACTGTGTTTAATTCTTTATTCGTGGCATGACCTGAGGCCAGTAAACTCTCTTTCCTTGTGTATTTCTATGTCCCTGGTGCACCAGGTGGTGTGCAAAGAGATGAAATTTTGCAATGAAAGCATTATGGTTTTGCTTGTAACATTTGCAATGCAAATAGAAGTGATTTTGATGCAAGTTGCTATTCACTGGAAGGTATTTCCTTTTCATGTGATTTTTGCTGAATGCATTTCTATTATTTCTAAACCTGCAGCAAAATAGTTTTCTTAATTTTTCTCCAATATAATTAAAAGAAAGAGGTTAGAAGTAGTATTTCTGAGAGAGACCTTACTGCAGTGTGTTCTTCAGCCAAGTATTGAAGTATCCAGCTAAAATCCATTAAAAAACTGAGTTGCTACAGGTACTGAATAATTTTTAGAGGAAATCCAGTAAAGAAATAATAAAGAGGTGAGGAAAAGCATTCCTTGGTGGTTACTGGCCCCTCTTCTTTCCTTTGCTTTAAAGGCAGTGGGTATGAATTTCTGTTTCTGATTTCAGAGAAATATCCTGAAGGAAGGAGGTAGATTTCTGCCACTGAATAGACAAAGTGCACTGGCTGAAATCAGCACAGCACTGATATGCTTAAAACGTCTCTTTTTTACTTAAGTAGACTTGGAAAGGTAGAGTTTTTGTGGTCTCTTTAAATATTCATGTTTGGGTGTATATGAAAGGTGCTGCTCAATGGGGTTTGCCTGGAAGAAGGGAGAATCAGGAGAGCTTCTCTCTTGGGGCCCATGACCTTTAGCAAAGCCACATGCTGCTTATGCCCAGAGGTCAAAGCTCAGTCTTTAGCAAGTCCAGCACGTCATTCAATGCAAATATCTTGCACTGGCTGTCTTCCCATCATTACACACTTTTTGCTGGGTTTGGTAATATTTTTGTTAGGCTTCTTGGTCATTCAGTGGATAATGTTACCATGTTTTCTTAGAAAGTTGCGTCCCATTAAAGAACATTCAGCTCTCACCTTTCCATAATATTTACCTCAAAAGTATTTTAATCCTTCCTGTTATTCCTAGTGTTACCTGTGAATTCGTTCTAGATGCTGACCTCTGATGTTTACAGCCTTTAGAAGTCACACCTAGGAGCTTTAGCATGTAACTCCAGCTTTCTCTGCTCCTTAATCACCCAACCCAACTGTGCATGTATTTGGTTCTTTTAATCTTTCCTTGGAAATCAATCCCTCTCGATCCTTAATCATCTTCCTTGTTCTTCTTTGAACTCGTACTGGGTTATCCAAATATGTAATGACTTTGAATTAATAATGAGTACTGTAGAGGTAATAAGACTACCCAAGACTTTTTAAGATAACACTTTACATTTCAAAAGGTGAAAAAGGGACAAGCACTCTTTTGGATTTCCATCTTTCCAATAGAAGGCTCGTGGTTATTTCCGTAAATCTAACAGCTCTGTGACCTGCACTTTAAAGACTCTTTGCCCACATGCGCTGTATTACAAATGTCGTGATGACTAGAGTTTTAATCAGTCAAATCTGCCTTGATTTAGCAGGATTCTGTGGACAAATCTTTGTTCTCAGTTGAATTATAATTACAAGCTGTTTTACCAGTGGATAAAGAAAGGATTACTCTTCTCTTTGAAAATGGTAACTTTACAATTACATGTATTTACTTGCCTTATCAGTAAAGAACTCACCAGCTGAGACATGGGATTATTGTTGTTTGAAAGGCTCACAGACAAACAGAGAAACTGCATATTCTGAATTTTATCTTTTACAGATGTCGAAAACTCGCTTCTGCTGTTTTTATGCAGGGCTTTTTCTTTTCTTTGTTCCCCCCTTTAAAATGTAATGTATTTCAATTAAGGTTTGTGAGAGCAAACCAGTACTGCTGTATGGAAGCCAAAAACGGTTTCTCACGTATGTAGCTCAGTCTTTGATGAAAATAGCAAAGAATAAAAAGAGAATTGTGAATTAGGTGCCTTCTTCCTGTGCTGGAAATTTTCCATTCTCTCTCTCAGCGAATGAATTCTCTGTTTCTCTCATCCTAGGATGAGAAGAACTGGGAGGAATTAGAACTACTTACATGTGGAAACACAGAATCAAACTGGCTTCTATTCAAATGCCTAAATCCCTAGCTTCATATATTTAGCTGTGTATGGTCCATGATCTGTATGTTTCAGCATCTAATGACTTTTCTCTCTTTACTTTCCTATTCAGAAATCTACTAGTGAGATTTCGCTCTGGTTTGTCTATCTCAATCCCAATGGCTTGTCAGCACGAACGTGTGTAGTATCTATTATCAGTGATTTTAGTATGCTGCATTACCAGCCAAGAGTGAAGAATGGGACATTTTGAGGTCACGTTTAGAACTTAAGTTTGTATCCATCTCTTCCGGCATCCTGGCTTTAGGATCCTGCTGGAGTATGATTGGGTGTTTTATTTTTTGTTTTCATTCAACCTGTGCAGTCTCATTACTAATAGCGTGTGCAGATATAATCCTGCAATTCATGGAATCAGGCCCCAATAGAATATTTATTGCAAGGAGCAATGAGTTGAGTAGATTCACTTTGCTAGGGAGAACAGAGATTTCAAGGTGATAGAAATGTAAATGTGCCAGATTACATGTACACAAATATCGAGGTTGTTTCAGAGCCCAGGTTTCCAATGGAATATAAAGTCTTGAAAGTTTATACTGATAAAATTAGAGCTTTCTTGTATTTCTTTGGAGTGTCATTGGTAGTAACATGTGTCAGAAGGAAAAAAAAAAAACATCTTTTTTCTCATCAGAGAGGCATCCTCCTAACAGCAATCAAGTTGCAAAGGTAGAACAAAAACAGAAGCAAAAAACAAATGACAACAAGAGGAGAAAAAACAACAAAAGCAAAGCCCTGCAGCCTTCAGTGCTGTGCATTTTCACTTTCTCAGTGACGGTGCAGATGAAGAGCAAGTTACTTCCAGCAGTCTGCGTTTGGGTTCTGTGTACAGTTCTCTGACACCATCCAGTGGCAGGAGGTTAATGTCAGAACAGAGGCATTGTTTATTTTATTTTAACATCTACTTCAATAAGATGATGCCTTACGTACATTCTTAAATGTTTCCACGTTTCCTGAACACATTAAAACTCTGCTTTCAACAGGACATCATAGCAATTTGCATGCTCTCTGTTCTAAAACAGGATAAAAAGCTTTCATTAAAAAAATGCTGCAAATGAAAGACTTGAAAACTGGCTGTATGGCCTGCATATAGAGCTGTATTTAACAAACAGTGTATGTGACCTTAGTGCTGTGACAGCAGTGAGATGTTTTTAAGCTTCCATATTTTCATGCAAATGCACAAACTCCTCCCTCCCTTCAAGGTGGACTATGTTTCATATTGATTTGGTGACGCATGTTAGACAAGCAGTGTGCAGAGCAGGCAGTGCGGAGTAGAGACAAGGTATTGTTTTATTCACACCTGCTGATGAATTAATATTTGCAATTTGGTGAACAGAGCAAATACTAAGTATGTAGGCATCACAAACAACGTCTTTTTCTATGTGGGAAACTTTCCAGTAAAAATGTCTCCCTGTCTCCATTTGTTCTCCTGATAACACTCGTAGAATCCTATTTGAGAGACTGGTATAATGTCAGGTGTTTAGTGTTTATCACACTTGTATTGAAATTGTAGATAAAGCCTTTGAGACTTTGTGGGGATTGCTGTACAAGTGTAAGAAACTTAATGGGGAAGAGGACCTATGTAGGGTCTTCTGACTTTCATATACAGTTCTTTGCTGGCAATTAGCATCTTTCACTCTACAATGTATAGGATGATTGAAAAACCTCAAACAGTATGATCTTGTTTGAAATATTATGCTCTTCTGTAGGAAAAGTTCTGGACCATTCTGGATGTTACTATGCAACCACATCTCCCTTCTGTCAGAGACTGCAGTTGTCTTTGACCCTCCTCCCCAAGTTGCCACTGTCTCACAGTGTGTGTCCTCTGCAAGTCACTGACCTCTGCGGGCATCACCATCCAACAGTGGACAGATGGGGCCTGTGCCCCTCTTCCCACCACGTCCTGTGCCCATCACTAAGTGCTGGGACTGCTGCTGTGTGGATGCCTTTGGTCTTTCAGTCCAGGAGTGGGAGCCCTTGCTTGGGGACCCTGCTTAGATAGACTGGAATTTCTCTACTTACACTGTGTAAATTCAGACTTTGTTTTTGCCGGACGTTATACAATAAAGAATCCCCCTTTAAAATGAGCATTCTGGAAGTTGTACAATACAGAATATGCTCCTTGCGTGGTTAATAATTAAGGGTGCAATTAGTGTGTAGTTCCTAGTATAATTAGAATTCATTTTGATAGGTCTAGGAATTACAAAGTAATTAAACGTTTTGATGTGGCAAATGAACAAGAAACTTTATGCTCAGGAGAGGGTAGGAATGGTCCTAAAGAGGATTGAGCTGGGGTGTTGTGCATAATTGCTGATGTACTCCAGAAGGGTGGATTCCACCTGCTCAGTGCCTTACCTGACTTGAAGTTCAAAACATCAGTGATCAAAAGTGTCTTTGCTTGGGGAAAGCTCCAGAGAATTAAGATTTTCATCAGTACATGGTCCTTTATACTTGAGGGGTAAGAGTGGATTGTGAATTTCTAAGCATCTTTTAAAGGCCTTGTACGTGGTCCATTATGCACTGCTCTGGCTTGTGGGATCTTTCTATCCCTCTCTGCTGGGTACTGGACTGATCCTCTAATCTTCACAAAGTCCTTCTTGCAGGGAGGGCTGCTATCATATTGCACTGCCTTTCAGAACTCACTGAAGTTGAGTTCCTTCCTCTCAGATCAGTCTAAATCAGTCACTGAATATGGCGTTAAATGGAATATTGCGTACCTTGAAGTGTCAGCACTTCTAATTGAGGTCTAGTAGAAGAGACTCATTTATTCGTTAATGTTAATTACTAATTATAGCCAATGTTTTTCATTAGGAACAAATGTTCATGAAGCCCAGCGCATCTTGAATGAAAGTGGACTCCCTATTACCTCTGCAAGAGACCTTGAAGATGCAGCAAAGAAAGCAGTGGCAAGTGTGGCCAGAAAGTAATTCCTCGAAGATATCTGCAGGGAAGTGTGCGTGTTTTACAAGACATCATTCCTGTTGTCCCTTCGGAGAGGATTGATGGAATTGTCCTTGGCTGTCATCAGCATATGGGGGGACTTTCTTTGTGACAGGTGGCAAACAATAGACTTGCAAACTGGGCCTCACAAATTCTCGCAGTTACTTTTCAATGAAGTATGCCTGCCTTTAGCTTTGATAATTTTTGGTATCAAGAGTTTTATTAATACTTAATTTCGTAAATCTTTTTTCTCCTTTTCTTCCAGAATTGCCACTGATAAACACTGAGAAACCTATTTCGCAGTAGTGTCAATTTTATATTGTAAAGATTCAGCAAACTGATAACGGGTTTATATTTTTATGGGTTTTTACAAGAATGTAAAAAAAATTTGTGCTCACGATATCTATTTTTATTCCAATGAAAGATTCTGTTCTTTTTTCTTCTTCTTTTTTTTAGAAAATACACATTTTGCCTTAAGATGACTTTCTTTTGTAGATTCACAAGTATACCTCACAGTAGAAGAGACCAAGTAGTTGGTCTTTCCTTTCTTATACCATACCTGTAAATAGGTGGAATGTGATTTGTTTTCTAGGTTTTGGAAATGAGGTGCGGTGCTTCTAGGTGTGACCGTGTCACATAAGAGGGTATGTGAGGAGAATGCATGTGTCAGGTAGGAAATGGCTGCTCACTTTTTGGAATAACCACTTTCCTAAGAAGTAAACCACTGCTGTGAGGTTTTAGAATGAGGTGAGATGCTGAAGTGGTCTTCTATCAGGATCATGGAATATTATTAAATTGAGGTATCTTTGCCCCCCCCAAAAACATTTCTGTTTTATTGAGAATCAAACACAGATGAAGTTCTCTAATGTATTTCATTTCTACGATATCAACAAAAAATCTACATTAGAAATGAGTTTCGGTACCCAGAGATGGACTGAAATTTATTTAGTTTCTATATGCTTTTGTAACAGTCCAAATTCAAGCTGTTGGTTACATGAATCATTCACTCGGGGAACAGAAGATGGTACCAATGGCTTGTGTGACTGCAGAAATCAGTGCAGATCCCACTCTGCTCAGGGGCTGCATGGAATCATCAATAAATTGAACAGTGAACAGATGAGTGAGTATTGCGATCAAGTCTTGAAGAGGTTGTAAATGGGGAGAGAGGTTACAATTTGTCTAATAAATTCTTCATTGTGATTTTTGAGCAGCTCTGATCAATACCACGTTCTGCTTAGAAAAATGTAAATAATTTTTTTCTTGGCATTTCCATTAAAACGGTCACATTCGAAATAAATTACCTGCACTCATCTCTGCCGCTTCACACAAATAGCAGAGATAGGCTGCTGTCATCAGCTTCTGTAGCTCTTTTTCTTCTCCTTTCCTCTCTCTCCCTATTGCTCAAGGCAAAACGGAATGGCCATTAGGACAGCAATAAATATGCCACTGGGTATGCACTTAGTGACTGAATGGCACGGAAGGGTGTCGTTAGCAGTTCTTGTGAAGGTGCATGGAAGTGGCACAGCTCTGAAAGAAGAAATGTTTACCTCACCACTATAAATACAAAAGCCACTCTTTTCTGTGTTTTAATACTGGAACTCGAGGCATTCTGTGGGAGAGCTGTTTATGCAATGTTGTCATACACTGTGTATCTACTTTGGGTCCTAACATCATTGTTATGTGTGCATATGATTATTCTGCAAAGATTAACATTATCTACACCAATTGTTTGGTCAAATAAATGTAAAAATGAACCCATTTAATGGCTTTGAAAATACATTTAATTTGGTTTTTTGTATTCTGTGTTCTTCCCTTCAGCATTCTGTTAGAGGTTGATGAAGTGCAACACATAGGAATTTATATTCGCTAATGCAATATACCCTTATACCATCAAAAAATAATCTTTCTCCCATTTCTTATACATAATCCAGTGGCAGTACATGTAAGTTTCATTCCTGTTAAACCATACATGGAATATAATAGTATCATTTTTACTTTTCAGCTGTTACATTGAAAGTTCCCTTAGCTCTGGGCATGTGTTTCTGAATCAGCATGCTGTGCTTCTGCCATGGCACCGCTGGCTTTCTGTAACCAGAGGCATGCTTTGTATGCACAGCTTGCTGTGTGCGGTGCTGTGAACTGGTTTGCTATCACTTGGATGGGTTGTTTCTCTGCGCATGGAAACGTGAGTAGTTGGTTCTGGTCTCCCTTGCTTTTAGTTACATTTCCTGTGGTTTTAGCTGTTCTAAATCACAAGTAATGAAGTACCTGGAAGGGCTACTTTTCTCTTTGCTCTAGCATACAGAGTTGCAGCCTGGCACAAGTGAAGTTTGCTGTCTCCAGCTCAGTGTCCTGCAGGTAGCACTGAAAGATGAAGGGGAGCACATGGGAGAATCGCCCTTCCTGTGGAGAGCAGCAGCGGTGGAAGCAGCAGTGAGTTCCAGTTAATCCCCTCTGTGAGAGTTTAAGGGGGATTTAGTTGCCTTTGGATCTTGAGATTTCAGCCTGTATTAGTAAAGCTCTGTAGGATTGGGCATGTAGAAGGGAAAGCAAGAGGAAGCTGTTAATGCTGACATTGTGTTATGTCTTTAACTAGATACCCTGAAATTCTCGCAGCGAGCAGCACGCAACAGCTGGGAGTTCTGGAGTTACATCCTTAACATTCATTTGCTATCCTGTTTGTCAGGGCTTTCCTTCCCTGTGTCTGGAAAAGCAGCTGGCATCACCAGAATTGCTGTGATGGGAACAGCACATCGGCGTAGATCTGTCGGCAGCACCTTTTCTCCGCAGCATAACCTGTTGACCCATAGGGAGCACAGCTGTGCTGCTTGCCCTGCATGGGAACTGCTGGCATTCTCAGGCCCCTGGTTGTTGTGGCAGCTTGGTCTGGATGGTGCCATTGTGCTGGATGGTGCACAGTGCTTGGTGAGTGTACTAAGGGCCATCCAAAGCACAAGTTCCAGCCTCCCCAGTGGGCTGTGCTCTCCAGGCTTGGTGCTGGCAACACCATGAAAGGAATCAGCTTAGCTACAGAAATCTAGGAGCCTACCAGCCTTAGTGCCTCTCCAAGAAGAAACAGTCTTTCTTGCAACCAGGACAAGCAGTGGGACACTTTAACTGTTGCAAAGGAAATGTAGGTCAGGTTTGTAGGCAAGAGGTGAGCCAAGGAGCGAGCTGTGAAATCGTCAGTGGATGCATTTTGGAGTTAGATGAGCATCTGCCAGGGCTGCTTTAAGAAGAGTTGATTTTTGCCTCAGGGCAGAGGGCTGGATGAGGTGACCTTCCAGCCTGATTTGCTAGGATTTAATGCTTGTTGGTAAGGTTTTGTTTTGTTATTTTTGTAGTGTCTTGTAGGTGCAGGGAGGAATAAGGAGGACAGATCTGGTGGATTCTTAAAAGAAGGTGTTTTTAATTTAGTCACTGAGAATGATCTGCAGCTGCCAGGGAAATGAAAAGCAGATTATGCAGACTCAAGACTTTCCCTAACAATGGGAGCTGTGTTATTGCAATACATAAAAGGCTGAGCAGAGAATTAGGGGTATCTATCAACTTTAATATGTTTAATTTAAAAGGGAACAGGTTGCACCAACAATTTTTTTTTTTCACTTAATGAGACCCATTCATAAGTAGAATAACAGGATTTGTCTGTCACCCAGAGGAAATCATGGTATTCATATTTGTACTCTGGTGCAAAAGTTGTGTTGATCGCGGTGATTTAAAACTTTCCAGCCCAGCTGCACTCAGTTTGATGTCAGGATCCTTTCATCCAGTGACAGATGCATCCTTGGTAGAATCCTGAACATATCTTTGTCTTTGTTCAGCCTCAGAAAGTACCAGCTAAAGCTTAAAAATAAAAGTGTATGTGGATTAATGGATGTTATTCTTCATGTGAGATAAAACTGCCTTATTCAAGAGCTAGTAGCATATGTGAATTTGTCTTTTGCATTTCCTGCCCATGTCCTCGGGTGATGAGTATTGTAGGAACAGCAGTATTGGAAGCTATATGATGCTTTCCATTTCTTGTGGGTGCTCCTTTCCAACAGGACTTGGATCACTTAAGAGGGAAAGGTTATGGATGTGATGCCACCTTGCTGGCAATGAAGAAGCTCCACATTGGAATCATGATAGTTTCCCATCCCTGTCCTCTGCGTGTCCTTACAGCATTCCCACGTCGTGAAGGAGGAGGAAGGAAAAGCAGCACTACAAGGTATATATTACCTTTTCCCAACTCCTTGGGACAGGAGATGCCTCATTCCAAACCACCTTGACTCTGACAACAGGGAAGTAGCCTGGCCCCCAGTTCCCAATTACATCCCAGCTAATTTGAATTGAAGCTTAACAAAAGCAGCCAAGTCTGGGGAGAAGGAAGCAGCTGACAGAAGTAGGTTACTCCATTTTTTAAAAGTGCTGTTGAGATGTGCAGCATGATGGGATTTTGAAACTGGGTCCTTTGTATTTACCTGAGCAAGTCTTCTGAACGCACGCATGCAAGGAGACCGCTGTCAGAGAGGTGACAGTGACAAAGTATCAGTAAGTGAATATGGGGGAGGAGGGCTCAGAGAGATCAAGTGTGTGAGTTTTTGCATTGCTCTAGATAGAGAGATGGGAAAATGAGAAATTTGATCTTTCTATTATAATCGACATAAAGAATTACGGGGCAGCAAAAGGCCACACAGCTCAACGAAGCAGTTCCCTTTATTTCAGATGTCTCTGTTTCAGCACTGTGTCCTTCAAGACTTTCTCTGTAATTGCATCTGGCAGCTTCTTTGCAGCTAGGTGCCGATTGCTGCTCTCCAGCTACACCAAAACAGAAGTAAAAAATAACAGGCAAGAAAGGGCATTGCAACAAGTACTTACAGTGGCGTTCCTCCTTTCTTTCCCTGATGGGTCAGTGGAGAGGTTTAGAAAATGCCATTTTGTACCTGAGTGCTGCTCTGGTTAGCCTCGTGACCAATCACTTGCCAATGAAGGGCAGCACAGTTCAAGAAATACATGGCATTCAGTGCCCTGCCTTACGTGGGCTGCTTGCATAGCAAAATGGACGTGTTCCCCAGCTGCTTGTGTCCCGAGGCTTCATTTGAAGGCTGTTGGCAGCAGCATGGTATTAATCTCCTACAGCTGCAGTATTGCAGGCTGTGAATGCAGACAGCCTGCAGCTTTGGAAGGGTTTGTGCTGCCTTTCAAATAGGAGAACAGCAGCTCTACCATCAGACAGCAAAGGGCTCATCCTACTAATGCCACCAAGAAATGTGTGGGATGGGGTTTACATAGCAAACAGGCCTGGGTTCTGCCCTTTTGCACCTCTGCCACATACAGACAAGCTCAAACTTCTTATGATGGTGTGAATCCTTGTTCGTTTTTTATCAGTAGAAGCTATCAGCCCTAAAATCCTCTGATTCCATGTAGGTGCCTAAGATGTGCGTGACTGCTTTGCTGGGCTGGTTGGTGTTGGAGAGACTTGGGTGAGCTGAGCCAGTGACTTGCCCTTCCCTTCCCTGGGCCATCATAAGCTGACTATCCCTTGTAGTTTATTGATTAGTGCTGCTCAGCCTAAATCCCAAGTTCATGAAGAACTGGAAGCTTTTAGTGCCAGCAGCCTATTCTGCTGCTTTCCCAAGTGCTTTTCCCTTATTGCACAGCAGGGCTGCCACTTCAGATGTGGAGATGTTAATCCCCTTTGAGTTGTGCTCTGAAGAAGCATGTGCAAAACACGGGGAAAATGAAGCATAAATTATTTTGCATTTATCTTTCCATAACCATTGTCTTGTAGCTCCGGTGAAATGTTTGGCGTAACTCACCTCCACAGCTTGTCCACCAAGCAGCTGGAAAATCACTCCTTAGAATTGCTTCAGAGAACTCTCAGGAAGTGAGTTTTCTCAGACATGCATAATGTCTTTTTGTGAGAACGAATCCTTTTTCCCATTATTTGTCTGGTGGGTGCAGAGCTGTGCTGCTTTCACACCGTCTAGAATCAAGACAAAAAATTTTAGGACAACACCAGGCTAGCATCAATTCTCCATGTGAACAACTCAGCCTTAAAGCTTCAATCCTATTGATTTCCTCAACATTACCCATCTATTGATTTTTCTGCTATTCTTTGGATTATACCCATTTCAGAAATAGCTGCTTGTAAGCCTGAAGAATTCTTGCTGTCATGCTCCATCTGCTGAAGGCAGCCTGTTCTTGCATGACAGCTGCATTGGCTTTTCTAGCTGGGAAATTCCCAGATCCATCCTCATGAGGCTGCCCTTTGAAAATGGCTTCCTTTCAGGAGACACGAAGGGGTCTGCCAAAAGCTGTGCCGCCTCCTAAAGATTGATTTCCAGGTTTCATCATTAAGCTGGAGCTCTCTCGCATCACAGCATGAGTTCTGTCCCAGTCGTTTCCGGATCTTGCAAAGATCTGATCAGGCAGCAACAGCGGCAAAAGCACAGCCTGACTTTTATGTGTGGTCCCTTTTGTTCTGCTGTCTGTTTCTGGTGTAACAGAACCACCCACCCACTGTGTTCGAGCCTTTTCTAAGATGAGTGCTAAAAGCAGCTAATTCAGAAGGTGCCTGTGTCATTCCCAGCCTTCAGGACCAGCTGTGCAGTATCTCTACAGTGGTCCCAGGCCCCTAGCTCAGTCCTTGTGGTTCATTAATCACAATACGACATTAATTTGGCAACTCAAGAGTAGGTACTCCTTCGGAGTAGGTTTGCAGGAGCACCATTTCCTTTCCTGGCAGGGCTGTCCTGTTTCTGCTCTAACCCACACCTGTAGGGTCACTCCTGTTCCAGTGAGGCTGAGCTGAATCCAAACTGGGAAGGTGCTCACCAAGTCTTTCTGCCTGATATTTCTACAGGGTGGGTGGGGAAAGATGCCTTCTGAATGCATGCCTTTTGCACAACAAAATGTATTCCTGTGTCCCAGGGCAGTGAGGAGCTCTAAAAAGTGACCAAGGGTCCATAGCACCTCACATCATCCAAACAGGCAACACAATTCAACTGGTCAGTGCCTTGGAATACCAGCAATCCTCTTCTGGTCTGTAGATCTTCCCCTGACATTTAAGCCTCTCCTTCTCACCGCTAGTCCCAGTGATGGACAATTCCTGCTTTATGGCAACTAGTGAAGGTAATTAACGATCTTCCAGTAGCTTCCCAGCCTTCCTCTTCCTACCTCAGGTAGCACCATGGAGCAGATTTATGTCACATTGTCTTTTTGTACCTATTTGTTCATATTCCCCAGCCCATTTACCAAAGTAGGACCTGCTTCCATGGGTTTAGTGCTCACCACTGATGAAGCTCATCAAGAGATTTATAAAAATAGCCCATTAAGATCATTGTCTGTCAAATGTCAATAAGCAGAGTAAAGAGCTCAGCACCACAGTTATGGAGATCCAGCAATTAAAGTATTTGATGAAAGGATTTTATCGGAGTATATATTACCATTTTGTCCAATTATTCTGCCATTAAACATTAAGAATAATTGAACCAAATGGTGCCCAATAGAAGGAATACATCTGCTCTGATGAATTCCTGCCAAAAGGCACTGGGAATCTTAGCACAAGCACTTTGTCAACCAAGATAACAGTATTTTTCTCTCCAGCTGATAAAGCAGGGCTTTTGAATCTTATTTATGATGTATAAATTGGCTAATTTGTTACCAATATCAAACAACCCATAAGAATCAGGCAGTGTAATAGCTAACAAAACACCGACAGCTTCATCACTTGCTGACTGCGTGGAGTAGAATATATGCTCAATTAATACAGAGTGCAATTATCACAGAAATTGCGAGCAAGAACTAATTATACAGAAGCCTATCAAAAACAGCCCAAAGCATGGCGGGATGTATTTCAAGAAACTTTAGGATTTGGGTTTTTTTTTTTTACCTTTTCTTCTCCTTGTTTTAATTTCTTTTCTTTTGCTTTCCTTCCCTTCTCTCTTTTTTTTCCATTTTCCTTTCTGTCAGTGTTTCCCTTACCTTGATGAGAGAGAAGGGGATGTGGCCTCAACTGGAGGACCAAGTCAGCTGAGAGCCCAGCGGTAAAGCTATGGGTGAGCTCTGACATCAGTTCTAATTTTTGTACATAAGAGCAAATCACCATGTTTTTCTTTTTAAACTCTTTGCAATTATGATGAATCTAAGGATTACCAAAGCACAGCTAAAGCACTCTTTTCCCTCAGGTATAAAAGAGACTCGCAGACAGTGAAGATGGGAACGCTTTTGAAGGAAACGCTAAAGAGAAATTAATTTCTTGGTATGCCTCTTTTTTCTAAGTGTTGAAGTTGCATCTTTAACCCCCTCAGAAGGGCAGCTTTTAATCCTGAGATAAATGCAGTGTTGGTTTCTTAACTATTTGCTGGTCACTTGGATTCTCAGTAGTTTCTAACTTAAGAAATTCTTCTGTTTACTTTGCTGTAGTTGCAACACATCAACCAAAAATCCTACCTGAAGAATTCTGATTAGAGCTGTTTTCCTTGGCCTTGCCTTCCTGTAGCTCTTAATTCTTGGGTCATACTTGGAAAGAAGTATAAATCTGCAGGAAATAAAAGAAAAATAGCAGTAAATGCAAAGCATGCGAACACCTGAGAGATTTCTATTCAGATACCGCGAGTATTTTGAACAACTAGTAAATAATTCAACATTCCAGACAATGGAATTGTTTAAATTAGAAGATTTTAATTACAAATGCTTGTATCTTTTCCATATCGCTACAGTTAATGGCCCAAAAATTTTAACCCACTTTAAATCCATACTCTGGCAGACAAAGGATTCTTCTGCTCTAGGAGCCCTGCCTAGAATTAGGCTGCAAAGTGTTTTACTCACAGATGATTGGAAAATGGATTTATTTATTTTTTTCCTATTAGAAATGTAACGTTAATTAGAAATACTGTAACTGAAGATTTGCTTTTGCACTTGGAGACAAATGGCCATTTGGAATGGGTGTTTTTCACTAGAAGTGTGGAAATGATCGTTCGTACTGAAACGAAAGTAATGTTTTGCCGGTGTTTGATTGATTCACATGACAAAACCGTAGCAGAATCAACATCTGTTCTTTCCTGGTTGTTTTCTGGTTTTGATGAGAAAACTTTGGATGCACAAATTGTGCTCTACCTGTGATGTTACGTTATGGAAGATGTTCTTTGTGCTTTACTGAAGAAGATGATGATGGTGCCATGGGGTGTGTACTGGAGGGAGAGAAGTCTAAAGTCCCAACTTTTCTTTAAGCTTGTTTTAATTTTTATACCAAAAATACTTCTTGAGGTTCCAGGGCTTGCTACAGAACCACAACCTGCATTTTTGCATCCATGTGTTCTCTGCTTAGTGCAAAACAAGGTTGTTTACTCATGGAAATGATCAATGGCTCCGGCGGGCCTCGGTTCAGCAAAGACACCCCACTGCAGGAAACCACTTAAATGTGTGCTTTGCAATAAGCAAAGATGAAAGACAGAGGTTGTGTTCCCTGACAGCTGATGGATGGATGCTGATGTCTTTGTTAGTTCTCTTTATCCTCTGAAAAGTTCTTTAGACTTTCACATACTTCCAGCTGTACTGCAACCAAGACCTGCAGAGGGGTTTAATGTTTGTATCCCTTCAGAAGACTGCCTCGTCCCTCTGCACATGGCTTTCAGTGTTGTCACCCAGCGCTGCTGCTTTAAACTTCAGCCCTGGGACTATTTCTGCAGCAGAATCCTAACACAGTTTAAGACTTGATGACCCAATCTGGTGGATAAGTCCCCATTGTGACACAGGGTCTTCCGTTGTGCTGCACTTTGCATGGGGCTCAGTGAAAAATCCAGTACAGGTCTTGATACTATTGTGATTTGGAAAACAGGATTAGTGCTGCCCTGTAGGTGGGAATTAGAAGTTGTCAGCATGAATGGCTTAGCCTGCATGCTTGTGTCACAGAGAGAAGAGCACCAGCTTGGAATTAAACCAGATCTCATCCCTCTGCAGAGAAACTGAAGGAGCTCAGCACCTTGCAGGACTGAGCTCTGCAGTATTACTTGGTGTCATCAGCTGTAGGTACACAACTATGGACAAGAGCAGTGTTGCTTTGTAGGAAAACCACTAAACCTGCCTTTTGACTCCCAGTTAGCATCATGGGGCACTGAGGGAAAGAAATTCACTTTCTCATCTGCCAAAGGACATTTTCCTTTGTTAAATCTTGGGCTGAAGAGTGATACTCCTATTTACTGCTTTATAAAATTCACCATGGTTAGCTTATTCAATGCCATTTGTCCATGACTTAAAATTTACTCTGAGTGATTGTATTTATTTTCTCCAAACCTTTGGAGTCACAAAGCCTTTTCAGTTTTGCTGACAGCTATTTAAATCCTGCTTTTTTCATGCTCTGGTATAGACTTCCAAAGCAAGAGAAATGCTGGCATGCTAGGTTAAATAGTCATTTGATGCTCGATAACTTTGCACTTGCAAGTTCTCCAAGAACAACCTATAGCAATCCTCAGAACTCCAACATGAGTTTTCCTTGGTCCATTTATGATTATTCATAATGGTCTTCTTCTCTGTGTCTGATACTCGTAACACAGC
This sequence comes from Excalfactoria chinensis, assembly GCF_039878825.1. Lineage (NCBI taxonomy): Eukaryota > Metazoa > Chordata > Aves > Galliformes > Phasianidae > Excalfactoria > Excalfactoria chinensis. Next base: position 5,424,163 of record NC_092836.1, read on the forward strand.
CTACACCCAGTATTTATGAGAAGCGTTCTCAGAGCAGCAGGGAATTTAATGTGTACTGATGCTCCAAAATATCTAGCCTTGTGCTTTACTTCTGCTGAAAGAAATGCAACTGCTGCTATGCTTGGCGTGGAATGTGAGGCTTATAGAGGTGGAACAACCAGGAAACCACAGTTAAACTTTCAGCATAATGAATTAGAGCTTTTCATAAACATTTCTGAACTCACCTGGTGCCTGGGTGCTGCTGTCTGCATTGCAATTTGCACACACAGGTCCACGGGGCTGGCTCAAGGCTCCTCTGCAGACAAAATCAGAAGGAGTTTCTGGTTCCTGTCTTAAGAATAACATTTCACTGGCATGTTTATTGGGCACTGATCCTGCCATTTGGGAAGAGCCAGCAGGGGCATTTCTCTCCTGAACACCCAGTTCATTTATCTACCCACACGTGAGCGCTGCCTTCACAGCCCACAAGTCTCTGCATCTTTGCTATGAGCAGGTGTTAATGCTTTGCTGGGTCAGAGCTAATGTAGACCTGTAAGCACTTTCAATCAAAAAGGGAATATAATTATTTAGTCCAGACGCTCATTAGCACTGCCACCATTTGTCAAGAACATCTTGCAGTTCTTTCTGTTTCACGATGCGCTCTCTGCATATTTGATGTTCATGTTTCCATGTATCTGTCATTTGTTCTGTGGACAAACCTCTCCCGGGGTTCAGGGCCTTGGCTGGGGGTGGCCAGTTCTTTACATTGTCTTTTCCTAATGGGATATGAAGATGTATGCTTGATCTATTCAAGTACTAATCAAGGCTTGAATGACTCCGAGTATCACTCCTGTTCATTTTGAATTGGAAATATATCAACAGCAGAGCAAAACGGTGTTTCTCAGCAATGTGTCATAATGATTGGTTATACCGGTGTCAGAGTTCTTCAAGAAATACAGTAAGTACTGAACAGTAAGTTCAGTTCTATTGTCAAGAGCGCTGCCTCACGAGGAGGCATTTGTAACTAAAAATGTTGTTCATTTGCAGAATCTGTAAGAAGAATGAAGCCCTGACAGGAAATATGCTGAAAAGCTACCGTAATAAATTTGACATAATATGCATGACGTGGATGGATAGATCATTGTTCGCAAGGCCTGGCAAATGAAACTGGGGCTTACAGGGAGGCAGAAACATTGTTCTACGAGGCATGCTTCAGGTAGGAACCAAATTTGAAGCGGCCATATATTTCAGTTGTGCTTAAACTGAATAATAAAGAAGGCTTGTTCAGAAATCTTATTGTGCTTTGGAAAACACATTGATATATATATATATATATATATATATATATATATATAATTCTTGTGAACTTCTAAGAAAGTTTCTTACTCCTGAATAGAAGCACCTGAATATTTTTTATTCCTTTTTAATGTTATTAAAGGATATTTTAAAAGCATATATAAGAAATTCAACAAAGAAGACAGAGAAACAGGTGCATAGTGTTATACTAAGTCAAGTTTTATGACTAGCATTTTATATTTCACCAGGGAATCTTGCTCCTGTACAGATTCCCTGTACGACTTCAGCAAATTACTCATTCTCTTTGGCTCCTGCTTTCAAAAGTGCTTTCCAGGTCTGATGCTTGGATTTCAAGCTGGGCAGCTACTTTAGGAACTTACATAAAGGATATAAGTGGTACACAAGAATTCCACTCCAGAGTTTTGTACCCCAGTGTTTATCTGTCTGCATCTTTCAAATTAGGGTTACGTCTTACTGTGTTCCTGCCCTAAAGGGGATGTGATCTATGGTATTTAGAAGTACATAGGCTCTCACTGGACTAATGTATCAATAGGTAAAAGGCGTGGATTTTAATAAGTGATAGCTGTAGAATGCACAAACAGGCTAGAAAATGGTAGAAAAATGCAATTTTCTGTTGTAGAGATTTTACCTGATATCTCTGGGTATGCAGTATTGCTTCTCATATGCATGGTACATGATTTTGAAGCCCGCTGTTGTACGTTACATTCTGTCCATCCATTATCTATCATGTGACATTACAAGCTGTTGATAAATCAGATCTAATTCAAAGGGTGCAAACTGAAAGCAAGTATCTCCATTTAGCACCTCTGTACTGTGTCAAAAAGACGAGCATTTGCCCCATGGGAACAGGCAGCTGGATGGGCACTCTGTAAAGGTTGGTTGCAAGCCTGTTCCAACTTCCTTCCAGCAATCATGTGGATAAAAGTTCTATCTTCCCTGGAGGCTCTGGTCTGCCAGGTGGCCAAGAAAAGAATACTAGGCTTGCAGCAAGACTTGGAGGGTGGTTTTTAAAAGTTTCTGAGTGAAACAGGCTGTTTCTCAGGAGCAACTGCCTCCTATATGGGTGAAGGCTTTCAGCAGACAGCTCTGTCTGATCTGGGGCAGCTGGAGGGCAGAAAACATTTCCCAAAATTAGGGTAGACTACTTTGGCTGCCATATTAGGAAGTGTAAAATATAAGCAGCCTTACATGGAAGCCAGTCTCATTAAGCAGCAAAGTAATTTGCTGACAACCATCTGCAACCAGAAACATTCAGGGAGAGGTAAGGCTGGCATTTGAAAGAAGGAAGCCACAGGCAGAAATGGTCCATGAGAAAGGAAAGGTTTAAATGTATTCTCTACCCTCTCAGTGCTCAATGCATGTGTTGATAGGGCCTGAGCAGCGCTGCCTGGCCAGGCGGAGCATCATCAATATTCTCAACTCACACCTCTGTGCTGCCTTGACACCAAGGAAAATGAATCAGTAAAAGAGAGGCTTGTTTTTCCTGTTTATTTCTACATGTGGGAGTGCAATGTGAAAAGCAGCTTTTTACCTTGGAGGGAAATTTTGTGGAAATATCCAGACAACAGGATTCTGTGTGATTTCCTCTGTATATTAGAGCTATTCATTTACCTGAGTCTAAGCAGCCAGGGAACACCTCAGCCACCCCTTGCCTTTGTTGCTAGAAGTAATCTCATTTATTCTGCCATTTATTCTGGGTTTTTCTACTGAAATTACCACAGAAGAGCCTGCAGAAGCTGTTGAGCATTGGTATCTCCTACCAGGCATAGGGTTATGTCTGTTCCAGGCATGGATACACCAGGAGGGACTGTACAGAGGAAAGGACTTTAAAGGAAAAAAATCTAGTAGCATGCAACAAGGACAGTGAACTAAGAACTCATGTTTTTGATGGACACACACACATTCCCTTGGTTTCTCTCCTTGCTGTAGAGCCCTTTTGTGCTGCTGTGGGTCTGTCTCAGGACCTCTGAAGGTCTCTGCCCATGGAAGACACTGGTCCAAAATGGCAGACACCTCTCTGGTGACCACTGAGTCTTGTACTGCTGCCAGGGCTGCAAACTGAAAGGAGAGAAGCATGGACCCTTCAGGCATTACACCCACAGCCAAACAATGCTGTGAAATTGGGGGGAGCCCAACTTCCAGCTCAGAGCCGTGCCCCTGTCACCTTTCCTCAGCCTTGCACTGAAACTCAGAGAAGGTGATGGGAAATGGAGCCTTTCATGTCTGTGTCTGCATTTGTGTGACTGTCTGAGGGAAGAACGGGCGTCCAGCTGGCTGCTCAGCATGCAGGTGCTGTGTTTCCATTTTATTAATGTTCTGCCCTACTTCCAATTTAATTATAAGCAGTTTGTAGCCCAGTCCAAGGCTCCCGTGATCACAGCAAATCACACTTTTGAGAGGGGATGCAGACAGGAGCTGAGCTCTGAGGAGAGGAAAGGATGGGACAAAGCCATGCAGGTGTGTACTGCTGGAAGCCTTATATCCTGCTGCTTAAGAAAAAGGAGCAGTGTTGGCCTTCAGCACCTCTTTCTTTGCGCAAAATTGCCCGAATATCTGCCAGGGAGGAGGAGGAAGCTGAAGGGAATGGTGGCCATATTCCTTTGGAAGGCATTTCTGAGAGCATTTCTGGTTACAAACCACATTTTTTGGTTTTACCAAGGGGACTACATCATGAACATTGAAGTCTTGGAAAGTATTAGGGTGGGTGCCCTTATGCTCATATACAACTACCATCCAACCTACTGGTGCATCCGACAGGGTCAGCAGCATTTCCTCATGAGCGTTGTCTGCCTCCTTCATGCCCACAGGAACTGGGGAGAGAGAAAGGTTTTTTGCACTCCCACCAATAAGCTGTCTGTGAGCAAATGAAGGTCACCTTGCAACAACTCCGAGCAATTATCTGAAGGAGGTTAGATCTCTGTCCTCTTTCTTTATATTATTCTCATAAGCTGCATTTTTGGCATCACTTAGAAGCCAGGAACGTATCAAACCCGCATATGTCAAATACTATTGACATCAAATACCTTTCATCGAGCCCCAAGCCTCTTGGCGTCTTTTGAGCTCTGCACCCAGGAAAGTGGCTTGTCAGAGATGATTTTTCCAAGTGAGGAAGCATGTAGCATAATGAGACAGTGTAGCTTCAGCATACACCTTCCAACTAGTTTCCCAACTGCTGGGAAACCAAACATGAGCCTGCATAGCAATTAGGCCATAAAGAAAGCCGAGACTACAATGAATGTACAGTCTGTATTAGCAAGCCCTTTATGGCCCTTCATTGCCATTCTCCAAATGCATTTCCATCTGCATTTCTTGTTTTCACCCATCAAGGTCTTCTAGAAAAATAGAAAACAAACAAACAAAAACAAAATAATAATAATAATAATAAAAGGAATTGAATCATGTCAAGTGGCAAAGGGATGAGTGTTGCAGGAAACAGACCACCCAGATGTGCCAGATGCTGCACAGATGTGCTCAGCACACAAGAAAGCTGTCAAGCTGCCTCCAGACCTACTGATTCTGGATTTCACAGTGATCAGAATGTGTTTTGATCCACCAGGGATGTCACCCTTCACAGGCTGGCATGCGTACTCTCCAGATACAGAGAAACACTCATTGGTTCTGGCATAATCTATATTGACTCTCAAATAACTTTTTTTTTTCTTTTAGTTGTTTTTTTCCTCTCTAGAGCACTAGAACATGGGTACTGACCTGCTGCTGCTACCAACTGCCTCTGTCAGCAAAGGACCATGTCACAAGGCTCCATAGGGGATGGAAACTGCTGAACTGAGCTGACTCCTTGAGTGTCACCTGAGTGGGTGAAATACTGCATCGAAGTCTCACAGAGGGACAGTCCGAAGAATCAGATGTATGTTGTAAGAGACACTTTCAATTTTATTCCTTCATCCATAAGAGCTCTAGTTAAAAAGAGAGTCTTTACTGTTCTTCCATGGTCATTTTTAGTGTGTTGGTCATTTTTAGGTGTTTTGTTGTTTGGTTTAGGGTGTTGGTTTTCATCCTGCCTCTCCTCCTATTGCTGTAGCACCTAGCACTGCATAGTACAGCTGTGACTTGTCACCAGTACTGCTTCGTGGCTTCTAGTCCCATGCAAACAAAGGAGGCCATGCTGCATGGAGAGTCTAAGCAACACACGTTGTGTTTCCCAGGATACCATGGCAAAGGAAAAGCTAGAAACTGAGTTTCCTGAAAAGCAGCTTTAGCAATTACCAAAGAAATTTGTGGGTAGACTGTCTTTCAAATTACCCAAGCCTCAGGAAAAGGCTCTGGCCTGTCTCAACCTCTGTCATTACTCACAAAAACATCCTTCTCATTAGCCAGAACAGAAGTTTTCACTCTCCCTCTGCTGTTGTGACCTGCTCACCCGTCATCTTACTGGAAGACACTTTGCCCTTGCCTTTCCCCAACCATCAAATACTCTTTCAAAGCCTAAAAACATAAACAAATTCTGTGTTCCCCCTGATTAATGTGATGATTTTTACAGAAATAATGTATGTTTCCATGTCTTCTGCTGCTGTGATTCATGTGTTCATTACATCACTCCTTTCCCTATCTGAAGGAGTTTGGCTGCTGAATCCAGGGGGTGGTCAGGACAGCCCTTAGCAGAAAAGTGCTGTTAACTCCACCAGTGGGATTATTTAAAAGATAGCTTTTATAGGAAAAAAAGCAAATTCCTTTCTAAAATCTGACTTCAAGCTAAGAGTTACTAACAACATGTAGTTTAATGGTCTGACACATTAGAATAATTGTTGTGCCTGCCTTATGCCGTTAACAGTGATTAATCAAGACACAGATGCAGGCACTTTTCAGGTATGCTCAGAGTACCCTTTTCCCAGGGATACAAGGATTGTACCCTGACCTGGTACAAAATCTTCTCCTTCAGTGGTCATACATTTCCCTATCAGCCCTTAAATGATCAATGTTATTTGAAAGATAGTTGTTTTCTGAAACCCTCCTTCAACGACTTACTGGATTGGTTGTTATTGAGATTGTAGAACAGTATTGTTCTGTATGAGGTTTGTGCTGAGAGAGGAAGTTGCCCTACTTAATGTATTCATAGAAAGCTACAGTTGTAGGTTTCTCTTCTGTACAGGTCAAGCAGGGGGAATTGCTGCTCAATCAATGTATCTAACTCGTTGAATGCCCAAATTTACAAAGAATACATTCCTTCTAAGATTTCTATCTGCCTTTTTTGGATTGTGTCTCATCAAAGCAAATTCACATAAGGTGAGCCTTTAAAAGGAGCGATTTTCTGCTCCTCTTGACTACATGAGACATTCAAGAAATTGACGAAAAAAGCAACAGCCGTCTGGCTTTCAGGACATCACATTTATTTCTGCATAAATTCTCCCAGGTCAACTCAAAAACAGTTCAGGGTCAAAATCTCATCTAGTCACCTAGATTAAAAACTAATTTCTCTAAAGTATATCCTATATTGAAGCCCTTTCATGCAAATAAATAGCCAAGGGCCTCATTCTCTCCCTTTCTATTAGTTGTGCATGTCATGAATTTGAACAGAACATTTTGTCCTGTACTCTAATTACATGCATTATAAAGAAAAATCTTTTCCTTGCATACATATTATTAGGAGCGGTTCGGAAGCGCCATTCCATCAGGGCAGCCGTCATGGTGGCTCATCCTAATATTGACAGTTTAATCTTTTTGTTTCATATGAGATTAAAAGTCATATGATGGCCGTTCCTCTGTGGAGCAGACGGCGAAGCCAATTGGAGTCAATCCGTGTCTAAGTGCCATTTCTGCTCTGAAAATGGACTTGCAGTTTACAAAATATATTAGGTAATTATCAGTGGTTATGGAAGAATAATAAAAAAATAAAGTACTGAGTTGGTGACAGAGTAAATAGGGCTACTGGTTTTTAAAAAATACTTGTTTTACTCACAGCTGTCCTGCAGCATATATATATATGAGAAGTTTTGAAGTTGCTGTTTAGTATATTCATATGCATGACTATTAACAGTTTCAGTTTGCTTTGCTTTATCTCACTGGAGGAGGAGAAAGCAACTGATACACCAGGTGGCCACCTACACTTATTGCAATTAAAGTTGTTTTTTATCGATGGAAAGTATAACCTCCTTAATCAGAATCTGAGAGTTTTATATACCTAGCAAATGATTAGCCTCCACCCCTGTTCAAAACATGCTGAATTCACTTTCAGACATGGTGTCTTAACTCCTCTCTGCCTTTCAAAACATCGAACAGAAATATACAATGGTTAAATTTTTTGGCTGCTTGCTGTAAGACATGTAACAAGGGCATGATTTCTTTGGGATGACTTAATAACGTTCTGTACAGATCAGTCCTGTCCTAACTATATCACGTGTGGGGCACACAAGATCATCTGTCACCTGCAAAAATGTGGACTAGAATAAATTTCCAACAGATCTTTCAACTTGTTGGTGCCAGGCTTGAACAGTGTCTAGCATCCTAAGAAGTCAGCTGAAATTCCACGTGAGACTTGGGTGAATATAGCTCTATTGCGAGTGTGAATAACTATTTGTTATTCATGTAATATGGGAGTAATGCCAGTAGGCATGCATATATCTGTTAAGATGAGTGCTAGTTCAGCTTATTTCTACTATGGAAAAACACAAGAACTGTATTTTGCTTTAGATGACTCGAGATAATCTATCTAATATATTTGGTTGAGATGTGGTAAATACCCTGCGACTACCAAAGTTTAACATGATCAAAGACTGTCAACCAAGAAATTTGGACTATGACTCACTTGAGTACTTTCCTTTGAATGGAACATCTTGAGGACTGTAAGCTAGAATAAAATAACTGCTTAGTTATTATCAGATTGTTGTTTTTAAAGTCACAGCTTTGAAAGAAAAAAAAAAAAAAAAAAAGACATAAAAAGCAATAATTGATGAAGAACCTTGTCTGTGGCTGCAATTCCTCTTGGGGTGTGTAAAGCGTTCTGGCTTTTTCTTAAATCCTGTTCAGTGCAGTGTCCAGTAAAGCACAAGAAGGGGGTTCAGAACTGTTGAGGTTTTTTTGTTATGCATATTTTAGTGTTGTGCAATGCTGAAATACTGTGTTTCAATGTTTGCTTTCTCTTTGAAGCCGTATTTAGCAAGGATCTAACACAATGGCTTAAAGGTAGCCAGGGAAAAAGTTTTATTATACTCTGAACTTTTCCCTGCTGGAAGAAATATTCAGGCTGCAGTAGCCCAGCATTAACCTTTTTCTTGACTAAATCAGCCAGAATTGGTGGTGTGCTGTCGATGTTTTAATGTAGGAGGAGCAATTATAAAAGCAGGACCGTTCCTACTCTCTAGCAGAGTCCAGTTCTTGAGCAAATGAATTGTGATTGGGAAACAATTGGATGGTGGGGATGTTTCTAAGGAGAGCACCTTACTGACATTATTTTCAAACTAACAGGACACATCCTTGCACTGTGAATATTGCTTTCTTTTGCAAATGTGAAGGAGCTATTACTTACCACTCTGTAAGAGGATGGACCTGCCATCGAGATAATAGCAACTTAGTATTGTATTGCGAATCTTTCCACGCGGTTTCTGTGATGTTTATCTTAGCAATTGCATAGACAACCCATTCTTCATTTCCAATCTAACTTGATTACAAGTGACAGCGGTATAAAGCATGATATTTAATTGTCTTGATGAACATTGACTTCCTTGAGCGCATATTATAAACTGTCTGGCTGATGCTTTCCAGAGGTATGCATCATCCTGATGATCTGCATCCTTGAGTTCCTGGTTTAAGTCACCTGAAAGGGTCCTTTCGATAAAATGCTCCTACTGAAAGCTTGAAAATAAGAGCTTTTGCAGGTTCTCTGATGAGGTTGTGAGAAGTTTTTGGATGCCACTTCTGATTCATATCCCCAAAGCGTAACCTTGGCACATCCTAGCAGAAGTGAACAGGGAGGAGCATCTTTCAAGTAAATGAACTATATTAATTTAATTAATACTGGGGAAAGCATTCTTCCGACAGAGATAGTGTGAACATCAGAGTTGATTGCTTAGGAAGAGCTGGGAAGCTCTGCTGTTGGGAATTTTTTAAAAGCAGATTGGGTGAACACCTTCTATGAGATTCATGCACAAGAGGTTTCTCTCCCAGAGCTGATATGGGCTGTATGGCAGACCAGGCTCCTTCAAAGATCCCATTTGACAACAATCTAAGTAGTCAAAAGCATATAAAAATGGTCAGAAATATATACAGAAATTGACTCGAATCCTTCTTAACTTTAGGTCCTGGGGATATTTCTGAGAACTATAACATAGCTTCCTGACATACTGCAACCAGCGCAGATCCTTGGGACATTCTGGGTCTCTGTCTAGTTATTACCACTCATAATGACTGTACTACTTCTTACACATTATGCGCACTAATTTCCTACATGTATTTGTGAAAGATCAGTGATTAAAGAGATGGAAGTCTCCTCCCTCATCCAGGGTTATATTTAAACATTGTTACTCTTTTTTTTTTCTTACCCTATCTCTCAAGCTGTCCGGTCATATTCTAAGACTCATGGAATGGTTGCCCAATGCCAAATCGCTTTTATAAATGCCCCTATAAGTCAATAAATCAAACATAAAATCGAAAATAAATCAATCTTATTCATGCCAGATCCTGTAAGTCCTTCTGCTAGGAGAAAGTCTGTGTACTTACAAGCCTAGATCATAATAAGCCTCTCCTCTGTTTGATTTTTATATGAATTAGAAATTACTGGAGCTATAACTTTAAAGAGAGCAGTGAAGTTTGAACTGATGTCTTACATTATTTAAAATCATATAAACTGTAGTATCAGTAATTGTTTTGAAATGGAAAATGTGACTTTCAGTGAATGTTTTGACAGTGTCCTGTGTTTGGGCTTCCCATAGCATGTCTATAGTACTGTGGTGTTATAAAATTGTTAAGGGGACTGCTCAATCAATTCCAATATGTGGGTGTCTAGGTCTAAACCAAACATCTTTATCAACTATCCATTCATAAACATTTTGATTAGAAAATGTCCCTACAAAAGTTTTTCTGCTTAGACCTCAGTAAATCTATGGTAGCCCCCTTTAGGATGTGGATATCCTACTTTGTTTTATTTCAAGAGCAAAGTGTTCTGCAAATGCCCTTTAAGATTTATCTGTCTGAGATGGTGAGTTAGTTTTTGATTGGTTTCTAGAATTCCTGAATTAAAGATGCTTTAAGCTGATAAAACGAGTTTGCACAAACACTTAGAGATGATGAGATCCTATTAGACACAGAAGCAAAACACAAATAAATTTAAAAGGACTTTTTGTTGTTGCTTTTGTTTGCAGATTTCTGTGTCGAAGAGGTTTGCCATTGTCTGCTGCATGTTTTCTTCTTTCAGAGAGAACAGTTTATTTCTGAGAAAATTGCTATAGCTCTTTTTGTTCTATTACTAGTATGAAATCCAATCTGAGAACAGATTAAGTGTCCAGCAGTCATGATACTGGTTATGCGATTTATCAGTGGGTTATAATAATATTGGCTGACGTTAGGAGTCCACAATTTATTTATTTATTTATTTATTGTCATGAAAATGAGTCAACAAAGATCTTGTGTGCTTACAGTGTTCTGTTCTTAATGGTGCCTTGATGTTTTGTTGTTCGCATCACTAATTTGTAATTCAATTGGAAGGTTACTGCATTATTTTCTTGGGTAAAAAAGAAAAGGATAGAAAATGAGTGGCAATGGCAAGCAGCCTATGGGCAAAAAAAAAATGTTGGATTCCTTTGGTTTAATCAGGGTTGGACAAACTTGCTGAGGATATGGTGCTAGAATGTAAACCAAATTCCCACTACAGAGATTAGTGCATAAATAGATGTAGGCTGCAAGGATGTGTGTGACAAGAGTTGTCATGGGGAGGAAAAACAGAAGAAAAAGAGGAGAGCTAGATGTGGCATCTAAACTCTACCTGGCTGGCATAATATATCCCAGTGTAATAAAAGTTGCCCAGAGATATGGGTCCCACTGCTGATCTCAGTGCTTCTTGCCCAGTGACTGAGTTAGAGTGGCAATGAAGAATTTTATCGTGACTGTAATCATTCTGCTGGCCATGGCTCATTTCCTTCAGTTTTATAAAGCCTTTGCTCTAGACAGACACCTTACATGGTCCGTAGCTAGAATGGCTGCTGTCATTTGGCATTTATTTCTCAACATCTAAGGCTGATGGAAGGCTCAGAACACTAAAGTGATTTGCTCTTTGGATGCATGAAGCGTTAAGACACTCAATCATGAAATCACTGCATACAACATAAATCCTTCTGTGTGTCACTGCAGGTACAGTCCACTCTGCAAGTTATGTTCTACAAAGGTACATCTGGCGAAGGTGTTAATGCAGTCATCGGAAGTGTTTCACGTTCAGTTTTTCAGGGGGTAGCTGTGGTGTGATTGGTGTTGATTTTCTTATTTATTTATTTATTTGTTTATTTACTTATTTATTTTTCCACAGAGTTTTAACCCTCTGCAGAGGTCTGATCTTCCACTGTGGAGGCAACATGCAGAAAGACTTCTTCCCTTCAATTTACTGCCTATAAGACCAAATAAACAGGACAGCGTGGATATAAAGGGTTCATGAGCCTTAACCAAATGCAAACAATAGCACAGTAGCAGAGTTCTAAGAAAACCCCTTTATTCTGTGGGTCTTTATTCTTCAAGTTCATTTCTCCTGAAGATTACAGACAGCTCTCGGTATTGAAACTTGAGGTGTGGAAGTTCTAGTGCAAAGACTGTGTAGAGAAAGGGATGTTTGTAAGAAAACAAGGAAACTAGCGTAATGTGATACTGCAGGGATTACTAACAATGCCAGCAATGCTTCCTTCATTGTACAGGATGCTAGAAATGAAAAGACTCAAATTTTTTTACTTTTTGTTTTACTGCTTGTTTGTTTTGCTGGAGGGAACTTAGTTAAGCTGGTGGGAATAGTTCTGTGTAACAACCGGCAGCCCTAGTCTTGCTGCTGTCTCCTCCAAGAGAAGAATAGTCGTTACTTTTGTGATCTTCACCAAGTACATACTATGCTCCATCTGCTAGTTCTGCTGCTGTGGTTAACTAGTTAACAGTATTCCCAGTCCTGTGCTAACTGCATTTGTTGTGGCTAGTAGGCAAACAAAGATGTCTTGACAGAATATGGTACTGCACAAGCTGTTAAGAAAAAACAGCCCAGTCAATTTTAGATCCAACAGAACCAACGGGGAAAGCTTTGCCTTTGCCATATGGAAAAACAAACAAGCCAAAAACACTTTACTCACAATTTTCTGAAACTGTAAAACAGATACTGTGCAGTAACGATAAGAATGTGCTGGAGGCCATGAAGGACTAATATCTACTTCAGAAATACTCAGAAGCAATGGTTTTCTTTCCCCTCCCCATGCCCAGTGACAGGAAGAAACTCCCTCCTGAGATGCTTCAGCATATTTCTCAGCCTTCTTCAGAACCTTAATCTTGAATCTCTCTCTTCTCAAGATAGAAAGAGGGCTAACTGTGATCCAAACAGAGCAGGGCTGCCTCTGCCTTGCCAGCCCGAGGTCTCAGCAGAGGTTCTGGTAAGCTGAAACTGGTGTCCAAGAGCCTTGCTGGGAGGGCACACTGAAAACAAGGCTTCAAAGGGTAAGTTTTTGGCTCTGGTGCTTCTACCAGTGTCAAGATTTCTAAGCAAGTGATTCATTTTCAGAGCTTTTTTCTCCCATGGGCTTCAACAGGAATTGCAGATAAGAGCTGCTACCAAAAAGCAGAATTTCTTTTCTATTACCCCATCTGTGGGTTCTATAGTTTCATTTGCAGAGTTTAAAACAATTTGGCCTGGGTATCTTCGTTCAGGACCACACCAGACCTGCAGGTGGAAGGTTTCTCTTGTTGCATGGGGATTTAAATGGTCATCCTTAGAAGTTAATTACTCTGCGCTGTGGTCACAGGGAAGTGCCTGAAGCATCACTGGGATTTCTCTCCCAGTCACTGACAAATACCATTACATCAGAGCAGCTGTGACTCATGGTGGCAGCCAAAGTACTGCTTCAAAACCAGCACAAAGCTTTGATATGCAGCCTTTGCAAATGAAGGAAAAAATGCTTCTCCTAGAAAACCGTTCAGTAAAAATAATGGTGAATTATTTTGTATATAGATACATGGAGACCTAAGTCTGTTGTCACTTGCATTTCAGATACCTGTGATTTTAGTATTTCTTTTTTTGGGAAGGACAGTCATTACCAGCATTACAAAGCAAAGTAGTTACAGTGGGAACTTCAATAAAGATCTCAGTGCCTGAGAAGAGATCTGAAGGCAAACAGGGTGCTATGAGTGTGCCAGGTGTGTGAGGACTAACATGCAGCCAGGTTCCTGCACTCACTGCCACTAGTGGCAATAAGGGTAACCATTCCTTTCCTCTCCCCATCCCTGCTCCAGTTCTCTGGGGCATGGCTAAAATACTCAGCTGCTTTCCCTCCTGAATGCTTCATTAATCCCCTAGCCCTCAGCTGCTTACACCTGATTTTCTTTGCCTCTCTGAATAGCTTCATTCAGCTCAGTGAGCCAGGACATGTTCAGGATCCAAACCTTGGCTTTTGGGCTCTCCTGAGGGCAGCGTGCACAAAAAGCCCCCACTGAGCAGCATCCTGACTTAAAGATACAGATGACATCTAAATCCTGAAGTTTGGAGGCAGCTGTGGAAAGCCTATAGAAAATATGCACAGGCCAGAATGTGTATGTGTATACAGCACATGTCCACAAGTGCAGCTGGGTCTGGCCTTGGTTAGTTTCTAAATCACAAATGAATTTCAGGAAGGCACATGATCTTAGTGGTATAAATCCCACCAATTTACACCAGCTGAGCACACAGCCCTGGGCCTTTCCTGGGATGCAAAGTGGAAAGGCAGTGAGAGTTCCCTTATGGGTTTCTCATTTGATCTCTTTTCTTCAAAACACTAAATGCTACAGTAGAGTATAGGCAACATTTCTGTCCCATCTGTACCAGCCCAGCTCCTCTACAACTATGGGCTGTGCCACTCCGTGTTACACCATGGTGGATCCAGCCTTCTGTTTGTAAACAGCACAGCAAGACAGCTAATGGAGAGGACTGCACAAATAAGCTGTGTACTGTGTAGCCAGTAGCTTGCTAATAATTCTCTAAAATTGTGCTCCAGCATTAATTGAAATCATAAATCCCAATCACATTCCAAACATAACTACTGTACGCCACTGGCTCACTTTAGCTCTTAATCATATTTTTTCTGGGGAATTTTCTTGCTGCTTCTTCTTTCCCTCAGGAGCGGCCATATTTATTATTGTAGTTCAAATACCTGGAGATATTTCAGTTGAAAAGTCGTATAACATCTCTCTAAGCATGTCAATACGTGTTCAGCTTAGTATGAATGTGCCATTCCCACAGGAGAAAAGTAAAAACTGTCAAGGAAATATATTTAACTTGTTTCTGCACAGATGCCTGCAGATATCTTGTATCTGAAGAATATTTAAATTGTGTTTTGTTAAGATAGGATACTTAGATGATACAGTGGAGCAGCCAGGAGGTTATAGTCTCTGCTAGACAATTTGCCAGACAAGAAAGATGGCTTGGTAGCAATGCTGACAGCTTTATTCTCATGGCTTTGGCAGAAAAAAATAGGCAAAAAGATTGCAGAGGCGGCAGGCTAGAATACAGCGTGAAAGTTCAGAAAAATATTAACTGGTTGTAAAATGAGTGGGTGGATGCACTAAAGGAGGTGGCATTTCAGTTATATAACCACACTTATTGCAACATCTTTATGGCTAAATTATGCTCTTTTTCTGTGCTGTATTTTTGCATCTGCTGCCCAGCCCCAGTGGTGAGGGACGAAATGTTTATTTGGCAGGAGAAAAGGGCAGCATCCATTCATCATCTTCAGCCATTGGCCCCACTGAAGATTCCCCTGAGAATTCCGTTTCTAATACATTATACATTGTAATTTTACAAATCTGATTTTATTTTCCAGACCAGCTTCTTGCAGAAAGCCCTGACAAACATCCCTGATCTGAATATGAAGAAGCTGTACTGTTCATGCTGGACATTGGGTGCAGCAGGTACGTGGGCATGCTGATGTGGTTTTCCTGGGGAGGAAAGCTCCACATTTACTACTGCCATCATACTGCATGAGGGAGATTCTGGTGCAGCTCTGAGTTCATGCCTTTGTGCTGTGCAGCAAGGTGTGTTCCTGGCTCTTTGGCCAGAGAAACTTAAACATGCTACCACAGGAGTAGGTGCAGTGACCGTCATTTGGGCTGCCATCCTATAGACAGCTCTAAAACAGCTTTTCTTGGCAGTCTCTTCATTCCCCTTGTGCATCATGAGGAACTTCACTGTGGGTACAGTCTCTATTCTATAGGCATGAGTTAGGTGAAAAAAAAAATGAATATGATTAGTCCACTTCAGAAATGGGAAGTAAGACAATAAGACAATGAGGCAAAATTTCTTTACCAAGAGTGGAGGCTTTTAGTGATGGTTAATTGAGACAGTTGTTTGGGGAGAAGAAATGTTTTTCCTGTACTTTGATTTGAGCCTCAAGGGTTATATTTTATACGGTGAACTGCCAGCATAGGTGCTTGAAGAGCTGCAAATCACAGTCCATTGTACCAGGCAATATCCAGAAGCCTGCAACCTGGGTCTTAATGTAAGTTGTTACAAGTTTAGGGTTTCTAGATCCACCAGTTCAATCTCTTTTGCAACCCTTGGTGCCACTGAACTTAGTTTTCAGCTTTGCAGAGCTAAAAAGAATTCAGATTTTCTGAAGATCTGCCTAGATTTCCTGGGTTAAACTGGAAAATGAAGGCTTTCAAAACAAGGAGATGTATTTGCATGGATTGGAGGGGAATAGTGACAAACCTATCCACACTCAGTGAGACAAATCAGAGCTTTGTAATTTAATGTTAAGGATTCCTTCCAAGTTGAGGAAGATAGGTGAAGAGTGGCAAGCCTGAAGACCTTAGTAAAGAATAAGGAGTTTAATCACTTGGTTACACACATACCTAAATCCACAAGGTGACAGCCTAGAGAATCTTCTAACAGATGCTGCGTTTTTCTGACTCAAGGCTTCAAAGGTTACATGGGAATTTACAGCAGTAGACAGGAAAGGTATAAGATAAAGGATAATGGAAGAGCCAAGGATCAGTGACCAATAAAGGGAAAAACAAGTTAACAACCAACATGGGAAAAAGTGTACAAAGTAGAAAGTAAAAGATCAGGGACAGTGTATACTCAAGAGGACTAAAGACTGATGAAGAGAGAAACTCAAGTAGCTGTTAGAAAATTGGCAGTGGAGTGAGGAAAAAGACAAAATCCTGTAACTAGAGAGCAGGTTCTGTCTGCTTTGGTGACTTCCTGACAGCCTGCTCTCAAAGAGCTGGGAGGGCTGGTGAGGAGAGAGAAGAGATGATGGGGAAAAACTTGTAGAAAGTGGATTTGTTAAAAAAGTGGAAAACATCTTGCGTTTCTGCAAAATCAGACAATTAAATATTTCCAACTGGAGTTTTAATGAGTGAGGAATTAAGCTTTTGTAATAAAAATGGTGTGAGAATGTTGCCTGGAAAATGTCAACAAAGTTGAACCCTGTGGATGCTGAGCTACTGATGATAAGCAGTGGGAAAGGAGCACTACTTTCAAGAGGTAAATGCACCAAAGGTCCTTTCCTTGGTGCCACTGACTCTGGCATCATTCCAGTCACCAGAACCATGTCTTTCTTGATTGCCTCTAGCTTTTTATAGTCCAGATCAAAACTTGTTTCCTGAGCTCTCCCATATGACTTCTACAATATTGTTTTCTGGTTCAGACATATTTCCATTGCATGAGTATTTTATTTCCCATTTTTACAGGTATGCTGTGTGGCTTAGTGAAACTTGGTGTTCAGTGGAACATCTATGGCATGTTATTACCAGATGTTTAATGGAACATTTCTGCAGAGTTTTGTCAGTGACAGAGTTTTGTCAGAAAAAGCAGTGATTGATTGTGTCTGTGTTTAAAACTGACGTGTGTGTGAACATTGCCCCGGCACAATATAAAAAGAGCATTTAAGTTCAGTAAGGGGTGAACTAAACTCAGCATTTGGTATTTTAAGAGACACTGCTTAAATAACCCCCACCCCCCCCACAAAAAAAAACCCACAAAAAAACTCAGAAAAATAAGATTTCTGGGGAATATTAGGCTTCTCACCCTCACTTCACAGCTTCTTTTGCAGGATGTTCAGTTTCTTTCCTATAACACTGCAGTGGCTGTAAAGCCAAGGTTTGGTGTCAGAAAATCCTCCCTTCAGTATCTGGTTCAGAATCTTCTATTTTATATGCATTTTATCTACTGAATTGTAGATAGGTGTGCCCGAAATGCCTCTGGGTTTAATGAGCTTTCTCTTGTTTTCGTTTGTCCTTCCATCATCATCTTGTCAGCCATTCCTGATGTGGGTAAAACTCAGGTTATCATGAAAGGAATATTGAGTAAAGGGTATCATGAGCAACGTGGAAAGTAATGCAAGAGAGCAAAAAAGAAAAAAAAAAAAGAAGGGGGGGGGGGTTGATCATATTTTTCATGCAAAGCTTTCAAGAATTATTCACTTGGACATTTGGAATCCCAGGATACTGCAGCAATGGTTGCTGAATTTTTATAGGCAAAAGGGAAATTTGATCTTAGAGAGCTACGAGGTTGGCTACCCAGCTGTTTGTGATCTCAGCTCACGGCTCAGGGGACATTTTTGCTCCAGTGACCTCTAAGCTGCCTTTAGTTTATTGATTGGCTAATAGGAAAAATTGATTTTTAACTAAGTCACCAGTTTTGAGACCTAAACACAGGTCAGTTCCACTAAGTATACTTCTACTCAATCATGTAGGTTGTCTCAGTCACCAATTCAATCTGGATGCTGCAAAAGGTAGGGTTGTGCCAAGACAAAGAAGACATTATCTATGATAATCCATGGAGAAAACTTGTTAAATGTTATGCTATCTTATATGGCAGACAACAACCATTGACCTGTTGCAAACCTAATGTTCATAGTCTGAGCTGAAAGTTGTCACATGTAGAACGGGTGCATTGTACTTCATAACTGTCCTCCTGCAAGGTCCAAGTCCATGGGTTCTGAGTCTCATTCCCTTCCTTGTTTTCAGCTCACCTGTATACATGCAGAGCTCCTGCCAAGCTGAGATCCGGGATTGGTTCTGTAGTTAGGGGTCATGAGATAGGAAAAGTTGGTTTTTATTTGTGGAAATCAACAAGTAAAAGGAAATCTTAAAACAAAATGTTATTCTGGGTTCATCTGAGTCATGTTTGCCCAAGGCAGTGCCTTTTTATTTTCAAGCACTTTAATCAAAAGCAATTATATTATATTTCATTTTTCAAAGTGGAAAACAAAGACTTAACAGTTACAAATAGCAAATGAAACAGAAGAAGAGTAAAGTGCATTCCATTGCTAAGGAGAAAAATGCTGGAGCAAAATATTTCAAGATGTTCAGAAAGATCTGTTTCGGTAAGGTTAGAAATATTTGTCTCCATCAAACCAAACGCATCAATAGCTCTGCCTCCTCCTTCCTAGCTCTGTTTTCTGTGAGAGTTTAATGTATGTCATTCTTCTTCATCTGACTCTGCTTTCTGTGTTGTAAACATTAATGTGTATTAATTAATTTAATCACATGAATAGCTTCACTGACTTGTTGGAAGTTACTAACAGTTGTGGCAGGTTTTGTTGGAAAGCCTGTTACTTGCCTGGTAAACTAAGCCCATGTATCTGGGGAACTCATGCACACAGCAGCTGTGCAAGCAAGACATTTGGAATCATAAATACCTTAGTTTACAGGATCCCATCTCTTGTCTGTGCATTATTGGTCTTCTGATGAGGACGGAGTATTTGAGTCTATGCAAAGTCAGAGGGTTACAAGGATCGTGGTCTAGAGAAAGGGTCATGACACCATTTCATTTATACATTGGCACGTACTGAAATTTTCATTCTTATGGATTTTTTTTTTCTTCTTCTTTTTTGGTTTTTCAGCTACAGAGAATTCAAATTAAAACTACTTTTGGAGCCCAGGGCTAGACTCTGCCTAATACATATTGCTCTTCAGGAGATGGAAGGTAAAGAAAGCAGCATGGCTCTGACGTACGTTCCTGGCTTTGGACCACATCTTCACTTATAATTTATGAACACGGAGACTTGCGACTGGCACAAAATTATATAGAAAATGTCCACAGGTAGGATGTGGTTCTATATTTGCTAATAGCTATTTCAAAATGCACACATTCATCTCCATCATGTAAAGCATGCACCTAAGTGTAGCTGGCAGCATGGCAAATTCTAAAGGAAACTGTTAATTGAACGCTGCAGATTCTGATTATATATCACAAGTTTTATTGTTGTTATGTTCTCCACAGTACTCTCTGGGGGTAAGTGGGACTGGAAATATGTTACAGGCACATTAAAAAGTAATGTCTTCAGATTTTGTCACTTTACACAAAGGAGAACTCCAACACGTTTGTTGAGGAAATATTACCTCTGAAATTGGACATAGATGCACCTGCAACCCGCACGCATTCCTTACTCCACAGTAATCCTACTAAATTTTGTGGGACTGTTTGAGGATTACAATTCTGATTCCTGGGTAAGGAAAAGAGACTGCTTTTTACTATTAAAGGCAGATTTTGACCTCATCACTCCTAAGACCACGCTGCAGATAGGTTTACCAGGAAATCAGAAGCAAACATCCATTCCAAGATGTTTCTTTTAATCTCTTATCTGCATTTCTTTCTTACATTTCACTGATGTGTATGAGCATTTGAGGCTCTTTATGTCTGTGCTGAAGTGTTGCCCTCTGTCAGAAGCAATCAGACATGTAATAGACTGTGAGCAACTTAGCTTAGGCTCAAAAAGAGCATTTCTCAAGCCTCCAAAAGGCATCAAAAGCTTGCTTTTAAAGGACATGCTGTTTACATGCTGCTTTAGTTTGTTCTCAATAATTCATTACTTACTAATGTCTTTTTTCGGTCTTACTTATTCTCAGTGGAGGCAGCTCGATTTTATCTGAAGGCGTGGTTACTGTGAGGATGTGGACCCTTAATGGCTTATCCATTAAAGCCTAGAGTTTCACAGACTTGGGGTTTTGCAGAGTACTGAACTACTATGCAAAACTCACATTCATAACCCATTCACCACCTATTTTACACTAGCCTACAGAAGCCCCAACCGAGAATGCATTCCTAGTGAGAGCCCTGCCTTGCTCTGCAGGAGACCCCTGGCCGTGGTGTGTCACAGAGACACTATTACAGTCATTTATGGTATTTTGATCTCACCCATTCAGCAAATTACATATTGCAATGTCTTACCTGCAGCACAGCTGAATTAATGACAACAGCTGTCCTTGTATTTGTATTACGTGTATGTGTATATGCATGTATATATGCGTATATTTCCATCTTTTATTTATACTTTCTGATTTTTTCATTTGGTTTATCCCCTTTCTTTACTTTTGTGACTGTCTGTCACATTATGGTGAAGGTCAGTGACTGAAGCTCTGATTTGACGTCTTTTAAAAGTCCAGATTTTCTTATCATGCCATTCTTTGTCCAAAGGATAGAATTCCTAAATGGGGGTCCAGTTCTGAAATACATTTCTGTTGAAGAAACCTTTTGGCTTTGTTTGCCATTCTCCACCTTTCTACCAAATGTATATTTTCAATGACACTCAGGCAAGGCTGGAATAGCTGACATATCCTACCCAGTTGTGCCCCTTAAGCCTTCCTCTTTGTTGTCTCCTACCCTCAGCATTTTGATGAAGCCAGTTGATGCATCTCGAAGCCAGAAATCCCTTATGGAAACATTTCAATTCAGCTCATTCATAATAAGTATTGATAAAACCTCTCTTTCCCTCTCTCAGGATTCAAACAGCCCCTGCCATTACCCTGGCAGCATCTGTGTCAGTTCCCCTCTCCACCCACATCTGGTGAGAGTGATGAGGATCATGCATAATGCAAATGCTGGAGCAGCTCTTGGGATGTGGCTTTCAAGGCAGTGTTTGTGCAGAGATCTCACAGGTGCACACGCTGGCCTGGAGAGAGCAGCCCTGGGAATGCATTAGGCAGCTGTTTGGGTTATCACTTTAGAAACATTTTAGAAAGTTTTAATATCCTGAAATTAAACCCGTGCTGCTGGCTGCTGCATTCTGGTTCCCCAAAAAACTGCCACAGTGGAAAATTCAAGTGAACCAAAGGTATGGGGAGCTCCTTCCCCTGGAGCACAGTGCCATGTACCCCTGGAGAGCAATGCGGGTTGAGTTTTACTGGTGCTACATCAGCAGCCTGCCTGCTCTGAGCTTCAGCCATTCCAGGGTGGTATTCAAATAGTATTCAAGCACTTCCTCCAGCAGATTAATTACACAGGAAATGTCAGGCAGTTTTCTCTAAATCCAAAAGATATTCTTTATGCAGGGTGAATGTATCCTTGCGGCGTTGTGCTGCCTTGTTGTGTTGTTTTGTGTATACAATTCCTGCTTCCTACTCAGGAAGACTTGAATGGATACGCTTGGTATTGGACCAGTCAGTGCAAAGTTTGGATTGCAAAATACATGTGGACATTTGAGTCTGATTTTTTCATTGGGATAAGCAAGGAATGCATTGACATCAAAACAGCTTGCACTAGAGAAGGACTGTACTGGATTTGTTGCTGGAGGATGACGTGTTATAAAGATAATTCAGTTGCAAACAAAAATATCTGCTAGAACTGCCCCCAGTTTGCCTCCACTGTGTCTACAAAAGCCTCATCCCATTGTTTTCTCCTCTCTCTATACAGCCATAGTTATACAGCCGAGAGTCCATCCAAAGATGTCTGTTTGAATGCTGGCACATTTTGTCTGAAACCGTGGGACTGAACTCACTGAGCCTCCCTACTTCTCTTTCTGCCATGCTCTTGCAAACTCCAGTGCCTGTGCAAAGCACTATTGATTTTGGTTTGATTAGATACAGACTTAAGAGGAAGCCAGAATAGATCAGACAATGCCATTGGGAGTGTAATAGTTTCATAATTAAGTAAATCCCAGCTGTGTGCCAGTTTTGGCTAAATCTACTTATCTCTTATTGAGTTGCTATTATCTACTGGAGTGTGTCTGGGGCACAGTCCTCATGCCAAATGCTTTCTGGCTCACACAGCATCTTCTGTAATGCTTCTTCTCTTGCTGCACATGAATGCATCTTCTCCTTTAAACAGCTGCCTTGATGGTCAGGTTGCTATTTCTCCTTCGCTGGAATTGACACTGCTGAAACTCCAGTGATTGAGAAATCTTCCTGATTTACTGTTCTGTGCACTTGAACAAAACCTGCACAACTAGGGTTGTGTTTCTGGCACACACAAGCCACTTCCTTACGATAGTAAAATTGACTCTTGCCAAACAGCCTCTAGATGGCTCTTGAAGCTTGCTTTGTCGATTAGCAGCACCTGAAATAAGTCTGCATCATGCTGCATCAAGAAGCCTTTCCTTTGTTACTTCCTCATGTGGGAAATGAAACATATTGGAATGTTTTGCATGCACTGGGAAGACATCCTTTGGTTTTGTACGAAGCACTTTCCTTCAGTGGAATAGAGGGAAAATGTTTGTCTTGTTTCTACCCAGAAAGTCCTGATTAGATTCCACCTGTGCACATTGTGCTGTAGTTACTGCACATTTATTCACTCAGGTGTGGAAATTACCACTCCTGATTGTAGTTTAGCATGAAAAAAGCACAGCCACCTATTCCATTAAAAAGACAGAATTGCTTGCAAGCATCTGATTTACCTGGTGAAATCCCAAGGCTTAGTGCCTTCAGTAATTTTGCTTACAGAAACGCATCCCTTTTTCATACCACAGAGGGCTTTGGGGGTTTATTCTTGATTCACAAAGAAGCATGGAAGTAGGGGAGGAGGGAAGGAAGAAAAACATGCTCATAGATCCAAGGTAAGTCGCATCATATTAGCCCATCTTTCATCCCAAACAGATCTGTGAGTTACTTCCTGATCAAACTATTACTGAGCAGATGGCATTGGAGATGTTTCTTATAACCCAAACGAACACAAACAAAACTTGTACTGAAGGGGGTAAAATCTGTTAGCAGTGCTCCCGAGACAAAAAATATTTAAAGACTCTGCCTGCAACCAAGATATGTATGTGCTGCTTCTATTGCGGAGTAGGAATGTATGCACTGTTTAATAACACACTGAGGTCCTCCACAATTAAAAAACAATGAGCTGATTTAACATTAATCAACTACCATGCAGCAAAGAATTCAAGGCGTTCTTTGTTGCAAAGGTTAATGTCTTTGGAGGCCGTACATTAAGAAAGCCTTAAAATATTTATGCAGTTAAATACAATATAGAACAGGCCATCAGCAGTAGTTACAGTAACTTTCTATGCGACACTCTTTTTTTTCTTTCTTTTTTTTTCTTTTTCTCCAAAAAATCCTCATCTTTATACACAAATATTCTGTTTTATCAAAAGAACAGACCTTAGGTTGGAGATTATTGCTCCACTCCTATGGAAATGTCCCTGTATACATCTGTGATCCATCAGAGCACAAAACTCTTCTTTCTAGAGAAGTTTTGATGAGAAGACTATTATTGAAAGAAAAAAACAACCAAGGATGCAGGCTGTGATGTAGACTCAGCCCCACTTGGACTTGCTTGGACTAACTCCCAGCCACCAAATAATCTTGTTACTTATGGCTGAATATGCAGAAATAGGAAGCATCAAATAGGATACCGTGTAAGAGAGATCCAATTCATGATCTGAATTTACTTTTTGCAATAAAAATGTTCTGGATTATCTCCATCAGGGAACATTCCCAAACTGCAATGGGATCAGATATCAGTACTTAAAACTGCAATTCATGTTGTCCACAATACAAATTCTTTCTCAAATAAGTGCTCCATTCCCAAAAGCTTAATATAAAGTAATTGACTTTAGTATCAGTTTTGGCTTTACAAGAAAATCATTGTGCCTTGCTAAGACATTAGTAGGTTTTTCGTCCTTAAAAGAGTACACAGATTGACCCAGCAGACACTGAGAGCAGAATCTCATTTTTTCAGACATTGGAAGAACTATATGCATGGGACCAATTTAGGAAAAATCATTCCAATGTCACTTTCTTTTATAGGCTGTATAAATAGGTACAAAAAAAAAATAATCACATAATCGCAAGGTAATAGCGTGACCTGCAGATTACAAGGTAATTAAACTTGAAGCAACCAAGTACAATGTTCCAGGAATAATTTACCTCTTTGTGTGGGGAGCCGAGATGTTCTGATGTTTCTTGCTAACGCGAAATGAATAAGCACTGGGAGTTCCAACCTGCCAGATCTAAGGAATTAACAGGTTCCCTACCTGTATCTTTCACTTCTTAACACTCGTGATGACAATCTAATTTGGAAAACAGCAATAACCATGTGGTAACTGTCTTTAAAAGGCACTTACCATGTAATTTTATGGTCAGTGTATGAAAAGATTGTGTAGCTGGCTGAGAGCCCTGACTTGAAATACGCTGCCTTTGTTAGCTGATGGTCACCTTGATAGAGGACCTGAATATATTTTGCTGCTACATCAATGCTGTTGGTTCCCAGCTTGAGCTATGTGTATATGAAACATGAAGAGCTGTTTAATAGCGTTTTAGACAAGCCTTAGGATTCTAGGAAAGAATCAGTTCTCTTCTTTACACTGCTTGCCCCACATAAATGGCTGCTAGCAGTGGGGGAGCTTCAACAACTGCATTTGGTAAAGCATACTTCTTGTTTTTCACTTCTGACTTAGATCTGGTCAGAATTGAGGACTGACTTAATTTTAAATGGAGATTAGGGTGATCGTACTGATTTGCTTTGAAGTGCTGCTAGCTCAAATAGATTTCATTGATTAACTGTCAATTTAAACAAGCATCGGTGAAACTATACTGCATTTAAATAGGAAGTGTTTTATAAACTTAAAAATGGAGAGTCGGTCTTTCAATTGTACATCACTGCTGCGATGAGTTTCCCCAGGCTGCAGTACTGCTGGTGAAATCACTTTATGTCCACAACATGGAAGCACAGGTGTTGTAATGTGGTCTTATACACCTTGATTCAGTGCACATTTTGAACTCTCGCCAAATTCAACGAGTCTTAAATGAGTGCTAAGGTGCAGGTGTCTTCTTTAACTGGGACACTGGATATTTTTAGCTTTTGTTTATGTCTTTGTCAGCCTGTCCCTGAGAATAGATGGTAGTGTTCAGTACAGCGTTTCCCTCTATGCATTTGTAAGAATACAGATAGTGCTCAAAAACTCCTCCCCAGTGATGTGGTGGGACCTCTATGCATTACCATTATTAATCTTCCACAGCTGGATGATTTCTGCTCTTTCAGCCCTGCTCTAGCTCTGAGCTATCATGGGTGCCTTTCTGTTAAACTTATTGCTGTAAATGTTGGAACTTTATGAAGTCAGAATGTGGTCTGCAGTTATGGGACCATATTAAAACTCAATATGATTTGAGATAAGCATATCATAAGGTCCTAATCTGAATGAGACTCTGTAGGCTCAAGTTCAATGGTAGCAGGACACAAGTGTGTAAAGTTTTTACTCATGTGAAAGACAACGAAGAGAGTTCAGCAACATAAAGCTGAGTGTCAGCGTCTGTAAAAAAACCAAACCACAAAAGCACTGAAGACTTCAAAATACTCCTAGTGTGTTGTTGCCTTGCTTGGTCCCACCTGTTTTCCTTAAATTGAGAGCAAACTGGAGCAGAGATCAGCCCTATGAGGAGCACAGTGTCTGCACCATCCAGGTGTATTTGGTATTTGTTTCCTTCTGTCAGACCGGTGAGTAAGTACATGTGAATTTGGTTCACTTGTCAAGGACAATGCTACGTTATGGGAAGAACTACTAATTTAATTTCCTTTCCAGTAGTACTAGAGAAATAGAGCCAGTAATTTAACTGGCTGAGTTCCGCAAGGACAGCAGAGCACTGCAATGGCCCATAACAGGAGGCAAAGGCAAGGGAGGCTCTCTTGGGCAAGCTGAGATGTAGGATTTCTCTTTTTTTTGCAGGTCTAAATTTCCACAGGCTGAAATCCTTTATCCTCCTGCCTCCATCCCCACATACAGCTGGCAGGCATGGGCAGCATGCCAGAAGGCTGCTCCTTCCCTTCTGGGGGCCAGCAAAAAGAAAATGCTTCCCCTATAGCAGCCGGGTCAGCCCTGCCTCCCACAATGCTGTTTCTCACAACTGGTCTTACAAACAGCTCCCCATGGTGCTCATCACCTTTGGAGCCATGCAAAGGCAATGTGACACACGTCTCCCTTCCCCCTCTCTTTTCCTTTTTTTTTTGGAAAAATAGCAATGAATGCACACAAAGCTTCAATTACAAAAGATTATGGGCTTCAATTTAGTGTGTGCTGTAAAGTTGTATTAAACGATCAAATGCTAATGAGGAGAGAGGCTCTTCTGGAGGAATAAGGAATTAGCATAAATTAATAGAGTTCCATATGTGCGAGTTTTACGCAGTAACAAAGTATCTCATCACAAAAGTATAAATATTTAATTTAATTCTTGCTGGGGCCAGTACACAGCATTACAGTCAGCACAGAAATATGAATTAAAGTGTGGGAGGGAGCACAGTGCTACCCAGCCAGGTTCACAGAGAGGTCACTGCAATGACTGCTGCTCCTGTTCTCTATTTTCCAGCTCACACTTTGAAGCAAGGTCCAAATGGCAGAGCAATATATGCAAGGCCTTTTCTGCAGTCTGGGGAGCCATCCTGTTGGCTTTACTCAAACCCCATAGCTCTGCCCAAGAATATATTTGCTTGGTAGCATAGGATCTTCCTGCCGCCGGCAGGTGGAACAAACTTCCAAAGCAATTTGCTGGTGCTTTTACAGCACTTCTCAAAACCA
This sequence comes from Excalfactoria chinensis, assembly GCF_039878825.1. Taxonomy (NCBI): domain Eukaryota; kingdom Metazoa; phylum Chordata; class Aves; order Galliformes; family Phasianidae; genus Excalfactoria; species Excalfactoria chinensis. Next base: position 5,451,351 of record NC_092836.1, read on the forward strand.
TGTGGAAATGTGCTGCCACAGGTATAAACTGACTTGAATTTGTAATTTGCCTTCAGCCTCGCAGTGTATTTCATGCTAAAGTTGTGAATGAGGTGCTGTAATTGAGATTAATTCCACTGAAATGAAAAGCAAGCCCAGGAGAAAAGTGGGTAGCGATACTACTATCCTTCTACTATCCTGTAGTTTGATGGAACTGAGGATTTTCTATTAAAGTAGAAATAACTCGAGCAGCCAATGGTTACTGTTGTATTTTTGAGAGGAGCACGCACCCTGATACTGCAAAGCAGGAATCCCATCAAGGTAAAAGGAGCTGGAGTCTGGTCCAGCAGAGAGAAAAAGAAATTGCTTGCAGAGCAGAGATATAACTGGCAGATATAGATCTAAAAAGCACGCTCAGACCTCTCTACTCTGTTACATATTACATGAAGGACAGTTGTTTTTCATTGGTTTGAGAGAGCAGAGCTGATATTTCTGGTAACACAGAGCGCACCTTCTGACTGTTGGTATTTGATTGATCTCCTGCCATCACAAAGGGCTGGTTTTGACTTAGTAGAACACAAGAGGTTCTGATATCAATGCCAGTTAGATTATGGTGGCTATCCAGTGGTTTTCTGCTTTGATTTCAGCTCTCCCAACCTAACCTGTGACCAGCAATATCAGTGCTGTATCAGTGACACACTCGGTGGGTTCATCCTGGCCTGAATACACGCTGGTCTCAGAGAGCACATTTCCCTTTTGCAATTTAAGATGAGCTCTGTTGCCAGCAGCCTGTGCATGCTTTGTGTCCTTGCTTTGCATCGGCCGAAGCTATTTCAAATTAGTTGCTTTTGCGAATCATTATGTCAAGAAATCTGTCTTGATTTCAGGGCCACTGTGGGCAGCAAAAATGTCAGTCCTGCTTGGAGCACGGCGCTGACACTTGGTGACTTTCTGCCAGGTTACATGTTTGACAGCTGTTCTGGGGTGTGCGTTCCCAGCCACTGGCCTGACGACAATCATGAAGCCAATTACAGTCACAGGCAATTAATGTTCCCCTCCTCAGGTTCTCGTGGAAATGATAGCATAATGCAGAGGATCAGCGTGAAATCTGTGACCTTTGGAAATATAAGCTTGAGACAGGAGCTGGGCTGGTGTCTACATCAACTGTGTCCAATTAAGCTCTTAAGGCATGGCAAGGGAGAGGGAAAATTACACGTTTCATAAAAGCAATGTGAACCATTTTTTCCTCTCACTTCCAAATACAATAGCTTGTAGTTGACCTGAAAATACCAGCTTTTCTCCCATACTCTCCATCAGCAACTCAAATCTCATCCTTAGTTTCCTCTAACAAAAACTGTGATTTTGTACAGATTTTCTGTACTGCTATTCTACACAGGCCTGAATCCATCATGTTTCTTCTGTTCCAAGCCATGTGTAGACAAGAGCCAGGCCTTTCAGTAATGTAAACCTGTGTGATGACACTGAAATGAAAAGGAATATGTTTATCTGTATCCTTTGAGCTCCTTCCCCAACAGATTTCTGTCTAACAAAGCAAGAAGGGATCCTTTCCAGACTGACACAGCCAATTAACTCGTACACAGCTGTCCCAGGGGTGCTTTTTGTGTGCTCTGGAGAGAGACTACAGACAAGCAGTGAGAAATTTCAGCTCAATTACTGGGTGACATTGCTCTGATTTTTGTTTTCTTACTCTTTTCTAGCTGCTCCAAAGCCACAGATGTTGTCCTAGCAGGAGCCAGGTATGGGCATCTTTTCCTACAGCATTCACAACATCCATCCTTTCCTGTTTTGCCGTTGTGTGTGTATATGAATGACCTGTTTCTGGGATCCGCTGCCAGCCAGTTTCTTTGTCCAGAGATACTTTTTACAATTTAAAAAGACACCCGAATCAAGTCAGTCTCCAGAGAGAGACTTGAGCAAATGCTCTGGAATTTACTGAATTCATAGCTGGGAAATTGTGTGAGAGCAACACCTAGAGTCCAGATGTTTCATCTGCTTTGCTCCAGATCCAAAGAAATTGCCCATCTGCTTTCAGAAAACCAGGAAGCTGCTGTAAAGCTTACTGGGGATATTTTTGAGATAATCTGTCTAAAATCCTATTGCCTGGGTAAAGCTTCCCAGAGCCTGGCTTGTCTGGCTGGTTTTGTTGTTTTTATTACTTTCATAGTAGGTATTCCCCACGGCAGTTTGGTGTGATCTAAGGGAGGAATCCATTCTCAGAATGATCTATTCTTTCTTTGAGAAAAAATCCGTGAGGAACAATCCCCCCAAACTGGGAACTCAAAAATTGGATTTCCAATACTGGAAAACAGGATGGAAAATATACATTGACACAACCAGCTGCAGTTCTTTCTCAGATGTGTGAGTGCCTGAGAGGGAGAGAGGGTGAGAGAGAAAGACGGTGGCTGGGAAAGGAGGAGAAAGAAAGCATATGTGTGTCAGAACAGGTCTTCTTACTCCTCTTACCCAGCAGCTCTGTGTTGATGTAAGAAGAGAAGGAGTTTGCATAGGGAGATTTATTTTTGCGTGCCCACCAGCTTTTGGTCAGTGAGGTTGCAGAGATCTGGAGCATGGATATTCCCACCGGTCTGACACTGGTGGCTGCTTGGTGTCCTTGGGCAACAGATGTTTGGGCCTGGTGCTGGCGGCCAATATGTCCAGCTATTGAGGCAGATGGTGAGCAGCTAAATATTTCTGAACTTTTGGAAGTATACCACCCTGGAGCCCAGCAAGGGACATAGCTGAAATTGGGAAATAATGTAATAGAATATTTTATTTTCCACAAAAGACTGTGAGGCTGGGAAGACTGCCATTTCTGAAAGGGCAGTTTGGCTGACTTCCCCATATCCTGCACTGTTACTGTGACCCTCCATTTGTACCCCTTTCCTTTTCTAGAGTGAAACAGAGGTTTGTACTTATTGTACACGTATGCACACACTCACAGCAAATGATACCAAAGGTAAAGGAGTAGAGTCACTGGAAAAGCATGAGAATTTAGCTCTGGCTTTCTGCAGCAAAGGATGGGCATAGCTTTTTGTTTGTGTGTGCCTTACTGAAATACCTGGTCACTTTGAAGATCTGTCCATGCCTTCATGGATCTATTTGTCCTCTCTCCAACAGGAAAGAAGAGAAAGAACAGTAAGAACTTAGTATGACAGAATACTTGAACACTGGTTTCAGTTGAAGCAACCACATGGAAATCAACAGGAAAGCTCACTTCGTACAGGAAAGGTACCTTTGCTATCTGTGGGCTATGAGTAGGCTTTGTATTGAACATGTGCGTGACAATATTTTCCAAGACAAAAATAATTTCAGTTCAGTACATGTGTTTATTTTGCAAGCAACATTTGTTTTGGAAGGATTAAGCTTTTCTTGGTATTTCTGTGGGGTTTTATCCTTTTTTTCACCCAACTCTTTTCCCCTCAAGAATGTAATTATAATGCTACAGGGAGAAACTGAATTGCTTGTGGGATTTTTCCATTAGCAGTGATATAAATTCTCTTTGAAGCAAATTCTTTCTTGAAATGAGAGGCCAGGTCTTTGTCTTCAGAGGAGAGAAGAATGGAAGATAAACCACAGTTCTTATAATTTCTGCTTGTTTTGGATTCATGAAATTCTGTAGTCAGGCAGGACGGGCAGGGAGATCCAAACAAAACAATTGTGATAAACAGACTCAATGGACTTGATACACTTGGCAGAGGCATTTGCTGAGCTCCATCCAGGGATGCTGCTAAGGAGAGGTTGAGGATAAATAACACCAATGAAGTGACTAATAGTGACTCAGCGTGCAAAGTATATTTACTGGTTCTGCTTCCAAGCCAAGGCATGAATGAAAGCATTCTAAATAATTTCTCAGGCTTATATTTTCTGAGTTTGTTTGGGGCATATTTCTAGTACTGAATTTTGAGTGATTTCTACGGGACTGCTTAATTCATCCCGATGTAGCAAAATTTCTTCAGTACAGAGAATGGCAACTAAACGTTTGCAACAAAAATGTTTAGAATGAGGAAATGAGGAAAGTAAGTAACTTTATTAGCATAGTTCAGGATGCTCAAAGACTGCTCTGAACAGATGTTCAAATATTTTCTATCCAAAGCGTCTGTTTGTTTATATTCTCTGCAGAACACACTGACTGCTCTGAGATTGAGAACCATTGCTTGAGGGTGTAACTTGAGTCACATGACTGTTTTTGGATAATGGTTTCTGAAACCACAGATGACTACAAAAGGAAGCGCAGACAATTTGCAGATCTCTTTGTGTCTGACTGAACTGACTTGGTGAGGAAACCAGAGACTGGTGTCAAGGTCAGCTTTCTTATCAGTAGGGCCACCATGGCTGTGCTCACATCTTATACATTTCACTGAATTTCTCCTCCCAGGAACTCATTGCAGCATGGAAATAACAAAATCTCTTTTCTCTTTCTAATGAAAATGATGAACTGAGCTTAGCTGTGACTGTTTCACTTCGTGCAGGAACGTGGATACCATGGTAGCTCCCAGAGTTCGACACAGGTGCCTTATAGGAACCTTGGGTCCCTTGGAAACTGTGGGTCCAAGAGACTGCCATAGGTCTCAGAGGCTATTTGGCTACATTAAGACTATGCTAATAGTAATTGACCTTATCTCTCAGGGGGCTCCCAGCACTGGGCATTTTCTGTGGCATTTTGGCATTAGGCTGTGAATCTTTTCCACTGGGTTTTTATTAAAGGCAAGTGCTTACAGCTTTTTCCTACAGAACTCTGGTCTTTCTTTAGTTTTACAGAGCTCTTAAAAAAGAATAAAAATCCACCCAAGTAAATATAAGTACATACATATTGTGTTGTTAGTATATGTATGAATTGCCTTAAACCAGACCAGTGCTTTCTCAGTATGCTCTGAACATTCAGATATTGTCTGAAGTTCACTGACCTGTAACTGAACTTGCCAGCTATTTGTATCTGCAAAGTTGCCTCTGACGTTAAATGTTCTGTTTAAATAAGCAGCATCATTTATAAAATTCCTGCTTTATATACAAAGTGACAGCAAATCAAATCGATTTTCAGTTTAATTGCAATGACTATTAGCTACTCGTGCTACTTATTGTAATGGACGTAATGCTTTGCATTAAAGGATATTCTCTTTCCAGTACAGAGGGATTTACATGTGTATGGAAACTTCCATAACAGTTAATATGCAATTGTAGAAATCCCTCTGCATAGGGATGAGACTGTACTCTGTGCTTTCACCATCTGTTCTGTCCTCTAACGAGGAATCCAACATCATAATATTCACAATCTACTTCTTTAAAAAGCGAGATATGAGACATTTAAATGTGAATCTGCCATCCCTTTATTTTGTAGATAAACTTGTCTCTGCCTTGTTTATGGAGAGACAGATACCCTGAGCATTGCTGGGAGCTGTTATTCTTCCTTGGTACTCTGATCCCAGGAGACCCAAATTTCCAACTTTTAGCTTAGAGTCCCTCAAAAACAGAGTATGAACAGTCACAGAGCTGTGTGTTTGAGACTGTTATGAGCAGGGCTTTGTTAATGTTGTGTATTTTGTTCTGATTCTGTCAGCCTCATTTCCTCACAGAATTATAGGAGCTGCTGTTCGGTTGTGATTCTGATGATAATATAAGTTTAATGGCCAATATGAAATGGGGGGAAAAAAAAAAAAAGAAAAAAGAAAAAAAAAAGGGAAAAAAAAAGAGATTTGTTCAGCTTCTGATACCTCATAGCTTAATATTACAACCTGACACCAAGCAAAAAGCAAGGAACTCAGCAGCATCGTTAACATGCCGGCAACTCTAACATATAGTGACAGAAATGCTTAAATATGTATGCACGCATCAGAAAGAACTCATTTAATTTTTCCTCTTGTTCGGATTTTCATCAGGGGTGGCAAAACTGTCATGAAGGAACAATAGTGAAAAATAGAGCTGTGGCAGGCACAGGTGTTTGTACAGCTCTCTCAGAGGTACGGCCTTCTCTGCTTTCCATAGTGAGAGTGCATTGCACCACCATGTCACTGCTTGGAGACAGAAGTATATTTTTAATGTGTTCATAGCTGTCTGCAGGCTGTTATCTGTCATGTTGACAGAGATGGAGTGATCTACCAAAGCTGCAGTGAGCACCTTTCGAAGCACATCAGTTCTGTCCTACATTGTAATGTGACGTTTGTATTAAATGTAGTGCTGTTTCTCTCCCCCAGCATTGGGTTTAAGTAAGCTGGAGGTAAGGAATGGAGAGAAAGTGGCTCAGAGTTGCTCCAAGCTTCCATTTGCTAGAGATACCATGGGTTCCCACTAGCTGTTGCCAAAAGTGAGTGCAGCACTGCAGGGGATATTTCTGAAGCCCAGTTTCAGACTGGAACAAGTGCTTATGGAATTTCTATGGAGGTAGAAGAGGTAGACATCATAATGCATCTTTCTACTCAAAAAGAGTTGTGAGGCACTGACACAGGCTGCCCAGGGAGGTGGTGGAGTCATCGTTCACAACCATGGAGATGTGGCACTGAGGGATGTGGGTAGTGGGCGCTGTGGGGGTCATTTGGGGTTGGACTTGGTGATCTTAGAGGACTTTTCTAGCTTTAATGATTCTAAGATCTTCAGAACCTAGAGGAAGGAACAGACACTGAGCCCTACCCAGTATAGGCACACAGTGACTGATTCCCAGAGCCTGTTCAAAGAGCAAAGGGAGAGCAAGAGCAACACCACCTCAGTAAAGCTGCTCAGAGGAGGTAGAGCTCTGCACCCATACATATCCATTACTCCCCTTAATTTCTGCCCCACTCTCTGCTGGATAAGGAGAACACCCCACTATTTGCCACACTTGGAAACAAAATATTAAAGCTATGGTTTTTCTGAGAGTGCTGAGGGATTTAGATGCACCCTGTGCATTAATTTTAATGGAGGATACATCTAAATTACCTGCTGTGCTTGGAAAAGTCTCAGCCTGAGGTTTTATTTATTATTTATTGAATATTTCCTGAGTAAACAGAACTTATTAGCACAAAGATGATCTGGCAGAACAGTCTTAAAAGGTGCCCTATTATTCATGCAAATATACTGCATCATTCCTTTTTTATTATTGTTTGTATTACTGTAGCACCTTGAGCCCCGCAGTGGAGATGAAGATCTCTCCATTTCAGCTTCTGTTTGAGCACACTAGGAGCCAAAACTCATCCTAAGAGCTTCCAATTTAAACAGATGAAACAAAACAAACTCTAATAGAAGAAACAACTGTGGAGAGAAAAGTGCTTTTGCTCAAGGTCATACAGCAGATTCTCAGGAGAAGCAGATCTAAAACCCCAGTATTCCTTGCTCAGTTAGACCCTACTGTTCTCCTTCTTCCTTAATTTCTTCTCTCTGATGCTTACTCAATGGAATTCACTAGTCAGAGTAAAATTATTCTCCTTTTTGATTCTTCAGCAGAGTTGTTTCCTACCTCTCAGTTTCATTTTGACAGGTCTTGCATTACAGGGGAATGAAATATATGTATGTTCACAGCACAAAACACCCATCTTGTTGGATTTCCTTAACCGGACACAAGGAAACATGGTGCTGTCTGATGATTTTATAAACCAGATAGCTTTGGTAACCTAAAAACATGTAACTTTAGTAACCTAAAAATACACACACAAAGAAACAAAAGCAAACAAACAGGAATAGAAAGCCAACCCACCAACAACAATAAAAATAAAGAGCAAAAGCCCAAACTGCAGCATAGCAAACATGAAATTATATACAATTTGGATTCAGTTAGTGATTCAATTGTTTCAGTGCCACTTGTGATACTGATGCTGAGACTGGGTGTCATCTTTTCCTTCTGTATTAAAGTGGGGTCATCCTAACTGCATCCCTGTATAAACAATATCATCCTCAATCAGCACCAAAACGCTGTGGGGAAAAGCCATTAGCTGAGGCAGGAGGAATTGTTCCCTGTGTTCTCCTGTGGGGCAGGCAGGAAAGAAATATAATCATTCCTGAAGCTCTTGCCTCCTGTTTTCTACCAAGAGAGTCCTAACCTCTTTATAGCTATGTGGATATATGCTGTACGTCAAGGTTTACTGCACCTTCGGTGCTCCGTGCAGAACATGTGCCCTGCCATGCTGTTGGCCTCTTTTTGCAAATGGAGCTCTGCTGGGGATGGGAGCCTCATCTCCCCATGCCTCACCCACTCAGCACTGCCGGACACAACCTTCATTCCCTTCCCATGTAGCTGATACAGCAATTCATCATGTCCCCGAGGCACAGAGCAGGTCACATGCCTGGCACATCTACGAGCATGACTTGGGTGAGGAGTAGAGCCAAAAAGCAATATCTGTGCATCTAAGCATGCAGGAACTCATTTCTCATTTATTTACTTATTTATTCCCTCTTCTGCATGCAGAAGTGTGAATTTGTCTGAGTTAGCACAGTGCTGTGCAATGGTAGGATGGCTATTTAGCTGCAGTATTGACTGAGTGGAGTTACCATAGGGGTCAGGAGCATGATGAACCTCTCATGTAAAGATATACAATGCCCCTATGTAAATAGGAGTTGCACATAGGCAAGAGGTAAGCTTTTGCCTAACTAGTTGGATAATGTACTCTAGTTTCTAGTGCAACAACAGTCTTCCCAAGGTCCCAAAGAGCTGATTTTCAGTGAGTTCTGTTCAAGCCTTTTTCATAGTCACAAAGTGAATCTATAACTGGGATGAGCTTTGTTTTACCTTCCAGGTCCAGCACAGTGACCTTTCATAGAACCATAGAATCATTTCAGTTGGAAGGGTCATCTGAGTTAAAGGTCATCTGGTCTAACTGCCCTGCAATGAACAGGGATATCTACAGTATATCACGGTGCTCAGAACCCAGTCCAGCCTGACCTTGAATATTTCCAAGAACTGGGCATTCACCACATCTCTGGGCAACCTTTAAGCCACCCTTCCTTTACGAGGTTGAATAGCACTTAGAAGGGACATGTTCAAAGCCTTTCTCCCATCAGCCAGCTTGAGGTAGGCAGTTTTCAGTGCCTTTTTCATGCCTTCTGATGTTATCCATTAGAAGTCATGAAGAATTGCTCACTGGAGAGGACAGACATAATTCTTTTCACATGCAGAGAAAAATGCACATCAACAACTTCATTATTTTGCACTGGCTTGCCCACAGGAGTGTAGGATGCTGCTCCTTTTCCAGAGGGCATTGGGAAATGTCAGTGCTGCACTGCAGAAACTTAATAATATATTCCCAACTATCAGTCACTGAGATTGCATTATTGTCATTATTTCCCAAGTCTCCACCTCATTTTCTATCATATAGTTATTCCTTGAATTGAACAATTAATAAGTAATAGTCAGATCTGTACTGATCTCATAATACTCTGTAAACTTTGAAAGACTATTTCATCAGACCTGTTTGGGAGAAGGCTTAGTCCTGCACAGAGACAGTCTCTTGGTTTGAGTGCAGTCTCATCAGCAGGCAAATAAATCAGGTCACCTACGGTAGGCAGGAAAAGGACAGGGCCTGACGCAGGTAATAGTGGATCAAGCCAACTGAAGTCAATGTGGGCCCTTTGCTGGATGGCTTCTGGGTAAAATAGAGTCTGATGCTGGGCTCTGACCCTTACAGACCCTAGGAATTTGGCAGAGATGTAAGTACTCTTCTACCATGTCCAACAGTGCTTATCCCAGCTGTCCAGATTTACATAGGAAAGCATGCAAAAGAATTACTTTCTCAACTTTTCCTCTTCAAACAACACCTTGGGAACTATTAGCAAGAGGAATGGACAGTTCTTTCCCACTGTCAGTTTTTTGGCTGTCCCCATGGGAAGCCCCCATGTTGCAGGGATAAATTCTCTCCTCTGGTAAGAAGATGTCATTTCTCTCATATGCCCTGCAGGAAACAAGAGCAGGATTTGACTCAGATAAAAGACTCAAGTGACCCTTATAAAAGCAGGAAGCCCTGCTAGCTTTCAGAGAAACTGAAAGATGGGTAAAGTGCACATCAGCACACCAGCTCCATGTATTTCACTATTTCTCTCTGACTCAAAAATCACTTTTCAGGTAGCCTCAGCACTCTTGCACAGGGCAGAAATCACAGTGGGATCATATAAACCTCCAATTACAAAACCCGTCTGAACACCAGGGAGGAAAAATCTCCTTCTTTTAAAATGCTCAGAGTGCCCTAGATGGGAGTCCCACTTCACTTGACTGCTCTGCGGTAGACAGGAGGCAAAATATTGCTTATGTGAAATGTTTATTTTGGGGATCGTGTGTACAGAGTGATGACATTCTCAATGTATTGTTTTGGAAAATTAACCCATGCTGATGTGCGTGCATGTGTTTGCTGTTTCTGCCTTTTAAATGGAATTGAGAGGTGTCTGTGCTTAACCCAAATGTCACATCAAGCCTGACAGCAGGAGGCTCACTTCACTTGTGAAGGAGATGAAATCAATTGAGTTCTAGGGATTTAGGATGGGTTTGGGATGAGGCTCACTGCTGGGACAACTGGCCCACAGCACAAATAATGAAAGCAGTGTCTTCTTCCTGCCTGTGCTAGGTCCTTCATCACTGCTATTGTGTCTTTTTTTTCTCTTTATATCTTGTCTTGCCCTATTTTATTATATTATTTCATTTTTAATAAATCCCTGTTTAAAAAAAAAACAACAAACAACAGCTATATTTATATATACACAAGCCAGTTCCAGTCCAACCATGATCTTAAAATAAAATAGAAAAAAAATCCCTCCCTTCTGTCAGACAGAACAAACTGTTACTAACAGCAGACCAAGTCCATAAATCATCCCCAAATTGCCTATCAGGCCACAGTAGGGCTTTTATCTACAAAATAAAGTAGTGCAAATATATAAGGTCTATAAAGTTTAAGGACAGAGTATTTACCAGTGGTAATTAAAACCCAAGAGCTCTAGAACAGGCACGCTGTTACAGAATGGGCTCCAGACTGATGTAAATGGGCACAGGTCCATTAGCCACAATGAGGCAAATCCCATTAACTTTAGCTGAAGATTTGTTCCTTACACATCTTATTTTGCTTCAAAAAGGCCAGGCTGTTCTTTTCTTACTTGCATTACACAACCCCAAATTGATTTCAGTGGGACTATCTGAGTAGCAAGGTACTACTCAGCTTGTGCAGTGATGGTTGTATTTGGCCTTTGGTGTACAGTAGATATTTTTTGTGAGCTTGTAAAAGCAGACTTTTTTTTTACATGCACTTATCAAGAAGTATAACATAAGTACTTATAACTCCATGTTGTTTAAGTTTCTCTTATTTTAATGTCAGTAATAAGAGATGGAAATAGTCCTAATTGTGGAATTAACTTCCTCAGGCACAGGTGCTAACTAAGGAGTTAAGACAATGGATCCTTGTCCCTCCCCAGGACACATAGCGTGCCATTGCCAGATTTCTGCAGTCACACTGCTCTGCCAGCTCTCTCCTGTCAGGCAGGTGGTAAGCGAAAAGTTATTCAAGGATGGCGTTATGTATCCTTCATGAATTATGCATCTTAAACAAACTTACATGATCTGAGGCACTCAAGTGGAAGCCTTTTAGCTAGAAGCAGGCCACTGGAGAGCTTAGCTACAGATCTCGGATGATGATTTAAAATAACTTGCTGTACTACGCCTGCTCCTACTCCCTCTTTGACTCAGTGGCCCATGCTTCACTTCATTTGCTTGCTGTTGCAGCAATGGAGATGCAGAAATCCCTGTAGGAAAGGCCCATCTCAAAGCATCTTCAATGGTTAAAAGGGCTCTGCTTCTTTCTGCTGGGGGCTTTGACTTTGATGGACCTGGGGGAGGTGCTGCCTTGGTTTAGTTTTGTTTTGAAAGAGGGAGAAGGAGAAACAGAAATACTGCCAAGGTCACTGGATTTTTCTCTGTCATGAAAAGATAATGAATGTTGTTTTAATATTTGCTTTTAGTGAAAGAGAATCTTGCTGCATCTTCATTGCAGCCATGGGCTTGTTGAGGAAATCTATTAGTCACTGTGTCACCTAATCAGCTTTGATAATATTACCTGGCAGTAATTAATTGTTTCCTATCCAGAGGACACTACTTGGGTGCAAGACATGGCATTTCTTTTCCGATCCTCTGGCGATGTTAATCTGGTGGGATAATGGCTGCCCTTCCTACTTTCACATCACTAACCATGTTTTTTCAGCACCTGAAGTTCCTCCAGTGGTGAGAATCATTACCTTAAGATGTAATTGTCTTGCTCTGGTCAGTCCTGTTGGAAGAAGGCTGCTTTCTATGGACAGCATGTTATGGTTTCTTTATGGATATAATACCAAACTTACAGAAGGCAGGGCTTTGTTCCCCTAAAAGGTGGATGACACATGACATTTCACAAAGAGCAGTAGCATACAAAGGATAATAGAGTACCATTATAGACTGATTACAAGAGCAGTAGGTCACTTAAGATTCAGGTTTTTTTGGCAGGTGTTGTGATTTAACCCAGCAGGTGGCTCAGCACCACACAGTTGTTTACTCACTCCCCTTCCTCCCACCCACTTTCCACTGGGATGGGGGAGAAAATCAGAAAGAAAAAAAGTAGAAGTTGAGGGTTGAGATCTAACTATTTACTAGGACAGAGAAAAGGATAAGGGTAATGGTTATGCCTACATGGATATGTATGAATGTTTGTAACAAGTGCACAAGTAGTTGCTCACCACTACTTGGCAGCAGAAGAGAGATGAATTCCCACCCCCTTCAAAACTCCTTCCACATGATGTCATATGGTGTGAAATATCCCTTTGGTCAGTTTAAGTCTGCTGTTCTAATTCTGTTCCCTCCTAACTCCTTGAGCCCTTCTCCGAGAATAGCCTTGGCTCTGTACAAAACTGCTGAGCAGAAACTATAAACATTGGTGTGATATCAACATCGCTTTTATCCCACAACCAATTTGTAGTGTCATGCCTGGCACTCCAAAGGAAACAACTCCATCCCAGCTGAACTAAGACAGCACAATGCTGTTGTTGGCTTCTCCTTTGGTTCTTCAGTATTTCCTTGTTCATCTGCTTAATCATCTGCAATACCTACAAACTAAGGACCCTCTACCCAACTTTATTGTGAGTCTGTGAAATCAATAGACATTGGGAACTTCTGCTTTCTTTGAGCTGTGAGCATGCCCATACCCATTAAACCCAAAGCAATAAGATTACAGCTGCTGCCTCTAGTAGGATCCTGAAGTGAACTCCTCAGCTGTGCATCAACTTCCAGCTGGTGTTAGATGGTGATCTGGAGAAACAAGTGTAACCTGGCCAATCCCACATAGCCAGTCAATGTCTGGCCGCCCTTTGATATTTGAGGGTGTGAAGGAGGGTAGCTACCTCAGCTGTGAAGTGGCTTCTTGCCTGTGTTTCCTCACTCTAAGGGAGGACTTCCCAATCCAGTTCTTCATGTGTGGGAGGAGTAAGGCACGTACTTGGAAGATACAAGTTCTAATGTAAGTGATCAGTTTTAATTTGTTTTAATGCCAATGTGATTCAAGTTGATTGGTCTCCTTATGGTTTACAGTTGTGGGCAATCAATAACTGTGCAGATAGTTTACTTGTGGCATCAACCTTGTGGGGGCCACAAGTGGGTAAATGCTACAGGCTGGCAACATGAGGCTTCATGAAAATAGTGCTGCATATGTATGACACATTGTATGACACATCTTTTGGAGTAATTCTGCTCTTGCACCAATATGTTTAGGGATCTGCTACCGGTAGGTCAAACTGTTTTGTAGACTTCTGAAGCAGCATCACTTTCATCTTGTCAAGTATTTTGTGAACAAAGTCTTTGTGGCATATTTTGAAACTAACATGTAGCTTAAATTCTCTTTCTAAATAGTGCTTAATCTATGTACATATTTGTGCATCCTTGCAAAAAAAGAAAGAAGTGATTAAAATTTGCAAAACCTGCATCTTGCTTAAACTTAGCAGTATTCCAGTTCTTATTTATCTATTTATAGGGACTTAATTTGGTTATGTGCAGTAAATAAGGCTTGTTAATTCCTGTAGGGACAGTCCACATCTGGTAGAAGTGGGAATGGAGTGCTCTCACCACATCTTTGAGTGTGTCATGGACTGCTGCCATTTTGGTACAATTTGTTCTCTTTAGAATTGCCCTTTGGACTGAAGGGTGTAGTGAACTTCTGGAAACATTGACAATGGGTGTGCTGAGTAACTAAGGAAATGCAAGAGGGCTAGATATAGAGTTAAGCTGGTGAAACAATGCAAGTTCATTTCTTAAAATATAGTTCCATACACATCTTTACCATGCTGTCCAGAAATGAGTGTCACACAAAGAATTCAGGTTACCAGAGTCTAGATGCACCACTTTCCTCCATATTCTTAAAACAAAGCTGAGATAGCCCAGCTAGCCAAGCAAGCACTTAATTACCATTGTGCCTTCAAGAATAGAGCTAGCTTTATTGAGTGCAAATGTATTAGAAAAAAGTCAGAAGAACAAAGGAGCTCAGTTTGACCCTGTGAGATCTGCCTTTAATCATTGCTTTGATCAGCCTTTTCCCCATGGGATTCCCTTCAGCATTGGAAAACATCCTCCCTGGCACGCAAGCAGGCTCCCTGTGGGTGGGAGCACGGCATCTGCCAGACACCCAGCACAGCCCCTTGCTCCAGCTCTGCCCTTTGCTCATCCCTGCTGACACTTCTGGATTTTCTCATCCTCAGACAAGGGCACTAAATCCTTAACATTCTATTTAAACCAAAGCTCTTGGGGTAATGTGCCTTTAATTGAAACTCCAGAGGCTTTCTAGAAATGGGTTTCTAAACTTTGGTTTTGCTTAACTGTAGGTGCAGTAAAAATACAAATTAAGAATTTGGAAAGCAATGACTGTTATTTTTAAGTATGACAGTAAACTGGCACAGTATTCTGTTCTTTGAGGCCAGTCTAGCTGTATTTATACAGAGCAAGCTTACTTACAGAAGGGAGAAAGGAAAAAAAGGGCAGTATTGGTCTCTCAGAGTATAAATTGGCCTTAATTTCCTCTACTGTTTTCCCTGCTGTTTATAGATGTTCTATGACATTTTGCCTTGGAATTTGTTTGTAACTGCGCTGAATGTTTCTTAAAAGGTTGAAGTAATTTCTACAGCTCTATTTTACCCAAATTCTTCTTGGGGACTCAGTGAGCCAGAGTATGGCCAAGGTCTTTGGTAGGAAGTTTGCATCCAAGTGGGAACTGCCAAAGCCAGTGGCTTTGCGACCAGAATTTGACCTTTTAGCTGAGCGTGTTGCGTTCATTCTTATTTCATCCTGCTCTTTTTCCAGAGTCAGTTAGGGAGATGTTAAAAGCCAACCTACAGCTAACTCATCACTGTAAATAAAAGGAAATTTTAATTACATAATGAAATTAAGTCCCAGTCCCTGGTTGCCTGGCTAATCTCATGGAGTGCGGTGGGTCTGTTCCTCCCATCTCCCTTGGACAATACTGAGAGTAAGCCTGCAATGTTCTTCCAAGTGTTTAATTGGGGATTTTCTTTTAGATAAGCTCTTCCAATTTTCTACAGTAAGGTTAAGGAGTGTTTTCATAAGACCAAAAAAAGATTAATTGTCACAAAAGTGTTCAAGAAACTTTTGAAGTGTATGCAATGTCCCTGATCCAACTTGAAGGTACTGAATCCAAAATGTCTTTTATAACCAACTTGCTGGACTGCATTAAATCTCTCGAAAGGCAATCTTGCAGAGAATTAGGATGGATTTAATTGGGCTTAACTTAGTTCACTTTGGAAACAAAAACCAAATTATTCCTTTTTTTAATCATGAACAAGCATGCCTAAATGAATCTGAATATTCAACCAGTTCATTTCATACTGATGCCTACTTTTAATTTGGATGCATTGCTTTCATTTGCTAGGTAGATGTGTTTTCCACCAGAGTAGAATCGGCATAAATCAGATGTTTTTTGAAGATTTCAAGATTCAGTAAGGCAAAGCCCACCTAACCTAACCAAGTGTTGGCTCCTGCATGGAGTAGGAGGTTACTCTGTAGATGACTTCTAAGAATCCTTCCCTATCAACACTTCTGCTCTGCATCCATGTAACTGAGAACACTGTGCTAGTTCACCTGACTAGACAGCTTATTTATTAACAGAGGCTCTTTAATATTTAAACAGAATTACAACTATGTTTTTCAAGCTTCTTGATAATTTTGTAAAGACATTGATATGGAAAACAGATTCTTATTTGGGCAAAGCGACGTTCTGTCATACAGCAATAACATCTCAGCTAGCTTTTTAAAGCTCAGAGCTTTGCTTTAAATTGAAGCCACCTTAAACTGTCAGAACAAATCTACTTTTTTGTGCGTGGGGATAATAATAAGGCTTTTGCTTTGCTCGGCATATGCAAACAAAACTGGAAAAGATATTGATATGAAGTTTAAATAGCTCTAGGGATGATCCAGAGTCCATTTAAATCAATAGGAATAACTCACAAAATCTGTTTTCATATAGATTTTGGATTTACAAGTGCCCCTAGGGAAGAATTTTCACTTGTGTTGCTGAATTACATGGGCAGTTCATAAATCTCACCCTTTATCTCCAGTAAAGCTCATGATTCCAGTCTGCTGGACTTGATTTACACAGGCTGATGGCGTTTTACACAGCTTTTTCAGACAAGCATTTCCCAGAATAGAGGTTGAGCTTTCCCATGTTTCCAAGTGTCTCCTGAAAGGTGATGACTTCTGGTCGCTGCTCATCCAGACTGCCTTCACACGCTTCATCTCAGACTCTTGTTTCTTCAGGCTAAAATCTGCTTACCTTTATCTATCACTAAGATGATTTCCATCACCCGAGGTAGAAACCTCATTCCTATTCTCATGACCATGATGCCCTTTGGTGGCAGCCCAGCCCGACTGTCATTTGTACAGAGACCTATCATATGCCCTGTCAAACTCACCAGTGCCACAGGAATTGCTAGTTAAACACAGACATAAATCTGAACAAAGTCATCAGTCTTTCACTGAAACATTTCATCTGATCTTGAGGAAAATGACTAGAATGACTTTCAGATCTTTAATCCCTTCTGTAAAACACTTTGATACCTAGTGTCAGATATTGGTTAGAATAAAAAAGAATGAGGAAGTGTTTCATTTTAAAATGATAGTGTTCTTTTTTTGCTCCTGTGCCTTCACAGCTGGTCACAATAACCTTGGAACCATGTAAATGTGTGCTGGGGTGCCTGGCACCAGTGCTAACCTTCTATGGCAACCTATTGCCCCATCCTGTAACCAGGGTACCCTCTACTTTGTGACCTTTGAGAAATGAATCATCTAAATAGTACACATAATAGCTAACCAAGAAACCAAAGGGTCCATCTAGGTTTAGAAACAGGTAAACTCCTTCATGCCATAGAGAATTACTCTTGCGTGCACCATCAGAGGATCCAGCTTGTTTGGAACCACGTCTTTCCTTATCTTCCCCCAGTGATATGATTAAATGCTATCTGACCCAGATGCAATAGGGCACCTGAGTTTTAACAGCTGGGACTACATGGCCTTTATAACAAAAAGAAATCTGTCCTTTTAATAGTCTTCCCAAAAGACTTCATTTATCCTTGTCAGGGTATGCAGCACCCATTTTTAGATGCATTGAGCTGTTTGTCTCTTTTTAATTGCATCAGTAATATTTTATGCGTGCTGAAGTGGTATTAAAATTTAAATTATTTCAGCAAGCTAATAATTTGTTTTCTACCTGGCAGACAGACAGTCTCCCATGCATAAGACTAGACCAAGAAGAGTGAGAAATTGAGTATTGAATGTACTTGAAGACTGAAGCACCTTCTGCAGTCCTGGAGGGTGCAGAACAGACACTTTTGATACAGTCGTTGTGGTTTATTGATCCTATTAACATTATTTTGTGGTAAATCAATGCTGGAGTTTCAGTCTTGCAGGAGACATGTAAATGAGAAGATGAAAAAACATGCCAAGATAAATGGTTTCCTGATGGAAGGAGAGATGAGCAGAAGGGAGCAAGGCATGCTTAGAGCAGTGACAGTGCATAAAGGAGGAGCACAGGTCCTTGCTAGAAGTTGTCCTCAGTTTTTGATGAGCTTGCAGTCCTCTGAAGTCCCTTCAGTAGCTGGGACATGGCCTTGAGAGGTAATGAATTCTTGCAGCTCCTATCAGTTGTGCAAAGATCTATAGATGGGTTTCTCAATTTTGGTTCCTCTGTGCACTGACTAGAGAATCAGAGCATCCTGGCACCTGTGGCCCTGCATGTAGACTGGTCTTTTCTTGGATTTGATAGCAAGAGGAAGAAAGGGGACTGCACAACCTGCTATCTCAGATTGGATGGATACCCTGCAGCCAAAATGTGCTGCTCACCTCCCTGTCCTGTGTCTTTGGTGAATGCTACAGCCACACAGCATCAGGAAAATCCAAAGGTTTCGAAAAGGAAAGATGGGAAAGGAAAATCTTACGAAAACGTTACACTGCTTCTGAAGTGTTTTAAGTGGCTTTAGAGTTGAATTTTCACGTAACTGAAAACAGACTTAAGGCACTCACTCTTGTCATATAGCATTAGTTTGGAATTAAGCAGTTTTCACTCTTCTCTATTACAGTTACTGAAACTTCTTTTTCCGTAATCTGACCAGCTCTTTGAAATGAGTGTGAATTTGCAGTCATTTGTCTGAAGTAAGCTGTGTTTTCAAAGGAGGCTGTAGGAGTTCTGCCAGAGAAGTGAAATCCAGATCAGTGCTGGAGTTCCTCTGATGTGGCCATCTGCAGGTAGATCTGCTATCCCCGACCTTGTGCAGTGCTGTGGGAGGGAAGCATCACTCACAGATAGTGGGGAAGGTCCAGATCTGCAGGCAGTGAGGCCACAAGCCATATTACAGAATGACAGATCAGAGGTTTCTTGTGAGGTCACTTCCCCATCTTGGGCATTACAAGTAGTGTGTCTTCCTTTGCTGGGCAGCTTGATCAGAGGAGCTGTCTGTGCATGAATGAATGTAGATACATAGTTGTTATCAAAGCTAATAGGTTCAGATTTCACAGATCAAATCTTGTTCCCTGCTGGTTCAGCTGGGTTCTTAACGACAGGTAAAATAAAATTTTTGGTAGATATTTCAGTGATGGTATGTAAGTTGTACACTAAGTTCCGATACCCATCAAAAGTCTTCTTGTCAGTGTTTAAATTCTGGGGCCATGTCAGACCTTTCTGGGATGCTGCAGCCCTTGGTGTGCTGGATTTAACACTGACTACGAGCTTGCTGTACAACTTAACTTTTTCAGTTCTAAATCAGATTGTAGTCCTTGAATTTATTATATCTTTTCACTGGGGACTTTTGCAACAGCATTGCTCCAGAATGTTCCTTTTTCCTACCTGCTCCCCAGTGCTTTGGTTCTTCAGAGCTCCCAGTTCTTTGCCAAATAGGGAGTAGCTATTTTCTATTCTGTATCAATTGATACTGGTAGAGCTTCAGAGCCTGTGCTGCAGACCTGGAGCTGTGACCAGCAGAATGAGGCACCAGGTCCCAACCTTTCCAAAATCCCCATCAGGGATCACGAGTCCATAGATACATCCGTACATTGCAGCATCCTCCCAGTAATGATGAATGTAGTTCAAAAATATCCACGATGACTAAACAAATAGTCTGGGACTCATTAATTACTGCAGACTCCATTGCCAGTT
This sequence comes from Excalfactoria chinensis, assembly GCF_039878825.1. Lineage (NCBI taxonomy): Eukaryota > Metazoa > Chordata > Aves > Galliformes > Phasianidae > Excalfactoria > Excalfactoria chinensis. The sequence goes on from NC_092836.1 coordinate 5,470,958, forward strand.
TAACACGAGGAGCAATTTAATTGGGACCTAGACTGCTTTGTGTAGCTTTGTTAATGTAATTGAGTAACGCATATTGATTTTTCATGGGGCTCAAATCTTTTTTTCTTCATCTCGTATAAGAAAGCCTGTTAAGAAATTATTAATCACACTATAATTGCTTTAAGATCTATGCTCTAATTAAAACCATAAATTCTTTATTACATCTTTATTTTAATTAGACATCCAGAAAGACAATAATTTTTACAAGAAAACTCATACAATAAAATTACCTCACTTAGCAATGCTTCAAAGAACCTCTGCTTAGGACACAGACTCCAATAGGGCTTCCTAAATTAAGACATGCATGGTTCTAGTCATAATCAAAATTAAAGATGCCCTCTGAATGTAATTAAATAACTTTACAATAAAAAGACTTTTTTTCACTGTGCAACAAAACTGTGCTCATCCACCAGAGTAAGGATTTACTTTTTCTTTTGTCTTTTGAAAAATCTGGGATTGAAGAAGCATGTTCTGAAATTTTAAGAGTCTAATCAAAGGTTTAAAACATAATCCTTCCGTAATGAAAATAAGCTTATTATCATAACCACCTTCTGGTATTTTCTTCTGGGTGTCTTTGTTCGTGCTGTGATAGGTACTTTCCACCTGCCAGAAGGAATTAGAAATAAGCATATTTGTTCATCTGTGTCAAAGGACTTGGTATTTCTCTCATTTGACCTACTGGGAAATTAGTCCCAGGGAACCGTGTTGAGTCTATAGTTTGTGTGGGTTGCTTTTGTTTTTAACTGCAGGCCTCGTGGTTCTCTGTTACTGGAATGCAGCTGAAGAAGCTTATTGTGTACTTTTAAACCATTAGTTTCTTTCTTATCGTGGAACGGCACTGTGGTTTGAAATGTAAGTTAACCCAAGGCTTGCTTGTTTATTGTCTAAAACTTCTTCAAATAAGGTCAGTGCTTCAGCTGACTCAGAGTGAAAACTTGCTTAGTATGTAAACGTAACTGAGAGTTCGTCTTATCCCTTTTCAGGATAAAATTGCTCAGATTGCTCAAAATGCTTGTGGAGGAAGCCTCATAAGTTCCCTACTGAGGTTGCCATGTGCTAGAAGTGCTTGTCGTGGTTGCACAGTCTGCTCTTCCCATGGTTTATGGTGTCAGCTCATTGCAGGCAGGAGAGGATCCCAGACTTAACCAGACATGATTTTACCCATATTTATTTCCTGGGACAAGTGTGCCACCTCATTTCTGTTTGCAAAACAGATCTTGAATTGTGTCTGTGTGCAGAGCACCAGATGTGCTCCGCAGTGGTGTGTTTGTAACAGAAATGAATTCCCATACCCCATTTTCCTCAAAGAACCTGCCACTTGTCTCCTTCCAAATCCCAAGATATCATTTCAGAGTGATGATTTACAATTTGGGCTGCCATGGTCTGACTGAAACGCCAGCTCAGTGCATAAATGATACAAAGAGGGGCCTATTTGCTACTACCTCCTTCATTGAAGGAAGCTAGCACATTTGTAAGGTGGTGTCCTGATAGTCACTTGATGCTCATTCAGAACAGGTGAAATATTTTTGCTGGAGGGTTCATAATAGTGGCAATTAGAATTGCATCCCTGGCTCAGCTGCAGCCCTTACCTGTGCTCAGCTGCCACCGCTTATCTCGGTGGTGCCACAGAAGTATTTGAGCTGCACATGTAGGGTTCAGGTACACTGGACTCAAAGCATTTCTTACAACCTCACCTGTCTGGCCCAAAGCTTGGGGAGACTTTCCATTAATTTCAGTGGGGATTAAAACTGACATGGTGGAGGAAATGAAAAATTAGTTAAATGTGATTGGAAACGTTGGAGAAATGTGGACGTGATCCCCAGAACAGGCTGCCTTGACAATGCATAGAAGTCGGTCAGAAGGATGAAGAGCACCAGCATCCAAGGGATGATGATGTTGTGGGGTGGGAGTGCACTGGAAAACCAGTGCTTGAGATGCAGAGGGCTGTCTGCCACAGACAGATTAGCAGATAGAACAAACAGCGTTGCCAGCCGTGTGCTCCTCTGCCTCAAACATTTCACTTATTCGGCAGTCTTTGTGAAGTTTGCAAGATGTATCTGCCCTGGCTCCCACTTTAGAGAGTGGGAACAAGATGGGTTTTTTTTCAGGCTTCAGTTCTGAGGCTTTGCTTTCCTGATCTGTCTTTGCTTAGCCTGAAAACAACTCAGTAGGTCTTCTATGGGAATTAAGCAAACAGACTACAAGGCTGGGAGCATGTTTTGGAGACGTGAGCTGAGCAGTTGAAGTAGGGTGCGAAGGGATGTGCATCAGCAAAGCTCAGTTCAAACTATCTGTCCAGTGAGGGTGGGTAATCTGAATTTCTGGGTTTGTTGTTGCTGCAGAGGTGAAGTGGAGCAGATTACAGCATTGCTTCTAGAGTGACTGGTCCCCTCAGGTGTGATCTCACCTTGGTGATACTGATTGAACCATTGCAGCTTGCTCATCTGGGTTTACTAGGATTATTTTTTTCCCTAAAAATGGACCAAGAAGGCTGGGATTTACCTTACAGGTAGTTAACAATCCTCATACTTTGGCAGCTATGTTATTTAGTCTGTCAGTATATTTCACCAATAAATCAAAAGGGATTTTTGACATCTCTGGCTTTTGAGCTCTACTCAAGATATAATATTTATTTCATGGGAATCCTTGTGTGTGTATCATACACAAAGATTCAGTATTTCTTTAAGAATCAAGCAGTGTTCAGTAAGCAATTATATACTCAGATAATTTGTATCTATTTTGTATTCCTAAGTCACTGATCTTATTATTAAATTGAGATAGAATCTGTTTTTCCCTTCTGAGCAGTAAATAATCATTTATTTCTTTTTTTTTTAACCATTGGGAAATGTCAGGAAACAGTTATTCTCAGTATCTCACACACGTGGCAGTGAGTGAGATATCACATGAAACTACTGAGTGGAAACATTGAAATAAAAAACTAATGCATCATGAAATGGTGTAACTCATAGCCACAGGATGCTGCAGAGCCAAGGGAATAAAAAGCAATGGAAAAATTAATTGAACAAAGGTCCATTGGAACCCATTAAATAAATATCTCAGCTGCAGATTTCTAGCAACTGGGAATATTGTGTAACTCAAGGCCGGACGGTCATTGTGAGAAGCAGAGCTATCCCTTACTTGTCACTCTGAAGAGAAGATGCTAGGCTAGAATGGGTCCTGCTCTGACCTATATTGCCTGCTTTTAAATGCTAGCAGATATAAATGAGAAGCTCTGAGTGATTATTTTGAGCAGTTACTTACACTGGAGACTTTCCTCTGTTTGGGCCGATATACTCATTTTTTACTTCCTTTCTCATTATATCTGAGCAATCCTATAGGGACGTGAACCATGGGCTCACCCTTATTTCTTGAGCACAGTGTGACAGAGCTGCAGAAGGAAAGGACTGAACTCTATTTTCTCCTATTATTGCAGTTCTTATCTGCTCTAAGGATCTTGCATAATCCCCACTTGTTCTGCACTCAAAACATCTCCAAGGAAGTTGATGCAAGTTCCGTGCATTAGTACAGTGACAGGTATTTAATATGGGCAGAGAAATCAGAGTGGAAATTAAAATCTTAAGTCCTTTAGACATCCTTATTTGACAGCACCGCTTCTGTCTGCTTAACCAAGTCATGTTGCCAATGGCTTGACTGGGTAACAGGATAGTTCCATCTGCATGGACCTGCTGAGGTCTGCAATATGACCAGAGATAGAACCTGGCCCTTCTCTATATTTGCCCGCCTGTGAAAGCCCCAGAAATGAGTACCTTACTCAGCCAGTCCCATGGCAATTGGCACACCTCCAGCCCAAACACTGCTCTGCAGGTCCTGGGCCATAGCCAAGCAAGAAAGGGCAGTGAGAGGGAGAGACAGCTACAGTGCACAGAGTGTTTTGTCCATCAATTACCCCCAATTCTTCATCCAGAAAGATTAAAGGCTGTTTGTTTGCAGTTATGTGTAATGTCATGCTCTGTTTGTCATCTTAATAGCTCTCCTGGGATCATAAGACATGCCTAAATGCTACAGTGCCACCTCTCAGAAAACAGCCTACTAAAACTAATTAATAGTGCACCCTAGTTAACACATGCAAACTTGGCATTATTAGTCTAATTAAGAGGATTTTAACAATCGGAGTTTCCTTCTCTCTCCCCCTCACAGATTCCAACATATGCAAGTCAAGTAAATTAAACCCATTAATCACTATTGGTGCAAATGATATAGGTTCCTGTAACATGGGATCATCTGTGAAGAGAGAAACTAACAGGCCTCATTATGTTTAATTTCGCTCCTTAGCAAGGGATAATAAATACAAATTATAACATCACAATAAAATACTTAATTATTCACGAGTTTGGTAAGAAATGTAATTAGCTTACTGGTATGTGTCTTCATTTGGGTGATAATGGATCTAATTTAGAAGCTTAACCATTTCTGGGGAAAGGTTGAAAATGAGAGTTTTTTCAGAAGGTTATTATGAAAACATGGAGAATGAGCCCATTTGCATGCTCCCTATTACCTCCTGGGGAGGAATCCATGCAGATACCCAAGCCTACATCCAAAAAGTGCTCCCCGTATATACCTGCTGTGTGCAGGCTGGGGCTGACCTCTGCAGTCCCAAAGGTGAGTAGGAAGGTAAGGGCTGGCTGGTGGTATTTTTAGACATAGTCCCAGTCTGTTCGTGCCATGGGGCACAAGCCTGGTCATAATGAGAGCACCCCAAGAGCTGCTGGGGTACAGAAACTAACCTGGAGCGCTGCCTGCTGCAGGAACGGCTGCTGCTTGCTTTTATGGGACCCTAATTTTATGTACTTTATGTTCTCCTTATTGCACGTGTTTAGGTGACAGATGTGTGCTTCCCTTAATCTCTTCCTTGTTACCCTATGAAAATGTAGCTGCATTTTAACAGCTTTCAGACTAAGATAAAACAGGAGAAGAAAACTTCAAACACATGGAAATTTGCAGAGACCCCGGACTGACTCATGGCGGGGAGATTGCTGAGCACATCCTTAGAGGAATTAGTGGTGGCCTTTGGGTTCTTGGTGTCTGCATGCAGATGTAAGGGGAAACATTGCTCAAGTAGCCATGATCCCAGCTTCGATTATGCGTCATGCAGGAGCAAAGGGAGCTTAAGAGTGGATTAATGCTCAGAACAGATGAATTTGAAAATGTATATCCAATGCACTTGCCATGCACCTTGCACTGTAACCTTTGCTGAAGGAAAGAGCGGAGGAAGGGAGGGAGGGGGAGAGAAAAATCACCAGGAAATCCAAAGATGGCTCGGCCCTTGCATGAAGATGTGATTAGCACAAGTCAAACTTTCTTTGTAAGTTAATTAACCGTAGGGAGAGCTGATGGATTTGGCAGAATATAGAGTCTTAACCACAGAAGGAATGGGACCTTGATGCCAAGATTAAAACAAAACTCACTGGTTTTTTTTGCTTGGTTTGAATTATTTGGACATTACCATACCCATTTTACTAATTCTATCATGATATCCCCTTCACAATTTCCCATTTCTAAACAGATTTCTAAAGAATCTGCCAAACTGTGAATTATATTGTCTTTATGAGGAAGGCATTTGCATTAGTGCAATAGCGTGTGAATATAAACGTGCAATCAACATTATAGATGTAGTGTGAGTGTTATTTTTTCCTCTACTAATTCTTCTGGGTGAGATTTACTGTCTCGGTGAGATTTTCTTAAAATAAATTAAATATAACATGAACTAGATAGCTGTTCACATGGAGCTGGAGCTAGAAAGGCTCATTAATCACTGGTTTAAATCCCAGAGTATCCAGTCATCCTAATTAATGATTCCATGCTGAACTTTACTCGGGCTGTGGCAGCAGTTATTACTATCTCAGCTGATGGGGAGAGATTGCATAGAAGGAAGCAATGCTTTGGTATGGTACAGGACCAGCACTGCCGGCGGGCACTTGTGTCCCTACCAGCATCAGGGCATCCTGACCTATAGTGATGGAGCCTAGTGCTACATGATGGCACTACACAGATCCGGGATGAACTGCAGCGAAGACATAGTAAGGTGGAACAAGAGATTTGTGTTGGTTTTATGGTCTGATGCTAGGACATCTGCAAAGGGGAAGCCTAATACTTGTCTCTGGAGGATGCTCCAGTGAAAATTTGGGTAATGTGGAACACATTTATGGGGAGGAGTAATTCCAGCCCCCTGCATTCCTGGTAGGCCACTGATTAAGCTGGTGGAAAGCAGGACCCCAGGAAGGGGAACATCTTGAGCCCGGGCTGTGCATGGTGATTGAGGGGTTCTGGGGCTTCATGCATGGGGGCGGAGCTGCTTTGGCACAAGCCAGAGTGTAATTAAGGACTGCAGAAGTTAAATTTGTTCTTGCAATAGGCAGATCATAATTCAAAATCCCTTTATTCAAATGAATTTACCTGCTTTTTAGGGCCACATTAGTTCTGTATTTCATTTATCTGTGTTTCTAATGTAAATAATTCACACCATTTCAGTGTTTTGTTTTTTTTTGCTGCAACGTTTTAGCATGTAAATGCATTGCATTCCTCATAAATGCTAGGAGAAGTATGTTGTCTTCCTGCTTTGCTTTAGGTACTTTGTTTCTTATATATTGGCAAGAAACCCCATTAGAAAAGTGTTTTATTGTGCCTTGGAGGAGACGCTCAACCCCTAGATCAGCAAAGCAACAAATTACAAACTTCTTGCTACAGACCCACTGCCTGGAAGTCCATTAGTTAGGTGGTCCTGAGGGGTTGCGTTTTGCTAACACTGGGGACAGCAGATTGTTGGTTGCAGTGCTGTTATGAGGGAATTCTTGTGGGAGAACATTATCCTGAGCGTAATCTCAGGGTATGGAAAATCTGCAGAGAATTCCTTTTGTCGTCTATTTGGACTTAAAGTTTTTGTCTGCTCTTGGTGTAATTAACTTAGGGTTATTCTCACCCGATTCAGAATGCAGAATCAGGGGCTCAGCAGCAGCAAGCAATTTTTCTTCTCGTTGGTTTTTAGCCTGGCTGGTGGGAGCTGGGAAATTTTAGCATATGTAATTTGAATTATTTCATGAAACATTTAACAAGGGCCTATTTCATTCTTCACTAAGGCGAGTTGATATAAGAAGGATGATGTTATGGTTAATGTAAATCATAATTATTACCAGGTGCATCACTGAACTGGGAAATTGTGCTAAAAATGTAAGTTTTGCTCCATTTCATATTGAAAAATTACTTTGCAGCCTGACAACCATTAATCTCTGTTACAGGAATGTTATTCTTTATTTTGGTAAATTACAGAGCTAAGACATAACAAGGCATAAATAATCCGGCCGTGGGAGGCCTCTGCACTGAGCTGTGTTGGGGGAAGCACCAAGCCCTGCACCTGCCACCCCCAGTGCCACCTCAGGGACACTTCAGCTGCACGTGCAGCCAAGCCTACAGCAAATCCTCCCCCTGAAACTTGTCTGCTGGACATATCTAAAACTGCACTGGTTGTAATGGTGCTCAGCAGCTTTGTAGCTCCCACAAGGCTGTATTCTGGGGAGACTGGTGGATTGGCACTCCTTGTCTGTTGGCATTGCCAAATACTTTCTAAAATTAAGTTTTTCTCTTAGTTTTTCAGAAAAGGCTCCCTTTTTATCCCACAGCTTTAATCCTAAAGCAGGGTGTGTTATCTGGCTGTGGTGCCTAATGCTGTAAAAGGGAAATGCAAGGCTGTTTGGCTTTATTTTACCCCAGGGCAAAGTGGCCAGTCCAAACATAAGCTTGAGATCCTTTCTGACTTGTAGCTAAGGTGCTTTCCTGGAAGTGATCAGCTCCATTTTGGGTCTGGCAGATAGGACTGTGTGGCAAGTAGGACTCTAGTAGTTCCCTGTGTAATAGAGTCTCTCCTTAACAGAGACATAGAATCGTTGAGGTTGGAAAAGACCACTAAGGTCATCTAGTCCAACCACCAATCCATCACCATACCCAGTAACCACGTCACTCAGTGCCTGGGGTTCTTCTAACAAACAGAGCACTTGTGCAAAGGAATTATTTATTATGAAGCAGCTAAACTTCCTCAGTGCAAGATGCTGCTCTTCTAAGTTTATGCCATAATACCAGAGCTGTAGAGTCATTGATTTGCTGTGAATTCTCCTTCAAGGACACTGACTGGGTGATGGTAGGAAATTTGGAATAGGTGATATCTTTCTGCCCACAGACCACCTCCTCTTTTCATCTTGGGCACTTAGAGCAGATGCTCCATGCTGGTGTAACCATTGTCACTCTTCACACTTATACTTGAGAAGACACCACAGGACATTTGTCCACACGCCGTTGCCTACCATGTAAAGCTTAAAGCTAAACTTTCTTTGTGTTCCTGTATCTCCGGTTCTGCTGGATCTCAGCTCCTTGCACTCATGCAAGCAGCAAAGATGAAGTTTAGCCTGTGAAAATGATGACAACAGCAAAAGGAGAACCATTAAATGCTGGATGTGTGGGTTAGCTTGACAGCACAGTGAGGACTTTGCCAAACCTGAAATGTATGCCCGGATAGCGCGGAGTCGGCAGAAAAGACCTGAGCCAGCTCTATTGCCATGATTGCACTCAAAGAAATTGCAGCAACAGATGCAGGTTGTGTTGTACTTTGGGCTTTGCTAAAAGTGTGTAAGGCAATATTGAGCTGCCCCTTACCCCCAAAGCAAGCAAGAGGTAAAATTAAATACATTTCCCTAAAGCTGGTGACTAAGCCCAAATGGTGCTCGTGACCTCATTAGTGACTTACCTGATGAAATCTGATTTACATAGGGATGTCATTACATGCAGCTACCTTCAAATGATTACTAAAAAATTATTGGCTTACTCCTTACTTTAGCATCTGGCATATTATGTCATAGGAAGCTTATTTCTCCTGGAAAAGCACTGAAGTGAAAGGGGTTCTAGAAGGACCATAACCATTTTGATAGCAGGGGATGCTGCTCCACAAACATTTCTCTATGAGCCGTTTTCTGGGCTCCTAAAAGAAATCCAACATCTCAGCCAGAAAGAACAGATGTGAGAAAATTACAAAATGGTTGCCAAGCACTGTGAATTAACTCGGCTGGTCAGATGTTCGCCACCCCCAGTTGGTTGTGTGCTAATCTAAGAGTAGAGTAAATCAATCATTATCCATTCTCAGGATATCTAGGTGGACCACAGGAAGCCACTTGATTAATACGCACATCCTCACCTAGATGGTGGTGAGCTCTGCAATTCATGGTTGAACTGAAGGCGGAAAGAATTGCTTTTTAATAACCTTGATAATAACCCTTCTGATAGCTCCATTTAGGCATCATTATTGAATAATAGCTTGTGCATGTCATCAAATCACTCTGACATTAGAACAGAAAACACACAAATACCCCTGGTCATGCCACTGAGCAAAACAAGAGACAAATCCTCTACAGGGGTAAATTAAGAGAGCTCCCTTGATATTAACCGAGTGGAGTGGAATTTCTAAACAGACACTGAACCGAAATGATGCTTAAACCCTTGATGTGCTGTGTATGATAATGATACTAAGATAAAAAAGATTTGGTTTGAAAATCTCTGCCGTCTTCTTAGTTGTCTCCTTCACCGTCACACCAATATAAAAGAATATGGAATATTCCTGTAGCACTGAGAACACATTATAGGGGGAGATGTGCTTGTTACCAGAAAACCCTACTGTACGCTCAGCAGTGCCAGAGTCAGTAAAATGACAGTAAAATGCATCAGCTGCCTTTTGTCTGACAGCATGCTTGGTCTGAGCTCATTCCCAGTGCTGGGCCCACTCTGATTCAGGACTGTGTCCAGCATGAGGTAGCTGATACCACTTACACAGTTAGCCCAACTTCAGCTATGCCTGCCATGTGAAATAGCTATTGTGTGGAGGCTTTTGTATGTTTTTTTTCCTCTATTAAACCAATTGCTAGCTAATCATTTTATATATCATAATATGGCGTTATTAGAGCTGATCCATGCAAACCCCCTATGCATAACAGCCTTAGTTTAATTTCATTTGTGGGATTAACAAACAAATCTAACAGCAAAACCAGCACTAATGGAAGCAAAAGGAAAGCAAATAAATGTCACCATGTTCAGCGTTCAGTCTCAGAGGTGAGACCTGAGTGTGCTGATGGAGCGCTCTGCTCTGCTGCAAAGGCAACAGATGGAACCAAAGCCAATGGGTATCCCTTTCAGATTCATTTAACCTGGGCAATATATTTATTTCCTAATTTAGAAAATGAAAGCTGTATTTGCTCTAAATTTTGTCCCTTGACTCATTCCTTGTAGGTATGCTGTAAACAGAGACAACGAAGGAGTTCTGTAGGAGGATCAGGTTTCTCAAAGGGGGATTTGGAAGAGCATCTGCAAGGTAAACATTTCTTACTGTCCTCATTCAGAGATGTCTGGCTCAGTTATAGAGGTACAGTGACAGTTTTTCTTTTACGTTCAAGTTCTTCACAATTTGCCATAGTCTGGTGCTTTGCAAATGTCAGTGGAAAGATCCCTACAGAATCAAATCCCAGTCTTGCAAAATTGGAGATATAGCATGAAAGGTGCACTATAAATCATAGTGTGTCTTCACAGCTCCATTCATATGTGAACAGTATGCTAGAGCCCATGCATTAAGCAATAGAGCTCTGGCAAACAGATCCAATTCTGCATCAGCTGACAAAAAATATGATTTACCCGAAAGCTTTGCATATAGGAAAACAGTTTCAGACTCCCAGCTGGTGTTTTTCCTCACCTCTTGTGTCTGAGGCAGAAAGGAATACTTGAAGCCGACAAGCTCGTTAACTGTCAATTAGCTGGTGAATGTGCTCAGTGCTGTAGATAATGCAGCCAAGCAAAATGTGCTTGGGTGGTGAGGCACTGGCACAAGTTGCCGCGAGGTGGTGGATGCCCCGTCCCTGAAGGCACCCAAGGTCAGGCTGGGCAGGCTCTGTAGGAGCTGTAGGCATCCCTGTGCATTGCAGGGAGGTTGGGCTAGGTGGCCTTTAAAGATCCTTTCCAACTCAAACAATTCTATAATCATTGCAGTTCTGAAAGTACAGGTTTCTACTGTCCTGCCCTGGTTGTTTTCAGTGGGTGTGAGGACCCATCCAGAAGTGGGGAAAAAAAAATGGGTAAAGAATATCTCACCTGACTTCACACTTGTGACCCCTCAGTGTTGTGTTTTGTGGATTTCAGTTATGTTTGGTTTCATGTCTTTTCTTTGCCAAGGTTCAGAACACATAGTAGAAGAAGTGTCTGTGATTTCAGCATAAAATCACTGCATAAAATCGCTGCTTGTTGGTTTCTGGGAAGGTTATATTTGTGTTAAATCTAGTAAACCTTTCTGATGGTTAAATTGTTCCCAGCCCCTCTGAGGTGAACTGACACACTGCGTTTGTTGTTAAAAAGTGTTTATTTAAATAGAGTATTTTGAGTTTTTTATTCACTTTCTGTGAATGTGTAATGCACTCAGATCTCCCTCTTACACATTGTTTATAAGTTAGAAGTCTCTTATTCCCTGTGTTGATTCAGTTGTGATGTGGCAGGAAAAGAGATTCAAACCTAATATTATTATCATAGGACCTAAGCAAATGCCTTTTCTTTCTGTCTCTTCGACTCTCTCAAGGCAAGAGTTTCAGATAAACCCTTGGCTGCTAATTTCCAAGCTTCAGAAATCTGTTTGATACTCATCTGTGAGTACGTTGGCATTGCTCAATAGCTGAAGTAGCTTTTCTCCTTCTCCAGGACTTAGGTACTTAAATAATGAGACTTAAAATTTTGGAGGGGTTGAATTAGTACTTACTACAGTATTATTATTTTTTCCCATTTCACAGAATCATGGAATGGCTTAGGTTGGAAGGGACCTTAAAGGTCATCCAGTTCCATCCCCCTGCCCTGAGCTGGCTGCCACCCACCAACCAGCTCAGGCTGCCCGGGGCCCCATCCAAAACCTTGAACACCTCCAGGACTGGGGCACTCACAACTCTGGGCAGTCATGCCACTGCCTCACTGCCCTCTGTGTAAAGAGTTTCTGCCTAACGTCACAAAAATGAATCTTTGTCATCAGCAAGTGGATCTTGATGATTATGGGGTGCTGGGAGAAGACGTGCTACCCTGAAGAGCAAAAGTGTGATGGGAGAGGAATAATCTCACTTTACGGGTCTGTCCCCACCACCATCCCTCTGCATTGCCAGCTGTTCCCAGTCCTGGTGCCAGTCCTGATGGGGCACGTGGGAGCTCAGGAGAATATCCTGATCTTATATTTCTGATATAAGCTTGGAATTACTTCTGGAGTACAACCACCAGGCAGCAGAAGCAGCTGCTGGAGTGCTGAGTAATTTTTATTTGAAGAGTGATGCAGGTTGGAGAGGATCTGAAGTAGGAATGTGCTTGATTTCCTGTGCTCAGCTCGAGGCACTCGGTGCCCTGTGAGTGTTTGTGTGCACACCTGCCCACTCCTCATACCCACCTGAGTGTGACGGGTGTGATGAGGGGAGAAGAGGGACCCTAAACCTGCCAGCACTGGGCTTCACCAGAGCAAAGGAGGTAGGAAAAGACTTCACCCGAATCTCGAAAGCAGGGGTAAGAGGAGCTGCTTCTCCTGCAGGATCTGCTCCTCCCTTTACCACTGTGACATGATGTAAAGAAAATGCAACATGGGGTGCTCAGGATGAATAATTTAGAGGCAGACATGAAGCATAAAACCAGTGAGCTGTGAATATGAAGCCAAGGCAGTGACTTGAAGCTGTGTCTGTGCGTGATTTTCGAGGCAATATTGCCTTTTAAACTATTATCTCCAGATGTTAATCCATAATGGAAGCAAAGCTGGAGCTTGGCCTCCTCAACACAGTTTGTACAATAGCAGCCACATATTCCCATTGTACTTATCACATGAAATGCAGAATTGCAATTTTTCTGCTTTATTTTTCTACTGAGCAGTTTTTCTGCTAAGAATTATCACTCCCGAATCCATTAAGCAACGTATTCTGCTCTTATTATGGAAATCTGCAGTTGTACTGTAGTGGGCCACAAGTCTCAAAGACACAAGCTATCTTCTGACTGTGCACCAGTTTATTTTGGATCCAAATTACTGATCCATTTTGGCTTCCAGTGGCCAGATCTGTATATAATAGACACTCAGACAGCTGCTGGAGAAACAGGGCAAGGCACATCTGGAGCAGCAACTGAGAGGTGCCAAGGCTGCAGGGCTGAATGGCTGTCGCCTTATCAGTATTACAGGTTGTGTAGGATTGGCCGTTTTCCTTCTTTTTCAGTCTGCAAAGAGGGGAGCAGTGAAACAGGTGGCCAAAATACACAGTGAGTTATGTAGGCTACGTTGAATTTATGAGAGATGAAATTTGCTACCTCATTCCACCCATAAAAATTATAAAGAGAACAGAAAGTGACATAAAATCAATCCATTTCCATGACAAAGCTCATTATGAGCAGAGAAAATATAGTCCCATATTAACTTGTTCTCATTACTGTTCTAAGATTTATCATGTCGGGTGCAATGTGCAAAGGAGGAAAGGAAAACGTTCTGTGCCCTTACCTTTTAAAGCAAACAGACATATAAGCCAAATGATCCTCATTATGTTCAGCAAGAGTGTATTTCCCAAGCTTCTGAAGGGACACAACTCTAACAGTGCCAACCAGAATGACTGCTCTGTCTGGGCTGCTGCCACCAACACAACTTCTCCCCTGGTGCCCATGGAAACAGCTCTTGGAGGTGAGATGCTACCTGGGGTCTTGACAAGGGGGAAGAAATCACTCTTTAATGTCATGGCTATTGAAATGAATGAATATTTTTAATACTTGTGAACAAGTAGCATTAAAGCTGTTAATGTGTGTAATGTTTTGCTCTACAGCATTTGTCCTAAAATGCTTGCTGATATGGCAGTTACTCGTTTCCTAGTATTTTAGTGTAAATGTAGAAGTTGATAATCTATACAAGGCTGTGGATATCTCAAAGGCGCCGATTATTTGGCTTACAAATACAGTAGAAAGATTTTAACTGGGAGAGCTGCTCAACAAAGCAGATCTTCATAGCTCCAGCTATAAACCTGACCGTACTCCCATCAGCATAGTCACAGCTGTCAGGTCAGGCTCTGAATGAAACAGCTGTGAAACCAAGTGCAAGTGAATCTTCTGACACTGCAAAAAATCGGCCCAGACTCCAAGACATGAACAGCATGGCAGCCCAAGTGCTTCTTCACTAAATACGCCACAGACCTTCATCCTCCAATTGGCTTTCTGCTGTGGCTGTGGCAGGACCTCTCTTTCCAGAGTCTTTCCAAGAGCCCCTTGGGTAGGTGGCATCATCCACCTGTGGGTACACTGCAACCAAGCTGCAAAGGCTGACACATGTTTCTGATCTTCAGCTGATCTCGACCACCCATCAAAGTGGCATGAATCATATCTGCAACAGGCTGTACTCAGCGTTGGTAGGGCCACATTTCAAGTATTGTGTTCAGTTTCTGGCTTCTCATTATAAGAGAGAAACTGAGGCCATGGAGCATGTCCAGAGAAAGACAAGTAAGTTAGTGAGGGGTCTGGAACACAAGCCTTGTGGAGAGCTGGGGACTGGGGTTGTTTAATCTGGAGAAGACGAGGCTCAGGGAAGTCCTTATTGATAAGGAGGTGGATGACATCTTTTCCCAGGTGACAGTGATAGGGAGAGAGGTAAGGGCCTCAAATTGCACTGAGGAGGGTCTGGCTGGATATTAGGAATCATTTATACTCAGAGTGTTGTGGTACTGGGGCAGGCTGCCCAGGAGGTGGTGGAATCACGGTCCCTGGAGATGTTCAAGAGCTATGGAGATTTAGTACTGAGGATCACATTTGGTGGACATAGAGGGGATGGATCAGCAGTTGGATTTGATGTTCTTTGTGGTCATTTTTCAACCTTAATGATCTATGATTTTACATTGGAAAGTTTGTCCCAAAAACCCCTCAGGAAAAACTGCTCCAGGCAAGGGCTGCCAAGGGGCCATTTGGGATCCTGGTCTCGCCCTGCCATACATTGCTCCTTGTGTACTACTGAGCAGATGCAGCTCATTTTGGAGCTGACATCTGGTGCTGTCAGAACACATAACTGGTGCTGATGTGCAGTACAAGCTGAATACTCTGACCTTCTTGGTGCATTCATTTGAGATGATAGGGCGTGCATTATAGAGATAAAATAGTCTGTGTGGTGTGTGTGCTTTTGTTTGCAAGGGTAACAAGGAAAGGGTAGATGCACAAAGGGAAGACCACCAAATGTGGCTGATGGAAAACCTTGCTGGCCAGCTGAACCAGGGAAGGGATGAGGATAAATGGAGGATATCAGGCTCTGATCAACACAGGTGTTTCCTCAAGCCAAGATTACCAGCACTGCTTCTGGGTTCGCTCTCCCTTTGTCCAACCTGTGCCAATAATGCCTCACCTAGCACCAGCTTGAATGGAAATCTGCACACGGAGCAACAGTGGAGGGAGCTCAGTTCCCCCTGGAATGCTGTTCCATTTCAAATTCAGTGCAGACAGCTCAAAGGATTCCAAAATCACTCAGAAGGAACAGACAGAGGCGCATAGCGGCACACACAGTGTGATTGTGTGAGCTTTGCTTGCTTGGGAATATAGGCTAAAAAATAATAAAATGCAGAAGCCTTGTTATTATCACAGCTGAACAGTCCTTTCTGACATATTCTATTAAGTCGCTTCTGTTTCACTCAGTTTTTGCATTACCAGCCCTCCTTTCTGAGAATGACCTTTTCCATACCAGGCTTTCTAAAGCTATTGCCATTCTTCATTTAGAAATTTGCTGAAGTGTGTTTGCAGAAACCACAGATTATTTTATTATTGTTATTATTTTTAATTCTGATGAATCTTCCCTGATGAGAAGAAAGGAACAAAGAATTATGCTGCTGACCTTATATATATATATATATATATATATAAAACAGGATCCAGGCTGAAAATCATACCATGGACTCTTAAGTAGGAGTAGTTCTTCCCATTCTGTGTCAGTGAGTATATTTAAATGTTTCCTAAGCACAGCTGTAATGGTGTTTATAGCACAACATGGTTTGTGGGGAAAGCTCACTTTCTCATCCCATTTAAAAAGTAATTGAGAAATGGAAAGAATATTATTAAAACATTTAAAGAAAAAGGGAGACGTTAATAGGGGAAAGTGCTGAGGGAGTTGGTGTCCTATGCTTTGATAAGGCAACAAGATACCTCATTTATTAAGCCATATATCAGTTGTTTTGCAGGTTTTAGGGTATAACTCAGACTTCCTATCTCACGGGCAGCTCTACTGTCTCTCCATGGAGCAGGAAAGGAATTGGTGGATTAATTGCTGCTGTACTGTACCTGCACCAGCACAGCCCTGCAAAGCACAGAAGGTAAATAAGTTTTAGCCTGACCTCTCACTGTATGCAAGATTTGTTTGTCTGTGTGTTCATGAAGTACATGTTCCACGCAGTCTTATTGCCTGCTCTGGTAGCGTTACTTATTACTTAGATCAGGGAACTTTGTTGGTGTAGGATATTTGCTGCATAAAGAAAGCTAGCAAACTGTAATCTTTGTTACTGAAGGAGTTGTTCCAGCCACTCTATCACTTATCCAAGCCATGCTACCCTTCAGTGGAGTACCTAAGGCCTTGGTAACTGTACCTGGTGCTCTGAGCAATGACGCTTACTAGTGCTTTGTGATCCCACACCACATACCTCAAGTGGATGAAACTGTGAAGCTCAAATTGTTCCTCCAGCAGCTCCTGCCCAGCCCAAGTGCACCCCTTCCCTGCACCCATAAGGCTGCCGTGAAAGCAGAGTTGGGCTGGTGACGTTGACTTTGAGATGTAACGTTGTGGGTCCAGCAAGGTGCTTGTGCACGACTTCTTTAAGATACCTGCTCCTGGAAGGCTCTCTTTGCACTGTTACAGTGTCAGGGATACCCTGTTTCTGATAGCTGCATGCAAGGTGGGGAGAGATCACTATAAACTGCTACTTAGTGAACGTTTCCTCTCTCTCAGCATCCAGCTGGCATCTCACAGCGTTGAGCAGACGTGAGCTGTCAGGTGCAGCTCTTCTATAGAGCTGAATAATCTTCAATATTCTGTGTTTAAACGTGTCTAGGAGAGGCTTACTTTGCGCCACAGCCCTTTACTGTGCGATGGTTCCCACTGATTGCAGCACTCAGTTGCAGAGCAGCTGCTGTTGAGCTAAAACTAACTGATGGCTTTTCCTCAGCCACAGAGCAGAGGAGTGGCACCAGTAAGTCCCAACATCTCCAGCACCAGGCAGGTGCACAGCAGGGGTGCTCAGCCCCAGCTGCCAAGCGTCTGGGCTGGTTTGAGACAACTCTTTTGTTCACCCATTTAGTTCCATCCAGGAAGTAACAATGAATCCCCCAAGGATGGAACACTTAGACTTGTTTTTGTTTGTTCAGAGCACATCAGTCTGTTGTTCTTCCTGGCTAATCAGATAGAGCGGAAACTAAAAGAGTCTCAGTTTGTTGTTCCATTTTATTCTATACATAATCACTGCTGCTCGTTTGCCTCTAAATAGCTGCATAAATACACATTAAATGCAGTGACATCTCTTTTGGGACTCGCTCCAGGGCTTCCTGGTTATTTTCTCTCTTGGATAGAGATGAGGTTCTCAGATACTGCCATGTTTCTTTCAAAACCCTCTGTGCTTGCGTGCATGTGACAACGGATATCATTGTGCTGGGCCCACACTTCTCCCCTGCAGTCAAAGGGGTTGTGGTGACATTAAGTGAACGCATAAGGATACCATGTGCCCACGTGCACTGTTCCCACCCTGTTCTTTTCTGTGTTCTTTCTTCCCACCCTGTTGCTGACTCCCAGGTCCCATTTTGCAGGGAGGATGTGGCATCAAAAGCTGATGACCTGCTCCTCTCTTCACTCTGGTTTCCATCACCCTACTTTCAGCTTTTCAGAGTCTTCCTGCTCATTGTGGTGCTAACAGGCAGACATCAGCATCTGGGGCTTTTAATCTTGATGGAAATACCAGGATCTGGATTTCTTGCCAGCTGGTCTTTGCCTTTCTGGTAGCAAAACAGCCTTTTGGTGCTACGTACAATAACCACCAGCTCTAGAAAACCATGATAACAAAAGTCTCAGCAGAATTCATAAAGAAATTAATTCTGGATGCATTTCTATGCTTTCCAAAGTCATTTCCCGGGGATGAGCAGCAGGAGGAAATTTTCCAGCACCTGAAGAGAGGAACTTGCAAATTCCCCCCTTTGGGTTCTTGCCCAGCACCATTTTCAGGGCAGTGCCAACCTGCAGGGACCCCCAGCTCTTCAGGGCTGCTGCATCAGGTGGTTAAGAGCAGGAGGATGCTTAACCCATATCTGTCCTCAGGTCCCACAGGTGCTCCTCATTGAGGAAGATGATCCCAGTTATTAGTAAAGCACTGGGACAAATCCTGTGGGTGAGCACCTGTGGCAAACTTAAAACTGAGGTCCTGTGGCAGAAATGAAGATGGAGCCCAGCTCCTGGTGCGTCACGTCCTTTTGCGTTCTGCATTTTTCTGTCTACGTGATAATTTGCCATTGCTGCTTCCTGAGCCTAAAAGTGCGCTGCAAAGAGCGTGCGCATCCACCGGCACAAGAACTTCAGACAGAAGCAAGGAAGAGCGGGGTAAGGCTGCCCTCTAGCGGCCGCGCTGAGCTCCCACCAGCACCTCCGCTTGCAGCGGACAGCGGAGCTGTTTGCGGGGTTACCCGCTCCTGAGCTGCGGTCCGGAGCAGGGTGGAAATTTGACCCTGATTGATTGATTGGTTTGGTTTGGTTTGAGCCTCTGAATAACGCGGAGCGCTGTTTGTTTTGTATATTCTGTTGGCAACCGTTGCTTAATGGCTTTGCTGGCAAGCTTTGTTTGTTATAGAATCACCGAGGCTAAAAGAGACTTCTGAGATCATCCTGTCCAACCTATGTCCTGAGAGAAAAGCCTACGAAGTTATTCAGTAAATTACTTTGTCCATCACTATAATCTAAAACAGACGAGGATTTATCTATTTATTTTCCCCCAGATACAGTATCACCTTCCTTTGGTTAAAGAAGATACAGCTAAGACTCCTTCAAACTGACTTAGCACAGTTCATCCAAGAGAGCTCTGCATATCCCATTGGGAGCGTTGGTTGTTCTACAGCTAACATCACATGCCGAGGGATGTGGGAATCCATAGGAAGCGTGGGTTTGTTCTGTCTCTCAGTATCCAGTGCTAGGTTAATCCTCCTCCCACTTACCTCACCTCTAAAGTCCCCTTATGTAGGTGAGAATCATCTGATATTATTCTTTCATTCCAGAAAAACTGGCTTTTCCTGCCTCTTGCTGGAGACGATTGGATGCCCATTTGGATACATCTTCAACCTGGTCCTCACCCCCTCTCCAGCAACACCTGTCCTGCATGTCCTGATGCCACTATTCAGCCCTGTGCACAAAGGAAGAGCTTCTTCCTGAGCCTTGCTGAGGAATCGTTACTTCATATAGTTGTTACAGGTAATGAATGCATGCTTTGATTTGCTATTCCGCTTTTCTAGGTCTGCTTTTTTGCACACATCCACACAACTGGATTTTCTATGTGTTGCCCAGAGCTGTCCTTCAAATAGTGCATAGGAGCTGTGGCCCAGCAGCTTGTCCTCTTGTGCAAGACCTCTGAACCCACACAGCACACATTGCACAACGCAGAACCTCACCTCTGTGTCCAGGGGAAGGCCCTACCCCCCTGCACCCGCGTCACTGCTCAAAGGTAATGGCTCCTGCTGAATGAGCCCCAGCACATCTCTCCAGACAGTGCTGAACTGCCTCCAGGCTTAGAAGTCCACCACATTTAGATGCTTTGAGTATGTTTCCATCTCTATTTTTATGCATTAAGATCAATTTCATGAACTTTGCTAGGTAAGATGATTGCCATCAGCAGGAAGAATGTAGTAAATTAATTATAGATGTGTGTTAAATTACTTTCATTACCACCTTCAGTTCTGGGAGAGAATCATGTGAGCAGGATGACTGATGAAACAGTGTTTTTACACATTCCTCAGTAATGGACATTTTTACTTGAGTGCTACTGTTGTTTCTCAGTTCAGAGAAGCTGGAATTACACATTAAAGGAAATGGAGGTTCAGTTTAAAATTAACATCTAAATATTGCCAAACAGCTGTGGCTAAGGCAGGAAGAAACCTGCTTGTTCAGGGTCTTCTGTAGACATCCCACAGTGATGTACAGAGGTGGGCTGAGGAAGCATCAGATACATGCAGCTACCAGGGGGAGGGAGCCTCTCATGTTTGGGGTGTTCCTTCCTCACGCTGTCAAAGACATCACAGCCAAACTAAAAGTCAACACATGTGGAAAGTTATTTTCCATATTCACCTTATAACAACCTTGGTGCAGGGTATTTTCCAGGGATTAATGACCAGGCCAGTTTAATGGCTCTCTGCTGAACTTCAGGCTATCAACTTTTCACAGCCTATCATTAATCCCTGGAAAATATCTAGGTTCATGATAGATATGGGTGAAAAATAATCCACTGTGTGAAGGTAAGTATATTGCTCGTATTTCATCATGTGCTGGCCATAATTACTAACTTTAGATACACTTCAGAATGTAAGTAAATTAGCTACAGCTTAGTTACGCTGCAATTACAAAGCTACTTCTCTGCACATCTATTTGTATAGTGTGTAATTACCAACTTCTCTAGTTGGAAGTTGAAATCATGATATAATTGTCCTTTGTGTTTTGTACTGTAATGTACTGCACAATGCTGTATTTTGAAGTGTGTCTTTGACAGGTAGGTCAGAGGACACACATTGCTGAGTAAATGAAGTCAGTGTGGTTCTAGGCACAACGTTAATGATCTTTTCCTGTTAAAAAAGAAGAAGAAAGGGGGAAAAAAAGAGGCAATAATTTGCTAATAATAAGGAAAAGAGGAAAAGATGAGCCTAAGCCATAGGGCTGTTTTCTATAATGTTGAGCTCAGTGGAGTGGTGTTTCTGCTGTTTAAATATCACAATAGAGATGAAGTTTTCACTCTTTGTAGGGGAAGACCCACATGGCTATAGCCCACCCTCCAAGGCAGCAAGGAGGTTTTGCTTCTGGTCTTAATTAATCAGCACAGTCTTCCTTATTAATAATTACCCACTGCAGCATTACGTTGACTTTTAGGAGTAATGCTAATAGATTTCAAAAGAGTAAGTACAAAGGGAAATCGCAAATCATCCCCCTAGTCATAAGCTAGGAATAAACGTTATCATGTTCTTGTCCTGGTTGGAAGATAAGAAAGGAGGTGATCAAGAAACGTGGAGATGTCGTACTTAGGGTCATAGTTTAGTGGGCAATACTGGTAGGTGGACAGTTGAACCAGATGAATTTAGAGGTGTTTTCCAAACTTTATGGTACTATGAACGGGAGGGCCCAGCCATGGAGATCCCTCTTGCCTCCACTTTTAAGCAACCTCACAGTCTTTTAAGACATCCGTCCTCATGTCACTGGGGAATGCAGCCCCTTGGTGCAAGGCTTCAGCTTGTGGGTTTTTCCTCTGGTGTGTCTGAGGCTGGGATGTGGATGCATGCATCTGCACGTACAGTAGGGACCATCTTAGAAGCCTGAAGCACATCAGAGTTCCTTCCCTACTCTCACTCTGCAGGAGCAGGCCTGCTGTGGTTCCCGTCAGGCTTGTACAAGTGCCAGAAAGAAAAGAAGGGGAAAAAAAAAAAAAACACCAGAAAAACACGGTATTCTGCTGGGAAGTTAATTAGACTTGGCAAGTTTGCTCAACAAGCACTTATTATATGTAGTAGTAATGGGTGATAGGTTGAGTCTGCGGTTGTTTCACTTAATAATGCATGGATCTTCCTAGATATCCTAAGGATCTCTGTCTGGAGTCATGTTTGCGATCAGATGGCATAACTAATGGCCGGGGCTGATTACATGCTGATTAAAAACTACTTAAGAATCTCATCTGTCCAGGAAGGGGATAAAAAGGCCTGCAGTACAAGGGAAGTGCTTGTCCCTATATATCTCATTGCAGTGGTATTAGTGCATCAGCTGCTAACAGCGGGCATAGATCGACTCTGCTTTGCACATCAAAGAGAATGCAGGATGCAAAAGGAGGCTGATGTGTCTGAGCTCAGTCAGAATTAGATCTAGAATGACCAGAATTAGACCTCTGGTGAATTGATACCTCTGATGAATGAATATCTTCCCTTCCTTAAAAACTGATGAATTGGACCAGGAAAGCATAGAAGTAATGTTGGTAGTAGATGAAGGGTTGGACCAGATGATCTTTGAGGTCTTTTCCTACCCCAATGATTCTGTGATTCTAAAATCTGCTGGGTGAGTGTGCCTCAATAGGTCAGAAACAGAGGTAAAACAGAACTGCATTCACCAAAAGACTTGAAAATATATCCAGGCCTGCTGGGACCTCCCCTAACCTTTCATTGGCTGAGACACTAATTCAGCTAAATGCAAACTTCTGGAGAGATTTTAGTAAGCCTTAAAGGGTCCTTTGCTTACAAAAACAGCAAAGCTGAGGCATCTGGGACAGCTATGGACACTTCTAGCCAAATATCTGCCACTGACTTTCTTATGTTTTCACATAATTTGGTCTTTCTATCTCAAGGATGGTTTGCAGCTCTTTTGTTACTGAGTTTATAGTGTTTCAAAAATGCCAAAATAGGGGCCAATGCGCTTTTGAAAACACAGTATGATGTGAAAGCCACGATCAGTGTGAAGTCAGTGTGTGCAGGTGAGGTGTTCTGTGAGAGAATAAAGGACAGGAGAGCAAAGAGGAGATATTTTCAGTTCAAAACTGTGATTAGTAGTCGTGTTGAAGGTTTCATACTCATATATATTTTTATATGTTTTATAAAATGTGTATATACACATCCTGAAGTGTAGCAATACTTTAGTAAGTGACAAAGCTGATGGCAGATCAAATCTTCATTTCAGAGCTGTGTGGCTGGTATGGGAAGCTCTGCTGACAGTTATGAATGTCAGCCATCAAAACACTCTCACGTGGTTCTGATAAGTCTAAATAATACTCTTTCATAGTCAATGTCACTGTTGCTGTGGAGGGCACAAAAGTCATCTTCTAAATTCGTTCCTCAATATAATCTGAATGCACCTGCATTGTCTACCGGGCATTTTCTGAATGCAGTCAAATAAATTTGTTGTCAGCTGCCATGGGAACCGTCCTGAATAATCTCATGTAGAATAACACAATTCCATATTTCAAGCACATCTATATCACCTGGAGATTCGTGGCAGGGTTTTGTGTGCTAAATTGATGCTTCATTTTTTTCTTTTTACTTTGAGGCTGTGCCGAGTGCTGTGTTGCTGCTGGTCTGTTGGTTGTGGGGAACAATGGCTCAGCTTCACAGACAGGTTCTTGTAGAAGCCCTGGCAACCCTGGGAACAATATTCACGCTTCTCAACTTGCTTACACTGGTGCTTTCCAGGCCTAAGAATGCATGTAAGTACACTGTGTTGTGTCCAGTTTGCCTCCCATATCACTATGTTAGATGCGCAGGCAGCTTCTACTCCTTCACAAGAGCTCTTTTTAATGGATATTTTATATCACAACAAACATTTTTAATAACTGAAAAATGTTCTTAGGAAAGTTTGAGAGTTTTCCAAGCCTGGATTTTATCTTAAGCCTGCATGGTATCGAATCCAAGAGATTTGATTCAGCAAAGCATTTCTGGAGCTACTCATATGCTTAAAAGTACAAAGTTACTTGGCATTGCTTTGCTGAATTGGTCAGTAATATGTTGTGATCTGAACTTTGAACCCACAGTGGGAACAGCAGACAGGGTGACAGGGAGCAGGCAGGCAACCGACTTGAAAAACAGCCTTCATCTCCAAAACTGCATTAAGATAGTCTGGCTTCCTATGTGATAAAGAATACTTGTTTCTACGACAAGGGGCTTGAGTGGGTTAAATGAAGTAGATGCTTAATATAAAAGACTTTGGAAGCCATAAAGCATTGGGTTATTCAACATGGCATTTTTCTGCTCTTGGGGACAAGTTAACAAAGGTGTTTCTCTTCCTGGGGATTTTCAAAGATAGCTAAACAAACAAACAAACAAAGCCTTTCTATTAGAAATGTTATCTGTTTCAGTGGTGTTCTATGACCTAAAAAGCTTACTTTAGACAAAGAGCCTTAGCACTAGCTCCTGCAGTGAGGATAGTGGAGGATCTGGGTCATTGTTCTTAGAATTAACTGATGTGACCCGGTGGTGAGATATGAAAATAATCTTGTCAAATCCTCACCAGGTCGTTCTCACCTACTTTCAGACTTACTGTGGGCTCCTGCAATTGGATATGTGAGTCAAACTGGCTTAAGTCACTGAAAATATCTGAATGTCTGAGGAACTGTCTTGTAAGCAGTTCCTGATGCAAGCCCTGGGATAACAGGCTGCAAATCAGAGTTGTATTACCATGTACACAGAGCACAGTCTAGAAACCCTACAAGGATAAAGTACTTACCAAGCAGAAGGACAGAGTTGCCCTATGGATTATAATGAACAAGTGTCAAATAATTTCATTATTATTTTCTTTTTTTAGAAGAGATTTATTAAGCATCTCAAAGCATCCAGAAGGTATATTAGAAAATGTTCAGGCCCTCCTACTGAGACCTTTCTTACCGAACATCCATAGATATACTTGACAGAAATAAGGAATATGAAAAATACAGCAACAAAATGCTAAGTATGTTTTACAAATTTTGTTTTTATTTTCCAAGAAATGCAATATAAGGAATAAATTCAAGTCCTACCGCAGTCAATAGATAAAGACCATTATTCTTCCATGGTTTCACTGTAGAACTTTTCTATGAGATATGAGCAATCTACATTTAAGAGGACAGTGTATCTATGGAAGGATTTTTACATGTCGTTCTTCATAGCATGTATATAAGTGATAATTAAATACAGCTCTTGGCTGATAAAGACATGGGAGGAAAAAAAAAAGACTTTCTTTGATCACATACAGGTTCCACTGAAGCAAAGAATGGTGATAGCTGCTCTATGGGCAGCTGTTACCTTCAGGTTTGGGTCATCTGCCTCTGAAGTCCTTGTTTTTACCTGGACACTAGGAGCTAAAATCAAAAAGACGTACGATTCCGCTATGGGATGACATGCTGGCCATCCACAGCTCTCAGGCAATGGCCACTTATTACAAAATGTATCAGTGCTTGCTGTCAGAACCCAGATCAACATTATCATCAGCAGAGGAGAGATTCCTACATGGCCTTAGCTCTACTTCTGCAACACTGACCCAGGGAAGCAGTATTTCCTGCAGCATGAAGGATAGCACAAGGCCACCAGGTATTGCAGCACCAGCAATGGGACGGTGACTAGCTGGGAGGACGCAGCTGTGTTCAGATTCCCTCCAGGATGGATGCACAAAGTCTCAGCTCTAAGACAGTGTTTTAAATCATTAAGCTTAAATAGCACAATGCACAAAGGAGGCAGGCAGTGGTTTAATGCACACTTGCTGGTATTTTCTATTTTCTAGCAGTAGGATGCCTGTGCTCAGCTGGCAGGCTGTCAGCTCCCCTCCTCAGCTGCTGATTGCTTTCTTCCATACATGGCCAAGGCTCCTGACTCAGGGCAGTGGGTCCCATTTCAGCTGTGGCATGTCTAAGCTTTATTCACTGACTTATTCACCCATAGCTTCTCAGTACTTCATTTGTACAGTTAACTACTTGTAATTATTGCTTCACCACGGTGCTGTAAAAAAACTAAAAACTGTAAGGCATTTAGATATTGGTTAGTAATATGTGATCTCCTAGGGGAAAAGAAAAAACAAAACCCTGGACAAAGTTTGAGCAGTTTAAGACCAAGTTTCTGCCCAGAACAGACAAATGACCTGGAATAAGAACTCCTGCAGCATGTTAGCTTGGTGTATTCCCCCTGAAAAATGCTATTTTGCTTCGTGCAGAGGTCCCTGAGGAAGTCCATGGTCAAGCTACCACGAGCTAACCTGAGTCAGCCCCTTCCTAGCATACTCTGGCCACAAGGACAAGCTGCTTTGCTGCCAGCGCAGGCACGTACTGCCCTTGTGTGTTCAGTTGGCTCTAGCTCCTGTATTTAAGATGAGCATATTGTCTATTTTCTTTTTCCAGGAGATAGAGGTGGTACCAAATTCCTGGGATAACTCTGATGCTGCAATCAAAGAGTCAAAGTGTTTGGACTGCGTGGTGAGTAGATCCAGCCACCCCAGTGCTCAATGCAAAGCCCATACAAGCCAGTGGAAGGGCTCAGCATTGATCCTGATGGTCATAGTTCTTTTCACCAGAGCTATAGTACTCTGAATAATAGTAGGGTAGTGGTTACAGGCCCTCTGGAAAATGGTGAATGTCTGAAGAAAAACAGTTCAGATCCTTTGGTACATGGATGGATACTGCTCTGTGTCCCAGCACTTTATAAGAAACTAAATTTGTTTCTGTTCTAGTCTTCTCTTAAGACACATGGCAAAGTACAGGGCAAATTTAAAAATCTTGTGTGATTTCACTGCTAGTGCCAACATAAGCAGCATGGAGGTAATTCCCTGCTCAGCCTGTGAGAACAGGTTTAAACTTCATTTATGCCATTTGCTTCCTTCTTTAGTCCTTCTTGTTCCTCTCTCAGAGGTTCCAACTCAGGTCCATCCTGTACGTGTTCTTTGTTCCAGTTATTTCCGCCTTCATTTTCTGTCCTTACGGGTTTAGTATCCTCTTCTTTTGCCTTTCTTTTCTTCTCCTCCTTGGCAAGCATACGGTAATTATAGTAGTTCATGATGAACAGGAACGTTCCTGCCAGGACCATCACAGCCCCACATTTAATGAACATATATTTATAGTCCCCAAAGGTATCAATGAGTGTTCCTGTAAGAAACATATTAAAAAAAAGAGGAAAAAAAGAAAAAAAGAAACTTTGAGATGAAGGAAGTACTATTGTGCTACCAGTTCCTATCTATAAAGGGACACCCTTGTGGCTTGAGGATAAAATAAAACATTCTCTGTACTTCTGATCTCTTCCCCAAGCACTCAGATCCCACAAATACTTCACACGTACTCCACTTTACAGCCTGTGGGTAGTTAATGTTGATGCAGGTAACACCACCAGAAGTCTGTATATTAAAGTGGAACGGGATAGTGGCAGCTTTCTGAAAGCTGTGTGCAAGATGGCACCTGGCCACTGAGTCTGGTTTCAGACTAGTGACAATGACCCATCAATTTGTTCCACCATGGGTCATTCTCCAGCATCAGAGAGGACTCAGCTTTTGGTCACAGCTGCCCTTTCTGCATTTCTATCTGTGATCGGAGGATGAAAGTGCACCATGTAGAGCTGGAAAACATTAGTTCCAGAGAAAGCAAAGATGATGCTTTCAGTGTCAGATAATTTCAATGCCAAGACAAATGTGACAGGTTCCTTTGAAAGGTTAATGCCTCTGTTATGGAGTAACAGAGTAATTGAAGGGAGACAGCTTAATTGAAATGTCAGTGTTCTCCATTATGTCAAAATGTAATGCAAATCTTATTGGGATTATGATCCTAAGCATTAATTCCCACTTACTGGAGCATCGCAGACCATTCGTAACATCCCAGTCCTAATTAAAGAAAGCCCCACTCCTAACCTGGCATTCGTAGTGCAGATAGAACTCCTTGAAACTGGCCCATCATCCATTAGCTCTCTGACGTTTTGGAATACGTTCTCCTCCTTAAAGTGGGGGATCTTAATTACTTCCTGACTGACCCTTAATGTGAAAAGCTGATGATTAATTATCCCACTGCATAACACTAACAAGGGATTTTGTGGCCACCAAATACATTTCTTGATCTCTAGAAGAGTAACTTTCAACTTGTTTGTGTCACTAGTTCTTCCTGAATCACTCTTAGATGTCGTCATACACTGTTTTCAATGCACAGTGTATTTCATGTGGGTGGTGAAACATCAACCAAATGTTAATTGCAATTTTTTTTTCCTTTTCTGCTAATCAGGATGACCTAGAGGTCTCCTAAATAGGTCTCAATGAGAGTCTTAATGAGTAGAGTATTGGAAAATACAACAGTAGGATAGCCTACCTCTTTTCCTTTGAGAATAAGATAAAGCCATAAAACACACTGGAAACAATTTACTTAGTTCATTGAAGCAGAACCCTGCAGTAGGTTATTAAAATGCCAAAGAACCAATAAATTTGCTGCTTATTAAAGTAGCAGGGAAAGCCCTACAAAACTAATATTACTGATTATTACACAGTACTGCTTTAGCCTCATTAGCAGTCTCTGGTCATTAAATTATTTTCCCACAAAGAAAATTACATAGCTCAGAAAATGGTCATTTTAAAATTGTATTTTCTTTGTTTGTCATTAGTTAATGAATCTCTAAGGCAGCAAGAGGATACAGCTGCTTCTGTCGCACTGGATGAGCTATATAGTAATATGAAGAATTGAATGGCTCTGTAAGGGCCATCACCCCCCAAACTGTTGACTTCAGCTCTGGTACTACACAGAAAGGGGTAGAGAAGAATTACTGGATGAGACACCTAAGGTTACCAGCAGAAGAAAGGTGGGTGGGAAGAAGAGGAAAAGATGTTTTGAATCATTTCTTACAAACTGTGCTGGCAAGAAGTTACATAAAAAACCCTTTGAGGGAGCAAAGTGAAAGCAGGAGGAAGGACACTCACCTCCAATGGGTGGTCCCAGCAATATGGTGCAGCACTCTGCTATGGTGACCAAACCAACAGCGCTTGTGAAGCGGGAGGCTCCCACAAGGTCCATGAGAGTTTCAAAAAGCATTGCACAAACCATGCCAAAGGCCAAGCCAAAAAAGACAGAGTAAACGACAAGCCCTCTGTAGCCAGAAGCCAATGGGCACAGAAGATGGCAAGTACCGTTGAAAGCAATGGAGAAGCTGAAGAAGTATTGAATCCGTGGCCTCACCCACTTGCTGTTTGCAATGATACCAGTGGCTGGCCTGGCAACCATATCCACGATAGCAAGAATTGAAAGGAGGAAAGCAGCTGAATATTCATCAATGCCAATGTGCTTTGCATAGGGTGCCAGAAAAACAATGGGGGCAAAGAAGCCCAGGAACATGAGCACATTTCCAATCAGGTAAATCAAGAACCCTCTGTGCTTAAAGAGGGAAAAATCAAGATACTTATTGACTTTTTCACAACAGTCCCTTTCTTCCTCCTCTTCTGTTTTGGTCTCCGTACAGATGTTAGTGGGACTGTTCATTACTATGGCATCTTTCGTGACTTCTTCTTTCAGGACCTCCTTCCCTTCTTCAATTGATTGGGTTTTGACTGGGGCTTTGTCTGCACTGATGGGTCTGAAGAGAGCTCCAGCAACACAGCAGTGCAATAAAATTGCACCAAGAATTAAAAAGCTGCCCCTCCAGCCATAGTTGTCAAAAAGGAACTGGTTGAGAGGAGCCAAGGTGCAAAGCATGACGGGGCTCCCTGCCATAGCAAGGCCATTGGCGATAGGTCTTCTCTTCAAAAAGTATCTCCCTATGATTATCACTGATGGCTGGAGGTTGAGAGCGAGTCCCAGTCCTGAAACAAAGAAAAACAGTTGAGACATACAAAGAAAGTTTGAGACCTGTTGTGTCTTCATTGTTCTAAGCAAATTGGTGGAGAACCAGTATCTCTTCAGTATGAAAGTCTGGTGCTAAGCACCAAAGCGCATCCTTCTCATGCAAACTGCTGCCAGCACAGCACTTCCTCCTTGGGTGGTGGACACCAGACGTGCCCAGAAATGTCACATCAGACTTCCCAGATGCTCCTGAGTTGGTGGCGTGAGGGAGCCGGGTCTGATGCATGAGATTAAGAGGTCTGCAAGTACACAGCAAAACAGCTACTGAGGATACCAATGACACTGGACTGTGGAGTGCTTCTTCTAATTAAAATTTATTTTTATTACATTTAGATATGTAAATGATATTACAAATCTGCATTGCTAATTCAGCAGTCCAGCTTCTCTTGCACAGCTAAGAAACACCAAATGCAGTGATGGCCTCAATGCTCTGTGGTTGCATTTAAGAGCACTAGCGAGTGATAATCTCTTCTTTTTACACATTCCTATGATTTGTGGTGTTCCCTTACAAAATTAAATTTGCAAAACTCTGTCAAAATGACACTTTAAAACTATACCACATATTTTACACCCCGTCATCTAGGAAAGAATGAGCCACATTAGAACAGAGTAGAAATGTAATCCTTGAAGTGATTATACTGGGGAACATGAATCCTGAAAATAGGGTAGCGCGGATTTTTTTCTTGTTCATTAGTCTATATAATTAGTTTGTTTAACTCTGCAGTACATAATTAGGCATATTGCTTTACAGAAGAGAATTTAGAAAGGTCAAGGTCCTCAAAATTAATTAAGGAATGCTATCATTAGTCACTGATAGAGTAGAAACCAACTGATGCGGGAATTTGACTGATGTTAGATAGCTTAAATCTGAACGGTTTAACAAAATTATGCTTTTTTGCCAAGTCTCAGATATGTTGTTTTTTTTTTAATTACTTGCAAGTTTACAACACCAAAAAGAAATCAAAAAGACATCACTGAAATTAGCCTTGATAGGAAACACATTCTCAATATGAATTTCTGATTCTGGAGAGCCCATGCATTTGGTAGGTCATTAGGAAATACAGCTTATTCCTAATTTATAAGGGATTGAGTTCTTGCCTATAAGGAGGACTGACCCCAAAACTGCGTAGATAAAACACAGCATTGTAAGAGAGCACAGCTGGAAGTGCTCAGGAATAGGAATTGTTTTCACCCAAGAAGATCCAGCATGTTAGATTAGAATCTGCTCAAAGTCCATATTCTCAGACTGATATGTGCAAATATTGAACCGCCTTTTTCACAGAGTCCTTCTTAGATCTATTCCATGTCGTGAGGTGAAGGAAAATCAGACTGGATGCCAGCTGCCCACTTAGCCAATAATCAACTTGAATCTTTTATTATATGAACATTAATTTGCCAGTCAGACAAATCTAATTTAATATTACATCATGCTCTTCCCATTAATTAAATTTGGAGAGTTTCAAATTGGCTGACTGGAATTTCAATTTACTTTAACCTTTTGGCTGGCTTTAGGTGGAAATATTCATTTCCATTTTATTCCTGCTTTTTGAAACTACAGTAACTTTGCTATGATTGAAGTTGTTACTCAAACAACCACATTTTCTCCTCAGAAATATGACAGAAAGGTCTACTGGTAGTGTTGTATGAACAGAACCAAGCCTGTGCTCCACAGAACATCCTTCCCTAGATTAAATTCATCCTCCCCAGAAGGAAGTAATGGCGCTGCACAAGTGAGATGAGTAGCTATTGATCTTGTTTTTCCTTTTTTAGAAAGCAAAGAGCCTACCAGGTATCTAAATGCTCAGCCTCAAGAGCTAAAGCAAAGATTCAAGTTTCATTTTCCCATGTACTTCACCCTAGATTCTATTTTATTTAATAGGCATTTCCCTGTTGATAGAGATTAAACTGAAATCAGACCAGTCCTTATTGACTTGTGTTTAGCTTTGAAATCTGCTGTTTCTACCTCAGGCATGAAGAGTTACATGCCTGAATATCTACCCAATGCACCCAGGCTGGCATCCCTCCAAGCCCACAGCTCGCACACCCATTTTCTTTGTCTAAGTGCCACAGGGAAACAAGTGACTAGTGAGGAAGAGAACCTGGGTTTTACAGCACATGCAGAGAAGTGTCTCATGCAGCCCACAGCTCAGTGCCATCACGGATAGAGCTGCTTCAGAGCTGCCTCTGACAGCAATCCAACAGGAGCCTGGCCCCTGCTCTGCATACAAATGGAAGGGGACAAAATGAAGAAAGCAAGCATGATTGCCTTGTCTAATCCCTGTGCTGTAAACAGGCACTTCCTGCTCTGCTCCTCTGAAGAGATTTCTATTAACATGCCACAGGCACAGGACTGTGGTGGGGACCCCCCAGCACCAACTGTTTAGTTGTACCTCCATCCCTGGGCATTCCGGGAACACAGACCTTGACATCAGTCCAGAAAGGAGGCTGGAAAATGTGTGATGTTTACAGGCTGCTTTTTAGCAGATCACCCCTGCAGAAGGCTCTCTCCTTGTACAGCAACACGGTCCCATGTGATGAACAGGCAGCTTCATAATTGCCCTTGAATGCTTCCATGTTAGGCCTGACCAGCAACAGCACTTCAGGCATAATTAGAGGCATCAAGCACGTTAGCAGGATTACAAACCTCTTCCTCTCTCTGTCAAATTAATATTCCTTCTCCTGCACACACACCATGCCTGGAAATGATGGTTTATTAGCTAAGACCTCATCCATACAGCCACCCTTAAATGCAGCATGCAGGAGGGGAGGCATCTCCAATGAAAAATGTGCGTCTCTCTGAGGAAACATCCCAGCTCTATCAACAAGAATTTATGGTTTCCACAAGCTCGTCTAGCATTAGTCAGCTTGCTAGAGGATGCTGGTTAGTTTTGGTGGGGAATAACACAGATCCATGGATCACTACATTTTGAGATGGAATAATACTGGTCCATCCTGATTTGCCTTGATAGTAGCTGGCTGTATTGATTTTAACGGATGGATTCACACTTTTCATGTTCAGAGAGCATCAACACCTCATGTGTCTGCACTGAGCCAGGCAACGTTCAGGTAAAGCATACACCTTGCAACCTCAAAAGCCAGTTTTGAACTACTGGGCCTATGCCTTTTCCTGATAGAGTTTCTGACATGGAGATTCATATTTCACTACAGAAAATTCAAAAGATAACTTTAACAAGGAAATATAGTTGTTGTGGGTCTAATGAATATTATTTTCAAATAAAGACTTCCCAACCTGATGTGCAAGCAAATGGCACGTAAACCAAAGCAGCTCCCTGTAATTTCATTTCATACGTCTCACATAGGGAAGGTGACACACAATTCTATCAAAGCATGGGTGCATTCCTCATAGCTGCACATGTATCTGGGAGGGCTGGCCTTGCCCTGGGCAAAGCACAGTCAACCTGCATTGACTTCAGGAGGAGCTGAGGGCACTGGTGGGCATCCTCACCACTGCCACTGGCTGACAGCACTCAGCTACAAAGAATGCATCCCTGCACGCGATGGTCAGCCAGGGACATGGAGTTAGGCTGGGAACAGGCTTTGTGCTAAGGCTCAGCTGCTGCAGTCAACAAGCCAGGAACCCCTATCAGCTTTATGCCACCACATTCCCATTGCCTTTAGCCTGAAGGAGGATGCCCAAACCATCAGAAATGAACTTCAAGTGTGAGTCAGAAGGAGATGCTTTCTTCTTACCTGTAATGAAGCCCACACAAATGTAGAGTTGCACGATGCTGGTGCAGAAGGCAGCTGAGACCATCCCAATGCCACACAGCAGGCCTCCAAGGATAACCACGGGTCGGCTGCCATAGCGGTTCACTAAAATGCTGCTAATGGGACCTGAGAAAAGAGAGAAATGAGGTCCTCAAAGTGGGCATATCCGACAGAAGGCAGGTAGAACTAACAGTATTATTACCCCTGGGTGCCGCTGACAGCTTCCAGTGTGACTTCAGGAAGAAAGAGCAGAAAAAGAAAGTCGATCTGCACTGTGTGGGGATGGCAGTGTGTCCCATGCCATGCTGTGGCTGTGATGATGACAGTCCCTGCTTCAGGAATGAATAACTTCATTACAGCAGGCAAACAGTGATATTGGGTGAACACACAACCCCAGCACAGGAGCTCCATGATTTATTAGGATGCTAAACCACACACGCAAAGCAGTGGTTCATATTATGAGGCTGATATCATGAACACTGTTGCATTTTTAATGTCTCTACTTAATGCAATTCCGATACTGCTGACCAGGATTGAAGCTTGAGCAGAACAGTTAATTAATTCTTAATAGCAGCCTCTGTCGGTAGAAACAGTTTGGGATGATGGATGAACTGGTTCCAGAGAACCAGTTTGGTCTTGTATTTATTAAAGAAGCGGTTCAGGAAAGCACAGAATTATGAAAGAGAGAAATGGCTTATCAAAGACTACAGATACCAAAAGGAAGCATTCAGATCAGAGGAAGTGAAACAAGACGGTGGCTTTGGGCAGAAGTTCTTGTTTACTGTAGCCCAAGTTAGCCATAGGACCTGTAGAACTCAGAATCACAGATGTTGAAAGGACTGGGGAGGTTTCAGGTCCCAGCTCCTGCTCGAAGCAGAACTAATTTTGCTGAGTGGCTATCTAAGAAGAACACAAAGCTCTCCCCTGGGGCAGCCTCTATGAAGGCAATGTCCCAACCACACAACACCCTGCTCTCCTGAGCAGTTGAAGGGGGGTGGGATCTCAGGCAGGTTTTACTGCAGGTCTGGGTGACCTTCAGCTAACAGTCTTCATCTGCTATCATCAGTGTTATCAGTTTTACAGGGGGATAATCAGTCCATTTGTTTGCCTGCCTGGGTGGAGAGCTTTAGTCCCAAAGGTGCTATCAGCCCAGGCTGGGCTGTGCCCGCAGGGAATGGCAAAGAGCTTAGGAGCAGCCTTAGTGTCTCCCCTTTGCACCCTGAAACCTTAACTTCAAGGCACCATGAGCTTGTTTTGCTCAAGCAGCACAGCATATGGGATCACAGTCCATGCTTGTGAGCGACAGCATTTGGGCACTCTGACCAGTGTGACCCACATCACACTGGTGCTGAAGACCTTGAAGATACCAACTGCAACCAGAGAGAGGAGAAAGCCAGGAGTAGGGCATCTGCACTGAACTTTTCCAGACACCAGAGAATCCACAGCAGAGGTCATGATGAGTGCCCAGCCTGCAGGGAATGCATCTGCCAGACCGATGCCTTATGAGACACAGGAGAATCCAACACATGGCCTTAAACAGATGGGAAACCAAACTTCCCTGGGCTTCTCACAGGGCAAAGGTTTCATAACAGTCCTGAGCAGACCTTTTAAATGCACTGAAGCAAATTACATCCTCCAAATTACTTCAACTTAAGTCATCTGGACCTTGAAAAATATCGAGGTGATTGTCCATAGGCTTTAAAGGAGCAGCCTTTTAGAAGCTGTCCCATCTCTTGGCAGAAACTCTAACACGCAATATGTCATATAGCTGTGCACACTTCAGCATGCAAACCCTGCCAGTATGGGCACAAATCACAGACACCCCCACCTCCACCCTGCCCAGGTGTCTGCAGCCATCAGTGTCACCCCAACAGATGCCAATGCTCCGCTCCTGCCCTGCAGGACCCACAGCACACTGCTCATAGGGATCAGCCATCAGACATGAGATCAGACTGCAGCGTTCTGGGGAGCCGGAGAGACCATCAAATAGCTCACATCAGGGAGAGGAATTAAGAGGAGGGAACAACAAAGCCAGGACCGCAGTGGTGGGAAATGGGAAACGAGATTACTACTTTGCTTGCAGCTATTGAAAAAATTAAAAGTGTGACAGCATCTGGAAACAGAGTGGAATTGAAAAAACAGTACCTGTCATTTACCAGTTATTCAGCAGGCATGAAAAGAATAAAGATGCTGTGCATTACCACACACAAACCTATTATGGGAACTTCAATCCCCGGGCACCTTTGCTTGCTCACACAGCCCTGCCATGCAGGAACCATGGGCTCCTGCCCTCCAACCCACCCCATCTGGCCAAGGAGCTAACAGGGGTTGGGCTGATTTTGTTTCTCAATTGCAGAGCCAGGTGAGAACAGAACAAGAGAAATATTTGACTAAATGCTCCCAAAAACTGCCATTTGCCCAGCCTGACCTTGCCAAGACTGCAATGGGAATGCTGCTGCACTCCCTTAGAAGTCATTCTAAGGAGCAAAAACCATCTTGGCTGCAGAGCATGTCCCCAGGCATGGCACCATAGGGACTAGAGCAGCCAGCAACCTCCCCATTGCAGCAGGGAGCACACAGCAATTTCTAATGGGGAAGCTGGAGATAAGACTCAGTCATTCCTTTACACCACACTGCATTGAAAGGATGAAGCTGCTGACACGAGGCTGCCAACGGTGAGAAGGGGTGGCATATCTCACCCAGAGAACTGTTCACACCATATATCCCCTGAAGATGCTGCTTGGGACCATTGAGCTCCAGGAAGACTGACGTCACACAGAGCACTGTCCCCAGCTCATATAAATCATCCTGGTTTAGTGCCCTTCCTGCACAAAGCCTCTCCTTTCTCATACCTGTGACAGCTTTCCATCGGCTGTCAGCTGGGGTGTGGAAGGCCATGTCAGAGGCTGATCATGGCAGCGTGCAGAGCACAGCAGCTTGTCGCTGGGAAAGCACGCAAGCCCTGCCTCATTTGTTAGCTTGTCCAATTACTTTTCACCTTGAGTTTTGTGTTTGCAGAAGTGAAAAGGACCCTGAAGAGGAGACTGTAAAACCATGAAGAAAATGCAAAATATCTGGGGCTCTCCCCATCACTCCCCCACAAAGCCAGGCCTTCTTGTCATTTCTTCTTGAGCCACTGAACTATGGGGCAGGCAGGATGTAAGGCGGATGCAGCATTTAACAAGAAATATCAATCCAGACTGGCTTAAGCTCCCACAAATGTGACAGTGCTCAAGAAATAGACACCCAAATTGCTTTTCTGTTTTTCTCAGTAAGCCTTATGAATTTTTTATGGGCAGCGAAACTTCCAGTGTTGGTGCAAAACTCCAATGTATTTTTAACAAGGATTCTACTTCAAGTGTTCTTCTCTCCCTTACCTGTGACCACATATCTATTCCTCATTTGTAAAGGCTGCTTTGTGATTTATTCTCATTTTTTAACCTGACCAGATATTAACAGCACCAACTTTCTCCATCGTCAGCGGAACCTGGTTGGGATGAACTGCTGCTGAAATATTTCTGCACCAGGCTCAGGCAGCCCATACCTGAGAGGCCTTTATGCAACGTGGGCTTATCCCTTGTTTCACAACACTGACCTTCTGACCGTGCAAACACCGTCCAAATACTGCATTTCTGCTACCAGGACCACGTGATGGCCATGCAGGTGATAAAACAGCAATGCTTCAAAGTGCGCTCTGTGTGGGGCGGAGATGTGGGAGCAGCAGCGTCCCCAGCAATGGGGCTGCATGCACAGTTCAGCTCTTCCCAGCTTTCTGAGGAGCTGTGGCTGTGCAGACATTGGTCAGAGCTGCCCAGATGACAGTTTATGTTTTCCAATCTGCTGTGAAAAAACAGATAATGCGCAGAGGCTCAGCCGGACAGGACTGGCTGGGGCTGTGTGGAGTCACTGGGGACACTGGAGGGAACGTACCCAGCTGGGAGGAAGGGAGGGAAATCATTTATACTAATAAACCAAAGCCTATTATTACACCAGTAGTAAAACAACAGCAGCAGCAGGCCTGCAATTTCCTCAGTAATAATCTCATTCCCTTGGTGGGATAAAAACACTGCCATTGGTCTCGTAATTTATCCACCAGGGTACCAGGCCTTTGTAGCAGAGCAGCCTCCTCATTACCCAGGCAATGAAAGAAGTGCCCTGTGTTATTAACAGGCTGCCAGGACAACATGAGGGGCTGAGGAGCACGTGCACGCACCAGACACATCCTTGGAAAGCCAAGGACCCTACACACATATCCATCTTTCACAGCAGCATCCTCAGGTTAAAAGAATAAAAAGAAAAAGAACAAAGCAGATAAGATCCAAGCCTGAGAGAGACAAAGCGTCCTCATCCTTATCCAGCAATCTTATCTGATCAGTGCCCTGGCATTTCAATTCCCAGCCCGCACTACTGATGCGCTGCAGAGCAGCCACAGGCCAAAAGCTCCAAAATCAGGGCTGGAGCCAAGGTCCTTTGTGTCACTTTGTATTTAGGCAATTAAATAACTGTTCCTGCAAGGGGACAGCATGGCAGGTGCCAAACACGCAGCTGCTTGTGCTCAGCACTTGCTTGGGCTACTGGGTTGGACCACAGCACATCACAGCTGCTCACCTTCAGAAGGTCACGGCTTCATGTTTTCTGAATTTCTTTCCCATGAGTTTTGTAGCTAAGCTTTTACTTTGGCAGAACCACAGCTTCTTATCCCTTCCATCACGAAGTCCAGTTCCAGATCAGTTCCCTACTCATTCCTTTAGATTAACTTCCCTTGCTTGGCCCTCTTTACATTCCTGCTCTACCTGGCATGCTCTCCAAAGCCTCTGTGCACATCCCAGAAGCCCTATGTAACTGAGCTGAGAGAGTATGCATGATGGGCAATCATAGAATCATTAAGGTGGGAAAAAAAACACTAAGACCACTAAGTCCAACCATCCTCCCATCCCCACTGTGTCCACTGACCCTCGGTGCCACATCTCCACAGTTACTGAACACCTGCAGGGACAGTGACTGCATCATTTCCCTGGGCAGCCCGTGCCAAAGCATCACCACGCTTTTTGAGAAGAAATTTTCCCTAATAGCCAATATGAACCTTTCTTGGTGCAACTTAATGCCGTCGCCTCTTGACAGGTTGGCATCAACTTTCTTGCACCGCTTCCTACAGCAACACACAAACACATTGTGAACTAGCTAAGGGAAGAAGCCTTCACGCACATTAACTTCACATTTTGGAGTGAATTATAACTTACTCCTGGGCTTAACGACTGCCTGAAAAACATTAACAATTCCTCAACCCAAATCCTTTGCTTTCTTCTAGTTCATATTAATCTCTGCTTTTATTAAGTCTATCACATCTCTATTACTCCTGCCCAGTGACCTTACTAGCTCCAATGAAGGACAAAATGATAAAGCTTTGTGACGAAGTCCACGAACACAGAAATATTTCACCCAAACCTATAGTGCTATTATTGCTCTTAACCAGAACAGGGCTATTTAAAAAAATAAAAAATATAAGCACATACATGGTGACCTTGCTGGGTTTGGGTGCTTTCTGAGAGTCAGGAGAAGTATATGAATCCATAGCATCATCCATTACAGAAATCAAATCATCTTTCACCTGGTTTCCTTAACAAATTCATGCTGATAGTGGTGCTGCTACCCCATGTACTGCCTTGGTGTGGGAAGATGCTGTGCTTCAATGACAGAGGGAAGCTCCCTCATCCCTGATAGGACACTAAGAAATGGCCATAATGAGCAAAAGGATGGCATGATTCTATGATCCAGCATTATACAGTGGAGCTGTGCTCATGACAGGGACCTGGTCCCCATTGTCTGCATGGCCACAGCAGTTAACACTATGGTGTGCCACAGGGGGTTCCTCTCGCTTTAGCCTGCGCAAAACAGCCAGGCAGAACAGTGCATGTCTAGCTACAAAAAGCCATAGAAAGACCATACTGCAGCCCCTCAAACATAAAGCAGAAGGATAAGCCACTTACTCTTTAGAATCACAAAACCATAGAATCACAGAAGTTGGAAAAGACCTCTAATATCATCCAACTGTCCAATTGTCACATCCCTACCATCAATATTTCAGCAGGACACACAGAACACCATCCAACTCCACTGGTTGGGGCCCCTCCTGCCCTGGAGCTGTGGCTATTTGCAGGCAACTGAGTTGAGCACATAGACATGGGTGAGGTCTTCTGGTAGCAAAAGAGGTTTAGACCAGATCAGAAGAACGTATGCAGCTTTGATTAAGTTAAGAACTGCAGAATCAAACTCATTATTAATATAGCTTGACGCCACTGCATGTTGTAAGGTCCTTTCTAAACCTGTCACTGCAATTTATCATGCCAGCAATGTAATAAAATACAGCTATAAAATTTTGGATTAAATGCTCAAGGTCAATGGTTGACTTTCAGCTCCCCAGTCTCTTGCTTGCTGCTATAGCTGATGCTCTATTAAGCACTTACAAGCTCTGAGAGAAAGTTTCTTTGGAGAAAAGACTCAGTTGTGGGGCATCTCCAGAATTAAATCTTCAGACGTTTCATTCAATTTCAGAACAATAAATAATAAATAACAAGAGTAATGAATACTGCCTGGCTTTGGGGATAAGGTTTTTGCTTCAGAAACAATTCGGTTTTTGTTGTGTTTGCAAGAAGTGGCTCACTGTGCCTACCTCTGTAAAACAGGCAAGCGATTCCCTAATATCTGTAGAAATTTGGAGATGTATGAACAGCAACCTGGAGATTTGGGGAGTATCACAGCACGCATAGCAAGGCAAAGATCAGGACTGCACTGTGCTCCATAAACACTAACAGCTGGTGGTAACGTAAGGCATCACTTCTGCTCACAGCTCTCAACTCCTTAAAGCCTCAGAGAAGCCCAGTGCTGCTACAAGAACATTGCTGCTATTTGGTACACAGGTTGCTCTGAAAGTAATGTCCCCTACTTATTCCTATTGAAACTACAGCAGATACAAAGAGCACAATTACACTATTTGATAGAGAAGAGCACAGGGCTGCCTGCTTTGCTGCACACTGATCCATTTTACTGATTGCGAGCAATGGAATTGTTTTCTGCAGCCTCACTCTGATTACAAAATGCAAACACATGCTCTGTCTACAGCAAGGAGTGTCCCCCCAAAACAACTCCCTGCATCAAAGAGCATGGCTAGGCAGTGAGGGACTGCATCCTGAGGATGTTTGCAAACAACAGCTGCTATCTGCAGGGCATTGGGCACTGCTCAGGTGCACTGCCGCAGGCTGGTGGCACAGCACAGGGGACTCAGCAAGCTGCTCTCTTTGTCTGCTACATTTCAAACAGAGCAGTGATACCAAGACTTTGCTCTGGGTTGTAACAGGGAGGATCACAATAGGTTCTGAATCGAGAGTTGCTTCCACTTCTTTATAAAGCATCATTACTTTCATTAACTACTGCATCACAGTGCATTATAAGGAAGAAAACCACACAATTTTGGTAATGAGGAATATTTCCAGAATTGATTCAATAGCCAAGATAAATTCTGTTGATGTTTCTTGCAATCACAGAGCTTACTTTCTGTCTCTCTCTAATTGCAGACTTTATCAAAGGCGGACCAAGTCTCTTTCTGAGTCAGGAAAGTGCTACCATTATGATTTTAAAAAAACAAAGCAGAGAAAAAACAAACTGGTGTGCTGCTTTGCAACTGATAAGAATGATTGGCCCTAGCGATTTCATTGCTGTGATTATAACCAGACACAAGAATCAAGCAGCTGATCTCCTTTGTGCTCACCCTTGGCTGAGCCCCCATCATTTCACTCTGTCATAAGTTATCTGACTTTTGGACAGCAAAGCACCACTACCACCTCCAGCCACATACCCTGTCCCAGCTGCAGTTTATTTGCACATCAGGAGCAAAGAAGAACCCCATCCCAAAGAAACACCCCTTCATTCAACTACGCTCTGTGTGTGGGCACGTTTCCCTGAACAACATTGGAAAACGCAATTAGAAAACAAACCTGCTGATAAAGCAGCACAGATAGCTGCTGGTGCTTTCCCTTCATGCTGCCCTAAAGCAGAGATAGCTGACTGATATATGCCTTACAGCAAACCCAGCAGCTGGGGCAGGCGTACTCACCTGCGCCGTACGTCGTGGCCAGCATGATGGAGGAGACCCATGCAATCTCGCTATAGGACGTGCCAAAGAAATCCTGGATTTCTTTGTAGAAGATGGCTATGCCTTTGGGGAAGGCGTATGCAAAGCCAATAGAAATGAAAGCCCCAAAGACCACCACCCAGCCCCAACCACCATCCGGGGGGCTGGCGACTGGCCCCGCATCGCTGTGGGGAGGCATGGCCACAGGACGCGAGCGGGCACCCGGTGCTCCTTGGGAAGCCCTGCAAAATAAAAGTGCAGATGGGCAGGGTCAGTGCTGGTGGTGCTCCCCAGGCTGCACCGACAGCACGGCCCCCGCACAGCTTCCAGCTATTGATTTTTGGTGCCGCGAATATTGCAAATATCAGCCAGGTTTAATAGTGCATCTCTATGAGGTCTTGGGGAAAGAGTGGGCCAGCACTGAAAATCCCAGTGGATTAGGCTAAGATTCAAAATAATTTCTCCAGCCCAGAACAGCCCCTACTGGGAGCCCCACAGGGCATCCCCAGCCCTACTTGAGACCCCACAGCTCCACGCAGCACCCACCTGCAGGAGCAGCTCTGAGCTCTGGGCGGTGCTAGATGGGATGGGACAGCCTCCCAAACCGCACCCCATGCTGAGCCAGCAGACCAAGCCTCCTTTACACATATTGCTGCTTTTCCTTTTTTTTCCCCCCTCCTTATCTTTTGTTCTCCACCCCTACAACACCAAGCACCAGCACCCAACCATCTATTGGGGATAAATTAAACCACCCACAGTAATTTAAACAGAAATTACTGTTTTTCTATGTTTCTACCAGCTTTCTTCCTGTCTCCTTACAGAGCTGTGCACTATTCTCCTGTACTGCTACAACACAACAGTGCTTGGCAGATGAGCACCCCACGTTTGGGGAAAACATCAGTGCTGTTTGTTCTTGCTAGAAAGTTGCAGTATTGCTGCCAGGCTCAGGTCTTGCTCAGCCTTGCCTCCTCTGGGTTCAAGTAACAGCCTGACAGGTCACAGAGGACATTTCTCAGCACTGACTTTGGGCAAATTCATATGGATTTCATAGAATTGTAGATCTGTCTGAGTTGGAAGGGATCGTTAGAGGCCATCTGGTCCAACTCCCCTGCAATGCACAGGGACACCTACAGCTCCATTAGGTGCTCAGAGCCTATCCAGCCTGACCTTGGGTGTCTCTAGGGATGGGGAACCCACCACCTCTCTGGGCAACCTGATATGGCCACCTCCATTCATATGCAAACATGGAGACTGAGGCATGATTGGAGCGCATTTATCCTTTGGGCTTCCCCAAGGACACAGGGAGATGGACCCACATGACATTCCTTCTCATTTTATCACCACAAATTACTAACTTCTGGCTCAGGTGCAAACATGCCAGTCACTAATTAAATGAGAAGGAGATTCCCTCCTCTCTATCCCAGCCTCACTCCAGCGCTCCCCATGCAGTCTGTGCCACCATAAATCCCACTTTTCTACATAGGCAATTAAGAAATAATGGAGAGGGGGAAGTAATCGTTCTCTTGCTCTGTCATTTTCCTGGTGCTGTTAAGCTTTAAAAATCCCCTTACAACACATCTGTAATATGTTTTTTGTGTATTACAGCCATCCCTTCCTTCCTACAAAACTGAGTAAACTCAAGCAGATCAGGAGTATAAGGAGTCCTTGACTTGCAAGTGTGGGGCCACAGCACAGTGACCCGGGGAGTTTTGTCATGGTGCAGCCCAACACCAGTTTATGGGCTGCAGGCATTCGCACAGCCCACTTTTATGGTACAGCCTTGCAAACATAAAATCTGCCCTCA
The DNA here is from genome assembly GCF_039878825.1 of Excalfactoria chinensis. NCBI lineage: Eukaryota > Metazoa > Chordata > Aves > Galliformes > Phasianidae > Excalfactoria > Excalfactoria chinensis. The sequence goes on from NC_092836.1 coordinate 5,514,234, forward strand.
CAGGGGACAGTGAAATCTCCCCAGTATGAAAATCCCTGTCTGCAGCTGAACAAGGGGACATGGGGATGGGATGGTTTTCTCCAAGCAGGCACAGCTTTAGCCATGGCCGGGGCTGGGAGATGAAAGAGGTTCCTTTTGCAGAAATGCTAAATTTGGTGCAATTCAATGGATTTCCTTTGCAGCAAAAACTGGCATGGCATTTTTTTGTTAAATGCCTACAAAAACTGGATGTAAAAACAGAACCAGAGCAGGAAATCGGTAGCTACAGGCGATGCTGGAAAGGGAACAAATGATATCTAAAGATCCCTGAAAACCATTCCCCTTTGCACTGGTGTCGTTGCTCTGACAAGATGATCACAAGCAGAATGTGCCCATATGAGGGAAAGGAAGGGGCGGGGGTTCTTCCAACACCAAGCCTGCAGCAGAAATCTTGGGCTGGAGAGAGCAAAAAGGGCTTCCTCATAATGCAGGGAAGTGCGGGGCAGGAGCACAGCCCTGGGGCCGGACTCTGCTCCTGCATCCATGGGGAACAGCCACTCCCTGCAGGGCAGGTTTGTTAATTTGTTGGCAGGAGGCAACAAAATTGATTAAAATTGCAAAATACTTCTTCCACTGACTCATTTCCCTATCGCAATCCTCCATGTAAATACATGAGTGCTATTGTATTCCCAGCACTCAGCTCCAGAGCTGGAGAGAGAAAAGGGGCAAAGGGGAAAGGAGCTGGGAACAAGCCCAGGGCTGAACCTACTCCCCCTCCACCCATTTTCCACTCCTTACAGTTCTCGCTGATATTTTAAGTCTTGATTTTTTTAAATCAAGTGTCCTTTGCCTATTGAAGCCAGGAGAGTGGCTAGTATCACTCTCCAGTAAGAGAAAACGTGGGCTCTTCTGAGAATGGAAAGCATTTCTTTTTCCAGGCTGGAAGAGGCTTTAAGCAACCTCATCTAGTGGGAGGTGTTCCTGCCTGTATCAGGAGTGTTGGAACTAGGTGATCTTCAAGGTCCCTTCCAAGCCAAACCATTCTACCATTCCATTCTTGGTGGGCCAGTCTGGTATTTGGAAATGATGTTACCTGGAGCCTTTTGCATGAGGTGTTCTATTGCAGCCAGAGGTGGGAGCTACAGCTCTGTAACTCACGTGGTTGTGTTTCTCAAAACTGCCACTTTCTATTTACTAACAAAATGCAGTGGCAGCAAAGGCCAATCGATGGCAGAGGTGAAAACTGCTTCTCCATTTATGAAAGAGATTACGAGCAGCACTCATTGCAAAACCAAAGGCTCCCCATGGTGACACAGACACAACACTGGTACCTTCCTCAGCACAGGTGTCTCATAAAAGAGATACCCCAGTCCTCCAAAAATACACTGTATGGGAGATTGGTAATCACAGCCTGAACCTCTGATTAATCAGCTGAGGCAAGTATGGGGTCAGCTGTGGGAGCACAGGTGAGAGTGATGTAGCTGTGCTCCCGGAAGGGGTGGAGCTTGACTCCATCCCCTCTGAGACCTCATTTAAGGGCTGACTCCCACTGGAGCAGTATCTCTTGGAGATCGCTCACCAGGGAGGACTGCCTCAGCTGCTTCAGTCAAGGCACCACCATTGGTGAGTTTTTCCTTTACTTATTCACTTGTATACCTTCTGTACATTTTGTTTCCATCTGTACATTTAAAACCAATACATTTGGCGAGCCAGGCAGGAGCCTGCAAATATCGGAAAAAAAAATGTCTTTCCTGTGGAATGTGTTTAGCTGGTTCAAGGGGGAGAAGATCACCCCCTTAGGGAAAATCCTCCCTGGACAAATACCAGGGTTTGAGGCGTCCCCATATTTTCAATTAGCGACGATTATCGAACAATGGGGGCCCTTACGGGTAACGGGCAATATGTCCCCTTACCATCTAACTGAATACTTTCAGGGGTTGCAAAAAGATATTTTGACAACCAAAGAAAGGCAAATGGCTGCATCCATGGCTGCTTGGCCTTTATTGAATGCTTTAAATCAGGCAGAGGTTAAATCAGATAAGATTGAACATGAAAATCAATTATTAAAAGCCCGCATTGAAAAATTGGAGGGCGAAATTAATCTATTAACGGGGAAAAATTCATCATTTTTTTCAAACACCCCCCAAATTAGATATATTACAATGGATGATAGTAAGGATTCTGAAACATCGGATCAAACTAAGGTCACTAAATCTGACCTAGAAGAGCCACTTAAGACGGACTTATTAGAAGTCCGTCCTATGGTAACCCAAAAAACAAAAAAAGTCCAGGAGCGACCAGCAGGGGTGCCTCCTGATCAATGGACCCCTGCTGACTCCTATTTACACGTAACAGCACGTCCATATACACCCACCGAACTTATGGATCTAGTACAGCGCTTCAGGCAAAGACCAAGGGAAAGTGTCCCAGCCTGGCTGTTACGATTATGGGACTCGGGAGCAGAAAGTGTAATAGTTAGCGGCTCCGAGGTATCTAAACTAGCAACTATAACAGTCCATCCTGCCCTGAGGCAGAGATTGTACTCAGGGTCCCAGTTCCCTGAAGAGAATCATTCGATCGTAGATTGGATAATGGCTGCCTGCCGTATGGTATGGTCAAATAAAACAGACATGCCAATACATACAGGAATGTGGTCTTCTATGGAAGACCTACAAAATTATATCCGGGAACTAGGCATGCGAGAGGCTGTCTATGAAGATGTATCTGTTAGTCCGGACATGGTGAAGTTTTCCGCGGGAATGAGGGACCTAATCTTACAACAGGCTCCCTCACATATGTATGGAACATTGGTTTCTATATTGAATCCTCTAGTGGCCGCAGAGGCAGCAGTCCAGCATGCTGCCCAATTGGTAGCGGACCTGGGGGAAACGGAGCGCCTGAGAACCAAGCGCAATATTAGAGTAATTGAAGATCCTGAAGTTTTTCCAATAGCCCGAGCCAGGAGATCGGCTCCACGAACCCCTCGGGCGGGACCCATTAGGGTGTCCCGAAAACAAATGTTTAATGATCTACTCCGAGCAGGTGTTCAATTTGCCAAAATTGATGGGCAGCCCAATCACGTTCTGCTTCAGTTGTGGAAACAGCTGAAGGATGAACAAAAATTTCAAAACCGCCCCAAAAGACCGGGGATAAGGCTTATAGAACGACGACCAACAACAGTTTGGAATCTAGAAGACTTTATCGTGCCAAATAGGAAAAAGAGGCCACCTCAGGTGCCTCGGGTCACAGTACCAGAGGCATCAGAGGTAAAAGACTTGAATCTGGCCCAGTTTATGGCGTGATGAGGGACGTCAGTCACCCTAGGGCCTCTAGACGGGACCGGAGGCCCTATGTGGAATTGACAATATATTGGTCCCGAGAAAATGTGCAGAAGGTTATGGCCCTCGTTGATACGGGGGCGGAAACATCTATAATTTACGGAGACCCAACAAAATTCAGAGGGAACAAAATAATGATTGGAGGCTTTGGGGGACAGACCGTTCCAGTCACCCAAACTTGGGTAAAATTGGGGGTCGGGCGCCTCCCACCACGGGAGTACAAGGTATCTATTGCTCCAATTCCGGAGTACATATTGGGAATTGATATCTTGTGGGGTCTGGCTCTCCACACAACAGTGGGAGAGTTCCGGTTGCGGCAGAGATGCATTAGTATCCGGGCAATTCAGACAATATTGAGAGGCCATGCAAAACATGAGCCTATTTGTCTGCCCAAGCCACGTCGGATTACTAATGTAAAACAGTACAGACTCCCAGGTGGGCAGGATGAAATAACAAAAACAGTGCAGGAATTAGAAAGAGTGGGTATTATAAGGCCTGCACATAGCCCGTACAACTCCCCAATATGGCCAGTGCGAAAATCGGATGGAACATGGAGGATGACAGTGGATTACAGGGAATTAAACAAGGTCACGCCGCCCGTTCATGCAGCCGTACCCAATATTGCCTCCCTAATGGACACACTAAGTAGAGAAATTAAAACGTATCACTGTGTCCTAGACTTAGCGAATGCATTCTTCAGTATTCCGATTAGTGAAGAATCACAAGACCAGTTTGCATTCACATGGGAAGGCAGGCAGTGGACTTTTCAGGTTCTGCCGCAAGGGTACGTGCATTCACCTACTTTTTGTCATAATTTGGTGGCGCGTGATCTGGCTAAGTGGCAGAAGCCACATAATGTAAATTTATATCATTATATTGATGACCTCCTGTTAACGTCCGATTCATTAGAGGCGGTGAGACAAGCAGCAGATTTATTGATAGCTTATCTGCAAAAGAGAGGGTGGGCTATAAACCCACAGAAGGTGCAAGGTCCGGGGCTATCTGTAAAATTCCTGGGAGTAATTTGGTCCGGAAAAACCAAAGTACTACCCAGTGCAGTAGTGGATAAAGTCCAAGCGTTCCCAGTCCCTACAACATCAAAACAGCTACAAGAGTTCTTAGGTATATTAGGGTATTGGCGCTCCTTTATACCTCACTTAGCTCAGTTGTTGAGGCCATTGTATAAGCTTACCAAGAAGGGTCAATCGTGGAACTGGGGGAAGGTAGAACAAGATGCTTTCCAACAGGCAAAGCTGGCAGTTAAACAAGCCCAGGCATTGGGTATATTTGATCCGACCCTCCCAGCTGAACTAGACGTTCATGTTACCCAGGATGGTTTTGGCTGGGGCCTGTGGCAACGCCAGAGTTCTGTTCGAACCCCCATTGGATTCTGGTCTCAGGTTTGGCACGGAGCAGAAGAAAGATACAGCATGATTGAAAAACAGTTATTGGCTGCCTATTCAGCGTTACAAGCGGTAGAGCCAATAACGCAAACAGCAGAGGTTATAGTTAAAACTACATTACCGATCCAGGGGTGGGTAAGAGATCTAACTCACCTTCCTAAGACAGGGGTGGCCCAAGCACAGACGGTAGCACGATGGGTCGCCTATCTAAGTCAAAGAAGCAGCTTGTCTTCGTCTCCACTCAAGGAGGAATTACAGAAGATCTTAGGCCCAGTGACATATCGCAGTGATACGCCGAAAGAACCAATGGTCGCTCCACCAGAGAAGAGCCCTGTTCAGGAAGGAAGATATCCTATTCCTGAAGATGCCTGGTATACGGATGGGTCCAGCAGAGGCAACCCGAGCAAGTGGCGAGCTATAGCATACCATCCCTCTACTGAGACAATCTGGTTTGATGAGGGGGATGGTCAGAGCAGCCAATGGGCAGAATTACGAGCCGTGTGGATGGTTATAACTAAAGAACCTGGTGATGGCATCCTGAACATCTGTACGGATAGCTGGGCCGTGTACCGGGGGCTTACTCTGTGGATTACGCAGTGGGCTACCCAGGAATGGACTATCCACGCCCGACCGATCTGGGGGAAAGACATGTGGGTAGACATTTGGAATACAGTCAAACACAGGACGGTATGTGTCTACCATGTCTCTGGTCATCAACCCCTGCAGTCACCAGGAAACGATGAAGCGGACACACTGGCCCGAGTTCGATGGATTGGGAATTCACAATCCGAAAATATTGCCCGATGGTTACATCAGAAGCTACGGCATGCTGGACAAAAGATAATGTGGGCAGCTGCTAAAGCATGGGGGCTGCCTGTACAGTTATCTGATATCGTCCAAGCATGTCAGGACTGTGACGCTTGCTCGAAGATGAGACCAAGACCGTTGCCTGAAACAACATCCCACATTGCTAGAGGATATAGTCCTCTTCAGAGATGGCAGGTTGATTACATTGGGCCCCTCCCTCGGTCTGAGGGGGCGAGATATGCCCTGACCTGCGTTGATACTGTAAGTGGACTGCTGCAAGCCTATCCCGTACCAAAGGCAAATCAAGCATATACAATTAAGGCACTCACTAAACTGATGTCTGCATATGGGACACCTCAAGTCATCGAGAGCGACCAAGGGACTCACTTTACTGGAGCGATGATACAGCGCTGGGCAGAAGAGAACAACATTGAATGGCGATTCCATCTGCCATATAATCCAACAGGGGCAGGCCTTATTGAACGCTACAATGGTATTCTTAAGGCTGCCCTGAAGACAGACTCCCAGTCCCTGCAGGGGTGGACAAAAAGATTATACGAAACCCTGCGGGACTTGAACGAAAGACCTCGGGATGGCAGACCCAGTGCTCTGAAAATGTTACACACTATATGGGCCTCCCCTCTTAGGATTCAAATTACAGGTGCTGATAATGAGGTAAAACCGCAGGTTGGTAATGACAATAATCTTCTGCTCCCTGCCCCTGAGAATCTAAAACCAGGAATCCATAAGATAAATTGGCCCTGGAAGGTGCAAGTAGGACCCAAGTGGTGTGGCCTACTTGCACCTTGGGGGAGACTATTGGAGGTGGGAGGTTCAGTTACCCCCTCGGTGATAGGTACATGGCCTACTGACATCGTGGTCAATACTCCGGTCTTTATTGCTAAAGGGACACCCATCATGTCCCTATGGCAGATCAGGACTCCTCCTCTGGTGCCAGATATAGTTATACAGCCACAGATATCTGGCCAGAGGGTATGGTATCGGAGGCCGGGACATAATCCGGTGCGAGCAGAAGTATTGACCCAAGACAAGAATACGGCCTGTATCTTGCCCTGGAGGGCAGACCTTCCTCTCCTGGTACCCTTGAAACATCTGTATTACTCTCCCTAAGATTCTAAGCCTCTAGGACCATCAGAGAACAATTTGTGTGGACTGATGAAACGCAAATGGACCTGCACCTTGAGATGGCTTGTCTCCAGTAACATCTATCAAGCACTGGCCCACGGAAGATCATGAATACCCATCCAATCATCATTTGAATAACATCAGCATTCGGTGCGACGGGAAATTGTATCAGCGTCGCGTTGGGTCTCTGTGATAAGGGAAAACTCACCTAATCATTGGTTCACGCTGTGAAGGGGTGGAGTGTATGGGAGATTGGTAATCACAGCCTGAACCTCTGATTAATCAGCTGAGGCAAGTATGGGGTCAGCTGTGGGAGCACAGGTGAGAGTGATGTAGCTGTGCTCCCGGAAGGGGTGGAGCTTGACTCCATCCCCTCTGAGACCTCATTTAAGGGCTGACTCCCACTGGAGCAGTATCTCTTGGAGATCGCTCACCAGGGAGGACTGCCTCAGCTGCTTCAGTCAAGGCACCACCATTGGTGAGTTTTTCCTTTACTTATTCACTTGTATACCTTCTGTACATTTTGTTTCCATCTGTACATTTAAAACCAATACATACACAAATGCATTTATTTTCATAATACTGTTTTGTTTTCTAAGGGATCAATTCATCCTAACATAGATCATTATTTGGGAAACCCCACCAGGTACATGAAGCGTCCCTACTGAAGCACTGGATTCCCAGAAACCACAGCCTAAACCCAACTGTGACATCAATTCTTCTGCTTCTCCCTCACTGCAGGATTTTAATCAGTAGCCCAAACAGAAACATTCGTGTTGGTAAGAAGATGGCGACAATTAATTTAAATCTAATAGCCAGAATATTTTCACTGGGGAATTAAAGCAAATTATTCCTCTGCTATTGCATCTTGGTCTCATTTACATCTTAATCCCAGAAGGGCTTTGCTCTGATATAACTGGAAAATTTCTATTATAAGAGGAAAAACAACATAGTTGGAGTACTCAAAGATGCAGAGTTCAGCTATTAACATCAATGGCAGATGTCACAGAATCATTAAGGTTGGAAAAGATCTCTACCCTTGTCTGGCCATGCCAAGCCTTGAATGACAAAAAGATTAGCACTAACACCATGCTTTTCCTAAATGCCACCAAATGCAGAGCTGAGAACAGCATTTCAAATCATGCACACAAACAGGCAAGAAAACAGCTGGGATGGAAGGCTGTGCTGGAGGTGTTATCACACACTGGTAAATACAGACCCAGAGCATGTCACTCATTTACATGTACTGACAGCAAAGGGGGCTCTGCTGAAGGATGTGGGGTTCAGATCTCCCCAAGTCCAGGCTGACAAGTGCATACCTCCTTGCTCAAGGTAAGCATGCCGTGAAGAAAGGCCCTTTGGCATTGGGGAAGTAAAACTAGAGCTATGTCCCATGTTTCTCCAGTCTGCCTCACCTGCTGAGTGATTGCAATTGCCCCCCACAAACCTCCCTGTAATGCTCTGAGAGAGGCAACCCATATAATCTCAATAGGAGTAGGCACCTTTGCCTTACCCTTAATTCAAGACTGTTTCTGCTTTCTTCCATACTGCAACATAGAAGCAAGAAACAGAACCAAACAAAGAGGTCTGGTGTGTGCAACGGGCAGTGTGGACAGCTGAGTGCTTCATCCCTGCAGATCAGACCCTTTGCCCTTAACGCAGGGTGATGCAACACAGTGTTACTGTAGACAAAAGCAGCCAGGCTCCTGTGCCTGTATTTTCTATGTTTCTTTGCTCTTCTGGCTGACCGTTGTCCAGCCGATCGAGCACGATGCTTTAGTATTAACTTTCAAGGTCTTACACAGATTGTTCTGTAGGAGCTTGTTGAACTTTTGACACTGTACATCCATTTTGCCCTATGAGATCAAAGAGAGGAGACACTGGGTCCAGTGCAGTGTTTGCTGAAGCTTGCTGTAATCCTGGGCTTGCAGAGCAACCTTCCCAATAACCCTTCTGTGTCACCAATACGACCTCATATAAAGCAGCTTCCAAGACATACTCATCATCTGGGTTGTGTATATACGGCACTATGTCTGTGGACTTCAGTGCAGTCAAAATTTCAACCCAAAGCAATATCCAATATTGTTTAGATTCCCCGTGCATCCCCTGCACACCCGTGACCCCTCTGGCAAGGCTTGCTGCTGCTTTCCTCCTCCTTCACACACAGCCTCACTGGGTGCTGCAGAACTCCCCTATATTATATGCTCACATGTGAAAGATCAAACTGAGTAAACAATTACTTGTTCAGATATTTGTTTTCCAGAATGAAGCTCCTAAATCTGTTATTATTACACATGGCTCCTTTTTCTGTGACTATGCTGCTGCTGTCAGATCTATAGAGACATCAACACCTCTTACTGAAAACAACACCTGAAGAGAGCCACGATGCAGGTTTGCCATAGCCAACATTGACTTGGGTGCTGGCAAGGCAACAAGCGAAGGCAAAGTAAGCCTTAATGACTGACAGCAAGATCGTAGCACCAGAATTAGGGAACATTAGAAAACATGTTCATACACTAACTCAAGATTTACACCAGGGGTATCTGACCTGGGCCTCACTGAATTAAGAGGAATTGTCTGGCACTGCATACAAAATATATCATAGAGTTAGTATATATAAGTAAGTAATCTTTTCATGTATATAATTTTAATTTAAACATAAGAAAAAGAAAGCAGAAAAACCATAAAGTTAGCAGGTTGGACACAAGATTTACACGTACGTATGTCATGCCTGCTCATCAACAGAGCTTTGGGTTTCATTCCCAGTGTCTTCTCTACAACCATGGGTGCCAGAAACATTATTTTGTTGTTTCTGTTGTTCTAAAAAGACAGCAAAGAATAGGAGCAGAACAAAAACTATCATACCAAATATGCTGTAGTAACTGTCTGAATTTAAAACAATTTCCCTATGGTCAAGCATAGCAAGATTTCCAATGAAATAACAGGAGCTGATGACATACAACATGCTGTCAATAATTACTTGGCAGAGGTGTTTTTCTCTCTTTTGCCAATGCACAACATCAGAAAAAGCCATGCTTTAGATCTTAACTTTCCAAGGACTTTCTCAAAGAAATACATTCTCCTGTCCATATGAGGAAACATTGAGCTCTTGCTTCACTTACCTCCCCCATAGGTGGTGGCACACATGATGGATGTGATCCAGGCAAGCTGGCTGTAGGAGATGCTGAAAACAGCCTGGAGCTCTTTAAAGTAGATGGTGAAAGCTTTCGGGAAGGTGTATGAGAACCCCACTGAGATGGAGGCTCCAAACACCACCGCCCAGCCCCAGCCGCCATCAGGGGGAACGTAGCCCAGGTCCGAGGTGAGTGGAGGGGACATGGTCACAGCAGAGCTTGGAGCACAAGCTGAACACCAGCACCCTGCAGGGCAAAGCAAGTGCGTGTCTTACAGAACGTGCGTATCATGCCAGAACTGTAAAATCATTTAGACTCACTCTTGAAGCCTATTCCTAGCTATTCAAAGCTTTATGGTGCAAATCTATCACAGTCAAAACCACCCTTCCCTCTCTTACAACCCCAGCCAGCTATTCCTTCTGTGCTTTAAACACACTTCCCCAGAACCCTCCCTCAGACCCCAGGGTGAGGACAGACCCCACGCGACACTGCAGCCCAGCTCTCACCTCACTGCTGGCTGCTGTGGGTTTTCCTCTTGCAGTCACTCAGCCTGTCCCTCTGGGGAGGGGGGAGATGTCACACTTGTGCTTTTTTTTAGGGTAAATGCTCCATTGTGCGTTTTTCAGACGTGGGTGGAAAGCCTCATGATTTCAGGTTATCCCTGCTTAAAAGAATAAGTCCCATTACGTGAGCAGCAGGTGATCAGCCCCACAGTGCCTCCAGCTCCCCATCCGGTACCACGATGAGGCTTTCTGGGCTGATTGCTTCTCCAGAGCCAACACACAAACTGCAACCAACTACCTGCTAAGTGGTCAGAGTTTAGGTCAGCAGTTCCACTCATGGCCAGCGCCTGCCAGGTTAGCAGATTATGCTCAGGATCAAGGCAAATCAAAGAAGGCATTCACTCATTTGCATTCTTCCCATGTTTCCTGACCATTAAAATAAAATAAGGGTTAAAATAAATAAATAAACTTATGTGCCTCTCAGGAGTTAATCCACAAGTCTCCTGCTAAGGTCAAGATGTGAAGCTGGAGGAGAGAGGAGCACGTCCCACAGCTGAGGGCCTTGTGCATAAAAGGTGGGTTATTGCCATCCTCTATTGCAAACTCAGAAGCAAGAGAAGCCAACAGGAACAAACATCAGCAGAGATAATGGGAAGCAGAAAGCAAAGGGATCAGCTGGACACACCCTGCTGAACCTCAGGTTGCTCACTGGGGAAACAGGGACCTTGTAAGTAAATAAATAAAAGAATATTCAGGGGAAGTGAAGTGTAATTTGCATCTATCGATGAGCCCATCACCTCTTGAGAAGCACGGTTTGCTCAGCACCTCTTACTGATTTAGGAGCATTTGTATAAGGTCAGAGTTGCAGAAGCATCACTGCTGGTGCAGTAAGAGGTTTTGCTGAATAAGGATGGGCACATGTCAGTCCTGGTCTCACCCTCCTCCCTCAGCACTGCAGCCACCAGTGGCAGAAGGATGTATGGTCAGCAAACCTCCAACAGCATCAGGGGTTGCACACATGGGCTACAAGCTTGGCTCCCCCACAAGCCACGGGTGGACTCACTGATTGTTACCCTGAAATCTCATTGAAAGATGAAAGGAAGGTGTGGAGGAAGAAGTCCTTGGCTAGTTACCCTTCAAATTCCCTTGCTTGTCTGCATCCTCACTTGTAAGCACTCTTTAAAAGGTCCAGGTGCTGCTGTACTCACATAGATGCTCTGAGGGCCACCAGCAAGTGCATACCACACTGCTCAGCTCTCTTCTAGCATGAACTAAATCCCCTAAGGCCTGTTCTAAGCAGGTGAGCAAAACTTAGACGTAACTGGAGAACACATAAGCCCCAAACACCAACATTTACCAAATCCAGTCCTGAAGAAATCTACCTGTTTTGGGAGCTGTTGGGTTTGCTTAGATTTCATTGGTCTATCAAATTAAGATCAATTAAGAAGCCTTAACAATTAACAACAAAAGAACAAATAATAACATCCCATTACATTATGACACCATGCCAGAATTTCAGTAGCAAAGACAACAACACCTGCAAAGTTTCTCCCATTCTGACATCAAGTAATTAAGCAATTGGATATAAATTGGTGGAACGTTATTTTTTTTCCATTACAGAGATCCAGAATATGTGGAAGAACTTACTCTGACACAGGATCTATTTTTTCCTGTTGTCAAAGTTCTTCCAAAGGAACAAAAATACCATGCAGTCCTTTCAAAGGAGTTTTAACAACATTACTGCAGGGTAGAACTTCAGAAGGAGATTAGTCTTGAAGAGTAATAGTGGTGATGTTGGAATGATCATCTACTAACAAGACATTTAAGACGTTTTATTACTTACCAAATACGCATTTTATCACCCTATTTACACTACCCAACTTAAGCCATTCAAATACTGCTGAGCACCTCAAGCTTCCCAAAAAATAACCACACTGACATATCCCAGAGGCTCTGACATTAGGCAAAGTCAAATTGAAGGGTGAGCATAGGGAGGATATGTTCCTTATTTAATATCATAATTGATATTCATAGTTTACCAAAGTTTGGGCTATGCAAAAAAAAGTCTCAAATCCAAACCTCTTCATTTATTTATTTATTTTTCTTGGAGGTCTTTAAAAGAGGTTGAGCCTGAACTTCAAATGCATTTTCAGGGATTAACAAGAAAGGTTATTTTTTATTACAACCAATTCGTTCTAGTTGTAAAACCGTGACTAATTGCACCAGCACCTTTAGGAGTCTGTATGCTGTGAATATATTTGTTCCTTTCATTTCATTTCCTGTTTAATGGGAGATTTATTGAGAAGACATTTGTATGAAGTTGGATGGTGGTATAAGCTGCGTTGTCCAGCGTTTTGACATCAAGCCTAACTTTACATAATGCAGAAAACCAGAGAGGAACTGAAGGTAAATGAAAATGTGGCCTGTGCTAAAAATATTTATATAAATTCCTGCAGTTGATTTTTTTTTGGTGGTAAAACAAGGCTTCCAACTTGTAAGAAGAGAAGTACAGCTTTAATGATCTCTTGAACAAGGCTTAATAGCCTCAGAACAAAGAGTCAGCAATGTAACACATCTACATCCTCCCCTCATTCCTCCTGTGGCAGCCCCTTGGTTTCTGGGGATATCAGCACTAAGGACGGTACAGGACTTCTCCCTCATTTGGCATTTCCCATTCCACTGCACCCACCACCATTCCTTTTAGCTACATCTCTGTCACCTTATCGTTTCCCTACACCACTTCCCATCCGCTACAGGTTTGCTCTGTATTTCCACTTAGCAACACAGCAGCTCCTTCTACAATATCCATTTAAAGGAAATCTTTTACATTTTGATTCTCCTTTCTCAACAACAACTGTTCTGTAAACTATCAGTGCCAACTGGGAAGCCCTTCCTTCATACACCAATGCTTACTTACCTCCAGGAACCACCCCAGGTTTTTCCTCTCAATATCATTCAAGTCCTCCCACGCTACTGAAGTGGAATTACAGACCTGCAGTTGTCCGAGTCACATTTAAACAAAGGGGCATTGAATATTTCACGCTGTTCTTCAGTCTGCGTGTAGAATTTAATTCATCACCTCTTGCAGATCGTCCCTTCTCGCCCCATCACCAAGGAGTTTTATCTTTGCTTTACCCAGAGAGCACTGTATCCTCCCCCTCCCCCTCTTCCTACCTTTTACTGTAGCAAAGGAAAATTCAGAGATTACCACAATATAACCACAGTATAACTCACATTCACTGTAGGGGCCCTCATTTCATTTTTTATTTATTTATTTTTGCTTGTGGTTTTACGTCTAGACTTCCCATTTTTCCATCTACCATTCCCCATAGGCTTTCTGCTTTAATACTATTAGATCTGAATCTTCTTTATCCACTATTCCTCCCTTCTATTTAGAAAACTGGTTGAGACTACAATGAAAAACTTCCCGTTAAAGAAATTCCATGTCTCTTACACAGTCCCAAGGCCACAACAAGGTCTTAATCCAGATGACATTACAAGTTTGGGTCCTTGATTTATTGAGCTTTTCCCTTTTAGAACCAGATACACAATCTCAGTCCTCTATTTCTGTAAGTCTAGCCAGCTTCAGAATATTATGGGACTATAAAATTATTATTATTATTATTTTCTCATAAAATTAGAGCACCGTGACAAATCAAACCTAAGCATAACACAACTTCACCTGGCAGTCCATGGGCTCCCTGGGGCTGAGTTCCCTTCTTGACAGCTCTCCTCTCAGCAGATACAGTTACCCCTCAGGCTCCCCTCCCTGTGGGGTTCCAGCAGTGGGTTCCCCTGGCAGCGACCCACTCAGCTTTTAAAGCCAAATGCTGAACTCTTCCCCCGCCCCAGGTTCAGCTCAGATCAAAGGTTGAAATCAGAAGCTGTATCCTCAGATCCAAGACTTGTCTGTAACTCGCAGCACCCTCTGCTCACATCCAGCACTAACAGCATCTCACATCAACTAACCCTTCACAAACAGTGATGGCTCTTAGCCCACCAGAGACAAGTTCAGGGCAAACTCCCCATTAGAAGCATTTTGAGCCCTGGCCTCGCCCAGACCTCTGTAGATGTTAATAAATTATTTGTCAGAGATCTTCTCTCCTTCCTCCCTCTCCCCCAGTACATATTAACTTATTCTTTCTTTAGGACACGTTTCTGCACGCCCTGCTCCTGCTCTCCTCCAGGCAATCTGCACAGAGCATACCCCTCTTTTGCCAGTCTTGCTATGGCAATCTTAACCTTCTGGCAGAAATTCCCTTCCATGACCTCTGGGTCACCTAAAATCCTGCGTCAGACTTATTTTGATCACTCAAGAACAAAGAAAGGGATTCATAGGCCACAGTGACCCTTAACAAGGGGTAAATTTCACCCTGGAGTGATGGGAGGGGATATGGAAAGTTCCTGAATTCGTTGCCAGTGTCTGAGAGGTGAAATTGGATGAGAGAAAGAGGAACATCCACAATATGAGCGTGCACCGTGCAGAGGTTTACATAACCCAGTTTCAACAGGAATGTTTCCGTAAGTCTTACACTGCAAATCCCCGTTTGGGGGATTTAAAACATTCCCCTGCCAGGTTTATAATCCAAACACTTCAACACACTACTTAGGCACAAGAAAAAACAGGAAAAATCTGACCGTAGGCAAGCCTGTGTAACGTTCACATCCAATCTGAGTGGAAAAGCCAGCAGAAAGGTAAACAAAGAGAAAAGTGATTCACCCCATCTGACTTTGCAAGTCAGCATCTGCTGGAGCCCTCCTTCCTGCCTCGTAGCCACATGCAGCCATCCATGTTGTTCAGGAATGCCCAGAAAAAGCTGCTTCCCTGCAAGGATGCATAAAACCATGCTATAGCTCCCTGCTGGCATTAATAAGGAAGGCTTCTACCGTTCAGTCATTTGTTACCTTTCTTAAAAGGTTTTACAACATTCTCCACAAGAAATAGAAGGAGACCTGGTGTTTTTCTGTGCTCTAGAAGGAATAAACAACACTGTCACCCTGCTATGAGGATTTGTTACAGGCTGATCCAGGTGCACGTGGTCCTCTGTTCTGCCATCAGAAGCTGCCAACTAAAGAGACTTCAGTCACACCAGCCAGAGTTCACAAGAGCATCTTTCCGCATCAGAACTTCAGGAACAACATTATTGTAAAGACTTGACGGCATTACAAATGGTGAAAACCCTTTTGATTTTTAGAACAAAGTAGCACCTACAGCGCTGGACCCTTTCTTTCAGAAATGGATTTTCTCTCTTCCCTGCAGATACTAGCTCAGTAGCTCCCCAGGCTCCAACCCACTCCAGAATGGTGCTTTACCATCTGTGGCAAACCATGAGTTTGGTTATGTTAAATTACATTGTCCTTTTTACCCCACATTCTAAAGTTCATTCTGATGGAAAAGAACAGCATATTGGCCACAGCAGTTAATTAAGTTATTCCACAAGATCCAGCAGTAGAGGTCTGTATTCACTCGTACTGAAACCTTCCAGATTCACATCACATTGACCACCTGTGTCAAAGGTTGTTACATACCCACAGCAATAAATCCATTTCCATTCATTTCCAAGGAAGTGTCCCATGCTATGTTGCAGCGTTGTATGTAATTGCATCTCAATGCTGGCTAAATGACAAGGGCTTTCCCATCCAAATCATTCTCCATTAATAACTGCATTTGAGTCTTCGAAGCAGTTACTTTGCAACACTGGGGACTCGTTATCATCATAAGTGCCCCTTGTAAACAGCATTTAATAAGCTATTTCAAACAACCTACTCGACAAACACCACCCACTCTCATTTGTGGGATACCCAAGGAAGTGGGCTCTCAACACAGACATTCATGTAAGAAAATAGCAACTGTCTGAACTGCAACGATTTTCTGCTGGTAGTTACTGGGCTGTGACCACTGACACACTCTGCAGACACAACAGCAACTCAAAGTATTCAAGCTGCTTCTCAAAATGAGCTTGAAAAACCTTGGTCAGTTCCCCTAGCAGTTGAGATAGATAAGAATAGCAGAAACTCACGTGCTTCATTACCCTATGACAAACTGTTCTTTTATCATTTGCTCTCCATGCATTAGTTTTGATGCAAAACATAGCAGATAAAGCACTCCTTTTATTTAAATAAAAAAAGCACAAAAGAAAATCATACTTGCTCTGCAAATTAAGTGTTTCACTTTATGTACTGACTGTGGGAAAAGCTCATTTGACATTCACCAAATATTCCTGCCCATGAACCTATTTCTTGGAGCATCCGAGGAAATCTGCAACTGCAGGAATACGATCAGAATCAAACTGAAAAGGTACGCTACAGAATTTACCTGTAAGTATTTCTATGCAACTGATACATTAATCTGCAATCAAGATGACGTGTAATTACTGAAACTGAGATAACATGATCAAGCGCTACACACTCGGCATCAAAAGAGAACCAAAACAGGCCAAATATGCAATTTTCTTACGCTCAGACTGCCCCTCATCAGCTTCTGTGCCAGTAACAGAGCTACAGATCACATGCAGGGCTAAGGTGTTGGAACACAGAAAGCATTTCTTTAAATGGGTTTATTTGGTACTGTTTTCGTTGATGTTTTACAGATACGTTATCATTGCTGGTACTCAGTGACACTTCAAGATCTAAATAAGCACATATTGTCTTCCAACAGGTCAGACTCCACACTTCAGAGTCAGTAAGCGAATCTGTCAGGGCACACAGTCTCCTCTGCCATTCCCTGCTGTGAGGCCAGGCTAAGTGAGAAGGAACAGCAATGAGCCATCTGTACAGCACTGCCTGCTGCAGCACAGCCGAACACTTTCCAAGTGAGGATTTGTAGCATTATTTCCTGGCAAAACACACGTGGGGTTTAGTACCAATATTCAATCATTCCCAGTGCTTGCTACCATACACATCTCATCTCCTAAGGTGGTGCCAGGTTTAAGCTACGGGATCACAAGCTCTTAAGGAAGTAATAGGGCATATGTGAAACGAGGTGGCTAAAGAGGACTGAGGTCCCTCTGTTACCTCAGGAGAAGGGAAAGCTGACAACACAGCCCTGTGCTTCAGAAAATCCACCACCGCATTGTAAACAGGTTGTTAGCTTTCCTACTCTTGAAAAAACATGTTAAACAGTACCCTGATGACCTGAAGTTAGCTAAAGTTAATAGGTACCTTCCTCTTACAGGCGATATTTCCATTATGATTTATGCAAAGTACAGAAACAGGTAGATCAGTAGCAAGGCTCATGGGACCTTACCCGGATGTTAAGAAACAGAATTCAAGCTCTGTTTAGCTTAACTCGTTCCCTTTGCAAAGGCAGAGAGGACTACATGTTGTCAAGAGATAAGGAAAAGGCAACGCCTGGGTGTGTATTTCTCTGTATACTGCCTGCACGAGTGCCCTACTGCCAGATATGTCCCCGAGCAGTGTACAATAATGTGCTTCTAGGGGCTGAACTGAAGGCTTAGGGGCAATGAAGAACCAGTGGGTGGATCTCCATGGAATAAACCTGATAGATTACTTAAGAAATGCCAGTTTGGTTTATTAGGGTGTAAACATTCCCCCAGCAGAGACTTCCAAAATAACATGCCTCTCCCCAGCCATTACAAACCAAGAGTGTCTTCCAGATATGACTTTTATGAGTTGGCTGAAAGTTTGCAGACATCTCCATAAACATTTTATAAACCAGACAGCAGCTACTACTCAGCTCACAGACACGTTTTGGAAGTAGCCCTGAACAGAGCAGCTAAGCATAAGAACCATTCGGATGTATGCAAAGAGTGAAGCACTCACCAGGGCTTTTGCTACAACTGCTCAGTTGTTTCCTTTTCTGGCTGGTGGGGAAAAAGTTGAGATAATTCCATCTGGCTTCTGCAGTTTTGGTTTTGTTGTCCCAGCTGCAGACTCTGAATCAACCTGTCCCAACGTAGTGCGATTTGGCTATCCTTTCCTTGCAGTTATTATTTGACAGCGATTTACCTTTCTCCCTTGAAGACAACAGAGGGAGGTCTTTCTCCCCCCTCCCTTCATCTCTTTCTTAACTTCCTTAAGTCTCAACAATTTATTACATACTAACACATGGCTAAACCATAATCTTGCAATAGATAATTTCTTCTCATGAGTCAAAAGACAGGTGTTCCAACCAAAGAAGACAGCAGGAAAATAGAAGGCACGATGTTTTCACTCTTCTAGTACTGAGTAACTACAACTGTGAATTCTATCACAGGGACAAATTGAGCTCTCAGTTACCATTTTATTAGCAAACTCCAGAAAAAGCATGAAAGTACAGCCAAATCTAGTTAGGCCAGTCTGTGTCCAAGTAGAGTCCTTGGATGTGGAAGCAAGCAAAGAGTGCTTACAGTTGAGCACGCAGTGTTGATTCATTCAGCTCACTTTAAGTTAAACAGCAAGCCCATCTCCTCCACGCTGGCTTTACCTCTTTTTGTGCTAGTTCTTCAAGACGAAATATCTTTGGTTTTTAATAGAAACAAGCCCTTAGTCTGACATAAGCGTACTGCTCTGAACCGCAATTGGGAGCAATCATTTCAGACTCACCCAAGATGATTGAGGATCATTGTGCAACATTCTTCAGAAAGGTGTGTGCTGCACCGAGTAGCTCACAGCCTGCACATCAGCATGGTGGCCTGTGCACAGGGAAGTCACTTCTCTACTCAGCAAGGACAACGGGAAATCCATTAAGTGATATTTTAGGCTTTGTCAATATATGGAGTCCTTAACATCTCAGCTGAAGTGTCAGCTGCAGATCCCCGCCTTCAAAGGGGGAAGGGGCAAAACGTTGGCACCTGTACAAGCAAATGGGAAGAGAGCCACAAGGAGCGAGACAGAACAAAGCACCTTCCACCTCAAGCAGAAGTCTGGAGCTGCCTTAAAGGAGATGTGACATGACAGGAGCTGAGCCACAAGAATAAATAGGAAAAAAGAGAAATTAACAACCATGAAGATGATAGCAGAGGGTCCATATTCAGAAATCCACCCAAATGGATGCAGTACATTTACCACAAAACCAGCTGCCCTCGATTGTATTTCAACAATAGGTTTATTTTAAGAAACATAACATGACATTAAGTAAAAATGCAAAATTGTGCAATTATGGCAAAATGTTTAAAAATCCACACATTTGCCCTCATAGGACTACAGTACTTCTTACTAACATACCTGAGCACTGAATGTTGGGTGCCATTTCTAAACAGCTTTACAAACAGGGAGCTCGTCGATTTCTCGTAGAACATACAAACACTGCATGTTTGGTGCACCAGAATTGCTTTTAGTTACCTTGAATTTTACTGAAAGAATCAAGCAGAAATTACAAAGCGCTTCCTTCTAAAGTAATCTGTAATTTCGGAAGAGATTTACACCTCTGTAAAATCCTTACAACACCAGAAATTAATTTAACAAAAAGAGGGGGGGGAAGAAGTAATGAATGCAGAAGATACTAAATGGGGAGAAAACATACAGGTTACTGTTTAAATATTAGCAGTACCTTTAGTACCTTTGGTGCAATTATTTCTTCCTGTGCTGTGCAAGGTTAATTCAGCTCGACTCTAAAGTAAAAACTTTACCAGGAATCTGACTTTCAGCAACATGTAGAAGCGTTTAAGAATTGGCAAAGTCTCACAGCTCCATCACCGCCTCAACAAACTCCTCATGCAAAAGATTCAGTATATTCTACTCCCACAGCAAGTTCCAGGATTTAGCTTTGAAACACATCACGGGCTTGGATCACACCCTCGGGTTTGAATGGTTAAACAGAATGGAGATCTTCGTACTTTAGTGCAGAGAAACAAAATTAACAAACCTACTGCAGAATTAACCACAGCATATTGTACTTCTATACATCACATGACCAGTCAATTGCTAACTCAACTCTATTTCATAGTTTCAAGTAATATATTGAAATTTGTTCTACTAAATAAATATAGGAGATTGTCAAAAAGCAGCAAGAAGTCTCGTAAATATTCAACCAAGCTTAAAAAAAAAAAAAAGGAAAGTTATAACACTTTGCAAAAGAATGGTTTTTGCACACAAATGCAACACTGATAGGGAGGGTGCTTCAGAAAGCTTGCAGCGAGGGGCCTACAACAGCACAAAGAGAGCCAAGGACTAAGGATAACTTTACAAATGAAATTAGCTGTACTAAGAAAAACAAAAAAGCTCTTATTCTTGGCTATGGATATCTATAAAATGCTATCCAGAAGAAAACTAAACAAAGAAACAACACGCCTCAACACTGTTGTAAAACGCAGTCTTAGCAAGCATCAGCTTTACTTCAGAAAACAATCCGGCGCAGTTTGGTAAATCTCTGGAAGATGAGGTATGTCATGCAGAGAGGCTTTACTTTTATTTCTTTTTCCTTATCATTTCACAGTTTTTTGTTTTTGTCTTTTTCTCTTTTTAACGTTTTGTGCAAGAATTGAGAAATAGATCCAGGCCGGTATCTGTAAATCAGAAAGATTCCATTTGGGAACATAAAGACCACATGGCGAGTGAATGTTATCCAAATCCTCAACCATGCCAGAGGGATAAACATTAGTGAGGTCACTATTTGGCTTACTGAAATATCAGCTGTTAAGCCAGATAACACAGTAAGAACTCAGAGCCAGTGATGGCCACTGCCACTTCAAGTTAGCTGGTTTATTCCTTCAGTAGAACGGAGAAATAGGATAGAGTAAGATAGCACGCACCTGTTGCTCTGGAAAAACTAGACCTGCAGCAAACCAAACATGGCAAATTACAGCCATGAAGGTTTTCAGGATTCCCCTTTTCCCTTTTACATCAAGTTTCTGCTATTGAAGTAGAGGCTGAACTTCAAAAAAATATTTTTACTTCTGGAAAAGTAAGCTACATGTTTAATACAGAGAGAAAAGTGTTGCAATACATTGGGCTCCTATTCTAGGTTAGCATCTAATATTATTTAAGCCATGGACACTTGTTATCAATTTTGCTTTAATACACTGAATAACGAAGACAGCTCAGTAGTGCAAAATTTTCACATTATAGATCAGAATGAAACAAAGTATTTGAGGGCTCAATCACAGGGAGAAAAATAAAAATAGAACTTGTCAAGTTAAGCCACGCACTTTAAAGTTACTGGAGCACATGCTAACACTGCACACAGCACTGAACTTCAGTGGAGACTAAAGGAACACTCCACAAAAATACGTCAATATTAAGGCCATATCCTGTCACCATCCTGTGCAAGAATACCACTACAGTAAAAATGTTATGTTAGAAAAGACAATATGATGACAGAACAGGGCCTGGAAACAGACGCTGAATGAAAACTAACAGGCTGTCTTAAACAGCAGCATAAGGTTAGCCCATTTCAGACAAATAAGTATTAAAAATGTACTAGCACCATCAACTTTTGGATTAAAGCCCTTTATGGGATGAAAGAAAGTTTTTTTTAAGCAGTGTTATCAATGTGTTTTGTTTTTAACAGCACTACACCTAAATGGCAGAAAATAGGTGTTGGGATTTGTTTTCCATATCTTTTAAGCTCAAACTCCAACAACAAAATAAATCCATGGACAAGTGGTACAGCAATCTGAACAGGCCTCCTTCCAGGCAAAGGTACTCCATGCTCCAATTCTGACTTGAGTTTGTCCTCCCAAACTGCAGTGCACAAACAACAACACAAAACATCTTTGCAGACTTCAAAAAACAATACGAAAAAAAAAAAGAGATCGTTATGAATCAGGATCTACCATTCCTCTATGCCATTTTAATTTCAAATGAGGAAAAAAAAAAAAAAGCCAAAAAAACCCAAACAACTTATCGATATTGCCTCAAATTTTACCCGTATTTAAAATAAAAAAGAAAAAAAATGAAGTCACTCCAAAACAGCTCGGACATCCTTAGCTATTAATGCTAGATTTTCTTCCACTGTAGTGCATAGTTATCCTGACTCTTCCACTTTGCTTGCTCTTACCACAAATACACCCCTCCAGTATGACGTGATTAAGTGTTCACCAGGAAAAAAAAATATGCTGATAATTGCACTTCGTAACCTCCTTCTCATTTCCCAGGAAAATATCAGTAAATATGAAACTGAACCAGTAAATACCCTTCACAGACTGCAACCTTTAAAGAGCACCCATCCCCACACACAGAAAAAAAACACCTGTCTGTTTCAGCTTACAATAAATACTGACAATTTCTTTGTTTTAAGACGTTTTCTCTAGCATCAGATCACCACTGAAATCACTAAGGCCTGTTACTGAAAAAGAAAGAAAATTAAATAACTTTCTGAAGACACTGTGGATACAACTTAGCAACTACACATTCAAAATGCCGGCCTAAATCCCAGAGCCTATCTGGAGTCTCATATACTTTTTGCCATTGGTCAGTGACCTCATCGTACTGATAGAGTGAATTCTTCCTGCTGGTTCTGAAGACGTGTTCTTCAACGGTAACTTGAGTAGCTCTGACAAACAGATGGAGTTTGTTTTTGAGGAGTACGAGTTTTATGTATGGATTAATGGATTGATCACATGGGAAGTCTTTTTTTCGAGTCCACTTGTTTTGTTCAATGTCATAGGCCTCTACGGTAAACATACGTTGATGGTTTCCACAGGTTCCAGCTATGTAGTAGATGGAGTCATTGTACACAGTTGCCAAGCCTTGGATTCTAGGCACAGTCATTGGGGTCAAAAACCCCCAGTAATCCTTCTGAGGATCATAGCAGAGAAAAAATTCCCCTGAAAAGAGAGGAAAAATACAACATAGCTTATGCTTCATTTCCATAAGAGCAGTTCTGCAGCTATTAAGTTTCCAGTTATATTCTTCCACACATTAATGTCTACAAATTCTTAAAAGCCCCGATCCTAGAACAAAAAATCTAACGCTATCATCTGCTTTCTTCAAAGCACACAGAAATATCAGTAGTAAAATTTACTTTGGGTTTCTATCCTAGCTGAAGAAAACCAAATTTCAAGTATACTACAGACACTGTGTTGGAATGCATATTTCCCAGCTATCTTTTGCTACTTTTAAACCACGCTTAAGAACTTGAGATAAAACCTGTCAAGATTCCATCCTTCAAACATCTAAAGTATTCGTTCTGTTCTTTGGTATCTTCACCAAGTGTAACCTACAGACTATGGAAAATACCACAATTCAGTGATTGAAAGCTGTTAAATCTGAGCCAATAATGTGTCTTGCACTACAGACTCAGAAGCTGTTTGTATCACTTGGCTGGGTTACACAGGTTGACTGGGTTTCAAAGGATGCCAGGTGAATACTTGCATGAAGCTGCGATTCATCATTAGTTTTGTGACTGGACTATAAGGTACCTCTTCTGTTGACTGCACAAAGCAGCTTATGCAGATTGCACATAGCAGAAGTTCAGACGATTGAAAGATTATGCTCCGCAAACTTGGTAAGAAGAAAATTACCGTGTCTTTTATGAAGCTCTGGGGAACAAAGGGCTACAATTCGCCAAATATTAGCATAATTCAACTTCATGTATATTTCACACGGATATTTTAAAGAATTTCAGCCACGCTGCACTCTAACCAAGCAATTCAAGCATGACAAAGAATACAAACACAATACAGTAAAAAGAATGGGATGTAGCTTAAGACATTGAGTCCCACAGGTAATGCATTTTCTGATTCACTTTTGTTCCACAGTGTGATCTCCTATGACTGATGCCTGCAACCCTGTTGGCATTTTAAGACTCATTAATCCTTACTGGCTACTTCAAACCTATGAGTTTCCTCTACAAAAATTATTAATAGTTAACTTATTATAGACTACTACAGTGCAATTCAGTCAAGGTTCTTACCTATCACACAAACAGAAAGTCACTTATTTTCTGCAACACAGATTATTTCATTTGCTGGTTAGTGCAATGACATGGTTTATTCATGCAAGCATTGAGTTGTCATTAAAACCACTGAAGCTCAGAACTACTGCAACTAAGATCTGTAAACAAGATGCATTCTTATTCTATAGGTTGTAATATGTCTATAAAAATTGTCTGCTTTATAGTGGTTCCAAGAAACAGTTAAAGAACAAATATATAAGTTAAAGATTCGTCAGTGTTCCTCCTTAATGATCTAAAGCAGATGTCTGACCCAACAGACTGAGAAAACTTACACTAGTAACAACTATTTAGAGCCACAACAAAGATCAGATGTAATACGGACACGGTGAAAGAACTAAACCATCCACATGCCATGCAGAAGCCCTCCAACCTTGCTGAATGGCAGGAGTGCAGCATCAAGAAATCAGGTTGACTTCTGATAAATTACAGCGAGTTTACAGATCTAGAACTCAAGCTCTGAAAGTGTTTCCACAGGGATGGACATTAGCAAAATAAAACTAAGATATTTCTCCATCCAATCTTTCTTTCCACTTGGGAGCCTTACTACAACCCCACATACAGCCTCAGCACTTTTAAGTGTAGAGTGCTACGGGGCTGAAATACATACAAGATTATGCATTTCACATAAGCTACACAAATGAAGTTAGAAAGTGAAGAATAAATGATTTCATCCATTCCCAAAACAATCCTTTTCAGAGTCCCAAAATATTCTAATTATTGGTCTAAAAGAACTGCATCTTTTCCATCACAACAGTTTCGTGTGCATGTACATCTTGGCAATACATCATTGAGAACATGCTTGTTTTAATCCCTCTGGATTATTTTGATGTAATTCTCAAATATGGATATAAACACTGCTGGTACTAGAACTGTGCTTAAATCATTAAGTGAGGCATCAAAATGCAGTAAGCTTGATCACTTATTGGAAGATGGGATGGAAAGAGCACACTAACTCCCAACCAAACAAAACAAGCTAATTAGAAAAAGGTAAAGCCCCTTCCTTAGTTAGCTAAAAAGCTAACAAAAAGCAGGGTGGAGCAGAGAGGGAAGGCCTACCCAACCTAATTGATTTTTACAGCTCTCCAAGAGACTCCAGGAATTTTCACAGGTTCAGCTAAATCAAATGCAAAGTACTTTTTCATGACAATCGCTGTTCTTCAACATTAGTGCATCTCACCCAAATAAAGATGTAATACAGAATTTTCACCATACAATTTAATACTGAATTGTTAGCAGAAATGGCAGATGTGGCAGGATTTGATACAACTCAGTAACACATAGCCTAGGCCTCAAGAACTCAAGTAGCAAACTCACTCTTCCCTGCTCGCTGCCCTCCCCAACTTTTCTCCCATTCTACTGTCCCAGACATTTGGGCTTCCTAAGGTATTTTTAAGAGACAGTTGGCTTGAACAACCCCCACTTGCAATAAAACACCATATAGCCAGTGAAACCGCCTTACCCTGTAAAACATAGATGTTATCCTTATATTCCACAGCACTATGAAACTCCATTGCTACCGGCATTGGGCAGACAGCCGTCCAACAGTTCTCTCGGCTGTCATAACACTCCACAGACTTGAGAGAGTTTCGCCCATCTCCTTCATAAACACGACCACCTATTGCATACAGTTTACCACAGCAATGAACCAATTTGCAGCCTATTCTGGCTCGCAACAAAGGAGCTTTCGGAATCCACCTATTGCCAGAGTGGTCATACATCCAGAAATCACTCTCTGCTCTGTGATCAATGGAGACCTCACTGCTGCTCGGTCTGTAACCACCCGCAATAAAAATATCATTATCAGGAGATACAAGAATTCCAACCTCCCTCAAGTCATTTGGTGGCTTGCATAGTTTAAACACTCTCCCTGTGACCGAATCTAAACAAGGCACTGTTTGCTTCTTTCCTGAGTGTTTGTGGGCAGCATCAAAGCATATGATCATTTCAGAAGCAGTCATTCCGAGCCGTTGTGTATAGCCATTGGCACTATGTTGTCCCTTTTGTACACAGCTTTTGGCCATAGCCTGTGCAAACATGGGAGGGATTTTCTCTAAAAATGTCTCTTCCAATAGAGGCATACGGATGCATTTGGCAAATATCTCTGGAAGGTGCACTTCTCTCTTATTTTGCTCATGCTCAAACCACCTTATAATGCTGTCATAAACGTGTTCTTCTTTGTCTACATTTAAGTCATCACTGTCGAGTATACTTATGAGCTGGTCTTTTCTCAACTGAAGAAACTCTTGCTCTTTGGTGACACTCAGAAACTTTTTACGAATGTAGTCTTGTGATCTGTCTTTGAGTTCCTGATGACCATAGTGATCAGCAAAGATAAACACCCCAATGGAGTTCTGTGGGTCCAAATGACTGATCATATATTTAGCACACTGGTCTTGTATGGAAGGGATCTGGAAGATACTAGCTGCAGTGAACAAAGCTTGAACGTTGGCCTCTGTCAGCATTACTCTGGAGGTATATGCATAGTTCAACACTAAATGCATTGACTCTGCTTCAACACCAACTATACGAACTTCTTTCTGGGTACTCTCTGTAAGGCCGCTAGTGAACATAGATCTACAAAAGAAAAATATTTAGCAGTTTATTTGCAATTACCTTCTAACTACAGATCTAAGAAATTATACCGTAAGCTAACCCCAACAACTCTGCCCTTCTGTGAGCACAAACGCATTCAACAGTGATGTTACACTGGTCTGCTTGGGAACCTAACCTTAAGATCAGTCCCAGACTTAATAAGTCAAAATGGCAAGTTGGAATTTCTTCCTTAGTTATCCCAATAATTCCATATAAAAATTCATCATTTTAAAAGCAAAGCTCTTGACATATCCAAGTCACTGCCCTCAACTTTCAACAAGTTATCCATATGCATATTCCAACGTGACAGAATACTTATAAAATGAAACAGTTTAACTACACTGTTACTGTAGAAAGGTATTTACTAGGTACACTGTATCATCAATAGTTACATGGAACATTAGTAAAGGTTGCCCTTTTTTTTTGTCATTAAATGGAAATAATTTATAATCCCCCTTTTTATCATCCCTAGAACAACAGGCTACTGTACCTGAAGTAAGGACTGATTGCAGCAAGAACATTTCTATGACAGGAGAATGTTTTCCCATGATCCACTTCCACTACAATATCTGTCAGTTGTCCTTCATCATACATGGTTTTAAGTTGTTGAAGAATACTGCAAGCATGGAAGGGGTCCATTCCACTGCTGACTGTGTTTGAAGAAGGAATTCCATTCAGTGTTTGTGAAAACTTACTTGGTTCTACAAAGCAAAATTAAAACCATTTAAAACAGAAAAAAGAGAAAGTATACATGTGCAGAAAGTTAATATTCCGTATGGCCTGACTGTCATCATCCATTAACTGCAAATCTAACATGCTCAAGGGTGAGTAAATATATAAGGATATATGGGAGTAGACTGAATTTGTTTGCCTGGTTGTTTTTTTGTTTGTTATTGCCTTTTTTCCTCCTTCCCTAGTTTACTAACTCTAAGAAAAATACAGAATATTCACATGAATGCCCTACTAGATACATCTTGTGTTGGAGGGAAGGAAGCATCACAGTGCTTACTGACTTCTAAAATGGGAAGAACAAAGAACGCAGAAGAGCAGGACAAGCCCACAACCAAAATCACCATTTCACAACTCTGTGTGCTTGTACTTCACACTGAAACAGGAACTGGCTACTAACTTCCACAAATGATGACTAACAGAGTAAGATCACAAAGAAACTGCCTTACAGTAAATATATACAGCAACAAACCTAGATGAAATCACATTAATCTGTACATTTGTTTTTATTTACCAGTTAAATGCAATTACCATTTAAGACTACCCAGGTGTGAAAATACTTGCATATCATTGTGAAAACACGGAAAGAGAACACAATTCTTACTAACATGTGATATGCTTAACGAAGTAAATCCCAAAGTGAAAATTGAGCAATACCTCAAGCACAAAAATCTGTTTCGTAATAGCAACAAGATTTTTACGCAACAATAACAAAGGAGAACTCAAAAGAAAAACATTAGGTGGTAAAAGCTGCAAATCAGGTGAAGCTGCTGACTGCAACTGAGAACCCTCAACAAATTTAGGTCAACACAAAGGGGAGTAAAGGGCAGTGAACAACAAGGACTAGGAGACTGAAATTCTAACACATGGCAATACACAGGAGATATAGTTTCTCTTAGAATTCAGATACAGCTTTGAGCGCTCTCAATTAAGTCAGTGGGGATCTGCTGGTCAGGCACGCATTTTCCTGGTAGGCTTAAGGCCAAATATAGTCAATGCCTCTTCAGAGCACGGCTAGGAGAATTCCTCAAAACACCTTTCTCCTCCCATCCCAAAAAACGTTAGTAAATACTGTATTTAAGGATAAAGTCTTCAGCGGGGGATTGATTGCAGTAACTAAACATCAACATTCAGTAACTAACCAGTCACAGGGAAAGTAGGAAATTCAGATCTTTTTCGGAAGGAGTGTTTGTCACTAGTAATAAAGTTCCAAGGAAATAATACCTGGTAGATGGATGCCAAGGCTTCCTACCTGGCCAAACCTTAATGTCCAGCAGTAACACAGCGATACAGCTGCCACTGCAGAGCAATTTCAGTTACATCCTAACGCTGAAAAGGTTCAAACCTGTCCCTCCCTGACCCTGCCAGTCACCCAGGCAATGAGCACATGCTATTAAGGCAGCTTCCAGCACTGATGGAAGCAAGCAGGAACGCTCTCACCCACGTATCCGCTTTCCTGTTTCACCCTTAACGCCGTGCACTTCGCAGGTCTCACGCAGCCCCTCTCACCACCTCGGTCTCGCTATCACAACAAGCACCTTTATCTCCTACTAATATCTTCCCCACTCACATCCCTTTTCTTCCCAAGGCCCCCCAGGACTCAGTCCGGACACCTCACCCTGCCCCCAAACTCCCCTCCGGAGCAGCTCCCCACTGAGACCCCCCCACTAAACCCCACTCCCTTCCCCCCACGCCGCACCCCAACCCCGCAGGCCCTGCTGGGCCTACCAGCTCGACCCCCACCTCCGAGGCCCGTGCAGCCCTCCCCCCTTCGCCGCACCGACCTCCTAACGCTGCCATTCTCGGGGCCCCAGCTCCGGCAGCGGGAGAGGGCGGGGCGGCCCGACAGGAAACGTCACCTGCGCCGCTTCCTCCGCGCCGCTTCCTCTTCGCTCTCTCCTACGGAAGCCAACCCCGCTCCCCGCACCTCCCAACACGAAGCGCGTTGATTGGCGGCCGCTACCGAAGCCTGCCGGGTAATGTAGTGCTGGAGGCGGAAGTCGCGCGGCCTCGGCCTCGAGGGGAATGCTGGGAGTTGTAGTTCGCAGAAAGCGGAGCGGGGAGGCCTGCGGTCTGTTCGTCGCGTAGCAACGTGGAGGAGGGAACTGAAGGGCGGAGCGGCCATTTTGGGGTCCTCAGAAAGGGTCGTGAGGGTGTAACGTGGCCAGAACGAGCTCCCCTTTGGAGGCTGCTCAGAAACGGCCCTTCTGGATAATAACACCCCCAGTCTCTGCTCTGTCAGGCTTTGTGCTGCTTTGCTCCCGTTCACACTGGGCAGCCATCCCCAGCCCTCAATGGAGAGCAAAGATGGCACCCAGCATGCAGGGGCAGCGGCTGCCATGAGCCCTGCTGGAGAAACAAAAGATGGCAGGAAAATAACAACAACCCAACAAACAGACAAACCAAAACCAAAACAAACAAACCCAGTATTTGCTGTCTTCCTGCTGCCACAAAGGCAGAGCAAATTGTGGTTTTGCAAAACCCCGGATCTTTCCGTCCCGTTATAATCAGGACCGATCCACAAACATTTTCCTGTCGGCCTTTCACCGTTTTCTCCCTCATTCTGTAATGGTGCCCCTGGCACACAGCCAGCCAGAACACAGCTGGTTGACCCCAACAGACAGACCCCATCTTGTTGCCGATGCCCTTTAACGTCACAAGGCACCTTTTCTGCCCTGGAGATGAAGCAGCTGACAGTCACCAGCTTTTTTTTTGCTTTCTTTTTTTCTCCTTGGTGTTTGGCCATGAGTGGCCCTTGGTTTCAGTTCTGCTAACTGAGCCATTAGCAGCAGCGTACTAATAGCGGGGAAAAAAAAATAGTGGAAGCGTTTTGAAGGACTACACATTTCTTCTGTTATAAATCAAAATGGATGTAATGCAACTTTGCGGTACAGCCGTTCGCTCAAGGAAAAAAAATAAATGCAAACAAACCCAAACCAATTTAGATAAGATTCTTTTTTAATGCAGTGTTTCCCTTTAGCTCTCAGCAACAATGTACCATGGGTGCATTACGGTACTCTGAAGCAGATGAGTTTAGAAGCAAAAACAGCAGTGCTCGGCATCTTCTGACTGCTTCTCATGTGGTTTAGCTTTCACTTGCTACAAGTTGCCTTTCCCTACTTTTGCCATTATCAGTGATGTCCAGGCTGCTGTCAGTAATAATGCAACACAACACAGGGATGATGGGGGCACTGATGAAGGAGGTGTGAAAGAAAATAGAACTGCGCGTCTGCAAATCGATTCTGCAGTTTTCCAATTTCCCCATTCAGCAATGGCACGGCCTGTGAAATTGTCCCTAGAAATATAAAACTAGGGGACTCCACTCTTACCTTTTAGCAATTGACATTGCCTAATGCAGTTCATTTCCTTTGGTGTGGACACTGAAGCTGGGCTGGATTTAGTGTTCAAAATGCAGAAGTGAAATGGAAAATGTTTTTTAATATAAATATTGCATTGAACTGGTACTTTGGAGTAAAGTGTTTCATGAAATAGCTTACCTTTGTAAGATTCCTGTGAAGAAAATAAATTGCCATACAAGCAGGTTTGGCTATTCATTAAGAGGCACTGCTATCAATGCTTTCTATTACTCTGAATTCCTTCTCAGGTACAGTAAATACACTGTCATCCACTTCCCTGTCTGGAAACCTTCATTAGCACTCCCTAACACTAAGAAGATTTAGCACAGAGTGACACACATCCATAGGAACCCAAGGAACAGACTTTGTCACCCAGGTCTACATTCTGTTTACTTGCTTTCTTGAATGCAAAATGAGAAGCGTGTTGCCCATGCGGGCTGCTCCAAGATCTGCAGCAATCACGATGTTAAAGCTAAGTTTTATAAACAGCACTTGCATTGCACACAAATACTAGCATCCGTCAGTGCTTTCAGAAATCTCAAGGTGCTAAAAGGAAGGGAGTTCCAGCTCCCTTTGTTTCTGCTGCATCTATTTCTATCTCTCTTCTGTATTCTGCCTGAGAAGCAATACAAGCCCAGGATTTGAGCATAGAAGTCAGAAAATTGGAATTTTATCTTAGAGCTGACACTGATTTACTGGGTGCCGTTGATCAAATCATTTGATTCCATGGATTTTGGCTTCCCAGAAGACAGTGGGGAGTTGTGAAGCCCTTTAAGATATTTTGACGTAAATTCCTTTATCAGCATGGTAATAATTTTTTTGTATGGTGTTTTGCTTGGTCGACTTTAGCTCTTCTGGCCAGCAATCCATTAGAACTGATGATATCATTTAAGATTTTGCAAGAATACAAAATGTCCTGAATATTAAGATACTAGGATACTTTCTTTCATGCTTGAATTTCACACCTAATTTATCATTCCTGCAGATACCTCTTGAACAACAACAATAAAAAATTACAGCTGAAAGAATTTGGAGAAAGTGCTTCCCATTTGATATCCCAAGAATTCCAACGTAAGGATTAAATAATATCGACTGAGAAAATGCAGAATCCAAGTCTGCTTTTTATAAGTGATTAGAAACACTGCCCTCCTTATGAACTCAGAGCTGGCACTGCTTGTTCTGGGATTCTTGCCTTTGGAATAAAGAATGTCTTTGTCAGAAGCCCGAGCAAGAAAAGAGGAGAAGGAAAAAGTTTCAGGAAAGAATGAACAAAATATTCACTTTTTTTTTTTCTTTCTCCAGATATTTGAGAACTTAGAAGTTACCAGAAAAAATAGAAAGTTTGAACAATGAAGTTATTGAAAACATTTCCCTTCTTCATTACATCTACAGAACAAATTAATTAGAACGTTTTGGTTCATCTACCTTCAATGAAGGGACCAAGAAAACATCCCATTTTCAGTAAATTTTGGTTCGGGTCATCTGATGTTGTTGGTGCAGAGAGCAGATTTGGAGGGTCTACTTACAGACAGAAAACATCAGATAAGATTTTTTTTTGTCCTGAAGACCAAAAGAAGACAATAAATGAGAGCAGACCACAATGCAAAGAAAAACACCAACCAAACAGCATTTAATTCACATGAATGTTTCCATTTTGAAGGCCTTGTTTCATTTCAGTTTGTGGGCAGACAGTGCAATGCCCTTCTTGCTTTTGTTTTTTGGCCCTCCTCTGCATGGTGCTTTTCACTGACAGGTGGGAGCTGTCAGGAGAGTAAGGACCTTCCTTCCACATGCACAACGTACCCCAGACAAGGGCAGCCAGGACTGGCAAAAGCTTGGCAAGGCTTTCACAGCAACATTTTGATCATTCATTTCTTCTTTCATGAATCTTCAATTAAAAACTAGAAAAGAAGCTAAAATAAAAGCCCACTCCCAGCAAAATTGTTTAACTCTAGAATTTAAATACAGCACCAGTAGAAATGAATAATATTACTTGCCTTCTTCAAAATATGCCAATTCTAACGTTGACGATTGCTTAGCTATTTGTACGAGTTAATTTGTGCTGTGGACCTGTGGGAAGTAAAACACCCGACACAACTGCGCTCTGAAAAACCTTCCTGTTTTAATTGGAAAGATCTCGATATTCACTGAGGAACAATCTAACCTTGGAAAACAATCTTTTCCCAATTTGTCTTTAATGCATAAAACACCGCTCATTTTCTGCAGCTCTGTCACCAAGGGGCACATTAATTTAGTTGCACAATAATTTAATACATCGATACATTGATTGAAGCAGAGAGTTTTTATTTAGCGGTTCCAAGAAATCACACATTTCTCGCAAAATCTTTAAAAAGACTCTTCTTGCTGCAGTTTAAGTAGGGGGAATCGCAGATCATTAGGGGAAGTTGCCCTTCAAAGCCAATTGATCGTTCCATACTGAGCACAGTGGGCATTACATCAGAACAGAGCGAAGACTGGCAGGAGGCAATTAATGGGGCAGATACTGGAGTGTCTTTTCTGATTACCCCATACTGTACAGTGGATTTGGCCTCGCTGAGACAGGCTGGTAGAAACAAGAACCCTAATGAGATATGGCTCCGCTAATGTCAAGAAGTGCCACTTCCTAGCAGCAGGAGCAACTTTATTGAAACCATCTGTTGTTTTGGAAGATGCATATGCGCGCACACACTTCCTCCTCCCAGAGTGTTTAACCTTTCTCTTAAGGCTGACTGAAATCATACAGCTAATCCCTCCTTAATCTCAGAATGACGGGCCCTACTGTTTTCAGCAAGTCCCAGCAGCTACTGAAAACCTGGATGACTGGTGGTGTTTAAGTGACGTGACAGTGATGTGTTCTGGAACAGTCACTTTAGAACAGAATACCCATTCATCCACCGTCACTGCAGCTTTGCACAGAGATGAGAAATCTGTACTGCGCCAGATCTGCTCAGCACAGGGGACAGGAAAGAGATCCTTCAGGTTTGGTCCCAGTGAGATCTCATTCTCAGCAGAGGTAACCCAACAGTAATATCAAAGGAGACAGCCTTGGTTGTGTTACAGCAGACTCAGTACGAGTTCTGGTCCAATTTGTCAGTTCTCTAAGTGTAATTTCTGTGATGTTCCCTCCTTAACATTGCCAGGAACCCTGAGCTTCTGGCAGCTGTGCTACATGGGCAAGCTTTAATGCTCCAGCTGCAAGCAGAAAGCATGGCTCAGATCCGACAGGCCCTTGCAACTGTAGGAAAGGTGGCAACAGAAAAGGAATGACTTCTTGCTGCTTCCAGTCTCCACTACCCATTTTTGCTCTTCTGTGTGTGCTTGTTACAGCCCTTCAACTGGTGGGAGGAGGAACCTCCAAAAAACCAATTCATTATTAGCCTGGTCAGCTCCAGCAATTAAGACATTGCTCTATAATACAATAATATTAATGCTAACAATCCAGCTGCCAGTCAGAACGCAATACAGCTGCAAGAAAGGTGCAGATGCTCCCCCAAGAATGGTTACTTTTTGTTCTCTGCTTTCTCTAAACTCCCTCTTCTGCTTCAAACAAGCAGAGAAGACAGAGCACATTAGTTTTCCTTCCAAACTAGTGGAGCTGGCATGGCTGCAACCACACTTGTTTGTTCTAAGGGGAAATACAGTAAAAACAAATAACTCAAAGCCATCCTGTATCCCTGAGCCATTCTGAATGTATCACTCAAAGCTGCTTTGTTTTCTACTTCTTTCTCTCTACAGTAATTATTTTTCCTCTTAAAAAAGAGCTAGAATATGGGAAAGTCGATCTCTGGAGCCACAACTGGAAGGGACGTCTCTCTTTCCATCAGACTTTCAACCTGAAGCTTAATATACAGGAGCCTTTTTTTTTTCAATCACTTCAGAGGCCTATTTGGTGTTTTTTTTGTTCACTTTTCTTTTTGTTACTATGAAATAAAACAATAAATCTAGCATTACCGAAACAGGTTGGTTTTACAGACTCAGCCACTGAATAGGGAAAGGTAACAATAAACAGCCCTAAAGGTAATAGAGAGGTTTGGGTTTTTAATTTTTTTTAAATAAAATTCCCCATTTTTTATTATTTTTTTTAATAGAGAAGAATGCTCACTGTGACAGCTCTTGTAAAGAAATCAGTCTAATGTGTTATATTGGGTTTTCTACATAACATGCTGTGATACAGATGTCTCATTACCTGCCATTATCTTACTTGGCTCATCCAAGTTCGGTTGCATAATTTATCTTGTGTGGATTCCATTTGGAATACTTGAACGTTTATGAAAACTTCAGTTTACATTTTTCTTGGCACTGGCTATTTTAATTTTCTCCTTGTGGCTTTAGATCCTTATTGTAGTCAATAGCTTTATTATTGAATGGAACTAGGTTGAGGTCCAGGCAGCATGCCTGGTCTGGTATTGACTGCAGAAGTGTGTTTAATATTTACATATTAAAAATGAAATGCTATTGCCTCTGAAATCTCTGTGCAACAGAATAGATCAGTCAGAAGGAGGGATCCCTAGAAATAGCCTGCAATTACACTTGGAAATATAAAAGGAAGATGACTCTGGAATTTAAATTGAATGATTCAGGGTTTTCCACTGTCTCATCACCCCCCTCCCAAAATAGGTGGCTTTTTCTCACTGTAGCTTGATCTGGCAAATAAAGAGTCTACAGTCAGATTACAATTGCGTGAATCCAAGGTGCTCAGATCTTCCACAACTTTAACCCAGCCCAAGGGGATATCAGCAGCAGTAGCACTGCAGTGGTGCCAGCTGCAATACAGAGCTGCCACCCTATTCAGCTCCAAAAGCATCAGTGGTCAAGGCTGGGTCTCAGGGCAAGGGAAACTTCGGCCATAGCTCAGCTGTCCCCACACACCCTGCCAGTGCACCTCTGAAACAGCAGACAAGCCCTTCCAAACAGCCTTTATAAGGTCATTATTTCACCTCTAAAGCCTCTCTTGATGATATATGGGAAATAATTGTCAGTTTAAAAGGCCATTTTTGAGAACAGTCTTTTTTGAAATCCTGACACATGGTGCAACTTTAAAGCCTGGAACTGTGTTCCTTGTACAGAAGGCCTTGAACTCTCTCTGGGCAAACTACTTTCATATCCTTTTGGATGGAACACTTTCATATCCTCTAAGCTCATATATTTCATGGTAATAAGCTGTGGGATTTAACTGCACTCCGACAACATGCCTGCTCTTCTACCCAACAGAATAAAGAGGAGCTTTCTTAGGAAAGTAGTTAAGATAAAATGGCTCATGGTACTTGCAGCAAGCAGGGCAATCACTGTTTGCTTCTTGGGGGGAGGGCTTCCAAGATTTCAAAGCTAACTATTAAGGGATTACACTGATTATTACTGTATCTCAACTACAGAACTTTCCTTGACTTGTTTGATAAAAACATCATAAGCTGACATATGAAGGTAAGTAGAGATTCATATCTAGATACCTGCATTATCCTGCAATAACATCTATTCTCATTTAAAGTCTTAATTCTTTTGCTCTGCTATGTTAATCTAACATAGTGATCCTAGCAATCGCTGCTTTTTCAGATTCATCATGCTTGCATGCATGCATGGAGGACACTGAGAACCCAGTTTTTACTCAGCAGTATAAATGCTAAAAGGGAAAGTAATTTTAATGCCACTTCCTTCTTACAGAGACTGCTCTCATTTCTAGCATGTGCTGTGCAGGCAAGATCTCAGGGCAGTCACTCATACTCACCACTCTTCTTACACTTTAACTGAGGGGAAATTAATTTTTTCCTCTATTTGCCAAAAAAATAACAAACGTTCTTCAATGTCTGATAAGACAGTTAAGCACCATTTTTAGCAGCCAGCGTTTCTGCTCATTTCAGGGAGGAGACTCAGATCTTTATAAATAAGGATTTTATAAGTTCAGATTTGAATAAAGATTCGTCTTTCTATCATTAAAAAACTTCAACCCGATTCTACCATCATCAGTAAGGAATGTCCCTTTGACTCCAAGGGAGTGCTGGGAGAAAATTCACTGAGTGCCAAGGGAGAGAAGGGGAGAGAAAACTGAGAAGACAGAACTTAGTTACTCCACTTAGAGAAATATCAATACTCGGGCAAGCAACAGCAGACATTTACTGAGGTTTGTTTTCATCTGCTGTGGTAATATTGTTTTCTGTCATTTCTAGTGTATGGGCAGACAGGCAATGCTGGCTTTAGCGAAGGAGTCATGAACTGAGGCATGCACGTGTTATATGTATTACAGACATGATGTAAGTATATTTAAGACACACTATTGTATGTACTTACTATTTGCCTCCAGCATGCAGGCATTTGTCTAAGCAGAGATGGACCTGAAATAGATAGAACACATGCTTAAGCACAGTGCACCTGTTTCTTTCAGCATACAAAAGCCTTACCTCTCAGACAGAGGCCAGGCTTAGCTCCCTGCATCATTGTTCTCTAAAGCTGAAGTGTGGGATTAGTTCCACTCCCTGAATTCAATGCATAGCTAAGCTTACCTGATATGACTTGAGGACAGCTACTCAGCAGGGAGGTTTGAAACCTAATAGTGGAATAGGAACAGAGAAACTCCCCAGCTAATACAGTGCACCAGCGTGTGAAAGCTGGAGCTGTCATTCCAGCAACACATCAGCATGAGCTGTGGACTGGTTCTTGGCAACTGTGTACAACAGAATGAGCTGCAGTTCCAAGAGAAGAGGAACAAACAATATCATGAGAAGGAAAAGAAATAAATCAGTGCCATTGTTTTGGAAAATTAGCTCGATTGGAAAGTTTATATTGCAAAGTTCAGGATTTAGCAGTCTTTCAAAACCTGGTTCTGTTTTTCCAGAAGAACCCTGTTTTTTATTCTTAAATGTGATAGAGTAAGGGGGAGAATAGCAATAACAAAAGTGAGATAAGGGCAGCAGGAAGCTGTGAATGCCACATAGCAGCACTCTGCACTCAGGCAGCTGTGGCCACATATCGACTTCTATCACCTCTGTCCTCTGCCAGAGATCACCTGGTGTGTCAGAGCAGGGTTTGCAAAGAAAAGGTACTGAAAAGCAGAACAACAGAGCAGAAGTGCCTGCAGAGATGGGAGGATTTTTTTCCTAAAGCAGTGATCTCACTCTCCTCCACCAAATAAGCCCACAGAGCTCTCTGCACACATGGATGTTAGTGTTAAATCTGTCAGCACAGCAACCCAAACATCCTCCCCTTCAGGAAGACGCTCTTGCCCATTGGTCTTGGCTGCTGTATGCCAGTGATTTTAGTTCACTTGAGCAGAAGAGGCTGCTGCAGATCCCCAAAGAACCATGTAATCTGTGTAGTATCATCCTGGACAGAAGCAGCTCACAAGCTGCTGTCAGCCACCTGCTTCTTACTGGTGACCCATCAGCTGCAGGAGTTGGAGGTAACTTCAGAGATCATCTTTTCCTTTCACTAGACTTACTTGTTGGTGGCACTAGATGCATCTACTTATATTAATGACCTTGCATTAATGTCACACCACACCTTCAGAGATCATGTCTGTGCCAACACACATCCTCTAGACATTCTCATCAGCTTTGCTTGCAGCTCTCTGTGCTCAGTAACCAGGTTCAGTGCTGACTGCTGTCAAATGACCTTATCTGAGCTTCTTCAAAAGGTCATCAGCTCCAAATGCCTCTCAGCACTGCTTTGCAGGACACAGGCTCTGTCATTAGGTTTTGCAGCAGCTCGTTGGCCAACAGCCATAATTCTGCTCTGTTTGGGATGACGCTGTCCACATTGACTGGGATTTACCACTTCTGTTCAGACAGAACAAAGTGTTTACTCACAACAGGTTATGCCTGTTGAGCCATTGAGGTGACCTGCATTTTGATTATCAGCCACTCTCTGAGCACCAGTCTGGATGCAACAAGCCATGTAAAGACCACAAATCAGACCCTGCAGCAACAGGCAAAGCATGTATTTGAACTAATTAAAACAAACAAAAACCCAATGACCGAGCACACAAACACCTACGCTTCCCTGCCAGCTCACTTCACAGCATGGAGGGCTGATAGGTTTGAGGTTCCCACTCAAGGTTCCCAACTTCCCACTATGAACTTGTGGTGCTGTTAAAATTCAGGCAGAAACATGTTGATTTTGGTAGACTTCCTTCTGAGAGATACCATGAGTTATATTTAAGGCTAGATGCTGTCTTGTAGAACTTTTTTAAGGAAGCTTACATGTCCATACACACACCACTGGATTCCAAAGTATAGCTTGATGTACCTATATTGTACATGTATATAATACATATATATTTTATCCTATAGAAAATTTGCTTGGCTAATATACCCGCTCTCTCATTACAACAATACTACTAGCTGATAGTTTCCACTTTGATTCACTATTTTGTATCATTAATGCAATTCTTCCTTTCTAATCTTTGAGATTAAAAATAAAGAAATCCAGTAAAGAAAACACACGTAACATTTGCTGCTTTGCATTACTCTGAAATGGAAGCAGAGCAAAGGAAACCCCAATCCTGCATCTTCAAGGGTTAGCGTTGACCTCTCACTCTGCTCTGACCCAAATCTTCAGCTTTTACCACTGTCCTGTTGACTCTGAGGCAAAGCATTTCATATCTGAAGCTGTGAAATTCAACATCACTAAAGAGCCATAGCAGAGCTCTGCTGTTTTACACCACTGGAGCATCCCATCCTGTATGGGAGATTGGTAATCACAGCCTGAACCTCTGATTAATCAGCTGAGGCAAGTATGGGGTCAGCTGTGGGAGCACAGGTGAGAGTGATGTAGCTGTGCTCCCGGAAGGGGTGGAGCTTGACTCCATCCCCTCTGAGACCTCATTTAAGGGCTGACTCCCACTGGAGCAGTATCTCTTGGAGATCGCTCACCAGGGAGGACTGCCTCAGCTGCTTCGGTCAAGGCACCACCGTTGGTGAGTTTTCCCTTTACTCATTCACTTATATACCTTCTGTACATTTTGTTTCCATCTGTACATTTAAAACCAATACATTTGGCGAGCCAGGCAGGAGCCTGCGAATATCGGAAAAAAAAAAAATGTCTTTCCTGTGGAATGTGTTTAGTTGGTTCAAGGGGGAGAAGATCACCCCCTTAGGGAAAATCCTCCCTGGACAAATACCAGGGTTTGAGGCATCCCCATATTTTCAATTAGCGACGATTATCGAACAATGGGGGCCCTTACGGGTAACGGGCAATATGTCCCCTTACCATCTAACTGAATACTTTCAGGGGTTGCAAAAAGATATTTTGACAACCAAAGAAAGGCAAATGGCTGCATCCATGGCTGCTTGGCCTTTATTGAATGCTTTAAATCAGGCAGAGGTTAAATCAGATAAGATTGAACATGAAAATCAATTATTAAAAGCCCGCATTGAAAAATTGGAGGGCGAAATTAATCTATTAACGGGGAAAAATTCATCATTTTTTTCAAACACCCCCCAAATTAGATACATTACAATGGATGATAGTAAGGATCCTGAAACATCGGATCAAACTAAGGTCACTAAATCTGACCTAGAAGAGCCACTTAAGACAGACTTATTAGAAGTCCGTCCTATGGTAACCCAAAAAACAAAAAAAGTCCAGGAGCGACCAGCAGGGGTGCCTCCTGATCAATGGACCCCTGCTGACTCCTATTTACACGTAACAGCACGTCCATATACGCCCACCGAACTTATGGATCTAGTACAGCGCTTCAGGCAAAGACCAAGGGAAAGTGTCCCAGCCTGGCTGTTACGATTATGGGACTCGGGAGCAGAAAGTGTAATAGTTAGCGGCTCCGAGGTATCTAAACTAGCAACTATAACAGTCCATCCTGCCCTGAGGCAGAGATTGTACTCAGGGTCCCAGTTCCCTGAAGAGAATCATTCGATCGTAGATTGGATAATGGCTGCCTGCCGTATGGTATGGTCAAATAAAACAGACATGCCAATACATACAGGAATGTGGTCTTCTATGGAAGACCTACAAAATTATATCTGGGAACTAGGCATGCGAGAGGCTGTCTATGAAGATGTATCTGTTAGTCCGGACATGGTGAAGTTTTCCGCGGGAATGAGGGACCTAATCTTACAACAGGCTCCCTCACATATGTATGGAACATTGGTTTCTATATTGAATCCTCTAGTGGCCGCAGAGGCAGCAGTCCAACATGCTGCCCAATTGGTAGCGGACCTGGGGGAAACGGAGCGCCTAAGAACCAAGCGCAATATTAGAGTAATTGAAGATCCTGAAGTTTTTCCAATAGCCCGAGCCAGAAGATCGGCTCCACGAACCCCTCGGGCGGGACCCATTAGGGTGTCCCGAAAACAAATGTTTAATGATCTACTCCGAGCAGGTGTTCAATTTGCCAAAATTGATGGGCAGCCCAATCACGTTCTGCTTCAGTTGTGGAAACAGCTGAAGGATGAACAAAAATTTCAAAACCGCCCCAAAAGACCGGGGATAAGGCTTATAGAACGACGACCAACAACAGTTTGGAATCTAGAAGACTTTATCGTGCCAAATAGGAAAAAGAGGCCACCTCAGGTGCCTCGGGTCACAGTACCAGAGGCATCAGAGGTAAAAGACCTGAATCTGGCCCAGTTTATGGCGTGATGAGGGACGTCAGTCACCCTAGGGCCTCTAGACGGGACCGGAGGCCCTATGTGGAATTGACAATATATTGGTCCCGAGAAAATGTGCAGAAGGTTATGGCCCTCGTTGATACGGGGGCGGAAACATCTATAATTTATGGAGATCCAACAAAATTCAGAGGGAACAAAGTAATGATTGGAGGCTTTGGGGGACAGACCGTTCCAGTCACCCAAACTTGGGTAAAATTGGGGGTCGGGCGCCTCCCACCACGGGAGTACAAGGTATCTATTGCCCCAATTCCGGAGTACATATTGGGAATTGATATCTTGTGGGGTCTGGCTCTCCACACAACAGTGGGAGAGTTCCGGTTGCGGCAGAGATGCATTAGTATCCGGGCAATTCAGACAATATTGAGAGGCCATGCAAAACATGAGCCTATTTGTCTGCCCAAGCCACGTCGGATTACTAATGTAAAACAGTACAGACTCCCAGGTGGGCAGGATGAAATAACAAAAACAGTGCAGGAATTAGAAAGAGTGGGTATTATAAGGCCTGCACATAGCCCGTACAACTCCCCAATATGGCCAGTGCGAAAATCGGATGGAACATGGAGGATGACAGTGGATTACAGGGAATTAAACAAGGTCACGCCGCCCGTTCATGCAGCCGTACCCAATATTGCCTCCCTAATGGACACACTAAGTAGAGAAATTAAAACGTATCACTGTGTCCTAGACTTAGCGAATGCATTCTTCAGTATTCCGATTAGTGAAGAATCACAAGACCAGTTTGCATTCACATGGGAAGGCAGGCAGTGGACTTTTCAGGTTCTGCCGCAAGGGTACGTGCATTCACCTACTTTTTGTCATAATTTGGTGGCGCGTGATCTGGCTAAGTGGCAGAAGCCACA
The DNA here is from genome assembly GCF_039878825.1 of Excalfactoria chinensis. Lineage (NCBI taxonomy): Eukaryota > Metazoa > Chordata > Aves > Galliformes > Phasianidae > Excalfactoria > Excalfactoria chinensis. The sequence continues at coordinate 5,556,534 of NC_092836.1, forward strand.
TAATGTAAATTTATATCATTATATTGATGACCTCCTGTTAACATCCGATTCATTAGAGGCGGTGAGACAAGCAGCAGATTTATTGATAGCTTATCTGCAAAAGAGAGGGTGGGCTATAAACCCACAGAAGGTGCAAGGTCCGGGGTTATCTGTAAAATTCCTGGGAGTAATTTGGTCCGGAAAAACCAAAGTACTACCCAGTGCAGTAGTGGATAAAGTCCAAGCGTTCCCAGTCCCTACAACATCAAAACAGCTACAAGAGTTCTTAGGTATATTAGGGTATTGGCGCTCCTTTATACCTCACTTAGCTCAGTTGTTGAGGCCATTGTATAAGCTTACCAAGAAGGGTCAATCGTGGAACTGGGGGAAGGTAGAACAAGATGCTTTCCAACAGGCAAAGCTGGCAGTTAAACAAGCCCAGGCATTGGGTATATTTGATCCGACCCTCCCAGCTGAACTAGACGTTCATGTTACCCAGGATGGTTTTGGCTGGGGCCTGTGGCAACGCCAGAGTTCTGTTCGAACCCCCATTGGATTCTGGTCTCAGGTTTGGCACGGAGCAGAAGAAAGATACAGCATGATTGAAAAACAGTTATTGGCTGCCTATTCAGCGTTACAAGCGGTAGAGCCAATAACGCAAACAGCAGAGGTTATAGTTAAAACTACATTACCGATCCAGGGGTGGGTAAGAGATCTAACTCACCTTCCTAAGACAGGGGTGGCCCAAGCACAGACGGTAGCACGATGGGTCGCCTATCTAAGTCAAAGAAGCAGCTTGTCTTCGTCTCCACTCAAGGAGGAATTACAGAAGATCTTAGGCCCAGTGACATATCGCAGTGATACGCCGAAAGAACCAATGGTCGCTCCACCAGAGAAGAGCCCTGTTCAGGAAGGAAGATATCCTATTCCTGAAGATGCCTGGTATACGGATGGGTCCAGCAGAGGCAACCCGAGCAAGTGGCGAGCTATAGCATACCATCCCTCTACTGAGACAATCTGGTTTGATGAGGGGGATGGTCAGAGCAGCCAATGGGCAGAATTACGAGCCGTGTGGATGGTTATAACTAAAGAACCTGGTGATGGCATCCTGAACATCTGTACGGATAGCTGGGCCGTGTACCGGGGGCTTACTCTGTGGATTACGCAGTGGGCTACCCAGGAATGGACTATCCACGCCCGACCGATCTGGGGGAAAGACATGTGGGTAGACATTTGGAATACAGTCAAACACAGGACGGTATGTGTCTACCATGTCTCTGGTCATCAACCCCTGCAGTCACCAGGAAACGATGAAGCGGACACACTGGCCCGAGTTCGATGGATTGGGAATTCACAATCCGAAAATATTGCCCGATGGTTACATCAGAAGCTACGGCATGCTGGACAAAAGATAATGTGGGCAGCTGCTAAAGCATGGGGGCTGCCTGTACAGTTATCTGATATCGTCCAAGCATGTCAGGACTGTGACGCTTGCTCGAAGATGAGACCAAGACCGTTGCCTGAAACAACATCCCACATTGCTAGAGGATATAGTCCTCTTCAGAGATGGCAGGTTGATTACATTGGGCCCCTCCCTCGGTCTGAGGGGGCGAGATATGCCCTGACCTGCGTTGATACTGTAAGTGGACTGCTGCAAGCCTATCCCGTACCAAAGGCAAATCAAGCATATACAATTAAGGCACTCACTAAACTAATGTCTGCATATGGGACACCTCAAGTCATCGAGAGCGACCAAGGGACTCACTTTACTGGAGCGATGATACAGCGCTGGGCAGAAGAGAACAACATTGAATGGCGATTCCATCTGCCATATAATCCAACAGGGGCAGGCCTTATTGAACGCTACAATGGTATTCTTAAGGCTGCCCTGAAGACAGACTCCCAGTCCCTGCAGGGGTGGACAAAAAGATTATACGAAACCCTGCGGGACTTGAACGAAAGACCTCGGGATGGCAGACCCAGTGCTCTGAAAATGTTACACACTATATGGGCCTCCCCTCTTAGGATTCAAATTACAGGTGCTGATAATGAGGTAAAACCGCAGGTTGGTAATGACAATAATCTTCTGCTCCCTGCCCCTGAGAATCTAAAACCAGGAATCCATAAGATAAATTGGCCCTGGAAGGTGCAAGTAGGACCTAAGTGGTGTGGCCTACTTGCACCTTGGGGGAGACTATTGGAGGTGGGAGGTTCAGTTACCCCCTCGGTGATAGGTACATGGCCTACTGACATCGTGGTCAATACTCCGGTCTTTATTGCTAAAGGGACACCCATCATGTCCCTATGGCAGATCAGGACTCCTCCTCTGGTGCCAGATATAGTTATACAGCCACAGATATCTGGCCAGAGGGTATGGTATCGGAGGCCGGGACATAATCCGGTGCGAGCAGAAGTATTGACCCAAGACAAGAATACGGCCTGTATCTTGCCCTGGAGGGCAGACCTTCCTCTCCTGGTACCCTTGAAACATCTGTATTACTCTCCCTAAGATTCTAAGCCTCTAGGACCATCAGAGAACAATTTGTGTGGACTGATGAAACGCAAATGGACCTGCACCTCGAGATGGCTTGTCTCCAGTAACATCTATCAAGCACTGGCCCACGGAAGATCGTGAATACCCATCCAATCATCATTTGAATAACATCAGCATTCGGTGCGACGGGAAATTGTATCAGCGTCGCGTTGGGTCTCTGTGATAAGGGAAAACTCACCTAATCATTGGTTCACGCTGTGAAGGGGTGGAGTGTATGGGAGATTGGTAATCACAGCCTGAACCTCTGATTAATCAGCTGAGGCAAGTATGGGGTCAGCTGTGGGAGCACAGGTGAGAGTGATGTAGCTGTGCTCCCGGAAGGGGTGGAGCTTGACTCCATCCCCTCTGAGACCTCATTTAAGGGCTGACTCCCACTGGAGCAGTATCTCTTGGAGATCGCTCACCAGGGAGGACTGCCTCAGCTGCTTCGGTCAAGGCACCACCGTTGGTGAGTTTTCCCTTTACTCATTCACTTATATACCTTCTGTACATTTTGTTTCCATCTGTACATTTAAAACCAATACACATCCTAAAGACAGAGCTCAGAAAAGCTCCGGCAGGTAACGAACACAGTCCCATTTCTAACCAGCAATATTCATTTCAAAGCCAGGATCTTTCAAACTCCCCGTGCTGCCACGCATTACCTGCTGAACTCCCACGCTTGCAGACTGGAACAACACCAGAGGAGCTTATTAGAGCTAGTCAGTAAATAACATGGGATGAAAACAAATTTGGTAGTAAAAGGGCCCTTGAGAAATTAGGGAAAAAGCTCTACAGCCTTTCAACTTATTCATGATTTACTAGAAAGCTGTATAATAGAGCGAGCCTGAGAACTAGCTAACATGTTTCTAAGGCCAAAATATCCCAATTTGAATAGCTAAGTTGTATACTGAAAGCCTGGGGAACTGTTTAAAGTAAGCTAAGAAGAAAGCCAACGTTCTCCCTCCTGCTCCCCTCCACTCCCCCCCTCCAAACTTAGACTGAAAAAAAAGCAACAAAAATGCTAATCTTCTGTGGTTAAGCAGAAAGGCTTAAAAAGTGGCTAACAAACACTATGCATTATTCAGGGGCAAGGTTACTGCTATTCTACACACATCGCTTCATAATGCGAGCTCCAAGCTGTGGAAGCAAAATCATTTCTGTGAATGCTACTGTGATAAAATAAATCCAGACGAACTCCTTTAATTGCAGCAACACAATATGTCCTCCCTGCATCTGTAAAGATCTGTAGCTTTAAATAGGGAGGGCCTGATCTCAATCTAAATTAAATAGGTTTTATATAGTACAAAACTCAAGCAGGACAAGTGTTCCTTTACTACATCTAGTTATAGTCAGAAGCAGACCCATTGTTTCAAACTAATATTGGCCAACTGTCTGGGAGTGCTTCAGAACCATGAACCCATTTAAGGTTTCCACGGTCACAATCATCACCACCTTCCTGAAATCCAGAAGAAAGTTTGTCTGCTTACAGCCTGAAATGCACCCCTTTTGCTTTCTGCATTGCTGCTGAAGATAGTCAGGTTGGAGTAAACATGCTCTCTGCCTAGTCATACTATTGAAGTTGTCCAACAGCAGAGTATCAATGAACAGGCCAGCCACTGGCCCTGCTAAACCAGGGATCTAGGCAAGCAATAGCTCTGCATGCTCCAGGGCAGGTAGAGCAGGCTGGTTGCAGTGCCTGGACAGGAACTCCCAGCAGCACCACAGGCAGCTCGTAATGCACTCGTCACAGGCACCACAGGTCATCAGAGTCCTGACAAAGCTTGAAAATATACATGACATGCATATACATGGCACATTTCTTTAGTAAGAGAAGGGAAAGAGGAAGAAGCAGGCTTGTGGCCATCCAAAGAGCCCATTAGAGAGCTGAGTAACCAGAACCATTGCCCACATCACAGACCACAGAAGGGAACCTGTGGGTTTAGCTCACTGTGCATAGCTGGAACATGGGAAGGCACAAGAAGCCTCCACAAGCCTACCAGTGACTCATCTTCCCACCTGGGCTCTTGCTGAGAGATGCTCACATGCCTTTGGCTCCCATACATCCTATATTGTCACTCACCTGGAGGTCCCGTACTGCTCTTCTCAGAAGGCTTTGGACTGTGTACTGCTCCACAGAGCTCCTTGAAGAATGATGCAGATCCATACTGGCAGAACCAGTATCAGGGACTCATTAAGGGCAATGCTGATAACAGCACAGCTGTGTGCAGTGATTTGTTTCCTGTCAGTGCATTTTGGGAGGGGCTGGGAAGTAGGAAAACACAGAGAAGCTCGGTTACAAAAATCCAAAGGTAAAGCTCCCGATTAAACACATAGCAGTCAAGTTAAAATTATAGGTGACAATTACTGTAACTTGATTAGGCACAATAGCAAATTCACTTCCCTAAATCACTTTCACAACTCTCCTAGGAGGTCTGAGAGATGTAGTATATGAGGTTCATTTAATTTCTAATGTAGTAATTATCACTACTGAATAAAAAAAAAAAAAAAAAGTAGCAGTGACAGACCCAGGAAATAAATTTAGCACTTGAGGTTTTAATAAAATTTTTATGTGCAACCCCGTTGGTTAGAAATTGTTTAATCAATCTTATCTGGTTCACAGCCTTTCTGCTGAGCTTTTGCTTCGTGTTATTACAAGGCAATATGCTGCAGCACCTTCTTAGCATCCCAAGTTGCAAAGCCGGAATGCTATTGCTATCCACTGCCACTGCAAGCTCCTGTTGGACATGCCAACACCCACAGTTTTGTTCATGTGCTGCCTGTTGTCTTCTGGTTGTGTAACACTTCCAAAGGGATCAATCCCAGCCTGTCCTGGGCTCATACCAGCTGTGATGGGAAAACCCAAAGAGCAGAGCAGTGGAGGAATGAGAAGAAACTGAGACTGTGATCCAACATTATTGGTGTTTCTGAGATTCTCTCAGTACAGGAGGTTCTGCTGGGCTTGTCCAAGCTTCTGGGTATAAGCAGAGCTGAACCCAGACCTCTTGACCTGCTGTTTGCTGGGTCACTGCCCTGCGTATACGGAGGAAGACAAAAGGATTTATTTCTGGTTGTTCCTTGCTGTACTCTCTATCCAGTCTCACACATTGGTCACTCCGGTGTTTTGGGTTTGCTTTTCTGTTGGCAGTTAGTGCACTAATAATTTCTGGGGTGACACAGAGGTGAACAGCTAAATGGATAGCCCCTAAATCAGCATAGAAATCAATGACATTTGGGTGTTACCACAAGCAAAACTTATTCAGGAGGTTAAAGCACTACAGTGAGAAAAGGAATGTAAGGTTTAAATAAGCACTCTTTCCACTGATGCATGTTGGTATGGTTTATCACCCATCTCAAAAGGCTTCTGCAAGATCCCATGTTCTCCACCTTCAAGGGAATTTTGCTTGGTGAGTGCTTCTCCAAAAGCCCAGCCCAAGACATGGATTGTCTCCTTTGCCTTGAAATGTTGAGGGTCTCGATGTTGTTTTGACACGTGGAACAACTCCAGCGCACAGCTACTCTGCGCAGTGATGTTCTGGCAGCCCTGAGGGCAGGATGCAGGATGCAGAGCAGGATCCAGCTCAGGGAAAGCGGAGGGATGCTGGGCTCGGGTAGCCGGCCGCGGGGAAACGCTCACCTTTCTCTTGGCTGGGAGCTGCTGGGATCCGAAGGCCACTGCTGCCATCTGGTGTCACTGTCACCCGCCTGGCAGGAGAGCGGACCGCGGGGTGTGCAAACGCGAGGAAGGACGGGGTCTTTCCGGCGAAGCACGGCCAACATCCGCGTCGCGTCCTGCTCCGAGCTTCCAGCCCACTTCCCTCCCTTTGCCTCCGGGCTGCAGCAGCCCTACGTTACCCATCCGAGGCGGCATTTGGGGCTGAGCTGAGAACTGAACAGGAACATCCAGCGCCGGCTGCCCCGCTCCCTGCAGGCAGCCACACAACCGCACAGTTCGGTCACTTCGGATCCGGTCAGCTGACGTTAATGAGCTGACTTTCTCATGCTACTTCATCTGGCTGTGATGCATAACTGCATATTTTAATCAACAGGAAAACAAAATAAATTGCAGTGATCGGGGGGGAAAAAACCAAAACATAAGACCACAAAACAACACAACTCCTTTGCATTTGCCACCAGCATGAGAATTTGCCCCTTGTGCACCAGCACAGACCTTGGGGGAGGGCCGGGTTTCAGGAGCGCCAGGGACGTGCTGTCTGATGGCATCACTCAGCCTTGGATGCATCTAAACACATTCCACTGAGCCATGTTGGCAGGTGATGATCTCCTGATTTATGGGAAGAGTTTATGGCACTTCAAGGAGTGATTTATTTCAAAGAGATCAGTGGCAATGAAATGTTGTGCCTCTTGTCACTGTGAAGGACATCTCTCTCAGCGTGGGCTTTTACAGAGCGGCGTTCTTGGATGCTGCGAGACCCAGGTGACCTTCCAAGAGAAGATGGTGTGCAGCTTCCTGTTCCCTCAGGAGACAATTCGGGACAGAAAACCCAGGTGTAAGTCTTAAGTGTTGCCAACAGAGGGACTCACTCATCCCGGTTCCTTTTGCTGTCTTTGAGGATGATAAACGGGGGTTTGTGCTCCTCACAGTGCTGGGGCTGGATGAGCTGGCAGCACTCATTCCCATGCTGAGCTCAAACTCTTCTGGGTCCATCCGAGCCAGGAGATCACAAAAATAAGCACCATGCTTTCCCAGACCTTCCATTTGTTGCAATCTCTGTCCTTCAAGCTCTGCCCCATAAAGAAAGATCCACAAGTTAAGCATGAAATAAAGCCAGCAGGAAGGGAATAATCATTATTTGATCAGCTCCTGGGGTATCAAATAGCAGCTTCAGTTAATAAGCAGACAATTTTCAGTGTCATACTGCTAAATTTTCAAAGCTAATTTAACTATTCCATTAAAAAATGAAAACATATTCAAATTAAAACACCCATAAGATGTGAAAGAGGGGAGGGGAAGAGCCTCATTGGAGAGAGGGGACATGAAATGCATCAGTAATTTCCCATCAGGCTGCAGTTCCCTTAACTGACCATGACAGTCAAAGATGAAATAGAAATTTCTATATCAAACGGGAACACAAAGGAGAGCTGACCTTTGATCAAATGTCTGTTTGTAGTTTTGACAAGGAAATTTGCATTAGAAGAATTTATGCTGGACACTTACATGAGAAGTTAACTCCCAGCATGTAAAGGAACGGAGAGGTCAAATCATCCTTAAGCACTGTCAGATGAAAGCCAGCTCTCCTCGACATGGATGTTCTGTGCTCTCTTCCTAATGCCCAGTGCTGCAGGTTTTGCAATGAGATTTTTCAAAGCAGTATTTATTTGGGGTGGGAAAACCTGTTTCAGGCAAACAAAGGCATTCTCACACAAAGAAAAGATGCTTTTAGTACAGCAGCAGAAGGCACAGAGAAGAAAACACACCAGTTGCTTTTTAATACTGAAGCTGTAGGCTTGGCTGATCTTCCTTTAGCATTTTCAAGGCTGTCCTTTTTCACTATGAGCCCAATTTTGCGTTCTTTACTTCACTCCTCCCTTTTCCCCAGCAAGGACTGCAGGGCAGGGATGGAGTTTTGTTGCTTCCAGGTCTCCCTGTAACCTCTGTGCAGTTGTTGGTTGTTGCTGTGATCTCTATTCCAATTGTGAGCTCTGCTCTACTTGCAGTCACAGACATGGATGAGATAGTTTGTTAACTGAAGACAACCCTGAAGACCTTCTGTGTTTCCCCAAGGGCTGCCACTGCTGTGTTGCCCTATTCCTGGAGGCAATATACTGGCTGTGGTTGGTGGAACCCTTCCAGCAGGTTCTTAGGTATGTGGTGCAGCCCTGACAAGCATCCTGAGCTGGCCAGGAGAGGTCAGTGAGCACACACAATCCTACATTCTCCAAATCTGGCAATAAAGTTGACATGTCTAATGAAGATAAACATCTGGCAGGTTGAGTCTGCAGAGGTGGCAGGCATTGCCCTCTGGCACCGGAGTCAGGGCGAGATGCCCTTTTGGGGATGGCCTGATGTAGGGGAGCTAGCAGAGGATCAGAGCCCAGCAAGTCCTCCAGGTGTGCTCCTACAACCAGCTCCAGTCTGGTTGTCCTCCAAGATACAACTTTCCTGCTAGGGCTGTCAGCAGTGGGGCTTCTGGCTGGAGCTAAGCTCCCTCCAGGTTCCCCAGGTGACCTTGAAAGGAAGAGCACTGAACAGTTGGCGATGGCTTGGTGGCAGGTGATACACCTCCAGCTGACACATTTTCCATTGTTCAGTCTTTCAACTCCTTCCTCACCTCCCACTTAACTGATCTGCAAGAGCATCTGCATCCCATGGAGTGAAATGGGAACAGTTTCTGTGAGGGAACATGGGGACACTGGGAGATTGCTCTCCATAGAGGGCTGGGGAGGCTTAGAGAAACTTAGAGGCAGGAGGGCTACAGCTCAGGGGCCAAAATTCTTCTGCTACATCTATTCCTTGGAGACCCCAGTATCATGCCTGATCCAATTAATTTTATGGTTTTTGAGAAGTCTCCATAAGCCAAACCCATTTATCACAATGTGTCGCTTATTTCCCATCTGGGGCCTTTAGTAGAACAGGGTTACAAATACCATAGAATCACAGAATGGCTTGGGTTGAAAGAGACCTTAAATCTGATTTAGTTCCATGTCCCTGCCATGCTTTGGTTGCTAGTCACTAGACCAGGCTGCCCAGAGCCCTGTCCAATTTGGCCTTGAGAACTTCTAGGGATGGGGAATTCAGACATTGCCCTCTTCCAAGTATTTAGGTGATCACTAGATGGATGGATGGATAGATAGATAGATAGATAGATAGATAGATAGATAGATAGATATAGATACGTACATATGTACATATGTACATATGTACATACGTACATAGGCAGACAGACAGAATCACTGAATCTTTAAGGCTGGAAAAGACCACTAAGATCATCATCCCATCCCCACCATTCCCATTAAACCACGTCCTCATGCTAGGGACTGTCAGAATTTTAAATTCCTGTTTAGGAAGTTGAAGTGAACAGAGTCTGGAAACAGTCTGCATTCAGCCAAGCGAATGCTTTCCAGAAAGCCCAGGGCTGAGTCAGTGACTGCTGGAAATCACCATTTTATTGCTATGGAAGAGTCTCCATCTGTTCCTGCAGTCATGGTCATACCCAAGGGGTGAAGGAAGCCATGTCCTGAGCATCCCAGACTGCTGCAGCTGATTCCCTACTGTTAGAAAAGAGAGAAACTTGGGGGTGAGAAATGACTGCCGTGCTTGGAAGGCAAAGTCCAAGTTAAATGGCTAGAGCTTGTCCATGATAAATGCATTTCCACCCTGGTTCCTGACTGTGAGCTAAAAGCAGCCAAAAACAGCTGATGAATTATTACTTGCTGGCCTCTGTAACCAAAGATCTTGCTGTTGAAGGAAAGCAAAACCATCTGGAGCAGTGGGCTGGGAAGGGTAGGGCTACCCAGGGCTAGCACAGCTTTCTGTGAAAGAAACCAAATAAAACTACAGGAAGAGGAGAAAAATGTCCTGCTTAAAAGTAAGATGAAATAAAATAAAATTGACCAAGCCATGTTTAGGATCTGCAGTGCTTCCCTCTAGCATGCAGAATCCCTGGGGCAATGGGTGATGTCACAAATGAGAGCCAGTGCTGGCCACAGCAGTTGCCCTCACTGGAGGTCCCTGCAAGGCCGTGTTACATCGCTGTTAATTGAGAAGCGAGATGCCAAGTCATAAAAATCCGGATGTTCAAATAATATACATAGGCATTGTCTCAGCCACTAACAATTTACAAAGCGAGAATTGCAGCAAAAGCTGATCTGAAATCACCAGATTACAGCTAAGGAGAGCTGTAAATACCATGGCAGGAGCTCGTGCAAACCCAAAGCCATCAGTGCTCAGAGTGGGGACAGGAAGATGTGCTCATGGTATTTCGGGTGCAACCTTCTGCCCTAGTGGAAGCTCATCACAGATCCCTGCAGTGCTGAGAAGCAGCACAGAGAGTGCAGAGAAGAGGAGAGACAGTGAAACCAAGGCAGTGTTGGAGCCACTTTCATGTTTTGCCAGACCCTCCCGGTCTCCTCTCCCTCTGAGGACAGAACAGTGGGGTCAAGGGTCCTCCCCATGTTGGCACCATCCCTGGAGGAAGGACTGGGGTTTGGCAGCCCTTGGCAGGGCTGTGAGCCTGCTGGTACAGCTTGTCCCCTCTCCTTTGACCACTGCAAACATCTTGTTTCATCCCCTGGATTGTCACTGGCTGTATGAGCTCCTTTCTTGCACAATGAGGAAGGCAGCCAGAGACTATCATCCTGTAGGAGGTGTTCCAAGTAACCTCAAATGTAAAAGATTGCCAGCACATACGCCCTTAAACACCAGTTGGGAAGAGCTTCACTATTCCAGAAACACTGAAGGACAGACTTAAGCCCCAGCTCTCCTGCAGGAGGCCGTGCTCCCAGAACAGAAAATGGAAGAATGCCTTTCGCTCATGTATGGCACTTCCAGACTTTTTTGTTCTATTTCACCTTTATAGAATCATAGAATCATTAAGGTTAGAAAAGACCTTTAAAATCATCTAGTCCGACCATCAATCTTTCACCAAGCCAGGGCAGCCACAGGTATCATACAGGTCAGCTGGAAGGGAGAGAAAGCATTCCCAGAGAAGAACCCAAGCTGACACATTTTGCAGGCAAAGCTGGCGCTTTCCTTGTGCTTCATTTCACATGACATGGGTTCACCTGCAGGAGCCCAGGAAGCTGAATCCCTGCCAGAAGAATAATCTGGTAAACTTCATAATGAATATTTCTGCAACACAAAGTCTCTTTGTGGATTTAAATTAATCTAAAACACATTCATTAATTCATAGCTAAGAATTGAATTATATTTTGCTTCTGACCTCCATGTTGTTTGTCTGTAACTAGATTTCCCCTAAAAGGCAGCAGCACTATTTAATCATAGTGCCAACCTTTGGATCCACTTCAGCAGCAATTACCCTGAGCTTTGACTTTGATATAATTTATAGTTCAGAACACATCATAAATAACTCTTTCTTCTCCTTTCAGTACGGCTGTGTGAATGTGTGCAAACTCACGGAAATATGAATTGCTGCCTATTTATCCCATTCAGGCTGCGTGCGTGAATGATGTTGCCCTGGCCACGTGGCCCTGCCCAACCCAGTCTGCCCGATGGGGATGTTTTGATGTCCTCATAGTGTGTGGTGTAATTCTCAACACACTTTGGAGCAGCTCTGTGCCTCCCCTGGATGGGGATAAGGCTGTGCTCACATGGAGCACAAAGGAATGGAGTTCATTTTGCAGTGAGATGCTTCAGAATGGACAGTTTGTGTGAGCAGCTGTGAGGTCCAGGGCTCTTGGCTTTCACAGGCCTGTAACACTCAAAATATGGCCTTTGAGGTGTTCATTACCCCAAAAACTGATTCCATTTCGGCACCTGAAGCACACTGAAATATATATGGGAGTATAGATTGTTTGCAGAATCTGTTTTACAGTGATACTCAGCATGTAGGATCAGTGAAGAGCCCCAGATTCCTGCGATGAAGGGTGATGGAGGGACCCCAAAGATGGGCAAGAGTCAATGCCAACCATGGTTATTGCAACCTTTTCCAGGTAGGAAGAGCTAACCTCAATAGACTTGCAATAAATCCAGATGATGAAGGCATGGCTTTCCTGAATCTGGACAAAAATCATGTGTTTAACCAACCCCAAAGTCTCATTTCACCAAAAAGTTTGTCAGTTCCCATTAAAACCTACTGGCCCTTTGTTTACCCTGGGGTCAGTGAGTCCTGACTGAAGCAACCCCTGCCCAAAGCATGGCCTGAATCCATAGACACCCAAGCCTTGAATCTGGGGTCTTTAAAGGTTGTAAAGTTTCCCTGAGCCCTTCTTGTTGCTCAGCCTGCACAAGAAAAGAACTGAAATGTGACGCCTTGACAACACTGAGGTGCTCAACTCAGTCACTCCATGACTCCGTCCTCAGGAGCTCTTCCTTCTGTCTCTCAGTAGAAAGCCTTTGAGTTAACAACTTGCATTTTTTTTCCATCTGATTGTTCCTCATTGGGACCTTTATAAGTGAAGTACCATCCAGAGACAGTGGCCATGGCCCATAAATTTAATTACTAATCTTTAATTCATAGGTGGCAGAAACAGTTCTTCAAGCATCTGAGTTAATCAGGATTTGCTGACAGTGGCAATCAATTGTTCAGCAGTCTGCTTTTTGCTTAATTACTGTTGCACTACATTGCATTTTCAAAATGTCAAGCATCCTCTTTTAGAAATGCAATAAATCATTTCTACGTGGTGTGCAAAGCTAAGGTAGGAGACTATTATTCTCTCACACCTGACCTTGGCTACAAGGAGCAGAAATTGATCATTTACTGTAGCAGTGAAATATCAATGAAGAAGAAGTGAGTCTTAACTAAGAGCTTCAACACACCAAAAAGAAAGAGTTACTTTTTCGCCCTATAATGAAGATGGTGATGTGGAAATATGGTTCTCTTCAATCTCTTTTGTTAATGTTGCACCATCTACACTGGGGATGAAGTACCAAAGTACCAATTGCAACAGGAAAGTGCAGAGCACTATCCATAGACAATCACAGCATCCCAGGATATTTATGTGTCAACCAAAGTCACTTTGGTTTTGGAAAGGATGTCTCAGTGGAAGCAGTTCAGTCACTTGCAACTTAGGGCAAAAACCAAGTTTTATCCAAAGTGAAACTGCATTCATTCAGAGGAACTGAGGCACTTCCCAGAGCATCACTTTTCAAGCGGCACACCTCTTGTTACCGTCAGCCCATCCAGCATCATCCTTGCTGAGGAAAGGGAGGCATTTTCAGCAGCAAGACTGTGCTCAGGTGTGTTGGAAGTGGTACATGGGTTGGGGCTGATGTCAGCCAAGATGACATGAAAATAAAAGATATCCTCGGTGGATGCTGCCAGAAATGAGAAGGAAGAGGCCGTGTGCTGAATCGTATGAATCAAATTTCCTCTTTCATTGTGTTTTAATAGAAAAGCTTTTTGCCTTTTCCCAAGAGTACCAATAAAAATTTCTTTTAAACCCAGAGGGTTTTTTTTTTTTTTTACCTCTCTTTTTTTTTCTTCTTCTTTTTTTGCTATTAAACGTACCTGCATCCAGATGAAAGTGTTGTTCTGTTTAGGAAAGCAGAACTGATTAAAACTGGGAGCCAACAGCAAACAAGTTGTGATTGAGAAATAGAAACGAAGCAATAAAAAGTTAACACTTACAAGATAAGAAAAAGCATTCCTTAAAGGAAAAAAAGAAAAGGAAGGTGAATACGAAATACGCTCCTAATGTAAATCAACAGTGCTATTTTCTTAATTCTGAGAGCATTCAAATGTACTCCACATTTATGCCAATGGCATTTGTTTCAGCAGGAATTCAGCTACATGTTCCAGGAAACCACCTGTTGGTTGCAAAGTGCCATTTATGTGTCAGCAAAGCGTGGTGGGTTGTGTGGGCATATCCCAGCGGAGGAATGTATGGGCATAACCCAGCACAGATCTGCGTGGGCACATCCCAGCACAGATATGCCACAATCTTGCAGGGATCCTGGACACTACAACATGGACATGAGGCACCACTGGGAGAGGAACATCAATCATCCACACATCTCAGTTCTCCCAGTGACTCTATGAGGGTAACATCCTGGGGTCAAATGGGAGCTTCGCTTTCATTGTGATAGCATTTTTTCTTTCTTTAATATTTCCAGTGATGTCCAAAGGCAGAAGCACTAGAGGGCAGTGCCTGCACATCATGAGGAACGGGGGACGCATCTTTGGTTCACCCACCAAGCAGAGGACAGCCGGTTGTGGCCCTCCCTGTCCCCTTGCCTTTTTGTGTGTGCCCTTTCTCTAGGGAGAGAAACAGAATCAGCTGAGGAGGTTATTTTGGTCAGTGGTGGCTGGAAATGGGGTTGGCAGTAGAGCCAGCACCTAGTTAGTGCCCCAGGGGTCTCATGCTCTGTCGCAGAGCAGCGCTGGGGCCTCACAGTCAGTCCTTGCACCATGGGTCCGCCTTGCCCACTACCACTGCAGCCCCAGGAAGGAGATCTGGATGGCAGAACAGCCGTGTCCCTTTGTGCCTCTGTCCCCAGCTTTGCTGTGCAGTTTCAAAGACCCACCATGTCTCTGCAATCCTGTTTCCCCCCAAAAAAGCAGCTCTCGTTTTCTCAGTAACTGAGCATCCCTGATGTATGAGAGCACTCCTAAAAGAGAAGGTTTTGCAAAACAGCAGCGAGGCGTTATCAGGAGTGTTTGTTACAGGAGCAGAGCAAACAGTAAAACAACTGTGTGTATTTTCAGGCCAAAAGATGAACTCATCCAGGGGGTGTACAGCAGTGCAGGGCAGGCAGAGCCCAGAGCTCTGCACCAGGGACCTGGAGGAGCTATGGGGGACCCTGCTGCTACATCCCATACATACATGGGTGACTAGAAATCCTCACAGAAGCTGCCTGGGAACTCTCTCTCCCAAAAAGCCATTGGGCTCAGTGGGAGGCTGTGTGAGACCGAGTCCAGACAGAGGCAAACTCCTCCAAGCTCTCCTAGGGGGCCCTGCACAGCTGAGCCGACACTCCCATGACTGATTTCTTCCAGCCCGAAATATTTCCCTTGATGATCTGCCCTAATGGAAAAACAGCTTTTCCACCTTTCAAATGCAAGCAAGATAAAAAATACCTTCCTGGTTCGAAAATCATGTGAAGCCTCTGCCAAAGAACATGCACGTTAATGACATAACCTTTGTGCAAGGAGACAGCTCTGAAATTTCAAGTGATTTCCCCAGAATTCAAGAAGTAATCAGAGTAAGGAGAGGAGATGGAGCTGATCCTTGGGACGCTGTGCAATTTCCATGCCTTCTGTAAAAGAAATGAAGAAGTACAAATTAGGGCTGTGTTCTCGTCTCCAGAAAGCTTTTCTTTTCACCACCCCCCCCAACTCCCCACCAAGGAATCCCTCTCCACACTTAATAAAAGCCACTTGCACAGGTAGTGGTTCCCTGAGGCTGAGGTGCTGTTCCTAAACTAAATAGCTCATTTGAAAAATTGCGTTGGAATCGCCGGGTTTGGAAGGTACGAATCCTGCTGGAAGTAAGAAGCTGAAATGTGAATTAGGGGCACTGCCTCCAAAACGATAAATAAAATGGAGAAGTTCTTCTCTGCAAGAAGAGCCCAAAGGGAGCCAGATCTCCATTTCTAGGGAGGGCTCTGCTGCAGGGAAGAGATGTCGCTTTGACACCCCATAGACTTTTTCCATGGGTGGGAGTTGCAGGGTGAGGACGGCTTCAGAAATCTACAAATGCTTCATGCTGATCTTTTCTTTCTTTTGGCCAAAAAGAATGGAGGAAAAAAAAAAAAAAGAAAAGAAGAAAAAAAGAAATAGAGGAAAAAAGGGGGGGAAAAAAGCAACTCTGGCATTCCTGAGCTCAGCGCAGTCACCTGCTGTGCTTTGTGAGAGCCCTCTCAGCATCCCAGCAGCTCTGTGCTGGGTTGGCGGCTCTGCGCCCAGCTTGGCCCCAAAGAAGGTCCTGCTGCCATAGGACACTGCACCACACAGCCAGATGAAAACCGGGACTCTGCCCTGTAGGGATGCGATCATGCAGCCGTTCTGAGACCAGGACAGTCCTCGAGGCTCTGAGCCACAATGCAAAGGCCCGTTGAAATGAGAACATTCTGAGTTCATTAAAAATAAAAGCAGTAGTCTGGGGTGGAGCTGCCATGAGATATTCCATGCGATGCTCTTGCTGTGGGAGGAAGCACAGGGAACATTTGGGGATCAGAAATGTCACACAGGAGGATATCGTCCTCTTTTGACCTGGAAACAGATTCCCACAGAGCCTGCAGATAAAGGGTCCCCTCTGTAGGACCCTTTGCCTCCCACTACCAGAGTACGTGGGCCTCGGGAAAATGAGATAAAAGTGATAAGGGACTGCTTAGAAAGTTCCATCACATAGAGCCATTTCAGGATTCTGAGGTGTGGAAATGGCTGGGATCTCTACGACATTTATTTCTCAAAACACAAAATCAGGTTTCCCATTTTTAAACACGAGCTAATTAAAAAATAAATAAATATGGGGCCTTGCCTTGCAAATGTATATTTATAAAGACCACCCTCTCGCCCTTTGTCCTTGCCAGACTAAACAAGCTGCTCCAGCTTCTTCCCCATCCAAGTTCTCATTGCCCTCACTTGCCCTTTCTACACATCCATTTCAGCTACCAGGCTTTGAATGTGAGTGACCAAAATCCATGGCTTCTACAATCTCAACCCACTCCTGTTTTTCCTAGAAACAACTGACTTGTGTCATTCTGACAGCACGTTTCATGTGTCACAGACTCTCTGCAAGGAGTTTTCACCAAAAGCTCTTCCAACATGTTTTCCACTGTAGAAGACAAGAAAAGCTTTGGTTTATGCTTTGCCCATTCACCCAGTGCCCTTCTGGTGCTCAACGTCCTCTGAATGCTGGTGACAGCTGCAGAGTGTGGATCGTCACATGTACTCAGTGTATTCATCTCACAGCTCCCCAAACATCCCACCCAGCTCACAGGGAATGGCGGAGATGGTCCATGTTGGTCTGCCATGAATACATATCATGGGAGAGGTGTAGGTAGACCTGGTGTTGTCTTTAGTCTTGTCTCTATTAGGAGGAAATCACACTGTTTTGCCAAATTGTTCCCTGTTCAAGACACCAGGCTTACTGTCCCTTTTCTGCCTGGCCATCCCTTTTACTTGCCCTAATCACACTGGTTTTGGGCTTTTCCAAAATATTCTGAGATAAATGTAGATGAGACCCAGAGAGGGAAGACAATGTCTGTGCCGCAGTAAGAGAGCCCATGGCTGTATGTCATACAGCCCTTGCAGTGGGCAGTGCAGTATATTTTTACTCATTAAATCAAAGTGGCTGCTCCTTGGCCTTCAAGTCCCCGGAGAGCAACTATTCTTGATAACAGCCAGTCCCCACAGACTCATTAAGCTTTCTTGAAGCTGTTTGCAGAGGCAGGGTGCTAATCTATGAAGATAAGAAGTCAAACCTTTCACTGCGAGGCCATTTTTTACTACTTGCCTCGTGCTCTCCTTGTAATTTCATCAAAGGCAAAGATGAAAAACCTATCTAATCTGTCAGAAGGGCCAATCTAATCTATCGTTACTAAACACTTTTATGGAGAAAAATGGATTGCAACATTACAGATCTTGAGATTTAGCACATGAAAGAGATGGGAAAAAGTCTGAAATGGCAAGCAATACAAAATCTGCTTTCCCAACTGAACAGATTAGCTGGTGGCACAAATAAATAAGTACATATAGTTTAAACTGCTTAGATTTATAGCAAGAGGTGTAGAAAATGCCTGGGACTTGCAAGTGTTACCCTTTTATGGCCAAAGTGGATTTTAGTGCACATACATTGAGACGAACCTTCACCTACTCCCTACGTTCAGAGCTGACTGTGAGCCTTGTAGGGTTTGTCATGGGGCCCCAAAAAACAGTAAGGAGGTAGGTGTCAAGGGGACTGGTGTTTGACATAGGAGATGTGACATGAGGTTAGCACTCCCATAGTCAATGAAGAAAAGAATGCCTCTCCTGGGAGGTAAACAGAAAACAAGGACAAAATCTAGCTGAAAAGTCCTTGTGGAGCAACTCTTAATCTTTGTTTCCCAAAGAAAAGACCTGGGAGAATTGATTCCCCGTGCTGCAAGCCAGCAAGAATTTGTTCCATCATTTCCCATTGAATGGGGAAAGCAATGGTCCAACTGAAAGACTTTCAGCAAGGTTTGGGACTCTTGAGTTCCACAAAGAACCCAGGGCTTTCTTCTAGAATAAAAAGGAGTCTGATTTCAGTATGGCGAAGCTTGCCCTCATCCAAGACATGTTAATTAGACTTGGCAGGTTTCTAAGTAACTGAATACAAGATCAATTACTATGAAAAATAGGAAAAAGATGTACTGGATAATTTGCATGGGAGACAAATTTTTTCTGCTTACCTGGCAACCTGAGCACACAGGTTGGGAAGACCTCAAAAAAGCTGAAGTCTCTGGCTTGGTGTTTGCACAACCAGGGCTGAAACAGACAGAAGTCCTCTGCATTGCTCCAGCATGTGCTCACCAGATTGACCCAGGCCCTGACTCGAGTCGGAGATCAGTCCACCAAATTGCAACAACAGCTTTGGCATCTCCTCTTTGCAAAGCAAATGTCCTCCCAACAGGGAAGAGGTGCAGAGCCTGGCTGCCTGGATTGGATCAAGAACATGGACATCCCACCTGCAAAGCAAGATTCTTACCCTAACCCCCCCACTGGCATCCAGGCTAGAAAGCTGCCATTTAGCCGTACTGAATGCTTCCAGATTTCCAGCATTTCAAGGGAGATTTGGCAGGAATTGCTTGTACTTGATTTTGTTTCAGATGCCATAACATTTGGGCCTTTTTATGCAACTTTTGGCTGGTGTTGAAGCAATTTCTGTCTGTTTCTTCTTTCTATTCTCCCTCCCCTCTGCTATCCATGGTGGGAGACTGACAAAAGTCAGTGACTCAGCCCTAGAAGAGAATGAAGAACTCCAACAGGGCTTTGAATTGAAAGGCAAGCAGGGAAGGACAGACACAAGAGGAGTCTGGAGAAAGGGAATGAAAGGGACTGTAATAAGAAGGGAAAAAAAGTACAAAATGAGCACATATGCACTCTCCATAAAAGAAGTGAGAGAGAAAAAGTTCTTAAAAGTGAGTCAGTTCTACACTACAGACTAGTCAAAAGGAGATTTAGACACAAGCATATCCCAAACTGTTTGAACAAACAGGGAATTCCAGGAGCTAAAGAACTAAAGCCTGATTAAATATAGATTTATGTCATCTCTCCCTCATACTCTCACCTGTCCAGTAGTTCCTATCTCTGTCACTGGCCAAGTAAGAAAGAGATTTTCTTGGGGATAGAAAGGTGAACAGAGGGGCAAGCAGGTGGGAACAGGAGAGTCACAAAGCTTCATGGTGTGTTGGAGGCTTTGCATTAAAATCCAGCAGTGGGCTTTATCACCAACCCAAACTACAAGTAAGGTTCTCTGCACACCCCAGTGCTTCTCAGCCTTTCCCAGTCTGCCTATGCTCATCAGTAGCAGCATGTACAAGCTGAAGAGACCATCCCATTGCCCAGTGAGTTGAGAACATGTCCTCCAGCACCCAGAGACATGGCTTTGCCCCTAGGACAACCAAGCTCCCCATCCTGAAGCAGCCTCCTTGCACCGTCATGGGCATGTAGACAGCTTCCCTTCCAGCCCTACAGCAGTAACAGAGCTGCTCCAAATCCAGAGGTTCCCTTGGCGTCAGATCTATGCATATTATGTAAGGACTATGCAAGTTTCTCAGTCCCTCTGCACAGCCAGCATCTCACCCCATGCACTTGTAAGCCAGCAGCTTAATGGACATGAAGGTACTCCTCGTGTTCTCCCAGACAGCCCAAGCATGAAAAGCTGTTGGCATTCTGAGTCCTTAGCACATCTGTGCAGCACACCGTGGAAGCATTTCAAAGAAACAATCTGCCATTTTGGGGCTGTGACTCTGCCTCAATGCCTTATTGTACCACGGAAAGGCGACAACCAACGCATTGTATGGGCAAGCATTTCTCAGTGTACTGGGATCCCGGGTAAGCTGGGCCCCCTCTAAAGAGCTGTTGTCTTTTGCCTGCCACCACACCAGTGTCACACATCTCACACATCTGCAGCAGCCTACTTGCTTCCCATTCACAAATTCCTCCGCTGAATAACACCAAAGAGTTAAGGCTCTGTCAAAAGGTTGCGTTATGGGAAGGGAAACTGGAGGGAAAAAAAATGGCTTTCAGTGCAACGCGAATATAGACAATACTGTTTTGTAACTGCGCTGTTTGATGTGCAATGACAGGAATTAATCATTTTGCTTAACAGAATTACTCTTTGTTATGTAAACTTCGTAAAGTCAGTCTCATGTGACCTCTTTCAATTAGGAACAAATTGTTTAAAACTGTCGTATTTCTGAAGGCGCGGGATTCGTAACAGCAACCTCAGGGATTGGTTGTCGTTCCACCCCGGAGTACTCACAGCTGTGCAGTTTGACACCAAATGGAGACCGAAATGTGCAAAATTGCTGCTTTTTTTTTTCTTTTCTTTTCTTCTTGCTTTTTTTTTTTTTTTTTTTTTTTTTTTTTTTTTGTCCAACTGAAGGAGCAATTCCTCTGCACTCATTTTGATCTGGGGCAAACATTTGTTTCCCATTTCATTTCCTTCAGCTCTGAGCAAGCGGGATTTGTTTTTATAGGTTTCTCATCACCTCGGTCAGCAAGCACCTCAGTGGTGAGAACTGCTGCGTTGCTCAAAGCCCCTTGGAGACAAGAAAGCATTTTCCATCTACCAAGAGAGAGCCATGACCAAAAGACATTCAGGGCCAAAACCTCAGTGGTTTAAAATCACTTCTTCATCAAAGATATCACATCTAGAGATTGAGAGTCAGTGGAGATCCCTTGTATACCAAACTGCCATGCAAAGTGCTTAGGCTTTGCTATACTGGCTGAATTCACCATTTGCAGCTCAGTAGCTGCCCAAATTCTTCCTCTCGAGGAGGAAAACTCATTGTATACTACTGAACCATGCCAACGGGACCACTTTTTGTCCTCTCAGTGCTGCGTTAGGCTAATGGCCAGCCCCGATCGCTCTTGCTGATAAAAGCACTGGCTGTCGGTTTTTCCCATGCATAATGGAACATTTACACTCAGGTCTTTGCATTTTCAAAGGGTAGCTGTACGGCTTTTAGTTAAGAGCCAAATCAGAAGATATGTAGGTTGGCTTTGAAGGCATCGGGCAAACTTTGATCTTGTTTCCCTCCCTGCCCTACCCAGCAGCACTGGACACATTAAGTAAAACGAATCTGCCTTGGCTAAACGAGAAAGCGAACGGTCTCACATCCACCAGCTTTCAAGCTGAGCTGAGCCATTACGTCCATCTCTCCCTGACATCAAATGTGGTCAAAGCTTGACAATGGACACTGCTGTGGTGTCTGCCAGCTGGCCTTGTCCTTGTACGGGGCTGCTCTGAGATGCAGGTCACGAACAGGATTCCAGTATGGCTGTAGGACTCATTGCTTATCACCACTATATAAAATGAAGAAGCTACCAGGTCAGCAAAGGCTGGAGCAATATCCTTCCTAAGCAGCATCCCAGAGCTGCCCAAGGAATTAAACTCCACAGTAGGTTCCTCTCTACACCTTCCAACAAGAACAGCATAATGTAATCCCCTCACTCAAATTCCTGTGTTCTATGCAGAAATATGGAGCCAAAGCAGCTGCAGTAGGTGCGTGGAGTTGTCCATGGAGCCTGTGGTATATCTCATGCAGGGTGGCTTCACGGGATGGAGACCACATGAGGCTCGTGCTCTGTGATAAACCACACTGGAAAACAGCTCCCATGAACAGTGTATTGAGCAAAGCAAGCTGCAAGTCTGCTAGAGCTAATAATAGTGCCTTCCTCCAATAAGCTCATCAGCTTCTGAGGCAGTGAAATCATCTCTGGCATATTCCTCTTGGTTGCTGTGGCTGTATCTGGTGTTTCTATCATGGCATTTCTAACAGCTAATATTCATTGTGATATTTCAAAATGGGGTTTCCTCCCACTTGGTGCAAAATGGAAATAAAAACTACAGCAGCTATCAGCACTGTCAAGTAGGAGAAGATTTTCTGACCTGACTGTGCCAATCTTTTCCATCATTTCATCAGTTCTCTGTTCCCAAGGACTGAAGATGTGTCTGCCTGTGATCAGTACCATGGGTGCATGCTTGTAAGCACTGGGCATTGCTTTTGATCCCCTCAATCCAAGGGAGACAGCCTCACAGCAGGGAAATCAGAAGCGATCTCATGGGAAAATGAGGCTTCAACCCATGAGACCAATCTAGCTTGCCACTGAAAGGTAGACAAAAGGATTTGCACTCTACAAACACATTCCTGGATCTCTGGTGTCTTTTCTCAATTTATATAACCAACTATACTTCTTTTTTTTGTCAAGTATCAGGACAGCATAGAAAGTACATTGGTAACTTCTGCTCAGCATCAATATCCTACCACCATCAGTAAGCGATCAATAGCAGCTGCAATCCAACACAGTCTTCATTAGAAGCAGGTGAAGAAGGTAATCATAGAATAACCAAGGTTGGAAAACATGACTAAGACTATCTTGTAAAACCATCAGCACCGTGCCCACGTGGTAACAGCACACACCCAAAACTTTATATGCTTAAAAGAAGGATATTTTCTGCTATCAGTCTTACGCTTTCCTAGAGTTCCACCTGATTCCACTGCCTCCTCAAACAACAGCAACAAAGCTCAAAGAAAGGACATCAGTCTCTGTTAGTAGTGTTTGCAGTCACCAAATCTAGAGGACAAAACAGGTCCATCGCAACGTATGGCAGCATTGTGAATTTCCTTCATCTGCAGCATGTTTTGATGCCATTAGCAGAAACTGTGGGTTCTCCCCATCCCCAGAAGGGTTCCAATGAATGGACGGATGTTTACGGGTGGAGGCTGCAGTGGCTGCAGGCCTGCTTCAGTAACGAGCTCCATTCCTATGGGGATTTATTTTCACTTAGAATTCTTCATAACTCATATTTTTTTTGTGCTCAGGGTCAGTCAGATGTCTGCCTTTCAGCCTGAACTATCTTTAGCTTCCAAAATATTTTGCATTTCAGGGAAGTGTTTGAGCCGCTTTGCTGAGAAGAAATAAAGCAGAGTGCCGGGGCGCAGACGTGGCGCCGTGGCTGTTTGCAGGCACCCTTGGCAGCTCTGGGGTGGTGCATTCATGCTGGAAACTGTCCTGTTTTCTTCTTTTCTGATCTATGTAAGGAGATCCACAACCTGTCCTGAAGGGGCTGCATGAGGCTGATGGAAATGGGAGGATGCACCCTGCAGCTCATAGTTACAGTGCGCGGTACCCAGTGTGGCCCAGCTCAGTGCCGCTGCAATGGGGTCTTGGGAGCAATTGTAATTAAAGAAGCATTTCGGTCCCACACGCCAGAAAGGAATGTGAGTAAACGAACTCCTGGAAAACCTGGAGAATTGCCTCCTTTTTTATTGCTGTCACCAAGAGAGCTGCAGCTCACTGTAGGAAACCTGCATTAGAAGAGAGGCTGAACTGAGATCTCCAGAGGTCCCTCCCAACCCCTACAGTCCTGCGGTTCTGTGGTCCTGTTACCTGTAACACCGGTCACACAATTTGGATCCTAGTCTTTCCCAGGTTTTTCCAGTAAGAATCAGTGCATGCACCATGAGTATGATCACTAACACGTTAATATTAATTTTGAAAACTCAAATCAGAGTGATTTGCCTTCTAACAGGAAGAAAAACAGGTAAAAACTATGGGATATTTTGGAAACTGTTCTGCACAGAGATGCAGGCATGCTAGATAGCATTACTGGTAGGAAGAGCCCTTTGAGATGAGTGAGATGGAGAGATTTAGTGGAGATGGGTCTGTATGGAGAAAGGTTGACCTTGGAGAAGGGAATGCTCCAGGGGGACCTGAGAGTGGCCTTTCAGTATCTAAGAGAGGCTATAAGAAAGGAGACAGACATTTTAGCAGGGTCTGATGTGACAGAACTATGGGAAATGATTCCAAACCCAAAGAGGGGAGATTTAGACTGGATATAAGGAAAAAGCTTTTTACAGTTAGGGCAGTGAAATAGTGGCACAGGTTGCGTGGGGTGGTGGTGGGTGTCCCATCCCTGGAGACATCCAAGATCAGGCTGGATGGTCTCTGAGCACTTGATGGAGCTGTGGGTGTCCCTGCGCTTTGCAGGGGTTTGGACCAGATGGCCTTTAATGGTCCCTTCCAACTCAAACAATTGTCTGATTCTATGATAAGCATGATCCAGGAGGAGGGTTAATCGGTGAGCGGTCCTTCAGAGACCACCACGTATGAGGACAAACCAGCGCACACCTGCACAGCTCCACACAATGCCAGCAGAGCTGGTAGGATCGCTTGTCTGTGCAATAAGCCTTTAATCAAAGCCCCAACTCGCTGTGCATCCCCAGAATGATGAGGGTGCAAAGTAGGTGGCAGGTTGGGCCGGTGTGGTATATAGTGACTATTGAGATTATGCTCCTGTAATCTCACAGCAAATCAGATTTTCATGCTGAGTGAATTTATGGAGGTTCAGGAGTGAAGGTGGCAGCTCCTTGTAACCCAGTGCTGGGCACCATCCCTGCATTGTACAGCTATAACTGTATGGCCAAGTTGCACAGCTTTGCAGCTGCATTTGGAGAGTCTGAGCCCAACTGCTCATTTAAGACAAAGCTGCAATAAGCAGAGAGGCTTTTGAACTTGGAAACAATAGGAGCTATTTTCAATGGGTGAATAATGTTGAAAATCTGTCCCTTAATGTCAGCTTGTAGAATCATCATTTTTCCCAGTAAGTAATATAAAAGTTTAATTTTTTTCTCAATGGATTTCAATGCAACATTTACTCAGAGACTGTTTATTCCTCACCCAAGAATAGCAGGGAAACAAGCTGGAAGAGAACAAGATGATCTTTATCATTTCAAATAGAAGGATTCCAATCTTTCTTTTCACCGTATCACTGTAGTTCTATATGTCTATATGCATCCCATGAAAGCAGCTTTAGGAATTCACTTACTTCCATTTTTCACATCACATTCCTTTGACAAGAAGAAAGAAAAAGAAACACACAAAGACATTGCTACTGTTGGCATATGGAAATAAATAGAAGCTGTTTTCTGTACAAAAATTAAGCATGCCTCAAGTAATGCACTCCAGGAGTGCGTATGGATGCTTAAAGGAGAAGGAATATTCACATGGGTTCTTTTTCATGACAATGATTTCTAAATGTTCATCTGTGGCGTCTTGCAGCAGATCCGTATTTTGACTTGCATTCTGTTTTGACCCTACCAAAAAAACCTTTCTGAATAGACACATTTTAGAAATCCAGCTTGGAATGGAAACTAATTCTGAAAGATTGGAAATTCTCGGATTTCAAAGTAGGTCTCTCTGTTACTCAGTGGAAGTATCTCTTCTTAATTAAAAGAATACATAGCATCATTCTTCAGAGCCTGGCAGCAGTGTGCTGGGCAAATGATTCATCTTGTATTGTCTTTCTGGCAGCAGAGCTCTCTCCTGCAACACTTCTTGTGCAGTAGTTTATCCCTGCATGAACCAGGAGTGCAGGATACTAAAATAAGGTTCTGGTTCAGGCTTATTACAAGGGCTGTGATTTTATAGCCATGAGAGCAGCTGTGCACAACAATTAGAAAATAGCAGTTTATCTAGCCCTGTGTTTCATAATGTGTGTTTTTTATTGCTATAATCCAGAGATACCCTCCTTGTCATGACAGGCTTCGTGCTCGCAGTACTTGCTTTTTTGCTATAGACGTTTAAACATCTGTTCTCCATTACTGACCTTCTGAAACACGGCTTGCCACTGTAGCACAGGCGAAAAGCATTGAGGATGGCCACAAATCCCTGCTTTTGTTTAGAGCGAAGTTGCCAGACAAGGTTGTTTAAGCTGATACAAAAAACAAAACCAAAAAAACCCAACCCAAACAGTCTCTGGGTCACTGGTGCTGGAGTTCTGGCCCACTTCCATTTATGAGACAGTTTTGGCCACAGGGCTTACACTGATCTTACAGCTGTAGCCCAACGATGACTTCATCCTCCTCTTGCAGCCATTCTTCTGTAGTTAGAGATGATCTTCTGACAACACATCTGACCCCAAGGGGTGGGCACAGCTAAATTAATGGTCATCTGCAAGATTTGTTTCTGCACCAACATCCATTGATATTCTATAGGTACAGCAGTAGCACTGTTGTGCTGCCTTCACCTTACTCATGGAGAAAGGTAAGAGCTGGTAAGGGGAAAGGCAGTGAGGAAGCCAGCACTGTCTTTCTGCATGTTGAAGAGACTGGAAATCCTACTAAGTTAAAGCAAAAGCTGACACACTGGCAAGCAGAGAGAAGTTCCCTTGAGTTTCAAACTTGAGCAAAGCTGAGCAAACAGGGCTGATTCTCACTGCAAGATCAAGAACATGGAAATTTGTAATGCGTGTTTTGATATGTTCTGGGATAATCTGTGACCTTTAGAGTCCTTTTTTGTCCAAAGCAAACTTCAGAGCACAAACCTGGCAGATCTCTCAGAACTGTGATGT
Organism: Excalfactoria chinensis; assembly: GCF_039878825.1. Lineage (NCBI taxonomy): Eukaryota > Metazoa > Chordata > Aves > Galliformes > Phasianidae > Excalfactoria > Excalfactoria chinensis. The sequence continues at coordinate 5,583,232 of NC_092836.1, forward strand.
TCAGTGTTTCTACAGATATCCCAAGTGATGCTCAGAGAGGAATGAAAATATCTTCAGATTACCTCCTACTTACAGGGGGATGGGAGTGAGCAGTAACCACGGATGCTCGTTGCATGGAAAGCTGTCAGAGCAATCAGTTTGTATGTCTATACTGTCTTAGTCCCAGAGAAATATTTCTGTGATATTCCAGTGATGCTCATTTCTTGGCAAACAAATCGTTTCATAGTCATTTGTAGTCTTTTCACAGCATTTTGGGAGTAGGAAGTTCAACTATTTCTCAGAGCTGACTGTAGCCCTTCTCTAGCAGCAGGCAGCACACTGGGTGCTGGGCAGCACCATCTCTGCCCAAGTTTCTTTCCAGGGCCAAGCACGGCCCAGATCACGTTCCTCCTGCAGAGCAAGCCAGGCTGCCCAGCAGATAAGATGGTAAATGCAGACAGCTGTGGATGAGTTTTTCTCAAGGACACCAGGACAGCAAATTATACTTCAGCAGCTGAGTTCCTCATGGTACGTGCATAGCACAATGAACTTCTCATTTCTGCCTCTATGTAAAAGTTCAGCATTGTTTTCCCTCCCAAGCTAGGACCTGTTTAAGCTCCCTGAGAAATACCTCCTGCAACATTCACTGGAAAACAGAGCAAATTTCGTCAAAAGGCTCCAAAAATGGCATTTTTAACATGGGCAATCCCTGCTGCTCTGCAACAGAAACAGTTTATTTAACCCCTAAATGGGCAAGCATTATGATTTTGGTGCACCTAAATCCACCTATGACCAAGATAAGGTCATTCCAGCTCACTCTAATGTGACGTAGTCATTTAAAGTACTCTGTTATCAGCACACCTTTCAAAGCTTTGCAGACACCATGCAAACAGGCCACTGCTGTCAGCTCTCACTCTTTCCTACCCCAGGTGAGCTTTTTGCATATGATTTCTAGATGGTTGGAATGGTTGGACCTCTCTAACTTGATCTCTTTCCCATAGTAGAAAGCACATGGTCTTACTTCTGGAGTGGTCAGCAGCACGTGTGGAAGTTCATCCTTTTCAACAAAGCACTTAAGCCCATGCTTAAAACTGAGAAAACACTTAAGTGCTTTGATAAAAAGGGAAGATCCACCAAAGTGGGACCAGAGAAATGCTACAGTTAATTGATTTCCTTTGAGAACATCCTATACTCTCCCCAAAGGGCTAATACTGTAGTTCTTGTATTCAGCTCAAAAGCTGTTGCAAAGCTGCAGCAAGCTTGATAGGGTTGGCATTTCTTAGAAGCTATTTATTCACCCATGACCAAAGTATTAAGACTTGCTCTCTGCAGTAAATATGCACAAGTGGACATACACTGGGAAACTCTTTGTCTTGTCCCCTGTTCTGCTGCTGAAGGAAGACACATGGTTTCAATGATGTCTTTGTTATCTGATCAAGCATCCAGTCCAATTTGCAATTTTAATGAAAATCAGACACCTGCACTGCAACTGATCTCCACTCCCAGGATTAACAACAACAAGGAAAAGAAGCATTCCCCTTATTGCAAGAACTGAAGCCACCCGTATCCCATTACCAAAGCCCGGGCTGTGATTTCAGATGTTACCCAGAAGAAAGGAACCCTTTATCCCTCTCTGGACAGTGATCTCCTCAGATGGAGAACCAAGCTGAAACAATGAGCTGGTGGTAACATTAGCTAAGAAGCAGAAGCACAAGCTCTGGCTGCACCAGATCTCTGCAAGCTTCAGAGACAGCCCAACAGTACTGCACAGGCCGCACAGCCTTCCCTTTTATAAACAACATTTATCCAGAATATTGCAGGAGTGTGAAATTTTGGTGTCGATTCAAGAATTTTTCCTTATTTATAAATTTCCTTGGGGTCATTTTCAATCTGCTCAAACCTCATCCAGCGATGGGATGAGTGCCTGGCTGCAGGCTGAGTGGTGTCTGGCAAGGAATGGGACTGGGCACTGTGCATGTGTGCACTTCAGCTGTCGGGGGAAAAGAGCTTCAACAGACACATGGCACCCATTTGCAAAGCAAAGCTCCTACTGAAATGGGGAAAATGTACCAAAAAATGGGAAATAATTTACCAGAGTGTATGAAAGAGGCATTCTCTACTCCAAGATGCAAAGAAACCCACTTCCTCCCTGTTTTAGCCAATGTTTACTGAACTACTTTCTAAAATGTTTCCTGATTTCTTCTCTTGCCTGAAGCCCTTTTTCTCTGTCAGCTGGGCTGGTGTTTGCTGATGTTTTTCATGGACAGGGAAGGAGGAGAAGGATAAGAGAAGGCAGGGAAGAAATAACCATCCTAGTGAGCATCCTCAATACATTGATAACTTTGACAGACAGCCCAAATCAAGAACTTCTCAATAAATTGGCAGTTTCTTTACACAGTTTTCCAACGTTGAAATAAACTTGTATCAGTGGAAACTCCTCATCCACGGACATGCTCAGGGAGCTCTCAGCACACCAAGGAAAACTTCAGGTACCAGAGACCTTGGGGTCCACCTCTACTCAGTAGAGTCTTATCTCATACATCATTTCTCCTGTAGCTGTAGCAGGAGCTCCCTCTTTTGCCATGCACGAGGTAAGTCAGGCAGCTCTGCTGACAGGTCACCGAAGCATTGCATGTGCTGCTGATTTGAGCCGTTTATGTGCATGGACTGGCGTTCCAGAGACCATTTTCTATTCAAACAAATTGGGCTCTGCTTTTCTAAACATGATTTTTCATCCCCTTTTGCAAAGAAAAATCTGCATTTCAAAATGACATGTAGCCAGCCCAGCCTCACCAAATGTTCTTGAGCACACTGTGTGCCCGTGTAATAACAAGGGAGCTTTCTCCCTGGGATGTTTCTCTTTCTGTAAAGTGTTAAGGACAGCTTCCTCACCACTGTCCATGGGATCATCTCCTGCCATGAGACCCCTGAGCCTGGTGGGCTGCTGCTGGGCAGAGGGTGTGCACCCTCATTTCTAACATAGTTCAGGGCTTATGTGAATGGAAGGACAAATCTTTTGGTTCCAGTGGGCTTGAGCTGGACACTCCTCTCACACGCCTGCAGGGCATTTGGTTGTACTCAGTTGCATTTATCTTGCTGGGAGAAGTGCTGCAACACAAAACAGTTCCTTGAGGGCCTGTTTGATACACCTTCCATGTTACATCCTCAGTGTGTACCTCTCTCATAATTTATCCTCCCGTCTCTTATAAACACCAAGTCTGGTAAAGCCATAAAACAGACAAATGTTTAAGCTCCATGCTTGGGTTCATATTAAGCCTCAGATCTCTCCTCCAAGTCTGTGTGTTGTAATCTAGGAGCACTTGGAGAAGGGTGATCAGAAACGTGCAACGTTACTGTTGTCCCAGTCGCTGGGATTACATTACCAGGCAACTAAGAGACCATATTTGCAACAGCATACAAACATAGAATATCCCAAGCTGTCTGGATTCCTTTCCTTATGGTAAATTAGCTGTCTCCTAAAGCCTAGAGCTGTGAGCACCCAGTGGAAACATCTGCACTGCACAGTGGCCCAAAGGGTCCCAAAGGGTGCAGCTGCTTTGCCAGCAAGAAGCCAGTCTGATGCAGTTGTACTTCCCAACCCTGGAGGCTCAGTGTTGGGAGACCCCTGAGGACTGGTGCCCACAGTGTGACACCCACTTCAGTCACCCACTCCTTACAGATTTTGAGGCCCAAAGAACTCTTCAGTAACTACATTCACAGCAGAACACCACGGTCCAAAACCCAACAACAGCTCTGCTTCCATCCGAGCTTTATAACAGCTGCGGTAGAACAGTTGTGGGGAAAAATGTAAAGCTTTGTTTTCATCTCCCTCTCTTGATTCTCTTTTATTTTTTTTTCTCCAAGCAGGCAAACATCTGCAGCGCACTTTCAGATAACCATAGCAATGACATGAGGACATTGGCAGGCACGCTCTGTGCTCATCAGCTGTGCTCTGTGATTCAGCGGTCCCGCACTCGGAGCCCAACCAGGAGGGACCCTTCAATGGAGACCCTGCCCCAGGGTCAGGGCTAGAGCTTTCACTGGAGCAGAACGGGGGGAACGGGGCTCTCAGCGGAGTTTCGATGGAAATCACAGGTGTTTCTTCCTTGCCTCCTCCCTCTGAGAGGCCCCTCTGTGTTCTGCTACGGTTTGTTTTTCTGGCAACCAGCGTGCTCTATTTTTCTTGCCTGTGTTTTTATGAGTGATGTTTGGTTCCTGCTAGAACAACAGAAAACAGCACACGGCTGGGGGAATTTTTCTGGTGTTTCTTTGTCTTTTTTTTTTCTTTCCCTTTTCTTCCTTTTAGGAACGATGTAAAGAGTGATTTGAAAGCCCTGATTGCAGCAAAACTGTTCAGAAGGATTGATGGGGGCTTCTGACCAGCTCGGGGTCACGGGTCAAATGGTTTAACCCCCCAGAAGGGTGAGAAATGAGATTAGCAGTCCTGGCAAAGCCATGAAAGGGGGTGTGGGATGCATGGTACAGGAGGGCAGCAGAGATGTGTGGTGGCAATGGGCTGAGCCCTCAGAGCAGCTGTGTGAGAAGAGCTGGCATCGCCATCCAGCTTTGCTCATGCCCAAGTGGGGCCTGGACATGTCTGAAGACAAAGAGGGAAATCACAGCTGGCCAGAGTGAGAGAATGGAAAGAAACATCCACATGTTCAGACCAGCAGGAGAACAAATATCCCAGCTTTTAAGAGGAAAAGGTTTTTTTTTCATTTGGTGTGGACTAAGGTGCTTTAAAATGCCAGATATTGTGTTCAGAAGCAGAATTGATTGCTGTTCAGAGCAGGCTGTAGTCGAACATCAAGCGTGAAGCAACAGCAGGTGTTTCATAAATCTTTAGAGCAGTCGCTTTAAAGGAGATCTGCCTTTTACCCTAAAGATGAGATATTGGTATCGCTAATATGCATTATCCACACACCTCTGTCCAACCAGTGAAAGATTTTAGCTGTGTACTGGCAGAAAAAATCAGTGGCATATGTTGTGCATAAAGCATGAGCACGGCTTGTTCTCATCCAATCACCCAGGGGCTGGAAGGGACCTCTGGAGATCATCTCAAGGCCACTCTTGGCATGGGGAGGTCATGAAATCATCATTCAGAAAGCTCAGCCAGGCCA